>NC_143229.1:8919004-10203759 GCF_030267445.1 Bombyx mandarina
TAACTTCCGCTGGATTACCTTTCACAGAGAACGCAGAAATATCCGAAGGCTATTTTGATGGTTTAAAAAATAACATTTATTCATAAAATACAAGACCGCCATTACATAATAAAATTCTTAACATGCTGCCAAAATACACCTTCATAAGGTTTTCGTAATTCGGTTCGTTTCGTTCCAATAGCCGGCAGGTATGAGCCGCTCAATGCGATTTATGTAAGAAATCACTTTATGGTTCAGCCCATTTAGCTATGTCAGCAATAAGAATTGTAAAAAGAGTTCTAACGTTAATAATTTTGAACATAAAACTAAATAATCAAATAAAGCAGCTTTGAATGTTGAGCGGCTTTTCTAGTTTTAAAAACAATTTACCTTTAAATAACGACTACGAGATAACAGCCACTAAAACCGCAAAATTATTCTACGGTTAACTTTAGATACTGAAATTGTTTCTTAAATTTGGCACCTGACAAAATTGAAAGTTAAATAATGCGGACGTTACACCTATTAAGCAGCGAGCGCTTCACAACAAATCGTAAGTATCTCAGTGTTTTACAAAACTTTTTTTTTTTTTTTTCCTACCTATGCTGATAGCCTTGAGAGGCTATTTCAGCTTCACCCTAACGTTAGTAGGTGAGCTCGCGGGGCTCAACCGGAGAGTTGCTAACACTGACCCTAGCAAGAGCAGTGCTTCGCAGAATCTACCACCGGATCGGAAACGCGACCCACTGAGAAGATCCGGCGAGAAACTCAGTGGGCTGTGTCTATGGGTTAGTTCGCTCGTCGAGCCCTTCGTCGCAAGCGACGGGTTCGACGAGGACGGTGACCGGTGCTTGTGGTGCCTAAAAGCACCGTTAATGGATCAGGAGGATCCGTAATGACGTGCTTTGGGCGACGTCGACGGTTTACCATTCGGTCTACTGGGTCGGGTATGTAATTTCCAGCGGCTACGATGAGAGGGTTCTCATGTCGTGCCGCCTTCTCAAAATGGCGCAGCGATGCCGACTGTAGATACTTACTAAAAGAGTCGAGCTCCAGGTCGTCGTGGAGATCCACATTCCTAAGGAACCAAGGCGCTCCGACGGCTATCCTGCAGAATCGTGATTGAATAACCTGAAGGGATTTCAAGTTGGTGCGGGCTGCGTGAGCGAACACTACGCTTGCATACGTCATGACGGGGCGTATACAAGTTTTGTAGAGAGTTACCTTATTGCGGAGGGACAGTTTGCTTCGACTACAAAGCATTGGATAGAGTCGTCCTAGAATAAACGCGGCGCGGTCGCGTACCGTTTTTATATGGGGACGGAATGTCATCCCTCTGTCGAGGATGACGCCTAGATATTTGACCTTCGAGACCCACGGAATGGGCTGGCCAAAGAGAGTGATGGGACTAACGGCGGAGGTGTTTGCGCGCCTACTACGGAGTGGGATGCTCGAAGTGATGTTCGGAGGGCGACCCCTTTTGAAGAGCACCGCTGCGCTTTTCGTGGGGTTGATGTCTATTCGCCACTTCCGGAACCACTGTCCCATGGTGGCTACTGCGATCTGGAGTCGCCGATGAAGCAGCGACATCTTCCTACACGAGTAGTAGATAGCCGTGTCATCGGCGAAGAGCGCTAGATGGGTCTCCGGAGACCGGGGTATATCATTGATATACAAACTAAATAATAACGGGGAGAGCGCGGAGCCTTGCGGGACTCCGGCGGTCAGTTGACGGGGACGAGAACGAGTTCCCTCTACTCGATATCGAAACGAACGGTTCGACAAGAAGTCTCGTATGATGAGCACGAGTCTGTCTGGCACTCCCATGTTGTACAGTTTATAAATTAAACCGTTGTGCCAGACTTTGTCGAACGCCTTCGCGATGTCGAAGAAGAGGGCGCCGGTCGGGATTTGTTTACGCTTATTTAGTTCTATCAGAATGTGCTCCGTGAGGCGGTGCACTTGTTGTACGCACGAGTGTTTAGAGCGGAATCCGAACTGTTCGTCAATGAGAATTTTGTTCGCGGTAACAAAATCCCAGAGGCGTTTCCTAAGGAGCCGTTCGTAAATTTTTCCTATCGTCGAGAGGAGACTAATCGGACGGTAACTAGAAGTTTCGTTTGTCGGTTTGCCCGGCTTATGTATACCGATAACGTCCGCTTCTTTCCACACCGCGGGAAAGATGCAGTGCGTCATAGCGGCATTTAAAATTGTAGCCAACATTGCTATCAGTTGGACTGGCAAAAATTTTAGCGCGCGGTTGTGGATGCCGTCGGAGCCGGGTGCCTTCCTAGGTTGGAGGTTGTGGATCGCGTCTCTAACTTCGTCAGTGGTAATGGGGGGTAACGCGTCCGAGGGCGGCAGGGAAGCTCTGCGCTCGACCTCCCTGTCGACGAACTCGGTGTGTTCGGGGTCCGCGTGTTGAGTGCTGGTGGTGCACTGCTCTTGCAGTGCATCGGCCAGCAGCTCAGCCTTGTCATCGTCATCGAATGCCGGTGGTTGGCCTGAAGGGCGTATGAGGGGAGGCATAGTAGCGGTAGTTTCGGATTTGAGAGTCCTAGCTAGTCGCCAGTATGCTTGGTGGGAGGGCGCGAGTTGTTCTAGATAACTATGCCAATTATCGTTACGCGCGTCGCTTAAGCGGGAGTGGACTTCGCGTTGTAGACGACGCATCCGAATCCGGTTTGAATGCGTGGGAAGACGATCGTAGGCCCGGATTGCCGCGTTCCTAACTCTTAAGAGATTCCTAAGATCGGGGGACAGTCTGATGCGGTGGAAGCTGTCCTCCACATCGACTTCTTTTGAAGATCTAATGATCGCGGAAGAGGTGTGATCGGTAATGATGTTTATGGATTCGACAGTGTCCTCGGGGATGGATTCGAATCCGGGCCGCAAGGGAGGATTGGCGGAGCGGCGTCGGCTAGGCACGTGCCCAGCTTATTCCAATCCACCATGGTCCTCGTAACAGTGACTGGGTTGTGAGGGCGACCGAGCTGCATAACGACAGGTCGGTGGTCTGAGTCGAGCTCTGACATTGCTTCGATGGAACGCAAGCGCAGAGTTACGTTCCTAAGCAATGCCAGGTCTATAGTGCTCGGACGGAGCGCGATGTTATACGGATAACATGTTGGAGTTGGGGGACCGACTATTTCAAAGGTGAGGTCGTCTATAAACGCGTCGAGACGCCTACCGTTGACGTTTGTACGATGGCAGTTCCACCTAGTGTGGTGGCAATTTAGATCGCCTGCCAGGATGACAGAGTCTCCCATGCCGAACAGTGACTCGATGTCACTGCTCAGAAGGGGCTTGTCCGGGGGGAGATAAACGGATGCGATGACGATCGGCTGGTGTCCCGTCAGCGAGATACGGCACACTGACGCCTCGATATGTAAGAGCGAGGGAGTATCGAGAGGGACAACGTGCAGGGCCCGTCTATAGTAAATGGCAGTCCCGCCTTTGGAGGCGGTGAGTCTGTCATTCCTAACCATGACGTAGTTCGCGACTTTCGGGTCGCGACGCGAGGGCTTCAGACAGGTTTCCTGCACTAATAGAATATCTACAAGATTATCGCGGAGGAATTCAAAAATTTGATCGCGTTGCCGCGCGAGTCCGTTAGCATTATAGAATGCTAACGTAAGGGAATACGGTTTTTCTCTACCTTTTTGCGCCATTGATTATCGGTAAAGATTTTATAACGTACGCGACACGGACTCGTAGACGTCCATGTGATCGAAAGCGGCCGCGAGCCGCTGTTCGGGGGTTACCGACCTACGTATCGCGTCTGCGAACGATCGCAGACGGTCGAAGTTGACTGCGGTGACGAAGTCACGCACGAGCGCGAAGTCGTTGACGGCAGAGGGTTGCGGGGGACGGAACGCGGGCGCGGGGCGAGGTGCGAGCAGGGGCTGGGGCGCGGGGCGTGTCACGAGCGGGGGCGGGGGTGCGGTTTCCGTTCCCGCCTTCGTATACGGCAGCGGTTTTTTCCACGCCGACACCGTGGGAACTGCAGCCGGCACGAAGGCGGGTTTCGGCACTTAAGGCGCCGAAGTCTTTGGGCCGACGGTTCGGGGGGCTGGGTGGGTCGGACGTTTTCGCGGAGCCCTAGGACATCCACGGTAGTTCGCGGGGTGCCCTTGCTTAAGGCATAGGACACAGCTTGGAGGTTCGGTCGCGGTTTCCCTAACACGCGAGCAATCTAGTGTGGCGTGGTCGCCGAGGCACTTTACGCAGCGGGGGCGCGCGTGGCAATTACGAGCCGAGTGGCCGTAAAGCTGGCATCTGTAGCACTGCCCGGGAGTGCCACGTCTATGGGGGGCTTCAATTGAGATCCCGGATAGGCCGCAAATTGTCGTGAGACATGCGATCTTCTTTTTGGCCTCCGGGGTGGGTTCTAGCGCTACTAGAATCATGTTGTAGGGCTGTTTGTCCCGCCCACTGTGCATCCGGTGCACACTAACTAGCGGGAGGGACTGAGCGGTCAGATCCTCCTTAATGTACTCGATATCTAGCTCTTTTGGGACTCCGCGTATTACTACGCGGAGCTCGCGGTCCTCCTGAAGAGCATAGGTGTGAAAACCTATGTTCTCCTTTCGGAGGTATGAAGAGAGGGCCCTATGGTCGCCCGGCGTTGCGACCTTTATCTGAATCCCATGCGCGACGTTACGCGCATGGGTATAATTAATTTTATTTGCCTGAAGGGCCTGGGAAACGCGGTTCCACGCAGTTTTTTCCTGGAGAATCAGCGGGGGTGGGGCAGCTACTTTAGGAGCGGGCGCGGGTTTGGGACGCGGCGGTGGGGTTACACGGCGAGCGGAGTCCGACTCCGGTGTCACGACTACCTGCGGGCGGGAGGCGGTCGCGGATTTAGTCTGCTTCGTCGTGGAGCTCCGGGACTCCACGGCGCGAGTACGCTTTTTACCGGCGCGTTACGGTTTGGAACCCATCCGAAGTTCCAGGCTGAGGGCTTGACGCGGATTCGAAATCCATCTCCGATTCGGTATCGGAGCCTGAACTCGAAACGATCGAGGTCGCGACGGACGAAACGCGCGATGACGTAGTCGACGCGGGCGCGGGGGTGGGGGTAGCGTTAGGCGCTTCGTGAGTCGCTACGTCGGAACGTGCGCTCGAACTTGACGCGGCGGCGGGGGGCGCGCGGCATGCCTCCGAGGCACGTTTGAAGTACGCGGCGACGGACGCGGGGGGGGAGGGATTGCCACGGGCGGCCCTAAACTCTAGGTACTCGGCCCTAATTGACGGGTACCTATCCCGGAGGAACCCGACAATATCACTAGCACAATCTTCTTCCATTTTTCGGTCTTCTTGCCCGGGGGGGCGGCCCCGGGACTTTTGTTGAACTCGCCGAAAGGCGAGGCCCCGGATAGGATTTGTAACCCCCCTGTGCTGCAGGACAGCAAGGAGCAGGGGGGGGAATGCCTATGCAGTGAAAACGGCAATCGGCGGGGAAAAGGAAAGGAACCCGCTCGGGCTGTATAGTGCTACAGCAGGCAGAATCGCGAGCGGGGGTCTAGTCTTGAAAAAGACTGTTGTTTTGGGAAGGGTTAGGAAATCGCTAGCCTGTGAGTGCCACAGGAAGCCTGAACGTAGCGATTGGTTTTGCCTTGAAAAAGGCAGTTGGTAAAGGGTGGGTTCGCGGTTACAAAACTTGAGCGCACAAAAATGGACTCCGAGACGCAAATCGCAAGCGACCAACGGATCGGCACGTCCGCACTACCGAATTGTAAGCACGATGTATTCACGGTCACTACACTGTCGAGCACAGCTGTGAGTTCAGAGACGCAGCTCGCAAGCGGGCCACGGATCGGAAAGCACGTCCGCGCACGACCGAGTCGTGAGCGAGAATGTTTACAAAACACAAACAAAACATATTAATATATGTAATACGCAATTCATATGTCACGATGCTTGTCCGGGATGAACTCCGAAATTAGCTATCCGCTTTTAACGTGTTTTTATTCAAATGTGTATTTTTCTTTAACTTGAGAGATGGGATAAAATTAAATCAATTTAAAATGATATTTGATTTTTAATTCAACTTATTTTGCTTTATGAATGACAAAGGATTATTATTATAAGGGAACTTTATAACTTTACTACACATCGCGGTGTAGTGAGCTTTTAGCATGATTCTTAAGTGTTCGGATTGAGTATCTACATATAACAGGTGATGCTGTATGAAAAGTCTAATCCATTCATTTATACTATAATTTTTAGGTATATTTAATTAATGATCAATATATTTTGCTCCCTATGCCGTATGCTCGTCTGCCTACAAGGGCAATTTTTTTTTTTTTTTTTTTTTACTATATACCGTAGCGTAGACGGTTCATGAATAGTTTCAAGAATGTTATATCTCATACTACATATTAAAGATAGACACAGCGAACCGTGGGCAGATTTACTAGTTGTTTTATATATTTTACTAGACCATGACCGAGCTTTGCTCGTTTTTTTTAATTGATATAGGTGCTTTTTAGAAATTGTATTTAAATACGCATTACATATTGATAAAATCGCTTAGGCATTTTTAAGTGAACATGTGAGTTAAAAAGACACAAATAAAATAAATAAACAATAATTCATTTTCTTGGTCTAACCTTAAACCAAACACTCATTTGCTTCGGGTGGCTTAACAACGCTATCTGCTGAAATAGCTTTAGTGTTATTATGTCTTTAAAGCAGTTAGTTGCTCTCAATTATGAAAAATAGTATTATTATTCGCCAATAGATGTCGGAAAGAGTCACAAAGTCGATTATCGATAAAGTTGATTATTGAAAACACGAATAAAACAACATTTTCTGAAAATAAATCATAAAAATAAATCAATCATTGGTATAAGATATGACTTTTTAATCGCTGATGGGATATTATAAGCAATTATGCCGTATTAAAGATAAACATAAATTGCTTCATTTGATAAGCTAATTAGGAGTTAAGTTACAGAGTTTAGTAAATATATAATAATATATATGGGATATTGGTTGTCTATATGAAACACATTTCATTACTAGTGAAACCCGGTCTTACTCCGTATTAACACTCACACGTAGCCTATTGTAAAACCTTGACAGTAAAGCATACGTACTGTTGTGATGGATGTGCTAATGTAAAAATTCATCAAAATCGGTCCAGTAGAGTTTGCATGAAACAGTAATAAAAACCATCCATCATCGTCATTATGGCTTAGAGAATAAGACGTCCGATGAATTCGTACCGAGCGAAGCGACTGAGCCGGTGTTCGAATCCCGCAGGCATCTCGTATGAGTAGGTACTGCTACACTACCTATTTCAGCCGTATAGCAGTAATACGTTCTAGTTTGAAGGGCGTCGCAGCCATTATAGGTACTATAATACTGAGATATAGCATTCATGTCTCGAGGTGAATGGTGACATTTACGTTTTTAATGTCTGTTGACTCCGCTAGCTACTTAACATCACTTAAGCAATAAAAAGCCCCACAAACTTTCACATTCAAACAGGCTTTCTAATAATTTTTAGTGGGCCTATGTAACTAAATTTATGTTTTCTACTGTTATACTACTGTACCATCTAATATAAAGCTGTTATATGAATTTCCATAAAAATGTGTCTTATATCTTTGTGTTAAGGTCTGTTTTTTATCAAATGAAAAACGAGGATATAAACGACAATAGTATTTCCGGCTATAAATCAGCGTATACGTGTTGCAGTCAAAAACGTCCATTTCCGGCTGCTACTGGTTTGTGTCTTTTCCATCCACGAGAGTAGTAGTAATTTTCTTTTTCTTTTCTTTTTTCCTACCTAAGCTGATAGCCTTGAGAGGCTATTTCAGCGTAACCTTAACTAGTAGGTGAGCTCACGGGGCTCAAACCGGAGTGATGCTAACACTGACCCTAGCAAGAGCAGTGCTTCGCAGAATCTACCACCGGATCGAAAACACGACCCACTGAGAAGATCCGGCGAGAAACTCAGTGAGCTGCGTCTATGGGTTAATTCGCTCGTTGAGCCCTTCGTCGCAAGCGACGGGTTCGACGAGGACGGTGACCGGTGCTTGTGGTGTAATTTCCTCTCCTCTGTGAATCAAATGGATATATATTACGTCGATCTTAAAAAATGGGAAAAATCTAAGAAGGTTAAATTAAAATTACTAACTCTGTACCAACACAATATTATAATGGACAGACACTCGGGGACTTACATATTTTATAGCGATTTCTCACTTTGTGGTCCAGCCTGAGAGCGAGCCGCAGATGTTTAGAAGCGAATTATGATGACTGCTGTATGCTGTAGGCATCTTTAACACAAAACTTCGGTTAACACCCAAACTTCACGGCTGGCCGTACTTAGCGCTCGGTTAAACTACTGTTATTAATGTTTTTGTTAACGTCAATGTTCGTTCAACTTGACAATGAGTTTTGACTTATTACAAGTACTACGATACTATACTTACTTATATTTGCAGGGTTTTTTTCGTTATTTCGTTAGATATTAAAGTGAAACTTTTATTACATCGTCTCAAACTTTTTCGTCTGTGTGTTGCATGTCGCGTGACGGTCGGCCGCGGAGTAGGGATAAAGTAAAAGGCGCTCGTCAGAGCAGCCTAGGCCAATATGGCGGCGTCTATAGTTCGCAGCAGGTGACCGTGTAGTGTATAGACTATTACTCATTTGTGCCAGTGCTCCACGCTATTTTATTTGTTTTTGTCAGTGTTTAATGTAAATGTTGTTTGTCAGAGATAAATGTCTATAATGTGAACAAAAGTGTTACTTTGGTGGTTTCATCGTGGTTTCATAAACCCACACAATCCTTTTTTTATTATTACTCACCGCTGTTTATGTTTGGTTAGTCTGTTGATCTTTTACCTTGATCGCATAAATAACTGATAGAGCCGCTGTTGCGTTGTGGCAATTGAGCGTGGACTGCATTTATTGTTTTGAGATGTTTAGTTTACCCCTATATGACAAATTTAAAGATTGAATATAAGAGAAATATAAAATTGTTGCGTTGCTCTTGGCGGCTGGATTTGAAAGAGAAAGGGTGTCATGGCGGACGTCGCTCGCTGACATTTGGACGTTCAGAAACTGAACAGCCGCTGATGAAATCACCTTCACATCAAATAAAAAAAATATCAGTTTACATAGTATGTCTTGAAACTAAAACTCAAATATGATATACGATTAAAAATATACAATTTAGAATTTAACTATTGCTTTTGTTGATATTTTACATAATTATGATTGTTTTAAGAAGTTAATTCTGTCAATTCTCGGTCTCATCTGGACTTCTGGTCGTAAAATCAAAAACAGTGGCTACAATATTCAATCAGTCAAATTGACGATAAAAAGCCGGATTATTCAAATAATTACTCAAAGAAAAAACAGCAAACAGTTACACAGCAGTGGTGAACAAGTAAATCCCCATGAAAGGACAAATTTATCTTAATCAGAATGTAATTCTCCGAAGGGATTTTTTTATTACACGCTTAACCAGAGAGACGGAAAGCAATTTGTTTTTAAATACCGTTTCAAACGCCTTCGCAGACTCCTCGGTAGCTTGGATTTGCGTCTCTATTGAAAGGGTGGGGTACTTTAAGCGTCCTTTAATCTTCGTTGACAATGCTCAACTGTAAATTGGTATAAAGACCTGAGATCCAATCCAAATTTTTACCAGTTTTCAATTTCATACAAGAAAAACTGTGATAAAAAATGTTGTAATTCATTATTTTTTTCGCAAAAATAATCTTGTTGTTGAAATAGAGTACCTGATATATAATTTATAAATTTTATAAAGTACACGCAAAAATACCATTCATTCATTTAAATTTAAATTGAACTCGCAATAGTGAATTCATTTAAATTTTAAATTTCGTTTTATGACTAATTAATTACAATTGTTCTATATTGTTAATTATATACTTAATAAAGCACAGTAGGATTAATACGACTGGTATTTTTTTCTGTAATTGCCCTGAATTAGTTCACACGCAAAATGCTACTTATTATACTAGTTTAATATTATTTGTTGGAAAGCCTTAAAAAAAGCACATAGGTAAATCATTTAAAATAATTTGTTAAAAACTTGGCGAACTAAAAGATTTTGCCAATTTAAAATTCGTATGAACTTAATTTTCTTTTGACAATAATAGGCATGCAATGCACAATACAACACAGCTATTCCAAAAATATTGAGCATCTCGATTATAGGCAAACTAATAATTTTAGGAATATTTTATGTACTCATTTAGTTTGGTCTATTCACCTTAAAAATAAAAATAAAAACCTCACATAAGCATACCTACAAAATAATTAGCCAAGCATCACATTATTTGATATGTAATTCCATTACTTTAACAAAATTTAATCTGTAAGTATGTGCTCTAATTTCTTCGCGAATTAAGAATAACGTCTTACGTTACTCTTTCTTTTCTACATAAAGAAAAAACTCGCTGCGAGTTAATCACTTATGGAATTTTCTTCTTGATTTATGGTGACTGTCATAAATCCTCGTCAAAAATGTCACCTTTATAAAGAGATACAGCCTTTTTGCTTCGAAGGGGATGGCACTAAAAGGGACGCTCATTCCGGTATCGTGCAAAAAACCTTGCCAGACTAAACCAAGTTTTACGATACAGGAACTCGATTCTACTTCAGCGATTTCTTCCGTAACAGACGTTGTATACAGCTAGGTACAGTAGATGTACAGTTAAAGCATGTGTCAGAAAGTCAGCATATAATAATATGTCGGAAAAGCCACATTTATTAATACCATCGTCAGACATCGTAGGAGCGAATAGGGTGATCGGGCTAAGAAAAATATTGAGTATTATACCAATCATGGTTGTTGTCTTAGAACAATTTAGAAATTTTCTCTTGACGTTAGCAAACGAAAACAAATGACAGTTCTCAGGATGGAGGCACCGCTCTTCAAGAAGGCTGGTTGGCGTCTACACGCCTTCATAGCTAGGCTCTGTCGTAGCACGAAGTTAGCCGAGTTTCGACGATATCGCAATTGTGCTGTCATTTCTCGGGAATCGTGCTGCGTTTCGTTTAGCTACCAACTAATGATAAAATTTTGTTTTAATAAAAATATTACAAAAATGTAGCGTAGTCGCCGTAACGCCAGAGTATAAAATAGCGGTACGTGGACAGAGTCGTCTCTTTGCCCAAAATACGTCATTATGGATCCTGCCGATCCATCAACGGTGTTTTTAGGTACCACAAACACCGGTCACCGTCTTCGTTGAACCCGTCGCTTGCGACGAAGTGCTCAACGAGAGAATTAACCTATAGACACAGCCCACTGAGTTTCTCGCCGGATCTTCTCAGGGGGTCGCTTGTCCGATCCGGTGGTGAATTCTGCGAAGCACTGCTCTTCTTAGGGCTAGTGTGAGTGTAGCTAGTGTTAGCAATACTCCGGTTTGAACACCGTGAGCTCACCTACACGTTAGGGTGAAGCTAAACTAGCTTCTCAAGGTTATCAACATTCTCACTCAGTCACAACCAATCAGTCCAGTCAGTCAGTCGGAACGAAACTGTCGGTTTACCCTGTCATTGTGCAAATTATTTGTTGAGAGTTTCAATAATTATTATTCATAAGGTTTTATTGACTATTATTGCAATAAACTCAGTTCCACGGAATATGAATGATGACGGAACTGCCGCTCAGCCATCGCTGGCGCCGTCATACATAATACCAATCCCTTTGCAGACAAGAAATGGGCCGAACTATAAAACTTAACCAAAAGTGGAATGCCCACTCTCCATAGTATGCTGGGCCCAAGATGGACATCAAATATTACTATAAAAATTGAGTGATTCAAATTCTTAAGTGTATTGGATATCTAAAAAATATATTGAAATTGACGCCACTTTTATAAAAAAAAATCGTTTTGAGGTAAATTACTAAGTAAGTTTCGGATTGTGAGATACTTCAAGAACTTTTGTTTTCTTAATGTTTAATTTATGGATTATGATAAGAGATATGCTGAGATATATTCCTAATGTATCTTTATCCAATTGTAGTTATTAGGGTAAAAAAAACACCCATGCTACTTTAAATATCTATATTTTCTTCATCTTCATACACAATTAGTAAATCATCTAAAAATAGCACAAAAGGGCATATATTTGATTGATATCTTGCCCAATCTACGTCCAAGCCAATAAAATAAACCGAAGAAAAATTAAAACACATTCATTTTGAACGTAAGCAGCAAGCGAAGTGTCGTCAGTCAGTTAAACGTAGTGGTTATATCCACGGAATAGATAAACCTTATTTATCTATTCCGTGGCTATATCCTCAGTGGTGTCAGTCAGATTAAATTCAGTGTTGTCAGTATAGCGAAAAATATATTACATTGAATCGATATATGAATTACTTTTTTAAATAACCGAGAATTGATTTATTTTTCTTAATCTTTTTTTACGAATACTCATTTTTTTTTATGTTTTTGTTTTTGTTGTTTTTAAATAATAATACCAGTAAAATCCAATGGGTACGTCTTTGAAGTTATTTTATGTGTTTATAATCGATTAAAATTGATTGATTACTGATAATGCTTAAAATATGGTTTTGAGGCTGGCAATATTTGTCACGCAAAAATAAAAAACCTTGTTTTTTCAATAGAGTTACTTTTTTAAACTACTTATTGTGAACCGTAGTGGCGCTCATTTCGTAGAAAGTAAATGCATAATTATTTATGCCAAAATTAATGCACTAAGTATTTTTTCTATAATCTATTGTCCACTTTGGGCCTGAAATTGGCGTTCCCTTTTGTGCGTTTCCTTTGAAGTGTGGCCTTTTTTTTCTTTAAACTAGTGAAACAATAGCAACTCAGCTCGTTAATCGTAAACAACACTATACGTGATACGTTTGTAGTATAGTGATAAAAATCCCCTCTGAAGTGCCAACAGCAACTGTATCAAGTTTCAAGTGAATCGGATAAACGCTGACGGCAATATCATGAACAAAAACACACAATAATACGTTTATATATTGGGAAGATATCACTAAAACGAGCCATAACAGGGAAGCACATAATATCACACAAATATAATCAATTAGTTAGAGTTTTATAGCAAACACAGATTCATTCGTTTTGTTTTATTTTTGATACTTAATGCAGGAGCGATCAATGAATTAATTCTAATAAATCGTTTGTTATACGTTGCTATTTCGTACAATTAGTTCAGAAAAAAGATTATGACCACTATTTTATTTATGATTTAAAAAGTCGTAGACGTAATTAGCTAATATATTTTGTGATTAAAACACAAGAATAGGACAATGATGAAATATTTTCCTTTTTTACATATGTACTTATAAATAAGGATGTTGAACATGGTTGTTTTTTTATTAAATTACCATTTACATTTTGGTAAACCCAATGATTCCGGTAGGTACGAGACGTCGTTGAACTTAAATGATCTACCATACTTTTAATGGAAAAGATATTGGCTGCGTATCTGAGATATGCGATCCTCTTATTGTGAAGGTGAAAATTCAAGCCAAACATACTTCCAGACCTCAAGATAGTTTTATTTTTATATGTAAAGAGACTTACACACAATATATTAATAAATTACTATAAAAAAGTTAATGTAGCTAGCATAATATTAAAATATTAACGACATAGAAGCTTATTTGTCCGTGATTACGTAGGAAACGGAAATATAGAGCATTTAAACTTCGATTATAATAACAACGCGAGATTAGTTTACTGTTTAAAATTACCAGTAAGTTCCATGCTGTTTATTGGTAGTATATATTATAGTATTGTAGTGTACTTTAACAAATTTTAGGCATCAAAATTTTAATATAGTAGAAGTTATAGTAAGAAGTATACTAAAAATCAATCTACCCGTTTTTGAGGTGTTACTGGAATTCGAAGTCTCGCTCAAATATAATACACTCTGCCAGAGTTTGTTCAGATAATTTTGGAACCTCATTTATATCTACTAAATTCAATACTGAAATGTATTTACTTGATAAGAGATAAGAGTATAATTTGTATATTTTATTTTATAGTTGAAGTTCATAATGATAATATGAACTTCCTATGGTCTTCTTCTTCTGAGTCAATATCTTCATCCCTTCAGTCTTTAATGCTTCAGGTAAGCTTCAGGTAAAGGCATACGGGTGAGTGATGCCTTCAGTTTTGACTAACAGGTAGGTGATATATCACGCGGTCTTCTCCCTATTATTATTACCTACTATTATCAACTTTTCAAAGTTGTCAGGATTTCTGCGATTTAGTTTTTAAGCAAGGTTAAATTTAAAGATAAATTTACCGAAATGATTAAACTTATTGACAGTTAGACACCATGTGTGTTGAGTAATCCATGTTTCACTATCAGTAAACAAACGTGTAGATTCAAACCTCATTAGGATTAACACAACATACATATAGACTGATTGAAACTATATCCCTATGACTTATCCATTGGCCTATATTTAATTTGGTAGATTGAAGTTCAAGAGTACTATTTTCGGCAGCTAATGTTGTATATTATCTTCTATGTTTAGTGTCTATATCTCGCAACTTTGTAGTCTTTGTTACGGCAGTACTCTTGACTGTACTTTTTTTATTGCTTAGATGGCTGGGCGAGCTCACAGCCCACCTTGTTTTAAGTGGTTACTGGAGCCCATAGACATCTACAACATAAATGCGCCACCCACCTTGAAATATAAGTTCTAAGGTCCGAAGTTACAACGGCTGCCCCACCCTTCAAACCGAAACGCATTACTGCTTCACGGCAGAAATAGGCAGGGTGGTGTCACCTACCCGCACGGACTCTCAAGAGGTCCTACCACCAGTAGGACGTAATAATTAATGTAAACTATAGGTATAGTAGTTACATATTGCAAGAATCATTCGTCTTAATTATGTAAATAATTATTTATATTCTAAATAAGTATACATTTATCTGTATACACAACATATCTACCACCATTTTCTTACCTTGGCTTTTTATACTAATTCCAATCAAATTTACTATTCATAAATTTATGAATATCAAAATTAATTTATACCTACATACATAATAAATTAAATCAGTTGAATAAAAGTATTGAAAAAAGAAAAAGTGTTAACTAAATGTAAACTAACTAAAAAAACAGTTATAGAACATAAAGTAGTGATTTACAGAATTATTTTCTGTCTGTTTTTTTAATTCCTGCACATTTTTCGAACTACTAAGCGAGTTTTTATGCATTTGGAATATAACACAAATAGATGTGTTTCATTAAAATAGCGCGCTATAAAGAAAGATAACGTTTTATTTAATTGTATACTGTCGTTAGAATTTACAAATATTGATAAATAATATTGTAAATAGAAAATACATTCTCTCTGTTAAATTTTCACGCCCAAACTACTGTACCGATCCTGATGAGATTCGGAATAGAAATAGTTTGATCCCTGGGAAAGAATATAAGTTGCCTTTCGTCTCACTACTGAGATAGGTCTTTGTCTACGCAATATAAAGTGTAGTGCACGCAGGCGAAGCTGCGGACAGAAGGATATTATATAATATAGGACTCATTTTCACGGGAATGTATTTTCCTTACATAAATTCATAGAACTATTACTACAATAAAATTGTCCCTTTTGCCACTTAATACTCGATATTGAATGCTCTCGTGTATAATAATTTGATTACGGACTGTTTAAATCACGCAGCATTATTTAAAAAAATTAAAAATATATTGACTATGATAAAGAAAATCAGCATTAAATCAAAGTAAAGTTTCAATTTGATTGAATGTGTTTCCAATAACACTAATTTAAGGTCTAAGGAATTCTAAATTTGACTTTTATCAATTTACTATAAAGAGTATGGATCACTGGAGTTGTTCTAATGATGACTAGTTAAAAGTTGATAACGAGCTTGTGTAATCGCTGATATCATTAGAATAAAAAATTTCCAGACTTTGAAAAGAAATGTCTTTAACTTTCCAAACATGATTTTATATAAATATTTTAAATTTATTTATTGATCACGCTCTCTTATTGGGCCAAATGTATGAATTATGACTTGGATTTTATCTATTTTTCTACGACAATAAAGGCTGAAACCTTTTATGATATGCCAAGAATGAATGTACACAGTTTGTACAACGTATATACAGAGACATAAACATATTAATGAGTGATCTTTTATGAGTTCAATGTTTTAATATCACTCAAGCCAAACTATGTAGTTAAGCTACCTAGCGAAGAATAGTCAGTAACCATTTCAAAATCCGCTTTGTAAGTGACGCGAAACCACATTTATTCCAAACCTACATGCCAATCACCAGCCAGCAATAAACATAA
The DNA here is from genome assembly GCF_030267445.1 of Bombyx mandarina. Classification (NCBI taxonomy): domain Eukaryota; kingdom Metazoa; phylum Arthropoda; class Insecta; order Lepidoptera; family Bombycidae; genus Bombyx; species Bombyx mandarina. Next base: position 8,935,297 of record NC_143229.1, read on the forward strand.
CTATTGCCCTAACAAAATCAAATCTGTAAGTACGATACTATTTTCTCCGACTACCCGATCCTATCCTTACTCACGTCCGCCCTATTTATTACTAGGAAACTTTTTTTTTTTTTTTTTTTTTTTTTTTTATGATTGAGAGATTACTGGTGGCCCGAAGGCCTTTCCAGTTTCACCAGGACAGGTGGGCGAGCAAAGGCTCAGCCAGGAGGGGTGGGATTTGCTAACAGCTGCCCGAGCGCCTCCGAAGGAGACCTAACAACTCAAGAGCAATTGCTTCGCGAATGAATCTACTACCGGATCGGAATCGCGACCCGCTGAGAAGATCCGGCGAGAAACTCAGCGGGCTGATGCATGGGCTAGGTTGCACGTCGACCTCTTTGTCGAGTTCGACGAGTACGGTTACTGGGGTCCCTAAGCCTGCTCCTAGTATTAGAGCTGAAGGCATCTAATGCAAAGGTTATTGGATCTGATGGATCCGTAAGGACGTGTCTAGGGCGTCGACGGTGACTGGCTTCTGCATGATCAGGATTCGGTGCGTAGTCAGCGGCGGCAACGATAAGGCGATTATCATGACGCATAGCCTTATCGAAGTATCGTTCCGACGCTGACTTCATGTATTTCTGGATTGATTCAAGGCCCAGGTCGTCGTGTAGGTCAACGTTCCTCACGAACCACGGAGCCCCGACGGCTAACCTGCAAAAGCGAGATTGTAGGGATTGGAGGGTGTCTATGTGTGTGCGGGCCGCGTGAGCGAACACCACACTCGCGTAAGTCATGATGGGCCTTATGCAAGTTTTGTAAAGTGTCACCTTGTTCCGAAGGGACATTTTACTCCGCTTACATATCATGGGATAGAGTCTGCTGAGAATGAATGCGGCACGGTCGCGGACTGTTTTTATGTGTGGGCGGAATGTCATGGATGCATCCAGGGTGACTCCCAGGTACTTAACCTTCCTGACCCAGGGTATAGGTTGGCCGAAGAGGGTGATCGGGGGAGTGATATTTCTCCTCCTAATGCGGGAGGAAATAAGCGGTGAGTTTCCCCTTTGAAATAACACTGCTGTGCTTTTCGCCGGGTTGATGTCTATGCGCCATTTTCGGAACCACTGTCCGAGGGCTAACGCTGCGCTCTGGAGTTTACTCGCGATTAGGGACTTGTTTCTACTTGAGTAGTAAACGGTTGTGTCGTCAGCGAATAAGGCTAGCTGGGTCGGCGGCGACCGGGGAATATCATTAATAAATAAACTAAATAAGAGCGGTGAGAGAACGGAGCCTTGCGGCACTCCAGCCGTGAGTGGTCGAGGGGAGGAGCGGGTTCCCTCTACTCGATATCGAAAAGAGCGGTTCGACAAGAAGTCCCGTATGATGAGCACGAGACTATCCGGCACGCCCATGTTGAATAGTTTGAAAATCAAACCGTTGTGCCAGACTTTGTCGAACGCTTTTGCGACGTCGAAGAAGAGAGCTCCCGTGTATAACGGTTTTGGTCGATTAAGTCCCACAAGAATGTGCTCCGTGAGGCGGTGCACCTGTTGTACGCATGAGTGATTTGCACGGAATCCGAATTGTTCATCGATGAGAATGCCCTTGGATGAGACGAAGTCTCTGAGGCGTTTGTAGAGCAGACGCTCATACAGTTTGCCTAGAGACATGAGGAGGCTAATCGGGCGATAACTCGTCGGATTATTTTTTGGTTTACCGGGTTTGTGTATGCCGATAACGTCCGCTTCTTTCCACACCGCGGGAAAGATACAGTTCGCCATAGCGGCATTGAAAATAGATGCCAACATCACGATGAGTTGGATGGGTAGAAGTTTAATAACGCGGTTAGATATACCGTCGGAACCGGGAGCCTTGCGAGGACGTAGGTCTTTGATCAGGTCTTTAACTTCCATTGAGGTGACGGGCGGTAACGCGTCCAAGGGTGGCAAGGAGGCTCTGCGTTCTACCTCACTGTCTACTAGTTCTACATGAACAGGGACTGCGGGTTGAATGCTGGGCATGCACTGGGCTTGCAATGTATCGGCCAGCAGCTCTGCTTTTTCGTCATCATCGAACGCCGCGAGTCGGCCTGAGGGGCCTACGAGGGGGGGCATAGTTACTACCGTATCCGATTTGAGAGTACGAGCTAAGCGGTAGTAAGACCTTTGGGAGGGCGCGAGTCCTTCTAAGAAATCAGACCATCTGGCATCTCGGACTTCGGCGATGCGAGACTTTACGTCGCGTTGTAGGGCACGCATTCGAATACGATTTTCTGCGGTAGGATACCTGTCGTAGGCGCGTATTGAGGCGTTCTTAGCTCTTAGGAGCTCCCTAATATCGTAGGACAATTTGAAGCGGTGAAGGAAGTCCTCCGCTACAACTTGTTTCGATGACCTATCTAATGTCGAGGTGATGTGTGACGTAACGATGTCTATGGCTTCAGCGGTATCCTGAGGAGACGGGATAGAGTCCGGACTAAACGGAAGCGATGGTGGATCAGATTCAGCCAGGCTGATGCCCAGCGTGTGCCAATCCACCACAGTCCTCGTGACGGGAACGGAATCGGGAGCGCGACCGAGCTTCATAATGACGGGACGATGGTCTGAATCTAACTCTGAAACTACTTCAATCGAATGTAAGCGCAGAGTTACGTTTTTTAATAACGCTATGTCGAGTATATCCGGGCGATGCGCGATATTTAGCGGGTAGTGAGTCGGGGTCAGCGGAGCGACGATATCGAAGGCGAGATCATCTACTAACGCGTCGAGGCGCCTGCCATTAGGGGTTGAGGTGTGAGAGTTCCACCTGACGTGTTTACAATTTAGGTCACCCGCCAGAATGACAGAGCTTCCCATTCCGAGCAGCGCCTCAATATCACTACTTAGAACAATTTTATCCGGAGGAAGATAAACGGACGCGATAACGATCGGCGCGTGTCCAGTCAGTGAGATTCGGCATACTGATGCTTCGATGTTAGAAAGCGCGGGGGGGTCGAGTGGGACGCAATGCAGGGCTCTTCTATAGTAAATGACGGTACCACCACCACGAGCAGTGAGCCTGTCGTTCCTAACCATGTTGTAGTTCGCGATTTTAGGGTCGCGGCGCGCGGGCTTAAGCAGGGTCTCCTGCACCAAAAAGATGTCAATTTGATGGTCACGCAAAAAATCACAAACCTGATCACGTTGATTTGCGAGACCGTAAGCGTTAAAAAATCCTATCGTTACGGATAGGGGCTTGATTCTACTTATGTACGCCATTGATTACCGGCGGAGTGAGGGGAGGACGTACGTATTTAACGACGCGTATACGTCAGCGTATTCTTGCACAACGGCGATAAAGTGTTGTGCAGTGGAGGCGGCGCGGATGGCGTCGCCCAAAGCATTAACGCGATCAAAGTTGATCGACTGAAAAAAGTCGATCGCTAGAGCGAGATTGTCGGACGCGGTCGGAGGGCAGGTCGCGGGAGAGGGACGAGTCGCGGGGGAGGGACGTATCGCGGGGGTGGGATGAGTCGCGGGGGAGAGAGTTGTAGCCGTGTTCGTGTACGGCAACGGTTTAGCCCAGGCCGAGACGCTGGGCACCGACGCCGGCACGAAAGCAGGCTTAGCCTTCGGCACAGAGGGTGCCGTGGCTTTGATGTCTGGGCCGAAAGCTCGGAGGCGGTTTTGGCGGGCGACGCGGCGATTTATTTTAGGGGCTCGGGGGCAACCACGGTAATTCGCGGGGTGACCCTGTGTTCGGCACAGGACGCAGCTAGGCGGTTCCGTAGCGGTTTTTTGATCGCGAGTGCAAAGGCTCGTGGCGTGATCGCCCAAACACTTGACGCATCGGGAGCGCGCGTGACAATTACGGGAAGAGTGCCCGTACAACTGACAGTTATGGCACTGGCTCGGAGTGCCTTTTTTATGAGGGGTTTCGACGGTTATTCCAGAAAGCCTACAGACTGTTCGTATGTTGAAAATTTGCTTGCCCTCGGGGGTAGGCTGGAGAGCGACGAGAACCATATTGTATGGCTCCCTCCCGCGTCCTGTGTGCATGCGGTGCACGGAATTGACCGGCAGACCTTGTTCTAGAAGGTCGGCCTTGACGAGATCGGCATCTAATTCCTTTGGGATGCCGCGTATGACCGCGCGAAGTTCACGCTCCTCCTGAAGCGTATAAGTGTGGAAACTTATACGCTCCTTTCGGAGGTAGCTTGAGAGGGCCCTATGGTCGTCGGGTGTCGTTACCTTAATTTGAATCCCATTCGCGAGGTTACGAGCGCTGATAAAATTAATTTTTTTGGCCTGAAGGGCCAGGGAAACTCGGTCCCAAGCTGCCTTCTCTTGAAGGATTACCGGGGGAGGGGTCTGAGTTTTATTTTGTGCCACTGGACGCGGCGACGGTGTGGCACGGGCAGGGGGAGCGACGGGAGTCGGAGGGCGAGGGCGCGACGCGTTCGCGGCTTTACTAATTTTAGCGGCCGCGGGAGCTCGGGATTCCGCAGCGCGCTTCTTACCCTTTACCAAGGTGAATCCATCCGTCGATGAGGCGGGGGCGAGGTCGACCTCCATGTCCGAGTCAGAGTCGGAGGACGAGGAGGCAGCAGGCTCGGGAGCAGGCGACCTACGGGCAGATGCAGGACGTCCGTCGGACCCTACGGAACCCGCGGATGATCGCGCCAGGGGAGCGGCGGTCACGGCGGACGACGCAGCAGTTTTACCCACTAGTATAGGCGACGCGGGAGCGGCAGGCATGGCGGACGCTGCGGTGTACGACGCGGAAGCGACGAGCACGGCGGAATCCGCGAGAGGGCTCACGGCGTGATCGGCCTTGAAAGCCAGAAACTCAGAAGTGAGCTTAGGGTGGCGAAGTCGGAGGAATTCTGTAAATAGAGCTTCCATGATGTCTGACCCAGGTGGGGCTGTCCCGGGTCTTAAACACACTCGCCTTGCGGCGAGGCCCCAACTTCTCGGTACTTAGCGGTTCGATTGAACACAGGTGGCGATGCGGCACAATTACTGCAGGAAAAAGAAAGAACAACAAAAAAAAAGGAAACTACAAAAATAAACCAAAACAAAACAAACACTTCCAGGAACACACTTTGTCGGCAGATGTGCCACGAACAAAAGCCGGGTGAACAAAGGCCGGGCTAACAATAAAACCAGGCGAACAATGGCCGGGCGATTGAGTGGTCGATGAGCACGTCCGCAGGCGGCGGGTGCTTCTGTCGGACTGACTAGGAAACTCGAGAGATGCCAGAGTAAACATGGTGAAAAAAATATGAGGGAAAATAGAATTTTTAGTTCAGGGCCGAATGAGTGAGGGCAAAAACCACCCATTCAGAAAACGTTGCACGTACATACGTATTGTTGAATATAGATTTCTAATTGTTGGTAGAACCCGATTGTGGATATTAGTCGATGAATAGCATAATGTTACGTAATTCTTCTTTGTTAATACGCTTTTATTAGCTTCGGACGTAATATATGTATGCTTGTAAAGGATTCTTTGAACACTATTTTGAAAAAAAAACCAAATTGAAAAAAGTTAAATTCAACTAAAAAATTAAAAATAAATAATAGTTTAAAAAAAACTAACAAAATATATTATGCTTTTATAGAAAATCCAACTAAAAAACAGAAAATAAATTTTTATTAATTTGAATTACAAATAGTGTAAGAAAAAATGATTTTATTGTAAAAAAAAGCGTGTGGTATAGTAACCGGCAAACTTCTTGAGCAAATGACCTTGACTGCGCAGAACCGAATTTTAGATCACTTTGGTAGTGAGGGTGAGGCGCAACGGCAGGGGAAATCGTATCGAGCGCGTTATTGGTAGATCAATCGAACCTTGCGTCCCGCACCGCGCCCTCGTTCCGCTTGCTCCCAAAAGTACGCTAGCGTACAGTGAAAAGTCTATCGTTATTCATCGTTAAGTTATTTGTTATAATTACTTGTTGACTTTGTTGCCATTGCTATATGTTGAGTGTTTGTTGATTTTTTATAAAAAATACACTATGCCGCGACAAACTGGTGTAGTATTCAAAAGAAAGGGTAGAAAAAATGTGTACGACGTATATTGCTTCATTATAAAACAGGGGAAGAATGATATGGAAAAAGTAAAACAGACTTCGGAAGCAAGAAAAATATCAGTGAGTAGTGAGTGGCTCGGAATGAAGCTTACGACGAATTATGAAAGAGCTAGGCTTCAGATGGAAAAAAAAAACAGAAAGTAATCGGAAGCTGGTAATTGAAAAAAGTAACATTCGATTACTACGAATCGAATATCTCCAAAAAATCATTAATTATAGACAAAAAAGAAGACCGAACCGACCGAGTTGTAAACTACACCAATGAGCCCTATGTCGACTTATCACGATGATAGCGACTCGGGTGATGAAAACAGTGATGATGATGATGGTCAAGATTAGGATAACGAAAAAAAATTACAAATACCAGCTTCGCTTCAACTGAACCAAGACCTGGCAACAGCTCTAGTTTTGACTTAATAGAAGGAATATCTATTTTACCCCAAGATTAAATTATTACAATTATTAACCTATATTTTTTGTTGATGTTCTAATAAATATATAAATAAATACATAATATGTTGATTTTCATAATTTAATAGCATTATGACGCAGAGTAAATAATGTTTTTGCACGTGAGTGTACCATGCGCGAACTTACCCCCACTACGTCGACAAATGCTCAAGAAGTTTGCCGGCTATTATATCAGTAGTTATATTTTATGAACAGATATGAGTAGAAGGGTTATTTTGATAATATCATGAAAAGCACCCCACGCTTTTTTACAATAAAATAATTTTTTCTTACACTATTTTTAATTCGAATTTATTAAAATTTATTTTCTATTTTTTAGTTGGATTTTCTATAAAAGCGTATTTTGTTAGTTTTGTAAATATTATTTATTTTCTGTTACTTATTGTTTATTTTTTTGTGACACTGATAATCGTAGTAAGATGTACATGTTTTTACCTTCTAAGACATGCGATCAAACCGCCACAGGAACTATCTTCAATCATGAACATTATAAATGTCAGGGATACAGCCAAGCCAATATAGGAATTTAGATATTTTTATGGTTTATTGTCTGCAAACCTTTTCAATAATGTAATTGTCCTTTCTGATTTGAGTAAAATTCTGCAAATTGTAAAACCATTGTCCAGACACATTACTGTTAGTGATAGGAAATTCCACCGTAATTTCAAATGGCCCGTTTTCTTTTTGATGTATTAATTCGTTGTATAACAAAGAGAATAATACTCGAATAAATTCTATTTTTGGAACAGCGTTAGACAGAGCTTAGCAAACTTGTCTCAAAAATACATCAACTAAACTAATCAGTTACTTCATCAAAGACGGCATGCTGCAAAACGTTTTTTTAACTAAAAATCATTCATTTTAAAACGTTTCGGTGACTTTGTTACTCTTTGATATTTATTATATTAACCCATGTAAAGAGGAAATCTTGTTATGTGAATGAAAAGCGGGAGAAAAATTAGTATAAAAAAATGCTTATCTTTTATCTTATGGATCGTGAGTTCACCTAATAAAGTCCTGAATTTACTAACACGTGGACGTGTTCTTTGAAATATGTTATATGATATTTATTTTTGATAAGGTCATACGGCGACAGAATTTATCCAATCTTGTCACAGGCTTAGTAGAACTCGTTTTTAGTAGTAATAAGAACATGTTGGCTTCACTGACACTTTTCTAGTTAATAATACTTTGTTACGTGACGTTTTCGCGTACGTAAAATTATGTCAGGATCATCCATTAACCATGTTGATGTACAATACATTTCGCATTTACTCAATCAATTGCGATTACCGATAGCACTCCCTGTACTACGAGCCCGCATGGGAGGATACCACCACTCTACCGATTTTTGCAGCGGAGGGGTCATTCTGAATGCAGATCGACCCAACGATTGAGAAGAATTTGATAAAACCTTCTTCGCTTGCTTTTTTTCCTAAATAGGTATGTAAGTACATCACTGCATACGAATGTATCTGTGCTCATTAAATTATATAAAATGAATTAAAACCATTATTTCCGTTTAATCTCGCCTTTCTTAATGTCGTTATATTACTTTTGAGGTTTCGAATGCTTTCCAGTTTTCGTGATCACGGAGAACTGAACTTAAAAGTAGTTTTAATTTATTTGCGAAATAAATTTTTTGTAAATTACCATCTGTCTCCATTTCTGAGAAAATATCTGTTATGTACTACTGCTGCGGAACACAATTACAAACCCACACGTTTTCTTTCGTGTGGATAATCGTTGACTATTCGACAAGCCTTCGTTATTAAGACATGTACTTATTTTATGAAACTTCTGAAAATTGGGATTCAAAATAAGGATTTTTACTATAATAAATTATGTCCTAGTGGATGCTGGAGAAGGATGCTGTGCATGCCATGAGGATCAATAAATGCTAAAAACTCCATATCACAAGACGGCTCTCCAAAGTTTGCCAAGGTCGAACACTCAGCTTTATCGGATATATCATGCGGTCTCCGGGGCATAGTTTGGAAAAGCTTCTCATTCTTGGTCAAATGAAATAGCAACGTGCCAAAGGCAGGGCACCATTAGCATAGTGAACACTAATATAGGACACTATAAAGAGGAAAGTTGGAGGCAGCATCCAAAAGGCGGACCATCTCGCAGCGGACCGGTCTTCATTGAAAGACTTACATAGGTGTGGTTCCTATCCTTAGTAATGAGGATACGACGAAAATTCCCCGGACCAGGAACGAGTTATAAATTTTTTAAATATCATATATTATAGGTGTACAAACTAACTTTTATTTCTAGTTTTTATCGAATGTTCGTCGCTACATACATGAAATATTAATAAATTTAAAAAATCTAACGAAATGAATTTTGCGTATTTATATGACAAATGGCGTCGAATAGCTCGCTTTTTAACTAAATGTTGTACAATTGAGACAGTTGAGATTTTGACTTCGTGTCTCAAGGTGGATAGCGGCATCCACATTGCTAAATCTATAGGTTTACGTAACCATTGTAAAATATTGTAATATGAAATTGAATTAGAATCTCACATAATTTTTGTTCAGATCCGGTCAAGAGCTAGACATTTTTTTAGTAATGTAGTAAACTTGTACAATATGGTTTACGGATTTCATTTGAATTACTTAAAAATGAAATCTATGTAGGAAATATTACACACGGCCTTCCGGGCTAATGACATTCAAGTTTCTTTTGCCACGTGCCATTACGGGCTCCAACGATATTTTCCGTGTAGCGAACTCCAAAGGATTACTTTTCAGTGGTACAGCAATTTCGTGGCGCTTATATGAGCTGCCGCCTTAAAACACCTCTTTCTGTGGAAATTTCACCGAGGCTTATGCGACTTTATAAAACACGCTCTCAGCGAGAACGTTTACTTACTTATATCAACGTAGGGTGCAAACGCAAACCTTGTTTTTGTACTGGTTTAAGTAAACCTCAAAATTCACTCAATTATATTTGTGTTCCATGTCATTTTTCCTCGCATCAAATATTAGAATAACAATAGAAATCCTTTTGTTATTGTAGGGCTTGCGAAATTATGTGATTCTCGGAAGCGAGAATTTAGCAAATTACTCAAATAGGTATATTTTTTGTGTTGACGGATTACTAGTGGCCCGGAGGCCTTTCCAGTTTCACCAGGACAGGTGGGCGAGCAAAGGCTCAGCCAAGGGGGGAACTCAAGCTATGAGTAACAGTCTTAAGTTTCACTTCAAAAATATTAATACATAGAATGCATTTTTTTTTTTTTTTTTTGTCAGGAGGAAATCGCCGGACTTCCACCCTTCACTGGGGATGGAGGGCGGGGCATGTCGGAGTCGAACCGACTAAAACCTCCTGTCTCTCAACAACCAACGTCCAAACCTCGCATGAGACAAAACTCATGAAAAGCCAAAGGGGGGAAAGTGAAGCGTTTAGTGCGGAGCACATCTCTCCCATCACCCTCCCCCTCGGGACGCCGGACTGGCGGTCGTCGGCGCCACGACCACCAGCCCTCTCGGTCGGCAGGCTATCCGAAGCCCGCCTAGATGGCGCCGGTTAGAATGGTCACATAGAATGCATTGGTTTTTTTTAGCATGCGCGAGTACCAGATTATTTTTGTCTAAATTAGCACAGTATAGTCCTTTTTTACTAACTCGATAAAATTTTAATCCAAATCTTTATATTTCAATATATCTTGAGGTAAATATTGAAGTAAATGAATGATTTTGCCAAATGTTTGTCAAACACTTGCAATTAAACTTATGAGTTAAAGCTAAACGCGAATGTCGCTTAACAAAGCGAACATAAGATATGAATACTGTATTCATTTGTGAGGAGTTAATTAGCATTTTAACATTAGAATATTGAGAGCCGTCGTTTCTGTGGACGAACTTACAAGGGCTGTTATATAGCATTTTCAATAACATTAATAATTTCTGGGTCTCATCAAGGTTCATCGCCCGTAAATTTTCGGCATTGACTTTTTTTAATAAAATAATAGTGAAGAATATATGTTCTATAATATATTATCTACCATTAAAACTGTCAAATAAAACGACAATGTGTCGTCGAGAACAATAAGCCAAGCAGATAAATTTTCATCCCCGAAAATAATTTTTCAATACCATTAGTCATTTCTCGGTGAAAAGCCTTTTTCTATATAGAGGTATTTTGTGTACAATTTTCAACTGTAAACAAAGCGTTAGTATTAGGGTTGCCACACAAAGCCGAGACGTGAAGCCTGTCGCACATACTGAATGTTACATTTATTTGTTTTTATTTCAACTTCAATAAGAGCTACTAAATATTACAAGTTCGACCGATATGTTGGTCAACCGGTTGACTCTGACTACTAAGAAGTCTGGTTTCGATTCCTTAACGTATTCAGAAACTTGATTAAAATTCTTAGTATTCTGTCGAGGTGTACTAATTCTTTTCTAGTAAGTAAGTTTTTTTTTTACTAATAGATACGTTCAGGAATAACTTCCACGATGAAAGAATAATATTTTGTGATAAAAATCAAACCCGCGAGTAATTTAAATTTGAAGTCGTCGTGGCCTAAAGGATAAGACGTCCGGTACATTCGTGTGGAGCGATGCACCGGTGTTCGAATCTCAGGCGGGTAGCAATCTAGTGAAATACGTACTCAACAAATGTTCACCATTGACTTTCGCAGTGAAGAAATAACATCATGTAACAAAAATCAAGTCCGCAAAATTATAATTTGCGTAATTACTGATGGTAGGACCTCTTGTGAGTCCGCACGGGTAGGTAGCAGAGTGTTTCTCCGAAATTGCGTTCTTTGTCTGATTCATATGGCCTATTTTTTTTTCACATTTAAGCTTATAAAACATATTTTTACCAAAGATGATAACCTAAAATACAATGTCTGAAAAAGGCACACTTTTTGATAAAATGGTTTCCGAGTTAACTAGCATTAAAATTTTTGGGACCATATGAATCAGAATTAGGGATAGAAATCAAATTCTAGATAGAAAAATCAGTCAATTATTTATTAAAATCACAGTAAATGCACACGATGCTTATCATAACATCTAAATCTAGTCAATCACAGCATGATATGGCACTTGACAATATCAATTATTACAATATTTGACGTTATTAGGACTGCTGCGAAATTTACAGCTACTGTTTTTAGACATGTAATTGTCATTAGGTTCATACGAAATGACTTGTTACAGGCGTAACGTGTCCCCAATGTAACGTTTCATTAACAATATGTGTGATATTCTGATTAATATGGTATTTTACCATATGAATCAGACACATTTCAATCAGAATTTTGCCCATTAACATCGATAAATCATCACATGCAATTAAGGATTGTTATTTATACATAGGTTTCTGTTCCCCAATGGCATTATATTTCCCGCAGATTCAAGTTTGAAAACCATTTACCTTCATTATAAAAACGAACATAAATACTAATCAGAAACACAGGTGTACCAAGGCTATATGAATCAGATATTTACCTTTATATCTCCGCGACGACACGAACCAGCCACACGTTACGTCGCGAGCCGAGCCACTGGCTACCGCCAGCGCGAGGAGGGGTCGCCTGATGTTTCGTATTTAGCTGGGTACGTTCGAGTGAAGCGCGTGAATATGAATCAGACTTTTGTGCCGGACACTCATTATTTTTTTATTTATAAATAAACAATCGTAAATATTAGTACCATTTTTTTTGGTGTAAAGAAACAACTAATATTCTTTCGTAATAATTATAATTCACATCAATTTATGAATAAGAAATAATGTTATTGTTACTAATGTTCAAGAAACTGGGTTACGGACACACCATATTAGTCAGAAGAACTACTAAATATTTTTTTGAAATATTTAAATAAAAATTATTAAAAAAAAATAGCTTGTGCAAGATATGCAATAATCTGAGGTATGTTTTAAAATTAACTGCAGACTGATTTGTCAGTAAGTTACAAAAATAAACCTCAAGACATCGAAAATTTAGGGTTCGGAGAATCACTCACCACTACCCTGCCTATTTCTGCCGTGAAGCAGTAATGCGTTTCGGTTTGAAGAGTGGGGCAGCCGTTGTAACTATACTTGATACCTTAGAACTTATATCTCAAAGTGGGTGGCGCATTTACGTTGTGGATATCTATGGGCTCCTAACACCAGGTGGGCTGTGTGAGCTCGTCCACCCATCTAAGCAATAAAAAATAATAATAATAATAGTCCTTGCATAATTACTGGTAGGACGTATTGTAAGCCAGCACGGATCAATACGACAAACCAGCATGTTTTGGCCGCGAAGCAGTAGTGCGTTCTGAGAGTTTAAACAGCATATATACCTAGTCAGGTCATAAATTCTGTCACATGTTTAATGTAAAATAATTGAAACAAGTTTATTCATTATGTAACTATTCATATACCAAAATGAACTTAACAAAACATAGATTCTTATGACACTAAAGTTTATTCAAAATGACCTCCGTGATTTTGAATACAGGCCTTCAATCTGCGCGGCCAGTCGTCTATCGCAGCACGAACGAGGTCCATGTCAATATCGGCGGCTGCCTTAATAAAGGATGTCTTGAGTGACTCCAAATTGGGATGAGGCTTTGAGCACGCCTTTTCCTCCAAGTGCTGCCATATCTTGTAATCTAACGGATTCAAATCTGGACTGGAGGAGGGCCAGTCTTCGTGCCGGATGAAGTCGATTTCACGCGCCGCCAGCCAGTCTTGTGTGCTCTTCGCTCTATGAGCTGGCGCCGAATCTTGTTGGAATACCCAGTGCCTATTATTGAACATGGTATGAGAAACAGGTTCCACAAGGTTCGTCAGGACTGTATTTTGATACACAACTGCATTCGTTTTTACACCTTTCTCACAAAAATATACCTCTGTTAAGCCCCAATAAGAAACTCCCAACCATACCATGAGCGAGGATGGAAAATGACCTCATTGGACACGCGGAATACGGTTGCTCGCTTCTTCACTACTGTGTGCGTACACCTTATCATTTTGTTTGTTGTAGCTCTCTTCTACGGTAAAATTTTTTTCATCCGAAAAAAGAATTTCCCGATATTTTTTTCCCGCGTACCGCTTCAACAAATCGCGGCATCTCTTGAGTCTCAGGTCCATTAGACGAGCATTCAAACGATGTCCTGTTTTTCTTCGATATGCCCGAAGCCCTAAGTCTTCATTTAACACCCTTTTCACCGTGGTTCTGCTTAACCCCATCTGAAGGGCCAACAGTTTCTGCTTACGTTTGGGATTTCTTTGAATTCGCGCCTTCACAGCTTTTATCACTGCTGGAGTCCTAACAGACCGAGGGCGACCACTTCTTGACCTGTCATCTACACTAGAGTCTTCATTGTATCGTTTGATGGTACGATAAACGAATCTTTTGGTTATATTCAAATTTTTCAGTATGTTAAAAATTTGAATTGGCGCGTAACCGCAACGATGCAACGCAATAACCGCAACACGGTCTTCTTTAAGCGTCCACTCCATATTTAAAAATGAGTAAAATTCTAAAAGTATACATTTTTATTTTTCATGAACAATTCGAAATTCGAATTCAATAAACTTTTTTGTGGCCAGCATTCTAAAAGAAAAGTTTTTACTGTGTGACAATACTTATGACCTGACTAGTTATATATTGAGAGTGAGATTTATCTCTAGATGGGCGGTGGTGCTCACACTGTCAATAAATTACAGTAACCACTTAACATCAAATGAACCGTAAGCTCATTCAACCGTCTATTTAGTGTCCTTATCTTATGAACTGTGTTTAACTTTCAAAAAAATGTTTTCTACGTGATTAAATCCGTTTCTGAATTTATCGAGTAAACTGAATCAATTCTATTTGTTCGAGTTATCCTAAGAGCGTAAGATGTGTTCGTAAAAATAAGATTCTCTGGTTGCTTTTCGATAATGATAAAATGTAGCTTTTTAATAATAAATGTCTAATGTAATATTATTTATGTTTTTTTTTCCATGTCACAATAAAACAAACATTTAAGTGTCACGTTTAGATTTGTTGTAACCAGTCTCCTGTCTTTTCCTGTCTGAATTGTTTTAATAGTTGTTCCTCGACTTTAATAGAGACGATATTGTGGCCGGTTGATAAATTCCCGACATAGGTAGTAACTAAAAATTCCGGTAGTATAATATAATATGTCAACAGTAACACTGTAAAGTTTCAACTCAATTAGATCAATAATGCATGTTATAGCAGAAATAACGAATACAGTAATCATTGTTTTTAAAGAGACCACTTTTTTTAAACTTACCATTAATGTATTTAAAGGGACGAATGGCTATATATCAAAGGTGCGTCTTATTTGGTATTAGCATCAACAGTTCGATGTTTTTAATTGATCTTCTATTAAGCTTACACTCCATTGAAATAGCTTTAGCTGAAGATGCTTTATAGTTATGATATTTTATGCAAATTTTAAACTTTAAGACACACTTTAACACCTGGCTGGCTCTAAATTTGCAAATATTTTGCTTAAACCAAATATTTGCCAAGTTTTATTATTTGCCTTTCACCCTTCGATATACGTGTGTACGTATGCATACTGTGTGTTTTGTGTTTATGTATTATTGTGCATAATAATATCGACGCTTGAAAGGCAAACGTGACTAAGCGACAATGCGTGAACTTTACAGTAGACTAATTTAAAGTTGAAATACCTGAAAAAAAATCTATTTTAACTAATCTAGCTGTAGGATTGAAATGATTTTAATAAACCTAGAAATTTTTTTTTTTGTGCGTCGAATACGGTTATTGCCTATAATTTATGTACAAAGCGGTTATTGTCGCTTAGTCACGTTTGCCTTTCAAGCGTCGATATGTATATTTATTTGAAATTTAATTTTTATTGTTGTTCCTTTTTCACAGTAAAGCAAAACCTACCGCAGAACTGAACTCTACACCAGCCTTAGTTGACTGGTACAGAATGCTTTAGGGATTATATTGTGCATGAATTTGAATAAATAAATAAACAACTACAAATATTATTAAAGTGTAACTATTGACTCAATAAAAGTACAAGTAAAATAATGAATATTTTTATTTACATCTCGAATTATTTACAATTTCCTCTCTGTCTATATACAACACATAATTTGTACACATTACATCATAATACATCGAGCGGCACACGTATTGAACGTTTAAACAAACAATAAATGATACCAAATCGTAACCGTGTCGTTTGTTTCACTGATGTTTTATTATATCGTATTTATTTATAGATATTGATATTATAGGCCTAAGATAAAACGAGCGATCCGTAAGAATCCGACCAATTTAAGTATGCTTAAGATAAGGTAGCGTTCCGTGAGAAGCGTAGCGATAAGCGGAGCGGCAGAACGCGGTACACGTTCGTCGGACATGACGCTCGACGCGACCACGATGCGACGGCCACTCGGATTGTCGATTCTCACGTCTTCCGCCGCAGAAACACTACTTACTTCGGGCGGAACGCATTTTGCTACTTTTTCCTGCAGAACGAATAGTTTATTTTAATAAAAACTATAATTAACATTTTACAAAGGTACTAATTATAAATTATTCATGAACTCGTCTGAATCATGTTCTGGTTTGAATAGTTTATAAAAGACCCAAAATTATTTATTGAATGTGCTAATTGCAGTATCAAGTATTTTTAGCTGTGTGAAATAAAAAAACACTATTAAAATATTCTTGATGCTTACTTTAATTAAAGGTTGCGTAAAGTTGATTTTTTCTTGACAGCGCTTTGCGTGATGCGCCAAACAAGCTGCATATGCTATGGCATGAGGTATGTAGCTTTGTTCTACAACTCCAGCAAATAAAATTGTAGCCATCGGACCTGTGGTGAATGTTTCAATCGTTTTACTTATACGAAATTCATCGTTTACAAAATTTGATGCTGTATATATACCTAATGCGTATATTGGTACGTCCTCGCCACCATGCGTAGCCCATTGTCTTGGAACAGCTGCAGCGTGGACCGCATCCGCTTGATTTGTTGAACTACTTGAATTGAACGGCAACGCTCTAGGTTCCGAATGACCAGGTCCAGTTCCGTACAACAAAGTCGTGTATCGTAGTCCATCTATGTCCGATATTACTGTGTCAGCACCTTTAAGATTTCATCAAATTACATTTTCGATAAAACCACATCTATTATATCGGACAATACAAGCGGAAATATTTCTTGGGCAATATTATGTACCTTTGATACCCGGAAAACGATTTATTACATTTTGATGTTCATATTTTCGTGAAAGTTGATCTTACCCAAGACAGGATGTCCTCTTGGCGTTGCTTGACCGCCAAAGGTCATTACGTGACCGTGATCGGCGGTTACTACGATCAAAGTTTCCGCCGGATTTACCCTCTCTAGTGCAGCCAATAATGCGGTTTCTAACTCTAACGTTTCATCGAGAGCTCTGTACGGATTATTGTAGTGATGAGCGTGGTCTATACGTCCGCCTAGAACGAATAAGTTTTCATTAAACAGTACATACTACAATGTTTTTCTTTTATAAAAAAAAACCTTTGACACATATTACTTGTATTCTTCTAAGTGAAACTGAACGGACCTTCAATAAGCAAGAAAAATCCTTTGTCATTTTTCAGTAATATTGAAAGGGCGGCTCGAGTCATGTCGGCTAGAGAAGGGTCGTCGGCTTTCACAGTTGTGCTCGTTCCGCTTCCCTCTTCTGCGTCAACAAGCGCCCCGCGCTCTGCGTTGAATTCCATATGAGAATATTCAAAGAGACCTGAAACGAACGCGTTGAACTATGGCAAAGTTCAAATTAAAAAAAAGACGTGCGGTGTCGTGGGACATCGGATAGGAACGAAGTTCCTTATTATAAAAATATTAATTTTAAGTTCTATTCGAGGTATAAAGAAAATAATTATTCGGGTATACATTTTTTATTATGATTTTTTATTGATAAAAATAAATAATAAACTACTTTACTAAGTTATCAACTTTATTTTACTCACAATGATTTATAAAAAATATATAAAAATATTATACAAAGAAAAAAAAAAAAAAAAAAAAAAAAAAATGTAGACTATACATTAGACACTGTATAGCCATCATACTAAGACTATACATAAAAAATAAAAATCTTACGTTACTGACGTTTTTTCCCGGTTAGGGTACCCCTTCGCATCGTCCCATAAGAAATTTCGTTCCAATAAATAACATTGGATTCGCTTGACTTTCTGACGTAATTTTACGCAATTATACACGGATAACTGTGTAATCCGAAATTTGAAATGCAAATACTTCTTTGCGTTGGACGGGGTCAGATTAAAAGGCTTTACGCAGATTACGAAGCTACGATGTGCTGCTCATAACGGTGAACGAGCAAAAGTCTCACTGAATTCATAAGCACTGCAGGTACGGTCAAGCGCTTAGCTTTCAATTACGAAACAATTTAACTTTAGTCGACGGATTTGCATTCTCTTATCGCACAATGAATATTTTATATGTGTCTATAATATGAAGATTGATTATTAAGTACAATTATACTGGTACTATTCTTAGAGATTCTAGAGCTGTGATTAATAATTAATTCTCACTGATGGTAGGACTTCTTGCGAGTCCGCACGGGTAGGTACCACCGCCCCACGTATTTCTGCCGTAAAGCAGTAATGCGTTTCGGTTTGAAGGGTGGGGCAGCCGTTGTAACTATACTTGAGGCCTTAGAACTTATATTTCAAAGTGTGTGGCGCATTCACGTTGTAGATGTCTATGGGCTCCAGTAACCACTTAACATCAAGTGGACTGTGAGCTCGTCCGCACATCTAAACTAAAAAAAATATATATCATAGAATAAGTAAAAAAAGACACTAAACTTGTAGGTAATTTCCATAAAACTGACCAACTTATAATGTTGGTAGCATAGGACTAAAGGTCGCAACTTATCGCCTGTCTTGATCTTTATAGTCCCTTGAGGTTCGAGTAAAACGCAACCGGCCCAAAATGCCGACTTGATATTGCCATAAAATAGGTTATGGACGACTTACAATCTGCCAAGGGTCAAGTTAAGCTATCAGAACTCGTCGGTATCTGAAGTATTGAAGTATGAACGTAAGGAGATTCTGAGTTATGAATCGTTTTATTTAAACTCCGGTATTTTCGAACAAATAATAATGTTTTTAAGAGAAAAATTCTCTTATTGAAGTAATTTTGGATGTGATTGGTTCTTTATTGTATTATATTAGGCTAAAAATTCAGTAAGAACGTTTTCCACTCGACCTGATCCGAACAGAGATTTTAACAGGGTTTTGTATCTCTAGCCTAAAGAACGGAGTACTAATAACATTTAAAATTTGTAGTAAGGCGGGTATTAAATAAGAATAGTGTTTATAATGTAAATGACTGCGAAAGTCTAAAACAATTAAGAAAACACTTCGAATTCCAAACAGTTTTTTTTTTATGAATAAGTCATTACAAAATTGTCGTTAGTAAACAAAAAGTTAAGTCTTTTTTTTTCTATTAAACAAAATATGCACCCACGGTATCAATGCACTTTACCGACCCAAGGTAATTTATCAATGAACTTCTTGAAGACGTCAAATGTACGGAAGCCAACAGGCTCTTCAAAGGCATTTTATATTGCCTCTTGGATATGGAATTTTTTTCCCGCCAATAAGTGGTCCAAATAATGACCGTAACTTATTTAGGGGTAAGTTTTCGTTTGGTAATTGCCTAGGTGATAAACCAAGATCTGTGTAACATAATGAGCACTTGCGATAATCAAAAGGTATCCATTTTTCATCGCAAGTAAAAATATGGTTCAAAACCCCTTCGTCTCTGCACCCACTGAGTTTCTCATCGGGTCTCTTCAGCGGGTCGCAATCCCGATCTGGTGGTTGATTTAGCGAAGCACTGCTCTTCCAAGAGTCAGTGTTAGAATCTCTCTCAGGTTGAGCTCGTGAGCTCATTTACCGATCCGCGCGTAGTTGGAATATCCCCTGAGGCTAAGAACGATTAGGTATAGCACACCTTAACGGGTTAGCATTTGGGCGAAAACGGGGCTCATTTGTTAGATCAAAATTTCCATGTCGGAAGCGGTCAAACTAATAACGAGTCGAGCGTTGTTTGTGTGTTGTGTACCGCGATGGAACTCGTGTTTCAAATTTATCGTGAAGTTGATGAAAAAATATACAAATGAAAACAAAACACTAATCAATAAACAAATGACGAAATTTGTATTTTACTAGATTTTTTCATAAAACACGATACTACTATTCATAACATAATTTAAGTGGTATTAAATATCAAAAGCTTTTATGAAGTGCCGCGGGATATAAACATCGTATTCCTTTTACACGGTAATACAGAAAATATTTTTCTTTACGTTCACGTTTATAATACTCAAATATCTATATATTAATACGTGAAGCAAAAACTTTGTATCCCTTTTTACGAAAATTGCGCGAACGGAGGAGTATGAAATTTTCCACACTTATAGAGAACATAGAGAAGAAGTGCACAATGCTAATATTTTTTTAAAATAATGCATAAAAGATACATTAAATCAATAAAGAAAACATTACACACACTACATACCATGTATTTGACGCACAGACGCATGCATACTATTTATTGTCAAACTTTTGTTCTTGACGTCTGTTGTCAAATTGAGAATAGATTAAATATTGTTTGTCTTTGTTAATATTTTTTATAGTGTAGTCTTGGCGAAATTTGTGATTATAGAAGTATAAAATACAATCATAATAGTGTACAAACTTACAATTCCAATTAATTATTATAGTC
Organism: Bombyx mandarina; assembly: GCF_030267445.1. NCBI lineage: Eukaryota > Metazoa > Arthropoda > Insecta > Lepidoptera > Bombycidae > Bombyx > Bombyx mandarina. Next base: position 8,955,586 of record NC_143229.1, read on the forward strand.
GAATTTCGACTACTGCGGGACCTCTAGTATTTATTATTTTACAAATAAAAGATGTATTCTTCTAAGCCACAACGATACTGATGATACGTATATGTAAAGCATTAACTAAAGCAGGACTATTTGTAGTGGAGAATCTCAATATACAGTAAATCGTACTTCAAATAATAACTTCGGATTAGGTGTTAGGGTGGAGTAAGAAACAATTTAGCTGCGGCTAATATTCATAGAAACTGTAAGTCTAGGAATTGGAATTCCCATACCCGTATTTTGCTTAATGGACACCGAAGATTGACTTATACTAGCATCAATGTCGAGAATTCGAATCACGGTAAACCTTTAAAAACATTTTTTTATTCTTTTTTCCTGATAGTCACAATCTGATATTCACAAAGGTGATATCTGATATAATGTATAATATTATATTGAAATCTTTGAATTCTTTATATGGCTTGGGTGATATTTGTCAATACCTAATCCGCGTACTGATATTCCAGAGTCAATAAAAAATGAGATTCCTTTTAATATATTCCCATTGATGTACGTTATACCAAATTTGCTCTAATCGTCAATTTAAGAAAAGCAAAAATTTTCATGAAAATTATTCATTTTCATTTATCCTTCCACAAGCACATATACAATGAAAAATTAGGGCAGAGGCATTAATACAAAAAGAAAGCAAATCGTTGATTCAAGCATAAGTGGTTTGAGAGAAGAGTATGTCCAACAGTGGACGAATGTGGGCTGATCATGATGAAATATAAACACTTCTACAATAGATATTATAAACACGTTCTGCAATATTTGTTTTTTATCTATTGGGATATTTATTTTTCATGCAGTGTGTAATTATTTGAATACAATTTCCTTTTTAGTGGTATTTAATGTTGTTTATGTTTTGTTTAAGCTCACCTTTGTTTTTATATTTTTCTTTTTTATACTATAAATATGTCTATGTATACAATGAAACATAAATAGTGATACATAACATTAAAATTACTTTTAAGCTTTATTCTCGATTTTATTGTAGAGATGAAAGCCCAAGTAATAATAAACTGCTAGGATTCAAAAAATGTTAGAATTTTCTGTGTCAAAAAAAAAACTATGAGCGCCAAAATATTTTTTGTAGAAAATTAAACGATAGTTAAAACAATATTTAAATGTCAACGTATAATGCTTTACGACCGTGCCGAAGAAAACTGTAAAGTATTCGCTATAAGGGAAGTTATTAAATGAAAATAAAATAAGTTTTAATTAATAAGGAAATAAAGTATACCCATAAGTTTTAAATAAAACGAGAAGACATGGGTGTTATGACGGATCTCAACTAAATATACCAACTACGGATCTACTTTTTCGCCAGTAATACGTCGCAAATTTTTTTTATTGTTTAGATGGTCGGACGAGCTCACAGCCCCCTGGTGTTATGTGGTTACCGGAGCCTATAGACATCTATAACGTAAATGCGCCACCCACCTTGAGACATAAGTTCTAAGGTCTCAGTATAGTTACATCGAATATAAATATCGAAAGCTACAGCGTGAATGGCCAGTACTTATATAGATTTCAATTTATCCAATCTGTTAAAATAAACAACGTTTTGTTTAATAATAATAATAAAAAAAACAGTACAAGTTTACTAGGTTGATTTTTTTTTCGGATTCGTGTAGAAAAAATTCGATGTATTTCAGATTGCTTCGAATTTAAACAAGGGTTAACGGGGTAGTAGGTATGAAAATTGCAGGGTAAGCTTAACCCTTAAACAAACCCAACGAAATCGCACAAAAGGGCTCCTTTAATATCCACAGCGGTCGACGGAACAATTTAAAAATTTGTACGGAAACCGTGCCTTATTAAGCGGATGGCATTACGCTTTATTATATGATTATTAAAACGGCTTTAGAACGCATTTTGAACATAAAAGATTATGGTTGTGTATATTTATGAAAGACGGTCTTGGTCCAAACATTCCTTGATGTCTTCATTATTTTGAAAGTATATACTGAGTACAGTGTATTAGAGGAAGTATTTTTTGTTTTATTTTTTTATTGTTTAGATGTGTGGACGAGCTCACAGTTCACCTGGTGTTAAGTGGTTACTGGAGCCCATAGACATCTACAACGTAAATGCGCCACACACCTTGAGATATAAGTTCTAAGGTCTCAGTATATGTAGTTACAACGGCTGCCCCACCCTTCAAACCGAAACGCATTACTGCTTCATGGCAGAAATAGGCGGAGTGGTGGTACCCACCCGTGCGGACTCACAAGTGGTCCTACCACCAGTAAATTATTATAATTACATGAACTATATATATTTATTAAAAATAACAATGGTACCTATACACATTGAAGAAGTAAAATAAAAATCACGTTATTGTTGTATTGATTAACAACAATGTAGTAATAAAATAGTGTAAAATTAGTATATGAAATGCGAGAACTCATTTCAGGATTACAATCCGAAAAAAAAACCATAGCTGATATACCTATATTCGTATATGACAGCTGCGATTTTAGCGCAAAATATAAAACAATTTTCATTCACTCTTCTATTACCATTGTAGTTCAGGAAAATTCGCCTTCTATTCCGTTTTGCAGTATTGAAGCGTATTTGTTCGTTTAGTTAGAATATCGTCAAGCAGTAATAGCTCTGCAAGCAAAAGCACCAAGGAAACCTCTGGACAAATCAATTTTTTATTTATCGCGCAAACATTTCTCCCCTAACGATTAGCATTCGTCTCTTTCATTCAGATTTCAAAGTAAACAAACAAACATATTCCCATTATCTGGAACTACTAAATGGCAGCTGTTCCCACTCTCCGCTTTCTATGAACAATGTTTTCATTATTGATTCGAATGATTTATAGTGCTTTCATTTTTCGTAAACGCGAACACAGATTGAAGCACGACCTAAACAAATATTAAGGGTTGCAACACTGGTTTGATCGTAAGACCCAGAAGAGACAATATTTGGATTTGTTAATTCTTTTTCTGTCCCAATTAAATGTTCTGAACGGAAATTATATTGTGCAACTAAACGATCTGTAATCTAAGGGGCTGGGCAAATGATTGTCAGATACTTTGACCTTTAGGATAAATTACGTCAAAAGAAGGACGTAGGTACGTCCCTATATACAAAACAAAGATTAACCCAATTGCTTGACTATCATTCATAAATGAATAGAACAAAAATAAAAGGAAATGTTTTATTTAATCAAGTTGAATTACGAATCTTGTTTGAATCTTTTTTCTTTGTCATGAAATTATTGCTGGTGGCCACAGCATAGGCCTTTCAGATGACCTGCCATTGGTATAGAGGTTTGCTAACAACTGCCCGAGCGCCTCCGAAAGTATAATAAATAGCACAAAGGCATCTCCGCCACGAAAACACATAAATCTAGTATATCACTGGAAAAATATTATTCTTCCTATCTATTTGAGGTTGGTTTTAATTTTCCGACTTCCACTCTCATTTACGTTTTCCACTGCGCACGATTTCATAGTACAATTATATCAATCAAACTTCTCTTAAGTCTAAAGACACTGTAATCATTACATGTCTTTTTATTTATTCACTAGCTGGCCCGGCAAACGTTGTATTGCCATATAAATTATTTCCAGGAAAGATAAATAACCTTGATACCGACTGCAGCGCCATTTGCCGGGCTGATTTGTAAATCTAAACCATTCTCGAATCGACCTGAAGGTACACAGAAAATTTCATTATAATCGGTCCAGCCATTTCGGAGCTCAGTGACAAACACGCACAGAAGAAATATATACTAGTATATTAAGATAAACATAATATATAGATACATATTTTATAAGCATGCTATTTAGTATAACTTATATTGATACTTCAAATTTACTAGGTCTTACTCTAGTGCTGTTGAAATGCGATAACAGTCATTATTCATGTTAATTAGAGTAATATGCAGATTCAATAACTGATAATAATATTATAGAAGCATTAAAATTTATGCGTCTAAGTGGAAGATTAATTGATATTGTTTTTTTTTTTTTTTTTCCTACCTATGTTGATAGCCTTGAGAGGCTATTTCAGCTTCGCCCTAACGTTAGTAGGTGAGCTCGCGGGGCTCATCAACCGGAGAGTTGCTAACACTGACCCTAGCAAGAGCAGTGCTTCGCAGAATCTACCACCGGATCGGAAACGCGACCCACTGAGAAGATCCGGCGAGAAACTCAGTGGGCTGTGTCTATGGGTTAGTTCGTGACCGGTGCTTGTGGTGCCTAAAAGCACCGTTAATGGATCAGGAGGATCCGTAATGACGTGCTTTGGGCGACGTCGACAGTTTTCCATTCGGTCTACTGGGTCGGGTATGTAATTTCCAGCGGCTACGATGAGAGCGTTCTCATGTCGTGCCGCCTTCTCAAAATGGCGCAGTGATGCCGACTGTAGATACTTACTAAGAGAGTCGAGCTCCAGGTCATCGTGGAGATCCACATTCCTAAGGAACCATGGCGCTCCGACGGCTATCCTGCAGAATCGTGATTGAATAACCTGAAGGGATTTCAAGTGGTTGCGGGCTGCGTGAGCGAACACTACGCTTGCATACGTCATGACGGGGCGTATACAAGTTTTGTAGAGAGTTACCTTATTGCGGAGGGACAGTTTGCTTCGACTACAAAGCATTGGATAGAGTCGTCCTAGAATAAACGCGGCGCGGTCGCGTACCGTTTTTATATGGGGACGGAAAGTCATCCCTCTGTCGAGGGTGACGCCTAGATATTTGACCTTCGAGACCCACGGTATGGGCTGGCCAAAGAGAGTGATGGGACTAACGGCGGAGGTGTTTGCGCGCCTACTACGGAGTGGGATGCTCGAAGTGATGTTCGGAGGGCGACCCCTTTTGAAGAGCACCGCTGCGCTTCTCGTGGGCTTGATGTCTATTCGCCACTTCCGGAACCACTGTCCCATGGTGGCTACTGCGATCTGGAGTCGCCGATGAAGCAGCGACATCTTCCTACACGAGTAGTAGATAGCCGTGTCATCGGCGAAGAGCGCTAGATGGGTCTCCGGAGACCGGGGTATATCATTGATATACAAACTAAATAATAACGGGGAGAGCGCGGAGCCTTGCGGGACTCCGGCAGTCAGTTGACGGGGACGAGAACGAGTTCCCTCTACTCGATATCGAAACGAACGGTTCGACAAGAAGTCTCGTGTGATGAGCACGAGTCTGTCTGGCACTCCCATGTTGTACAGTTTGTAAATTAAACCGTTGTGCCAGACTTTGTCGAACGCCTTCGCGATGTCGAAGAAGAGGGCGCCGGTCGGGATTTGTTTACGCCTGTTTAGTCCTATCAGAATGTGCTCCGTGAGGCGGTGCACTTGTTGTACGCACGAGTGTTTAGAGCGGAATCCGAACTGTTCGTCTATGAGAATTTTGTTCGCGGTAACAAAATCCCAGAGGCGTTTCCTAAGGAGCCGTTCGTAAATTTTTCCTATCGTCGGGAGGAGACTAATCGGACGGTAACTAGAAGTTGATATTGTACTTGATCTTCAACTGTAAGTATGACACAGGAAGAACGAAAGAGAGGGAAACAGAGAGAGAGAGAGAGCGAGAGAGGGAATAATCTTTTATTGAAATTAAAAAAAATGTATAAAACGTCAATTTTTGTTATGGAATTTTGAGGCATATTTTATGTAACTTGTCTTAGATTGTATTGTGAGTCTTCATGGACAATTATAGGCTAAGAACAAAATATACCACACCATTCCATAGAATTCAATAAAAATAGGTTAAATTCCGAAAAAAAATACAAATCTTAGTGCTTCATTATATCTCGTCTATCACTAGATTGTGTATCTATAACTAAAAGATAAAGCTTTTTTGTAATTTCCGTGGCCATTTCAACAGAAATTCTCAATCTTTCAGGGGGCAATGAAGAGTCCACTTCTATCGTTAGGAGGCAGAGCGCCCGTGGACCGTTTGCACAGTACTTAAATTTGAACGTTTAGTGCAAATGCTTTTAGTGTAGAATATTTTTGTCATGCAAATACCTTGTTTGGATCTGCCGTGAATGGATTTTTTTTAACAGAAGATTTTATTTTAATAGAACACTGTTATTCTTCATATAACGACGCGGATAAATTAAACAAAATTGCCTTTATTATTGAGAAAAAAATATATTCTAGAATATGATTTAGGTTAATTTTATTTAAAGTTTTCTTATTTATCTTATATTTTGTTTATTTTTTTACTTAAATATTTTACTAACGTCATTTTATATGGGTATAATTAGTGATGCTATTTTGTATTTTAATGACATCACAAATATATTACGTAGGTAAGGAAATTTATTATTCTATCAAGCTTAAAAGATTATACTATTTTAAACGTAAAACAATTCTGGGACCCTTAGAAAAATAAATCGCCTCGGCTTTCACTTCCTTAATCGTCGATTGGGCCAAATACCTCTAAGGACAGAGAATCTTACAAAAACCCAGATGATAAGAGATCGTTCCGACTATTTATGATGGTAAATTTGTTTTTAAGCAATTATTTTTATTAATATTAGTACGATGGGCAATCGTGGTTATAAAGAGAACCCGGAGAAGTAGATCATAAATTAAGTAGAATTATGAAATTAATTTATTTAATTACTTTCGTATGCATGCGAAGCACATATGCCCAAGTATTAAAAGTCTAGAAATAATTCATATTTTTTTATGGTTGAGGGATTACTGGTGGCCCGGAGGTCTTTTCAGTTTCACAAGGACAGGTGGGCGAGCAAGGGCTCAGCCAGGAGGAGTGGGATTTGCGAACAGCCTCTAAGGGAGACCTAAGAACTGAAAAGTAGCTACTTCGCGAATGAATCTACTATCGGATCGGAATCACGACCCGCTGAGAAGATCCGGCGAGAAACTCAACGGGCTGATGTTTAGGTTGCACGTCGAACCCTTTGCCGAGTTCGACGAGTACGGTTACCGGGGTGCCTAAGCCTGCTCCTAGTGTTAGAGGTAAGGGGTCCAAATTCATATAGCTTTGTTATTTCGATGATCAAAATAAACAAATAGATTTTTCCAGAGATACATAATAATATATGAAATACGTTGTAGTGTAGCAAATACGCCTCCAGACGTAATATTGAATAAGAAAAAATATAACTGGATATATTAAAATTCTGATATGTATGTTGACATTAGATTATTGTCAATATGTTTTATGTTTGTTCAGCTTTTTTTATTGCTTAGTTAGGTAGACGAGCTCATGGCCTACCTGATCACCACCCACCTTAAGACATGAGTTCTAAGGTCTCACTTGTAACTGCGGCTGCCTCGCCCTTCAAACCGAAACGCATTACTGCTACACGGCAGAAATAGGAGGGACTTGCAAGGCGTCCTACCACCAGTAGCAAAGAAATGTATGGCTTAAATTTGAAGGAAACAAAATCGAATCCGAGATCATTAATATTTGACCCAGCCTTCACCCTGCTACTTAGTATCAACATCTATTTTCCTACTAATTCCCAAACCCCTTCTTATCAGCCCACAGACGTTCACTGCTGGACATAGGTAAATAAAATAAATATTTAAATCCCCAAACCCCATATAAAAATAATCATATCTTTAATGTGGATGGTAGGATATGTTCCCTAAGCGAGTACCACCGTCTTGGGCAATTATGCCACGACTCAATAATGCACACCGGTTAAAAGAGTAGATTGCCTTAGTAAGGTAATTGCGATTCCATTTAATTTGCTCAAGATTCCCATTATTGTCCCGCTTTTGGGTTAGTCGTTGGCAATTTCAATATAATCGCTAGCATGCAGTCAACCATGAGTAGTTGGCAAACTTACTCGCCTTTAGAGAGACAGAAACTTAAGAAAATTCGTAAACAGTAAATATGCCATCTTGCATCTGCTCGTTCTGGTAGGAAAAAGCGTTGGCAAAAGCACAATGAATTACTAGCAAATATTAACCATGCTCAGAATTCCGAAAAATAACTTAATTATTCGATATCTTATTCTCCATAATATATCGATAACTGGTTTTACAAAGCCAATAAAAAATTGGCTCCAAACGGATATAATATATTATTATAAAACTGGTAAAACTGAGAATGTTGATTGTTTCTATTCGGCTTAAAATTCAGTCTACCAATACAATACACGTTAATCAAAAATAATATCATATTATATCCATTGCCATTACAAATCACAGAAGCATTGCTAAAGTGAACTTTATGATCGTGGACAGAAAACTCATTTTCGTTAAAAAATCATTGGAAAAAATATCAAAGGGACGTCGGAACAGATTAATTCGAATAAAGGGACTGATTTGTTTAGCCGTGTCACGTTAATCATACATAAATAAAAATTAAAGTGATAACGTTTTGTTTACACAATCATTCAAACGATTTGCTTATTTTTACATTTATTCCAAGTTTATTTAAGGTAATTGGATTGAAATAAAATATTGAAGCTATATTTTTGCCCCACAAATTGAAAGCCTGTCTCTGCCAAGTGTCATGTTTGTGATGCGTTGTGACAATGTGTCGTGGTGGGCGATACTCGATTTCCGTGAGAGATTTTCCACCCTAATCCTGGCTCCTTAAATGTCTTTTTTTTTTAGGGTAAGGAGACGAACCATGTGCGTGCGTGCTCGGGTTATGTGGGTCTTTGCGATTGCATGTGTTGGGAGCAAAACAAAAAAAGTATTGGAAGAAGGTCGAAAAGCAGGCCAAAAGGTTAGAGGCTCCTTCCGTGTGCCAATTTAGAGACCAGCGAAGGATTTACAAGAATTCTTTAAGCTGCTCTACAAACGTCTTTGAAAGAGCAAAAGGGTCGCGGATAACTGCACTCTCCAACCCACGCTTTTTTTTTCTTATTGCTTAGATGGGTGGACAAGCTCACAGCCCACCTGGTGCTAAGTGGTTACTGAAGCCCATAGACATCTACGACGTAAATGCGCCACCCACCTTGAGATATAAGTTCGAAGGTCTCAAGTATAGTTATAACGGCTGCTCTACCCTTCAAACCGAAACGCATTACTGCTTCACGGCAGAAATAGGGAGGGCGGTGGTACCTACCCGCGCGGACTCACCAGAGGTTCTACCACCAGTATTTCCTACGCCCAGCAGAGTATTTCAGGTATAACAAATACATTCATGAAAGTTTAAAATGTATTAATACGTGCTCGGAAAATATTTTTCGATTGAACAATTTATTGATATTGCTAGTCAAACATCGAGTAAAATTGTTTTAATAAACGCGAACGGGTCCTTTGTACTATTTACATAAAATAAAGATTCATAGTGTGTATTCTAGACGAAGCAGCAATTAGCAAAGATTTTCGTGTTGGTTTATATGCGAGCTCAGATATTTATGACTCAATAACATATATTATCTTTCTTAATATTGTTCATAGAGTATTCAGCAAAGACATTTTTTTAAAGGGTGAATTGTTTATGAAATCGTATTATTTTTAAAGGCGTTTTGAAACTTCACTCCTAACAATTTTGGGTATTTTGAACAAGTGATTATCATCGTATTTTGATTAATTTGGCGGGACGTATCCTAAAATTCATTGATCACTTTTGGTTGCGCCAGCGTCATAACAAATTTGTAGATAGATGTTTTATAATAATATGGCAGCTATGACACTTTTCCCTTCCCCTTCCTCACCCATCCCCCGCGCCCTGGATTGGCTAGTACGAGCGTCGCGGGCACACAGAAAAAAGAAAAATATATGGCGGTTACCTAGCGCGCGCTCCGCATTACAGAAAGCAGTATTTTGTGATGTAATTATTGAAATGGCCTAAGACTTTATTTTTATACAATATTAGTGTCAGTGTATCACAGTGTCGTGCAAGAAGAAGATACACCAACTGGCTTCAAACACTTTTAGCAGCCGTGATTCGGACGACTCCATCCTCTCCAGGTACGGCGTTTTCCTTCACAATTTCCCTCGGGTTGTGTTCCTTTGTTTCTTCCCGCCACGACCCGAGAAAGTGTCATAGTTGAACAACGCAACTACAGTCCACTCATTTTTGTATTAGGTGACCGTTACAATTTGGTCTGCCAACCGCATAGCGCAACCATTATTTAGTGGTCCTTCGAGCCGGATTCTGAACTTACATCGTCTCATATTAGTAATCTAGCATTATTTGTATTTAATTCCATAGGGAATTAACGCACCGCAATTAAATACTTATTTAATATAGAAGAAAAACCCGCATTTAGGTATTTAGTTGTAGGTAGATTTAGATAGCCTAGGTAAACGCCATCTTTCACACACATTCGCTAGACGCTGAATGCGTAGAAATTATATTTATTTAATTAGTTTTTTCGTATTCGAAAACGCATCATAGATATCGTAAGAGTTTACTTTGAACATTGTGATCTTGTGATTAGCTACCTTCCCATTATTTTTATGTTCACAAGTTATTCACTCGCTTCGCTAACCGCATTTGAACATACAAATACCTACCTACCAAATTGGTTTGTTTTGATTTATTTGAATGAATAACATAATACATACATCGTTCGTGTTTAAATATTTGTATGTTATTATATTTTATTATCATTTTTGATTTAACTAGGACAGAGGCATAACCTAGGTCGTTTGATATTGTCTGGTTGTTTTATTCTCAACGCGCCAATAATAGCAACTTTTATAGTAGTAGCTGACTAACTATTTTAAATATTATTATTATTAGTTTATAAGACGACGAGCGCTGCGCTTGCACCTCGCCGCGCGCCCCCTCACCCCTGCGTCGTTCGTCCGCCCGCGTCATTTAGTTTATTCACAAAATTATTTGATTTCTCGCGCTGTTTTGCAGATTTTATTTTGTTTCTTTACCTACTTACTCTGGTTGATTAGTTTTATTTAAATTTTAAATATGCCGCCTAAATCTAATAAATCCGAGAACGATTTGAAGCTTTTGTACGCTAAGAGGGATATGATTTATTCACGCGTGCAAACAATTTGTGATAATGCACTTAAGATATCCGACTTAGCAATACGAGACTCATTTCTTTGTTCTATTGAAAACATAGACGATTTGCGCGCGGATTTCGAAAGTATCGTTCATAATATTAACGCATTGCAATTAGAACTAGATCCTGATTACGCCGTCAGTTACTCTGTTATGTCGTCGTTTGATGATCTATATTGCCGTATAAAACGTGTCGCTAAATCTTTAGAAAAAATACCTAGCGCCGGGTATTCGCAAACGGAACCTAAGTTCACCCGCGATAGACCTAGACTACCGCCTATCCACATACCCGAATTTAATGGGGACATCCGTAATTGGGGTTTATTTATAGATAGTTTTGAAAATACAGTAAATCAAAATGATCACTTAACCGATCACGAAAAATTACACTACCTAGTAGAAAAACTCACCGGCAAAGCCCGTGCGGCTTGCGCGGGAATTACGTTTAGTGCCGAAAACTATTCTTTGATCTTGAACACACTCAAAGCCAAATATGAAGATAAACGGTTGATAGCTACCGCGTACCTGGATCAATTGTTCGAATTAAAACCTATTTTATCGTGTACCGAACAGAACTTGGAGAAATTCTTAGACATATTTGCATCATCTGTTCGGGCTATTAGAAATCTCAACGTCAATGACCTCAGCGACTTTTTATTTTTGTACATTGGCTTAAAAAAGTTAGATTTCGAAACTGTTCGCTTATTTGAAACGAATCAGGGTACTAAGGGTATTGAATTGCCGAAATTTAATGAATTGGAATCATTTTTACGTAATCACATAAGAATACTTCAGCGTACTACGCGACCTCACGAGGTCCCGAAAAGACAACCAGAAAGACATTTAGAAACGTCCTCAAGACCGCTTAGAACGACTCATAGCTATGTAAATACCGCGGCGTTGCCTGCGTCCGTGCCCGCCAAGTCGACTTGTTTTCTGTGCAAATCTTATCATACACAGTTGTATCAGTGTGCTGGGTTTTTGAAATTGTCGCCTACCAATCGTTATAATTTTGTTCGCGCAAATAACTTGTGTTTAAACTGCCTTAGTGATAAACATCGCGTTGGTGTGTGTAATAGTAGCCATAGTTGTCGCAAATGTTCGTTGAAGCATCATACCTTGCTTCATTTTGATAAAAATAGTAATATAGTAGCCAATAGAAATACAAGCGCAGGTAATCAACCAATGTATGGTAACTCGTCGCTAGCAGCATCAAGCTCGGAGCACTCGCATGGTCGAACTCACGCTGGCGGCAACGCACGTTGTACGACACATCTCGCGCGTCCCGCGTATTCACCCGCGCTTCCCGCCGCTGCTGTCGCTGCCGCTCGCACAGACAGCTCCGCAGCTATCAACTCGGACGGCAACACAAATGACGTCACATTATGCTCGCTGTCTTCCGCTCGCTTGCCTACAACTGTTTTGCTTGCGACCGCTCGAGTTGTAATGGTTGATACTCATGGCAAACCGCATCTTGTTCGCGCCCTTTTAGATAGCGCCTCACAGAGTAATTTTATTACTCGTGAATGCTGTCAATGTCTTGGATTAAAATATAGTAACCAGACTACGTGCCCCGTAGTCAAGGGCATAGGGGGGTCTACTAAGGACATCCAAGAGTCCGTAAAAATTAAATTTGAATCACGTTTTAGCTCGAATGTTTCATTCGAAATAAACTCGCTGGTTGTAGATAAAGTAACGGAGCAACTTCCTACTGTTTCTGTAGATACCTCGTTGTTAGCTAACTTTGATAGTTTGCCGTTAGCCGATGATACTTACGCCGTTCCAGGAGCCGTCGATATTTTGATTGGCGCTTCGATTTTCCCGCACCTCCTGCTGCCACGTAAGGTTCAAGGTCATTCGGCGAACCCCGCACCGCACGCTTTGGAAACTGTTCTCGGTTTTGTTATAGTTGGATCCGCACCCGCTCTTGTAAATAGTTACTCGACCGTATCATACTGCTGCGCCGTCGAGCCGCCACTGGAGTCCACCGTCCGCCGCTTTTGGGAAATTGAAGAAGTAAATGTTCCGCTTGTTATGAGTCCTGATGATAAGACCGCTGAGGATATTTATTGTAGCACGACCACCCGCGATGAAAGTGGTCGTTATATTGTCGCCCTCCCCTTTAAGGGTGATACCTCTTCGCTTGGTGATTCGCGCCTAATGGCCGAAAAACGCTTTTTTTGTTTAGAACGTAAGATGATGGCATCTCCGAAGTTGAAAAAGGCCTACGACGATGTCGTGAATGAATATGTAGATAAGGGTGTCATCTCACCTGCTCCCGCTGTACTTGATGAGACGCAAAATGGTCCCTCTTATATCATCCCACATCACGGTGTCATTAGGGAGGATAAACTCACCACAAAATTGCGTGTTGTTCTGGATGGCAGTGCTAAGACTAGTACTTCTGTTTCTTTAAACGACATCTTGTATTGTGGTAAAAATCTTCAAGGTAACTTGTTTGATATTATCGTCAATTTTCGTTTATTTATTGTAGCGCTATCTGCAGACATTAGACAAATGTTTCTTTGTATTGGCATTCGGGAATCGGATCGTAGATTCCAAAGACTTTTATATAGGTTTTCCCCACACGAACCATTAAAGGTTTACCAGTTTAACCGCGTTTGTTTCGGACTTAAGTCAAGTCCTTTTCACGCGCTTCGCACTGTGAAGCAGTTAGTTCTTGATGAGGGTGATTCCTACCCCAAGGCAAAAACCACCATCAATACTGGTCTGTATATGGACGACTTTGCTTATAGTGTAGATAGCGAGCCTGAAGCCATCGAAACAGCTACTCAAGTGATAAGCCTAATGAAGACTGGGCAATTTGACCTTGTTAAGTGGACGAGCAACTCTCAACGTGTTTTGGACTGGATTCCGCCATCGCATCGTCTATCGACGGTTAAGGATTTTGATGTCAATGATACACATAAGATTCTCGGCTTGAGCTGGTCTCCCACATCCGATACATTCAGTCTCAAAATTAGCTCGACCCCGCCAACTTGTACCAAACGCACCATATTGTCTTGTGTCGCTCGCATATGGGACATTATGGGTTTTGTAGCACCTGTAGTGTTATACGCAAAGCTTCTTATTAAAGAGCTTTGGCTTTCTCAGTGTGACTGGGATGACATCGCACCGGACAACGTGGCCAGATTATGGGCTCGCTTCAGGGAAGAGCTTCCTATGCTCGAACATATAGAAATCCCACGTCATGTAGGTATCTCTCGAGATAGTGTAGTCACAATAGTGGGGTTCGCAGATGCTAGTGAGAAGGCTTATGGAGGAGTGGTGTATTTTCACGTTTGCAATGGCGACAATATTACAGTTAGCCTTATTAGTGCGAAATCTAAGGTCTCCCCTCGAAAGGTCGTCTCTCTCGCGCGCCTTGAGCTTTGCGCTTTACTACTATTGACGCGGCTCATTGGTGCCATAGTCAAGGGTTGTAACAACCGCATTAATATTGATAGAATTGCTGGCTTTTCTGACTCAACCGTAGCTTTGTGTTGGGCTCATTCTTCTCCCCACCGTTGGGACACATTTGTTGCTAATAGAGTAGCAAAAATTCAGTCTGAATTATCACCTCAAAATCTATATCACGTCGCTGGAACAGACAATCCTGCCGATTGTCTTTCGCGGGGTTTAACCCCCGCTCAAATATTAGATCATCCGCTCTGGTTTCATGGTCCATCATGGGTACGAGATGCTCCCTGTGATTGGCCAGTTAAGCTTTTTAATCCCGCAACTGTCTCTGAACCGCCAGAAGAAAAACGACACACTCTTGTAACTTCTGCGCCAAGAGAAGACTCAGTTATATTATTATTGGCTAGTCGTGTTTCGTCATGGTCAAAGTTGTTACGTTGCGTGGTATATGTTTGCCGCTTTGCTAAACTATTACCACAGCAGCAGTATATAGTCGCCTCTGACTTTTATAAGGCAGAGCTTATTGTTCTTCGTGAACTGCAACGAGCGCATTTCGTTTCAGAAATTAGCAGCCTAGAGTCTAAAAAACCTTGCAGGCGTCCTTTTCAAAATTTGAAGCCTTTCTTACAGGATGGACTCATCCGAGTAGGTGGTCGTTTGAGTCAGTCCAACTTAGGATTTGATCAAAAACACCCCATAGTTTTACCGCGTAAGGGCCACATCCTTGATTTACTGGTCGATTATTATCACAAACTTCACTGTCATGCTGGTCCCGATTTATTGATGTCAATACTTAGACAAAGATATTGGATACTTTCCGCACGTAATTTGATTCGCTCAAGGATACATAAATGTGTGCCCTGTTATAGACTTCGTCCGCGTCCCATCGCACCTGAAATGGCTGACCACCGTTCTTGTCGCGTTGTAGAAACCGCTAAACCTTTCGTGCATACTGGTACAGACTTTGCTGGACCCTTTAAGGTCACCATCTCACGTGGTCGGGGTATTCGTTCATCGAAAGCATATGTTTGTCTTTTCGTGTGTATGACCACTCGTGCTGTTCATATAGAACTAGCCAGTGATTTGAGCACGCATAGTTTCATGGCTGCTTTTAAAAGATTTTTATCACGCCGAGGTCCTGTAGGTTGTATGTACTCAGATAACGGTACAAATTATGTTGGTGCCAAACGCAATATTTCGGAAGTTCACGCTTTCTTGAACTCTAAATACTACAAAACTGAATTCGCACATATGTTAGCAGAAAATCGCATTAAATGGCAGTTTAATACGCCCGCTGCAAGTCACTTCGGCGGAAATTGGGAAGCAAATATAAAAAGCCTTAAATCCCATCTTTATAGAGTTGTAGGGTTGCAGATTCTCACTTTCGAAGAGTTGAGTACCGTGCTCACTCAAATAGAAGCCGTGATGAACACACGTCCGTTATGTAGGACACTGTCTGGCGACCCAGCTGAGCCGTTAGCGTTGACTCCGGCTCACTTTTTGTCGTTGACGCCGCTTAAATATTTACCCGCTAGAGATATTGACGAAGACAGGC
Organism: Bombyx mandarina; assembly: GCF_030267445.1. Lineage (NCBI taxonomy): Eukaryota > Metazoa > Arthropoda > Insecta > Lepidoptera > Bombycidae > Bombyx > Bombyx mandarina. The sequence continues at coordinate 8,971,524 of NC_143229.1, forward strand.
AGCATATTCTCTCGCGTCACTCTCTTTTAGATAAATTAGTTCAGTCATTTTGGAAACGTTGGAAAACAGACTACTTACATACGCTACAATTGCGCCAAAAATGGAACACTCCATCCAACCCAATCGTTGTTGGAAAAGTAGTAATTTTAATGACGGAAAACGCGCCCCCGCTACATTGGCCTTTAGGAGTAGTGGAGGAGGTTTTTCCTGGTTCAAATGGAGTGATTAGAACTGTACGCGTTAGGACCGCAACCGGATCGTATCTACGCCCGGTTATTCGTCTCTGCCCTTTACCTAATTCACAATAGAATAACTTCACTATTAGATATAAGGTATTCGTTAGATTTAGTTTAATATACATAGATAACATAGATATAGATAGATAGATCTTCGCATAGGTGTTTGGTAGGTTAGCTTTTATTTCTTGAAGGTAACCCTTCAAACTGGGGGGGAATGGTTGCGCCAGCGTCATAACAAATTTGTAGATAGATGTTTTATAATAATATGGCAGCTATGACACTTTTCCCTTCCCCTTCCTCACCCATCCCCCGCGCCCTGGATTGGCTAGTACGAGCGTCGCGGGCACACAGAAAAAAGAAAAATATATGGCGGTTACCTAGCGCGCGCTCCGCATTACAGAAAGCAGTATTTTGTGATGTAATTATTGAAATGGCCTAAGACTTTATTTTTATACAATATTAGTGTCAGTGTATCACAGTGTCGTGCAAGAAGAAGATACACCAACTGGCTTCAAACACTTTTAGCAGCCGTGATTCGGACGACTCCATCCTCTCCAGGTACGGCGTTTTCCTTCACAATTTCCCTCGGGTTGTGTTCCTTTGTTTCTTCCCGCCACGACCCGAGAAAGTGTCATAGTTGAACAACGCAACTACAGTCCACTCATTTTTGTATTAGGTGACCGTTACAATTTGGTCTGCCAACCGCATAGCGCAACCAACTTTGTTTTAATTATTTACTGGAGGCGTCGTCATAACACAATGTAGATGTCGTCTTTCAGCTTAAGATGAGTGCCTGGATTTTCAATCTTGTTATAAGAAGAGCTATCCTAGTTTTGAGTTCGAACAAAATGAAATATAGGCGTTGTGAAGAAAGCTGTTCGAAAAGATATTTAAAATAAATATTGTACCTACAACCAGAATTCATTAGCTCTGGATTATTCGCAATCTCATCACATGATACAAGCATGTACTAGGTCATGTCCATTGCATTGTGAATTTTTGATTTTGCACTTATTTACTTTGAATGTATTCAAAGATCTGAAATGGTTTAAAAAACTTACCTAAAAGATAATCCACAGTGCGTGGATCCAGTTTTGCCAATTGCTCCTTTGAATGTATGTACTGAGCTCTCAACCGTCGTCTTTTCTTTTCTCTAGCCCAGTCTTCGGCGAGATTTCTGCCATCCAATCTTCGACCTTCACGATTCGGATGTTCAGGATCCGTCGTGATTGTTGGTAGAAAGTGTCTTCTACCACCACCCATAATTACCTAAATATTTAAAATATAATTGATTAAATATTTAGAAGTTCATAAATTAAAATTTGGTGGAATTAATTTTCAAAAATTAAGAAAATATCTAGGAAACTTAAAATTACAATATTTTAGGGTTGAGGAAATTTAAAATATATTTTTTTAAATAATGTTGCCGTCACTTTAATAAAATCGATGTTCTTAAAGCCTAAACTATAATGTTAATAATAGTAAAAATAGTTTCAGTTGGTGCAACGAATCACGGGGAGTTTATGAGTTGTTTTGGTGTTGTGCTTGAAATTATGCACATTTGTTAAGATTTATTAAAGAAGATACCATTTAATAAAAATTATATAAACATTAATTTTATAGTAAATAGTAATATAATATAACATAATATATTAATATAGTAAGTTATTTCGGCAAACTATTTTTCTTGTATGTAGTCTCAAATTTAGGGTTGTCAACACGATTCGGTTTAATTGGTAGATGAGCGCGTTTTACCGCTAAAACGCGCTCGGGTAGTGTCTAAACTATTAATTAACCTCGCTGAGTAATTAATTATACTCGGTGTAATAGTTTCTCACCATATAACTTTGCTTACTATACGACAATATTGTAATAGTCAGATAAACCGCGAACCAACTGCTTGCTATACACACTATGAACAATGATAGGGATAGAAACACAATCAGGTAGTCAGACACACGGCAAAGCAAACGGTCACGCAATAAATAAACATAAACACCATGAGACAGCTATACACATCAAGTCAAGCAGTTCCAGGCAGAGATCAATTATTATTGATACCCAGGTACATAGAAACAGAAGGTAAGGCAGAGATCAATTGATTGAGATGGAAACAAAACGAGGGCAACAGACTCACCATATGGGATATAAACACACACACACACAGCGAGAAAGAAATAAATAAGAGTCAACTGGGTAACTCACTTTTACGTCATTTAGAATTAAATTAAATTAGTATTATTCTACTAATCTACTAATAAATAAAAATCTTACGTTACGGACGTTTTTTCCCGGTTAGGGTACCCCTCCGCATCATCCCATAAAGAACTTCGGTACAAAAAATGCTCTAGTACTCACATTTATATTACGTCCTGGTTCATTTTCGACCAATTGCAGAGCAATATCCTTGCAGTCCTTCCTAACTGTCGGAGGGACTCGACTGTCATCCTCCCAGTAACGTGAGGGGGCATGAGCATATAACGCCGCCGGTGTCGCATGTGTTACTCTTGCTGTCGTCACTATCCCACTTGATTTTCCTAGACAGGAGACGGTATTATGATTATTTATAGATAGTGACAAAAAAAACCTTAAGTACATTTGTTTTAATTGCTCTAGATGGCACGAGGTCACGGTGTACTTGGTATGAAGTGGTTATTTTAGCTCATAAGCGTCACAGCGTGAACGCCACCATCAATAACGAAACACAACATTGACTGTATAATGACAACATAAAATACATGACGGCGTTAACGATATTTATGTTATATAGCACGTGCAATAGGAGTGACTCACACAAGCCAGGTGCGCCGGCCGTGTCGTTCCACTCGTAAACAACAGCTGCAACAGAAGTGACTCATAAGCCAGCTGCGCCGGCTAGTATAAAAAGGCGGAACGTGCCTTGAAATGAACATTCGTTCGACTGCGTTTGCCCGGTGCACTTACTATATCGTTGTTACATTGTGTGATTCAGTGACTGTTGTACGTACTGGTTAAAGTTGGACAAGTGTTAAAGTGACATCGTTTTACTTGGTGTTCAACAAGATAATATCTACCCTCAAGCCAACATCAGAAGTGAGATCAGAACTCACGTGACGTGTTGAACATGTTCGAAGTACAGCAAAAAAAAAACATGATGCAGATCAGAATACTAGTAGTGGTACGCCACAAGAGCGTGAATGCAGCATACGTAAGTCGTGTAATAACGTCTCTGTTACCTCGATGGAAGATCTGAGCCACGAAGAAATCGTCACATCTTACGTTCTGGCTCATGTTGCCCAGTTTGACTGTCGACTTCATCACATGGCATTTACTAACGGAAATACAACACGTAACAAGCTATTGCAAGAAATTAAGGCAAGTGCAAATCTCAAGTGAAACTTCGATCGCAATAATGGATCTGTCATGACGAGTGGGTAGTTCCGACACGAATCGTTTTTAAGCCAATGACTACTGTTAGAGTTACATGGCACTAGTACAGTAAACCAGGACATGAGACTGTGAATTGTCGCTGAAATTTTAGAATCTACTCGATTCAATACCAATAACACTACACGTTCGATGACTTCGGGCTCCAGCAAGCAAGCAAACAAGAAAGCAAGCAAGTTTCCGTGGGGAAGAAAAATTGACACATCTGAAGTCGTCGTGACCTGTAAGATAAGACGTCCGGTCCGTTCGTCTGGCGATGCGGCGGTGTTCCGGTTCCGCTGGCGGATGCAGGTTTTTCCGGTGAAGTGCGTGCTTGTGCGTGCTTGACAAGTGTTCGCGGTTGGCTTCCTCAGTGTGGGAGTAACATCGTGTAAGAGAGGTGGAACCCGTAAAATTGTAGTTTGCGTGGTGGCTGGTAAGATTTGTTGCGGTAAGAAGTTTGCATGGTGGTAAAATGTCTTGTGAGTCTGCACAGGTAGCCGGAGGTGAGACTTCCGCGGTCGCGGCCCACCCAGTCCGCGAGAACCGGGCAGATCGCCTCGACGGTACGGAGGCCGGCCGACGGGTCTGCCAAACGACGAGACCACGCCTCCAGCACGGACTGCCGATATTGGAGCCCCCGTGCTCCGGCTGCACTTGCGCTAGAGCGCGCCGCCTCGTAGGAGACTGTGAGGTATCATTGAATAACTCTGACTGCGATCGCGCGCTGCCGGCGTCGCAGCGCGGCGACGTTCTCGTGGGTAAGGACGTGGCACCAGACGGGTGCTCCGTATAGTGCCATCGACCACACGGGTACCATCACCCTGCCTATTTCTACCGTGAAGCAGTGGTGTATTTCGGTTTGAAGGGTGGGGCAGCGGTTGTAACTATACTGAGACCTTAGAACTTCTATCTCAAGGTGTGTGGTGCGTTTACGCTGTGGATGTCTATGGTAACCACTTAACACAAGGTGGGTTGTGAGCTCGTCCACACATTAATACGAAGAGCATAATCAAACGAAATTAGATACGAAGTTTAAAGGGCCGTTTAAAGTAGTTGAAGTATTGGATGGTGTCGATTTAATTTTGACTCTCACACATTCGCTTAAGGCTCGAGCTGCTACTTGCCTCACAAAAATACAGCCTGGTAAGATATCCTGGTCTACTATTAAAGAGATGCTGACAAAATTATCTAATGATGCAAGACCACTTCGACCTGGTTATTAAATTTGAAATGGAAAGCAAAAAAGGACCAGCTGAAGCCGGTATCCGGCTATGGCAACTTATAAAGAAGATTCCCGACGATAATGTGCCAGAACAAATAGCCACCGGATTTGTTATATCAATACTGTCGCAGTGTGATGAAAGAATCCGTCGGGAATTGAACTCTGTCGTTATTACCACAAAAAATCGTCTATTTCACACATTACGTGGCTTTACCCTCAAAAGAAAAAACGAAGATCCTGATAAAAAACCAAAACGCTCTCGAAGTTTTTTTCCGTGGAAGCTGCCATTTCTGCGGAAAACCTGGGCATCGTGCCGAAGGGTGTTGCGACAGATACTGCTCTCAAACTTTTTTCGATATTCCAGCAAAACCTGAACAACCTCCTCATCCGTGGGCGCCCGGCTCTCGCCTGCAAGTCAGCTGTTACGTGTGCGGTGATGCGAGTCATGTAGCTTCTGGGTGTTCCATGCGCTACAAGAAGAAAAACGACACTGCTCCAGGTGCTGTGGCAGGTGCAACCAGAGACGTCAACGTGTGTTCCAGAGCTTCAGTGTGTTACAGAGCTTCAGTGTGTTACAGATAAGTGGTTTTGGCTTCCCCTTTATGTTCCATTGAGGGTCAGAATGTAGTCTTATAAAACAAAGCCATAGTAATTTATTCAATGGTAAGAGGTTTCATGAACAAGTCACTCTTTGATCTGAAAGTAACTCGGACCAATCATGGCAAGAGCAGTTAGGGGATATTCAACTCGCCCTTAATAGTACACGTTGTCAAGTAACAGGGTTTACTCCAATAGAATAGATGTTTACCGTTCAGGGTAGTTCACTTGAAATATCTAAAGTTTCAACAGAGTGATAATCCCTTGGTTTAGTCGAGGCAAAGCTAAAGTCAAACTTTTTTCCGCTGGGGATTTTGTTTTCGTAAGTTGACCGAAAATGTAAAGGTCCCTTCAACATTACTGCAGTTATGGAAAACGATAGGTATAAATTGAGACATGTAAATAGTTCTAATAGAGTGTACAAATTTCCCCATGAAAACTTACGTGAAATACCTCGAGGCCCGTCAGGCCTACTAGAAATTTCTGAAAATTATAGTGACGATGACGTGACGGCGTACACAGATGGGTTAATTAATCTTGTTCATGAAACTGATCTTAATGATGACGACTCTATCACTGACAATAGAAGCGACATTTTTGTCCGCAAATAGCGATACAGCAAACATAGTCTGTGGGTAGTGATACAATGTCTGTAACTTCAGGCACCTCAGGTGCAGGTGTTGGAAATGTAGAAAACGATGGTCGGTCTCGCACTATTTCGGAAGAAATTCCGTATAAATGTTCTGGTTTAAGAAATGTTTTAACAAAAGATACCGTACATGCAGATTAAAAAAAAAAAAAGAAGAAAAAAAAAAGAGAATTGTATGTGGCTAGAGAGATGTTAATCCGGACTAGCAAAAAAAAAAAGAAAAAAAAAAAAGAAAAAAAAAAATGTAGCTCGTTGAAGGGTGTATCCGGTCCAACGACTTGGCTAAAGGGATGTTGATCCGGACTAGCAAAAAAAAAAAAAAAGAAAAAAAAAATGTAGGTCGTTGAAGGGTGTATCCGGTCCAACGACTTGGCTAAAGGGATGTTGATCCGGACTAGCAAAGAAAAAAAAAAAAAAAAAAGAAAAAAAAAGTGTGAAGTCATTGAAGGGTCTGTCCGGTCCAATGGCTTGGCTATAGGGATTTTCATCCGGACTAGCCACAACAATTAGCTACAGGGATTGCGATCCGGTCTAGCATTATCCGGTCCAGTTCGAAAAACTGAAGGGATAACAATTCCGATTTTAGTGAAAAGGGACATACTTACATTCCTGAAGAGTTTTAAATGAACTGGCCCAGGTATGTAAGCAGTCAGTATTTATAGCCAGTATAGGATTTTCTGAAGAATTATGCGAACCGAACCGTACTAGATTGTTAATATCATAGACCACGTTTTAAGTTGCATCCGTTAATGTCAGGATGAACGAACACGTTTGTTGTTCACAGACATACCATAAGAATGCGCGCACGAGGACGAGCGCACGTCAGTATGGCCGTGACGGCGTTAACGATATTTATGTTATATAGCACGTGCAATAGGAGTGACTCACACAAGCCAGGTGCGCCGGCCGTGTCGTTCCACTCGTAAACAACAGCTGCAACAGAAGTGACTCATAAGCCAGCTGCGCCGGCTAGTATAAAAAGGCGGAACGTGCCTTGAAATGAACATTCGTTCGACTGCATTTGCCCGGTGCACTTACTATATCGTTGTTACATTGTGTGATTCAGTGACTGTTGTACGTACTGGTTAAAGTTGGACAAGTGTTAAAGTGACATCGTTTTACTTGGTGTTCAACAAGATAATATCTACCCTCAAGCCAACATACATAAATAATTACAAAATAGACCGAGAAACAGCAATAAAAATAAATTTATTCCACATTTTACCAAAGTTTTTGTCAACGTTAGTTTATTGTTAGAAAAAAATAGCAGTTACGGTGTAAATTAAGTAAATGGAATTCATTCGAACCCTAATAATCAAAGGAGATCAAATATTATTACTAAACGTTTTTCATTCGAACTAAACTGCGCCGTACTTTTAGTCCCGGTTTATAAGCCGATTACAATCTTGTGCTTCCATGACTTTGCTGGCCATAGCGATCACTGGAACTTTGTCTTTAATTTCAAGAGCTTAAAACTGATATTCAATTACACTTTATAGTCTGCGCCCCACATAAAAAATGTTTTACTCTGGAAAAGCAGTATTTATGTTTCTTTAACACAATATCTAGCAATCTCTCTACCGAACATAATAAGACAGTAAACGATCTAATAAATCATTTGGTTTATTTCTGCATTAACCTTCACTAGGATTACCTAATCTATCTCAACGGGGTCAGTACCTACAGTTCGTACTAAAATTTATTGCTCATCTCACTCTCACGAATCTCATAAACAGAGAGTGTGAGCAAGAAGAGCTTTGAAACGTCTGCAAATCTCACGCTGAAAGGGGTCGGTGCCAAAACCATAAAATAAAGGCATCGATATGAAACCGTATGCCTTTTCATCCACAGAGCTATAAACAGAAAGCCAACATGATGCAGTAGTAAAAGGGAATGTTCTGGCAAAGCCATACTTTTGAGTTCCTATTATCATATTTTATTACTAAGGTTTATTTGTAACTTACGGTTTAAGTTCGATGTGTGGTGTCGACCCAGAAAGTTACCACACCGTCTCCTCCGATGAGTGTTGTAAAATGGGACTAAGTGCGTCACCGGAGCAATAGAGAGTATCATTCTATTTGTAGGTATACTAACAAACTACGGTCACCAATCGGCATTTACTAGTGGTAGTATACGACGGTATAATGAGCCCGCAAGGATAGATACCACAGCACCAGTGTTCTGATTTTAAGAATAGATTACTGGTTGTTGTATGTCTATGGTAGCTGTGTATTATAGTTTGATCTTTACTTATATCTCAAACTTAACGTTCACTTTGTGATGTCTGTTGGCTTCTATTATTACTTTTGCCAAGGATTTCTGTGAATTCATCGGCCAATACCAATACCAAAACAAAAAAACACGTGTGGCACTCGGGGACTGCTGCGGTAAAGTTAGCATTTTTTATCAACTTGTGCAATTATAATTCTACAATAATAATTTAATATTAAAACAATAATAAAATAAGACCACGCTATATTTCTAAACATTAACAAAGGCAAAACATTATCTGTCCCCTTCACACTCATAAGCTAGACCGCGCGACAGAGAGATGGGCAGACTTTTCCTGATGCGCATGCAATCTACGTCACGCTGCGCGCTTATGCACAAACACTACACAAGCGTGACGTGTGAATTTGTTGAAAGCGAGCTACATGGTAGACGAGTAGAGAGTGGGGGATGTTAGGTTTTATTTTCCTTACGGAATATCTTGATTCGGTCGCCGCGCCCAAAGCCCGCGATAAAAGCTATGCAATAGCTTAAAGCTTTTGTTTTCTATTTAAATAAAATAATAATAATGCCATACATAAATAGCAGTAATTCGTAGAAAATCTAGCCTACAATAACCGGTAAAAAACATAGACATTTTGGCTGAATGTGCAAAGTGCCCGGGAAGTTAGCGAGCGTGTAAGTGATTACTTAAACCATAGAACCGTGAAGAGTGATGAGGCTTGAACGCGGCCCACATTCATTGCTTAAAAAACAAACTATTTTAGGAACAACGCCAAAGATAAACGCCTACTTTGACCTTATTTTTCGATACAGAAAATTGGCTTTCTGAGTGATTGTTGTTCTTAAGTGAAATACTTATTTTATACGTAACGTGCTTTCTTTGCTCTTTGTTTTGTCATCACTATCAACGCTTCATTCATGTCCGTCAAACTCATTCATAATTTTCAAGGAGATAATATTTATGTATTTAGATTTAAATGTTTAAATGAGAGAAATCGATACTTTAGAACAAAAATACCGTCACTAACCTTACGATAAAACCAGAAATCTGAGAAAATCTTTCCGAGTACAAAATATACTAAAAGATCCTCATGTCTTTGCAATCTTACCCTTATTCCATCTCCCCAGCGAAAACCGTCAGGAAACTTATTTATGTAACACAATAACCCTTACTCACGAACAAAAAATATACGTATTTCATGAAACTACTCGAAAACAATAATATTTACCTCGATTTTGTTACAGCATGAATTTTATAAACAACGCACTCACAAATGTCAGTCACGATTTAGTGTGAGAGCGAACAGTAAAGAATTTGCATTCAACCGAAAAAGCCGATATGGTTTTATGAACGTTTCGTCAGATGCAGCATCGGTTTGAGATTATAAGCTGTGGGGCTCATACACTATCCGTATTTTTTAGTTCGTTTTTACGCAACTCAGACGTGTACGTTTTAATTTTTATTTATCTGTAAAGGAATTGGACTTATTTTTATTTATTTTTTATTGATATAATGGGTGGTCGTGCTCACGACCTCATCGTCATCATCACGGCCTGTCTGCTGTCCACTGCTGAACATAGGCCTCTCCAACTGATGTCCAGACGACCTACCTGCCGTTATATCAGCGGTCGGGGAACTTTTTTAATTATTACCCCAAAATATTTTTGTGTATGTTGATATTACCCCATGGCGAAGAACAAAACAAAAAAAAAACGAAATTGCTTCTTTTTAGCGTCTTTCATATTATAGCCCCCATGATAATTTTGAAAAAAAACATTTTTTTTTCGTTTCATTACATTTCGTTTCATCGAGTTTGAAATCACAACGATTCTAAAGAAGTTTCACTTCAATATATACTTTTTACTCACAAAAGTTTCATTTTGACCCCCCAAAATTTCATTTTACCCCATTTGGGGTAATTTACCCCAGTTCCCCGACCGCTGCGTTATATGGTCAACGGAGCCCATAGACATTGACAACGTAAATGCCATCACCAACCTTGAGACATGAGTTATAAGTCTCAGTATTTCAGTTCAGTTCAACGTCTACCCCATCTTTCAAACCGAAACGTATTAGCTTTACGGCCGCAATAGGCAAGATGATGGTACCTACCTTTGAGGGCGCAAATTATAATTTTGGCGGGTTTGATTTTTATTACACGGCGTTATTACTTCATCATGAAAGTTCATTTTTTTTAGGTTTTGTATTTCATGTGAAAAATTGGAACGTGCCTGCAGCATTCGAACACTGACACAGTCGTAACGTTACGGCCTGGCCACGGGGATCGGCGGTGCGAACAGCGAAGCGGTGGACGAGGCGACCATTCGCGCAGCACCGTTTGCAGGCCACGGGTACTCACGTTCGCCGCCGCGACTAGTAAGGAAGTCCGACAGCGAAATGTCTATATCGAAATTATCTCGATATTGCTTACAAATTAATAGTTTTTTGGTTCAGGACCTATTATTTGGAAAAGATTGTGAAGTACATGATTTGAATAAGAATCGGAGTGTACCTATAGATGGAGAATTCCACAAGAAGTACGAGAAATACTTTGGGTGGCTAGACTTCCAAATAGCTGGTCTAGCTAGTATTTCAGCTATATTTTTTTTTATTGCTTAGATGGGTGGACGAGCTCACAGCCCACCTTGTGTTAAGTGGTTACTGGCCCATAGACATCCACAACGTAAATGCGCCACCCACCTTGAGATATAAGTTCTAAGGTCTCAAGTATAGTTATAATGGCTGCCTCACCCTTCAAACCGAAACGCATTACTACTTCACGGCAGAAATAGGCAGGGTGGTAGTACCCACCCGTGTGGACTCACAAGAGGTCCTACCACCAGTAATTACGCAAATTATAATTTTGAGGATTTCATTTTTATTACACGATGTTATTCCTTTACCGTGGAAATCAATCGTGAACATTTGTTGAGTACGTATTTCATTACAAAAATTGGTACCCGCCTGATATTCGAACACCGGTGCATCGCTCAACACGATTGCACCGGACGTCCGTTAGGCCACGACGACTTTAAAAATATAAAATAAAAAATAAATAAAAAATATAAAAATTTCGGTTTTAATTTTTCGCGGCGAAAACAACTAAACTCATTTAATCACTGTACTATTCGCCGCGACTACCGCTCGACTCCGTGGCTCGCGCCGTCCGTATTCATGCATTTGTTTTGCTCGCCCGCCGCATCGCGCGATTCGCTCGGTACATTTCGCCGGTCGCTTCGCCGGTCGCCCGTGCGCGTGGCTTGTTAGGTACATTTCTATGCTCTTATTTTAGTCGTTAGACGCTTCGCCGTTCGCACCGCGCGAATATTCGTATCGGCGAATGTCCCGTGGCCAGGCTGTTAGATACGAATGCACCGGGCGTCTTATCTCGCAGGCCACGATGACTTACAATGTTGCCGCGCTTGCGATTTTTTAAAAGTAGTTTGGATTAGTGTAGATTATTGTATGAAGTACAATTTAATTTCTATATACTCGTACTTTAGACTAATTTACTATAAAATAAAAACTTTAAATGTCATTTATTTGTTTTTACAGTTGAGCGTAGTAGTAGTAATAGGAGTAGTCATGTATGAATTTGAAACAAATAAAGTAAAATTCTTTATTTTTACAGAGCAACATATTAAAGTATTAATTGAAATGATAACAGAATTTATCCGTCCGTTAGGCCACGACGACTTTAAAAATATAAAATAAAAAATAAATAAAAAATATAAAAAATTCGGTTTTAATTTTTCGCGGCGAAAACAACTAAACTCATTTAATCACTGTACTATTCGCCGCGACTACCGCTCGACTCCGTGGCTCGCGCCGTCCGTATTCATGCATTTGTTTTGCTCGCCCGCCGCATCGCGCGATTCGCTCGGTACATTTCGCCGGTCGCTTCGCCGGTCGCCCGTGCGCGTGGCTTGTTAGGTACATTTCTATGCTCTTATTTTAGTCGTTAGACGCTTCGCCGTTCGCACCGCGCGAATATTCGTATCGGCGAATGTCCCGTGGCCAGGCTGTTAGATACGAATGCACCGGGCGTCTTATCTCGCAGGCCACGATGACTTACAATGTTGCCGCGCTTGCGATTTTTTAAAAGTAGTTTGGATTAGTGTAGATTATTGTATGAAGTACAATTTAATTTCTATATACTCGTACTTTAGACTAATTTACTATAAAATAAAAACTTTAAATGTCATTTATTTGTTTTTACAGTTGAGCGTAGTAGTAGTAATAGGAGTAGTCATGTATGAATTTGAAACAAATAAAGTAAAATTCTTTATTTTTACAGAGCAACATATTAAAGTATTAATTGAAATGATAACAGAATTTAGAAGTTTATGGTTCTTGTATAACTTTATTCTAAATAGATAAATTATGTTTTACGTATTCACTACATATAATTTCATGCTGATAGCCCGAGTAACGTTAACATCGCAACTGAACCATATTGGCTGAAAGGTTTTATTGAAATGCCTCCCAATTGGTAGTAAAGTAATGAATATATAAAAGTGAGAGTGAAATCCCCACTTGAAAAAAAAATCCTTTGGTCAATTATCACTCTCTAACAGGGTATTATTATTATGAATCCCAAAAAAAAGTATAGATATGTATCACATTTTATTTATTACTGATAACGAGGCATTCAGTGACCCTGAGGTAGGATTTTCTCTCGTATTATAGGTACAAGTAACAGAATTACGATATAAGAGCAAGTACATTTTTTAATAAATATACAGGATCCGTCTGAGATTCGAAACGGGGACACGTGATGCAGTATACTGGTGTTAGGACCTATTGTAAGTCCGCATGAATTAGTACCACCGCCCTGCCTATTTCTGCCGTGAAGCAGTAATGCGTTTCGGTTTGAAGGCCGGGGCAGCCGTTGTAACTATACTGAGACCTTAGAACTTATATCTCAGGGTGGGTTGAACATTTACGATGTAGATGTCTATGGGCTCCAGTAACCACTTGACACCAGGTGGGCTGTGATCTCGTTCACCCACCTAAGCAATAAAAAAAAACAGGATGACCACTAAATCGATTCTGAACTTAATTATGTGTGATATTGCGCGCAACTGAATTTGCTTTGGCTTTTCTCTTGTAGCCTTTGCTATCAGGTGCACCGTGATTTCTATAATAAATTATTGCTATTAAAAAATAATTAAGATATAAAAAATTTTAGTCTTACCAGCCTCATGGGCCCAGTCAACGAGAGAAGGCACCTTTGAATGTATAGTTGAAGCGCAGTTGTTAAAACGACCGCCAGCATCTAATCCAAGTGTTTCATATCGCGCCTTAACACCGCACAGCAGCGCTGTCGCACAAGCCGACGACTCGCCCGTCTGTGCGTCTATGTTGTATGTCTGAACAAGAATAAATTATTGTATTACTAATTGAATATGCAATTTCGAAAAGGGCACATGTCGCATATTTTGTCAAATACGTTTTTTCATATACATGTAGTTTTGAGGCTTACCTACACTCATTTTATAATAATTTCAGTAATTTTTAATTGCTAATTAACACTAAAATATATCTCAAAGTTAATATTTTAAATTTTACACTGCTTTAGAAAATAATCAGTTTTTTTTCGTTTCCTGAACATTTTACATTTTCAGAGATGTGCCCTTTTCTAAATTGCATATTCGATTAAAACGTCGTCGTGGCCTAAAGGATAAGAGATCCGGTGCATTCGTATCTAGCGATGCAACGGTGTTCAAATCCCGCAGGCGGGTACCAATTTTTCTAATGAAATACGTACATAACAAATGTTCACGATTGACTTCCAGGAATAGCAGTGAAGGAATAGCATCGTGTATTAAAAATCAACACCCGCTAAATTATAATTTGCGTAATTACTGGTGGTAGAACCTCTTGTGAGTCCGCGCGGGTAGGTACCGCCACCCCGGCTATTTCTGCCGTGAAGCAGTAATGCGTTTCGGTTTGAAGGGTGGGGCAGCTGTTGTAACCATACTGAGACTTGTAAGGGTGAAGGTCTGAAGGTGGGTGGCTATGTCTATGGGCTCCAGTAACCACTTAACACCAGTTGGGCTGTGAGCTCGTCCACCCATCTAAGCAATACACCAACCCAATGTACTGTGTGTGTAAACCAATAATACCAGTCTAGTGGATCAAGTTTCTATAAAAAGCAAATGAAATATTTTAATATTAGCCTATATTGATTTTTGTTTATCTTCCATCGTCATGTTCACGTATTTTAAGACGTCCAATGAACTAGAAAATTTGCATACATTATTATGTCAAGAACCGATAACAAAAATCATCGAGATAAAAAAAAAGCATTTTCATTTTAGATTGGTATTCAAGCGTATTTTTGTAATTCTTTATTTAAAGTAATTAATAGTCTTCAAAAAATAAAGTCTAAAATCATTGACAACATAAAAGTCTCTTAATCTCAAATTAAGCCTCACGAACGATAACGAAAAACATAATTTTATAATTGTACCTATATTAGATAGTTTTAAAATGTTAATTTGATAAGAAATATCGAATCCAATTATAACGTTGATTAACAATCTTCTAATAAACCGAACAATAATATCGAAAATATATATCGATCGAATTTAAAAGTATATGGCTATATATTAAAAATTCAATGATTATTGTGGATGCAAGGCAACCTATTCCAATAAAATAGCGCTATATTCTAATACAGTATCAATAAATAATCGAGATCATAAATTTTTTATACATGAAAATGTGATAGTGCAAAAACGTTATGTGAAAAAAAAACAATCGGCACACGTTTGACGGTTAATGACCTCGTGTTATGCAGATGAAGATGTCTGGTTAAAAATCACAAATTTAAATTTAATAAAACAGCTTACAAGTTAGTGTCATCTTTAATTTATTATATTTTTAAATATTGACTCCGATTAAAAAAGTTTTATTAAATACTTTCATGAATAGTTATGAACAGTAATTTGTTTACAAATAAAATTATTGTTCAAATGCAAAGGTTTAACTTTATTGTTTATTTTGCTAACGGATTATGTAATTTTGTGCAACAATAAATTTGCTTTAAAAATGTACCCGAAACTATAAGACTGAATGTTTTCTTTCATTTTTGTTCAGAAATTTATTATATAGGTACATATTTTTACCGTTTCGGAACAAATCCCCGGAAAAAATTAATATGTAGATTTAAAAAAAAAAAACAATATGGTTCCGAGATTACTACAGAAATATTCAAGGACTCGGTATTTTCAATATAAAATGGACTAATTTAAAGAAGGCCTTACTTTAGCTAAAGCTACCGAGGGGAAAGTATCCCACACTAAATCAGTATCTTCGCCAGATTGCCCCCTCCGTTGCCCCCGAAGTATCCTCGCGGCAGTAGCTGTTGTAAGGCTCATACCGTCGCCAACCACAAGGATCACGTTTCTGTTACACAAAATTTTTAAATTATCATTTCTATTTACATAGGATCGCGAACCCACAGAAAATTGAAGGTCTTTTGAATTGAGCATATTTAAATTGTTTCATTACTATACATTAGCTATGAATTATCTTAAAATCCGACCAAGCCAATTAAAAACTTTAAGGTAAAGAATTTCAAAATTAAAACTACTCTTACGTATTTCTGCATAGTCGTCCGTGACTATTAAAACTGTAAAATATTCGGATCGTTGAATACAATGACAATAAACACGCGAGATTAAATCGTAAGCTTTAATTATGACTACGACTCGCAAAAACTGAAGAAAATATTGAACTACATAGTTCAATTGAATTTATTTTTTAGTTACTTATTTTTACAAATTTTAAAATTATTTTAACTTGAAGGATATGTAGCTTACTTGGCTACTGGTTTTTTGTCAGTCGAGTATTGAAGGCGTTTCTGTAATGTTTCCTGTGCTTGGGTGTACCAATATTGGCGGTCTGAAACAAGAAGATTGATGAGTATAACTCTTAATACTAAAGGGTTCTTACTCGAATTTTGTTTTTAGGTGCTGTTGCAAGCGCCATATGAAGATCACAGATAGAGTTTGCATTGACCTAAAAATCATCGTGGTAAAAAGCCTTGAAATATTATATTTGTTATCAACAACGAAACTATCTGTTTCAAGAGAATAATGATATTGAAATATGTCCTTATCAGAAAAGTGCATGGAAGGAGAAATAAGTTGTGGTTTTCCAAATGCAAAACGATGACCCCAATTTCCAAATTATAGAAGTAAAAAATTGAGTATTTAGTTCTCGGTAATTAAATAAATAATAGCTGCTATTTACTTTATCGGAAAATTATGTAAAGAGTGATGAGAGACTGCCGCGATGCTTTCACGCGTTGCGTTATGAAAGATAGGACAGCTTTTAATACAATAATTAATGTTTCAGAGCGACGCCGCTCATGATTTTATAAGCCACCCAATACTTTAACTCATTTACGGTAATAATAAAATATACTACTACACCAATATCAAGGTAGTCAGCGAATAAAACGATGTATCCGAAAGACCATTTTCAATAGTAACTTATATTATATAATTTTAGGTGATGTCAATATAACACTTATATATAAAATTATAATTTTAGGTGATGTCAATTGGAAACATACCGTAGGCCTCATGAACTTCGGTCTTCTGAGGTGCTGGTGAAAGGACGCCGGTACTGATAGTGGACATCATGATCGCGATGCAACACCAAGTACTCATGATTCACAAGCCTCATCGGTGCAGTGTGTCGTTTGACCTTCTTAACGAATTTTTTTACTCAGTTCTATTTTATAACTGAGATACCTCTTCGTATCTGGAACAATAGTTAATCATTAATCACTTATATATTAATAAAAAATAGAAAATTATAATTATTAATGGCCTAGTCGTATTTTGGTAAGATTAAGACGTAAGATTTCTCTTACGATATCATTGAAGATTTGTTACTAATAACTTATCATTCAGAATTCCAAATTTAATTTCCGAATAGTTTTTTTTTTATTGCTAATGTTGGCTGAAGACTGTACGACTCACCACAGGGCGTTCACCGAAGGTCATGAATGTCAGCAACACCAGGGAAAAACCAAGCTCCCGCCAACCGTTACTCAATTTTTTCTGATTTAAATTGGTTTAAGTGGGCTCATAGATCGACCAGTGGGTTCATAGATATCGTTAATAGCAACAATCGTTAAAGATGGGGTCGAAGTGTGAATTACATAGAATAGCAACTGCCCCACCCTATACACTGAACGTGTCATTGAACAACAGAAATAGGCAGCATGCCCATCACTGCGGTATCACAAAACACCCCATAACCGATAAATTCCGGTTTTTGATCACAATACGTAAGAGTTACGACAATATTCAGAATACGCTGCTGTCCGTTCTCCGGTAAATCTCTGGGTCGCTTTTTATGACACCCACAGAACGAAGGTTGTGGTGGTGGTGATATCTTAAACCAACAACAATACTAATGTTTTTTAGTATTATTAATAACAACTAAGTGTATAAAAATGATCGTTGTCATGAGGAATAACGTTTAAGGCAATAACCTCTCATAGAAACAATGCTATTGAGAACAGAATTTTCCATTCAAAGAGAAAAAAAACAATGAGGAAATTCTTGGAACAAAAACCCCGAGAATTATTTGTCTTTGACAGAACAAACAACCTTTTTGCCTATTCCTTTACTTAATAATACGAAAAATATGTAAGAGGAAGTTTAATCTCACAGACATACATTCTGAGAGTAATTGAAAATGTTTTAGCGACGTTTCTTAATAGAAAACCCAAGAACGTAGCCCCTGAAGTATGATAATTCTTTTGCCAGGTACAAATAAGTGAATGTAAGCTGTTGGCCGCTAAAAGTTTGCAGTTGAAAGAATATCTAGTCAACAAATAAAATACTTATTGAGTAAACTTCATAACTTGTTGTAAATACTACAGATACATTTTGTTTAAGTGACACTTCCAGATCTCTCAGAAATATTACCTGCCAGATCTCCAAGATCTGATCTGCCAGAAATATTAGAAGCATTTTTTATGTTAAAGACTTTTAACTCGCACCTTAAATTGTGTTAATCAATTACCGAAGCACTAAGTTGAGTACTGCAGTAAGCACTGTGTGCAATAGGTTTGTGTTCCTAATTCTTCTTTCCTTTTGCGGGCCTACTGGAAGAGATTTCAACATGAAATAATTAGTGCCCTTGTACTCTGTATCCTTATTGTCGTGTTTTTTCTAACAGCTGTGTGTACAAAATATATTAAATAAATAAATAAGTTGAGGTATTAATTAATTTTCATCTATATCCTTCAATCAAGCTATAATCGTAGTACATTACATTGCTTCATGTCAAAATAGGTAAGATTTTAGTTTATATATGTCTACGCGTATTTATAATGTAAATGATGTCAACCATACTAAAAAAGTACGCCACCGTCCAAATACACAAATGCTTTTCGGCAAAAATAACTTAAGGAACAGTTAGATTAGTTAGTTTCCTCAAAATGTCCATATTGAGCTGCTATAGTTAGCCTTAACTTATAAACCTTAAAACTTGTCTTAGCGACAAAAGTCTCTTTGACTGTTAATTAGAAAATATCCGCCCTACCGTCTGCTGTGGCAGTTTCCTATCCTATTTTGTAGCTTTACATACTAATTAATATTTTATTAGAGCAACCCGTTCACACAAAGCTGTGACTCTCCCATATTGTAGGAACAACATTAACTTCTTTGAAGATCTGGCGCGGTACATATCTTTATACTATTACAAAACTTACGTGCAATTCTGATATACAGGCTATTAAGTTTTATCAAAATCCGTTGCATGATTTTTACTTGAAAGAATAACAAACATCCATAATTTCTCACAAAGTTTGTCGTTTATAATAATTACTAAGGAGAAATCTAAATATCGAAGTTGAGCATGTTACCAGATCATGCGGATAGATTCAATACCTAGGTTGTTTGTGTAACCAAGCGTTTTGTTTCACAAAATTGAAACAGCCATTACAATTGAATATTTGATCTATTATCGTAAGGTGATCGTGATGCTTTGTCTACAGACTCTAGTAATGAGATTATGTTCTTAACTGTCTGATGAATAGGTACGGCTTGTACGGCGAATAGTACAATTTCCATCATGAAGAAACAATAAATAAATAATAATAAATATTTACTAACAATCACGCCACGTTAACTGGTCCTGTGCTAAGTTCGTAAAGAACGTGTGTTGCAGGTACCAGATAACGGAAATAAATGTAAGATTTTTATTATACACATTTATACACATACATATATTTAATATACATCCATAACTCTGGAAAAGACATTTTATATTTATCATACAAATATCCTCCATTGGCGGGATTCGAACCCGCGACCCCCTTGTGTAGTGACCATGTCACTTACTACTACACCAGACGGCCGAAATAACATCATCACAGAGAAATACGACGAATAGTACAACTTTCATCATGAAGATATAAAATCATCATCGTCGTTAGCCTATAGCAGTCCGCTGCTGGACATAATACTTTATGTGGTAGAGTGGGGGCAGTATAATTCAAGTTGCGATGTCTATAGATTTAGTTCGTTAATCCATGGTATTACAAAAAGAGGTTGATCGTAAGTATACTTTTCAAAAATCACAGATTATCTATGAGTAGATGAAATTGATTAGATCTCGTAACCTTTATCCTCTGATATATTTGGATGTATTGTCAAGTAAGATCTTCAAAACGGGTTCGTTTAATTTTCTCTAGAATAGTTTCAAAACTCCGTCTCGTCTGATACAACAAAGACATTAATTTTGAAACCGTACCGAATACAGAATGTCATTTCGTTAACAATACGAGTCTACAGTTGGCTTGACCGCAATCTGAACTGGAACTTCTAGCTTAAGAAACTTGAACAATTCTAACTATATATTCTGGCTTCCGCGACCTCAATCTTTGAATTTATACTTCAAGGTCTTTATGAAAAACTTAGTTGAGTTTCGTTCGGTTTTTCCAAATCGTAGATAAAATACCATTTGCACGGTTTACCGGTCTTGATAAGATAAATGTCAAGAAATAGTTTTAATTAAATATGAGATATTAATGAAATGTTTTCAATAAAAAATAAATACAAAGTATATACATTGATTATCACGTTAAAAGGGAAATGTCAGGGTAAGTCCCAAAAGAATTCCAATCATGCCTATCACTGAATATTTGGAAAAGAAAATTAGTGGACTTTCAGTTACATGCTCAATCCTTTGACCTTTCGTAGAGGCTTACAAATTTTGATACTTTCGAGGGTACTTTTTGTTACAAACAACAAAAACTCGCTTGCTATTTGTTAAAATTCTTTATCTCAAAGGAATATTTGAGAAGCACCTAACCTTAATTTTCTCTCATTAAACTATGTATGTAACTTTGCTCCTAACGTGACTTTAATCCAGACGAAAAGCTTTAGACACCTCGAATGCTTCAAAGTTTAGCCTTTGAAGTGACTAAATCAAGTTCTAATTTATAAAGTACGTACCTTCAGTTTTTTTTATGAGCTAACATGGATACATGAGCTTACAGATTATTTTTACTGGCGGCATGGCGTCATGTTTGCCCACACAGACAGATACCACCATCCTGGCTATCGCTGCTGTGAAGCAGTAATGCGTTCCCACTTAAAGGGGGAGGCAGCCGTTGCACTATAGAACTGAGAGTTGGAACTCATGTCCCTAGATAGGCGGCGACATTTACGTTGTTGATGTCTATGGGCTCCTATAACCTCTTAATACCGGATAGGAAGTGTGCCTGTCTTAGCAAAAAAAACGTGATAAAAAATACAAATAATTGTACCGAATTTTCTTTTGCAACGATCATCTTTAAACAAGAAACATGCAAAACTCGGCTTAATGTAGAAATAATCACAGTGCGGTTAATAAAGTCGTAATGAGAACAAACATTTGAAGATTTAAATAATAATATCTGATGTACAGCGGTGACCGGAGCCTATATTAAAACGCAAAGTTAATACTTTTTTTTTTTATGATTGAAGGATTACTGGTGGCCCGGAGGCCTTTCAAGTTTCACCAGGACAGGTGGGCGAGCAAAGGCTCAGCCAGGAGGGGTGGGATTTGCTAACAGCTACCCGAGCGCCTCCGAAGGAGACCTAACAGCTCAAGAGTAGCTGCTTCGCGAATGAATCTACTACCGGATCGGAATCGCGACCCGCTGAGAAGATCCGGCGAGAAACTCAGCGAGCTGATTCATGGGTTAGGTTGCACGGCGAACTCTTTGTCGAGTTCGACGAGTACGGTTACCGAGGTCCCTAAGCCTGCTCCTAGTGTTAGAGCTGAAGGCGTCTAATGCAAAAGTTATTGGATCTGATGGATCCGTAAGGACGTGTCTAGGGCGTCGACGGTGACTGGCTCCTGCGTGATCAGGATTCGGGGAGTAGTCAGCGGCGGCAACGATAAGGCGATTATCATGACGCATAGCCTTATCGAAGTACCGTTCCGACGCTGACTTCATGTATATCTGAATAGATTCGAGGCCCAGGTCGTCGTGTAGGTCAACGTTCCTCACGAACCACGGAGCTCCGACGGCTAACCTGCAAAAGCGGGATTGTAGAGATTGGAGGATGTCTATGTGTGTGCGGGCCACGTGAGCGAACACCACACTCGCGTATGTCATGACGGGCCTTATGCAAGTTTTGTAAAGTGTCACCTTGTTCCGAAGGGACATTTTACTCCGCTTACAGATCATAGGGTAGAGTCTACCGAGGATAAACGCGGCACGGTCACGGACTGATTTTATATGTGGGCGGAATGTCATCGATGCATCCAGGGTAACGCCCAGGTACTTGACCTTCCTGGCCCAGGGTATGGGTTGTCTAAAGAGAGTAATCGGGGGTGTGAGATTCCTCCTACTAATCCGGGAGGAAATCCGTGTGGAGCTTCCCCTCTGCAATAGCACCGCAGTACTTTTCGCTGGGTTGATGTCTATGCGCCATTTTCGGAACCACTGTCCTAGGGCTAGGGCTGCGCTCTGAAGCTTCTTCGCGATTAGGGACTTGTTTCTACTGGAATAGTAAACAGTCGTGTCGTCGGCGAATAAGGCTAACTGGGTCGGCGGCGACCGGGGAATATCGTTGACGAATAAGCTAAATAGGAGGGGTGAGAGGACAGAGCCTTGCGGGACTCCAGCTGTGAGAGGTCGCGGGTAGGAGCGGGTTCCCTCGATGAGCACGAGACTATCCGGCACGCCCATGTTGAATAGTTTGAAAATCAAACCGTTGTGCCAGACTTTATCGAACGCTTTTGCGACGTCGAAGAAGAGAGCTCCCGTGTATAACGGTTTTGGTCGATTAAGCCCCACAAGAATGTGCTCCGTGAGGCGGTGCACCTGTTGAACGCATGAGTGATTTGTACGGAATCCGAACTGTTCATCGATGAGAATGCCCTTGGATGAGACGAAATCTCTGAAGCGCTTGTAGAGCAGACGCTCATACAGCTTGCCTAGAGACATGAGGAGGCTAATCGGGCGGTAGCTCGTCGGATGATTTTTTGGTTTACCGGGTTTATGTATGCCGATAACGTTCGCTTCTTTCCACACCGTGGGAAAGATACAGTTCGTCATATCGGCATTGAAAATAGATGCCAACACCACGATGAGTTGGACGAGTAGAAGTTTAATAACGCGGTTGGATATACCGTCGGAACCGGGAGCCTTGCGAGGACGTAGGTCTTTGATCAAGTCTTTAACTTCCATCGGGGTGACGGGTGGTAACGCATCCGAGGGTGGCAAGGAGGCTCTGCGTTCTACCTCACTATCTACTAATTCTACATGAACAGGGTCCACGGATTGAATGCTGGGCGTGCACTGGGTTTGCAATGTATCGGCCAGCAGCTCTGCTTTTTCGTCATCATCGAACGCCGCGAGTCGGCCCGAGGGGCCTACGAGGGGGGGCATAGTTACTACCGTATCCGATTTGAGAGTACGAGCTAAGCGGTAGTAAGACCTTTGGGAGGGCGCGAGTCCTTCTAAGAAATCAGACCATCTGGCGTCTCGGACTTCGGCGATGCGAGACTTTACGTCGCGTTGTAGGGCACGCATTAGAATACGATTTTCCGCGGTAGGATACCTGTCGTAGGCGCGTATCGAGGCGTTCTTAGCTCTAAGGAGTTCCCTAATATCGTCGGACAATTTGAAGCGGTGAAGGAAGTCCTCCGCTACAACTTGTTTCGATGACCTATCTAATGTCGAGGTGATGTGTGACGTTAAGATGTCTATGGCTTCAGCGGTATCCTGAGGAGACGGGGTAGAGTCCGGGTTAAACGGGAGCGATGGTGGATCAGATTCAGCCAGGCTGATGCCCAGCGTGTGCCAATCCACCACAGTCCTCGTGACGGGAACGGAATCGGGAGCGCGACCGAGCTTCATAACGACGGGACGGTGGTCTGAATCTAACTCTGAAACTACTTCGATCGAGTGTAAGCGCAGAGTTACGTTTTTTAATAACGCTATGTCGAGTATATCCGGGCGATGCGCGATATTTAGCGGGTAGTGAGTCGGGGTTAGCGGAGCGACGATATCGTAGGCGAGATCATCGACTAACGCGTAAAGCCGCCTGCCATTCGGAGTTGTGGTGTGTGAGTTCCACCTGATGTGTTTACAATTTAGGTCACCCGCCAGAATGACAGAGCTCCCCATACCGAGCAGCGCCTCGATATCACTGCTTAGAACGATCTTATCCGGTGGAAGATAAACGGACGCGATAACGATCGGCGCGTGTCTCGTCAGTGAGATTCGGCACACTGATGCTTCGATATTAGCGAGCGCGGGAGGATCGAGCGGGACGCAATGCAGGGCTCTTCTATAGTAAATGACGGTACCACCACCACGGGCAGAGAGCCTGTCGTTCCTGACCATGTTATAGTTCGCGATTTTAGGGTCACGGCGCGCGGGCTTAAGTAGGGTCTCCTGCACTAAAAAGATATCAATTTGATGGTCACGCAAAAAGTCAGAAACCTGATCACGTTGATTTGCGAGACCGTAAGCGTTAAAAAATCCTATCGTTACGGATAGGGGCTTTATTCTACTTATGTACGCCATTGATTACCGGCGGAGTGAGGGGAGGACGTACGTATTTAATGACACGTATACGTCGGCGTATTCCTGCACAACGGCGATAAAGTGTTGTGCAGTGGAGGCAGCGCGAATGGCGTCGCCCAAAGCGTTGACGCGCTCAAAGTTGATCGACTGAAAGAAGTCGATCGCTAAAGCGAGATTTTCGGACGCGGTCGGAGGGCAAGTCGCGGGAGAGGGACGAGTCGCGGGGCGGGACGAATCGCGGAGGAGGGAGTTGTAGCCGTGTTCGTGTACGGCAGCGGTTTCGCCCAGGCCGAGACAATGGGCACCGCCGCCGGAACGAACGCTGGCTTAGCCTGCGACGCAGAGGGTGCCGAGGCTTTGATGTCTGGGCCGGAAGCTCGGAGGCGGTTTTGGAGGGCAACGCGGCGATTTACTTTCGGGGCTCGGGGGCATCCGCGGTAATTTGCGGGGTGACCCTGTGTTCGACACAGGACGCAGCTAGGCGGTTCCGACGCGGTTTTTTGATCGCGAGTGCATAGGGCCGTGGCGTGATCGCCTAAACATTTGACGCATCGGGGACGCGCGTGACAGTTACGGGAAGAGTGCCCGTACAATTGACAGTTATGGCACTGGCTAGGAGTGCCTTTTTTGTGGGGGGCTTCGACAGCGATACCAGAGAGCCTACAGACGGTCTGTGTGTTAAAGATTTCTTACCCTCGGGGGTAGGCTGGAGAGCGACTAGAACCATATTATATGGCTCCCTACCGCGACCGGTGTGCATACGGTGCACAGAATTCACTGGTAGGCCTTGTTCTAACAGGTCGGCTTTTACGAGCTCTACATCTAACTCTTTAGGGATTCCGCGTATTACAACGCGGAGTTCGCGCTCCTTCTGAAGCGTATAAGTGTGGAAGCTTATACGCTCCTTACGGAGGTAAGAGGTGAGGGCCCTATGGTCATCAGATGAATGAACCTTTATTTGGATGCCGTTTGCGAGGTTACGGGCATTCGTGAAATTAATATTTTTGGCCTTAAAGGCCAGGGAAACTCGATCCCAAGCTGCCTTCTCTTGAAGGATTACCGGGGGAGGGGTCTGGGTTTTATTTTGTGCCACCGGACGCGGCGACGGAGTGGCACGGGCTGGAGGCGCAACGGGAGTCTGGGGGCGGGGGCGCGACGCGTTCGTGGCTTTGCTAATTTTAGCGGCCGCGGGAGCTCGAGACTCCGCGGCACGCTTCTTACCCTTTTGTACCAGGGTAAATCCATCCGTCGATGAGGCGGAGGCGAGGTCGACCTCCATCTCCAAGTCAGAGTCGGAGAACGAGGAGGCGGGCGCAGGTGACCTACGAGCAGGTGTTTTGGAGGGCGCGACGGAGGCCGCGGATGATCGCACAGCTGGAACGGTAACCACGGCGGACGACGCAGCAGTTTTACTCGCCAGTATAGGCGACGCGGGAACGGCAGGCACGACGGAGGCTGCGGTGCTCGATGCAGAAGCTATGCACGCAGGTACAGGCGACGCAGGAGCAGCGAGCTCGGCGGAGTCCACGAGAGGGCTCGCGGTGTGATCGGCCTTGAAGGCCTGAAACTCGGAAGTGAGCTTTGGGTAGCGAAGCCGGAGAAATTCCGCGAATACAGCGTCCATTATGGATACGTGCCCAGGTGGGGCTGCCCCGGGACTTTGAATACACTGGCGTTGCGGCGAGGCCCCAACTTCTCGGAACTGAGCGGTTCTATTGAACACAGGTGGCGATGCGGCGCGATTACTACCGGACAAAGACACAACAAAACAGGAATAACAAAAAGAAACAAAACTAATAAACACTTCCAGGAAAACAGTTTGTCGGCACATGTACCACGAACACAGAAATAACAAAAAGAAACAAAACAAATAAAAACTTCCAGAAAAAACACTTGGTCGGCAGATGTACCACGAACACAGGCCGCGCGAACAATGGCCGGGCTAACAAAAGCCGGGCGAACAAAGACCGGGTGATCGAGTGGTCGATGGGCACGTCCGCACGTGACGGGTGCCTCTATCGGAATGCAAAGTGAATACTGTTACCTGACACAAAACAAAAGATTGAACATAAAATTAGATTAATATTGATGCAAAGTTAGTCATACACTGAAGTATAGAGCGTTGATCGGACCTTTTTTTATCGCTGGGTAATACCCGGTCGATGGGGGTAACAGGCCGGGCTATTTCGGACTCTGTTGCCTCCAGAGAAGAAGAGGGAAAAGAGATAGACCGAAGTCCTCCTTTTCTTCTAATGTCTCTCATCCGAAAATACCTCCAACACAGGCACCGGAGTCCCGAGCGTGTACGGGTGGGTGGCTGAAGTTTGGACGAGCCCCTCCACCGACTACTCCCTCCACGTGGCGTACATTGCTTGGACCTCAGTCTTTGACATTATACTGACTAAGTATGTTCGAGATATTTATGAAAAACTGAATTCTTTTTATTTATTGATAGTTTTGATGGGTGGACGAGCTCACAGCCCACCTGATGTTAAGTGGTTACTGGAGCCCATAGATACCTACAACGTAAATGCGCCACCCACCTTGAGATATAAGTTCTAAGGTCTCAGTATAGTTACAACGGCTGTCCCGCCCTTCAAACCGAAAAGCATTACTGCTTCACGGTACAAAATAGGCAGGGTGGCGGTACCTACCCCTGCTGACTCACAAGAGGTCCTACCACCAGTAAAAAGTTCAAAAAGAGGCTTCAATAGCAGATAGCGGATTGATTGTGTACGCCAAGGGGGCGGTAAATATTGTTTGTCCTTTGCCTAAGTGCAATCGTGCTGATAAAGCTAAATTGACTTGCTACAGAAATTATGACATGGAAAAAAATTGTTAAACTTTAACATTGATCGGTTAAGATGTAAAGCTGTTATGTACATTTAATTTGAAACATAGTGCAAAATTATTATTAATATTTTAAATTATTTAGACACCCTTGCAGTTGAATATGCTTAACTAACAATGTGTAAAGTTCACACAATGTGTACTGTGGGTGTTGACTCACAATACGTAAAGTGTAAAGGTTCCGTTTAAGTATTTTAACTACTACTTCTTTTTTTTCGCACTAAAATTCAAAAGGATAAAATGTAATTAAAAAGCTCTCGATATTGTTACAATATCGCAATTTACAATTAAGCTGAATTAGCCAGCATTACTCTTGTTACGTTTTATTGCCTTTATTGCCAATTTCTTGCTATCAAGATTTCCTTCACGAGCGTCCGGGAATAAATGCCTTTGTAATAGCAAAAAAATGTCTTCCATTATTACTTGTAGTCACGCTATGTCAAAGGAACAAAGAGAAAAAAAAACAGAATACCAATGACTTTTATTCTTACTGAGAACTTTCAAATATTTTATAACCAGAACGCTTGACATTGTATCTCTGTACTAATAATGTGCATACATACATCATCATACATCTACTACTTTGGATAGCTTTTTAGCAGGGAAAAAACTCAATACCCGAGAGGCATATATTATGACTTTTTCAAGAAAGTCATTGCAGGATTACAACTACGCTGCCAGATATGCATTAATACCGTGGTTGCATATATATATTGTTATTGCCCTTGTAGGAGCAGACGAACTTACGACCCACTTGATGGTGAGTGGACCGTATGCCAGGGGCAGAGTCCAGCTGCCGACCTACTTGCATATTGGTTTTTTTTACCTTTCTGTATACTAAACGGAATTTTCGTAAGGTAAAGACCTAATATTTTGGAATCTAGCAACCGCTTAGTCTCAGATGGGTCTAGAGTAAATCTAGATCTTTGTTCTAAAGTAGAGAAACAAGATGAAACTGCAGAAAAACAGCTCCTGTTAAACAAATAAGTTACACAAACTCGCAGCTTTCATAAAAGTTGGTTGTTCGTCAGGAGTTTTTGTAAAAAAAATTCGAGTGTTCTCCGAAGACGAAGGAAAGAAATTGTAAGAAATGAAAATATACATTTATTGATCCTATTTCATCCAAAAGCACATGAAGTTGTTTAACTTTGACTTTCTATTTTTATTAGCAATAATATCATAACCAAAATCTGCTGCCTGTATGAAAAATTAGTACCTATGTAAAGAAAAACCTTTATTATTGAAAAACTTTAAAACTCTTTAGTTTTAAAAAAAGATTTTTCTTAGACGGAATCACTGACCTGTCTCACATTCAGTGAAAAGAGAGTTCAGTTTTGTATAGTACATATAATAATACTGTTTAAATTTTATATTAATTTTAAAAGAGATTAAGGGCTTAAAATGTTGTTTTCTTATTATATAACAGAAAGTTCAATTTAAGTATAATATTTTATTTTTTATTCATTCTGAAGTACTCCATATCATTATAAATATAAGTAAGTATAATTTTTATATATAAAGCCATTGATGACTCGATGGCTCGTCGAAGCCGAGGTTGCAAATCTCTGTTAATTAGTCGGGCAAACTATTATTGACAATACCATTTACTGTTAAAGTGAACGTGTGTTTTATTGTTATTGTTGGTACTGAGCTAAGTATTCATGGGCGTCAGTAGTGCCTGAGGTAGATCAAAGCCACTGCCTACTCCTGAGGACTCTCTGCACGTCTCATTTGAAGAATCTCATGCCATAGCGCTCGCAAAACACCGTAGAGTAGATTTCATCCCAGACCCGGATGGTAGGTACGTGCCAAAAAACACCTCTGGAATCGCACTGTAGATAAACGCAGCGGTTCCAGATGGTATTAATGAGCTCTGCTCCGGTAGCGAGAGCTGCGTTGGTAAAAATGGCGGACTAAATACTTTAGGCATTAATTACGCCCGTCAACTCTTGTGGATAAAATTGAATTAATAAAAAAAAATGAAGGGACGATCTCGGTCAATATCTCAGAGCATTCCCCGACAAACATACAGGACAGAACAGAACAGAGAATACAAGTGCCTCTAGTATACCCCGGGATTCCAAACGATCCATGAGAACGAGACTAGTGACAATCTGAACGACCGTCTCCTGTATGCAGTCACATGAAAGTCTCTGGTATTTGGGAACCTAGAGATGGGAGCGAGGCCGGACTTGTACTTTTGTAAAGCAGTTGTGTGCTTCAGTTGCTATATTACAGTTATTATATCTGGACATAGTCTATATTCCGATTAATATTTCAGAGTTGTAAAGTTGAAATTTCAGTCTTATGGGTATGGCATTTACGTTGTTATGCTTATGGACTCCGAAAACATTTAACCTAAGATCATGAATTCATTTTCCCAAACCTGGAACGATTTTAGAAGTAGAGAATTGTTAAAAAAGTGAAATACACATTTCCTATTAAAAACGTTAATAATGCAATTAATTGTTAAGGATAACAAATTTAAACAAGAACTTAAAAACTTTTTTCCTTACCAAAATTTATATTATAATATTATAGAATATAATACTTTTTTTTACATAAATTACATAATAAATATAGTGATATTTCAATTTTAATGATCAGTCAATTTACATATATTTTTCTGTTCAGCATTTTCGCTATTATCTCTTCGTGCCTAATTCTATTTTTATACAAAGACTCAAAAACTCCCGTTGAACTAATTAAGTATCACGATAAATGAATGTCTTTGTGTTTTAAAAAAAAAAAGAGTCAGTGTATGATTTGATTGTTTTATATGTAAAAATAATCGACTAACAACAATATGATATGTCAAATATTAAAATACTTTTAAAGATCTCTTACTAACAGTGCATTTAAATTTCTATGCTATTTCTTGCCATATGGATAAAGATCGTCTTGAATTTGATGTGATGGTATTACTTTAACATTAGAGCCAAGATGATAAAATGTTCCTAAGTAGACCGACCACTGTGGATAGGCGTACTCATAATATTCAGCAGGCTCAATTTGAGCATGTGTATAAATATAATCAATGTAATATCTTAGATCAGTGAAAACCATAATTCTATCATCGTTATATCTTATTTCGAAACAACCTAGCCCTACCAAATATATATCAGAGAAAAATCCACCACCATTCTGTATACCTTTGTGGCCATGGACATTTCTAACACAAATAAATTTACCCCACCATTTCGGTAAATAATTTGAACAATCAACAACATTGTTTTTCTCTGTGTAAGCGTATACTATTTTGTAATTTTGTAAAAGGTGGATCATACTCTCGAAGCCTGATCCAACATACCAGATCACATTGACAAGTTTGTCGTGTTTCTTGGGCAGAAAGGTTCTGTAGGCGTAATGATATCGAGTCGGTTGATAACTGTATAT
Source organism: Bombyx mandarina (assembly GCF_030267445.1). Classification (NCBI taxonomy): domain Eukaryota; kingdom Metazoa; phylum Arthropoda; class Insecta; order Lepidoptera; family Bombycidae; genus Bombyx; species Bombyx mandarina. The sequence continues at coordinate 9,002,181 of NC_143229.1, forward strand.
ATACATTTGGTCCAATGTGTGAATTATGGCAATGTCGTGTCTTGTGATATGACGCCCGCGGGGACCATGATAATGTTCGGGATTTAAACTTTTAGGGAATATCCTTTGAACGGTCCAAACTCGATATCTGTATGGCGTATAATTTAAACCAGTTCTTCCAAGAGCCCAAATTCGTATATCCCTTTGTCGCGTCAAATATGGCTCTATAAAATTTGCTGCTGTTATTAGTATTCTACGGTTCAATATTAGTGCTGTACTCAACGGGAGGAAATCTGAAATGTTAAGCTGTAGTTTTGATATTTTCCAAATTATTCGTTTCAAAGTTATATAGCAAACCACGCCAGAGTTTAGAAGCAGCAAAGCTGTCACATCTCTGGAATTATTGATATCTACGAGTAAAAAAACCTGGGGCTGGGTGGGCTATCAGACCATCAAAGTGTGACACGAATGATTTGAAAACAATCAATAAAGAAAAATTGGGTACCTATAGAAACTCCTGCTACAACATTCAGGCATCTTCTGAATGTGATATCCCGCCAATTCCAATATGGAAACCAAAATCGTAAATATTCAAATTCAGTCCTTTGCCATCGAAAAAAACTTTGTCTTGGAACTGTATCAGTATTTGTTGGTAATACTGTTGTTGTCCCAATATCCCAAAATGCCAGTCCGTTTTGTATCAGCAACGTTAGTAAAATAATTACAGTGATCCTAAAAATGAATTAATTACACACTTCAAATTGAGAATACAATTTGTGTTCAGATTAAAAACCCTGAGGGATTCGATTCGAACAAATAATTTTCATGAAGTTGTCTCAAAAATGGTTAACATTAGGACAATGAATTGAGTTACCATTAAACATCTTGTCAGAAAAAAATTAGTGAACTGTTTCTGATATTGAGTTGTTATCAAATTTAAGAATAAATTACACTTTTTATTTTATTAATCGTGTTATTATCGTTCTAAATGAGAACTGTTTGCTATAGTTACAGTTACAGTTTATATAATATATCACAAGGAGAATCAAATTGTACCTGAAATTGTATTGTAAAATCGCCATTTTTCCTATTAAATTGCTGAACTTATTTTTTGAACATTACAAATTTTGTATTTTATCTATCACTCTCCGAAAATGTTTTGGTCAATGACTGATCAGAGCTACATAGGTTTTTAGGTTTATTTTTATTCTCAAACAAATTTAATATTTGACTATGTCTCGACTTTGTACTGGTAAATAAAATAAGGCCCACTGAAATTAATACGAAGCAGTTGACTTAAACCAAAATCATAATGCAAATAATCTCGATGCAATTTCACTCATTGTCTTTTATAGTCATCATAAAGCTATTCTGTTATTTATTATTGCATATTTGTTTGCAAAGAAAATTCTATATTCATAATTATTTAAAGTAAATATTTTTGTTTATTAATTACATAGTGTTTTAGTCATGCCACAGTCAAGTGTAATCAGTATGGGGTGGATGCTCATTACCGCTCATTTTGTAGGCATAAATGAGGTTATTGTTTCAAACGATTTCAGAAAAAAATAATCCATTCTGTGAATTATTGTATTAATCAATATTTGGGATACTTTATAGGTACATGTATTCAAAACATGTTCTTCTTCATGATAGGTTTGACAACAGTTCTTAGTGGTAAGTGGCATCTTGTCCTTAGTTATTCCTGTGTCTTTTGTGGTCCTTTCTAGCGGTAACAAGAGCATGGTATCAGGATGAATTAAGTATTCCACACGTTCCAAACCAATACCACTGACCTATGAAGAGGCATTCACTTTTCATTACAGGTTTTTCGTTGGTGAAAACAATGTATTGACGTAGTTAATACAATTGGCGACCGCTGCCTTTAAATCAATTGCACGCTTGTCATTATAAGTTATACCAAAAAAAGTGGGAATGAAACCCTAAATTCAAATAATTCTGTGACTGAAAGGATAAAGTTTTCACTATTTCAATCAATCTTTACTGCTGGTAGCTGGTGGTACTCTTGTGAGTCCGCGGTATCACCACCCCGCCTATTTCTGCTGTGAAGCAGTAATACGTTTCAGTTTGAAGGGTGGGGCAGCCGTTGTAACTATAGTTGAGACTTTAGAACTTATATCTTAAGGTGGGTGGCGCATTTACGTTGTAGGTGTCTATGGGCTCCAGTAACCACTTAACACCAGTGGGCTGTAGACTCGTCCAACCACCTAAGCAATAAAAAAAATACAAATTCTTTCGTAATGACCAAAATCCGACTCAAAGATTTGGTTAAGCCAATCATCGTGATAAAAAAAGTTCTTCCCAGGGGGCTATTTACTTTAAAATTTTAAAAGACAGATAAGCAACTCGAGTATCGTAAAGAAAAGTGCTGCAATAAACCACAATCTTGGGACAGATAAATATAATTGGTTTGTTGGACCTCACTGTTGTCAATCTAGTTTACGTGATCGCGGTTATTCCGTGAGTGGAATGAAAATTCGTGTCTCGTTACCCTTTGTCTAGACGTGGGTTTTGGTAATACAGTAACAACATCATAGACCCATATAATTATATGTGTTAATGCATCGATATTGTACAGAACTTAGCGGATACTAAAGTAATGGTAAAATATAAAGAGCGAGGCACCAGTGACCTGTTAGCTAGGAAGGCCAATGTGAATCATATGGTATCTCGATCCTTGGTTTTTCGACCGATTTTTCTTCGTAATCAATATTATGTCTTTACTTCAACTACCATTACCAATAGTATAATGTTAAATTATCACTTGGGTATGGAAAGTGCTGCCCCACTCGGCTAGTCCCAAAAGTCCTGAATTTTTTCAAAAAACTCAATCGCATAAGAGCCGCTGAGCATATACTGAAACGGGTTAATTCCGACCGAACATTCAGGAAAAGAATTGTTACTGTTGATGAAATGTGGATTTACGAAGTTGACATGGAAACTAGACATGGGGGCAGACTTCGGAGTGGCGCCTTCGAACTGAACCGAAACCGAAAAAAACCATGTCAAAGTAGATCAAAATTCTACGTCATGTTGACCGTTTTCTTTGACCATCGCGGTGTTGGGCCCTCAGAATTCTTATCGGAAGGTCAAACCGTAAATAAATAAAAATATTTTAGCGTTATGCGATACTCAAGAGAGCGAATTTGACGAAAAATGTTAGTTTCGTGCAAAGAAAATTCTCGGATTTAGCACTAAATAATTCGCCTTCACAGAAGGCCATCGTTGTGAACGATTTTTTTTACCAAAAACTCAACACATACCATCGATATATTCATCAGCTATCCAGCCGACTTCCTTCTTTTTCTAAACTCAAATTACCACTTAATGGCACCCGTTTCTATTCGGTAGAAGACTTATCGGAGAATTCGCGCAACAACTAAACACAATTCTGGAAAAAGCGTTTAAAAAATGTTTTGATAATTGGGTTATTAGTTGGCCTAAGTGTATCGTTTATCAAGGAGCATAGGAGCATACATTGAAAGTGAAAAAAAAATTGGATGAATAAATAACGTTTTGTGTATATTGATCTCTTCCCGGTACTTACATGACAGAGTAGTACTTAACTAATACGATGAAGGAGTAACATCGTGTAATAGAATCAAACCGGCAATATTATAAGTTGCGTAATTACTATTGATAGGGAGTCTTATGAGCCTGCACGGGTAGGTACTACCACTCTGCCTATTTTTGCAGCCTCTGTACTATACAATGGACTAGACTCACTCAACTCATGCTCCAAAGTGGGTAGCGGTATTATCATTGTTGATTTTATTGAAATCTACGGAAAATAAATGGTGGTGGTGGTGTGGTGGTGGTGGTGGATACGTGATGACCACATCAAGTGCCCTTCTACTCATATTTGATCTATAAAAATTTCCTGTGAAATTCCTTACGTTGCCTATTTTTAAGGCACCGAACCCATTTTTAGATAAATATTTTAGAAAGTAAATTATCATATCTTAATCACTTACATCCGAAATAGTACTATAGCCGTTAGCACTCCATATAACATATTATTATTATATAAAAGAAGAACATAACCCTAGTATACAGTATAATTTTTATTTGAACGAAATTTCAAAAAAAAAATCACGGCATCTAGTATTTGATCTGTCATATCAAACAAAAGGTCGGTCTTGTGATGACAGAGTAAAGCCACAACATTTAGCCTACGCCCTACTAAATCAGAGGCAGCACGTTAGCGCAATAATCTGTTCAGGACATCTAACAAAAAGTAGGCGAGCTAAAAGTTTTTGCTGGGTCGACAGAGAGAATTTTGCCCATTAATTTCGGGAACGGAAAATGTTTGACAAATCTCTAGATACATAGTCGTTAAATAGAATAATGTGTTCAGAATAGTAAGCTAAGTAAAAGTGAATGATAAAAACACGTTATTCATACGATGCGGGTATTGTCAACAGAAAATAGGTTAACGTGTTTTTAGAAGCGCTGAGAAAACGTTTTGGAATATGTCCGGAAGACACTCGGTTTATTTCCTGAAGCATTCGCCGTCACTAGAATATGTGCTTAGTAAGCTCGGACGATAAAACTTCAAACACCAAGTATTATTTATAAACAGAATATTGTTCAAGGTACACAAATACGTGATATAAAGTTTATGAAATAATAAAGATCTATAATAATATTATAAAGCTGAAGAGTTCGTTTGTTTGAGCGCGCTAATCTCAGGAACTACTGGGCCGATTTAAAAAATTCGTTCAGTGTTAGATAGCAAATTTATTGAGGAAGGCTATAGGTTATATATATATTATAACATTACACTAATACCTATACAAGCGGAGCACCAATAAAGAATGTTTCAAAATCGGGGTATTTTTTCCTTTTGAGAACTTCCGCTGCGTGCCCTACAGAAACGGTTAAAGTTTCGCTAAAATAATGTATAACAGAATTGATCTCCTTCAAAAGATCTAAAAAACAGTCCGCGACAGCATATGTCTATAATATGTTAAGGTTGGCTCACTATAACGTTTTCGATGCTAACCAAATTTGTTCTAAAATAAAGCATTATTTGTGAACTATTCCACGCGGACGAAGTCGCGGGCAAAAGTTAGTTAATAATAAAGACTATAATCATTTCATTATAGATTGTTTTCGTTCATTACAAATAAATGGTGGTGGAGCAAGCTATGAGCCCGCCCGATTGTTTCTCATTTCTGTCGTTCAGAATTCAAGTTTATAGGTTTTAAGGACGGGACAGCCGTAATTATCGTGATTACAAAGAGAAACATTGCTCTCAATGATACTTTTTTTTGGCTTCACCGAAGGAACGAGTTCACATCCAACCTGACGTTGATAGACTGCGAGAACCTATGAATACTGAACGTGAATTCCGTCACCTCCCCTCGCGACAGAAGGTCGATTTTACAGTAGAGCTATTGTTCCACATTTCAAACAAATGGCTGCTTTGTGATAGAAACAGGCAAGGTTTGAATACCTACCCGTGCTTACCATCAATAATTACGCAAACTTATAAAATTTAGAGGGTTTAATGCCTAGCTTATTATAATTGATGTAAAAAGCTCATTATTTATTTTCAGGACAGATTAAGATTTTATATTTCATAATAATATTGGGCCTCATTTGTATAAAGTACATACCAGTAGTCCTCTAATGCGTGTTAAAAACCAGAATAGTGCGGAGAGCTGCCGATTATTCAATACTCACCATACAGTATCAGTAGTCATCAATAGAAGTAGTCTTGGCCTAGAGGTTAAGACGCCCGGTGTACTCGTATCGAGCAATGCGACTATGTGTTCAAAACCCGCAGGCCGGTACTAATTTTTCCAAAGATTTTTTTAATTTTTTTATTGCCCTTGTAGGCAGACGAGCATACGGCCCACTTGATGGTGAGTGGTTACCGTCGCCCATGGACTTCAGCAATGCCAGGGGCAGAGCCAAGCCGCTGCCTACCGTACGTGAAATACGAACTTAACAAGTATTCACAAATAGCCCCCACAATTAAGAAGTAAAATGGTGTAATAATAATCAAAACCAGCATACATTATAATTCGCGTAATTTCTATACAATTGAGACATATCATTATACTTCAAGTCACGAAGTAACTTACGTTGTAGCAGCATTTATTGTCGTCGTGGCCTAAAGGATAAGACGTCCGGTGCATTCGTATGTAGCGATGCACCGGTGTTCGAATCCCGCAGGCGGGTACCAATTTTTCTAATGAAATACGTACTCAACAAATGTTCACGATTGACTTCCACGGTGAAGGAATAACATCGTGTAATAAAAACCAAACCCGCAAAATTGTAATTTGCGTAATCACTGGTGGTAGGATCTCTTGTGAGTCCGCACGGGTAGGTACCACCACCCCGCCTATTTCCGCCGTGAAGCAGTAATACGTTTCGGTTCGAAGGGTGGGGTAGCCGTTGTAACTATACTGAAACCTTAGAACTCTTATCTCAAGGTGGGTGGCGGCATTTACGTTATAGATGTATATGGGCTCCGGTAACCATTTAACACCAGGTGGGCCGTGAGCTCGTCCATCCATCTAAGCAATACAAACTAATAAAAAATTTAAAAAGACTCGTATTCAAACCTAAAAATAATCAATAAGCTAATGCTGAAATCTATCGCTACTAAATTAGTTTTCTTTGGTATTAGGTACTAATTATTATAAATTATGACGAAACCTAGATTGAAAATATGTATATATAAGTATATATTTTAATTAAAAGGTTGATTTATTAATAATGTGAATGAATCCAAAAAAATGTGCGTGTCTGCTCCGACGCGTTACTGTAGTTTATTTTACAGATTGTCACAGAAAATACAATAGACGAAAGGGGCTAATAAACGTATCGAGAATAATACTGAACCCATTTAAAATATTTTGTAATTATTTATTTATTTTAATGCAAAGTCTTCAAGCAATTAATGAACTCTTTTTATATTTAGTAGATATGGTAATTTTTTGGAAAACATACTTTATTCGTAAATAAATTTAGCGAAACGCTATTTGCTGATTTCATTGGTAGTTGTCAAGAGCACTTGACCTCCCGCCAGAAGGTATACTGTATTTCCTTCAACGTAAATATTACATTGTGTCGACACGGCATTGACGTGGTAATAATTGATGCCCATGTCCTACTTCCAAGCTCCTTTGAAACATACGAACTAATTAGTTTTGTGGAACAAACTTTTAATTATCATTAAAAACTATTCAAGTTAGAACAATATTTTGCAGACTTATTAAATTCGCATTTTCCCTTCTCATTCTCTCTTGGACTCGAGTTCAGGCACCAATAACAATAATCTAAAATTGGTACTTATTAAATTCCATTTGAGTACGGAATCTCCCACATAAAATCCTTACGTATTCTGGCCTTAAGGTAAAAAATATATGTGTCTAGGATGATCGGTAACAGTGAAAGATATTCGCTTATCTACCGATCTAAACAAATAAAGAAGTTTGGTAGATAGGTAGTTTATTGAAATGATATCGCCTATAAAACACGGTAAATTTTTCTCGAAATTTGGTCCAGGTTAATTCATATGGTAATCATATTAATCCCCGATATTCAAAACATTAGAAATCTACACAAAATATAACAACAGGGTCGTAGTGGGGAATAAAAATTAATAGAAATTACATGAAAGCTTGTTCATGTTTCAATGCGAGTCATTTATACGAAACGAATTTATACCAAGCACGCACTTAATGTAACTTTTCAAAGTTCATCATCATAGTCGGTTACTCTTGGCAGAGCAGTCGTGGCCATGTGGAATTCTTGTTTATTAAAGTCTTGACAGATGTTTTTCATAGTTTGCAAACAGAGGTTTGGCGCACGCACTCGTTTAGTGGGGTTTAGTAAGGTCTTTCACCTGATCAGTCTAGCGCATGGGGCTTCGTCCACGAGGTCTTTTACCATTGACCCTACCCTGAACAACAAGTTTCTCGATAGAGTCTGTTGGCCATCGCGATACGTGTCCAAATATATTTATCAAAGAATCCTGGATTGCAATGTTGACGACAACCTTTGAGAGATATTAAATTCTTTTAGGATCGAAGCGTTACGGATATACGGAGCATCCTTTTCCAGCACCACATTTCTAATGCATTGATTCTTCTTATTTCTCTTTGTTTGACAGTCCAGGTCTCATCCCCACGTAAAAGGATGGGGAACACTAGTGCCCTTACCATTCGGACTTGGTAGTCTTGGTGATATTCCGGTCTTTCCATATTTTTGCGAGTTTATCTATGGCTGATTGCGTTATGATTATGGGCCGCTTAATATCGTCTTCCCAACCACCACTGTCAGTCACTAGCGAATCTAGGTAGACATAAGATAAAACGACTCAAAGTTACCGATAGTTAATTTCACTTTCTTTCAATGGAATTAAGAAAAGCACGGTTTAAAACATAATCAAGTCCGAGAAAATCTCACACTTTACCTAAACTACTTTTTAAGCCCCTCTAAATTTCGTTTTCCGTTCAATTGTAGAGAGCTTCGGATTAGAGTGAAATCTTTTTGATCGATTGCCAACCGAAATGAGGTCTGCAAAGGGCACTTTAATTAAATAAAATAAATGACTGCCTTCACTCAAGTCCATTCCAATGTAAAATTTGCACCTGCCACAACAAATTTCGTGTAATTCAGAAACGCTAATTACTTCAGAAAAATAGTACTAACAACTAGCAGGAAACGTTAGAATTGTTTATACGTGTTTTATCCCCAAACGATTTTACGGCGTATGTTTATTTTTTGGTAAAGCTAAACTCTGAGTCCACACGGGCAGGTACCGCCACCCTCCCTATTTCTGCCGTGAAGCAGTAATGCGTTTCAGTTTGAAGGGTGGGGCAGCCGTTGTAACTATACTTGAGACCTTAGAACTTATATCTCAAGGTAAGTGGCGCATTTACGTTATCGATGTCTATGGGCTCCAGTAATCAATTAACACCAGGTGGGCGCTGAGCTCGTTCACGCACCGAAGCAATAAAAAAAACTTATAGAGAGAAAACATGATGTTTTGCGAGAAATCGAAGTCTCAATTTTGTGCTCCTAAGTTTTACTGTTTAAGCTTACGTTTATTCGATTACGGATATTTTACAGTTTTCATAGTTATGCACTACTACTATACTTATTACTCCTTGAATAATATATTTTTAAATGTTACTTAAAAATACATCAATTACCACCACGGCAGCGGAAAAAAATAAGATCGTATTATTTATCGTATTTATATTTATATAGTATATATATTAAAATAATATATACATATATTTATACCGGTAACTTTATCACACATGCACAGGCTTTCTTTTGCTTAATCTTAAGAGTAGGTAAAAATTGAAGGTTTTTGAAAATTGACGCAATTGAACGCTACCAATTTTTTTTCCTACCTATTTGCTGGTAGTCTAAGGGGTTATTCTAGCTACGACAGGACGTGCCGCTACCGGTGATTAGATAAAGTTAAAATATATAAGTCACGTATTATTTAACCAATGTACTATACTGTCAGCGCGAGTCAGGTTTTTGACAGATTTACCCTTGCCACTATTAATTACAAACGAAGGAGACGGTTGCTAATCAGGTATCGAAAAAGCAAACTGAGTAACGTAATAAACGTTTGAAAGTTTAACTATCTGTCGCCTACTCCCCCATATCTCCTAGGTAATAAAATGTATTTGTGTTGCTGCTTGATTTGGCTTACACCTTTACGACCGGCTATCTGTACTAACGGAGACCTCTCGAGAAATACGGCCTTGAATTAGATGGTAAATCAGGATATAAATTAGTGTGATGATTATTAAGTTGCACAATAAGAAGCTAGTGCTATGAACGAATCATTACCGAACTTCGTATGTTAGCGATGTATTAATCCTCGTGAGTAAATATATAACCTGTTAATTATTCGATAGCAATTTTCTTTATTGGTTGTTGGACATATTGCGGAGCCTACATATGTAAGTTACCACGATCCTGCATATTTCTTCCGCGAAGCAGTCATGATAGACTTGAGAAAGCTCTTTTTTTTATTGCCCCTGTAGGCAGCTCAGCAGCCCACCTGTTGGTAAGTGGTTACCATCGTCTATGGACTTCAGCAAGTTCAGGGGCAGAGCCAAGCCGCTGCCTACCGTTAAGTACTCTCCACAAGTCTCGTTTGAAGAAGGACATGTCATAGCGCTCTGGAACAACGTGGAGGGGAGCTCATTCCAAAGCCGGATGGTACGTGGCAAAAAAGATATCTGGAAACGCACTGTGGATGAACGCAGTAGCTCCAGATAGTATGGATGAACTCTACTCCTGTGGTGAACGGTGCGATGGTAAAAACGAGATGATGGAATCATCTCAAACAATTCTCAGAGCACTCCCCATGGAAAGTTTATGTTAAAGCTCATGTTTAAGATGGGTTGCTCAATTGAAACTATGATGAATACTTTCTAGTGTTGCTGTATATCGTGTACGGTAGGCAGCGGCTTGGCTCTGCTCCTGGCATTGCTGATGTCCATGAGCGACGGTAACCACTCACCATCAGGTGGACCGTATGCTCGTCTGCCTAACAGCAATAAAAACAAAACTAGCTTACTAGTAGACACCAAAACGTGAGTCCTGTTGTACACCTTCCGAAATTACGTTCTGTCACAGCTTGGGGTCTCAAATGCTATGGTACAAATGCTCTGCTTCCCTTCAAATTGCAAACGAAAGTATGTTATCGGAAGAAATACGCTGCATAGTTGTAGCTAACCCTGCGACTTTGCCAAACTCCTTATCATCAGTATCCTGAGTTTGACAAGATATTTAGGGAGCGAAATAGTGATGCGTTGGGACATCACTAAGCAGTGGGGCTGCAATTATGCAATATGACTGTGAATTTGAGGTGAGCTGTTAGCTTGTTTATCCATAAAAAGGGTAGGGTAATAGTATCACTCGAAATATCCAGGATCGCATATACGGTCTACTAAATAAAAGCTGAACCAGCCAAGCCATAAAAGGCATTAATGCTCTCAGCTCAAAAAGCTTGTATTAGACCATAGATATCCATGCAAAAGATTTACAATTATATTTAAAACTAGCTGACCCGGCAGATTTCGTAGTGCCTCAATCGATAAATAAAAGACCTAAACTTTATTTAATTCAAGACCAAAATTAGCCAAATCGGTACAGCCGTTCTCGAGTTTTAGCGAGACTAACGAACAGCAATTCATTTTTATATATACAGATAGATAGATAGATAGGTGAATTTTTCGCAAACGTAACCCTTTGAATTGGGTTAAGCCGTTCATTTTAGATGAGTCAAAGCCAGTCCCTAAATAAAATAGACATCAATTTGTATCCGCTTATGAATGCTTGCTACTTAAAAGTTGGAAAATGTATGCTGTTTTGCGTACATTTTTAATTAATCCGAGGGCAGTCTCAACGTGATTCTGTGACGATTTTATTTTTAAATCTTCGAGGTTTTCAAATAAACTCTGCTTCTTTTTATTTATTTATTTTACAAATGTCTTAAGTCGCACAATGTAATCAATGTAAATACTGTTATAATAAAATGATGCCAAAGAATAAATTTCGACACGTAAATACTTCGTCATTCCTGCCGCATTATTTCACTTTGTTTGAAAGAAATTCGAAGGTATTTTTTTCTTGGTAGATTAGAAGTTAGTCGACCCCACTTTAATAGACTTTTACGTTAATGTTAATAGTTAATATTTTTGGGTAAAGGTTTAGTTTGAGGCTTAAGATGAAAGGCGCTTCCTTGTACTATGCAAAAGTATTATTTAGTACTCGTAGCTTAGAAACGCAGGCTGGTGCAGTTGATGATTTACGATAGAAAACGGAATAGCTTGTTTCCGTGAGTGGTAGCAACCATTTTTCATCAAAAAAAGATAACACATATATATATATATATATGTGTGTAGAATGTACTACTTACTTTAAAACTTTAGATCCGAGCTGATTTCTAATTGGGAAACTACGATTAATCCTGTTTTAAAAAGAAAGTTAAAACTAAGTATGTAATTCTAAATCGAGAATATCGCGAAATCTCAAATATTATGTATTATTAAGATAGTAATTATTATATTTAACTACAATATGTTTTCGCTTTCATTTAACAAACATGTTAAAAACTAATATTATTCAAAATTATTTCACTACCAGTTTTGCTTCTTCAGATTTAAGAAGCGGTAAAAAAATAAAAAAAATGAAACTTTTTCACTCACCGGTAAAACCAAAAGTAACTTTCATATTTTAAACAACTACACAAAAGTTACACTTTTTCACGCACATAAAGCACACAAATCTACAAACTTAAGAGCATCTACAAAAGTTCTTCAAAGTACGAACTTACAAAACTTTTATTCAGAATTTACTTCGGCAACATCGAATTTCAAAAAAATAAATGAATAAATGAAATATGTTTTCGTAATATTTTAGGACGATATGACAACCAGGACCGGTTCCAAGAGGCTGTCAGTACACACTGGCGATTTCACTGGGAAAATGTTACGCGCATGCGTCCTCAATACAATGCCACTACTAAAATTAACATAGAAAAATTAATGTGGCAGGAATTAATATAAACAAATTTGCTTTAGCAAAACGAAATAATAAGAATTCTAAAATTAAATAGGTCAGATTCTTAATAATTCACCACCAATAAGAAACTATACCTGAAAAATAAAAATCTTATATATTTTGCATAAGAAATTCTTATTTCTCAACTATTTTCCAATTCAGACGGTTAAAAAAGACATTTCAAGCGCGTTGAAAATTTTCATACATATAAATTACTAGTTAGTTACGTAAATATATTTCCCATTCACATTATTTAAGCTCGCTGCATAAGATTTGATTTTTTTATTTATAGCTTAGATGGTTTGACGAGCTCACAGCCCACCTGGTGTTAAGTGGTTACCGGAGCCCATAGACATCTACAACGTAAATGCTGCCACCCACTTTGAGATATGAGTCCTAAGGTCTTAATATAGTTACAACGGCTGCCCCACCCTTCAAACCGAAACGCATTACTGCTTGGTGGCAGAAATAGGCAGGGTGGTGGTACCAACCCGTGCGGACTCACTAGAGGTCCTACCATCAGTAAAACTAAATTTTAAAAGCTTACAAGTTACCACCAGCTTACAAAAACTTATAAAAATTATGTCATACATCTTTGAACTATGTGTTTGTTACTTACCATCTGATATTTCATGTCGGGTCTAAATTTATGTCAAATAGTTTTAAGAAATAATAATATATTTTTTTCTCTCTTAAAGGTATGGTACAACTCCAATTCATCGTTAAAATTTACCATAACTTTAGCCTTTGAGACAGCTGAAGTCTATATTAGATTCAGACTTGTATTACAGATGTCCAGGCTCCCTCCTTCCTAGGTTAGGTTTAGGCTAAGGTCAGGTTAGCATGTGAGCAGATGTCACGAGCTAGTGTTGAGAGACCATTAGATGCTGTTACTAAAGTGAGTGCACTATGTGTGTCTGAGTGAGTGCGTGGGTGTGTGGGTGTATAGGTTTGAGCGATTGCGCTGTCAAATCAAAACTGCATTGCGTTTTTATCGTGGTGCATGAATTCAACATCTTATTAGTTTTATTGTACATGAAACTATTTAGAAAGTCATAACACCGTTGCGCTAAAGGTGTGGAAACAAGAATAGGGGAGCGAACAGTTTTGTTTCGATGAGACATCCTTCAGATCTTAATACAGATTCAGATTCTTTAGATTTTAAGTAAATTAATTAAGAACATTTACACTAAAAATTGTCATATACATATTTACAAATCACAATTCAAAATGTTCATTTTAAAAGTTTTAAATCACGGACGTATCTTTTACCATAAATACATTATATAGTTTAAAAGGATGATAATTGAAACATGCTTCAGCTGGTTTTATGACAAAACACTGGAGTTGAAACTATCCATTTTAATACGCTATAGGTGGGGAGATGAGCCCACGACCTTTCTGACGTTAAGTGGTTCCCGGGGGCTATAAACATCCCCTTTGATATCCTCCGATCTGTCTTAGCTTAGACTAACAATATTTGGTTAAGTATTAAAGAAACACCAAAGTAAATTAAATTTGAAGAACCCTTGATATTTTTTATAATACGAAGCAATATTTATAAATCACAATTCAAGACGTTCATTTTGAAAATTTGATATCACGGATGTATCTTTTACCATAAATACATATAGTATAAAAGCATGATAATTGAAAATTGCTTCAGCTAGTTTTATGAGAACACTGGAGCTGAAACCTAACCTAACTCTTAGAGCTATCCATTTTAAGGTAGGGAAATGAGCCCACGACCACTCTGACGTTAAGTGGTTCCCGGGGGCTATAAACATCTCCATTTTGATATCCTCCGATCTGTCTTAGCTTAGAATAACAATATTTGGTTAAGTATTAAAGAAACTCCAAAGTAAATTAATTTTGAAGAACCCTTGATATTTTTTATAATACGAAGCAATTCTTGGTAACAACGGACAATAACTCGGTGAAATTGAATTTGGGAATTCGAAATGAAACCTCCATAGCCGTCGAATGGACACCTTTTTTTTTGTTAACATTAACAATTCAAATTCTTCTTTTATACAAACTCATCGAAATACTAATTATTCTTATGAATAATACCGGGGACTCGCACATTAATTTCCTCTGCGGTTATTGTTCGAAGTTATTTTGTTTGAACGAGATTTAAATTGCTTTTTGTCGTGGATCCGCATGATTGGGTTTATCAAGATCTGCCTAAATCGCTGTTGGGGTGTTGGTGTAAATTGAAATAATGCATGGCGTACATCCATTCTTATCAGCTCTTTGTCATAGTTAATTGAAGAACTAAGTTCAATACGCTTTCATTAGTCGCAGTTACAGAAAATTTATTTTTCAATACTATATATAGGTTACGATTGTTCGACCAACATTTTCTAACAAATGTTCAGCATGATATTTTTATTAATTATAACATGTAAATATATGTTTGATAGACACGGTTTTATTGCATCTTCATTCTCATAAAGAGGCTATAAAAAAAATATTAATAGAGCTAGTATGCATTTTTTCCAAGTTTTAAAATGAAAATTATTCCTACTAGTTGGTTAATACTAAATTTATATTATTATGTATAAGTCATTTGTTAGCATATCGGCATTTTTTTTAAATATTTTTTTTGATTGCAGGCTTTTTAAAAGTTTAGTTTTACACTAGCTATTAAACTGTTCCGGTATTGTTTATTAGGGTATTTATATGGGCATTTTGTAAAAGTGAACTGCGCTCTGCATCCTGTGTTGTGATCTGTTGCTTGAAAATGTTTAGACTATGACATCGTTTATGTATCGGAGAACGAAATTCTCTAAGCTTGTCTCCTTTTAACACCTCACAAGCATATGATTGACACCATAGGAGCATTCGATCGTAAGGAATTACGTTAATGGCCAAGGCAATTTCAGGACCTCAACAAAACACTATTGTCTATTTTAGTTAGAGCCAGGACTCAGTGTCCATGGATATAATAATAAACAGAAAGAATTACAAAACTTGATAGATTTTCTCCCATTTTCACAGTGCTCATTTTTAAATGTCATTCCATAACATAAATTCATCTAACCAATTATTATGTA
This sequence comes from Bombyx mandarina, assembly GCF_030267445.1. Lineage (NCBI taxonomy): Eukaryota > Metazoa > Arthropoda > Insecta > Lepidoptera > Bombycidae > Bombyx > Bombyx mandarina. Next base: position 9,017,798 of record NC_143229.1, read on the forward strand.
TGATGTAACCTAATTTACTTATTCCAACCTCTACCCTCTTGCACCATTGAGGCATGCATAATTCATTTATGACGATCGTATCCTCTGAGATATTATTATTCAGTGTCGATTAATTTATTGACTGGAAAATGAAAAGTTTAATGCAATATCGTTTATACGTGATCTTTATATTATTTATACGTATTGTTTTTTATATTATTATTATTAATTCCTGTATGTAATTTCTTTTTTATTAGCTCTAAACAAACTAACAAATAAACATGTATCTTATTGGATACGATATTGAATACAATATTGGAAGGCAATATCTAGGTCACGATAAATATTAAGAACAAAATTCTTATACATTTTCATAGTATTGAGTAACAGAAATTCAAGAAAACATTAATCTTTCGTAGTCGAAGGCTCGAATATGTCATTATTAAGCCTGGATTGTAGCCAAGGTCGTTACCAAACAGATCCACATCAAACTAATCTTCGTCTGTCTAGGGCGTTTTGTACAAGTAGGACGTACATTCAATACGTCAATCGGATAGCACCCCGCAAATAAGGGATATTTGAGACTGGTCTAACATGGTATGAAGTCGCCGTGGCCTAAAGGATAAGACGTCCGGTGCATTCGTATCTAGCGATGCACCGGTGTTCGACTCCCGCCGGCGGGTACCAATTTTTCTAATGAAATACGTACTTAACAACTGTTCACGATTTACTTCCACGGCGAAGGAATAACATCGTGTAATAAAAACCAAACCCGCAAAATTATAATTTGCGTAATTACTGGTGGTAGGACCTCTTGTGAGTCCGCACGGGTAGGTACCACCACCCTGCCTATTTCTGCCTATTTCTGCCGTGAAGCAGTAATGCGTTTTGGTTTGAAGAGTGGGACAGCCGTTGAAACTATACTGAAACCTTAGAACTCTTATCTCAAGGTGGGTGGCGGCATTTACGTTATAGATGTATATGGGCTCCGGTAACCATTTAACACCAGGTGGGCCGTGAGCTCGTCCACTCATCTAAGCAATAAAAAAAACTTGGGGTACAGGTTTTTTAATTTTAAAATGTTCACGTAAAATTCACAGATGACCTGAAATTAGCAAGCCAAGTTGGAAGAGCTAGTATTTAACTGGAGTCAGAGATCAAGTCGAGGAATTTGTTCCAAGTATAAATTTCAAGCCGGATATCACCCTGAAGACCATTCGTTCTTGCCTATCGCTAAGGACGTAGATCGATTTGCCGTTATAATTCTTCATGTTTTTAAATGATGACTTGGATAGCATATCAATTGATTCATCGATTGATTGTGCTTTTTTGTGGAACAAAATAATTAAATAAATTCAAAATAGAAAAGTACAGTGAGAAATCTAGTTAAGAGCGATCTCTTCCAGACAACCAATCGTAATGCAATGCAGTCGTAGAAATGTATTATCTGACTAATGGAACAATATACTTCTGTCTAGTAAGATCGTCTAGGCTATTAAATATCTAATAAAATTGTACTCATCTTAGAACAATATCTACGTTATGTAGAAGTTAAACTTTCCATTCTACAATGTTTGTTAACAAAATATTTAATATTCAAAATCAATTTCACTATCTACATGCTCACAAGTTGCTTTATAATTTATAACAATATTTACTTGAATTCGACAATATTTGTAAATGAAGGCAAACTAACTATGTACGTGTAAGTGATAAAAAGAAATTCTGGTCATTGGAATTTCATTATTTGATAGTGAATAATGTTTGTCGCCTGTGTATGTTTATAGGTATTTTTTGACGTTTTGGCTAAAGTAGGTAGGTAATCGAATATAGGGATGCTAATATTAACATACATATTAACATATCTTCTTAGGCGGATATTAAAATCCTTAGATATTTATAGATATGAACGTCGCACCATAAAGTGTCAAGTTAAGGTGGTACGTCTTATTTTAAGCCTACATGTGTAGATCCCACAGTATTTCCTTTGCAGCAAAGCAATCAAGCATGAACCGGTGTACAAAGGTTTATACAGCTGTTATACTTTGACCTGGTTTCAGAGACTTTGAGACCTCATATCTCAAAATGTATGGCAACATTCATGCAGTCGTGTCTATGGCCTTCCGTTACCAGTTAACATCAAGTGGGCAGTAAGCTCGTTCACTCAACTTTTTTTTGGGCCGACAGCCAAACGTCCTATGAATACCTGTAACTAGGGACGCGCGGGGAATGTGGGAATGGACGGAATGGCAGCGGACCGTGGGCGCAAGAAAAATAGGCCCCTAACCACTAAGGATGGAAGGTAAGGATGTACCCGTGGTCAACACTGCAACCAGGCTCGCGGCTCACCCTAAAGACGCCCACCTGACGGAGCCTTTGAGGCGAAACGTAAACGAAGGTTCTGGAACGTCAGCCGTCTCGGTATGGCAGCCCGTCACTTTGCCAAGGCGCTGCCGCTGGTGTCCCGGGATATCAGTGCGCCAGGTCGAAAGGTGAATCACCGCCAACCGATCGCTCTTAAGATGTTAGGTACTCCTGGTGAGTGCTGGTAACACGCCGTGCAGCCTCGATCTCTTCAGGTCATCCCGTGACCTTCACCGGGGGGAGGACATCGCTTACAGAGGCTGGGACATCCGTTCGTAAATTTATCTTCCGGTACCCGACTCGATAGCGATGGATCGGGGTGGAGAGGTATGAGCCCCGTTCACCAATCGATGCAATAACTTTTTTTTTAATATTACGCCCTTCAGACTGCTGTGCATGATTGTGGCAGAAAAAGGCTCAAATTATAGATAGACTAGAGTATAATAAATAAGGATTTGGTGAAGAATAAAAAAACTCATTTAATAGTAAGCGGAACAAAAGCAATTTTTTTCCCTTGATTATTGTAGTCCACAATATTAGGCCAACGTAATAAAATAATTGTAAAATAATAATCGATCCTTAATAAGTGTACGATTTTTTTATTTAATCGGATATCTATAAACAGAAAAAAACTAATAAAAGCATGTTAATTTACATTGCAATCCTGCTAGTTTTAAATCATGCATCCGCTGGGATGGGATAAACTGTGATTTGAGTTGACTGATGCTCTAAACTTATAATCTGAATACGAATTGTTCATCCTTATTAAATGTCTTAGTTTATATGTGGTCATGACAAATCTAGTGCACTTGAAAACATAATAATAATTATTATTGGGAACAAATCACGCACGGTCATCGGGCCCCAATTTAGGATTCCCTGTATTATGGGTACTGTTTGCATTATATACGTTTAAAAATATAAATGTAGGATTGGTAAGAACGGAACGTATGAAAAGAGTGTGGAACGGAACGTTAAGATTTGAGTGAGAGAAAACGGAAAGAAAGGGAGAAGAGAATGGCAGACAGAATGACAGAGAAAAGGAAGATGGCGAAGACGGTTAAAAAATGAGCAAGGTGTAATAAAAGTGTTAATTAATTTTTTAATTATTATTATAGTTAACAGAAGATTTTGGAACAGTGTAAATTTTATTTTATGCGCTGTGATCCCTATTCTACATAAATATATAGTAAAAGACACCCAGACAAAGAATAAACAAACCTGTTCATCAGACGAATATTTGCCAGGTGGAGTTTGGGAATAGGACCCACGACTTTCGGCGTAACAGTCAGGGGCGCCAAGTACTGCACCACCGATTCAGTCGAGATATAGAATGAAGACTTCAGAAAATATATAATGAAATGTACTGAATGAAACCTGCAGTCTGCATTTCCAATGAAGCGCGCATTTTCCAAGCGGCTTTCAAACTTTAGCGAATTCATTTTTTAAACTATCATAGAATAAAATATATTTAAAAAAACCTGGATTGCGATAACGTCATTCTAACCCATAGACACAGCCCACTGAGTTTCTCGCTGTATCTTCTCAGTGGGTCGCGTTTCCGATCCGGTGGTAGATTATGCGAAACAATGCTCTTGCTAGGGCCAGTGCTAGCAACACCCCCGGTTTGAGCCCCGTGAGCTGACTTACACGTCAAGGAGAAGCTGAAATAGCCTCTTCTCAAGGCTATCAGCGTAGATAAGAGAAAAAGAAAAAAAAATAACATCATTTTCAAGATACATTTGCAAATATACAGTTACGAACAACAACATTCGGGCGATGTCGGTCTCCTGAGTAAAGATCTTCGCCCCGCCAAAGACCTTCGCTTTGTCGTTTCCTCTTAAACTTTATAATAATATGTATAAAAATTGCTTTTAAAGTCCAGCTCCTATACTAAATTCGAATTATTCAATAAAACACAATCGTATCTGCAGATAAGGTCTTGAACTCACAGCTTCCAATGTACGAGACGCAATCGACACGGATTACGGGTTAACGCACATTATCAGTTCCGTTTGATAACGTTATTAATATTGTAGGAACAGTATACAACCATATTAATTACTTTCGTATGAGTTTGCGCATTCATTTTTCCTGTTCGAAACACAATACTCCGCGCCACACAGTAATTTTGATCGGATAACTTTTAATAGACTTTGCCGTTCAATCTCAAGTGTTTATTTATTCATTGTGTAGATAAATTATTATTATGTATTATAAATACAACATTCTATTAACTATAAAGAGAATACACACAATTATATACACATGCATCGTAATTGTGGCTTGAAGAATAAGACGCCTGGATGAATTCGTATGAAGCGTTGATATTTTATTGCTTAGGTCGGTGGACGAACTCACGACACGCCTGGTGTTAAGTGCTGAGCCCAGAAACATTAACAACGTAAACGCCGCCACCCACCTTCAAATATGTGTTCTAAATTTCTGTTTTTTAGGTATATGTGCCGATACTCAAAACCGAAGTTAGAAAATTTCTTTTAAGGATTTTTTTTTTATTGCTTATAGGTGAACGAGCTCACAGCCCACCTAGTGTTAAGTGGTTACTGTTGACATCAACAACGTAAATGCCGCCACCCACCCTGAGACATGAGTTCTAAGGTCTCAGTATAGTTACAACGGCTGCCCCACCCTTCAAACCGAAACATATTTCTGCTTCACGGCAGAAATAGGCGCGGTAGTGGTATCTACCCGTGCGAACTTACAAGAGGTCCATAAAGGTATCGTGGTATAAAAATTAAATCCCCAAAAATGGAATAAATGTTATTACTGATGCCCTACCATCACACTGCGAGGTCGCACTCTTGATACCTCCTTCCTATCTATTTATGACGCAAAGCAGTCATGCGCTCGTGGTTGAGAATTGGCGAAGCCATTATACTGTACCTATTTAAAATTGAGACATCGTTCTCTTGTCTTAATGTGGTATTCACATTATGTCTACGGGCTCCTGTAGATACTAAACATCAGCTGGCCAGTGAGCTCATCCGCCTAGATACAGAAATATTTTCTATATATTTTTAAGTTTGTTTATGTACTTTCTATATTATTATTTGAAAACCACAGAATGTTGGATATACGCAAAATTTCCGTATCTTGAAGGGGGAAGCGGCTATTAGTGGTTAGCTGGAATCCACTTGAGGGATGTAAGTTACGATTAGGGATGTTTTAGAAATGTAGCCAATTTTGTGCGAAACAAGATTTTAGTAAGCTTACATAGTTGATTAATAACATTAATGATATACAAACATTGTTAAATATTTGCTTGGCGACTTTTACGATGCTTAATTAGTACTTTATTAAAGAACATCTTACTGTTTTATCTTATACCTTTAAACGAGCAATTCTTACATAATCTGAATCTCGGAAACGGCTCCAACGATCTTCATAAAATTTAGTATACAGGGGATTTCGGAAGCGATAAATCGATCTAGCTACGATTTATTTTCAGATAATATTCTTTTATTCATATTTTCAATAATCAACTCTTCCCGACATCTATTGGCGAATAATAATACTATTTTTCTTAATTGAGGGCAACTAACCGCTTTAAAGAAACAACAAGATGGCGTTATCAAAAAAATCATCTAGTAATCTACAAAGGGGAAAAAGTTCTCTGCCTACCTGATCATAAGTTATTAATGTCGATTTTGGTCATCGGCAACGGACGCATAGGCAAGCTACCTACAGAAATCACTTGAAATATTTAGCAGTATTCGTCCAGAGACGATTTACTGTCAAGGGTAAACGTTCATTTAACCTATCCGATATGCACATCACCACCGTCGGTGAATATAAAAAATACTGGTAGTATAAATATGCCACTTACTACAGCAAATTAAAAATAAGGTTTTTATAAAAACAATAAGGAGCACTTGTGCGCTTACGTCGCCGCCGAGCCGGGGGCTGGATGAGAGCGTTCGTCCAGCTTTAGCCCTTGTGAGGAGGCAGCTTCCCGGTGATGGTCACGGGGCTACTTGAAGTTGTTGAGGCTGCGCCGCACGCTACCTTTATACCCGATCCTGTAGACCGAATGGTAAACAGTCGACGTCGCCCAAAACACGTCATTACGGATTCTCCTGATCCATTAACAGTGCTTTTAGGTACCATAAGCACCGGTCACTATCCTCGTCGAACCCGTCGCTTGCGACGAAGGGCTCGACGCACGAATTAACCCACAGACACAGCTCATTGAGTTTCTCGCCGGATCTTTTCAGTGGGTCGCGTTTCCGATCCAGTGGTAGATTCTACGAAGCACTGCTCTTGCTAGAGCCAATGTTAGCACCGCTCCGGTTTGAGCCCCGTGAGCTAACCTACACGTTAGGGCGAAGCTGATATAGCCTCTCAAGGCTATCAGCATAGGTAGGAAAAAAAAACGCTACCTATCACGCTACTCTAGCGTGCCGGCACCAGGAGGATGGGACAATGCGTTACCGACGTCGCCAGACGTACTTTGAAAGAGCAACGCGTTCAGTGGTGTACCGCATTTCATCCGGCAGGCTGGTTCTGATCCAGTAGGGTATCCTGGAATACCAGCGGCACTACTCGGACGGCCTAACGGACCACCATACTACGAAGACTGGCATCATTGGTCGTCGACATTCGCCTCGGAGACTTGTCGGTTGTAGTTTTGACCGCTAGAACCCATCCTTGCTACTCTGCCCGGGCTCGGACCACAGGCGCAGATCAGACGTCAGCTGAGAGAGTGAAGGGGAGTCGTATGGTTGGTAGGGTCCTAAAAACACCCTTGGGCCTTCGGTATGCTCCTAATATCTGCGCATCGTTAAGACACACACATCCTGCGCGCCCCCTAGAAACCTCGCAAGAGTTTTGAACCCTGAACCGATATGAGATTATAAATAAAATAAAAGACTTGTGCACTTTAGGTTCTTCTTGAAAATTAATGAATTAATTTATATAGACATTTCATTTAATATAAATTTTAATGTAAGGATTCCTATTTCAAAGATCAGCGGCTTAGTCTTTAACTAAAGACTATGCCAGTATTCAAATTACGCATGTCGATACCAATTTTTAAATACGTACTTAAGATATATTTATGAATAATTTAAAATGATGAAGGAATAACAGCTGCATTTGGAACGGATATTTTCTTAACGTCTCAAAACGCAACCAGCACTCTACGATATATTCAATATATAATAGCTTTAATCAAGTCTTAAAGAAGCTCGAAAGAACTAAGCTTAGTTCACACTGTACATGAGACACCTTATATTACTATTATTTTATACGATTCAATAATATTTGGCTCTTATCGTCACTTTTACGGTTTAAACTCAGTTTTCATAGTTTCAAATAAACCACAATATTTGTACTTATTTATCGTAGACAATTAGGCATTGTGGTGTGATTTGGGAGAGACCTATATCCAGCAGTGGACGACTGTGGGCTGATGAAGACGATGATCATTATTATTTGGCTAAATCTCGAACCATTTAATCTTAAGTGGTAACCACAGCCTGAATGAAGTCGTGGTGGCCGGATAAAACGCCTGGTGTACTAGTATTAGGATTAGACAGGTATCAATTTTTATAATGAAATTAAAAAAAATACAGCCGCTATCATCATTTTGTCTATTTTTATTGCAAAGCAATTATCCATTTCAATTTGAGGTACGGAATCCTCGTTAGTTAATACTATTGAAACTTGGACCTCATGTTTCAAGATATGTGATGCGATTTGTGTTGTAATGTCTATAAGTTCCGGAAACCGCCACCGACCACCAATCACGAGGTTGACCGCGAGCTTTTTCAGGCAACTCCGCATATAAGTTAGGAATGACAAGCGCACCATCCCCTCATATTTCGAATTGCGGATAGTGTGCGCAAGTGCTTACGAGAGCACTGACAGATTCTGATTAAATTTGCATGATTAAATATGCTGCTTCTAAATTTGAAACGCGCGAACTGCATACAAAACATTGACGTGTTCTGTATTTCAAAATGTTCGTAGTTACATAGATTTTTTGTTACCCTAGCATATAATTCGATAATTTCAAAACTCGTTAGAGAAATATTTCTATATTAAATATTCAATGACTACGATTATTTCAAATTTCGAAACTCAGAGCCCTGCCAAAAAATTACAAACACAACAGTGAGTTGTTACAGTCAATAACAGTTAAAATAACTTTTGAATTAACCCAATTAATTCGGAGAATATTTACGCAACTCTTCACATCGAAGTCACGTAAAAAAAGCATCTAAGCGCTTGAATAGTTCAATCCCAATTCACAGACGCACGAGTTAAAATTTACGGATGTATCCTAAGATACTAATATCAGATAATCATATAACTGCCTATTCACGGAGAGGAAAGGTAATTTCGTGGTACAATGGTTTTTGGTTAAGTGCGTGACGTGCAGTTTCAAACAGCCCTACGTTGAACAAAGGATATTAATTGAATAAATTAGTTATTCCCTACTTTGGTACGTAACTCGTCTTTTTACGTAATATAAGGTATTTTAGAGAACTGTTTTTGATTGTATTTACTTCAAAGTGAAGAACTCACAGTGCTATGCTCATAAGGTGGATTTTTTGTCTTTAATAACTTACATAACTATGTGGTAATCTTGAAATTGCCGTTCGGAAGTATTTTATTTGAAGTAAACTTATTAAACTTATTAATGAAATCAAGAGTTAAAATTCGAAATAATATGATTTTTTTTTATTGCATATATGGGAGGACGAGCTCACAGTCCACCTGGTGTTAAGTGGTTACTGGAGCCCATAGACATCTACAACGTAAATGCGCAACCCACCTTGAGATATAAGTTCTAAGGTCTCAAGTATAGTTACAACGGCTGCCCCACCCTTCAAACCGAAACGCATTACTGCTTCACGGCAGAAATAGGCAGGGGTGGTGATACCTACCCGCGCGGACTCACAAGAGGTCCTACCGCCGGTAATTACTCAAATTATAATTTAGCAAATTATAGTTTGATTTTTATTACACGATGCTATTTCTTCACCGTGGAAGTCAATCGTGAACATTTGTTGAGTACGTATTTAATTAGAAAAATTGGTACCCGCCTGAGATTCGAACACCGATGCATCGCTCAACATTCAAATTCAAATTCAAAACCATTTATTTCAACTTGGATGTCATCAAAAACACACTTGTTTAATGTCAAAATGTAAAAGAAAATGTTAACTCTACCACCGGTTCCAAAAAAAGCCACAGTCCTGAGAAGAACCGGCGAAACAAACTCAGCGGGTTTTTTTTTTATAATACGATGGGTATATTATATATATAATATATATTATATAATATATATATATATATAATATATATTATATAATATATATATATATATAATATTATATATATATATAATATAATATACCCATAAATCACCAGTTTTTTTAATATTAATGAGCTTGAAATTATCAATTATGTCCTTTATATCAATATTTGTGAACTTAAAGTTAACACTGCATTTATCAATATGATCTTGCAGTAATGATTCGGCGACGGTAGGAGATGAAATTAAAGATTTTGTAGTAGAAGCTGGGATATCAGCAAAGTAGCGCTCAAAGGCACTGGCCACTTCTTGATGAGAAGTTATTATTTTATCATTAATTTTCAAAGTTGATTCAGCATTGCTGTTCCCAGTCTCCCTATTAATGATATTCCAAGTCATTTTAATTATGTCAGGTGCATTTTTTATAAGATTGCCTAAGTGCAATGACTTGGCCAATGTACAGACTTTTTTCAACAGCTTGGAATATTTACAGACATACTCATGAAATGACTTATTATGATTATATGATTTTTCATGATAAAGGTCATATAATCTCTGCCTACTTTTGTGAATTCCAACAGTCGCCCATTCAATGAATGATCTTTTATAATGTAAGATCAGAGTTTTAGAAGTAAAGATGGCACTAAGTTCATCATTAATGCAATTAAATAAATCCATGTAGTGAACATTAGGATCTTCACTATAACAAACATTAATGCACCTGACGAATTATCCTTTTGGCCACAACGACTGTGATAAGTAAGTATCAATATAAATATAGTAATAATTTAATACTTACAGAACTCTTCTTACCGATCGTGACTCACGAAGTTACTAAAAAAATACTGGGGTTCTTAGTATCTGTCGAACTAGTGTGAGACAGTAATTTTTTTTTGTCCGGTGCATGTCTGTTAAAGATATATATAGGTAATTCCTTCAGGTCTAAGTTATTTACACTTGTCGAGAGTATTTAGTGTTGGGTGATTACTAAAGTTCGTAGACATCAAAACGATAATACTGCTCTATATTGATTGTATAATCGAGATACCATTTCGATGTTTTTATTAAATTATGACTATCTCACATTTCAAGACGGAATTTCTGCAGAAATACATAGGACAGTGTATGCTTAAAATGTGGCCTGAAAGTGATTACGCAAAAGTTTTTGTTACATATTAGTTAGATGTAATTACTTCGTCATGAAACATGAAAATCTGATAAGTAGCCACTGGAAGTAACGTAGACCATTATATTTATAGATTCTCACAATTCGACCAAACATATCCAAGTAATCTTCAATTGAATTGAACAAATTTCAAAACATTAAATATTCTCCTATTCAGTACCGGGGGAATCCAAAGAAAATACTCTATAAGCCCGATCATCCTTTTTATTGAAAGCCACATCGTATATAAAAGCTATACAAGAAATTTGGAGCCGACAATTACTTTGTGAGAGCCTTGATATTATATTTGTGATAATTTACTAAATGATTCTTAGTTTTAATGTATTCTTCTATTATCGCAGCTTTTTTATTTTTATGGTTAACAAGTTAAGTATATCGTACTCAGGTGGTCACAAACCACTCGATAAAACTTAATGTCCACATTAGGAAAACGATAGCATTGAAGAAATATCAACGCTATGTAGATATACCAGGCATCACTGAATTATATCATGTTATTCAAAACCACGTCTTAACTACGTCCGTCCATCCAAAAAATAAATCATCTCTAATTAAATCATCAAAATTAAAAAAAAAACTTAACTACCTATATTGGCTTAGAAATAGGTACTCAATTTCAACTAATTTAAGAATACAGATGTGTTGAAAGAATTGTGTACATTCGCAGACAGGTAGGAGAAAAGTAAGTACTATATGACAACAAAAATGAACAATTCTTGGTAACTTGGATAAGCTTCGCTCTATTGAAAGGATTAAGTGTGATCGTTCAAGTCTGTAATATTACTTTCTATTTTTATTCGCTGCCACCTTTTTTTATTGTACAATATTTATTAAATATATTTACGAAATATGGTTAAATAGATTTTCAGAATAAATAGTCGCAATTTGTATTACCTAATTAAAGTCAAATGTGAATATATGGGAATACATTGAAATAGTTTCAATATCTTTTAAATTACTGATACTTTGTTAGTAGGTGCAGTTTTCTCTTGTATTAAATATCGATTTCTATGAAGCGAAAATAATTCAATCGATAGAGGGATTTCTTGTAGTCCATAGGTCTTTCCAGCTACACTATGATAACAGGCAAGGATGAGCTCTCTGCCACGAGGGCTGGGATTTGCTAACAGCGGCCCAAGCGCCTCCGAAGGAATAACTCAAAAGCAATTGCTTCGCAAATGAATTTACACGATTTTATTACTTACACTCACCAAAATGCTATAAGTTAGTTAATTATATTATTAATATGTATATAACATGATTTACAATACCTGCACTAGACGATGGAAAAAAAAAAGCAATCGATTTCCAAACACTACGTTATCAATTCGATTTCTAGGTTTCATCGTGCATATACTCCATCATTGATATCCAGATTCAAGCCAAAATACGCTGCAAACCTAACAGGCTACCGACGCCATTTGTCACCCCAGCTACAAAAGACATAAACAATGCACGAAACTCACAACGGTATATATTTCGGAGGCGAGTCTGTGAAGAATGATGCACGTTAACATCTCAAAACGCGTACCGTATATACGTTGTGAATTGAGAAAATTTCTCACGCCGCGCTCGTTGATGGAGGCGAAGAGATACAGATAGAACACGATTCACTAATTTCAGTTGATGAGCTTTCGCTGTTCTCACTTATACTACTTACAATTTCTACGAATATAGTTATGTATAAACTTTTGTAGAAATATTTTTAGTTCTGTACTACTTTTCTAGATTAATCAATTACAGTTTTAAAAAATTTCTAGTCTAAAAACTTACAAAAAAACACTTAGACAGCAAACCAAACTAACACTTAAATTCATCTTTTTTCATCCCGTTGCTACTTATCAAGATATTAGAGCGAAGTTATAAAAATATTGTATTGCCATCGGTTCTTGATGCGTTTGTAAATTTCAAATTTAAACGGAAGTCTGGAAGTCGGTGAAAATTACCTTCAAGGATTCCGTTACATTGTATATAACATAAACACATACAAATATATCAAGCTAATAAAATCGTGTCAAAAATAATTTAACTTGGATATTGGATCAAGAGTCATCATCGTCAGTGATATACTAGTTCATGCCATGCCATGAATAACTGTTTAGCCCAAACTGCATATAATAATATGTATTTGTAAACAAGTTAAAAAAAACGATGATACCATAGCCTTTATTATCAAAAGTATACATTCCGAATGCTGATTACCAATAATTTATTATGTAATAATTTCCCTAAGGTAATAAAAATTTAAATCTATCCATAACTAACGTAGTTGAAAGAGTTTTAATTTCATGGAAGACCGAAAGTGGAGTACATTAAATAATGACAACAACGTTTTTTTTTTTTTCCTACCTATGCTGATAGCCTTGAGAGGCTATTTCAGCTTCACCCTAACGTTTGTAGGTGAGCTCGCGGGGCTCAACCGGAGAGTTGCTAACACTGACCCTAGCAAGAGCAGTGCTTCGCAGAATCTACCACCGGATCGGAAACGCGACCCACTGAGAAGATCCGGCGAGAAACTCAGTGGGCTGTGTCTATGGGTTAGTTCGCTCGTCGAGCCCTTCGTCGCAAGCGACGGGTTCGACGAGGACGGTGACCGGTGCTTGTGGTGCCTAAAAGCACCGTTAATGGATCAGGGGGATCCGTAATGACGTGCTTTGGGCGACGTCGACGGTTTACCATTCGGTCTCTCATGTCGTGCCGCCTTCTCAAAATGACGCAGCGATGCCGACTGTAGATACTTACTAAAAGAGTCGAGCTCCAGGTCATCGTGGAGATCCACATTCCTAAGGAACCATGGCGCTCTGACGGCTATCCTGCAGAATCGTGATTGAATAACCTGAAGGGATTTCAAGTGGGTGCGGGCTACGTGAGCGAACACTACGCTTGCATACGTCATGACGGGACGTACACAAGTTTTGTAGAGAGTTACCTTATTGCGGAGGGACAGTTTGCTTCGACTACAAAGCATTGGATAGAGTCGTCCTAGTATAAAAACGCGGCGCGGTCGCGTACCGTTTTTATATGGGGACGGAATGTCATCCCTCTGTCGAGGGTGACGCCTAGATATTTGACCTTCGAGGCCCACGGTATGGGCTGGCCAAAGAGAGTGATGGGGCTAACGGCGGAGGTGTTTGCGCGCCTACTACGGAGTGGGATGCTCGAAGTGGTATTCGGAGGGCGACTCCTTTTGAAGAGCACCGCTGTGCTTTTCGTGGGGTTGATGTCAATTCGCCACTTCCGGAACCACTGTCCCATGGTGGCTTCTGCGATCTGGAGTCTGCGACATCTTCCTACACGAGTAGTAGATAGCCGTGTCATCGGCGAAGAGCGCTAGATGAGTCTCCGGAGACCGGGGTATATCATTGATATACAAACTAAATATTAACGGGGAGAGCGCGGAGCCTTGCGGGACTCCGGCCGTCAGTTGACGGGGACGAGAACGAGTTCCCTCTACTCGATATCGAAACGAACGGTTCGACAAGAAGTCTCGTATGATGAGCACGAGTCTGTCTGGCACTCCCATGTTGAACAGTTTGTAAATTAAACCGTTGTGCCAGACTTTGTCGAACGCCTTCGCGATGTCGAAGAAGAGGGCGCCGGTCGGGATTTGTTTACGCCTATTTAGTCCTATCAGGATGTGCTCCGTGAGGCGGTGCACTTGTTGTACGCACGAGTGTTTAGAGCGGAATCCGAACTGTTCGTCTATGAGAATTTTGTTCGCGGTAACAAAGTCCCAGAGGCGTTTCCTAAGGAGCCGTTCGTAAATTTTACCTATCGTCGGGAGGAGACTAATCGGACGGTAACTAGAAGTTTCGTTTGTCGGTTTGCCCGACTTATGTATACCGATAACGTCCGCTTCTTTCCACACCGCGGGAAAGATGCAGTGCGTCATAGCGGCATTTAAAATTGTAGCCAACATTACTATCAGTTGGACTGGCAAAAGTTTTAGCGCGCGGTTGCGGATGCCGTCGGAGCCGGGTGCCTTCCTAGGTTGGAGGTTGTGGATCGCGTCTCTAACTTCGTCAGTGGTAATGGGGGGTAACGCGTACGAGGGCGGCAGGGAAGCTCTGCGCACAATGTTTGAGAGCGTCATGCTAATCATATCTTGCTAGAAAGGGACAGAGCACCTGTTTGCCATCCTTCCGAAGAAAATAACTTTAAAAGTTTATATCTTAGGACTCTATTAATTGATTCTAAAATTCAAGTATGTATAATATACATATTTTCAGTCATTGGATATTTATATCTTATACTTTAAATGCTGGGTGAATAATTTCCTGACACATCGACTCTTGGATTCCTTGGTGTCCAATATATCCTTCTTATATCCTTCTTATTTCTATATATCCTTCATAGTATTCGGGAGCATACTACCTGCTTGCCACCAATAACTTCGAAAAGTTTTATTCAATGATGCTATTCCTTCATCAGGAAATTCGTTCTTGAATGTGTAATATTAGGTCCATTCCTATGAGAAATCAATCTATAAAGAAGAATAAAACCACGGCACATTCGTGTAACTTCCGACTTTGTATGACACTGAGCTTTTCACCTACTAATACGCTGCGGACTGTTACAAAGCAATGCGCTTTTTCTTTTCTTATGATCACGTCAACACTTCGTACTACAGGATAAATTAAGTTATGTTATTATGGCATTAAGTCCGCCTTTATACTTTCTAGTATAAGAAGTTATAAATAAATAAATAAATAAATAAATGAATTTTGATGAAGGCTATGCTGCAAGAATGATGATAATGCATTACTGCACGTGGAAGGGAACATTTCTTAATATAATTGCATAATACCGATTAAAGTACAAAGCATAGATGTGGAGAGTAAGTATTCGTAATGAATTAAACATTAATAATACTCGTATGTACACCCAAAAAGATATGTGACGTTTTGTCTCATCAGCAGACTTCCACAAAAAAGTATTTTGCTACTGAAAACGTAGCCTACTTTTAACGAGAGCAAGCTCTTTTAAGTTCGAAGATTCCCTGGGAATTCTTGCCAACGGCGCCCACAATAAGGACACGCCGTTTTTCACTTGGTTCATTTGTGTTTTAGCACCATATTTCTGTATTACACTCGCACTGCAAATGCAGAAAGTTGACGTGTGAAAATCAACAAAACACAGTTTTGTCATTTGAGTTCAAACCAAACTTCACTCAATGGATGTTTATTGTAATTGTCATTTTAATACAATGCTTCGGTAACAACTCAGCGGAATGTGTTCTTTTAACCATTATATTTCAATACAATGACATTGTTTTCGTGTTAAAAGTGTTTTTGATTCATTAGTGATTGAAACTCCGCCGTTGCCGGTCCCAAGCCCGGATGAGAAAGGAGGAGGGTTGGTATGGAGGAAAACAACCCAACCATAAAAGAAACAACGCCGACAATCGGGCGGCGGTCAATTAACCCGATCCCTCTGACACCTGTTGGAGAGTGGCTCACAGAGACCATGAGGACTTAAATAACCTCTAAAATTCTGCAGTGGAAGGATCTGGGTACCCACCACTAAGTATTTACCCAAGAAAACTCCCTCAATGAACAGTACGATTTACAGAGCTAGTTTGTTGAGCGATCCGGCTAACCCCCGGCGCCGCTCGGTAACCGGGCTGGACGGTGTTAAATTAGCTACCGAAGCCGCTTCTGGGGCGGGACACCAGGCTCTAGACAGTGGACATATTACTGGTGCCACGAAAAGTAAAGTCTCAATCAGAGAGCTCAGACGCATAGCTACCTGGAACGTTCGTGGATTGCTAAGCCCGGGAAAGTTAGATATAGTGGAGAGAGAAGTGAAGTCGCACAACATAGCCTTACTTGGTGTGACGGAGACTCACAAAAGAGGACAAGGTCATTACAGGACCTCCAATGGGAACACCTTGTATTTTTCCGGGCCCGCTAATTCCAGTACAAACGGAGTCGCCATCCTGCTATCTCGCCAGCTGAATGACCATGTCATGGCCTACAATCCAGTCTCAGACAGGATCATATCACTAAAGCTTAACACGTATCCCTGTACCTTAAACATGGTCGTTGTTTACTCCCCTACTTCAACATCAGAGGAAGCCACATGTGACGAATTTTACTCGAACTTGGAAGGAGTTCTCTCTGAAATACCGAACCGGGAGATCACAATGGTGATTGGGGACTGGAACGCGAAAATAGGCAGCACAATAGACGACGACCATCTAAGTAACACGGTCGGTAAATACGGGCTTGGTGCCAGAAATGAGAGAGGAACCAGACTTCTTGAGTTTTGCATAGACAAGAAACTCACGATAATGAACACTTGTTTCCAGCATCACCCGAGACGGCTTTACACATGGACATCTCCTGGCGACCGCTGCCGTAACCAGATTGATTATATACTGATTAATAGTCGCTGGAGATCATCAATAACCAACGTGAAAACCTTCCCGGGAGCTGATTGTGGATCCGACCATAGTTTGTTGGTTGCTAAGTTTGCCCTGCGCCTCAAAGCAATAAAGAAAAAGTACCTCAAGCCTATGTGTACGTTAACGCCCGCAGAACAAAAGCAGTTCCAATGTGCACTTGACGCAGCGATTGTTCAAACATCTCCATTAGCAAACGCGAACTCGGACGAACAGTGGAGACACCTTAAGGACCAGATCAATGAGACATTCGAAATGGTTAGCAACAAGCACCCTCTTACACCCTGCCCTAAACAGATCTGGATGTCAGATAAGACCTTGAAACTCATACAGGATAGGAAGGAGCTTAGAGGCCGTGGGTTATCAGATCCAGCAGTCAGAGTAAAGTACTCGGAGCTTTCTAGAATGATCCAAAGACAATGTTGGCACGATAAAAACAACTTTGTTGAGCGCATCTGTGAAGAAGTAGAGGAGCATGCGTTCAGATCGCAAAGCTCGGACCTCTTCAAGAAGTTAAAACTGCTGACAAAACAGTTCAAACCTAGATCATGGCTGATAGAAGATGAAGATGGTACGCCTTTGCAAGACTTAGAGGCAGTGACGAAGAGATGGCGCAATTACTGCGAGAATCTTTATAGAAACTCACATGAATGCAACTCACCACAAGATACAACAAATTGGTGCGAGTTAACGCTAGAACCACCCATCCTTGAATCAGAGATCACGGCTGCTATAGACGCGCTTAAATACAGGAAAGCCCCTGGTCCAGATCGTGTTACATCGGAAATAATAAAAGCCCTGGGTCCTAAAGCCGTAAAAGTTCTACACAGAATTTGCGACAACATCTGGTGAACTGGAAGATGGCCCTCAGACTGGACTAAGTCGATCATATTACCTCTTCACAAAAAGGGATCCACTTCTAAGTGCGATAATTATAGAACCCTTGCACTGATATCACATGCCAGCAAAGTGATGTTACATATCATCAATAACAGGATTCGATACTATCTGAACTGGCAAATACCACAGGAACAGGCGGGTTTTGTAAAGGGCAAAGGTACCCGTGAGCAAATTCTAAATATTCGCCAATTGATCGAAAAGGCCTACGAGTTCAACACACCCACCATCTTTTGCTTTATCGACTACAGTAAAGCCTTTGACTGTGTTGTGTGGTCGGACCTATGGAAGGTACTTAGTGAACTGGGAGTACCTCTACACCTCGTTGCCCTCATCCGCTCTCTATACCTGGACAATCAAGGAATGGTAAAGGTCGAGAACTGCACATCGGCGCTTTTTGGTTTCGGTAAAGGGGTAAGACAGGGATGTATCCTGTCCCCTATTCTCTTTAACGCCTATGGAGAGTACATAATCAGGCGGGCATGTGAAGGTTGGGAAGGTGGAGTTACAATAGGTGGCACTAAAATAACCAACCTCCGCTACGCAGATGACACCACACTCCTTGCTGCAAGTGAAATCGAGATGGTGAATCTCCTTGCTCGGATTGAGAACATCAGTTTGCTGTTGGGTCTAAAAGTCAATCACAGCAAAACCAAAGTGATGATTGTAGATCGAACCAACAGCCTTGAACTAACGGGAACGCTGAACCTTGACATCGTGAGCGGCTTCGTCTACCTAGGGTCTAACATTAATAACACGGGATCATGCGAAAAAGAGATAAGGAGACGTATAGGGATGGCCAAAAATGCAATGTCCCAGCTGCATAAGATATGGAGAGACCGTAACATCACGCGAAAAACTAAAACCAAATTCGTGAGTTCGCTAGTTTTCTCCATATTCAGTTATGGCGCGGAGACCTGGACAATGAAGAAGGCCGACAGAGACCGAATAGATGCTTTTGAAATGTGGTGTTGGAGAAAAATGCTACAGATTCCATGGACCGCCTTTCGCACCAACGTGTCTATTCTGAGAGAGCTTCATATCAAAGCCAGACTGTCCACTATATGCCTTCGTAGGGTGCTGGAATTCTTCGGACATATTGCTCGTAAAGAGGGTCACAATCTTGAACAGCTGATGGTGACAGGAAAGGTAGATGGCAAACGTCCCAGAGGACGCAGTCCCACGAGATGGTCGGATCAAGTACGATCTTCTCTGAGCATAAATTTCCATAATGCCCTTCATGAAGCAAAGGATCGCGGCAGATAGAGGGAAGTCGTATGGGAGAAACTGATGCAGCGGGGGAGTCTCGACCCTCAGTAATGAGGAAAACGACGCGAGGAGGAGTGATTGAAAAACAGTTTATGGCCTATTCGAAACAAAACAACTTCAAAAAATTTAAAACGTAAATACACTAAATCAAAATTAAATGAAACAGCAAGTATGATAAAATGATTACGACTAGAAAAATGCTGAAAAATACTAGGTAATGTCAACACGGTATTGTGGTACAATTTGGACCCAACAAAATCTTGAAATTAGAGCTATAAGATCGAATGTTCATAGTTTCGTCTACTAGAATTGAAAGTTTCTTCTTTTCGTCGATCCTATTTAGTTGCATATTATTGCATATATTTAGATGCTAGATATTTATGGAATAATTCTTAGGATGAACTTATTTTATACAATTGATTTAGAAATTTGAAGCGAGACCAAGAAGAAAAAGGTCAGATAGACCACGCTGCATTCACCGCATCTACGCAATAAATAAAAAATCGTTGAGCATATAAAATGTTGTTTGGCCACAACTGGATCTCATATTTTCGGTCAAGAAATTTTACTTTAACTCAACTAAAAGTTTAATCTAATTAATTTGAACATAAAGTAAACGACTTTGTGTTGCAGCTCAGTTTTCGCGACAACATCAATTATCAAGTTTGAGAAATGTGTTGGACGCTTCTGTATCTCCGTGAAACAATAACTGTTGATACTCTTTTGCATTCCGTTTTCTTGTTCATGTATCAAATCCCCTATGTGGGGCAGAGGACTTCTACTTAGCTTTCCGATTCTATTACCAAGTTACGAGTAGCAGATATATTTACTCTGTATTATTAAGTATTATATTCGATGGTATAACAGTAACAGGCAAGGTTTGCGAAGAAGGCCCAGAGGCAAAAGTCCAATGCGCTGGTCTTACCAGATACGCTCCATTCTCAATTCTTCAGTCCACGTTGCTATCCATACAGCCGAGGGTAGGCAGGAATGGCGCAGGATAATACAGGAGAAAGTTGTTAGAGGAGGCCACGACTCTCAGCATGAGGGTTATCTACGCAAGGAGGAGGATATTCAATGGCAAGACACAATCTCGGGGAGGTGAAGGTGGTTAAGCGTATTGACGGGAACGTGCGGGTGCCGAGCCTGTATGATGCCGATAAGATACCTAGATTTTGGTGATGGAAAATTCAAGAATGCAGGCTAGCCAATCTGATGTATCCATGTCCCCGTATACCCTCTCCCCCATTAATTCATTATACCTGATTGATATACACGTGATGATAAAATTCCCGTTAATATGAGTTTAAAACTAGTTCTCAATCTATATATTAATACGTGAAGCAAAAACTTTGTATCCCTTTTTACGAAAATTGCGCGGACGGAGGATTATGAAATTTTCCACGCTTATAGAGAATACAGAGAAGAAGTGCACAATGCTAATATTTTTTTTAAATAATGCATAAAAGATACATTAAATCAATAAAGAAAACATTACACACACTACCATGTATTTGACACACACACACGCATGCATACTATTTGTTTATTGTCAAACTTTTCTTATTGCAGTTTGTGGTCAAACAATTTTTTTTTTATTGCTTAGATGGTTGGACGAGCTCACAGCCCACCTGGTGTTAAGTGGTTACTGGAGCCCATAGACATCTACAACGTAAACGCGCCACCCACCTCGAGATATAAGTTCTAAGGTCTCAGTATAGTTACAACGGCTGCCCCACCCTTCGAACCGAAACGCATTACTGCTTCACGGCGGAAATAGGCGGAGTGGTGGTACCTACCCGTGCGGACTCCCAAGAGGTCCTACCACCAGTGATTACGCAAATTATAATTTTGCGGGTTTGATTTTTATTACACGATGTTATTCCTTCACCGTGGAAGTCAATCGTGAACATTTGTTGAGTACATGTTTCATTAGAAAAATTGGTACCCGCCTGCGGGATTCGAACACCGGTGCATCGCTCGATACGAATGCACCGGACGTCTTGTCCTATAGGCCACGACGACTTCAAAATTGAGAATAGATTCAATATTGTTTTGTCTTTATTAATATTTGTCTAAAGTGTTGGTAGTCTTGGCGAAATCTGTGATTATAGAAGTATAATAGTCTTTGACAATAGAATCATAATAGTTTACAAACTTATAATTTCAATTAGTTAGGTATAGTCGAATTTCGACTACCGGGGACCACTAGTTTACATTATTGCGTAAATATCGTAAATTTTGGAACTCAAACGACTATTAAGCGGATGGCTGAATATACAGCTCAGAAGGCGAAAAAAAACAACATTCCCGTATCGTGGTTTGAATATTATTTGATTAGTTAAAGTCGAGGGTTTAATATTTAAAATGAATTATGTATGTAGCATAATTACTTCATAAAATATTGAACATTTTTGTACACAACCAATTTTTAAGGTTACGTTGAATATGAGTTTGGATTGAGGTTTTGTTGTTACTTTAGTTATTGTACATTAGTCGACTCATGTACAATTAAAAAAAAAAAAAACGTGCGTGCTTTAGACCACAGAACTGAAGTAAAACTTCCTTAGCTCTATTTATATATCTATATGCATGTATGTATATATTTAGAATACGAAATGTAACTGGCCATGAGGGAAACATAGAAAGAAAATGTGTGCTGCACCTCTCTCTCTTGCCCCTACCGTATATACGAAACGTAACTCTCTCTCTTTCTATCTCCAACTAATTTCCTTCCTTCCCCCTCTCTAAACTTCCGTTCGCCTCGCTTGATCACACTTTTCGTAACGCTCTCGTCACGCATTCACCGGCTTCAAGTCAAGCTTGCGGTTTTTTTTATTGCTAAGATGGGTGGACGAGCTCACGGCCCACCTAACGTTAAGTGGCTATCGGAGCCAATAGACATCTAAAAAATAAATGCCACCACCCACCTTGAGATATAAGTTCTAAGGTCACCGTATGGTTACAACGGCTGCCGCACCCTTCAAACGGAAACGCATTACTGCTTCACGGCAAAAAAAGGCAGGGTGGTGATACGTACCCATGCGGGCTCAGAAGAGGTCCAAATGAAACCCGCAAAATTATAATTTGCGTAATTACTGGTGGTAGGACCTCTTGTGAGTCCGCGCGGGTGGGTACCACCGCCCTGCCTATTTCTGCCGTGAAGCAGTAATACGTTTCAGTTTGAAGAGTGGGGCGGCCGTTGTAACTATACTGAGACCTTAGAACTTATATCTCAAGGTGGGTGGCGCATTTACGTTGTGGATGTCTATGGGCTCCAGTAACCACTTAGCACCAGGTGGGCTGTGAGCTCGTCCACCCATCTAAGCAATAAAATAAAAAAAAGTCCAAGCGTAAAAAAGTTTTACTTCCAAATTTGTCTGACAGTTTAATATAATATAACACACAGATAATCGTTTTTCATATGCATTGATGAACTTATCATAAACACTATTCATTATTTTATATGAGGTAAACACTGTCATTACTATTCATTAATTACAAATTATTCGCACTAATAACCCACATCTGATACACGTGTACACACGTAAAGAGCAAACATTTTAGTTCAAAAACAATCACTAATTGAACAAATTATTTGATGCTTTTCTTTTAGAAAAACCTTGATTAGTTGTGCCCCATCGATTTTTATTGATGACAAAACATAGACGATACAAATTTGTGGTTGCACACTTGCGAACATCATTTTTAACCCGTAATGAAGAATTAAATAGCCTTTCTATTCGTATAACACGGAACACGGATGGACATAGGACACCTCTCAATAAACAGGTCACAAGTGACCGACATGCACTAGACTTCCAGTGAAGTGTGCTATGAGAACAGTTTTAACAAATACCAATATTAGTTTTACTTTTCGAAGTCTATAAATAATCAAACTGTTCGAAGTCTAACGAGTAGCACTCGGAACGTGTGATTCGATTATGCCTAATTTCAAAATTTGCGGATAACTTTTTCCTAAATAAATACTTACTTAATACATAATCACCACCGACTTGCACGTTAAAGGACAATAGCATCGTGTAAGCTGCACAATTTACGTGTGTGTCCTCCGTATTTCTGCTGTCATGGTTGGCAACATAGTTCGATAATCACTTAACATGGGATGGACTGTTATATTGCTCTTTATTCAATAATAGTAGCGTGAATTGGTATAAGCTCATGCTTGATTTTTGGTTGTAGTTTGAGCCAATATGATAGACAAATATCTCCATCCAAACAATGACGAAAAGTCAACGTCACAATTGCGATGGAATAAGAAGCTATCATCACCCTTACGAATACAATAGGCAACAGTTTGTCTATCTGACCGCGTCCGGGGGTAAGCATTTACCTATTATCGATACTAAAGAAATCAAGAGATGACACTTCGCAATGCGTGCAAAAAAAAAACAGAAAGCAAATTGTTATGAAAGCTGTATGACGCTGCCGATTCACAAATTGATGTCCTAAAGCGAAAAAACACAACTATTTATATTATTATGTATAATTTTTCTACTTTATAATGCGTTTTGTTGTGTTTGCTACTTCCAAATTGGCTGAATTAAACTAGATGCGATAAGTGGTGTTTTGAGATAGGTAAGCTTAGATTTAGCATTTCAAATTAGTTAATAAAATAAATCTAAAATAAAAGAATTCTAAAACGCGAATTCATGCTTATAACAAAAAGTTTTACGACTGGCGAAAACCGATGAAAATACAAAAAATAGAACAACAATTTAAATAAATATTTATAACGGTGACTTGTGAACGTTGTATATGAGACTAAATTTAATTATATGCACTGTTGATAATTTCTGACCTGTGCTTGATAACTAAATATACCCATTATTCTTTATTTGTCATTATATAATCAGAATCTATATAAACATGTGATTAATTTGAATCCATCAGTTCGATGTCAGTTCCTCATTAGGCTTCACGGGACATCAAAATGGCTTCTTTGAAAGTATTCCTGGTTTTTGTGTTTGCTAGATACGTGGCTTCCGATGGAGGTACGTGACATTCGTTGGTGATAATGTTTTTTTTACTGTTACTATTATAGTTTTGTTTATTTTGTGATAAGTGTAATCTAAAATTTCAAGCGAAAATTTCTGCGTGGTTAATTTCACAGGAATCTTGATAACGTAGTGCAAAAGTCACGATTTTATTGGCACGTCCAATAACAACTTGAATTTAAATTATTATTAATTTGGCTTTAGATGAAGACAAATATAATATTATTTATTTACTTAGAAAATTGAAATTATAGGCTACAAAGTGCTTCATATATAGAGTAAAAGTCAAAATGCTAACTTAGTGAAATAATGTGGTTGATTACGCTGTGTTTTACTGACGTCAAACTATAACTTTATCTCATTACAATGCTAAAAAGTGAAACTGACGAGAAAATAGCTACTAATTAATTACCCGAGCCCTTTAACTTATCACAGCTTAATTCTACTTTCCACTTTCTCGACAGGAAGTTGAAGTCTCAGTAAATTCGGATTAACGGTTTTGCTTTCAAGGGTCAAAAAGGAACATGTATTAAGTGCTTTAACACAGAGAGAAGTAAGACCAAATATTTTGAAGATTTTAACAAACTATAGTTGATTTAGACTATTGTAAAGGAGAATACATTTTACGATGATTGATTGCGTGTTTTTATAATTATCATATTATCGTTGCGAGCAATTTTTGCAAATTTACAACACTCCACTCCAATTACTTACTTTTATTAATATATGCTTATTGAATAGTCTGGCTTTCGATGTTACAGATGCTCTTCTAAAACCCTGCAAACTTGGTGACATGCAATGCCTTAGCAGTGCGACAGAGCAGTTTTTGGAGAAAACCAGTAAAGGGATACCACAATACGACATATGGCCTATCGATCCACTAGTTGTGACGTCATTGGATGTAATTGCTCCAAACGATGCGGGAGTCGTGATACGCTTCAAAAATTTAAACATCACGGGTCTAAAGAACCAGCAAATATCTGATTTCCAGTAAGTGTATTTATTTGTTTGCCAAAGCATCGGTATTATTGCAGAATTGGTATTAATATTTTGTCATGTATTAAAATGCACGGAGTGAAATTAAATGTGTGCCTATATTGATCACAAGAAACGCAGAGGATTTGACAGTTGATTATTATGTTAGTCTGGTTAACTACAAACGCTACTAATGAATGAAAAAAATAAGGTTTTAACTAATCGGGTTAAACACAAGCGCTTTCAAGCACACATTCTTATGATGAAAACGTTCGTTTGGTTTACCTGGGTAATAATGAATAATTAATTTAATTGTATATTCTTAGAAGTACTTACGTATGTAAAGCAGTTTCCCATACTGTACATACAATCTTAACTTGGGGCCTTATGTAATTAGTACCCATTATTTTTTAATTCATTAAATACTAAGCTGCCCGAGATGGAACTATGCTGTTAATGTAGAAAAAGAGTCTTGTTGATTTCTTCAATTTAATATTGTTTCCTCACTTGATCTTTTTAATGATTAAGATCCACACTTTATAATTTCGTAATTCAGTCCTATCTGTCAAAGTGGTCTGGCCACCTCATCCAAATGAACGTTAAACTTTTCACACTCAATCTCTAGTTAGAATTTATTCTCGTCATGCGTACCAAAAATATGCACATACGTAATATACACAAGCGGACTTCTCGCGTGATTGTCTTATCGATCTTGAATTAAACGAAGGAAGTCGTTAATTAGGCCTAAAGGCTAAGCGCCCGGTGCGTTGACTATGTTGCTTGTCAAATGCGGCAGGTAGGTATAAATTTATCACATGCCAGTGAATAAATTTTCTTCTCCCCTACCTATTTGTTGGTAGCCTAAAGGGCTATTCCAGCTACGGCCGAACGGGTAGGTGAGCTTAAGGTATCAATCTCAGAGAATCTATATATATATAAAAATGAAACCCGTTTTCCGTTGTCACGACATAACATGAAAACGGCTTGACCGATTTGGCTTATTTTTTTTTTTGTAGTTTTCTAATACTCTGTACAAGGTTCTTACGGAAACAAATATTAAGAAAATCTCTCAGAAATATTGAAAAATATACATTTAATTTTGCATATTTATTTGTGAACTATTCCACGCGGACGAAGTCGTGGGCAAAAGCTAGTTTGCAATAAAACGCACGCTATCTTTACAATAAAAAAAATTTTTTTTTGCACTATTTTCAATTTAAATTTATTAAAAAAAAAATTCGATTTTTTGGTAGAATTTTATATAAAGCGCGTTTTTTAAGGTTTTTTAACTATAATTTATTAAATACAATATTACTATGTTAAGTATAAGCTATATGGTCCGAATCAAAATATGAAAGTGAAACTTCGAACCGAACGAATTAAAGCTTCAAACAGACACACTTCCATTTCCATTTACAATTGAATTGATAGTAAATCAAATAAACTAACTAGCAGTCTGAAAGGCAAAGACAACATAATATAATATTTCATTACAGAATGGACACTAAAGCGAAGACGGTGCTGCTGAAGACGAAAGCCGATTTACATATTGTTGGGGACATTGTAATCGAGTTGACCGAACAATCGAAGTCCTTCACAGGACTTTACACGGCCGATACAAGTAAGAAACTGTTAATAACATCACAATCAAAACAAACAAAAAAAATTGAAAATTTCGTTGATTTTTAGAGACAGAGAGAGAGAGTATAAACCAAAATACAATTAGCATTTAAGCCAGAGCATAAACCAAAACAGATTTCAAAATTATCAGTCAACAGGCAGCAGTGGGCGGTCTTATCGCTAAAATCGATCACTTACAGAAAACCATGTTTTTTAGAGAAATTATGAAAAAGATACCACAGGTATTGTAGCACAACAAATAGTGTGCTATTAATAACAATATTCAAAGTGATCAATTAAAGTAGACCAAACATTTAAACACATTATTCAGTAATGGAGAAAAATAAATAAATATGTACTTACAGTGTATATAAATCACCACATCACTTCAACACCAATAAGTTCACATCAATATATTAAATAAACAGTTTCTTAATCATCACATTTTTAGTCGGTTATGAAACTTAAACTTGTGTGGTTCTGATGGCTGAACCTTAGCGGTACTAGATCTTTATGGTCCGTAAAAATCCGACTAAAACCTAAATTGCGGTAACAATATCAAAATTAAGATTCTTGATACTATTATTATTATATGCGACATGACTAGGATAAAGTCAAGTATGGTATATGTACCTACTATGCAAAATACGCCAATGTGTTTGATCGTTCAAGTTTTTACGTCCTAACGAATCTACAAATCTCCTAATAGTTTATGGACCATTGACATAAGCAACTTTTCCTCCGGGGAACATGCAACGTGTTTGATTCTTTCTCAATTACAAATTTAAGGTGGTAGAAACTGCAGTGCACGTTCAGTTTAAATAAATCAATATAAATATTTCAGATGTCATTGGAGCTGTTAGGTATGGTTACAATTTAAAAAATGATGATAACGGAGTTCAACATTTTGAAGTCCAGCCGGAAACGTTTACGTGTGAAAGCATTGGAGAGCCGAAGATTACTCTCAGTTCAGATTTGAGTAGCGCATTGGAAAAAGGTAAGTTGAGACACTACTCAATGAAAATATGATAAAGGTGACAGCGTTGCTTTAAGTGTAAGCATGGCTTTAACATTCATTATACATACCACGTTAAGTCTGTCAAGTGCGGGAGAAGGCATTCCTAAGCATCCAATCATAACAGATGTTCTAAAGCAGTGAACTGAGCCGACCGTTGGATCAATTATGAACAGGAACCGGTGCACTACACAATTACTTTCAATGATCTGCTGATTAGTTGACGGATATAGGGGGGTACTCTATTTCTTATATTGTTACAAAACCACGCGTATAAGGTGATAGGAATTGAGTCAGCGAGGCGCATCGCTTTTCTTAGTGCCAAAAGTCTGCGTTTTTCCCAAAGATCAGAAACCGTTCCGACTAGGGGAACGAGTTGCATATTACGGTCAAAGATCAAGGTCTAAGGTACCAAATGAGGTATTCATATGGCCTGGATGCCGCGTTTTTTGGCTGTCCTTAGGTCATTTTCGACAAACCCACAGCGGGAAGAACGAAGTGCTTCCACTTTTGTGGGAATAGTGCCTAATATTCTATAACTACTCAGATCAGAAGCAATCGATTCTTGGGGTCTCTCACAGGCGCAACAGTTTGCGTATATTCTGTATTGGGGACGTAGTCAAGGGTTCAAATCAAGGAGCATCCCCTTGGTATTCAATATGAGCTGGTCTTTGGACCTTCTGATTGCCAACTGCTGCGCCTTTTTGTTAATACTTCGCGAAGCCTGACCTCCGCCTCCACAAGCTTTGGATCTTTTGTCATTTAAGGACTACATGCTGTACGTGAATTGATAAATAGCAATAAATATTGTGATCTTCTGCACCTTGTAAAAAATATAATTTGAAAAATAAAATGTTACAAATTTTTAAAGCATAGCTAGGTATAACATAATATTTATCAAGGAGCTAAGGATTAAGCCATCAGTGCTTCTTCCATTAAAATGAAATAATCAGATTTTTTTGGTATTTTTTCCACAGATTCCGGTAATAATTCCTTGGAACCCGATATGGAACCTTTGAAAACGTTAAGACAAGCAGCTATTTGTAAAATAGCTGAAGCGTGCTATATCAGTGTCGTGCACAACATTAGAGCTTCGGCCAAAATCTTACCCGCGTCAAGCTTCTTCGAAAATCTTAATTAAATTTTAAGAATTGTTTATTAGACTCCACTTTCGTATAATTTGTGATTTTAATATTCGTTTATAATCTAGCCTTTATATAAAAAATACGATTTATTATTATCACTTCTCGTGATTCTGTATAATTAAAATTAGGAGGATCTCTACCGGTATTTTTTATAGATACAATAAACATAATGTACACTAACTTTAAATAGTAAAACATAATGTATAACTTGATGTTTCTTTCTTAAACAAATAACTCGTAAATCTGATA
This sequence comes from Bombyx mandarina, assembly GCF_030267445.1. NCBI lineage: Eukaryota > Metazoa > Arthropoda > Insecta > Lepidoptera > Bombycidae > Bombyx > Bombyx mandarina. Next base: position 9,047,200 of record NC_143229.1, read on the forward strand.
AAAACTTAATGATGAAGAAATGTGCTTTCAACTCTAATACTTTTAATTCATGATCCTATTATTCCATTAAGCGAGCTCTGTAACAAATAAAACAGAATGAGCCAGAAGTCTTGCCTTATTGCTTATACTTATCAATCTTGAAGCAGCCAAACATTTCTGTGGATAACAAACCCCCTGAAGTCTTAGCTACGACCTAAATTCGATATAAAATCAGTTTTGTGGAATGAAGGTAATATATTTGAAATGGAATGTAAAGTAATATTGAGCATAGATGGGTTCTGGTGGGAGGATATTATATCTATTGACTGAACTTTAAAAAATCATACTTGCAAACTAAACTTGCTCACTTGCAAACTTTAATCTGAATAAAAGAAGCTCTCTCAAAATATTATGTCTATAACCTATAATCCAAAGAGTTTCTGTTTTATTTATTAAAACACTGGCCGACATAATTCAGACAGACAGAAAGTAAGTATTGTACTGTTTGACGAAGCATGTTGCTGTTAACTCTATTTCTCTAATCTGACGAAGCGTGTTGCGGATAATAGCATGTACTTTTATATTATTAAAATAATATTTTGTGTATTAATTCAGACTACAAAGCTATTATTGTACAGAAGAGCTATTCTTGTACAACTCTTTACCAGACAACAAAGTTTGAAGTACATTAATTATCTTTACACTCTAAACGTTTTATTCAATATTCATGGAAAATTTAAGTTCTTAAGGTCAAATAATATAAAAAAAATATCTATAAATTTCGCAAAACATATGAATCATTAAAATGGTATTCTAAAAACGTTGTTATTTTAAACCATTCATAGCTTTGAAGAAAATTAAGCCCGCTCGGGAATCCTTTTTGAGCGAATGCTTATAAAATCACGTTCCACGAATGTCCCGAAACAAAGAATAACGGACCTGATGAACCCTTTTCTATTTATTCTGTTGAAAGCTGTGGCTGTATCTTTATACGCAGGTTTTTTTTTTTGAATAATTTTCTATGACCAGAATTGATATTAAATAGTGAATTATGCAAACGGTTTCCGGACACGAAGCAGCCATACGCTACGATTTGAAGGGTGCGGCTGCCGCCACACGTAATAATATAATGAAGATTTCGATTTTATATTATTACGTCCGAAATAAATTTTGTACTATTAAAACAAATCGATTAAAAGACACGATGTTCTCTTTCGAAATAATTGGCATATTAAGTATTTTATTAGTGAAACTAGCAGTTGAACGTTCACAAAGTATTTCATGTAGCTAAAATTAGGGAAACATCGCTTTAAGTTTAAAAAGAAAAAAATGTACAAAATATTATCCAAACTTATTATCAGTATATCATTTACATTACATATTATCATACTAGGGGAACACAGCATTTCTGTTACGATTCCAATCTTATGTTAACAATAATTTTTTTATCGTCGTATTCTGTCCCTTAACTTATGGTGGTAGCAAAGTATCCGAATTTCATTTTCTTACACATAAAGTAGAAGTCACTATTGTGTAATTTAAGAGCTATGGAGAAGACGGATAGGCCTCCAAGCTGACAGGTATGACTTAGCAGTCATGCCTTCGACTCACTTCGCTTTCTATACTATCGCTAGGGTGTTATTAAATAGTGGTCCTTGGCAGCTGCCAGTATTATTAATCAGTCAACAAAAACTGTTTTTTTCAACAGCTACAGAACAATGCGTTTTATTTAATTTTAGTATTAGACGAGATAGGGAGCTAGATCCTGGACACAACTATAAATTACTAACAGCTGCTACCGATGAGTACTAGTACATGTCACGAACATACAACCCTAAAGGCGCTTAAGGTTTCTGGTTCTAAAGCGTATAATCTAGGAGTATATGTCACTTTCGATTCTGCAATTTAAATCACATTTTTGCTATCAATAACTAACTCTTATAAATCGTATCATATATGCTTCGTTGATTTTCTTTAGAGGTGACCCATGGGTCGGGAAGTTAAATCTGAAAATAATGTTAAACAATTTAATTAAATAATGAAATTTTACTATTGTCGCTAAAAGAAAGGAGATTGCACGGAGATTGCAAGCACGCTTAACACCGGGTGAACCGGTATTAGCAATAAAATAAAAAAAATACGTACGTAGTTAGTTCTATTATAACAATAAACAAACACATTATCGGAAATTTAAAAGACACATAAATTTGTTCGCTTTTATATAAACATAAAAGTCAACAACCTTATTTCAGTAGTATTATCTATATATGTAAAAGAAAGTCGTGTTAGTTACACTATTTATAACTCAAGAACGACTGAACTGATTTGGCTGGCTTTGGTGGGGAGGTAGCTCAGAACCAGGAGAAGGACATAGGATACTTTTTATCACGTTCCCGTGGGACGTGACATAAAACAGGGTCTAACAAAACGCAACTGATATGGAATAATAAAACGCAACTGACAGCTAAACGTAATGTAATTTATAGTAGAATTTTGAAGTTGACCGGTTGATGTGCTTGTTTTGAGTTTCTATTAGTTTATTGTGCCGAGATAGGTAATCATTAAGAAAGCCATGAAGCGATTAACATGATCAAATCTTTCCCGACGAAGCCACTGCGGTCATCCACAGTGCGTTTCCAGAGGTATTTTTTGCCACGTACCATCCGGCTATGGAATGAGCTCCCCTCCACGTTGTTTCCCGAGCGCTATGACATATCCTTCTTCAAACGAGGCTTGTGGAGAGTATTAAGCAGTAGGCAGCAGCTTGGCTCTGCTCCTGGCATTGCTTAAGTCCATGGGCGACGGTAACCACTTACCATCAGGTGGGCCGTACGCTCATCTGCCTACAAAGGCTATAAAAAAATATACAATTCATATCAGTTAATTACAAGACCACAATCCTCTAAATGACTAAGCAAATGATTTGGTATTAAAATTTAATAAATGATGTCATCAGCGCAAAAGTGGCCTAACCCATTATTCGTTATATCCGTGCGTTATATGTTTATTGCAGTTTATTTAAAATACAATATAATATTTTGATGCAAAGCTGGCCTATTCCTAGTTTCACCTATAGATAATAAATGGCATTGTAAACATTATTTTGTGCGTATTGCTTTTGCGTACGAAGCAGTGTAAAAGTAAATTCAAACCTCATTATCTCCATACTAACTATGGTAAGGTTTTTTTTTTTTTACCACAGGAGAAAATCGCCGGATCCCCACCCGCACGGCAGGTGGGGTAAAAACTCCTGCCGCTCACAGCCAGCGCCCTACCCCGGACCGGGCGGAAACCCAGTCGGAGCTATTGAGACGGCGGGACAGGGTTTACGCAGAGCACATTACATCCATCCCGCCGTCCCCCAGACGCCGGACCGGCGGCCGCCAGCAACATGACCGATGGTTCCCTCGGTCGACGGGCCAAGAGCCCGATTGATAGTGCCGCGCTACACCTTCCCCCGGAGCGGTCGGGGGAACGCGACCTACCACGCCGCCCCACGCCTAGGTTCCTCCCCGCATAAAGCGGGTGGAGCCCGAAGCTCTTAGGGGGCCGGGTTACGGACGGGACCCCGGTCCTGACCCCCTGCTCGGCGGCGGCGGGTTTCTGCATAGTGAGGAGAGCTTTGCCTTACTCGTCCCGCCGCCTCCTTCTGCGAGATGGTGCACTCGCAGAAGTCGACCATCGACGCCACGACGCTAGGCAGCGACAAGTCTGGTCCTATCTTTATGACAAGGACACGGCGCTGCACCTCCCAAGCGGGGTAGACAGCGAGCGTATGCTCCGCCGTGTCCAGGTCGTGTCCACAATAGTGGCACCTCGTCGTCGGCTCAGCTCCTATCCGGTGCAGGTACTTTCCGAAGCATCCGTGCCCAGTCAGCACCTGCACCAGACGAAAGGTGAGGCGTCCTCGGCCACGATTCACCCAGTCATAAAAGACTGGGTAAACCGCCTCGACAGTCCGTAGACCCCACGTGGGGTTGGCTAACCGCCTCGACCACGATTCGAGCACGGACCGCCGAGAATGGATCTTGCGCGCCCGCAGCTCACTTTTGGAGGGACGCGCCACGCCCAGAGCACGAAGCTCACTGCGCCACCGATAGTCGGCAGCGAGCGACTCCGCCTCCAGCTCCCACAGCGGCGTCCCCGCCAACACACACGCCGCCTCGAATGAGACGGTGCGATATCCACGGTTGACCCCCCGATAGCAACGGTGCGCTGCGGCCGGCGCAGGAACCGAGCCATAGTAGCCCGATTGTGCGGCTCAGCCCATACAGGCGCACCGTACAGGGCCATCGATCGCACCACCCCAGCGTAGAGGTGGCGTACAACCTGATCCGGCCCCCCGATATTCGGGAGCAGTCGGCTCAAAGAACCTGCTGTCCTCATTAATCGGGGGAAACTATGGTAAGCTTAGGCCACTTTTGCACTGACAATTATTCTTTTGTTTCACAATTTCTAAATTACAATTTAATCCCGTGTCCATAATTACTGCCAGTAAGTATAATGAATCCGCGTTGCAGTGATAATGCCCACCATAACGATACCAAAGTTGCTCAAGTGCGAAATATTAATAGAACTAGAAAAAAAATGGAGCTTAATTATTGTGTATGAAATGAATCTTATAACAAAAAAAATATGACAATAGGCTGCGAAGGTCAAGCACATTGGTTTTTGGATAAGAGATTGACTTTCCGTCGTCACATTAAATCATTCCGTAACCTAGCCGGACTTATACTCGGTAGACTCCATCTGATTAATGTAAACGGAGCTCTAGTTTGAGGCTAGTTTTTATCATGAGATTAGAGATGTTGTGGCTGCAATAAACGCAGCATGGCGTCACAGTCAGTACTATTCGATGTTACATCGGTGAATGATAGCAAAGACGTCATACTGAATCCCGAGAGCGCTCTCCGCTGGCTGTCAAAGATGATTCAATAAATCTAACCTCATTAACTTGGTGAATCGTAAACGATGACGCTCATCTTTCGGCAGTGATGAATCGGACGGACGGACGATACACAACGTTTGTGAGTATTGCAGAAGCCACTACATTATACACGCGATGCGAAGGAGCGGTCCGGCGATGAAAAGCTCCATTCAGACTCCATGAAATAGCCCGTGGGATGCCAGAGGTGTCATTTAGATGGCAACATCTCGTTCGAAACAAAAACCACTCCTATTTTAGCATACCACGCATACTGACCTCCAAAAATTGTTTTAATTTGAACGTAGACTCTAGAATGTTGTAGCTATCGTTCAAATAACACTAATCACTCGGCCGACTGCTTATCTTCCATGCTGTTCCAAATTGTCAACAGTTGATAATTTTTGACCTGTGATAACTTAAATTTCTTAGTTGATGTTTTATAAATAATACCTTAAATAGTCTGTTCCTTACGATGTTCTTGAGTTCGAAGATATCGCTTCTTTGAAACTATTCTTGGTTCTGGTGTTTGCTGAGCATGTAGTATCTGTACAGGTACCTATGTGATAAGTCATAACCAGGATGTGCATTTCGAGCAATGTAAAAACCACGTTCTAAGTCTTTACATACGTACCTAGACTTGATTCTCGCAATGAACCAAAGAGAAACGGGGATGACTGAAAATCAGCGTTGTTCAATTTATTAATTATGAACAGCATTAGCTGAGCCACCTCCTTTTGCATTTTTTCTTTATTTATTTATACTCAATTTAATTTAATGTGAAAGGCAATAAATGATTTTTATTTTTATTTATTTTACCTTATTTTTTTACAAATATAACCCGTTAAATAAACCAATTAATATATGATTTTTTTTCTCTTACAGTTATTTTGGTTTTGTATTTGAAATTGCATTACAGGTGTTCTCAAATTGTGCAAACATGGCGACGCGGATTGCTTAACGAACAGATTATAAGAAAACAATGGAGAAATACCCGAATTCCGGTCTACTGACCCATTATTTGTAGCATCGTTGAACGTTATTGTACCAAACGAGGTAGGATTAGTAGTTCACTATAAAATCATTGAGCATCGGACCGCCGAGATTGGGGGTCCGATGCTCAAACTGCTTCGGCACTGAAATGCGGTTATGCGGTATCCCTTGGAGTGGAGGACGCATGATCCGCCACAAGCGCCTCCACCTCCAGGTCCAATGGAGGCATCTCGCTGAGCACAGACGCCACCTCAACTAAGACGGTGCGCTATCCGCATAGCACGATATTTCAACATGTTTCCCACATGAACATTTAAACATTTACTGGTGGTAGGACCTCTTGTGAGTCCGCGCGGGTAGGTACCACCACTCTGCCTATTTCTGCCGTGAAGCAGTAATGCGTTTCGGTTTGAAGGGTGGGGCAGCCGTTGTAATTATACTTGAGACCTTAGAACTTAAATCTCAAGGTGGGTGGCGCATTTATGTCGTAGATGTCTATGAACTCCAGTAACCGCTTCACAACAGGTGGGCTGTGAGCTCGTACACCCAACTAAGCAATAAAAAAAAAAATAAAAAAAAAAATTTTAGTTAAATCTTCACTATGTGAATTTTATTTTTATTTCACATATATCTTTAATAAACTGGATGGAAGATAAATATTAGTGGTAAATATAAATAAGAGGGATAAATATTATCTATATGTTTTATATAAAAATGAATTGCTGTTCGTTAGTCTCGCTAAAACTCGAGAACGGCTGGATCGATTTGGCTAATTTTGGTCTTTAATTATTTGTGGAAGTCCAAAGAAGGCTTAAAAGGTAGATAAATATGAAAATGCTCGGAATTAAATAAAAATAACAATTTTGTTTTTCCTTTCAAATGTTCCCCGTCGGATGGATACCTTTTGTTTGTTTTAAGTTTATTTTATAGAAAAGTTTAGGTATTTTATTTATCGATTGAGGCACTACAAAGTCTGCCGGGTCAGCTAGTATTAAATAAAACTTAGTAATAGGTATAATTTTAAGTCTTTTAGACTAAGAAAAAACAATCATGGGTTTTTTCATCCATAATAAGGTTTTGGCGAATCGAAAACTTTTTTATATTATAATGTAGTTCAAAATGGACAAGGAACACGTTTTTAATCAAGATTTAACAAACACGAAAAAACGTTACGAAATTACATACTGTCTGCTAAATGATAAATTGCGAATAAAATGAAATAGTAATATTTTCGCAATCTCGACTCCTTTAATGCTCTCGGGACAAGACTAGTAACTATGGAAACGTATTCTGTCAATGATTTTTGGTAGCTTACATCTTTTTGCGGTAGAATTTCACAAAACTAGCTCTTATTTGGGCATAAAAGTACTTGAAATGCCATTGTTGAAGTTTGTAATGCTGCTTCTATCCCTTTTTCTCCTTTTGTTTTGCTGATTATCATTTAGTTTTTCCGTTTGTTTTCTTCTGCAGTCTATTCAACTTCGGATACCCATTACAAGCATCGACTTTGGTTAGGTCAAGCAAGTAAAATTACATATAGCGGTATTTTCCAGCGTGGTGAGCCACAAAAATGTCATTTGTGATTAATTAATTGACTAATTTAAGCATGACTACAATTAATAACCACAATTACGTGCCAACCAAGTTTTAAGAAGAAACTCTGGACAGAATTTGTTTTCATTTTAACATTCTTCTCCCGAGAGCAATAAACGGGCAAAGGTTGCAAAAATATTCATATTTTTCACAATTTATCTTTTGGTGGACAATAATCTCATGTCATTCTTAATGCTCGTTAAATGTCGATTAGGAAGATAGGGTGTCTACTTCCTCAATCTTGAACTACATTAAAGATCGAATAGTCAAAATATTGCAACTAAAATAAAAAATAAAAAACACAAGATTAAGCCACAATTCACTTTTGATTCTTTCATGGCTCGTGAATACCCTAAGCCTAAAAATGCCTGATATTTTCATTGAAATGATTTTTCTGACTGACGTTCCTTGAAATGATTTTTCAATCAAAGACATTTAAAAAAAAATTTACTGTCCATGTGTCCTTCTATTTTTAGTTTTTTTTTTCGTGAAATCTTCGCTGCCAAATGTGCCCGTGCACACGCGTTATAAAAAAAAACATTTTTTTTTTAATTACACATTTTCACTAGATTTGAACCGCCACATAATCGAAATATTAAATATGGGTGTGGCGTGAAAAACGAGTGCTTACTAGAATACTTAACGTAACTTACCAAAAAAATTACAGCAAATTCGTTAAGTACTTGTATAGATCCTTAAATTGCATAATACAAACAATTGTGGATTAGTCGGCGTACTAAAATTAAAATATAAATTAACATTATTTTAGTCGTTATGGTTAGGATCAAATCCCATTGTTTGTCCGTGTCACATGATGTGCTTAAATCGAGCGATCATTAAATTTGCACAGATCATTTATCAGCTTGGTTCCGGCATAATTAAACTGAAGGGAAATGTTCAGAGAATTTCATACATTTTTTGTTAATTGAATTCTCATATCTGTTAAGTTTAAGCTTGAACAATTTCGTTGTGGAATAATTAGGCGTAAAAATCAATCCGAAAATTATTTAAAACTGGATTTAAGTTTTCATACAAATTACTTCTATATAGATAATTTACATTGATGTAAACGCCGGTTAATTAATACTGTGACTCAAAACAAAATACAAATGTCGATTTTAACAATAAATGAATGAATTTATCTAAAGATATATCTTATATAATATAATGATCTATGACAAAAAAAATTCTATTATATAATATACTAATATATTATGATCTATGACAAAAAAAAAATCTATCACTCCGGAATAACGTGGATATAAGTAACGTCTACTTACAAATTTATTTTTATAAAAATTCAGCAGCTCCAATTAAGGAAATATCTACACGCGCCCAAGGGACACTTTATCACTGAAAACATTATCGCATCCCGTATATCACTAGCCCGCACGAAAATAAATTGGAGAGCACACGGTATTATCACGGTGTAACTTGTAACGTCTTATGATTATACCCTACAAGAGATCTTATCGACTACTTATTACAACTACATGTATACTTTTTTTTTATTGCCCCTGAAGGCAGACGAGCATACGGCTCACCTGATGGTAAGTGGTTAAGGTCGCTCATGGACGTCAGCAATCCCAGGGGCACAGCCAAGCCGCTGCCTACCGAAATATATACGTATAAGTAATGTTATTGGAACAGTTCAAACACGAATGTTTTTCGGAGCTACATACACTAAGAATGTTCTATTATTATAATTAGAATTAAACACAATGTAAGAATAATAACAATCGACTGACGGCTTCACGGAATTTGATTACTAGATTGATAAGTTTTTGTCTTTAATAGTAAACGAATATTAATTTCGTTTACGTTAGGATAGTAGCTTCAGTAGTAGTTGCATTACACCGTGTATGTTTATTTAAGTAATACTATTTATTATAACATATTTTATATTAACATAAATTTAGATTAAAATAGAGTTAAAAGAGAGAGAGAGATTAGAGAATGGGAGCTCAAAAACGTCGAGTCGTTTGAACAGACATTTTTTTATTCTCCGCTTTAAATAGTAGTTGATGACTGGCAATTTGTCCAGGAGGTTTTTTTTAAAGAATCAGAGTTGACCGGACTGGGTCAGAAAATTTTTAGTGAGCACCCACACCCACACTAACATAACCAAAGCTGTAGCTTAGAGGTGTCGATTTACTTAAAGAAGACTAACTTTTTGTTTGCATTAGAACTACAAACTTTGTACGGTTGTTCTTGGTTCTAAACATTTGCGTTAAAGTTTCTGCCATTTTTATTTTTATTTTATTATATTACCTTTGTAGGCAGACAAACATATGGCCCACCTGATGGTGAGCGGTTACCGTCCCCCATCGACCGTCACTCACCGTCGTGAAGATCGCTTGCCGAATGACCATGACGGAAACCGTACTGTCGGTAACTGATCAGCTGGCGATCCTCAAGATACTACAGGAGTTGCATATGTATTTTTCGCTCCACCTTGCAAAGCAAGGAAGTTATTGCTAGGGCTATAACTCTGTAGGTCCGACTAGTTATCCTTCTTGAGGATAGAGTGAAAATTGGCAGTCTTCCATGAAGACAGAATCCTCTTAGTGCTATAATAAATGCGATGCATATACGATACGCGTTAGCGCAGGTGTCAGCACAGGGGACCACTGTGGGGATGCAATCTGATCTTATGGTCGTCCAGAAGCCGGAGCTTCTTTCTGCCTGACTGCAAACTCTGTGAAGCAGATCTCCGGCAGAGAGCTATCACACACGGGGATGTTCAGAGGCGTGGCACTCCCGTCTTCCATAGTAGAGTTCGAGGCGAAAAGTTCTCTCTCTTAGCACTATGGGCCAGACTGTCATCGGATTTGTGCAGTGGTGGGAGACTAGACTGGCAAAAGTTTTCTTCTGCAGACTGGGCGAGCGACCAAAAAGTACAGTTCCCGGAGGAATAGCTCCTTAGCCGCTCGTCTTAGAAATTCTGGAATCTGCTGACTTATACCGACCACCACACTATATCCGGCTAGGTCGGTGGTCAGCAGAAGGTCCAGCAGAGAAGGCTCGTGCCCCTCAAAATCTGGGACACGGGTGGGCTATGTCACCAGCTCAATCGGCCTACAACAAAAGGTGCGCTTTTTTTTCCCACCTCTGCTAATAGCCTTGAGAGGCTATTTCAGCTTCACCCTAACATGTAGGTGAGCTCACGGGGCTCAAATCGGAGTGTTGTTAGCACGGCTCTAGCCAGAGCAGTGCTTCGCAGAATCTACCACCGGATCGGAAACGCGACCCACTGAGAAGATCCGGCGAGAAACTCAGTGGGCTGTGTCTATAGTTTAATTCGCTCGTCGAGCCCTTCGTCGCAAGCGACGGGGTCGACGAGGACGGTGACCAGTGCTTGTGGTACCTAAAAGCACTGTTAATGGATCGGAAGGATCCGTAATGACGTGTTTTGGGCGACGTTGACTATTTACCATTCGGGTATATAATTCCCAGCGGCCACGACAAGAGAGTTATCATGTCGTGCCGCCTTTTCAAAGTGGCGCAATTATGCCGACTGTAGATACTTACTGACTGAATCAAGCTCCAGGTCATCAAGGAGATCCACGTTCCAAAGGTGCGCGAGTCATTTCAATTAGTTTATTCGTTTTATTTATATTTGTATCTGCGTTTTGTTAGTTTTGCAGGTTTGTGTGATTTAAAACAAGTTTCTTTTTTCATCTTATGAAACCCTAGAATAGATACTCATACAGTGATATTTTATTTCCAAAAATTAAATTCGTGTCCAAAAATTTCAAAAGCAATGGATAAAGATTAAAATTTCACCTAAATTTCATTAAAGCCAAAGTGTTTTTACGTGAATTAACTTAAGATATAATCAAGAAAGTCAAGAAGTTCAAGTAAATTCCATTTCGATCTGAAATATTAATTGTTCAAATGTTACTTTAGTATTTTAAGCAAGTAGGTAACGTTTGTCTTAGGACTTTTAAAGTTTCTTTAAAGTTTCCTAACTAATTATGAAAGATACTATTAAACATATTAATTATAAAAGAAAACAATCTAAATTCACAAACGTAATTAAGTATAAACAATTATTCATTCACATTCCTATTAAGTCCACACAATTAAATGCTACACTTGACCGTGCGACTGGTCAATCAGTCGCCTCTCACAGAAAGCCTGTATACCGTTGCTTAACCTAGTTTTGTTTTAAAATATTTTTTTGTTCTAGATGGACGGCCGAACTTGCAGTCTATTTAGTGTTCTAATTAACAAACACATAACATCTTAAATCACTCTGCACAGCATGAGTACGAACTCCTTATCGTATTGTACGTCACTCTTATTCTTCGAATAGTTCCGAATTACTGTTTTCCGCATATATTAGTCAGGTCTTACCATCAGAAATTTATAGATAGATATACAGAACGCTAATTACTAAAATAAGTAGCGTTAGTTACCAAAATACACACCGCCACGTAATTATCACCACCCAATGCTGTATGAATATGCTAATTTGAAAACCAAAAAGTATGGCTACAATCCATTCTTTTGGACCGAATTTCTTATGAGATGCCCGTATACCTGAACTAAAGGGGCGCGCGGGATATACACTTGGGGCATGAGGATTCCCCCCCCCCCTTACCAAGGTAACCGCATATGGAAGTCAGTACTTCAAAAAACCCAGTCAACGACCCCTTTGCACTTTTCGTACGACCGGTTCAGCTCCGCTCGGGACAGACCCGGCAGCGGATGATTGAAATCCTAAATTAGCATTCGAATTTCAAGATATTTTTTTATATATATTTTTTATTGCTTAGATGACTGGACGATCTCATAGCCCACCTGGTGTTAAATGGTTACTGGAGCCCATAGACATCTACAACGTAAATGCGCCACCCACCTTGAGATATAAGTTCTAAGGTCTCAGTAAAGTTAGTTACAATGGCTGCCCCATCCTTCAAACCGAAACGCATTACTGCTTCACGGCAGAAATAGGCAGGATGGTGGTACCTATCCGTGCGAACTCACAAGAGGTCCTACCACCTACCACTAATAGAATAGTAGTAGGTAAAAGTGGTACAGTTTAATTATTCTCACGTACGTAACGTATGTAAATGATTCAAACTTTCACATACCAATCTGTGCAGAAAATTAGTAGCATCTTCTTATCTTTTAGTCATCGTCATTATTGAAATTGTAAATAAGTAAACATAAGTTAAGATTTCAAATAGGAACGTCGTAATCGAAGACATAATTATAAAGTCTACAGGAGCAAAGCGGATTTTTATTTGTAAAACACACAAAGGAATATTAATTTTATTATTGACAAAAATTTTACATAGGAATAACAGTACAAAACGTAAATAAATAATATACATACATAATTAAAACATGTTACGCTCTACGCAATACTCGCGCGAATATACCAACGACCTGAAATGTTAAACGTTAAAATATAACTTTCAAATTGCTCTAAATTAAACAAAGGGATGTACAATACTGGTTTGTGAATAAAATGACGTGCTTGAAATAATCCTGCCTTCTCTGTTCACAGCTTTGTGTCATTTTGCTGCTGGTGCTCAATAAACATAGTCTGGTTTTCCGTTTTATTTTAAAATAAATTGATGCATAAAAATAAGTCCCGCTATACCTGATATTTTGTTCGTATCTGTTTGGGCACACGAGATGTCGTACCTACGTTTTGTAGTAAGCGTTCTTGCAATGAACTATATATTTTTATGTGCCGGACAAAATTTATTAGAGAGAAGACGTGAAGTAAGCAGTGAGTTATTTCTTTTTTCATTTTAGCTATTCTATTTATTACCTGTATTAGCTTTAGGCTTAGCTGTATTTAGACTTAATGTTAGAGTTTAAAATTACAAATCGAAATATTCCAAATCGAAAATTAAGATCACAAAAACACTGATTTATGTATTTTTTTATAAATTAATATATTATACTAAAAAAACACCCAAACCCCAAAATATCTAAAATTCATTGTCAAATCTCAATTTGCTGATGAATAGATTTAATAATACCTGTGATTTATTACGATATTACTATTATCTTTTAATAATAAAACTTAATCGAAATTTACAGGGTTACCATAAAAATCTACTCTCAATTAAATTATTCCACTGGTTTTACGAGTTATTGATATCTGATGAGAACGTTCAGAAATTCGAAACCTGCTGCTGACATCTTTATTGCCTTACCAATTAAATCTTAATGTCACAGAACCAACATCAGCAAAAAAACTGAATTAGAGTTTTCTTCTATAATAGTGGTAAACTAGGTTTGGAGTTACTGTCATTAGGATATCTTGAAATGATGGTAGTATTTAAATTGAAATACGGAATTTATTTTTCCCCCTACTTATTTGTTGGTAGCCTAAGGGGCTATTATACGCTGTGACTGGTAGATGCGCAAATTCAATATAGGGATAACAAGCTAAACAAGAAGAGAATATTTTGTGAGACCAAAAATGTCCAGAATAAACTTTTTCAAACAAATAATTCGTTCTATCTTCTCAATCTAATTTTTTTATTTAATCATTTCATTAGTAGATTAGTAAGTTTTACGAAATCAATTTAAAAAAAATATGATTTTTATTTCACTGTTGTATTCAAAACCCCGCAATGTGTTTGTATTATACATAGTTTTATTTTTAATTCAATTCGGCTTCGTGGCCTTAAAATCTGTAGGTACGTATAGAACTCTAGATGACCCTTTCCACATGTAGGTACCATGAAGTATATAAAAAAAACTTCGAAAGGGCACTAAAGTTTTTTTTTAAAGACCTTGAAATAATACAAGCGTCTTAAACCCAGGGCCGGTTTTAAAATCGAGGTTCGTTAAGAAGAACGGATGCAATGAATAAAAAATTGCCTTCTTTTTTTTCTTACCTAAGATATAGCCTTGAGAAGCTTATCTTTGTTTTATTCAAGAAGCTACTGAGCCTTCAGTTACCTCGAATTCATTTGAAAATGACATGTCATGTTATTCAGAAATAAATCTATGCGTGAATAATGTGTGGAAGTTATAGTCTTAGTCCCTTTTCGGTTATATTGAGCAATCTCACTTGAAACATAAAAGATAAGTAGACAGGTATCGGGCACCGGATGTGTTGAATAAATCTAATATTCTGAATCTGTTGGGTCAACATTAAATATTCACATTGTTTATTTAGAATTATTTGCAAAAAAGGTTCAAATTCGTTTTAGTATTACTAGATGCATGCCCGTAAACTTATTTATTCCGGGATTTGTATTGTTTAAGGACATATTAACACAATGAACACTGTGAACTATTTAAACTTATTGGTGAATCTTTCCTTAATTAATTACGTAGTGTTAAATTTGTAGTAAAGTAGGATTTAAATGTTCGTCAGATCAAAGAGAACGAAAAGTTAAAACAAAATTATCATTAAATTGATCGCTTAAGGTTGTATGTATAAAATTTAGATTTACTTTTATATCTTCAAACAATTTTTAAGCCTACTGCTCAGTCAATATTTTCAAAGAGGTCTTAGTATTTTACCACACGAGGCTCACACTAAAATAAAAATAGAACTTTTACCCTTAAAAAATTTTCTACACAAATATGGTAGTTGCGACCGACCATTTCTTTCGACGGAAACTGTTCGTCAGTAGGTGGGCCTGTTTTTGAATGCAATTTTTCATGATTTTTTATGAATGCAAAGTCATATTAAATTATTTTATTTTAGCTACAACAACACCTATTCCCTTTCCGCCATGTCGGGCCGATGACATCGACTGCCTGCGGCGTGGTTTGAGAACATTCTTCGACCTCATGGATTCAGGCCATTACGGAATGACGCCCGTGGATCCGATTTACATAAACAGTGTCGCCATCGCGTTACCAGAGCAGCAACTATCCTTCTTATTGAGAAAAGTCATTGTTACCGGTATCAGTTGGACCAAACTGGTCGACAAAAGGTATTTTTTTAATCCTTTTTAATCTTTAACTTTGCCTTATTTATGTTTATAGGTAATCGCATTGGTTAAAAGAAGTCACTAAAGACAAATGTTACTTAATTACGAGTACCTATAATTATTATCTGTCCGGTTTCTATAAATGTCAATATTCAGTATGAAATGTTTACTAAATAACAAATACTAGTAGTCGCGCGGTAGTCGAAATTCGACTATAATTGATTGAAATTATAAGTTTGTACACTATTATGATTCTATTTTAAAAGACTATTATACTTCTACCATCACAAATTTCGCCAAGAAAAAACTAAAGAAAAATAATAATAAAAACAAACAATATTTAATTTTAATCTATTCTCAATTTGACCACAGAAGTCAAGAACAAAAGTTTGACAGTAAATAAATAGTATGCATGAGTGTGTGCGTCAAATACATGGTAGTGTGATACATGATAATTTTAAAAAATATTAACATTCTGCACTCCTTCTATATATTATTCTCTATAAGTGTGGGAAATTTCATACTCCTCCGTCCGCGCAATTTTCGTAAAAAGGGATTCAAAGTTTTTCGTTCACGTATAACATATAGATTCTATGCTCTACGTGAAATTAAGGTTCAACATCTTAATTAAAAATACATGATATACTACTATTGTTTCATAAACTTTAACAAGGGGGGTGTAACTCAGTGGTAGAGTGTCTGCTTCGCATGCTGAAAGTCCTGGGTTCAAATCCCAGCACCTCCAAACATTCAAATACAACCTTTTGTAAGCGCAAGAAGTCAAAATTTTATACATTTTTCCAACTAATTCCTACTTTTTACGAACTAAATTTCAATATACCTATCTATTCTAAGCCAGTTCTAAATTCTAGTATTGATGTAAAATATTTGATTATTTGTCTAAAAACATAACTAGCTTATTTATTCAAATTTATTCCGCCTGAATTCTTGGAAGAAAGCTTGTATACGAGGTCATTGCAACAAAAATACGGATAAAACAAAAGTGTGTGCGACCAAGCGACAATGCAAACCCCATTGTTCATGGAAAATACAGGGCGAACAGACGTGAGAGAATTTATTTTTGCACATATATCACAGGCAAGCGGTGACTCGAATAACAGACACTGTAAAAATAACCTGAAATGAATGTTATGGCTTATTTTCAGGTTAGGAACACCCACAGAGTAAATGTTATGTTAACGTTAGTTTATACATAGGTACATAAATTGGTATTTATGGACTGAGGCTCACTGTCCACATTAATTAATAGTCACGCCTTTCACAAATCGCCTTCATGTCTGAATGTTATTGTTGATGGCATTAGCGTTGTGATCTTTATGGGCTCGGAGAAAAAAATGCCGTTACTTGTTAACAGAGCCATATTTCCTCAAAATGTAATGCATACATACCGACGTAATTTTAATACCGGCGGCTGTTCGCCCCACTCAAAACATGGACACATGTGACTTATCCTTGAGGCCATGACGACTTTAACAAAACCCTCTACAAGTAAGCGGTAGTAAGATTTAGTTCTAGCCGTGTCCCACTGTTTTATTTGCGTTAAATTAGTGTTTGTTTAAGTTTTTTTTAATTTAGAGCCATCTTCATACTCAACAATATAACCCTCTACAGGGCTTTCGAAATGGACATTGAAATATCGTAGCTTAATTTATAGGCTGGGCCGGGGCCCAGCATCGTAGGAAACTTGTTTAATTCCGTATTCATGTGTTGCAATTTAAAAGACAAGAAGTGGCTATTTCTACATAATTATTATGGCTGACCACACTTCATATAGTGAGCGATAGTGGGTATTCATTTTGTAGTGACATTGACTCCTGTAGGAAGCACACGACGTCCTTTTTTTACTGCTTAGATGGGTGGACGAGCTCACAGCCCACCTGGTGTTAAGTGGTGAAACCCATAGACATCTACAACGTAAATGCGCCACCCACCTTGAGATATAAGTTCTAAGGTCTCAAGTATAGTTATAACGGCTGTCCCAACCTTCAAACAGAAACGCCACCACACCTACCTACGTCCTACCACCACAGTCCATGTCTCAATCATCGCTGATGTACATCATATTATAATAATATGTGCTAACCACTTAATAGCTTAATACCACGCACGGCATCGTAAAATGGTGATGGTACTAAAACTTGTCTATTGCAAAATAGCTTTTAACATTTTCAGATTTCATGAAAACGGAGTTAAAAATGGAGTACTCTTTAGTAGCGACTTGCATGTAACCGGAGATCTAGTCATGGCGAAAGCGGATATATACGAACCCTTATTCGCACATATGACCATGGACATCCGTAAGTACTATGTAGAAAATCTACATTCAAGAATAAAATTTCTAAGATTCTATGAAAAATATGCAAACCTTTTTTAATGAACTTTACGATAAATTACCTTCAATTCAGCAACTCGTTTGCTCATTTAAGAGTATTAATTACTTCTTACTTAGATCAATCAATGTCTTTGTTTTTGTAGAGGGTGTTCAAACTAACATAACATATTCGTGGGATGTTGAAAAAAAAAAAGATAACGAGTATTACATTTCGTTGGGACAAGAGCGTATCGCAATCAGAAACGGACGTCTACCAACTTTCTTCCTTCAGCCAAGGGGTAAGAGCAATTTTTTAAGCCCGTCAGATATCTCGACATTTATGCCAGAATATTTCAAAGTGTCTAACATCAAAGGTGCTGTGCTGTTCGTTCGAGCTTTTTTTATTGCTTAGGCGGGTGGACCAGCTCACGGCCCACCTGATGTTAAGTGGTTACCAGAGCCCATAGACATTTATAACGTAAATGCCGCCACCCACCTTGAGATATGAGTTCTAAGGTCTCAGTATAGTTACAACGGCTGCTCCACCCTTCAAACCAAAATGCATTAATTACTGCTTCACAGCAGATATAGGCCGAGTGGTGGTGGTACCTACCCGTGCGGACTCACAAGATATCCCAACACCAGTCAAAAGTCCCCCAAACAACCTCGAACTGAATGTAGTTTTTTTTTTCTCAGGAATTGATTCTTATATATTTCATGTTTAATTTATTAAAAAAACTAAGAAGTACATGGCGACGGTAAAAATAAACCGTATTTATAGTCCAAGATCCCAGGGTCCCCCCAGACGTCATGTATTTTCTGACGAACGAAATGTGGCCGATTGCGTAGTGTTAGTATGTACTAAGAACGCATGCCTACCTGCTAGCTTGCTTAGACGGCCAATTTTCAGGTATCAGGTACTCAAGGTACATAAAATCATTACCTACTTCACGTAAATTCTGAAAGCTGATTTTTACGTATATTTTAGGAATTATCCTTAAAAATAAGTCGCCAATACTCCCAGACACTCCGTCGGCCGTATGGCTTTGCAGACGCTTTAAAGCTCCCAAAATAATGACCTAACTTCACGTAAATTCTGAAAGCTGATTTTTATATATGTCCACCAGACAACTACCTAGTTTAAAACCACAAAAAGACGGACCGATCCAAGGGGCCAATCATCCCCTAAATTCAATTTAATACCTCTGTGGGTAAGAGCGCGAGGGCATTATCCACGCGCATGAGACTGAGTGAGACATGTATTAGGATAATATATTGACTTATCTATCTTTCTATCTCTCTTTTACAGTTGACTTATATCAATTAATCATTAATATTAAAAGAAAATCAGTTAAAAAACACTACGCAATCAGCCACATTTCGTTCATGACCCAGTCACCCTCAAAGCCCTATGAGGGGTATAGGATGGATGGATTCACTTATGGATTCACCAGATCCACTCTTCGTCATTAGACGCTTTTAACTGTAACCGTAGAACTCAAAACAGAAGTACTCGCCAAGCTCTTCGAAGCGTTCGACGTGAACGTGACGTAGCTTATTCTCCTAGCCCGGAAGCATTTCTAGCTCCACCTGAAAGGGGAAGGCCCGAGCGTCTTCATAAGAAGCCTATCACTTCAAGGTCACCCACTTCCCAATTGAATCTAATGTCGGAATGGAAGCTCGACCCACTGAGTTGATCGAACGAGAAGCTCTGCGGCTGATGTTATGGGATTATTGTCACGTCGGACTCTTTAAAAAGTTCGGTGACCTGTGCTATGACCGCTGCTAGTGCTAGAACTAGAATCGTTCAAAAAAAACTGAGAGTGGATCAAGTGGATCCATCAGGCTACTGACTGGCTACTGCGTAAACCGGGTCTTGGACATAGTTAGCGGGTGCCATATTAAAGGGAGTTACGAGGGGTGTTCAGAGGAATACTTAGAGATGATTCTTCATCTCCTCTCTTCATCAGAGTTTATTCAAGTCTGAGGAGCAAATTTAGCTGTTTTTTTTTTCCTACCTATGCTGATAGCCTTGAGAGGCTATTTCAGCGTACCCTAGCTTGTGTAGGTGAGCTCGCGGGGCTCAAACCGGAGAATTGCTAACACCGCCCTAGCAAGAGCAGTGCTTCGCAGAATCTACCACCGGATCGGAAGCGCGACCCACTGAGAAGATCCGGCGAGAAACTCAGTGGGCTGTGTCTGTGGGTTAATTCGCTCGTCGAGCCCTTCGTCGCAAGCGACGGGTTCGACGAGGACGGTGACCGGTGCTTGTATTGCCTAAAAGCACCGTTAATGGATCAGGAGGATCCGTGATGACATTTAGCTGTGTGCTTGGCATTGCTGATGTTCATGAGCAAAGATTACTACGATTAGGCGGAAAGTATGCTGTACAAAGAAATAGTATATTACGCACCTAGGGAGAAAACTAGGACATTCAAGCCTGCGAATTGGGAAATCTCGGATGGGGATGTTCTACTTTTCTCCTTAGGTGCATATACATTTTTTTTGACCCGCGAGCCAGGGACGTAAAGCGAACTTTTCATCCCGGAGGGAAAAAATAAATAAACCAAATACCATGAATGATGATCTTAATGTTTCTGTCAAACTTAAAAGTGTTTTGTATTACTTGAAAATCTTTTTTGAAATGAATGAGAAGCAGCATTATTTGAGGAAAACAAAATAATTTCTTTTTTCAATGACTGTTATCTCTATTATATAAAACAGTTGATGAGCATTACTATTGCTCAAAAATAGCCCTTATGGCGATTATGTAGTATAATTTTCTGACCACATCACTGCCAAAAACGTTTAAACCCTTAAAAACAACATATTAATTTAAGAATGTATCATAATTATTTATTGTGTATCTTTTGTTTACAGCATCAGCAGATACAAAAATCATAGATAAAACATTGCAATTAAAGAATTCAATTGTAGACCACTTTTCAGAAGAAATAACTGCAGCAGCAATGCGGACTGTGATGGACAACATCCGACAATTTGCTCATACAGTACCAGTGAAATATTATTACAAACTTTTTTAAAACCAGTTGTTTTATTTCCTAAGAGACCTTACTCCCATTTTCTAGTGATTAAAAACTATCTGCAATTACTCAATACAATAGATACTAAGACCTGATATCTAAAGGTCAATGGTAGCAATCACACTGTGCTGTCTTTACACCCTGTAAAATATTATTTATAGCAGTCAACAGCTCATAAACGTTTAATTTTTTTTTTTTATTGCTTGGATGGACGAGCTCACAGCCCACCTGGTGTTAAGTGGTTACTGGAGCCCATAGACATCTACAACGTAAATACGCCACCCACCTCGAGATATAAGTTCTAAGATCTCAGTATAGTTACGGCTACCCCACCCTTCGAACCGAAACGCATTACTGCTTCATGGCGGGAATAGGCGGGGACTCCAAAGAGGTCCTACCACCAGTAAATTAACTTTTTTTTGCTACATGTATATTTGCTTCACATTACTTGTGCCTAGTTATTATTTTAATTACTAACAGTACAGAATTAAAAAAGATCAAATTTATGATCTGAGTAGATTTCCTATATACTCTTTTTTTTATGGATTTCCTACCATGAACTGATATGTAGTACACTCAATAGTAAGTGATCACTGTACTCATAAACATCAAAAATGTCCTCACAGCAAACTGGTTGCCTTCTGGTGAGGGCACTTTTCAAACCTCATTTGAAAAAGAGCATGTCATTTCCCTCAGGAAATATAGAGTGGAGCTAATTTCAGACCCCAAAAACATAATATTATGGTAAAAATTATATCTGGCACCAAGCTAATGTTTACAGCAAGCCCGCAAGTAGATATGAACTCGATTGGAGTGATCGGTGATGGTTATATAGAGATTACTTATAGAACACAAGAGTACAAGCACACAGGGAACCAAGGTTTTTCTCATCAGACCCAGAGGTTTCAAATGATTTACTTGAATTACAGTTATAATACTAATTTAAGTTTATTAAAAGCTATTCACAATTATTCTCACTATACATAATACACAATTTAAAAAAAAAAAAAAAGGCTGTTCAAAACATATCACCTAAAGATTCTTCCATAAATTTCTTATAAATAGCCATAAATTTAGCAACAAAAGCTTCAAGGTGGAATATTGGCTTATTCCCTAATCGCATCCTGTGCTCATATCGTGCTGCATAGCTTGCTACTTGACATTTTAAAGTCATATCACAATTTCTTACTAATTCTTTAAGTAATCCTGAAAATATAGTCTCTGTTGGTATTCCGTGTATTATTAGTTCATAAAGTTTCTGACGTACTTCACATAGTTTTTTTGGGGACTGTTCTGATAAAATCATTGATGCAGTTTCTCTTATGAATGTTTGCCAATCCGGTTCTGGCACTTTTTGATCTGGTGTAAAGGGATATTGTTGGACCTTACAAGCCTCACACATGAGTAATGCTCGGCGTAAATTACGATCAGCAGATTTGGCTATACGTAGTGCTAAATCATTAGGTAAGCTTAGACATTCTTTTTTACAAACAAGTTGAAGCACTGATGCAATTTCAGATTCAGTGGGTGCAGGTACTGATATCGTCAAACAACGTGATCTTATCGCTGGAATGACTCTAGAAATAGAATTAGCAATAAGTATGAGACGACAAGTTGCCACATATTTCTCCATGGTTCTACGTAATGCGTGTTGTGCGTCCTTGGTTAAATCATCTACTTCATTTAAAATGACAACCTTGAATTCACGTTGTCCGTTTGAATCTATCTGATGAGTTTGAGCAACGTTTTTTACTAAATCCATAATAACAACGCGATCATGAATTCCGACGTCGGTTGGGTTAACTTCAATGTGATAGTTACTGCTAACTGTCATAATTTCGATTTTCTTGTTTGAGGGTGTTGTAAAATTCATTGTTTCTTGCCTTAAGCGCTCCACACCTGATCCATAAAGCTCTCTCAATAAGCACATAACTCGTGTTTTCTTACCGGCTCCAGAGGGCCCGTAAATAAGAAGGTGAGGAAAGTCACTTTGTTGTACAAGATTTTTCAGACGTACAGCTTGTTCTTTGTGGTAATCCAACTTCATTAAATCTTTTGGTCTATGTTTATCAACCCAGAGACTCATTTTTCAGTTAATTTATAACTTTTAAATAACTTCAATTTTGTATAGAAAGTCAAATTTGTCACAAGTTTCGGCGGCTTTTTTACTGATTGTTGTTGCTTAATTTGTTTGTAGTACATGCAAAAGAAATACAGGCATACCGCCAAAATCTCCTTCCCTGTGTTGATCTTTTGAGATTATGAGTGTGTTGGCCATTATTCGAAATCGAAGTCTAAAAAATTAACCAGGCTGAGAAGACGATTTGAGAGATTTGAGGAAGCGTTCCTAAAAAATTTTTAATTTTCGATTTACTTGAGCTTTTAGAATAAAATTGATTGATTTATTTAAAAAATTAAATTTAATTGCTAATTATTTGTTTGTATCAATACAGAAAAAAACCAAATTGTGATATTATTTGGTATTATTTTTGATTAATTTAAATAAAAATTAATTTTTGGTTTCAAACAAATCGATTCTGTGAGAAATCGATCTTGAATCGCTATCCCTATCTGACATATCTGATACTTGACAAGACTTTTTGGCGGGAACGCGTGGAGTGAAGTTGTGTGATTTGTTTTATTTTGTCTATTTAGTGTTTCTTCAGGTTTAAATGTGTAATAATGGTGGTTTATTAACTGTTTAATATAAAGTGCACAAATCTGTGAAAGTGAAACAAAGCCGCTGGACGTAACTTCTCGGGATCCTCCAAAAAGTCCACTGAAAAAATCTCAGTAAATGACCACTATTTTGCTGAGATTATACTTCATCCCATATCATTTCATCTCATGTCATTTCATTTCGTTTTCATTTCACTTCATGCTGTTTCATAATAATCAACTTCATTTCATTTCATAATATCATTTTCATATAAAAAAGTTACGTATCATTAAAATTAAAATAAGACTTGACCTAAAGGTCTTAAACCAGTTCATAAAATCCCTTAAAAAAAAGATACTTGACAATTGACATTGTTTACAAAGCTCAAAACCTTTAACAAATCCATACCCGTTGGTTTAATTTCGATAAACCTGGTTCAAATTTTAAGCCAATTTTTGATGGCGTAGATCGCTGAAATGGCGAAACTGTTAATAATTTTTCTCTATTGTATTTGTGCGAATGGAGAACAGTTCAATTTGCAAGGAGATGCCGGTCTTGCCTATTCTGTTGAGGTAATCATGGGACATCCACATCAAAAGGTAATACTATATTAATGTTCTTACCCATAGCACACAATTGGGTCGGAAAAAACAACAAAACAATAAAGTTTTGTTCTATTTGCCATTTCCATTTTCTGGCAACTTCATGACGCAGGTAAACCAGTCAAACAGTTAATAAGAAAGAATTCAGTTTCTAAATATAAAAAAAGGATTGGTCGTAAAATTATCACACATTATAGCATTCATAACTATTTTTTCTTATGATGTGAAATCAGTGAAGAATTTAAGAAAAACAACCAAATATTTAAACTAATCAGCAAATTTTGTAAATTGATAAGAACTATGAGTGGTACATCTTGTAAATACACATATGTGGCTAATTTTAAACCACTGCTTTTCTTTTCATAGTCATTAAGATTTCAGCCTATGTATAAAAGTGCACAGCAGTATCCCATGTCTTGGCTTAATATTAAATATCAACATTAAGAAAGCTTTGAGCTAGTCTGCTCAAAAATGGTATTAAAAAAATGACCATATCGAAAATGCATTCGAAGAACATCTAGTCTAATAAAATATTTATTTATTTCAGATAAACCTTTTAATTGATACTGGTAGCACAACATTAGCTGTTGCTTCATATTCAAGACAAGATAGTGATAAATACTTTGATGCAAACAATTCTAGCAGCATTTATGACAGTGGGAAAAAGGTATTTATTATTATGGTTAATTTTAAAATTGAAAGAAATGTAGTTGTTCATAATATATTAAATTTACATTTTTTTTATAGGTTCAGGCAACATACTTTGAAGGTAAATGGATTGGTCGCTTAGTATCAGATTATATACAGCTCCCATCTATGCCATTGGTGCCAGAAGTCAGGACTGATATGGCACTTATTATGGAAAGCCACAATTTTTTTATGAATGGCTCACAATGGCAGGTAGTTTACAAAATAATTTTTAAATCAAAACATAAAAATATAAAATATTTTAATTTATTAGATAGGAAATATTCTTTTCTCACAAAATATCATAGTGTAATTTATTTTTGGCAAGTAAATTGCTGACTTAATTAGAATTTTTTATTAGTTAGTTATTAGCATTCTAATTGAGATATATCGTCGGCTTATTGCAAGAACTCATTAACTGCAAAAAATCACTAAATGCGTTTTTATCTATAATGGGCTCATTTTTGCATATTCTACAAAATGCAAAAACACGCTAATTTCTAGCTGGCCAATTTTAGCCGTTACGTCTTTGGTAGAAAATTGATAATTGCAACTTTGGAAGTCAGGCATTTACAAAGATTCACTAAGCAGCACTAGTTATTTTTATTAAATGGATAATTATTTGCAAATAGCATATATTACATTACAGAACTCATTTTCAGCATCTAATTAATTTTATCAAAACAATGTAGTATAATATAACTTAAAATTGTATTTCGATAAAATTCATTATTTACATTTAGTTAGTTTCTGTAATGAATCATTTCATCAGAAATGCACAATAAGTAATCTTAATGATTTTTATCGATATTAATATAATATAAATCATAATATTAAGATTTCCATAAAATCATTTATTCTTTTTCATTATTTTTTCCATTTTGTTGATGGCATGATTTTAATAAGTTAACATCGATTAAAAGAACATAGTAACTTCTTGCAGGCTAAGTGGTACCTCGGTTGTAGTTTAGTGAGTTATAATTTAGGGTTTGGTGAAATGCGACAAAACAGCTTGTCTAGGGAACACGGGGCATAAGACGAACCCGACGAACGCGGGTGAGGGTGGGTTTACGCGGGACGAAAGAGTACTGCTTCGCTCGCTCAGTTTGCGGCGAGATACGTTGATTACCACGCCTGTTATAGAAGTTAATGATTTCTGACAAAATGCAACGAAATAAATGTTTCAAACAAGGACGAGGAAGCAAGATGTTGGAGCAATTGAAGTTCCGAACAACCTATTACTGGTGGTAGGACCTCTTGTGAGTCCGCACGGGTAGGTACCACCGCCCCGCCTATTTCTGCCGTGAAGCAGTAATGCGTTTCGGTTTAAAGGGTGGGGCAGCCGTTGTGACTATACTGAGACCTTAGAGCTTGTATCTCAAGGTGTGTGGCGCATTTACGTTGTAGATGTCTATGGGCTTCAGTAACCACTTAACACCAGGTGGGCTGCAAGGCCATCCACACATCTAAGCAATAAATAAAAAACCTAGCAAGCAAACACCTGACCTACAATAGCATCATTCTTTCCACGAGTGTAGAAGACGTTAAATGATACACTGGAGAACGGGCAACATCGTTATCTGAGAATCATACCAGTGGACTACGATTGCCAACTTGTATTTACTGATAGGATGGTTGGTATGGCGTATGGAAAGCCCGTACAAGTTGGTACCACCATCGAAGCGAAACAGCATACGGAACAATTTAGATTTAGATTTCGGGTCTCAATATGGGTGGTGGCATTCACGTTGAGATCTCTATGAGCTGCAGTCATCACTGTAACACCAGACAGGCTTTTTTATATTTTTTTAGGATTGAAGGATTACTGGTGGCCCGGAGGCCTTTCCAGATTCACCAGGACATGTGGGCTATCAAAGGCCCAGCCAAGAGGGGTGGGATTTGCTAACAACTGTCCGTGCGCCTCCGAAAAAGACCTAACAACTCAAGAACAGCTGCTTCGCGAATGAATCTACTACCGGATCGGAATCGCGACCCGCTGAGAAGATCCGGCGAGAAACTCAGCGAGCTGATGTAATCAGTTTCTGTTATGCTTAATGCTATACTTAGTTCAAGTTACCCACCTTGAGGTGATTGAACATAAGTATTTAGAATTGGGCCATACACAGAATAATAATATGGAGGTCGATAATATGCATAGTTCTATCGAGAATCAAATGCGTCTTATGCCAATTTTTTCTATGATAGACCTCTGTAATGTTTTAAGATTGACTAGATCGAACAGAAAGCTAAACAAGAAAAAAACAGCAAAGAAGCCGTATGAACCTATGAGCCACTCTGATATCTTGAACCTAAAAGAGTTGAGAAACAAATTAATGTATAATAAATCAAACCGGCCTAACATTGTTCAATATAGGTATGACTACGTTTCCAATTTTAAGGACCTAGCCTGCAGAGCTACAGCATTGGTATAATAATATACCTGATAAAGAAGGTCCAAATTATCTTAATGAAGAAGAAACCTCTGATACAGTTTTTTTAACCTAGCTCTTTTTTATTTGTTTTATGTTTTTGTATGGTGTTTAAGCTCAGTTCCTAATTTTCATAAAAAAATACATGATTGAATGAATACATGAGTGATTGACTAACAGGGAGAAGAAAATAATTTTTAGTTTATTATTGAAGTCATCCTGGCCTAAAAGATAAGACGTTCGATGCATTCGTATCTAGCGATGCATCGGTGTTCGAATCCAGCAGGCGGGTACCAAATTTTCTGATGAAATACGTACTTAACAAAATTGAAGGTGAAGGAATAATATCGTGTAATAAAAATCAAACTCGCATAATTATAATTTGCGTAATTACTGGTGGTAACACCTCTAGTGAGTCCGTACGGGTGGGTACCACAACCCCGCCTATTTCGGCCGAGAAGCAGTAATACGTTTCGGCTTCAAGGGTGGGGCAGCCGTTGTGACCATACTGATACCTTAGAACTTATATCTCAAGGTGGGTGGCGCATTTACGTTGTAGATGTCTATGGGCTCCAGTGACCACTTAACACCAGGTGGGCTGTGAACTCGTACACCCATCTGAGCAATAACATAAAAATAATATTATGTAAAACTTTTGAGACTGCGAAGTTGTCGTGAGTACTTGGCAATATTAGCTATTGCAAGTTCTTACGTCAACTGTTATGAAAAAAATGTTTTTGATTATTATGTTATTATTCGTTTTTGTTTATTTCAATAAGGTTTGATAAGTATTTTGTTGTTTTATTTTAATTTAAGAAATAATTAATTCACATATAAAACTGACTTACAGTAGCAAGAAGTCATTAACTTTTAGTTTTAGTTTATAAATAATATATAATGTTATATAACTACCGACTCTCACTTGTTTTAATTAATATACATATTAAGCAATCCAAAATATTCAATTTTTCTCACAGTAATTATGTATGAAGGATAATATGGGCTAATCAACATAACCACTAACTAATTCCAACTAAAATGCCGTTTTCCCAAAATATTGAATATGTCACATAATGACTTCTTGCAATAAGCCGACGATATGGTCTTAAGTAGTCATTGTCAGTCATGGGCATTGACAATGTCAAGAAACTTAGCCTAAGTTTGTGTCTACTGCTAGATTATTATTTAAAAGAAGATGTGTTAGAGTACTCCCAAAAAAAGCTGCAATGGGTTATTCTTTTAGCACCAAAAGCATAATGTCCAACACTTTATGTCAAAAGTTTTTACAGATCACATTGGCCTAAAGTATGCCTGGTGCTTTAGTATCAAGAAATGCAACTGTGCAACTGTTTGAGACCTGTGCCGAGGCTGCCTAAAAATGTTTCTATTATAATACATACCTAACTGACTTCTATGGCTTAGGAATGTAATTGTTTAATAAAAATGAAACATGCTAGCATTTTCGGTGCTAGCATGGCTTTGCCCCTGGCATTGCTGAAGTCCATGGGCGACGGTAACCACTCACCATCAGGTGGGCCTTGTGCTCGTCTGCCTACAAGGGGAATAAAATAAAAAAAAAGTATTTGCTGGTGCTAGGGCCTCTTGCACTGGTAAAGGTACCACCACCTTACCTATTTCTGCTGCATTCTGGTTTAATGCATCTGGCAACTGTTGTATTATTAAAATGAGACTAGAAACTCAAATCTCAATGTGGGTGGCTGCATTTACCTGGTAGTCTTGTATGGACTCTGGTAACTATTTGACACCAGGTAAAACGTGAGGCACCTGATTTAGGAATAAAATAAGCGAGGGTTGATTTTGTATACCTATAAGAGCCTATATTTTAGATTTTCGCATAGCGATAACAAGGTAAGTTTATTCAATAAAAGCGTGTCAACTAAAAATAAATTCAATAATAGCTTCTAATGTAATACTCTTAAGTTCCTTAAATTTTCACACCATTGCTTTCCTTATTCTCCTTACATTTAAATGCATAATAACAAATAATATTAATAATTCTATTGCAGGGTCTCCTAGGACTAGCATATCTACCAGTTGGAGCAAGGGGAGCAGATGTGATTGTGGAATCATGGTTAGATTCCCTTGACCGTACATTGACTAGACCTGTATCATTTCAACTCAAACTTTGTGCTACATTAAGCACACAAAATGCGACGCACTATGGAAACTTTCAGATACTAGGTAATGAATTACTAAAAACTAATGAGGCATGTCTAATATAATAACTTAGGTAGTTATTATATTAAACATCGGTATAAAGTTACAACCAGAAAATGACGACTATGATTGCTATGTGACCCATAATTGTTTTTATAATCGGTTCATTATTCAGCAGCAACATAAACAGAGCACTGAATACTAAATTTCTACGAAAATATTATACAAAACTAATAATTTAGTTTAGTTAACATCGATTGATGGTTTCCCAAATACCAAAACAGTAATTTAAACTCTTCATTTTATTACAGATGGTAAACAAAAAAATGAAAATTTAAACAAATCATACCGAACAACTATAATACAAAAAAGATGGTATGAAGTTGGTGTTTTATCTGTGAGGGTTATGGGACATATAAATAAATCAAGCAATCCTCCAGACATAGATGAACATATGTGTCAAACGCTTAATAAAATAAAGGCTATAGTTGATAGCGGAACAACAAATATAAGGTTACCTAATTGTTATTTTAGGCAGGCAAGTTGTTTTTAATTTATAACATCATACACGACATGCATAATTATCTTAAATTACAAAAAAAAAGTTCATGTTAATGTTTTTAAAAATAATTTAGATTGAACCTGCTCAATTAGAATGGCATTTGAGACATCGTAACTGTGACATCAGTTTTACAAAAAAAAAATGTATATAATTATAGAATTGACATGTTATGTTTTTTGATATTAATAGTGGCACCAGTGTCATGTAGTCTGTGAAACTAAAAAAACAAACGTCGCGTTAGTTCCGATTTTAACCACATGCAAAGTGACATGTCAGACTGATATTATATTTTTTCTTTAGAACGTGATTTTTTATATAAAAAAGACATTACATAAATAATTACGATGCTTGTGGTGCATATATCAGAACTGGTATGAGATATCTTATTAGAGAAATAGACGTATCAACGCCACTTAAGACCGAGTGGTCCAAGTGATCTTAAGTGGCGTTGAGCGTCTTATCCTTTAGGTCGCGATGACTTCAGAGTTCAGTACAAGTGACCCCCCTATAACACGGTAGATACGTTTGTGCTGTGCGAAACCGCGTTATATGAGTCTAGAAGTCAGTACAAAAAAGGAGAGTATTTTTTCTGAATGAAACATCTTAAGTTATTGTACATAAACAATAATAAGTTGTATAATTTCGGGTATTCCCATATATTGTGTGTTCATAGTACATAATGTAATTTTCGAAATAATTTTAAACAAAATCTCGTTATTATGTTGTATGTAGAAGTACCGTGTTATAAGTAAGAGAGTTTTGGCGATTTTTTCTTTTCGTATTAGTGTGGTAAAGAATACCGTGCTATAGGAGAGTTATATAAATTTGATTTATCTTTAGATGTATATTTCTTATGTGCGTGTGTTTGTCACTGAACTCCTCCTAAGCAGCTGGACCGATTTGAATGATTTTTTTTGTATGCGTTTGGCTGGCAACCTGGGTGGTTTAGATTCACAAATCAGCCTGGCAGATGGCGCTGCAGTCGGTATCTAGGCTATTTATCTTTCCTAGAAATAATTTATTTGGCAAAACAACGTTTGCCGGACCAGCTAGTGAATATTATTATAAGAATACGACCAAAATTTGATAAGATCAAGGAAGTAATAGAGCAATTTTTTTAGATTGTTGATGATTTGAGAAGCGCAGCACAGACTTCTAATATGTTAATTACGGATGACTTTTGGTATGCAGGAGAGGTAAGTTTTATTATTTATTAAATTTCAAATTAAGAAAATGCTGTTGTATTATGTTTCCAAATACACATTTTTTGAGTTATAATTTTGAATAAAAATTTTACACAGCTCATGTTACGTTGTGTTAATTTGGAGTCAGTTATCAAAAAGATGTCATCTTAGAAACAATTTAACTCAATTAAAAAGTAATAAAAATAAATAATAAGAAAATCCATTAGTAAGATGTGCCTTTCGAGTGATAATTCCCATAACATTTGTTTATACCAGGCACGGATGTGATCTTATCACGTGATCTTCTTCTAGAAATTACTCGTGTACGTTAGTACTAAGTCCAACATAAATTATACTTTGCAATGTATTTGGAACATCACATTCAAAGTGAACGTAAATCAATCTCGGGGTAATAATGCTCAGTAGTATTAGAGGCGAATTGACTCCAAATAATTTCGTATAAATAAAATCCTGTTGTAATATCTGGAGTTATGCGATATTCTAGTCTGATGTTAAAGCCAAAATCATGTGGCATAAGTAATGAAATTACTTTCCGAGTATGTATATCGTTTGCGTATAATCGCAAAACAACACAACAGGTCAGGTCACACCATACACATATTAATAACACAGATAATAATACAAGAAAAAATATACGGTCCGAGTCGGGAACGTACCGTGACCTTAACTCGGCCACCCGGCCGCGTCCGAAGTCGCAGATAACAAGTAAAAAATTAAATTTCAGCTTGCAATTAAAATGTGTTTTTTTCGTTAGTTCGAGAATACTGTGTCCCGTACCTGTGTCTTCTAAGTTAACAGCTGCCACTTGTAGATCCATTGGTCTAATACATTAGAATACAATTTTTTTTTATTTTGCAGACTGGATGTTGGCCAGAGCCTCAAGACTGGTCACTACCCTGGGTAGCGGTCGACCTACTTAGCTACGAAGCAGATAACCAGTACTTTACGTTAATGCTGTCGCCGCAGGTAAATGCGTTTTCATATACGAGTATAATATCTGTCATTTTATTTCTAAAACAAAACACACATGCGTCCATATTTGAAAGTTACGATAGTCATTATTATAAAACACTTAGGGCACGTCTTTTGAAATGGGTGCGTGCGTATATTGGGTTCCGTGGAAACTATTGAATAGCAGGTAGACCGCAAACTCTTTATTATTATTTTTTTATAGAGATTTTATGACCTGGTAACTTAGACCTTTAAGTCATGTCTTATTTTAATTTATATTATTCGTATTTTTATGAAAAATGATATTATGGAGTGAAATGAAATGAAGATGATTAACTTGAGACACTAATCAACTGGGATGAAATTAAATGAAATGAATTGTGATGACATGGGATGAAATATAATCTCAGTAAAATGGTGGTCATTTACTAAGATTTTTTCAGTGGACTTTTGTGGAGGATCCCGAGAAGATACGTCCAGCGGCTTTGTTCCATTTTCCCACATTTGTGCACTTTCACAGATATTAAACAGTTAATAAACCACCATTATTACACATTTAAACCCGAAGAAACACTAAATAGACAAAATAAAACAAATCACACAACTTCACCCCTCGCGTTCCCGCCAAAAAGTCCCCACAAACTCTTTAACAATAAAAAAAAGAATTACCCTAATACATATTATGTAGACTTGACCTAATGGTTTCATACCATGCACAATAAAAAAAAATCATAAATTTGAAAAATAAAATATTTACAGAATTATATGAGAGTCGTGGCAGCACAGAACAGTAGCGGTGAAAGTGGTACCGTATCAGAATACTGTTATAAATTGGGTTTTGAAAAAGGCGGAGATGAAACTGTACTCGGCTATACAGCCATGGAAGGATTTCAGGTAGGCACGCAATAATATTCTAACATTAGTAATGTCGTAATAACAAAAGCGAACCACAGAGCTATTATTTTTCAACGTTGACGCGAACGAACTTCATTATGAGTGACGTCATTGGAGGCCAAAATTATATCTGACAAGCCAACCATAGAGTATGAACTAAAACAACGGTTAGCTTCAAATGAACACAATATGCATTGTGATTGGTGTTAAATTATCTTAGAGTTATTACGTTTTATTTAATGATTTCACATTTAAATCATAATTTTTTTAAAGTAAATCGTTTAGATATATGATTCTTATCGATAAAATGTAATTGAAAACTTTAAAAAGTCGTTTCACACATGGAGTGCGTCAACCAGCTACGAGCAACTTGGTTGTTCATCAATTTTGAACATAATTTAAATGACAATTATTAGTGTGTTTTAGACACGTCATTACGGATCCTCCCGATCCATTAGCGGTGCTTTTAGTTACTACGAACACCGCTCACCGTCCTAAATCAGTAAATTAACCCATAGACACAGCCCACTGAGTTTTTCGCCGGATCTTCTCAGTAGGTCGCGTTTCGGATCCGGTGGTAGATTTTGCGAAGCACTGCTCTTGCTAGGGTCAGTTTTAGCAACACTCCACTTTGAGCCCCGTGAGCTCACCTACACGTCAAGAAGCTGAAATGGCCGGTCAAGGCTATCAGCATAGGTAGGAAAAAGTGTGTTTTATTTTATTTTTTAACTGATATTTTCTTTAGCTGTAGGATAATATTCCCGTTGTATTTGATACGATTTCCTTCCATCACGTATTGAGGTATTGCTATTCTAAATTTTAAACGTGTATGCCATTAATGCTTATATTTCTAATACTATTTCAGGTATTATTTAACAGATCAGCCGGTTGGATCGGCTGGCAGACTTCGGACTGTGGTCCAAGCACTAAAATAGTGGGACCGTTTGTCGTTTCTAGTTCTATTAAATCAAAATGCAAACTCCGCCTTAAGTCCGCGCCTGACTCTACGATTTCGATAAAAGCAGCTCAGTGGGCCTTAAGCGCCATATCTGTTATAGCGGCTAGTATATTACTGTACTTACTGTATCCGTGTTTAAAAACATTACTGACGAGACGGCTTAGATCTCCTTCACAGATTTCTATGTCGCAAGCAGCCTTAGTTGAGCAAGAATCTACGTGATTGACGTAATGTATTAATAGATGGCGTTGTCTATTGATTAGCTTAATAGTCTTCATATTGCAACTTCAGAATTGAAGTAGCTTAACTAAAAACTTGAAGACAACATGTATGCTATAAGTATAACATATCAAATTAAAATTAAAAAATTAAAAATTCAATTTAAATTTTAGGTTAGAAAAGGACAAAGTACACTTTCCGTCTCTTTTAAGTCAAGCGCTTAATCTATAAGCACCTTGAACATCTTAAACTTTAAGCACTTGAAACTATGGTGTGGTACTGTTTAGGGCTTAAAGTATTAAAATCGAAACTGAAAAACTACAATTCTCCTAATACGTTTTTGGCGTATACCAAAAAACAAGAATTTTGGATTAATTCACTTCAATTCTAAAGGTGCTATATCATTCTTACGTTGAGTATGTATGTGCAGATCATCCAATATCCAAAATGTTAGTTTAGAATTTTTAATCTATCATAGATATGTTTTTCAATAAGCTTATAATTTGTGTTTGTGTACGTGTTTTCAAGTAAGTTTTTATTCAACTGGCTATTGATTTTCTGCAACCGGTGTTTGTAGTAAAAATAACACCATTAATAATTGATAAAAAAAGTTTGGTTAAGTTATTTTAAATAGCAGTCATAGATACTGGCAATAAGTCCTAAGAATAATGTTTTAGTCAAAACTAGTTGATAATATAATTATTTAAAGAAAATATGTGTTAATAAAATTTTAAAAAGATTGAAATGTAGGAATTTGTTACATATTTTGTCGTTTTGCGTTAAAATAACGCCAAGGCGAGAAAAAAAAAATCAGGAACCAATACCAAAATTCGAATTATTCTGTGTGATAGTTTAGTTGTGGGCATTGTATAATAAGTATTATGTAATAAGATCTTGATTAGATTGTAGTTACTCTAAAAGAGTCGTAGTTTTAAAAGTCTGAGTAGAATATAGTCGGTAGTTTAAAATACTCATGAAAAACGTCTTTGGTAGCAAATAAATGATAAGTGATCTGGAAAATCAGTGATACATATTAATTCAACAGCAAACTTCCCAAAAAGGTTCTGAGGTTTTTAAATTTACATACATAGTAATATGTTTTGATTTTTTAAAAATGCAATATTCACTCATACTGCTTCATAAGTGTAATAAAAAACTGATAATTTTTCAGCACGGTACTTAAATTATTTAATAATTTTTAATCTTAGCTGCACATTCAAAAAAAATCATATGAAATAACAAATTTTAGTACAAAATTGCGATTTAAAAATATCTTTCTAGTTTCACATTTTATGAACATTTACAATTATTGTCTAGCTTAATAATTAGAACAGGAGAAAATTTATAGTATTAATCGCTCTAACGACATTTTCAAGGTAAGTTTGCATAAATGTATACAACTCGACCAAGCTAAGTTTGCACCTCGCTGGAATGCGGCGGTCCGCCCGCTTCCCCGCTCACCTTCCTGCGATCGCCCTGTCGCGTCAGTACGGTTAACATCTTTGTCGCCGACACGCGTCATACGAGTTTTCGTCTCCCTATACGTTGAATTTTAAATTTTTCAACTGTTCCTGTTAGGTTTTTTGTTGAAGTTTAGTTATATTATTGGACTATTTTTGTTAAGTTTTTGTAGAACTGTTGTTACTGAACGCTTAACGTTCATTTTTTTTACTTCGAGAGGATTGTTGTGAGCAACAAAATGAAAGGAAAGGTGATACACAGTGAAGGGAGAAGCATAATCCTGAAAAAGAACCATAAAGGAAAATTATTACTGAGCAATTGGGATACAAATTTAAAAAGTGCAAGAACACCCGGGCGGTCTTAATACAAAAACCCAATATCGCTATATTCTAATGTACCTATGTTTAATATATTATTTAAAAACAATAAATGCAAAGTAAAATCTAACAAACATTTGTTTACATTTTTAAAGTCATAGCGAATCCTTTTTTCAGACCGTAATCTAAGCGGCAGTGTGACGTAATCGATGCGAGGTGCAAACTTAGCTTGGTCGAGCTGTACACGTCTCTAACAATAACATTCGGATCGTCCATCTACCGAGAAAAATTAGAAATGAAAAGAAATGTAATGGCGCCAAATTTTCTGACAATAAGTTTAAATCATGAATTGCCTTTATTGTTATTAGTAAATATTATTGTGTAATAGTCATTGGTATCACTACAAGAATTTACACACACTGCTTTTGTTATTACTTTAAGGAATTTACTTTTGGCATTACCTCGTGATTCGTTAAATGAAATTTGAAAACATATGTTACTATGTAATTAGGGTAATTACTACATATTCTTGCCTTTTTTTGGTGGTAACGAAATATCATATTATGGTCAATGTTTGTCACACTATTTAGTTGTACAGTTGAAATAATATAGTAAAAGATGAATCATATTTTTATATCATATAGTTTTATTAATGACGTAAATAGGGCAGAATAATATATTTTTCAATAAACACTGTATATTTCTTAAAAGCAGGCTATATTCTATAGGCTTATATTCCAAGGATAAATAATATTAAATAATATTTACCTTATTTTAATTTTTTGGAAACAACTTGCTCCCAAAGGCCCTTCTCGGTCACAATAAAGACAATTACATTCCGGAAAAGATTCTCTAATTATAACAATACTTAGTCTCGCACCATCTGAAAATAAATAAATTTTATGTGGTCGCAAATAAAATGTAAGGTGCTTTCAGACTACACTATACTATAGTGACATATAGTATTGCAGCGTATACTTAGCCAATAATATATAGTACAGTACAGTGTGAACGTTTCCTTAACAATGTATGGTGCGCGATATTGTTGTGCTATAAGCTATATACTATATGCTATTATGTTATAGCGTAGCCTGAAAGTAGCTTAAGTCTGCCCTATCGATGATTAACTATCCGACATTTATATATTATGGATTAAAATTGCAAACATTGACCTAGAATGCTAACTTTTCTGCTAACAATTTTTAGATTGTTAGCACACCTTTAATATAATCAGTATGTAGGTATGTAACATATTTTTATGGTATAGTTTTTTAATGTTTAAGATTTTTCTAGATTGCCCTAGATTCTAGAAACTGAGTATTTTTTATTTGAAATGTAATCAAGCCCATGCGGTGTTTGAATTTTCTATAAATTTGCATTGTGTTGTATTTGTGACACAGAAGCGAAGTAATGAAAAAGTAATGAAACGTGGAATTGCGCGCCAATATTGCGTAATTGACGTTTTCACGCATTCGTTACATAAATACGTTAAGGTTTGAAAAATTCGGCTTTTTTGTGTTGTGATATTTTTAAGTGAGAAAGGCAAAGGGAAAGTATTTCTTTCATTCACATTTATTTATATGTATTTAACGCTTTAAACACTTGACTATGATTTGTATTTGTCTCAATTATTAACGTAAATATTATTGACCAATCAGGTAAAAGGGTACAATTGTAATTGGGAAATAAAAATATATTTACAGTAAAAAAAACACGTTTTATTAAAATATATTCTGACAATTATTTCATCAATCTTTTATCACTTATACATTTTTACAAAGTAATTTTTTACTGAAATATTATAGTTTATAATTAAAGAACAGTTCTCGACTTTAGTAGCATCTTGTTTTTTTAATGTTGTTGCTGACCTTATTGGGACTTTTAAAAAAAAGTAGTATTTGAAAATACATTAATTTAAAATTTGTAGCCTGTATCGAGATCCCTTGGATCAATTAAAAAATAATACATACGGACTCAATAAATGCCGTTTTTGCAAGCAAACAAATCGAAGTCGACCAATGCGAATATGCTATTGTTGAGGAAAAATTCAGGTACGAAATGTTCTAAAAAATACGTGCTTGCCAAGTGTTCATGAACTACTTTAACGTTGAAGGAATAACATCGTTTTATTACAGTAAAAATCGTAATTACAGTTGGTTGGGCGTATTGGAAACCCACTCTGATAGGCATAAAGATGTTACCTAATTTTCCGTAAGGCAGTCATGCATTCCTGTTTGACACGTAGCACAACTCCTGTTGGATTCGGTGAATCGTGACAGAGGACGCCTTACTTTCCGGCTCACGCAGGTGCTCACTGGACATGGTTGTTTCGGTGAGTTCCTGCACCGGATCACAGCCGAGCCGACGGCAGAGTGCCACCATTGTGGTTGCGACTTGGACACGGCAGAGCACACGCTCGTCGCCTGCCCGTATGGGAGGGGTGGCGCCGTGTCCTCGTCGCAAAAATAGGAAATGACTTGTCGTTGCCGAATGTTGTGGCATCGATGCTCGGCGACGACGAGTTGTGGAAGGCGATGCTCGACTTCTGCAAGTGCACCATCTCGCAGAAGGAGGCGGCGGGGCGCGTGAGAGACGCACAATCCCGCCGCCGTCGAGCGGGGGCCAGGGAGGCGGATCTCGCCTAAGCCCTGGCCCTCTAAGTGTTTCTGGTCCCCCTCACATGTCGGTCTGGGGACCGGCGAGTGGGGCCTAAGAAGACGACGTGCAAGCTGCTCTGCACGCGGTTTACGCAAGAGCATCCGGGTGATGGAAGGCCGGCTATCCTCGACCCACGCTGGTTCTGGTCCAGCGGGGTATTCCGTAGGATAGCTCACTCTAACCGGCGCCATCTAGGCGGGCTTCGGATAGCCTGCCGACCGAGAGGGCTGGTGGGCGTGGCGTGGGGAGGGTGATGGGAGAGATGTGCTCCGCACTAAACGCTTCACTTCCCCCTTTACCTTTTCATGAGTTATGTCTCATGCGAGGTTTGGAAGTTGGTTGTTGAGCGACAGGAGGTTTTAGTCAGTTCGACTCTGACATACCCCGCCCTCCATCCCCAGTGAAGGGCGGAAGTCCAGCGATTTCCTCCTGACCAAAAAAAAAAGCACAGCCCATGTGCAAGACAATTGAAACTGACCATGACACTAAAAAGGACCTTGTTTCCAACATTTGTGTGGGTGTGTAATAAAATTTTACACAAATAATGGAATTGTCTGTTCACAAACGTGCTAATCTTTTTATAGATAGGCCAAATTGTGATAAAGTTTTTGTCTGTATGCTTATCAGTGGCTTTTTTTTTCCAACCTATTCGCTGGTAACCTATTGGGCTTTTCTAGATACGCCCGGACGGGTAGGTGAGCTCACAGGCGCAACCTGAGAGAATTTGCTAACACAAGCCCTAGAAAAAGCAGCGCTTACCCGAATCTACTACCGGATCGGAATCGCGACCCTACCGAGAAAATTCAGCGAGAAACTCAGTGGGCCCTGTCTATCGTTTAGTGTATTTTGCTTTCTCGCTAGTAAGGTATCGAAGAAATAAATCTTAACAACATTCGTTGAATACCTTGACACAGACGCGGTAGCAAATAGCCAATGCAATGTCTTCGAAGGAACTGGTTGAAATTGCATCAATATTTTTATCGCATTCGTTGTGGTTAGTATTGCGTAAAGACACGATTTAAAACTTTAATTTGGTTGATTGCAATGTGTTTACGGAAACGAAATATTTTTGATTAACATACCTAAACCATAAATAGATTTACAAGAAATTTGTTGAGTAATACAATAACTTTAGTTTTAGAAGTGGAGAGTTTTTGTGAAAGAAACATGATGATTCGTATTGATATTAAGACTGCTAATCAAGTTCTCATAGGTTGGTACTGGTGGTAGGACCTCTTGTGAGTGCGCGGGTGGGTACCACCACCCTGCCTATTTCTGCCGTGAAGCTGTAATGCGTTTCGGTTTGAAGGGTGGGGTAGCCGTTGTAACTATACTTGAGTGAGACCTTAGAACTTATATCTCAAGATGGGTGGCGCATTTACGTTGTGGATGTCTATGGGCTCCAGTAACCACTTAACACCAGGTGGGCTGTGAGCTTGTCCACCAATCTAAGCAATAAAAAAAAGGTTAATATTTGTCGAACGTAAATTTCATAGTTATCTGAACAGATGATACAGTAGTTAGCATTTCTGACCGATAGGCTAAGTAATGGATCGATTACCACCTCGGATAACATCGTGTGACGAACAGGTTTGATTGCATTGTGTCTGGGTGTTTCATGTATATATATTTAAACCTATATATATAAGTGCGTATATAAAATGTATCAAAATTGTGTGATTACCTGTAGGAACATTGAAATATATTTGTCAACCTAAACTGAAGACGCGGATTAAGTAATCAATTTCCTATCCATTAGCTATCGGTCATTTCCTGAAATCTTAATAACTTGAAGTTGTGGAAATTAAGATTGGAATAATTTCCGTTTACTGATTGCAGTTAGATTGGATTCCGAATTAAGTATATCTTAGTGTTCAAATTTAGGTATTTCTAATATACACTCCTACTTGTTCTATTGTCCTATTGCCATATGAAAACAGATATTATGGCAGAAGTTAACCTTCGTGAGTGATAAGTCAATAATCCATGGAAGACCGTATTTTACTGCTCAAGGTGGAGATTGCTCGCTTCGTAGGCCAAAAGAAATTTTGGCTAATTAAGAAAGAAAAAAAATTCATCCAGAAATTAGTAAAATTTTCCAGGTCATGGCGGTCTTGTGAATGACGATTAATTGACATCGTTAATGGTATGGTTATTAATATATCTTATGATACCACATAACAATTTCCTATATAACAAATATAATATAATTTGCTCCCTCCATCAGTTTCCGGCTTTACTTGTCCTAGGTTGTGCGCATCCAATTCTTTGCTGTCTAGTTTATTATGCCATTCGAGTAAATTTCCTTCGAATTTCCTACGCTTTCTTTGCCTTTGAGCTCGACCATTTCCATTTTTGATTTTTTTTATCTTGCTAAGTACCTGCTTCTATTCTGTTTTAAGTTCAAATGAGCATCTGTTAATATATTTCGTTTCGTTTTTGAAATTTTCTCGGCTTCAAGATTCTATTGCATGTTGACACGTTTTAAAACGTATTGAGCACAAAAATCAAAATGCGACGTGCCATGTTTTCATTACTATTTGCTGCAATTAGATACATAAATTTATCCGCATTTCCATCAACCTTAAGTTTTTTTTTTACTTAGATGGTTAGACGACCACATGTCCCAACTGCGGTTATGTGGTTACCAGAGCCCATAGTCATCAACTACGTACATGCTAATACTCTCCTCCTTAATATTTTGTTTGTATAATTAATTCTCAGTGAAGTCCTAAGTGTAAGTATAGACGACATGTCGGATGCTATAATAATGTAATAGTCCGTAAATACTTATGAAATGGTTTCTTAAATACTTTGAATTGCTTTATTATTTTCGCTATTATGTGAATCTGATTAATTGTTGAGTAGTGTGGCCGGAAGCCCACTTGTGTTATTGGTTTTTTTTTCTTCTGTCAATTTCAGGTGCCATTCTATACAGAAAGTTTATTGAAAAGAGTTTTTCTATTGGGGATAATAAGCTGGTCGACTTGTATTTGCTGATGTAACGCGTGTTCCCTTTCAAACAATAGGTTTTTGATTTTGTCCATTGTCATGATACAATATGATCATTTCTCGGTATTATTTGTTTGTGATATTATCTTACTTTGGGCAAAGTTAGACACGTTGAAATAATTGTGTTTTTAGAAAGCATGTTTTTTTTTTATTGCTTGGATGGGTAGATGAGCTCACAGCCCACCTGGTGTTAAGTGGTTACTGGAGCCCATAGACATTTACAACGTAAATGCGCCACCCACCTTGAGATATAAGTTCTAAGGTCTCAGTATAGTTACAACGGCTGCCCCACCCTTCAAACCGAAACGCATTACTGCTTCACGGCAGAAATAGGCACGGAGGCGGTACCTACCCGTGCGGACTCAGAAGAGGTCCTACCACCAGTAATAACGCAAATTATAATTTTGCGGGTTTGATTTTTACTACACGATGTTATTCCTTCACCGTGGAAGTCAATCGTGACCATTGGTTAAGTACGTATTTCATTAGAAAAATTGGTACCCGCCTGCGGGATTCGAACACTGGTGGATCACTACACACGAATGCACCAGACGTCTTATCCTTTGGGCCATGTAGCGTCGCTTTTAAAAATATGCGGCAATACTTTTAAAAATATAAAAACATTATTTTTTAAATTAACAGTCTATGTTAATCACGAACAAAACTATAAATTTCAAGGTACATAAAGTTCTAAAGATCGAATACAAATAACAAGGACTTTCCTTCCCAGGGGTGCCTTTAGGACTTTTCCTCGGCGAGTTCGATTAAATAATTCAGTCGTCAAGCGTTTTGCGGCAATTTGCATAGAAACGAGATCAGACTGGAGTCGCGAGTTGAAACTGAAATGAAATCGAGATTATTCCGAGATTGGAAAGAACCGTGCCTAATGCACTGTAGAAAGAAAATTTAATTTTCTACACGATCAAACTTACGTAGAACGATCGGGGGATTGCCGCAGATCATTCAGTGCTTCGACATTGTCATGCAAATTGGTTGAATTTTCCATTCGTTGTTTTTGTACAATATGATTGAAAAGTTATCAAATTAGATAATACGTAGTAATATTACCTATATAGTTTTTTATACACCTGTAGGTAGGTATATACGACAAAGGGAAGATCTTCCACTGTTTTCCACTTTCTTCCAGATAGATCAACCGAGCGGGTGATATCGCTCGGTAGACCGACACGGTCCGAATGTTGTTGTTCGGAACTTGTATATATGCGAGCTTAGCTTTTTTTTTTTACGCGCGCATTACTGCTTCACGGCAGAAATAGGCGGGGCGGTGGTACCTACCCGTACGGACTCACAAGAGGTTCTACCACCAGTAAAAATTATAATAACTTGATAATGTCGTAAGCGAGATTCAGGCATCTGTCAAATATCTTGTGTTCTGTAATGTGCACCGCCACACACCGAGAATACTTTTATCGTTGAACATTACAACGTATTTCGATTGAATAATTAATATTCAAATTAGACTTGAAGAATTAATGTATTTAAATTAGACTGTTCGTTTTGTCATTTTGATGAGTAACTTTGTAATTAGATTTTGATTTAGGTACACGCAACCATGGATTTGTGCAAACACAGAGGTAATTACTATGTTGATTACCTATCTATTAGATGCTGCGTTTGGTCAACTAACGTAAATTTGGGGCACATAATTTAATATTCAATAGGCTCTACCTGTGTAAATTAACTGCAACACCGAAACACGTTGTTTGCGTTGCCAAATCGTCGTCAGGGCTGGTGGAATATTTTCTGCTTATCGCAATATATGAAGCCATTTCATCTGGAAATTGTGAAACCTTGACACGACTGGCTGACTAAATGTAAATGCACTCGATTACATGCGTTAATTACGCAAAGAACAGCCTCTCATATCGGTTGAGTTAAATTTTGTACTGTCCGATGACATTGTGTAAGCTATTTCGTATACCTAATGCAAAAAAAAATAAAAAACGTGTACCTACCGGTCTTTTATTTACTTATTTAAATTCAATGTTTACACGTATGGATTTTTGTTCTTTGCTTGAATTAATTTAAATTAATTAAATATGTATATGTATTTATTCCAATAACTAAAATTAGGGGGATCTTACATGAAAATAGTCTATCTGGTTTTTAAGTACAGACTGCTCCTGGTACCTTCTGTTTCTTATTTCATGCTAATGACACTGTAGTTTTGCCACATAATTTTATTACCTAACGTTCTCATCGAACCCGTCGCTTGCGACGAAGGGCTCGGCGAGTAAATTAATCCACAGATGCAACCCACTGAGTTTCTCGTCGGATCTTCTCAGTGGGTCGCGTTTCTGATCCGGTGGTTGATTCTGCGAAGCACTGCTCTTGCTAGGTTAGTGCTAGGAACGTCATCAGGTTTGAACCCCGTGAGCTCACCTACTAATTTGGTGAATCTAGAATAACCCCTCAAGGTTACTACTCGTAGAATAGGAAGGAAAAGAGAAAAAAAAACTAACAGTTACTGCTTATTCTTTTATTCCAATATTGTAATTCTGGTCTTTTTTCTTGAGAAGCAGTGATCCGTATCGGTTTGCAGGGTGCCATATTTACTATTCAAAGACCAAGACATGGTGGTAACCGCTTAACATCAGATGGACCCCAAGCGCGAATACGCTAATAAGTCCCTCTCGCAGGTAACAATTTTTCTAATGAATTTCCTACTCAATGCATGTTCCCGTATAACTCCCACAATGAAAGAATAACCTAGTGTAATAAAAATTAACTAACCCATAGACACAGCCCACTGAGTTTCTCGCCGGATCTTCTCAGTGGGTCGCGTATCCGATCCGGTGGTAGATTCTGCCAAGCACTGCTCTTGCTAGCACCAGTATCAGCAATACCTCCTGGTTTGAGCTCACCTACACGCTAGGGTAACGCTAATAAAGCCTCTCAAGGCTATCAGCATAGGTAGGAAAAAAAATCAAACCAGCTAGAATATTATAATATAATTT
Organism: Bombyx mandarina; assembly: GCF_030267445.1. Lineage (NCBI taxonomy): Eukaryota > Metazoa > Arthropoda > Insecta > Lepidoptera > Bombycidae > Bombyx > Bombyx mandarina. Next base: position 9,091,754 of record NC_143229.1, read on the forward strand.
GCATATTTACTGATTGTAGGTAGTGCTTTAACCCTGCAATGATAGGTACCACCTACCTTGCTTATTTCTGTCACGAAACAGTAACTAATTACGGTTTCGAGGTTGGGAAAACCGTTATGCTATAGATTATTATTACCTGTATTATTTAGAATTAGATTAGTATTTAGAATTCGACCTTATGTAGCAAAGTGGGTGGCGGTACTAAGGTCGTGACCATTATGTGCTCCAATAACCACTTAATAAAAGGTGAGCCGCGAACTCATTCGCCCTTCGAGGCCCAATAAAAAACCCACATATTTAATATCAGAGTGGATAACCCAATATCAAAAGAATCCGACTTGCTTTGAGATAAATTATACGCGAAGGGTCCCGAGGACCAGTTCTTTTTAAAAAAAATTTATCTTTATCTGGATATACGAGCTCACGATCTACGTGTTGTTAAGTGGTTATCGGAGTCCATAGACATCAACAACGATAATGTCACCACCCATCTGGAGAATTGAGTTCTAAGTTTCCGTTTTACAGTACAACGGCTACCCCAGCCTTCGAATCGAAACGCATTACTGCTTCACGGCAGAAATTGACAGGGTGGTGGTACCTACCCGTGCTGGCTCACAACACGCCCTACCACCATATCTATACTAATATTATAAAGCTGGAGAGTTTGTTTGTTTGAACGCGCTAATCTCAGGAACTACTGGTCCGATTTGAAAAATTCTTTCAGTGTTAGTTAACCCATTTATTGAGGAAGGCTATAGCTATATATAACATCACGGTAAGACCGGACACGGGAAGTGGAGCACCAATAAAGGATGTTTCAAAATAGGGGTTTAAATAGCTCCTTAACATTCTATAGTTCAAAAATATTTTCACTATGTAAATGAAGTGGGGGGTAAAATTTAGCGCTATGCCAAAGTAACTTTTCCATGCGGACGGAGTCGCGGGCGAAAGTTAGTAAGAAATACATCTTCCTTGTGAATGTTAGTTTTGACCTCCTAAACTAAGTTTAATCGAATATACCGGTAAATATTTTTTACCGCACTATTGTGTTGGACTGTTGGTATAGAATGAACACCTTGACACTATACAATGCCGCGTAACAGTTTATATAAATCAGATGGCGTTCCGTTGATTTTAATAGTGAGCGAGCTTTCATTTGGTGTGACCAGTTCGCTTCGGGAATATGAAGAGAAAAGTTTGTACGTTTTTCGCGTTCAGCAGTGTCGTGTCAATATTCGGAGCCTGTAAGTTTATTGTATGAAATTTAATGAGAGATTCCATGGCCACATTTTTCGTTAAACGGATCAAGATAAGTAGCTCTTTGAACGACGTTCGTTCGAAATTGGTGTACATGCATTTGATGAAGATCGCTAAAGACATTTTGCAGACTTGAATTTTAGTAAATGCCCGAACATAGAGTTTGTGAAAAAATCATTGATATAAAATAAAAAAACCTCAATGTTTTTAAGGAAACGTCGGGAGAGCTTTACATGTTATTTTGGAAATCAATTTATATGAAAATAATACGATTTACGTATTATTTGAAATAAGCATCGAAACATCAATTCTATACTTTTCTATTATTCGACCAACACGCCTACGCAGTAGTTACCGTTATCTTTCTATTCTGAGTGTCGTGGCTATCATTCGTATAGTTATCAACCAAAAATTCGTGTGACTAACAGGTTTGCTTGCTTTGTCGTTGAGTGTTGAATTATTTACTAAATATATGTATTTAAATCTATGTAAGTTTATAAATCACCCCTGTTTATATAGTACAGGGATCTTAGTTTGGAGCCAGATTGTTCTATGTGATTCGTCTCCTAAATATTTACTAAAATATTTTTTCAAATACAAGCGCTAAGCAGATCACTTGACTGATACTGCAACTATAATTTCTGTTGTATAATTTCTATCTACATGTTTAAAAACTTCGAATTTTGTGTTCTTAATATAAAAATATTAGAAGTGTCATTCATTACAAACAAGGCGAACAGTGTGGTGGACTAGACTTCAACCGTTTATAGGGCATAACAAACTACGGAATATTTGCAAAAAAAGAAACGATTAAGATATCATTTTAATCATGTTTTAATAAGTAATGAATAACGAAATAAAATATTATTTTTTATTATTTAATTCTTTTAATCCATGAATGTTGCCAGACACGAAAATAAAGATCCCAATACGGAAGCGTTCAGAAACACTTGAAAAAAAAATCCCTTTGCCTTATAAAAAATTAAACTAATACGAACAGTGCGGCGCGGCGCCTAAAAATATCGACGTGAATTGTCGTGAATCTACTTTCGGGAGATGTTGATGAGTATGATCAGATAGTGTATCAATCATAATTATATCGCAGTTAAAATTACACATTTGCATTGTCGATTTTTTTAAAAAAACTTTTGCTGTACGTACTTACTATGACATTATTTCCGTAATCTACATTATTGGATAATCTAAAATAATTTATTTGTACCTACCTGTATATATATATGTTTACTGATGGTAGGACCTCTTGTGAGTCCGCACGGGTAGGTACCACCACCCCGCCTATTTCTGCCATGAAGCAGCAATGCGTTTCGGTCTGAAGGGTGGGGTAGCCGTTGTCACTATATTGAGACCTTAAAACTTATATCTCAAGGTGGGTGGCGAATTTACGTTGTAGATGTCTATGGGCTCCAGTAACCACTTAACACCAGGTGGGCTGTGAGCTTGTCCACCCATCTAAGCATTAAAAAAAATATAAACAAAGTCATTTCACAAAAATATCAGCCTAATGTAAATATAGCGTGAATTTGACCTTCCGTAACAAACTTGTTCCGCAATGTAATACTTGTGAAATGCTAAACGTATTTTTTTCGACTTCATTGCATTAAGCGACTACTTCGTTTTCATCTCTCGTATGCGTTAGTTGACGAATAGTTCCTGCCGGAGTCACGGTTATTTCAGGGTTAAAACTCCACGGACCGTGGTTAAAACGTGACCGTTTTACACATGGCTTATTTAGCAATAACATTATTGTGAATGGTTTTTACGTGTTTGCTACTTTGTACGAAAACCAAACAAAATATTTCAGTACGTGAAAATTGTTTAAAATCCAAACGATTCCGCTAAACATAATATTGAGTGAGAGTAAGAATAGCTTATCGTTATGGTAAACGGTTTTGGTACTGGAAGATATTTCGATTGACAATGTTAATGGTATATTTAGTTTTGTACCTGATGAGACGAAAACGATATTTTGAACTGAATTGATATTTTGAGCGGTTTGTTGTGATGTGATATGTATTTGATTTGAAGTTTATCGGTACTTGTTATATGATATGAAGATTTAGTAGGTACCAGGATCATACCACTGAGAGTGATAGTGCTACAAAAGTGAAATAGAAAGAAGAAATTGAGAGAGAGAAGAGATTTTGTAGGCAGCGGCTTGGCTCTGCCCCTGGGCGACGGTAACCACTCACCATCAGGTGGGCCGTATGCTCGTCTGCCTACAAGGCCATTAAAAGAAAAAAAAAGAAAAAAGTCGTTATTTTATTTTTGAAAACTATTGTTTCTAAAATTACAAACAGTATTTCTCTGCACTAAAAAAATTGTTCTCAATAAGCAGAGCAAACAATTTTAATAAAATCTATTTTGGGTAATAAATGTTGTTTACTTGTTTCATCATCAACCGTCGTCGATTCCTCATGACCGAGGACCGTGAGCACCACGGTCAAGTTTCTGTACCGGTTCTCTCTTGGCTTCCTGGTATTTAACAAGTTTAATCGCAACTGAGACGCTGGTAGCTGTGGCTCCTTTAACACATCTGGTTGACAGTCTTCCGCGACTCCTTTTACTTTCTACAGTGGCCTACAACTTTATATTTTTTAACTCACCAAGTTCGCGTTAGGCCACATGTTCGGAATATAAAGATGTATAAGGAATGTATATGTATGTATAAAGAATTTCAGCATGCAAACTGTAGACAGTTTTTTTTCTGTGTTAAACTATAGTCATTTAGTATTCATTTTGAATTTTAGACGTATGCTTTCACCATAACCACGGAACCCTATGTTATAATCTAAGGTGCAATGACCCAGACTCTTTTTGCATAGATCAACAGACACTCCGCATTGCAAAAATATAATTTGGCGATTTAGGTTGATTACTTCGAAATTACTATAATATATATTATTATAGTAATGTCCGCGGCATTAATATAATATACTTGTTTAATAATTTCATTATTAAAATTTACACGAAATATGTAGATCTATTAACATTATTACCTCTCTTGTTTATGTACGTTTTATAATACAATGACTTGAAAGATAAGTAACTGTAAATACACAAATGTTACAGCACAAAAACAAGAATTTTATTATTTTGGTTTTGTATTTTTCTTCCTCGTTATTCGCAAAGGACATTTAATATCGGGAAAATATTATTTCTTACGATCATTATGCATCGGCTACGGCCTCGTGGTCGTTATTAATGGTAAGGATAAATAGTTTATTGAATGTATATCTCCGGTAGCTTCAATATCCAAGAGGAATTCGTTCAGTTTTGAAATTATCGCATTGGCCAAACTTGTTTCGTCACAATGTAATTAAATTTAAATGTAAATATTTAACTAGACTCAATCGTTTGGACTAGTATTAAATTCAGTTAAAATATATTCTTATTTTATGAGTGATAAGCTAGTCGGATAATCCACTTATTGAAACTAAGTTGGCCAACCAAATTGATTTTTCGATTCAGCATCGGTAATTCTAGGCATAAAATTGCGGATTTATGGAAACTGCCAAATTTTATAGAAGTTGATCGACATATCTGGTTTTGGAACTTCATTCCATTAGGTAATTGGTGCAGTTTAAGCCGGTCGGTTTTGCAAAACTTTTATTCGGATTGCTCACAAAGTTGGAATTTATTTAGTCTGCCAATGATTGGTTGGAAGCGGAGTATTTAAAACATAAGTGTAATTGAATTTTACAAGCTATTTTTAATACACGAATATTAATTGTTAAAATTGATAGTTTTGAGATAATTTTGGATAAAACTGAATGCTTCCGTTTTTTTTAATTTTAAAACGTAATTTCCTATCTACGACTCATGACATTGGTAATGCCAAGCCACTGAAGTTGAAAGAGAAGCTGAAGGACGGTGTCTCATACAGAAATATCGAGGAAGAGAGTTAATTTTTAATGTAATATTTGGATTTACTTCGAGGAAATTCCTGAAGGCCTACCAATTGTAAATTAATACGTTACTAGCACGTGTACCGGAACGACTTCCACGATTAATGAATAACGTTGAGTAATAAAAACCAGACCCACAAAATTCTAAATCTACGTAATTCCTGAGGTGTATTGTAAGTCTCCACTGTAAAAAAATTTTTTAAAGGAAATCTTAATAAGAAATAAGGATGTTCAACTAGGAAGTTCTTGAAATTTAGTGGTGGTAGGAAATATTGCGAGCCGATACGGGTAGGTACAATCACCCTATTCATTCCTGCCGTGACGCAATTATGCATTCCAATTTAAAGGAAGTTAGGATATCTGTTAAGCTATATAATTATTTTGGACCTCATATTCAAGTTGGGTGGCCGCATTTATGTTTTGATATCTCTGAGCTTCAGTAAATCCTTAATTACAGATTAACTATATGATTCCTTTGAATCCGTTGTAAAATACCTCGTCTAATTTCCAGTACCTGATGTCCAGAAATGTAATCTGACTGATGCAGTATGCCTGAAGACGTCAGCGCAATCGATGGTGCCACAGCTAACCGATGGATTACCGGATTTGGGGTCTAAGGTGTTAGATCCCCTTTACGTGGAAGCCATAAAAGTTGACCTTGCCGGATTGAAATTGGCGCTTACTGATGCACAGATAACTGGAATGAAAGATACAATCATTGACAAATTGAGGTAATTTTACGCTATCATGGCAACGTTGAATCTGGGAAACAGGATAAAAGAATCAAGAGCGATTATCTTGTGAGCGATTATGTTGTTTTGAAAAAAAAAAGATCTCTCCATTTATTCAGATATTAATTTTGTTTGTGTAAAAATTCACTAAAAACTGAACAGTAGAATCAAAATAAATATTGACTAAAGGACCCTAATATGCTATAATATACCCTAAGGACCTTATTCACTCGTGGTAGGACCTCTTGTGAGTCCGCACGGGTAGGTACCACCACCCTGCCTATTTCTGCCGTGAAGCAGTAATGCGTTTCGGTTTGAAGGGTGGGGCAGCCGTTGTAACTATACTGAGACCTTAGAACTTATATCTCAAGGTGGATGGCGCATTTAAGTTGTAGATGTCTATGGGCTTCAGTAACCACTTAACACCAGGTGGTCTGTGAGCTCGTCCACCCATCTAAGCAATAAAAAAGAAAAGAAAAAAAATATATAAATGTACCTATAGTTATAATATTTAATTTTTTTTTCTTCATATTAATGCCGGTACAGAACAAAGCTTTATTTTGATTTTGTTTTAGCGTGGATTTAGCAAAAAAACAGATACAAGTTATCTGTCACGTCAGTGTTTACTTGAAGGGTAAATATAAGGCTTCAGGGAAACTCCTCATTTTGCCCATCACAGGTGATGGGGACACAACTATTAAACTAAGTAAGGATTATATAATATTAAACTTTCATCATGCGTTGAACATTAATACCAAATATACTATATTTACCAACATATATTTAATTCATATTCTTTTACAAAAGCTGATTACGCTTTTTTATTTTATTTTTTCAACTGACGTGCTTAATACGAAGTACCTGCGCCTAAGGGGTGCTTGAGGTATGTGGGTTTTGACGGTGTACAGACGTTGGGAGCAGACCACGGGCCCAAGGTGTTTTTAGGGTCCTACCCACTAAACAAAAGCGGATTACCCTGCCTTCCAAACGAGTCCTTATTACAAGCCTTATAAAGTCGTCGTGGCCTAAAGGATAAGACGTCCGGTGCATTTGTGTTGAGCGATGCACCGGTGTTCGAATCCCAGGCGGGTACCAAATTTTCTAATGAAATACCCTACTCAACAAATGTTCACGACTGACTTCCACGGTGAAGGAATAACATCGTATAATAAAAATCAAACCCGCAAAATTATAATTTGCGTAATTACTGGTGGTAGGATCTCTTGTGAGTCCGGACAGGTAGGTACCACCACCCTGCCTATTTCTGCCGTGAAGCAGTAATGCGTTTCGGTCTGAAGGGTAGGGCAGTCGTTGTAACTGTACTGAGATCTTAGAACTTATATCTCAAGGTGGGTGACGCATTTACGTTGTAAATGTCTATGGGCTCCAGTAACCACTTAATATGAGGTGGGCTCTGAGCTCGTCCATCCACCTAAGCAATAAAAAAAGAAGCGATTTCCGTTGCAGTGTAACTGTTATCAAATATGCAATGGTAATTGAAAAATCTAATGAAATAGAGGAAGCTGGGGGAAAGATGCGAACGTTTATGGGCAGATGAACGTCACCATGACTACTACTCGTGCGAGCTTACAACAGGCCCAAATCCTTCAATTAATCACATATTATTCGTTGCGTTATGCTTACAGAGAATCTCAGGATCCAAATGATATACCCGTTCAATCTTGTTAAGAATTCGGAAGGAAAGGACGTTATCGACTTAAGCAGCTACAGATATAGCTATGACGTCAAAGACAACGCGCACTTTCATATGACGAATTTGTTTAATGGTAACAAGCAATTAGGTATGTGGATGCACTTGAGTTGACTAATTGACTATTTAACTAATTGACGCGTTTGTAAAAACGAAGTCAGAGTGGTTTTTTTTATATCTAAGCTGATGGTCTAGAGAGACCATATCAGAGTTACCGGGCTAGTAGGTGAGCTCACGGGGCTCAAACGTTGTTGCTAACACGAACCCTAGCATGAGCCGTGCTTCGCAGAATCTACTACTGGATCGGAAACCCGACCCACTGAGAAGATCCGGCGAGGTACTCAGTTTGCTTCTGAGTGATGATTGAGTGAAGTGGCACATGTATAGTGTCAAAGTTTAACAAAAACCAGACTCCGTTACGCATTTTATCTTATACCTTTAAACGAGCAATTCTTGTATATTAATATACCTAGTCAGGTCATAAATTCTGTCACATGTTTAATGTAAAATAATTGAAACAAGTTTATTCATTATGTAACCATTCATATACCAAAATGAACTTAACAAAACATAGATTCTTATGACACTAAAGTTTATTCACAATGACCTCCGTGATTTTGTATACAGGCCTTCAATCTGCGCGGCCAGTCGTCTATCGCAGCACGAACGAGGTCCATGTCAATATCAGCGGCTGCCTTAATCAAGGATGTCTTGAGTGACTCCAAATTGGGATGAGGCTTTGAGCACGCCTTTTCCTCCAAGTGTTGACATATTCTGTAATCTAACGGATTCAAATCTGGACTGGAGGAGGGCCAGTCTTCGTGCCGGATGAAGTCGATTTCACGCGCCGCCAGCCAGTCTTGTGTGCTCTTCGCTCTATGAGCTGGCGCCGAATCTTGTTGGAATACCCAGTGCCTATTATTGAACATGGTATGAGAAACAGGTTCCACAAGGTTCGTCAGGACTGTATTTTGATACACAACTGCATTCGTTTTTACACCTTTCTCACAAAAATGTACCTCTGTTAAGCCCCAATAAGAAACTCCCAACCATACCATGAGCGAGGATGGAAAATGACCTCGTTGGACACGCGGAATACGGTTGCTCGCTTCTTCACTACTGTGTGCGTACACCTTATCATTTTGTTTGTTGTAGCTCTCTTCTACGGTAAAATTTTTTTTATCCGAAAAAAGAATTTCCCGATATTTTTTTCCCGCGTACCGCTTCAACAAAGCGCGGCATATCTTCAGTCTCAGGTCCATTAGACGAGCATTCAAACGATGTCCTGTTTTTCTTCGATATGCCCGAAGCCCTAAGTCTTCATTTAACACCCTTTTCACCGTGGTTCTGCTTAACCCCATCTGAAGGGCCAACAGTTTCTGCTTACGTTTGGGATTTCTTTGAATTCGCGCCTTCACAGCTTTTATCACTGCTGGATTCCTAACAGACCGAGGGCGACCACTTCTTGACCTGTCATCTACACTAGAGTCTTCATTGTATCGTTTGATGGTACGATAAACGAATCTTTTGGTTATATTAATTTTTTTCAGTATGTTAAAAATTTGAATTGGCGCGTAACCGCAACGATGCAACGCAATAACTGCAACACGGTCTTCTTTAAGCGTCCACTCCATATTTAAAAATGAGTAAAATTCTAAAAGTATACATTTTTTATTTTCATGAACAATTCGAAATTCGAATTCAATAAACTTTTTTGTGGCCAGCATTCTAAAAGAAAAGTTTTTACTGTGTGACAATACTTATAACCTGACTAGTTATATGTATATAATCTGAATCTCGGAAACGGCTCCAACGATTTTCATAAAATTTAGTATACAGGGGATTTCGGGGGCGATAAATCGATCTAGCTACGATTTATTTTCAGAAAATGTTGTTTTAGTCGTTTTTTCAATAATCAACTCTTCCGGACATCTATTGGCGAATAATAATACTATTTATCTTAATTGAAGGCAACTAACCGCTATAAAGACACGAGATGACGTTCTCAAAAAAAAATCATCATCTAGTATATAATTATACTAGAATAGACTACGCAATTTAGGTGTTCATGACTAAAGTAAAAGTTTCGATGTCATTCCCTTAATTTGAAGACATAAGCACTGGAATTTAAAATACACGTTGGTTGGTCCACCTGCAAAAAAAGAAAACAAATTTCTAAATTTTAATGAGAAGTCTCAATCAAGAAAGATAAATCAAAGGTCGAAGTTAAAATTACCTCAATATGCAATTATTAGGATAGGATGTCTATGCAAGATACAACGATCAATATATAATGTATAAAATACATAAATAATCTACAAAGTAATGTACAATAAATAAACAATTTACGTATGAAAATTTTAATGTTACTATTTAAATAAAGGCAGTCCTACCACGCTTCCACAAACATTCTTAAAAACAGTTATATATTTCATACAGGTTTTAATGTATTTTGTTCAGTTAGTAAAAAGTTATAACAAAATATCATATTTTACAGGTGACGTGATGTTGACCTTTATGAATCAAAATTGGAAAGCGTTGACGCAGGAATTCGGGAAACCGCTCCTCGAAATACCCATGGAGATGGTTTACAATACAGTCAAAACATATTTAAAATCTCAACCTTTAGAGGACATAGCTAATTTATAAGATAATGCCAAAGAACCTTTATTTTTAAGATTGTAGGTAGATTTTATATTGCATAATTGAGATGAATGGGTCACTGTTAGAAATATGACAATAGTAATTGAATATGCAATTTCGAAAAGGGCACATCTCTGAAAATGTAAAATGTTCAGGAAATGAAAAAAACTGATTATTTTCTAAAGCAGTGTAAAATTTAAAAATATTAGCTTTTGAGATATATTTTAGTGTTCATTAGCAATTGAAAATTACTGGAATTATTATAAAATGGGTGTAGGTAAGCCTCAAAACTACATGTATATGAAAAAACGTATTTGACAAAATATGCGACATGTGCCCTTTTCGAAATTGCATATTAAATTTAATTAATTGGAGTGGTCGTTGGATAAGACGCACGGTGCATTAGTATCATGCGATGCAACGGTGTTCGAATATCGCAGGAAAGAACCAAATATTTCTAATGAAATAAGTACTTTACAATTCATGTTTGACTTCTACGGTGAAGGAATAATAACATCGTGTAGTAAAAATCAAACCCGAAAAATTATGATTTGCGTAATTGCTGCTAGCTGGACGTCTTGTGTCTCCGCACGGGTAGGTACCACCACCTTGCCTATTTCTGCTGTGAAGCAGTAATGCGCTTTGGTTTGAAGGGTGGGGCAGCCGCTGTACTGTAAAAACTGAGACCTCGGAACTCATGTCTGTCTTGCCATGTGGGTGGCGGCATTTACGTTGTAGAAGCTTATGGGCTCCGGTAACCACTTAAAACCAAATGGCCATGAGCTCGTCCACACATCGAAGCTAAAAAAAAACTAATATTTAGTTGGTATTGTAAATTGTTTTTTACAAATGAGAAAATTTAGTACTTGTCTACATTTTTGTGAGGGTATTTTTAAGAATGTCACAAAATTGGGTTGATAGTGATACATATAATTAGAATCTTAATATAATAAGCATGTCAAGAATGTGATAATTGAAACATATTATATTTAAAGTTATATTTATATTTTTTACCATATTTTTCGATTGCTAAACATTACTTGCATTGAAAAACACATTTGTGGTTTTGATTTATTTCCAAATCCTGTATTATTAATAAATGTTACCTACTCCTTTTCGGAAAACAACAACATTGTTTGAGATAAAAAAATATGTTAAATAAGCTATTTAGTTTAATAATAAGGTCTTAGAATGTAATCTATTTCTTCTATGTTAGTACTTTTGTGTATAGAGCTTTAAAGAGAAAATTGCATAAAATGTAATTAAGGATTCTGTTTTGAGTTTTATTGAAATCTAATAAAGTGATAACCCTGAAGAATCAACAAAAGCGGTAAGCAGATTCAAACTAATCGGATAATACGCGAACACGTACATACGAGACTAAATACAAAGAAATAATCATTTTTAATAAATTATTGTCCATTTTAATAGTTATGTAACTTTGCATTGCGCAAGGAGATTTTTTTATTTCTTGCTTAGATGGCTGGACGAGCTCACAGCCCACCTGGTGTTAAGTGGTTACTGGAGCCCATAGACATCTACAACGTAAATGCGCCACCCACCTTGAGATATAAGTTCTAAGTTCTCAGTATAGCAACGGCTACCCCACCGTTCAAACCGAAACGCATTACTGCTTCACGGTAGAAATAGGCAGGGTGTTTTTTTTTTTCGGGCCGGGGGCCGAACCTCCTACGAGGTCCCCCCGCATAAGGGGCGCGCGGGGTATGTGAGACTCAACGATCTGCAGGTGTTGAGAGCAGATCGCGGGCCCAAGGATTTTAGGGCCCACCCACTAAACGACTCCCCTGCACTCTTACACCCGACGTCCGATCCCGTCCGAGGTCAGAACTCGGATGAGGTACGGGGTTACCGCGGTCAACACTGCAACCAGACAGCGCGGCTCACCCCATGGACGCCCAGCCGACGGAGCCTTCGAGGCGAATCGAAGGCTCTGAAACGTCAGCCGTCTCGGTACGGCAGCCCGTCAGGCCGCCCAGACGGTGCCGCTGGTGTTCCGGGATACCCCGCTGGACCAGAACCAGCCTGCCGCCAACCGGTCGCTCTTTCGTAACTCCTTGGCAGCGCGCTAGAGTGCTGGTAGCGCGCCGCGCGGCCTCTACCCCCTCAGGTCGCCCCTTGATCTTCATCTGGAGGAAGCCGCCATCTACAGGGGCCGGAGTCGGGCAAAAATCCTTCTCCGGCCCCCAGCTCGGCGGCAACGGATAGGTGCGGAGAGGGATTAGCTCTCCCTATCTCGTTCCGCCGCCTCCTTCTGCGAGATGGTGTACTCGCAGAAGTCGAGCATCGCCTTCCAGTGTGGTGATGCCTACCCGTGCGGACTCACAAGAGGTCTTACCACCACTAATTACGCAAATTATAATTTTGCGGGTTTGATTTTAACTACACGATATTTAGTATAATATCCTCCTCTGGTCGGCTCCAATCAAAGGGGGTGCAATCGAACGGGGGTGTATGAATCCCGTACGGCTCGACACTACCATCCTGTCTGATTCTGTCGCCAAGCAGATATGCTGCTCGGTTTTATTTTTTATTTTTTTTATTGCTTAGATGGGTGCATGAGCTTATGGCCCACTTGATGTTCAGTGGTTACATGGATATGGATCTTAAGACATATGAGTTCTAAAGTCTCAGTTTTACTACGCCTCCTTTCAAAACGAAACGCATTACGGCTTTATGGCAGAAACAGGTAGGGTGGTGGTACGTACTCGTACAGACTCACAAGACGCTCTATTACCAGTTTGGTGTGCGCCCTACTACTCGTTGAAGGGTGGGAAATCTGTTGCTTTATACAATTTGTAAAAATACGTCCTCGTGGTGTGTGCTCGTCATTTCCATTGTGACGTCTAGAACCCTAAACATCAAATCGCCGTAAACTCGTTGAACCAACAACGCAATTAAAAAAATCGGTTTGCCAATCAACTTACTTTTTTCAATCCAAAATTATTTAATATCCCACGTAATGTTACATACAATTTAAAACTGACAAAATCGCTTCTGTGTCCAATGTTTTTTCTATTTTTTACTTGACTCTCATTATTCCTAAATGGAAGGCAATTTAAGCAAATTATTTTGGACATTGTAAACATTTGTAGATAACAAATGTTTACGTGATTACTGTAACCACGTTAGCTAATTATATTTAAGAATAGCTAAACTGTTGAATCATTGGGATTTAAATAATTTATGTAGATGAAGATAAATTAATAAAAATAAAAGATAAAATAATTTATAAAGAAAAATGAGACAGGAAAAGTTCTAATAAACGATGAGAAAATAACAAAGTGCTGAAAGATATACTTTGAAAAATTAATGAATCAGGAGAACTACTGGAATAGGGTGATTAATAGGAAGCCAGAGAACGTCGGGCTCGTGAATGAAATCGGTATGTATGAAGTTAAAGAAGCAGTGAGAAGAGAAGAAAAGACTCAATACCGAAAACAAGAAAGATACTCCAGATACTCGTAATAAAACAGCAGAATTCAGTGTATTTTGAGTGAATTTAAATACTTCTTAAGTTTACTTTTACTTTGTTAAATGTTCCAAGTTTTGTGGCAAATAAATTTAATTATACGAAAAAAAAAGGTAAATCTGTTTTCAAGCCTAAGCCGCTGGATCAATTTTAGTGAAATTCGATATGAAATTAGTGTGAATCCTGGGAAAGAATAGATTGTCTTTCTTCCCATTGCTGTGTTTGGGTCTCCGCTCAAGATATACCTATAATATATCGACTAAGCCGAGTTTCAAAATATGTTTTCATTAGGTATTATTTTTTTATTATTATTGTATTCCATCTTCGAGCCGATGAATTGCCAATGTTATGTACGCCATTATTGTCACATGTATCAGGCCATAAATAAAAAAGTTCAAGTTATTTTCAATGTTAAATGTTTGTGATGTGGCAGTACTTTTTTAAATAAATAAAAAAATAAAAATAGGCGCTTGCTAAATACCACCAGCGATTTGGAAATTGAAATATCCAATTTGAAGACGAAACGTACAGGGTATGAAATCAATAATAAGTAACCTTTATGAGTGGAGGCGCTCCACTTAACCAACTAGTTAAGTATGTTATTGTGGAAATGAAAATGTTTGAAAATATTAAGTATTATTTTCCATGGATGAATATTTTTAGATTTACTTATAACGCTCACTTTATGAAAATGATCTGAAACTTAATAGAGTTGTTGTTGGCACTTCGCAGAAAGTTTCTGGAATAGTATCTGTCGGGTGGAGTGCGAATTGTTTCAACGAATGGGTATATTTTATACATATTTTAGTGGCAGTCACAGCGCGGTCGACTTTTACGAGTTTTATGGTAAGTTTAGTTTTAGTTTAATTTATCGTTTTTGTTAGGGTGAAAATCGTCATTGCTCCCTTTGCCTTTCCATCTTATTCGGTTCCTTTAGGTTGTTTTGATTTGTTTTTTTTTGGGTAAAAATAATCTTTAGGCTATACCGACTTTTACTTATTTTTCTATTTACAAAACTGTTTATTTTTAAATCTGTGTTTTAATTGTTAAGATACTGACAACTTTTTAGGCTTTTTATTGGCTAATTTTTGTACATAATACACACAAAAAGGAACATAATTGCTCTGGCCTCTGAAGGCCTGTTTTGGTGGACGGATGGATGGATGGACGAATGGCCCCAGGATAAAGCCTCAAGAAAAATCTAGAACGTACAGGAAGCGACATAGGCCCGAAATATCCATTTTATCCACACATTACGTACTATCGTAATTCGACACGGGATTCGCTAGATTTGAAACGAATTAATGTTATTTGTTAACACAGTGAACTTGACGGCAAAAGTAGTCGAGGGAAAAATATCTCGCGGACTATCTCCATAACGATGGACTGACCTCATAAAATCTGTCTTCACTTCAGCATAAATTATTGCTCTCACTCTGCGAAGCAACGTGCGAAATGGCGTCGCATCGCGAGAGCATCGATATCGCAGGATCCGACTGATGTATGACCACGACCACTCTGTCAAGAGTGTACGACTGGGAAGAAGAAGTTAACGTGCTACGTACCACCTCTGGACGCATCTGGCTAATTTAGGATTCGAATTATCCTTTAATACCAGGTATACCGTAAGCTCTTAGCATTAAAAAAGCTATAAAATAATCAGCTTCAGAAAATTACCCAATACCGGGTGGACCGTGAAATCGTTTGCGCCTCTAAAGTAATATAAAATTAAAATCTTTGAAACCACTCGCATACGACATCAGTCAAAACTACACGAAAGACATTTTATAGCTTCAAAAAAACAAGATGTTAATTTTATTTTAGATAAATATTATTTCCTACATTTAAGTTAATTTTTGAATTCTGAATTAATTTCTGAATATCGATCGTATTCAATTTCCTGTTTTAGTGTTTGGATAAAGTTCATTTCCAAATTATTTGAATTGAAACGTCGATTTTAGTTTTTTTATTCCAACGTTCAATATACATATTCAAATATTATCTCTAAGTGTTATTATAACACATTATTTTAATGCCAACATGACCGGGATGTATTATATTATAATTTCTGCCATAGTAAACTAGTCTTAAAACTAGCTAGGCACATTACAATATATGTAAATGGCAAATAAAAATCGCGTTGCGTACTATGTAAGAGTCTTTTTTGAGAAGTAAATCTACATTTTATGTCAAAAAGCGTTGCAAATAAATTTGTTCATATCTATAAGTTCAGACAACCGAATTATCAGACCAGATATGGTCCAGATCTCTGGACCATATCATGGATAGGATAGGATTACCATCTGGTAATCCTATCCTATCCATCCTATTAATATGCCATGAGAATATGAAGTTGTCGTAGCCTAAAAAAGAATTCGCCTAGTGTATTCGTATGGAGCCATTCGTGTATCTCTACGTGACTTTTACTATGAAGGAATATGATAGAGTAATAAAATCATAGCATACAAAAATTACCTGTGTATTTTTTTTTCTACAACGTAAATGTGCCACCCACCTTGAAATATAAGTTCTAAGGTCTCAAGTATAGTTACAACGGCTGCCTCACCCTTCAAACCGAAACGCATTACTGCTTCACGGCAGAAATAGGTAGAGTGGTGGTATAAAAAGGTCCCACCACCAGTAAAAAAATACTGCAATTTTGATGTACAAGCCCCAAGTCTCAAAGTGGGGGTAGGAATTCACGTTGCCGTGTCTCTGGACTCCGCTAACCATTTAAGACCGGTTGAACCGAGGGCTCATCCTATGCAAATAATAACTTCACTCTCTCTTCCAAGCTATTTACCTATCCCACATGGCAAACAATAATAAAACATAATTTACCGATTGATCAAATTCAATTGAAACTTCAACTTGAAATCTGTTTCAGTATTTTCAATAATGCGCTCATTTAATTCTAGATAATAACTCTTGATCGACTCTTTTACTAACTACCTCCAAATTCGTATTTTAAGTACTGCTAGCTCATTTTTTTTTTTTTTTTTTTTTTATGATTGAAAGTTTACTGGTGGCCCGAAGGCCTTTCCAGTTTCACCAGGACAGGTGGGCGAGCAAAGGCTCAGCCAAGAGGGGTGGGATTTGCTAACAACTGCCCGAGCGCCTCCGAAGGAGACCTAACAACTCAAGAGCAATTGTTTCGCGAATGAATCTACTACCGGATCGGAATCACGACCCGCTGAGAAGATCCGGTGAGAAACTCAGCGGGCTGATGCATGGGTTAGGTTGCACGTCGACCTCTTTGTCGAGTTCGACGAGTACGGTTACCGGGGTCCCTAAGCCTGCCCCTAGTATTAGAGCTGAAGGCATCTAATGCAAAGGTTATTGGATCTGATGGATCCGTAAGGACGTGTCTAGGGCGTCGACGGTGACTGGCTCCTGCATGATCAGGATTCGGGGAGTAGTCAGCGGCGGCAACGATAAGGCGATTATCATGACGCATAGCCTTATCGAAGTATCGTTCCGACGCTGACTTCATGTTTTTCCGAATTGATTCGAGGCCCAGGTCGTCGTGTAGGTCAACGTTCCTCACGAACCACGGAGCCCCGACAGCTAACCTGCAAAAGCGGGATTGTAGGGATTGGAGGGTGTCTATGTGTGTGCGGGCCGCGTGAGCGAACACCACACTCGCGTAAGTCATGACGGGCCTTATGCAAGTTTTGTAAAGTGTCACCTTGTTCCGAAGGGACATTTTACTCCGCTTACAGATCATGGGGTAGAGTCTACCGAGAATAAACGCGGCACGGTCACGGACTGATTTTATATGCGGGCGGAATGTCATCGATGCATCCAGGGTAACGCCCAGGTACTTGACCTTCCTAGCCCAGGGTATGGGTTGTCTAAAGAGAGTAATCGGGGGTGTGAGATTCCTCCTCCTAATCCGGGAGGAAATCCGTGTGGAGCTTCCCCTCTGAAATAGCACCGCAGTACTTTTCGCTGGGTTGATGTCTATGCGCCATTTTCGGAACCACTGTCCTAGGGCTAGGGCTGCGCTCTGAAGCTTCTTCGCGATTAGGGACTTATAGCTCATATTACAATTCTGTGCACTCTATTAGTGTTTCGAGCAATCGAGATTTCCATCTTACAACTAAAGACAAGCACACCACATTCATATTTTTGTATCTATTTACCCCAGTAAATATTTCCGTAAACTTATTTTTCAATGTACAATTATTAATAAAAAATGTCTTACAAAATAACGTGGCAAATTAGTTTTAATGATTCTCGTAGTGTTATCCTTCACTAACACTCAGTACTTTTTGAGACTGTTGTATATTAAGACGTAGATTGTGTCGTCTTAAAACAGTCTGAAATCGTTTTTCTTGTATTCACGTACATAAGGAACATTAGAATAAAAAAGGAAATGTTTATTTTAAATGGAATATTTTTGTTATTTCTCATGGACTATACGCGCTCGTCAGGTGAGTATTGCAAAAATGGAGAATATTTCCTCGATTTGTTGGGATTCAATTTATTAGCTAAAAACTGTTGGCGTAGTTCAACTATTCTATTGATATTATTCTTTTATCGATGAAAAATACGGCTCATTTTCATACAGTATATTTTTAGTTACATACATCATGTTTCGCACAGCCTTAACATTACCATTCGACAGGCATTGTACAGTTAATTATTTCGGATACAAAATTAAAATACCAAGACTTTTATTGTTATGTAAATTTTTTATAAATGTGGTGTATTTAGTGAGATATTCAATGATCAACGAAAAAGAAATGTTAGATAATTTTACTAGTGACTAATGTGTAAATTTATTTAAGAAATAGCTATACATATTTGCAAATATATGTATGTATGCAAGCCAACGCGTTAGTTAATTATAATTGAATTATTTAATTTAGGTACTGAGCTTAATAACTTCTGTATTTAATTAGCTCATCTAAGAATTTAGGATTAGTTCTTCATTAGAAGTATCACTAATTGAAAATCACTTTTCCGACTTACGTGATATGACGTTTACTAGCCCGGTACTATCATAATATGACTATTCCTGTCCCGAAACAGTCATGTTTTTGTTTGAAGGGCGGGACAGCCGTTGTACAATGCAATGAGATTTCGATTAGGGAATAAAGAAGAGATACGATGGGTGTCAGAATTTACGTAGAAACATCCATGGGTTCTGGTAGCCAATTTATACTGAAAAATATGTATAATAAAATAATGTTCCGTAATAGCAGTAGCATCTTTTCAAAGTTATTCTTCTTCTCTATCATCCTATAGAGTTAATTGTGAGAATGCGTATTGTTAGTTCATACAGGCAGGTATGTTCCGAAAAGCAATCGTGCAAACGGGCTTGAATGTATAATCCTATTGGAATTGTGATGACAAAATAGGCCACGGTTATCGCTTATCTATAGTAATATTATAAAGCTAAACAGTTTGTTTGTTTGGTTGAATACGCTAATTTCAGGAATTACTGGTCCGATTTGAGAAATTCTTTCAGTGTTAGATAGCCTATTTATTGAGGAATATATTTATTATATTAAATAACATTACGCAAAGAGCAATGAGAGTTTTTGAAAATCGGGGCTTTTTTCCCTTTTTCCGAGCTTCCGCTGCGTGCGCTGCGGAAACGATTAAAGTTTCACTAAAGTTATGTATGACAGAATTGTTTCCCTTTAAAAGTTCTAAAAAAGTCCACGATAGCATATGTCTATATTTTAAGGTTGGCTCACCATGACCTTTTTTATGCTAATAAAATTTGTTCTAAAATAAAGAATTATTTGTGAAAGTGTTTTTATATAGATGATATTAATCCTTATCCAAATAAATATTTTTTTCATTACAAGTAATTTTTAATTTAACAAAAACTAAAATTTTTATATAATTAAAAAAAATATAGTAAAAAGTATTATTATTAGAATGGGTTCAAGCATTCTCGAGAAATCGGTGAATATACATAAACAAAAAAAAAGTGTTCGTCGAATTGATAACTCTTTTGAAACGTGATTTTGGTATCTTAAATAGCTCCTTATCATTCTATTATTAAAAAACATTTTCACCTTTCTTCTACATAAATGAAGTCGCGGGTAAAATTTTGCGTTATCCCAAAGTAACTATTCCACGCGAAGTTGCGGGCAAAAGCTAGTTATTGATTAAAAACGGTGTACAATATGACAAAATATATGGTAACAAGAGTAAGCTGAAAAAGTAATCTAAGAATTTTTCTATCACACTACTAAATATCGACACAATAATTAATTTAGAGCATACTATGTACGAGTATAACCAAAGTGTATTGATTGAGTTAGAATATGCATTGTATAGAATCTGTCCTTTCAGTTTTGCCAGTGGATAAATGTAAACTAGAGAATTCAGCTTGTATGATAACGGCCTTTCAAAATGCGATGCCCGTGTTCTTCAGTGGTCTTCCGGAGATCGGTGTTGAAGTTCTTGACGTCATGGAGCTGGATTACGTTGAATTCGATATATCTGGCCTTAAGTTTACGCTGTCAGATGGTCGTTTGAAGGGACACAAGAACGCAACTATAGACGATGTCAAGTAATTTCTTCTTTAATAACATATGGCTTAATTAATATAATATATGAAGCGGTAGGCAGCGGCTTGGCTCCGCCCCTGGCATTGCTGAAGTCCATGGGCGACGGTAACCACTCACCGTCAGGGGGGCCGTATGCTCGTCTGCCTACAAGGGCAATAAAAAAAAAGACTATTTGTGCAGGTATGAAATTCGTCTTTTTGCAATATCAGTTCTGAATGTCTGGCGTTTTTATCAATGCTCATAAATACGTTGGAGAGCAGGATGGCTATTAAAAAACCAAATGTGACTTCGACTAATTGTAATCTGAAGTGTAAAGGTAATCCTTTAATCAGGCGGGCTATTTCCATTTAAAATAAATTAAAAAAACCAACGATGCTAATTTAATAAGTGTAGAATATGTTATATTTTACTAACCGTTTCCTCAAGTCCATGCGAATTAAAATAAACCATGCGTGGACGAGCTTACAGCCCAGCCCACCTGGTACTAAATGGTTATAGGACCTAATAGATATCATAACGCGAATCCTGTCACCTACTTTGAGACATGAAATCGAAGTCTCAATTGTTTTTTTGTTTTTTTATTGCATAGGTGACTGGACGAGCTCACAGCACACCTGGTGTTAAGTGCTTACTGGAGCCCATAGACAGCTATAACGTAATTGCGCCATCCACCTTGAGATATAAATTCTAAGGTTTCAAGTATAGTTACAATGGCTGCCCCACCCTTCAAACCGGAACGCATTACTGCTTCACGGCAGAAATAGCCAGGGTGGTGGTACCTACTCGCGCGGAGTAAGAATTAACCTGTGAAAGCAATACAAGCATGATTCTAGTTTTTTGGTCACCAGGACCATATGTCATAATGGCAACTGGACATAGTCGGAAATACATTAATATATTAATTCAATAGCCTGACTTGAACACGGGTAGAATTTTTATTCGAAGCCTTAATCTTTGAACACTGTTCAAAATACAATTGATGCAAAAAAAAACATAAAAATAAAGAGTAACGTCAGTAGGAGTAAGAGAAAAACAAAGGAAAAACCTTTTTAATCGCCTTAACCAATTCGTAATTTCAAACTATACTAGAAAGTTATTTATCTAAACAATTGTAAGATATGCGACGTTTTAGGATCGACTGGGATTTTGTGATTAAATATCAAACATTGTTGGCTTTGGTTTAATATTCACGTCATTTGTCACAATGGCTAAATAGCCAAACTCTAGAGTGGCCAACGCAGATGTGATTTAGTTCCGACCGATTGACTCTGATCGATTTATTGCGATTAGCGGAGCTGTGTTCGGTTGGCATTGTAATTAGAGTAAGCTTGTTGTTACAGCTATAGTATGTACACACCGTAAATGGTTTTTAATAAGATTGACTTAACAGGAGTTTAGGAGTACTGTTTTTATTATGATAATTGTGCTTATTCCAGATTATATATGAATTTTATGTAGGTACATACTGAAGATATAATTCAAAATAGGTATTGTTATAATAATAAAATAGAATTGAAAGGCATTTACTGCATAAGATGCTAAATAGAAGTACTTCTTCTGTATCTGTTTGTCGCGTTATATTTGCAGATAATTTTAAAGCAACAAAAATTATTATCAATTTGGTCGTCGTGGCCTAACGGATAAGACGTCCGGTGCATTCGTGTTGAAGCGATGCACCGGTGTTCGAATCCCGCAGGCGGGTACCAATTTTTCTAATGAAATACGTACTCAACAAATGTTCACGATTGACTTCCACGGTGAAGGAATAACATCGTGTAATAAAAATGAAACCCGCAAAATTATAATTTGCGTAATTACTGGTGGTAGGACCTCTTGTGAGTCCGCACGGGTAGGTACCACCGCCCCGCCTATTTCTGCCGTGAAGCAGTAATGCGTTTCGGTTTGAAGGGTGGGGCAGCCGTTGTGACTATACTGAGACCTTAGAACTATATCTCAAGGTGTGTGGCGCATTTACGTTGTAGATGTCTATGGGCTCCAGTAACCACTTAACATCAGGTGGGCTGTGAGCTCGTCCACACAGCTAAGCAATAAATAAAAAAATAAAAAAATGTGGGGATTTCTTTACATAATTTTTTTGTGATGAAAAACCGTAATGTGATGATTTTTAGCGGTATATAATAGCGGTCTGTGTGCATTTATACTTTATCTTGATGTCATTATATTCTTTGGTAGATACATTCTAAATATTGTTGGTTAATAAAATGTTGTTATACAATCTACGGATAAAGTTAATGACAAGTGAAAAGGAAAAGTAGCTTTAAATAGTGTAATTTTGTTTTATTTTGCAGATGGGACACAGAGAAGAGGAGATTTGATGTAATCTATCATCTCGATTCTTCTATCAAGGGACATTATACCGCCGGCGGTAGCATACTCGTTTTGCCGATCACTGGTGATGGACAAATGAAGCTAAAATTGAGTAAGTCTCGAAATTTTGTCTCTTTTAAAAAGCAACATCAATTCTGTAAACAAATGGAATATTTCGTTTGCATTAAAACAATATTATTATATGAAATTTTATTATTAAAAAGAAATACATCTTTTTTATCTCGTTTTGCTATATACACACGATCCCGATGTTAAGTGGTTCTGTCGCTAAACTTAGCTGTGTGGTGTAGTCTAATCTATACTTACTTATAATATTATAAAGAGGAAAGATTTGTTTGTTTGTTTGTTTCGAATAGGCTCCGAAACTACTGGACCGATTTGAAAAATTATTTTTCCATTAGAAGCCGACATTGTCCCTGATGAACATAGGCTACTTTTTTAATTTTTTTTTTAATTTTTTTTTTTGGTTTCATGTGTGTTTTAATGTTTCCGAAGCGAAGCGAGGGCGGGTCGCTAGTATATCATGAAATATATAGCAGAGAGGTTATTACGACGCGAATTTTTGAACTAAATAGGTATACTCCTAATTTACGCTGGGAAATAACGATTTTGTTTATGACTTACTTATTATACTAAACTTTAAAAAAGAAATTATATTCATTGCCAGTATTCAAGTATGCAATTATTTTCAGAGAATATGCAGATCCACTTTTATATTGAATATGACGTGGAAAAAGCAGACGACGGCAAAGATCACATTGTTCTTAAAAAATATGATTTCGATTTTGACGTAAGAGAAAATGCACATTTTGAACTGTCAAACCTTTTCAATGGTAACAAGGAATTGAGTAAGTATGGTAATTGCAATTTTACTGATGAATCATATTCTATTTTATTTAGAACACATCGAGAAATGTGTAGTTTCCTTCTTCCAAGTATCCTACTAAGTGGAATTGTCACAAAATATAATTTGATTTGACATATAGGTCAATGGTAAATTACATATGGATATAAATGGACAATAAATGGATAATTGTATAGTATTATTACGGACGGATTATTTAAATGAATTATATTAGAAGGTCGAAGTAGTTGAGGTCGCAGACACATAGATATAACATATTGTAAATCGTATTATCATTAAACAATTACTAATTTTAGCCTTAAAATATAATATATAGTTTAAAAGTAAACTAGCTCAAGATGAACTGTTTTGAAAATATTGTTATCAACCTAAAATTAAATTAAATCTTCCTATTAATATAAAATGTTGAGTATCTAGAAGTATTTATAACAGCACTGTTCTCACGCATAGACAGATTAGAATTTTTTTTTGTGAAATATGTGAAGTCTAAGAATGTATACAGTTTTACTTATTAAAAACATCGGGTAACTATTTAAAGTCATAGTGGCATGACGGATAAGAACGGGCGGTGTTCTCATATGCCCATTGCATTTGTACCGCCAGTATCCGATATCTATATATCTATGTACAGACGCAGCAGGCAATTAATTACTTTTCATAGGGAATACACACTTGAAACGTGCTCACGAATATATAACAGAGTACTGTCGCAGTCAAAACTAGTTTTACGGTTTAATCTGGCGTTTTTTATTGTCATGATATTATTTCCCTGCCTATTTCTGCCGTGAAGCAGTAATGCGTTTCTGTTTGAAGGGTGGGGCAGCCGTTGTAACTATACTTGAGACCTTAGAACTTATATCTCAAGGTGGGTGGCGCATTTACGTCGTAGATGTCTATGGGCTCCAGTAACCACTTAACACCAGGTGGGCTGTGAGCTCGTCCACCCATCTAAGCAATAAAAAAATTAAAAAAAATATTCATGTAACTGTATTTTTTAAATTTGTATTTTATGATTACAGGTAAAATAATTCACAGTTTCCTCAATGAGAATTGGAAACAAGTAGTAACAGAATTCGGAAGACCAATTATGGACGCTACAGCAAAGAAATTCTTCAAGAACATAAATATATTCTTCGAAAAAAATTCACTTGAAGATATAGCGATTTTGTAGAAATAGCTATTATAATGTGTATTAAATGGTTCTTTTGTTTATATTGCGAATTTTTCAACATTTCACCTAAGTAAGCTGGTTACTTATTATTAAATGGTTTTTTACATATAGGGGACATTTTTTTAAATTTAGATCAAATCATAAGTTTCATTGATTTACTTAACGTCTTCATCGATGAACAAAATGAAAGATAAATGCGCTCAATGTTGCTTGTTGAATATCTAATGAAGGGCTCGTATTTTATTAGAACGATGTTCTTCGGTGACTAAAAGCGTAGCTAATATGTACATATGTGCTTTCGGTACTTTCCTTAAATAAATAACTCGTAAACCATTTATGTAATTATTAAAACGAATGTATCTAAATAATGTATCTAATTGTATCTAATTACTGGTGGTAGGACCTCTTGTGAGTCCGCACGGGTAGGTATCACCGCCCGGCCTATTTTTGCCGTGAAGCAGTAATGCGTTTCGGTTTGAAGGGTGGGGCAGCCGTTGTAACTATACTTGAGACCTTAGAACTTATATCTCAAGGTGGGTGGCGCATTTACGTTGTAGATGTATATGGGTTCTAGTAACCACTTAACACCAGGTGGGCTGTGAGCTCGTCCACACATCCAGGCAATAAAAAAAAAATGTGTTTACAATATAGAACATTTAAATATAAAACATTAAATTTAAATTTACTTATAAGATCGATGTGTGTGTGTTTGTGTGTCTTTATATGTATGTATGTATGTATGTTCCCTATTCCGAAATGGTTGTTTTGATTTCTATGAAATTACCAAGAAGTCTTCAAAATGGTCTAACAAGTGATGATAATGTTTGATAGCGATTGGATTAAAGTCAATTTAAAGATTGGCTAGCAAAGCAAGCGAGCGGAGTTTGTATAGTATTTAATAAATTTAAATTTGATAGCTTGAAACACAAATTAACTTGATAAACTTAAGATATTTATATAGATAATCAGGGTCTTAGCCCCGGCTGTGTCACATCACTCGACACCATTATATCGGACATCTTATCCTATATGTACTATGAAATTTTTGTATAAGTACAGTCTGTTTGTTTTAACACGCTTTTATTATTATTAGAGGTCCCGCAGTAGTCGAAATTCGACTTTAATCAATTGGAATTGTAGGATAGGTTTGTACACTATTATGATTGTAATTTATACTTCTATGATCACAAATTTCGCCAAGGCTACACTATAAAAAAATATTAATAAAGACAAACCATATTTAATCTATTCTCAATTTGACCACAGACGTCAAGAACCAAAGTTTGACAATAAATAGTATGCATGCGTCTGTGCGTCAAATACATGGTATGTAGTGTGTGTAATGTTTTCTTTATTGATTTAATGTATCTTTTATGCTTATTTAGAAAAAATTATTAGCTTTGTGCACTTCTTCTCTATATTCTCTATAAGTGTGGAAAATTTCATACTTCTCCGTCAGCGCAATTTTCGTAAAAAGGGATACAAAGTTTTTGCTTCACGTCTTAATATATAGATTACATTATTATGTAACCATGTAACGGAACCCTTGAACGTCGGATTGAGTTAAAATTTCGCACACCTATCAAGGACCAATGACAAAACAATAGGTACTTTAATTTATAGGTCGAATATTTTTGATCAAGATTTCCAGTATGTACGCGCGTGCTGGATTCCTTGGACACGAGGTTAGTTTTTCAGACTCCTTTTCCGAATTCGAAGTTTCAATCCCCGCTAAAACTCTGGTAATCACAGAACGTATGATCGGATAGAACAACTTGGTTGCACAAAGTTGACAGGGACAGTCCCTTGTAACGGTGAAACATCGGATAAAATGGTTATATTACGAAATAAATCATAGAACGACTTAATGACCGGTCTTCACATATAATACACTAAATTAGATTAGATTAATTAGATTCTTCTTTACAATGAAATTACCATCGTGAAATACTGAAAAAGCAAAAAAATAGTTTAAATAACAAAAAAAACACGGTTCTTTAGCTAACTGAACTAAAAAGTAGAAAATAATTATCAAACTGTTAAAAAACACAGTGATTAAAAAATAAACAGATCATATTAACGTAAAGAATATTGCCCTGTTTTTTTTCCATTAGCGATATAGTTAGTGTTGAGGTTGTTTTTAAATAAAGGAGACCAGTAGTGCTCTAGACAAATGTATTTACGAAAAAAGGGGGGGGAAGGGAGCCATGACAGACACATTTATAGAAAAAACCATAGACTACTATAAATCTGCATTATAAAATTACATGCAACCATAGATTACAACACGCCTCCTTAAATTTATAATGCTGATTCCTCACGTCTACAATATTGTTAAAGACAAAGATTAGTACCTATATTGTGTGTACTAAAATAATTTTAACCCTGCTCTATTTTTCAAGAAAGTAGTCTTATCTAAACTTTTAGTTAATATGTCAGCAAAATTATATTTCGTATCAATTTTAACAATATCAATTATACCCTTTTCATAGTTTTCATTTATATAATGATACTGAACTTCAATGTGCTTTGAATTCTTAGTAAAATTGCCGTACTTAGCAATCAAAATTGCACCTGAGTTATCTTCATACAACTTTATTGGTTTATCAAATTCTATATTGAATGATTCACATAACAAGTTTCTAATGAAAAGTATTTCTGTGACTGCTTCTGACATAGCAGTATATTCTGCGAAAGTGGAACACTTAGTAACTGAGCTTTGCTTATGTGTTTTCCAAAAAATCAAGTTTCCAAATAATCTAATTACAAAACCTGTAGTAGATTTTCTATCTACATTATCCCCTGCAAAGTCTGAGTCTACCATACAATCTAATATTTCAGAGTTTATCACATTATCATAGTATGTTAACTTTAAATCCTTAGTCTTATATAGATATTTTAAAATTCTCATTGCGTATTTGTAATGTGTTCTGTCATAGCAACCTTGGTATCGACTTAAGTAATTAACACTGTATGCTATATCTGGCCTAGTGCCTGTACTAATATACAATAATTCACCAATTATATTTCTATACTTTATACTATAATCTACTTCTTTAGCCTGTTCTAGTTTTAAGTTTGTTTCCATTGGAGTATCATATAACTTAGTGTTCTCCAGATTATATTTTACAGCCAAAGATTCAATATATTTTGTTTGACTTAAGGTCATTCTATTTCTATCATTATTATAGTCAATATCTATGCCAATGTAACTTTTGATTTTTCCTAAGTCTTTCATTGCAAACTTTTCCATTAAACTAATTTTCAACTGCTTTACTTTATCTATATCTTTACAACAAATTAAAAGATCATCAACAAATATTAGTATATATATTGGATCTTTGTTTGTACTATTTACATATAGACAGTAATCATAGCTACTTCTAACAAAATTCAACTTTTCAAAAAAATTGTTGAAACATTCATACCATACTCTAGGGCTTTCTCTAAGGCCATAGAGTGCCTTATGCAATTTGTAAACTTTATTATCTCCAGTTTCATAACCTTTTGGTTGATTTATATATACTTCTGACTTTACACGACCATTTAAAAATGCTGTTTCAAAATCCATTTGTTCTATAAATAAATTATTTTTACAGCTATATGATAATAAAATTTTCAATGTTTGCATTTTTCCTACAGGTGAATAAACATTTTCAAGGTAATCCTTTTGTTGGAATCCTCGGACGACTAATCTAGCTTTATAAATATTATTACTTTTTCTTTTAAAGACCCATTTGACATCTATAACCTTTTTATCTTTTGGCCGTTCAACAATTTGCCATGTATTGTTTTTATTTAAGCTATTTATTTCAGAGTCCATCGCTAACTGCCATTGCTTATAATCGTGCAAGCTCATGGCCTCCTCAATTGTGTTTGGTACATTTGCATCAATGTAATTTACATAAATAAAATGTGATACTGGATTACCATATCTTAAAATTGGATTTATCTTTCTTTTTGACTTTCTTTCTATTACAAGCTTATCCTTATTGTTACTTAAATTTTCATCATCGACAGGAACTTCCAGAGTTTTATTAGAACTTGTTTCAATTGCATCATTTACATTTTCATCAATATCACTTTCAATTATTTTATTTTCAATGTCTGTTTGCTTTTCATTATAATTTTTTTCTAAACAAATTAATTGAGTATTTTCTTCGACTACCTGAACATGTCTAGCATTAACTATTCTATTATTTAATAAAACTCTATAACCATTCTCAGTGTAACCTACCAACACTCCTAGTTGGGCTTTATCGTCCCATTTACTTTTCCTTAAAACTTCTGGAACCCTTACATAGACTCTACTTCCATAAATCTTTAAATGTTCTACATTTGGTTTAATACCAAAAAATATTTCATAAGGAGTTTTATTCTCTACTGTATTAGCAATTGTTCGATTTTTTAAATATGCTGCTGTTTTTATAACTTCAGGCCAATATCTTCTGTGAATTTTAGCTTCTCTCATTAAGCATCTACTTATGTCCATAGCAGACCTGTTATACCTTTCTGCTACCCCATTTAATTCATGAACATAAGGTGGACATGGTAATAGCTCTATCCCCTTATGTGTGATGAAATCATAGATATCTCGATTTAAATATTCTTTGCCATTATCGCACTGTAATTTCTTAACTCTTTTATTAAATTTATTTTCTACTAAATTAACAAATTCTATAAAACAACTTGCAGTTTCTGCTTTACTTTTAATACAAAAAATTCTTGTACATTTACTATAGTCATCAATAAAAGTCAAAAAATATTTTTCTCCACCATATCCAGTTGTGCTATGTGGACCATTTAGATCAGTATGAATCAGTTCTAAAATTTCATTAGTTTTGGTTCTATTATTTTTAAAAGGTACATTAGTCATTTTGCTTTCAATACAATTTGAACATTTCATTTCTGTGCTTTCAATCTTGTCCGGCAAACCTTCTACTAATTTGTTATTTATTAATTTGTTTAAATACTGAAAATTTACATGACCAAGTGCCCTATGCCATTTCTCTTTATTAGTTAATTTTAATGAATTTACATACATTTTATCACTGTCAATTTTTGAAATAAAACTTTTTATGTAGTACAAGTTGTCTATTTTATTAGCAATAACTAGTAATTCTTTAGATTGGTTATATATTTTTGCATTTTCATTTCTTGCTACTATAGTGCAATTTTTGGTTATTTTTGAAAAACTTAACAAATTTTGCTTAATATCTTTGACAAAATATACATTTTTAAGATCAATGTGTTTTTCATTATAATCATTTTTAAAATAGATTTTAATAGTACCTACTTTAGTTGCTTTTAACATTTTACCATCTGGCAATTTCACATCAATGGGAATATTTAAATCTACATAATTATAAAAACATGTATCATTCTTTATAATATGATCGGTACACCCACTATCTAACAACCAATTAATTTCATTAATATTATCATAATCCCCTTCGGTACACCCCATTACCTGATTTACTTGCGGATTAGACACCTGGGCTGTCCATGACTCTTTTGAAGAGCTGTCCCGCTGAGTGCTCGACGACTCACCTCTGGTATGATTTTGAGCTCTGGCTCTGCCACGACCTTGATAGAATCCACCTCTGTAATAACCTCTTTGTAGACCTTGCTGTCGTTGACTGGTTGAATATCTTCCTTGGTAGTTTTTCTGATACCAACAATCTTTCTTGAGATGACCTGTCTTTCCACATATAAAACATTGAGCTTTAGTTTTCGTTGAGAATGTACTCATATTACTCTTCTTATCTGTGTCACTTGTCATATTTTTTTCTTTTATTTTAGATTTTACATAATCCACTGTTCTTTGTTCTTCTGGAATTACATCAATAAAATCTCCAATGTAACTGTAGCTTGGAGGTAAGGCTCTGAGCAAATATCTCATCTTCTCGGGTTCATTTATAATCCCACCAGCCGCTTTGAAATCATTCGTTGTTTTTTCGAAATCAACAAAAAAATCTTCTACGGTACTGTAATTGTTTAATTTAACCTCTTCAAGTTTTCCTCTACATATTATTTGCATAGCAGTAGACTGTGTTAAATACATTTTGTCCAACTTTTTCAACATATCGTAAGCCGTTGTACATTCACTAATATATTCTAATTGTCTATCAGAAACTGTGCTCATTATTATAGTTCTTGCTTTTAAATCCATTTTCTTCCATTCGGCCTCTTGACTTTTATACTTAGCAGACATAATGCAAATGGCGGGCTCGTTACAATCTTTGTATTCTAGTAAAGTTACTAACCTTAATTTCCAGCTTGAATAATTTGCACCATCAAAAATGGGCATCATTATGTCTTCTATCTTTGCTTGTTTAGCCATTTTCTTGATAATAATGTCGAACGAGTTAAATTAGACGAGACGCCAACTATTTTGCACGTGGTCTTTTTAACGTTCTTATTAAACAATTTTCAATTGAACCACGAACTTCTTTAATTCAATGGACTTCTTTAATTCAATCACGAGTTTTTTTTTTTTTTAACTTTTATAACCTTTTTTTTTTAAACAACCACGAGTTCTTTTTTAACAACCACGCTCTGCTACCATGTTGAGGTTGTTTTTAAATAAAGGAGACCAGTAGTGCTCTAGACAAATGTATTTACGAAAAAAAGGGGGGTGAAGGGAGCCATGACAGACACATTTATAGAAAAAACCATAGACTACTATAAATCTGCATTATAAAATTACATGCAACCATAGATTACAACAGTTAGCTCGTAAAATTTTACATCTTCATTTCTCAGGTTTTTAGGATTTTATAAATATACCTGAGCGTCTGGTATTGATTTGTACTGGTTGAATGGAAATATGTATACGAAAACGAGAAAGTAAAGTGGGCGTTCAGTTAGCGAAGTTGTAAAGCTTCTTAGCACGCAAATAGGCAGGTGCACTAACAAGCAACCAGCTATTGAATACCAACTGCCGCTGACAGAGTTACCGTTATGGAATTTGAAAAGTGGCATTCGAACGAAATCTATCTAATTTGTCAAGCCGAATTCAATAATAGTTTGTATTAAAATTAAACTATATTTCGGTGGTAGGGAGTTTTGTGCAGAGGCAGTGGTATCACCCAAACAGCGTTTTTTTACCACGAAGCAGTCATACGGAATGTATATCGACGCTTGAAAGGCAAACGTGACTAAGCGACAATGCGTGAACTTTACAGTAGACTAATATAAAATTGAAATACCTTTTTTTTTTTTCCGGGTAGTGGGCCTAACCTCCTACGAGGTCCCCGCGCAAAAAGGGCGCGCGGGGTATGTGAGACTCAACGATCTGCATGGTGTTGTGAGCAGACCGCGGGCCCAAGGATTTTAGGGCCCACCCACTAAACGACTCCCCTGCACTCTTACACCCGACGTCCGATCCCCTCCGAGGTCAGAACCCGGATGAGGTAGGGGGGCTACCGCGGTCAACACTACAACCAGACGGCGCGGCTCACCCCAAGGATGCCCAGCCGACGGAGCCTTCGAGGCGAATCGAAGGCTCTGAAACGTCGGCCGTCTCGGTACGGCAGCCCGTCGAGCCGCCCAGACGGTGCCGCTGGTGTACCGGAATACCCCGCTGGACCAGAACCAGCCTGCCGGGTCGGGACGCGATACACCGTCGACCGGTCGCTCTATTCACTCCACGGCAGCGCGCTAGAGTGCTGGTAGCGCGCCGCGCGGCCTCACCCCCTCAGGTCGCCCCTTGACCTTCACCGGGGGGAGGCCGCTACCTACAGGGGCCGGGACGTACGGGCGTATTCCCGCCTCCGGCCCCCAGCTCGACGGCGACGGATCGGTGCGGAAAGGGAAGAGCTCTCCTTCTCTCGCTCCGCCGCCTCCTTCTGCGAGATGGTGGACTCGCAGAAGTCGAGCATCGCCTTCCAGGACGCATCGCTGCCGAGCATCGTAGCCACGACGCGTGGCAGCGAGAGGTACTCTCCTATGACCGCGACGAGGGCGGCGCGTTGCTCGTCGAATCCAGAGCAACACGCCAGTGTGTGTTCCGCTGTGTCATCCTCGTCGCGGTCCGCGCAGTGGTGGCACTGCGCCGTCGGTTCCCTTCCGGCTATCTTGAAGAGGTACCGGCCAAAACACCCTTGGCCGGTCAACATCTGCGTCAGCCGGAAGGTGAGGCATCCGCGGTCGCGGCCCACCCAGTCCGCGAGGACCGGACGGACCGCCTCGACGGTACGGAGGCCGGCCGACGGGTCCGCCAAGCGGCGAGACCACGCCTCCAGCACGGACCGCCGAGAGTAGAGCCCCCGCGCTCGAACTACACCTTCGCTGGGGCGCCCTTCCCCCCTAGAGCGGAGGTCGCTACGCCACCTGTAATCGGCAGCGAGCGCCTCCGCCTCCAGGTCCCAGGGTGGCGCCCCGGCGAGCAAGCACGCCGCCTCGAAGGAGACGGTGCGGTATCCTCGGATCGCCCTGACCGCGATCGCGCGCTGCGGACGTCGCAGCGCGGCGACGTTCTTGCGGGTCAGGGCCTGGCACCATACGGGCGCGCCGTATAGTGCCATCGACCGCACCACCCCCATGTAGAGGCGGCGCGCCACCTGATCGGGACAAAGTTGAAATACCTGAAAACAAAATTTATTTTAACAAATCTAGCTGTAGTAGAATCTAGCTAGTAGCTGTAGGATTGAAATGGTTTTAATTGACCTAGAATATATATTTTTTTGCGCATCGAATATGGTTATTGTCTATCATTTATGTACAAAGCAGTTATTGTCGCTTAGTCACGTTGGCCTTTCAGGCGTCAATATGCTTTAAAGGATGAGACTTAAAACTTATGTCTAAGTGATTGTTGCTATTGACGCTGTGGATTAAATAGGCTCGGTGCAAAATGCAATAATAAGTTCACATTAGATAATATTATGGATCAGAAATGTATTCGAAAAATAGATAGATACATAGTTCTGTTTGCCGATTTTTATTATTAGTTAAAATTTAGTCTTCAGGTAAATTAACATAATATTAATCACAAGCATTGTAAAATAATCGTTTCACTTAACACACCGCGTCGTTAAATTCGTAAATTTTAAATTACAACAAATATATCGAAATATTTCGACCACTAGGGCTGGTCACACCAATTTCCATGTAAGTCATTTTAACCTACCAAAAATCCAGTCATAAAACAACATGTCCAATTGAGTGAACAATCTGAAAGGCTGCCAAAATCGTTTCTCGTTCAATTTAATTGTCGTCCCTCGACAAAGGTCTATTGGGGTTGACATTTTACATGCGTGCCAAGGGTTAACCCTGCTCTAATTATTTCAATATACGTTGTCTTCGTATAATGGACTTAAATGGATCATTCGCTGCTACGGAACATGATTATTACGTTAAAGCCGGATAATTGAACATACAGTACCTAACAAGTTGTCATGTTATTTACAATCATTTTGCAAATATAGCGTTTTCTTTCTATTTGTTGCTCTAAATAGGCAAAAGAGCTCAAGATCTACCTAGTAATAAGTAATACATGAAAATGTTACAAGCAGACGAATATGTTAAAGGCTAACCCACTAAACTACTTCCCTACACTCTCACCCGACACCCGATTCCCAGCTAAGACAGAAACTAAGTAGGAGAGATACCGCGGTCCATACTAAAACCAGACGTGCAGCTCTCCTCACAGACGTTGATGTGAACAGATTGCCCCCTGCACGTAAGCACTAGATGCGCAGCCGATAAAAACATGGCGACTCTGCTCAGAATGTGGCGACGAAGAAAAAGCCAAAATATTATGTGAAAAAGAACAGCTGCTGTTGATCAAGATTGCAAGTGAGGTTAAGATACGGTAGCAGAAATGTTTCAGTTCAAATTCAATGAAAGGCGTTTTGTACTACAAAATATATATTTATTTAAGCTAAAAATGATTTTGTTCGAAACTAATATTTTACATGTAACATAGCGGCTTAATGAAACTTTGATTAGTTCAAACTTCGGAGGATCCACGAATTTTCCAAGTTTCCGACCTGAAATCAAAGGCTACGTCACTGCCTATTCATGGATGGACGTTGATTAATACGTTTGCCCTACCTTAAACCCGGTCATTACCCTAAGATAAGCTTCTAAGCTTATATCTATCGGATAAGACGCACTGCCAATAATTATGGCTCTAAGATAAACATCTGGAACGTAGAGATCACAACCTGTTTACGCAAAGGTTTATGATTATTATATAATATATTATTACCAATATGGTCACAATAATGAAATTTCAATCTTAGTTTTTGTATGTTAATAGATTACTTACATTAAAAATGATTAGAAAAAAAAACAACTATTTTGAAAATTTAATGACATTGTTCATTTCTAAGGTTACAAACATTTCGCTGTTCAAACACGAGTTATTAGTCCGCTTTGGCAGCTATTAATTTTGTAATTGCCAAAGGTTTCTCTCAGTGTAGCCACAGCTGTGGTTTTATGCCTTTTGTGTCTTGATATCATGATAATATTACGCGCCTTACTTCTATACAAACATTCCAATCTTCTAACTTCTATCTTCTTCTTCTATAATAATATATATAAAAATGAATTTCTGTTCGTTAGTCTCGCTAAAACTCGAGAACGGCTCGACCGATTTGGCTAATTTTGGTCTTAAATTATTTGTAGAAGTCCAGAGAAGGTTTAAAAGGTAGATAAATATGAAAATGCCCGGAATTAAATAAAAATAACAATTTTGTTTTTTCTTAGATGCGTCCCCCGTCGGACGAATTCCTTTTGTTTGTTTTAAGTTTATTTTATACAAAAGTTTAGGTCTTTTAATTATCGATTGAGGCACTACGAAATCTGCCGGGTCAGCTAGTAAAATAATAAATATTCACCGAAATTCGTTGTAACCATAAATAAGAAACGTTAACATTATTCCAGTAAAGCTAATCCGTGAACTCATTAGTCTGGTTGTTGGGAAAGTATGATAAAATTTCAAGAGTTCTAGAACAACAGCGTGACATTCGCAAACTCAATCAGAGAAGCGCTTGCTAAAGTTTACTGTTCAGCATAAATGCGACCGACTGCAAATGTATACATATTAGTAGCTACGTAAACTTTCTCCGTCTAATCTAAAGCAATTTGGTATGTTAATTTAGCTGTTAGATATGTATAATTTCGTGGAAATCCAAGCAGTGTAGTTTTTTTTTATTGCTTAGATGGGTGGATAAGCTCACATCCCACATAGTGTTAAGTGGTTACTGGAGCCCATAGACATCTACAACTTAAATGCGCCACCGACCTTGATATATAAGTTCTAAGGTCTCAGTATAGTCACAACGGCTGCCCCACCCTTCAAACTGAAACGCATTGCTGCTTCACGGCAGAAATAAGCGGGGTGGTGGTACCTACCCGTGCGGTCTCACAAGAGGTCCTACCACCAGTAATGTTACACGATAAGTTTC
Organism: Bombyx mandarina; assembly: GCF_030267445.1. NCBI lineage: Eukaryota > Metazoa > Arthropoda > Insecta > Lepidoptera > Bombycidae > Bombyx > Bombyx mandarina. The sequence continues at coordinate 9,127,844 of NC_143229.1, forward strand.
TGTTATCATTCAACGAGCGCTTAATCAATATTATTATAATAAAAAAGTACTAAATTGTGACTTAGAAGCAACTGTTACGTCTATTGTATGTAGGTTATCGTCGTTCCGAGGTAGTGGTAAAATTTAATAAACAATTTTATAAAAGTTGCCCACTTACTGGAAGGATGACTTGTTTTGAAGTCACAAAAATTGGTACATCTTTCTCATTTCTGCTGCGATGTATTCAATACATTCCAATTTGCGTAATTGTGTTGTTGATTGCTTCCTAATAAAGTATAAACAAATTCGTATTCCAAAGAAAATTTTCATTCAATTATTACAGAATAACAATTCCACTAATTTCTAAAGTCATAGCTCAAAGTCAAACACTAATAAAACTCTCAATTAATCATCAAAACTTTAAACTTAATCTCGACCGCAAAAGCTATGAAATATTTACGTTATAAATTTGCTTAAAATCCTGATTACAAGAGTCGAACTTTAACGGGACTCCGCACTTCGTTATAAAGACAAATAAAAGAAACTAGATGTATAAAATGGAAAATCAATGAATCTTGATTGGAATTTATGATTTGAGTTGAGGTACTTATAAAAGTAATCGAGGCATTATTTAATTGATTAAAGGATATACTGAATTTGAAAAAGTGCCGTTTTCTAACTAAATTGCAACTAAACTATTATTATTGGAGGTTTGAGGCTTAACGGTGGGCAGCATTGGTTACTCCCTCCCATTGCCCCTGGCATTGCTGAATGCTGACGTCAATGGGAGGGAGTAACCACTCCCCATCAAGCGGGCCGTATGCTTGTCTGCCAACAAGGGCAATAGATAAAATATGAATGTCCTGAGCTATTTACTCCCGAGCTACAAAGGTCGGTAATTGCTCCTTATCGATAGAGCCGATTTAAAAAAAAAGGAAGTCATTTTTTAAGAACACAATTAAGGTTAAGCTTTGTTTGTTACTTATGTCTTTCAATTGATAAAATGTTATTATTTTTAATGTTATTTATTATTCAGTCGTTTTTTAAAATAATACCTACCTAAATATAAAGTAATAATTTTATCAAACAAAATTATTTTATCTTCATTCAATGTTACTGGAAGGTGATCGCTGTAATCTTTAAGTCCGAGCGCTGATGTTTGAACTCATTTAATTTGTTGATGCCATCTTAGCCTAAAGAATAAAACTTCTGATGCCTTTCAAGCGAAGCGAATATACTACTTTTCGAATTTCTTAAGCAGGTACCAATCTTTTAGCACTTAGTACAATCTACATGCACGTCCTCGCGTACGTCATTCACGCCTGTCCTGGTAAAACTGGAAATGCCTCTGAGCCACCACCACACATTCATAAACAATTCACAGTTCAGTAAGCCCACATTCATAAAAACAATTCATAAAAAGATGTATGGTGTCGTGGGACACCGGATAGGATTGAAGTTCCTTATTATAAAAATATTAATTTTAAGTTCTATTCGAGGTATAAAGAAAATAAAACTGGAGGTTTCGCAACAACCCACGGCCATTCGGTAACGTGCGAACTTATTGTGGTACACTTCATTCACGAGTGTATTGCACAAACGAACGCTCTGAGATCGTGGTCAATGAATGATAAAAAAATATGTTATTTTTTGTACGTTATTACAAAGTTAAGTCGTACACTGTGTGCATTACTAATTTGACGTTATTACAAAATTAAGTCGTGCACTGTGTGCATTACTAATAAAAATCTTACGTTACGGACGTTTTTTCCCGGTTAGGATGCCTCTCCGCATCGTCCCATAAGGAACTTCGTTCCAAAAAAGTCATTCGCGGTGATGGAATAACATTGTGTATTTTTTTTTGTTTTATTACACGATGTAATTTATTCCGTGGAAGTAATTCGTGAAAAATTTTCAAGTACGTATTTCTATAGAATGCTACCTTGTACCTGGATGGTATCATTTAGGCCAGGACGACTTCATAAATTTAGAAATATTTTTATAATATTTAGAATCATATGCAAAAAAAGAACTTGTGAAGCATTCTCTAATATTGGAAATCATAATCTAAATAGCTCTTTCATAGCTAGAAATTTAAACAATGTTTAATAATTAAATGTTCTCTGTTATACTGTTCAGCACTTGCACGGAGGATCAACTTCGTTAGCGCTGTCTTACTATTAAGGATATTGTATTGAAGGGCTTGACAGGTATCTGAATAATTCATGACAAAACTTTTAGTACTAATACGCTCAAAATGTTTTTGTGGTTACATAAAGTGTTTGTTGTATTAAATTAACAATTTACGTGCTCGGATACGATTGAAATGGGACTTTCAAATATAGTTAGCGTACGAATAGAGTTTTTAATTAAAAGACTTCGTAGACTAGAAAAACAGCGGGTTATAATATAGATTCAGACATCAAGATGGGTGTCGACGTTGTAGATGTCTATGGGCTCCATAACTACTTAACACCCGATGGGCTGTGAGCTCGTCCACTAATCTAAGCTATAAAAAAATCTATCTAATCTATAGGCACAATTAAACACTTTGCACCAAGTTTGCCGTGGGTTCGTTTTTATGTCTATGCAACAATAAACAAATAAAATAGAGACACATTTAAAAATACTGAAAAGAAAAAGTATATATAGAATCATTACCAAATGTGGCGACAATTCCTGAAGACATGACCGCAGATAATAAAAAAATACGGATTGTTTTTAGTTTAAAAATAATCAATCACATATCAGGCAACCCGATCTAACCCCCTAACAGCTCCCTTAGGTACTTACACGGTCTTACTTATAAGGGTGGTGATTTGCATAAAACAATTATGAATTATCTCCCAAAGGATAGGATGATTACGCCTGAATACTCAATGTAGAATATGGCCTCTGATTACTTAATTTTGCAACAAATTCTCTGAATTATTTTGTGGAATAGAATGTTATATAAGAATGGTACTAGAAATATTATTTATTTCTGTATTGGTTATGGTGTGCAGACATCTGATGCAAGCTGCTAGAATATAATATGGAACTTGTTCATTTAGTATTACTAGGCTTTAGGCTTACTAGTGGCCATAATGTTACAAGTCACTGCTCTTCGCAATTTTGAAATGTAATTAAGAATATCAATAATATCGGTAAAGTGGTAATTCTGGTCTGGTACACCGAAACTCTTTATAACTATGGCTAAAAAAGACAAGATGATAATTATGTGGGTTCACAACACATGCTTTTCACTAGTATTATGACATAAATTAGAGGGAAAGTTGAGGTCAGAAAGCCACTACTAATACATGAGGATGTAAGATTTTCTTCAAACTAACATTCCCAGTCGAATATTCCCATTGAAATATAACACCAATTTATAAGCCTTGTCCCCTTCAAGACAAATTCCAATTAATTCTCTTTGTAAAATTAATTATCTTTACGATTCGCAACTAGAATCTATGATATTAATCTGCAAGCGAAATTCAGACAGCTCAATTTTAAACTCTTTTCAACTTCGGCCATTACTCATCGGGGCAACATGTTTCAAACTCGTCAGGGGTCCATACAAAAAGTTGTGCATGGAAATACGGGTAATAAACGCTGGTACTGTTTAACGTATTGTAAAATACCCGTATCTGTTATTTGAGTAATACAGATATTTTTAATACGCTTTTATTAGCTTCAGACGTATGTATGTTAGTATGTAACGGAATCTTTGAACATGATTTTGACCGCCTTCAAAACGTCGGATTAACTCGAAATTTGGTATACTTATTAAGGACCGATAAAAATTCAATATTTTTAAAAAAATGAAAAAAAATATATTGGAAAAAATGAAATTCAACTAAAAAGTGAAAAATAAATAATAGTTTAAAAAAACTAACAAAATCTGCTTTTATAGAAAATCCAACTAAAATATAGAAAATAAATTTTAATAAATATAATTTAAAAATAGTGTAAGAAAAAATGATTTTATTGTAAAAAAGCGTGGGATGCTTTTCGGGATATAATCAAAATAACCCTTCTACTCATATCTGTTCATTAAATATTTATAACTACTGATACCATGCACCCCACGCATGCAAAAAAAAACCCCACGCTTTTTTTACAATAAAATCACTTTTTCTTACACCATTTTTAATTCAAATTTATTAAAATATCTTTTCGATTTTTTAGTTGGATTTTCTATAAAAGCATATTTTTTTAGTTTTTTTAAACTATTAATTTTTCGTAAAAATCATAAATGACGCTGCCCACCTAAGAGCTTTCCTTTCCTCCAACAGCAGTATTAACCTTCGTAGCGGAACACTTCAGTACTTAATGGTGAATATAGACAGGTGGTGCGTCATATTATAGGATCAATGACGCCACTAATTACGCAAATTTCTAATTATTATAATTTAAACTTATGACGATATCTCGGCCTGCATTGGAATATCTGGTAAACCAGATCTACCTATCTACGCTAAAAATTCGATTCTGTGTAGCCAATCGAAAAATACTTCCTCTAGAATGCATTTTTTCAAATGCAGACGAGTTAATGGCTAATCTGGTATAAAATAGTCTCTGGACTCTATTTGAAATTAAAAAGTGAATACCATCTCTGACAATGAGATATGAGTTCGTAGTCTCAACTTGTAATGCATAAAAACTGTGCCGCACCACAAGCCATGCTATTTACTGCAATATCTAGTCAAACGACAGTATTAAAACAAAACCATAAATCCAGAGTTAATAACAATTTGTTCTGGTAACAAACACGGTAGGAATTTAGGAAGAATCGAGTTTACTTTTCCGTAACCAGAAACAAAGGTCCGCTTTTAGATTCGCTTCTCGATATATTTTCCCTTGATGCTCCGAATTACAAAGACCCGGTTTTCAATAGGGCCATTGTTTTACAAAGAGCCTATACAGCAGGAAGACCTTGACTGAATAAGAGTGTAAGATCTCGCACCGACTGCGCTTTTCTCTTATATTTGTGTAAAAAATATGTGTGATTTATTTATTGTATAACATTTGTATGATATTTCATTTTTAACTTCCCATACAGATCATTTCATTTATCTAGTAAAATCTGATATGAAAAAACGAATTAAAATTAACAAACATACCTAATTTACAAACGAAATCATATTGTTCTTTATCTTCAATATAGCCGATTGTGGCTAGATTAGTGGATATAGGCAGGAAAATTTCCAGACAACGAATACGGGGGTTGATTCCTTACAAGACAGCATTAAGATATCTTATTCGTGAATTGTACGGATATATAATATTTCCAAATTACGAATTATCATAGAAATAAATATTTATGTTAAGTTTAGTTTATTCCCGTTTACGCTTCTTGAATGGTTCCGATTCAATCTCGATCCTAATCTCAAGGCTGCTTTAGAATCTCTGTTAATCTTACCTGGTAGGAAGCGGCTTGAGTAGGCCTCCCATAAGATGGACCGACGATCTATTTAGGTTAGCGGGGATCCGCTGGATGCAGGCAGCGCAGGGCCGGTCTTTTTGGCGAGGCTTGGGAGAGACCATCAGTGGACGTGGGCTGCTGATAAGAAAGAAGCGCCTGGATATGTACCTAACAGTACTGAAGTCAAGGCACGATGGTGACTGCTACTAATCTTTACATAGCGCGTCTGGCTTCGAAGGATTAAAAAGTGATTAAACTTCTAATATTTTGAAATCAAATTTCGACTGAATTAATTAGTGAAAAAAATTCTTTTTTTTCTATTTTAAACTAATCGAAACTCTGTTTCGAAATCACGTATTTATTTGTCTTCGCATCTTTCGAAGCCATATAACTACAACATGAACCTGCCCTCCTCTTTAAACTAGAAAACATGAAAGCTTCGAGCCGCAAGTAGTTTTAATGACAACCATCAAAACTTATTCTAACTCCTTAATCGTAACACAAATTGTGTTCAGAGCTGTTTCTAAGTTGGAGATTGATATTCTTAATATAATATCAAAAACGTAAGGATATATAAACTTTCATCACTACAGAGCTTTGTACATATAATGTCCTCGAAATTAATTAGCACGGTATGGGTATTTAAGTAAGCTTGAATGAAGAAAAATAATATAACCCAAACATGACCCATGATCAGCTTAGCGCAAGCACTATTAGACTCATCTACGCGGATGGGTGTCGCCTGTATAGAACATCGAGTGTTTCAGAATTCCAGTTTCAGAATGTGCAGTCTCCGCTGAAACTCCGTGGGGGTCGGTCGCATTGAAAGTCGGTGAAGTGCCGATTCGCAAGTTAAGCCTAATTTCGAATGTCGAAGTTGTATTTGATTTTCTCTTTTTAATTTTTTGTGGATTTAGTGATTTCTGATACTTTAGGAATGTTCGTGAGTTGAAGTACCTGTACTAAGAATCATGATTTCTAACATGATTGGCAGAGGAGCTTGGTAAGTGAAAACAAAATGTGTAGTATTGTATTTTGAAAACGATTTACTGAAAATAGGAGTGGAAATATAAGTACATAATTTTAATGAAATTGTCAAAGACAAAAAAGCTTTCAATTTTGTTCAAGGGAGATAGCGAAATAAAATTTAAAATCACCAAGTCGAAAGAGTATTTTCTTAGGAATTCATCCCTTGTTGAGTGATTCGTCAACGCAAGCTAACAAAGTAGGAGATGAGATTGACGAAGCGAACTCTCAGAGTAATTTTTCATTTTAATTACCAAGTTGGGCGGTTGCTGAATGACTAGCGATTCATAATTTGATTTTAATCAATTCTTATTAATTTTTTAAAATAATTATTTATTATTAATTTGTCATGAATTTGTAGTTTACTTATGTGTCCCGAAATGTAACAAAATAATAGGCAGAGGAGACTTCTGTGGAGTGGCTTTTAATTAGGCCTATTTTAAGGTCGAATAATTAGATAAAAGCTTCGAAATAATAATAAAAATTCCATTCGGCTTAGTGTTAGGATTATTTAATAGCCTGATTATTTATAAAATTCTCCTGATTTTACGTGGTTCTTTCATCGATCACATTATCTATGATTAGAAGAGATTAATACACTATGTAGACACGAGGTACGAGACTTCGTTGTATATACATATATCGGCCATCCCACCAAAATATTACGTAAGGTAGTGGTACTACAAACTTGTTACTATTTTAGGGAACCACATACTTCATCCGACTAAGAAGTTTTTGAAGTGCTGCGTTAGTACGTATTTGATTTAGAAATGAATGTGTGTACATGTTAACACTGGGATCGTGGCATCATTTGAAATGTGCACACGGGGAATGTTACTCATTGAACTACGGACAAAATTAATGTAAAACATCATTTACAAATAAAGTCATTGTTCTTTTTTTTTATTGCCAATCTAGGCAGACGAGCACACTGCCCACCTGATGGTAAGTGGTCACCGTCGCTCATGGACGTCAGCAATGCCAGGGGCAGAGCCAAGCCGCTGCCTACCATAAAGTACTCTCCGCAAGCCTCGTTTGAAGAAGGACATGTCATAGCGCTCGGAAAACACCGTGGAGGGGAGTTCATTCCAAAGCCGGATGGTACGTGGCAAAAAAGATCTTTGGAAACGCACTGTTCTACTGAATTATGTAAATTTTTTTTTGCTAAAGCTGGCATGCCAGCTTATACATTGGCAGCTGGTAATAGTAAGTCGTCAACGTCAGTCGAGGATATCAGCAATGACAGGCAGATAGCCAGACAGCTAGTGTATTAAGCTTAACTGGGATGTCTATTGTATGTAGTTTTCTACGCATTTCTTTCATTCTATGGTCTAAGGTCTCGCTGTACCATGCCTGATGCTAACCAATGCCATTTTTGATGCATAAACATTTTTTTTAGCTTAGGTGAGTGTACGAGTATACAGCCAACCACAGGTGTTAATGTTAATGGGCTCTGGTAGCTCATAGACATCTACAATCTACTATCTACTATCTACTTCTAACGTCTCAGTATGGTTACAACGGTTGCCCCACCCTGCAAATCGAAACGCATTACTGCTTCACGACAGAAATAGGCAGGGTGGTGGTACCTACCCATAATTACCCCCAGTAATTACGCAAATTATAATTTTGCGGGTTTGATTATTATTACACGATGTTATTTTTTTACCGCGGAAGTCAAGCGTGAACATTTTTTATGTACGTATTTCATTAGAAAAATTGATACTTGCTAGCGGAACTCGTCTTAACCTTTAGACCTCAACGAATAATTAGTATTTTTTATATATTGTTTGTGTTACGTCTCATAAAATTTAATAAACCTAACATAAAGATAATCATTCTTCAGGAAACAATAAATTACCATATTAGAGTATAACAAAAGCCGTGTCACTGTGGAAGTCAAATGTTCAATCAAAATTTACCATTTCGGGAAAATTTGTTCCATTCTGTCCGTGTAATTGGTTTAAATTCGACGTGCCACTTACTTTCCCGCTGAAAGCTTCGTCTTAAACTGATTTTCCCTAAATTTAAGATGAAATAGAGTAAGACGGTAATATAATTTGACAACTGTCATTTTAGATGTAGGTCTGAATAGACTTTTTGTTGCCTAACAAGGGTAAGCCTCAATGCCTACCTCTCTACCTAGAAAAAAAGTAACTTTTTGTGCCAGTTAATTCAGTTTATTTGGAGGTTAATGAAATAAATACGACCACATTAACGAGTGTTTTGCTCCGTTAAGAGGTATTATATATGATTGTAGAGTTTTTTTTTGTATTTCATTTATTATTGTTTGAGGGCAAACATGCTCATAGCATTCTTGAAGTTCAATGCTTGTCGGAGCTGACACAAAGTAAATGCCACTGCCTGTATTAATTGTGAAATTACAACGGTCTTGTCTCATGTTAAGCAGTCTGGGCAAAAAGTTGCTAAGCTTCGATCCATAGTTGGTACAATGGTTGTCCAATCCATCGTTCATGGACTTATACATACGTATAACGAGGCTTGAGGAGAGTAATTAATAGTAGACAGCCGCTTGGCTCTGCTCCTGGTATTGCTGATGTCCCTGGGCGACGGTAACTACTCACTATCAGGTGGGCCGTATGCTCTTCTACCTACAAAGGCAATTAAAACAAATATATACGAACTTACACCTTTAATATATATTCGTATAGTAATATAATATATACTAGTACTTAACATAGAAATCAGCGGGTTATGATTTGGCAATTACGTTCGCTTGAAACAACTGATGTAATTTCGGCTTCTAACTCAATCAAGACTCAAGTTAGGTAGCAGCATCATTCACGCTGTGATATGCATGGGCTTCGGTAACCACTTAATACTAGGTCAACTGGAATTAATTTATCCATCTAAGGAAAAAACCATCCAACACCATAAAATAACCGAATTCATAAAATTTTATTATTGCTTATTAAACGCAGCAACAAAAAAGTTTATTAATAATCTTAATAAACCGAACGAAAACAATAAACCGAAGCATATAACGGTACATAAACTTTATTTTGCAATCAAAATAAGTTACGAACATTCCGACAAAAATTGTGTGACGCCTCAAAAAACTCAAACAATAAATACATTTCTCAATTAAAACTCAGAGAACCGTATAATATCTGTTTCGAGGAAAGCGCGACAAGAATCGAGTGCGGAACCCTTTGAATTTTTATCATAACTTTAATTTTAGAATTAGTATAGAATGGAATACCTATTTTTCGTGTCATAATCATCATCTCAGCCTTTCCGTTGTCCACTGCTGAACATAGGCCTCTCCAAGTGATCTCCAGTGCGACCGGTCCGTTGCCACCTGCATCCAACGTGACCCAGCGGTTCTTACCAGGTCGTCGGTCTATCTCGTAGGTTTCATTTTTCATTTCATTTTTGGTGTAGTACATCGGAATGTAGAATAGAATAATTTTATTGAAACGTCACAATTAAATGAGAAACAGTAAATACTATTATGTCTGTTGCACTGGGCAACCATAATATCTGACAGCTGAGCAAGAAGGATTCTAATATGGTAATTAATTAGATTACATAAAATACATAGACATTTTTACAATTCATTTATTATTAGATAACATTTGACAGATATATCTAATTTATTTTATTGTGTGAAAAAGTATGACCTGATAATGTGAAATATGAATAGGCAAGGTCAATTTATTTTGCTACGAGTATGTGTGTGATTCCGTTGAGCTGTGAGTTTGATTATTCATTTAAGTTTACAAACTGATGTTTGGCCCTCCTCAGAAAATTATTTATATTACACGCGAACTAGAAATCTATTATGAGGTACTTTTATAGTAGCATATTACAATATCGCTTGTTATAAGATTCTCATCCTGTACATACTACTGTTGACAAAAGTATTCGCTCCGACAAAATAAAACAAACAAACATTCCATTGTTAGCAGCTTCCAGACTAGAAATTTCTCGCGGGCACAAGACGACAGTTATCAAATTTAACTACTTTTTTTTATTTACCCATCTTTTGCAGTCCAAGTTGCAGTCAGTAACTGAAACCAGAAATCAAACCGGAACAAAGTCAACAGTTACCGACTTCACTAACTAGAAATTTGTTTTCCGCCGATTCCTAAAATCGTTTAACCAGTGCATTTTTTTGTAATCATTTGATTAAATTAGTCTGAATACTGGTTACAATATCTAAAACTGCAATGAAATCATTAAAAAACGCCTTTGTCGCATTTACATTCAATGAACTTGTCCAAACAACTTAGTTGGAGACAAGAATTTATTGCGGGCTTTAGGTGTCTTAAAATAGTCTTTACATTTAAGGGTTGAATTTGTTCGGTTCCTTGAAATTTAAAATTCCTAAACTTACAATATTAATAGACAGAGAAAATAAACGGGACATTAATATTATTCTTTTAACGAAACTGTATTTGACCTATCACTTTTTTTTTTCCTACCTAGCTGAGAGTCTTGAGAGGCTATTTCAGCGTAACCTTAAGTAGTAGGTGAGCTCACGGAGCTCAAACCTGACGACGTTGCTAACACGAACCCTAGCAAGAGCCGTGCTTCGCAGAATCTACCAACGGACCGAAAAAGCGATCCACTGAGAAGATCCAGCGAGAAACTCAGTGGGCTGACCAAACACAATAAAGACATCTACTGGTAAGGTTTTATTACAAGTCCATCCGTATTATGTGCCGCGAAAAAGAGTAGATACACTATACTTCTTTAAGTAGTATTGTCATTTCGAAATCAACCACTGAAACTTCCACCATAAGTACCAAGGTAAGCGATATTTATGTCTGACTCCAATAACCAATTTACATTAGGCTTACATCAGTCATTTCTGCTGGCCTAATAGAAAAATGTGTATGTAAAAAAACAAATCATAAAAATATATATGAATCGTTTCGTTCTTTTGATCCGTGAAATAAGGATGAACTGGCTGGCACACATAATCTTATTTTTATATCTCTCTTTTGAAACATTGATCTTTTAATTCTTTATATGGCTTCGAAGCCTTCTATTGGATCTAGTTAAAGGGTTTATTTCTTATTTGTACTTGGGGTTCTTGTGTAATATGCATTCGCGGTCATAAATAATTGTAACGAATCCTTATCGTACAGCAGAGTACGGAACCCTAAAATAATACAATAAAACCAGCAAATCACGGCTAGAGGATGCGTAAACATCCACAATTGTGAATCACCGCGGAAAAATGTTCCAGTATTTTTCGAGTCGTTTCAACTATTAACGAATGCTTTCTCGTCAAAATCATGCTAATTAAATTGCATATTTGTCTGATATTATTGTAGATTAAGTGAGAAATGTTACCTAAATATAATACGCATATTGTAGAACTCATTATTATTTACTTTAAAGCTCTGAGAGATAGGCGCTTAAAGTTTTTCATGCAGGATTCAGAGGGGATTCTCTATTCATTTCCTGTAGCATGAATGTCTCTAAATCCAAGCAAAGTTGTGTCATTTAATATGAATTCAAAGCGTAAGTATATACATTACCCATGATGGTCCGGACGAAGCTCACACATAAAACTTTCTGTTTAACAGATCATCATTAACAGATCACATATCTGTTTAATCCAAAGAATACATTTTTTGGCAGTTCTTTCATGGTTTTCGTTGTGTGATGAGGTCACCGCACATCCGGTGAGAAACTTTTACAAAAATCCATAAATTCACAGCATTAATTTCGTCATTCTTCTTGTGACACGCGGTATACGTATAAATTGCAACGGATAACAGTCATATTACAATTCAAACCTGAACACATGTCTGACTTGTGGCAGATTAACGTGGGATGGTAGCACCTACCCGTGCGTGCTCACGTCTTACAACCAACAACTATAATTTGGAAGCATGTGAGTTTATCGGTTTATCGAGACAATTCGTAAGTCATTGTTACAATAATTCCACATACGTTCAACATGTTACAATAAAGATTATAGTTTCCTGTACGTATAAGCGGCTTATAGGCTTTTTCGCAAATTCATTAATCTTCTATCGTTCACGAACTAATTATAAGATAAATAATCGATATTGTTGCGATTTATATTATTATTTGAGGTTTTAATTTATTTCTGTACTGCGTATTTGGTTCATCTGATGCTAAGTCGCAACGGTCGCTCATGACCGCTGCCTACTGTTGAGGACTCTCCTCAAATTTCGTTTAATGAAGGATATCTTACAGCGCTTGGGAAACATCGTGGAGAGAAGTTTGTTCTTAACCCAGACGGTATGTGGCAAAATAGATCTCTGAAGATGCACTGTGAATTAATGCAACGGTCCCAGAATGTATTATATTTTGGGCAGATATTTGTCTAACATTGAAATCTTTGCGAAAACGTGTTTTCTTGATTTTGTTTGTTTCTCTATAAGTGAGTAAAGACGATTCCCAAAGGATGGCAAAAGTAGTCAGTAAGCTCATTTTTTCGTGAGCAGAAACAATCAAAGGTTAAGTTCATGTTTTTGTGTACGAAATCACTGAACACTCTTATCTTACACAGAAATAATATTTTGAATTACGTTTTTTTTTAAAACGTTCAGTCCGGATTCAGTTTTCTTTAATATTTACGCAACATTAATACCCTTACTCCTCTAGTTCTAAAAGATTACATTGACATGTTCGCCAAGTAAAATTGTTTTTGCACGCTTTATTTAGCTTCACTTCTATGTATGTTTTTTATGTTTGTAACTGACTCCTTTAGACGCGATTTTGACCCACTTTAAACGGCCAGATTTCATTCAAGCTTTGTAGATTTATCGAGGACCGATGACAATTCACTACATTGACTACAATGACTATTCCATTATTCAATTAGCAAAAAAAAAAATAACTAAAAAATTAAAACTAATTACAGATAAAAAAAACTAAAAAACACCCTTTATATAAAATTCAACTAAAAAATAGAAAATAAATTTTAATAAAATTTTATTGAAAATAGTGAGAAAAAAATTATTTTATTGTAAAAAAAAGTGTATGGTGTTATTAGTTATAAATATTTTTCTGACAGATATGAGTAGAAGAATTATTATTTCAATAATATCTTAAAAAGCACCAGCAGCAGTTAGTTTTTTTAAACTATTACTTATTTAATCAAGAACACGTCTTCAAGTAAGTAGTAATGGCATTTCGAAATTTACCACACGTATTTACCTAACAAGCTCACGTGGGCCGCTTACGAAGCAACAAATTACTTTACACGTGTGAAGTATTTTCAGGCAACTTATCCCGTCATTTAGCTATTTTGAATAGTAGTGGAAGGTTGTGAATGCGAATGTACGAAGACTCAGTATTTTTTGTATGTCGTTCATCAAATTTCTGTATGATTTTCCTGTAGCCTAATATTGTGATTTATGTAATCTTTGTTGCACAAAAGGGTAAAAGTGGCGAACATTATGCAATCGGGCATTCTATAGTTGTACGAGGGATTTGAATACCGGTGTAGCATTAGTTGTAGTGTGCAGGGCATCTTTTCCTCTAGGCCACGCTGACTTCATAGAATAGGCGAGTATTAAACACCTGTAATTGTACATGTAGTGAATTTTAAACAAATAACTCCATGCAATTTGTAGCGATATGTGGGATGTGAGTTGTATGAAAAATTCAAACATTATGTGTCTATTTATAGAGTTTCCAATAAATTATCAGAACAACACTTCTAATTTATGTTCGCGGAATAAAACTCAAGTAAACAAATTTCAATCGATTTTTTAATAAATTCTCATATAAATTTTACTACCTGCCTGTTAAACTTTTTCAATTAAACTTCTGAATTTACTTTTACCTTTTTCGAGGTTCTCCCAATTAATATGTTAATTCTACCAACAAAATAGAATTGGTTTGTTACTGTAAATTTAGACAGATAATTTGACAGTCAACGTGATAAATTTCTTACCGTTTAGTGGTGAGTAGAGTTAACACAAACACAGTAGTCAAATGGCATGATTTTAGATAAAAAAAAACGAACTGAAAATTTAAAAGAAAACTCTATCATTGTCTTTGTCCAATATCAAAAGGAATATACATTTTACTGGCGGTAGGGCGTCTTGTGAGTCCACACGGGTAGGAACTACCACCCTGCCTATTTTTGTCGTAAAGCAGTAATGCATTTCCGTTTGAAGGGTGAAGCAGGCGTTGTACTGTAAAAAGGCGACTTCGCACTCATGTCTTAAGATGGGCGGTGGCATTGACGTGGTAGACCGATGGCTACTTAACACCAACTGGGCTGTAAGCTCGTCCACCCCTCTTAGCAATAAAAAATAAAAAAGAATAGAGTTTTGTCTTTGGATCTTTTGTGAAATAAATTATTACTTTTAAAATTCATTGGCCTAGAAAGAGTACTACCCTATCTTTTCCCGTGGGCGTCATAAACGTGACTAATGAGTTCACCGGAAAATTGGAGGTTACGTTCTCTGAGTTTTCGACACATATACCGCGATCAGGAACCGGCATTTACTGTTGGTCGGACGAATTGTGATTCCGTCGAGATTCACCTGTTTTTGTTTCGAAGCAATCAGGCGTTACCATTTGAACGGGAACTGGAACGGCCGTTATGTACCGTGGCGGAAAGTTTTATTTTCGTTGCAATCTAGGCGTCATCTAATAGGGCTCCTGTAACCATCTAATAAAGTCAATGCGTAATATGGTCTGCAAAAAAGTTGATATTTAATAAAATTCAATTATCATTCAATTCAATTCAAATTCAAACACACCACTCAGTTCACTTTTTTATTCTTTCTGAAAATTACATTTACAAAGATATAATAAGGGTGCTACTACGGTACGTAGTTTTTACGAAACAGGATTTAAAGTAATTAGATAATGAATCACCGACAAATACAAAGTGAAAGGTTTGAATAAATTGCTTCTACGTTCGACAGGTGACTATTAACATTAATTGCTACTTTAACACATAGTGCATTTATCAGGGCAATTATAACTAGCAACTACTTTGCTTTGTCACGTGTTTGGAGCTTGCGAATGATACCCTGTTATTTTTTTAACACACTTTTACTAACTTTAACCTGATTCTTTTTAGATAGCTATTTGTGTAATCAAATTGTGGCAAAACTTCATAACCGCCGATTATTTCGGGGGAGTGTTAAAGACTAATAATTTATTTCTTTGGTGTAGTATTCGGGCGGAGATGACCAGAATCAAAAGATATTATTATTATTCTAGTTTTTAAACTATTTATAATATACAGAGTAACAGTAAGAATAACTTTATATTATCTAATATTTAATTGAAATCATTAAATATCCGGTAGAATTTTCGAAGAATTTACGACAGCGATTAAATTAAGACATGATATTGCAATTAACGAAGCTCAAGTAAAAAAAAACAATTATGTAGTAATTTGCATGATATCGAAACAGGATTCAAGTACAATCACATTAAAGTTCAAAATACGAAATATATCAGAGAGTGTTCAATCATTTTACCTCCAGCAATATTCGGAAAAATACCATTCGAAAATCCATCCTAAAGAAATACCCGGTACGTCTCTCAGTCACTTATCTATTCTTAGTAACACCTCTGGGAGTCAGTCCTCTTGCGGTCCTATGTTTGCCTCTTCACTTCTTTTACAGACGCTTTTAAAGACCACTTACTGGAACAGTCTGTAGCACTTGATTTAATTGGTCTGAAAATATTCTGTTCGCATTTTACGAAAGTATGTATTTGTTAGATAGTTTGATTATCTCTTCGCAGGATATAAAATTTAAATCTGTTTTCTCCTCTCTAAAATTGAAAGTAAAGTCGCTATCTGCTCTCATCTACTTCTCTATTAGCTTTTTACTGACTAATTTACTTTGAAACTAAATTTTAAGTAGCTTAAACCATTTAACCGATTTTGATACGGTGTTTACTAGAAGAAAGAGCAATAAAACAAAAAAATATTGGAAGCTTTAATTTGTGTTATCATAGACAAAATGGGGAAACGATCACAGTTGTTATGTCAAAAAGTAATGTATATTAATGGCAAAAGCTTGGCAAATTTTAAGAAAAAGCGTATAAGTTTTTGCGGGTAAACCTACAAAATGATAGCTAGTTATGAAAAAAAATTAATATTGCTCTATGCGTTTATAAACTATTCATACGATCGTGATGAGACTTGGTACAAATACAACTTGTAATTGGCACTGTAGAGAAAGTTTTTGTCGTAGTACCACCCAAAATACGATTGGTGGTGCGTAGATTCAAGAAATCAATGTTCTCAACAGCGGAGCATGAACGAATTTTTCTACTATAAAAAAAAATCCACCTTTAACGTTTTTCTTCGGTATTGTGGGCGTCGGAAACATATAGTGTTTTTTTATTTGGGCTTGCACGGGTAAGTATTGTTACCATTACAAAGCAGTCGTGTATCCCAGTTTGACCACCCGACAGCCTTTATACAAGATAATTACGTTTACGAGCTCTTTCAAGTTAGATCGCTAGTCTGGTGGTAGGACCATTTGTGAGCCCGCACTGGTAGGTACCACCACACCGACCACCACACCGCCTATTTTTGCCGTGAAGCAGTAATGCGTTTCGGTTTGTAGGGTGGGGCAGCCGTTGTAACTATACTGGGACCTTAGAACTCTTATCTCTGGGTGGCGACATTTACGTTGTAGATGTCTATAGGCTCCGGTTACCACTTAACACCAGGTGGGCTGCGACCTCGTCCACCCATCTAAGCAATAAAATAAAAAAGATGGTGGAGTTTTCGTTATGATGCCAATGGACCCCCGTAGTTATTTAAAACCAGGTGGGTAATGAGTTCGTTGACCTATTTAATGCATAAAAAAATGTTACTAGATGCGAAAACAGTGGAACACCCAGATTACTAAAACGTTTAAGTTCATTAACAAAGTTCGCACAAATTTCCAGTAGAGGTTTATCAAAGTGTCTACGGATTAACCGGCATTCAATTAAGCTCGCGGGTTTGCTTAGTCCTGATATATTATACTAATGATGGAAATAAACCAGTTGTTTACCTTTTCTCTTCAGGAGGTCGTTTATTTATTCCATGAGAGATCTCGCAAAGACAAACCTTGTTTAGTCCCATTGTAATACATCACATCGTCTACTTATCCTCGATTCAAGCGCGTCATGTTTTTCTTATAAATTACGATGAACATTTTGTATTTATGATATTAAATTACCAAAATCTTGAATTTAATAATTCACGATGTGCTTAAACATCGTTGTTTGAACAATTCGTTGAGATTGTTTTCCTAGGGATTTTCAGTACCTATGTTTTGAGTTCGCGTTAACAGAAAATTATAGCGTAAGTAATAACGTTTTACTGGTTGAATTGTGTAGCTTTTCTCTCATAATATATGTAGAAATTCGTATAATGTTCCATGAACTGAACTGGAATTCATAGTGTTAATGGTTAAGATTGCCACATGACCTCATAATTATTTTTTTTAAGGCTGGGGTGCAACCTCTAAGCAGATTCCCGTGCCTATGAGATGTATGGGGTGTGTGGGATTGAATGGTCCGCAGATGCTTGAATCGCGGGTCCAAGGGATGGGATTTTGGGCTCTACCCCTAAGCGACTCCCCGACACTCTCGATCAAACGTCGGATCCCCTCCGAGGTAAGAACCCGGATGAGGTAAGGGGGTTACCACGGTCAACTTCAAGCTCACCCCAAGGACGCCCGGCCGCCGGAGCTTTCGATGCGAATCGAAGGTTCGGAAACGTCGGCCGTCTCTGGAAGGCACCCCGTTCAGCCGCCCAGACAGTGCCGCTAGTGTCCCGGAATACCCCGCTGGACCAGAACCAGCCTGCTGCGTGGGGCGTGATACACCGCCAACCGGTTGCTCTTTTATTTTATTTCTGCTTGGCAGCGCGCTAGAGTGCTGGTAGCGATCCGCGCGGCTTCGACCCCCACAGGTCGCCCTTAACCTTCACTTCACCGGGGGGAAGCCGCCATTTACAGGGACCGGGACGTACGCTCGTACTGTCTCCTCTGGCCCCGACTTGACGGTGATGGATCGATGCGATGGCTTTTAAAGTGTTTTTTTATTACGAAGATGGATAAATGAGTTTACAGCTCCCCTGATCTTAAGTGATTATAGGAGCCCATAAACAACACAACATGCAGGCACTCACCTTGAGATATGAGATATAAAATCTCAATTCTACTCTAATGACTATCCCACCCTTGACTCTGGCACACGTTACTGGTTCTCGGTAGAAATAGGCAGGGATGTGGTATCTACCTATTAGAGCTTACAAGGTGTTCTACCACCAATATAAATGTTATGTTACCAACAGCGTCTGTGGAGTCACTCGAGGAGGTTATTCGGAGGCTAGCTCGTAATCTTTACGAGCAAGCTGACGGTGGACCCCCCCCCCGAACCTCCGCAATATAGCTAGCTCCCTCGCACGCCAGACCACCTGATGGTCGGGCCTTATCAAGGGAGCGCCTGGAGCCCCCTGCTATGGCAAGATAGTTGGCTTAACCGGAGTGATGTGGGAGTGCTCATAATAAGTGTCCCCGTGGGACTGAGCTGTCTACACTCGTCATTCCCCCCACATTGTTTGGGTAGCCCCTCATGGAGACCCGCTTTTACCACGGTGGGTGGGCCACTCTCCACTCTGTACTTCCCTTCTGGGGAGACCAGAGCGGGTGAACACCAAAATAAAGTACCGTGGCTCCTTCTCTGGGTTGTAGAGGTGGGGTCGCGTCATGAAGCCGGTGGTGGGCTCCTCTAGTAGGCTGGCTGTTGTTTATTGTATATAGTAGTTAAGTTAGTATAATAGAGATAGACAGGATTATGGAAAAAATTAATTAGGCGACAGCCGACCCCATGAGATCTTTCTGCCGGATGCCATTCTTACCTGCATGAAGATCTGGATTATGATGTATAAGTATTCATGTCCGCACTCCCTTAAGGGAGTACGACGACCCTGATAGTACTTACCAACAGCATTTCGGCTTCAGAATGTGTTCATTATCAAGCTATATTTTATTTCTGAAATACTAGTATCAAGTAATTTGTTGTCAATATCAACCTCTTGATTCATGTTCTAAAAAAAAAACGTAGACCTATTTATGTTGGTGTTTGCAGTAGCCTAACTACATCGGTTTCGCTTCAAAACTTTTCATTTCAATTTTACCTGACATGGATTTCATATCGACCAGTCGTCTCTTCCAACGATGTTCTGATTTTGACAAGTTAACAACAAAGTTCAATCGATGCTCCTGAATAGATCTCGAAGTGAGACTTTGCTGAGGAAATGAAACCTGGATAGCTTTTCGAGTTTATATAATACTATATGAAGGTAATTGGTATATTTGAACTTAGGAAATGGAATTCGATTCGTTCCCAAGTTTAAAAAAAAAACTAGTTTTACTGGTGGTAGGACCTCTTGTGAGTCCGCATGGGTAGGTACCACCGCCCTGCCTATTTCTGCCGTGAAGCAGTAATGCGTTTCGGTTTGAAGGGTGGGGCAGCCGTTGTAACTATACTTGAGACCTTAGAACTTATATCTCAAGGTGGGTGGCGCATTTACGTCGTAGATGTCTATGGTCTCCAGCAACCACTTAAAACCAGGTGGGCTGTGAGCTCGTCCACCCATCTAAACAATAAAAAAAATAAAAAAACGTATTTGAATGTGATATTTTTTATAATATTTTGACCGAGAATATCTGGGCTAAACTTAATTAATTAATTATTAACATGAAGTTTTTTCGGGTGTTGGTTTTTTCCGTGGTACTGCGAGTCTGCACGGCTGAATCCTGAATACTCCTTTATATCCCGTTCCATAGCTTTCCCGTGATTTCAACCACGTATTATGTCAAAGCTGCGTTATCGTTGTGCAGCGTATAAAGTTTTAGTATTAGACAGACTGACAACTCATATATCTATTGAATGCAATAAAACATTGTCAAAAGCCACATATGAAAAGTTTGTGGTCGTTATATTGATTAAATCAGTATTAGCATTTATGTCCTCATAATGTAGACAATATTGAAATTTTGAATGTAAATGGAAAAGCGGAACCCTAAAGGCAGATGAGCCGAAAGTGTTGAAAAGGTCAGTGATTTGTCGGCTTAGCGTGAGCCCATGGCCATTAGTTCGGTCTTCTTAATGGACCGAGGGCGACCTCATATGCGATCGTTTAGGGACAAGACAAATGGCACTAGACTGTTTCATATGAGATGTAAGCGACATTATTTGCAGAAGAGGAAACATTTCGATATTAAGAAAAAAGTGTCTGTTCTGATTTACGAAGACCGAAATGATGTAAATTCTACCCTGGTGTAAGACTAATTCCCGACATGGACATAGTATATTATTATGATTTGTGGGATTTGCTTTGTTTTTAATGTGCTTGTCGACAAGAATTCCGTAACAGATCTAATAAAAATCTACTGGCAGAGGTTTACAAGGATTAAAATTGCACAGCCATTGTTTGAATAATTCTAAGTTTATTTGCAACTTTGAAGATTTATGATTTTTTTTTTAAAGTTTGCACTGAGAATCTTACTGAAAACATTAAGCAAGAAAACACAACTCTCTATGCAAATTAATGTAACAATAAATAATAGTGTAAAAAAACTAAAAAACACGCTTTATATAAAATAGAAAATAAATTTTAATAAATTAAAATTGAATATTAGTGTGTAATATTAGTGTGTTAAATTGAACAATAGTGTAAAAAAATATATTTGTTGTAAAAAAAAGCGTGGAAATTGAATAATGGAATAATCTTACTAAATTAGTGTATTGTCATCGGTCCTCGATAAATCTACAAAGTTTGAATAAAATATAGCCGTTTAAAGTTGGTCAAAATCGCGTCTAAAGGAGTCATTTACAAACATACAAACATAGATACAAGTGAAGCTAATATAAAGCGTGTAAAATGATCAAGTTGTGACCCGTACTGTAAGTAAAGTCTTCACAAGATATCACAGAATCGTGATGGTGATAAAGTTATTTCCATTAATTCTAATAAAATGGATCTATTCAAAGGAGCATAAGCTTCAATGACGTCCTTTAAAATAGACGGGCATTTGAATATCTGAGATGGTAAGAGGGATTCCTTAGGACGTGACTCGGTACGTGCCACATTCAAGCTGACCCAACCATCAATTTTGCACGATAAGGAAATAATTTTCCCCTACACCTACCTATTTATAATATCCTCAGTTTCTATACTCGGTTACCTGACGTGACAGAGTTGTAGATGAGTTTCCCTGACGTGAATTTCTCTTTGAGATTTCAAGATTTTTTGTGCTAACGTTTTCCATTATGACGTTTTATGAAGGTAGAATGTTTTCGGGCGAAATGTTTGAGAAGGGAAAGTTTAGGTCAGAGGTAATGTGGAATATTGTTGTGAGTGGTTTTACAGACGAGAGAGATTTGAGATTTCATTCTTTACGAGCTTAAATAACTTTACGACTTTAGATATGATTTTTTTTCTTACAGCCAGCCACTGGTAATAAATTTTAGAATACATGGTTATAAAATGAACTTGAAAATCAATATTGTATGTCAAATGCAATTGTGTTTCGTTGTTTTTGCGCATCGCGGACATGTTTCTATCTATTTTTTGGGCCAAACTCGAATTTATTAGTTCCGCTTCACAATGTTTAGTTAAGGACATTAGATACTTCATAAAATATTAGGTAAGCTCGGCTATCTTTTGTTGTAGCTTTGTCTCGAATTGATAAATTTCTTATTTAAATCGGATTCAAGTCACAATTTCGTGTGTTTTATTTAGTTTTTGTAAAGTAAAAGTAGCCATATAATATCAGATATAAGGTGGTTAAAGTTCAGAAATCACTCGAAACAAGAACATATATTAGATAAACAGGCCAATAAAATTAAGTATATTATTATAATTTGTATAATTATTATAGTTAATTATATTGATAATTTTAAATTGTTTTCTTGGTTATAAAATATCATATTGCTTTGATGTTAAAATTTTATACTTAATTTTTATTTATTTGCGAATACGCCAGCGCATTGGTCGCCGTACAACACGTGTCCGGTCGGCCAACCAAGATACCAGTGGCTCTTTTTTTTTTCTACCTATGCTGGTAGCCCTGAGAGGCTGTTTCAGTTTCTCCTTAACGTGTGGGTGAGCTCACGGGATTCAAACCGGGTGTGTTGCTAACACTGCTCCTAGCAAGAGCAGTGCTTCGCAGAATCTACCACCGGATCTGAAACGCGACCCACTCAGAAGATCCGGCAAGAAACTCAGTGGGCTGTGTCTATGGGTTAATTTACTCGTCGAGCCCTTCATCGCAAGCGACGGGTTCGGCGAGGACGTGACTGGTGCTTGAGGTACTGTACCATACAGATCAAAGCACTGTGAATGGATCAGAAGGTTCCGTAATGACGTGCTTAGGGCAACGTCGACTATTTATCATTCGGTCCACAGGATCGGGTATGGCAGTGGTTCGATGACGATCGAAAAACTATCGCAGTCGTCCGATGCAAAAGTGGTGTGCCCTTGTGGAGGGGGCCGAATAGAGTTTCTCATAATGTAGGTAGATTTTCGGCAGGATGAGTCACTATAGTACGCCTTTAATTTCTCACCGATTGTTTTGCGTTGCGTATAAAAATATAAAAATAATAAATTTTCATCCATTGGCAAAAGTAACGAGCAAACATCATGTCGTTTTTACCATCGTACCGATCGTCACCAGAGTAGAGTTCATCCATACTACCTAGAACCACTTCGTTCCTCCGCAGTGCGTTTCCAGAGATATTTTCTGTTACGCACCATACGCTTTGGAATGAGCTCCCCTCTCCGGTGTTTTCCGAGCGCTATGACATATTCTTCTTCAAACGAGGCTTACGGAACATCTTCAGCGGTAGGCAGTGGCTTTGTTGTGACCCTGGCATTTCTGACGTCTATGTACGATGTTAATTACTCACTATTAGGTGGGCCATATCATCGTCTACTTACAAGGACAATTAAAAAAATACAAAAAACCTCAAATCATATAAACTGTCTGAGAGATCTGGCCTAAGAGATTTTTAATTATTTTTTTGGCAAAGAAACATAACTATCAGTATGATTTTAATAAATTAATAGTGTAAAACGCCGCGCTTCGCTGAGATTAACACTAAAACCTAAAATAATGTGAAAATACATACATACATTATATGTTTAAGTAATTAAAACGAGAAATGTTGAATTTTCATTGAACACTCATTTATATTCTATGTTCGTTGTTCTTTTTGTTCAGAATTCAAGGAAATTCCAATTTGCTTGGGATAAAGGGTACGTGAATAAAAAAATTCTGCCTTAATAATGAATTAGACTTGAAAATTTCATAAAACCTTCTTTAATTTTTTATCTTAATTTTTAATAGTTTATATTCCGAAACTTCAAGATACGAAAAAGTACCTCTAAAACTTTTAAATTATAATAATATCACTAATCATTATTTTGCGCGTGAATTCTTTCTGTTCTTTTATTAGTCCTTACAGGCTTTCGCCTTATCTGTAATTTTGATTTCGTCTAATCATTTTAAGTATATAGATCATTAATTTAAAATTTAGAATATATGTATATGGAACGGTTTGATCTTTATTTGAGTGAAATAGACATTTCTCGCTATGCATCCAAACCTAACCAATCTATATTTAATATTAATAGAATTAAGATATGTATTTTTGGAATACTTTGCTCGATGGGATTAGTAGGTACCTATTTAGTGTTTCGTGAACGTTAGCGGGCATTTGAAATGATGATTACGTAATTTGACTTAGACTGTTAATTGGTCCTTGTCAAGTTCTATTTCAACGGTGGTCGGATTTCATGTAAAACCAATCGGCTTTTTAGTACATTAGACACCTGTCGATAGTCGCAACGCGTGAGTTGATGAAAGATAATCACTTGGTTTCACAGGATTTTCACAAATGCTTGTTGCTAATTACATTATAAACGACCTAGAGAAATCTAATATTAAAAAAAATTATCTAATATTAAAAAAAAAAAAGACATGCCCGCTGAGTTTCTTGCCAATTCTTCTCAGGACGGAGGCTAGTCTTGTGAATAGGCGGTAGTTCTTTTGACGTTCAACAAGTATGTACTTTCATTTATGTTGAATAAATTTTTTTTGATTTGATTTGATAGACGTAGACAGCGTAAAATAAAATATTATAGGTCCCGTAATTGTCTTCATCAAGAAGGCAATATATCAAATATGATAAATTGATTGTTAAAGAGAACAACTACAGCCAAGAAAAAAGGAAAAGGGAAATATCCGCTTCACCTTCTTCAGATAATAATCAACCAAAAAAGCAACAAACCGTAAACACAATAAAGACAAACAGGTCAAATGCTTTTGATTTAATGCGATATAGATCCAGCTCCCTTTCGAACATGCCTAATACTAATAAAAACCAATAGCAACTAAAGAACGGCAAACGGAAACCAAAACCAATCAAAAAACTGTTAATAAAGAAACAAAAAAGGAACGAACTCCCCCAAGCCGACTGGTCCTCGAAGGGGAAAGCGACCACAACCCTCCAACGTCTAAAGACAACGAATGGAAAAGGTTGGAGGGGCCTTTGCCGACTGGCAAACAGATCTAGGAAAGATAACGAAGCAACAAATATTAGTTTACAGTTATTCATCTCTATTAAGTTTAAGATTTTAATGCTAGTTTTTTTTTAAGTTTAAAGGTTCATTGTACTAAAAGATCTTAGTAAAAGGCTATATTATTATTATTTTAATTGTCTTCATACAATTATCCTGTGCTTCGAAACGGACAGTTTTATTTACTTCCCTGACAGTTTTAAAACTTCATTTATTGTCCTTGGTAAAATTTATTAAGGACGCATTATTTCATCACGAAGAATAGTGTTTGTGTGCAATATTGGTTTGTAGATACAGTAGCCTCATTCCGAAAAAAAATACTTCGATGATGAATGGCAATATTATTGTTAGATAAAAGGCTTTAAGAGACGCTTCTCCAAGTTACTTTCCGATACCAAGGATTCCACGCTTATAATCAAAAACACGCCTTGACTGCTGAACTCAAGTGATTAACAAAGTTCCCAGAAAGATGATTTCAGTTTTGATATATAATCTAACTTGATCAGAATATTTTCAAACGAGTTCTTATTTATTTGATAGAAAAACTGATATTCTGTGAATTTGTTACAATTTCTACCAAAGTTACTAAATTTATTTGCGTATTCTTTATTAGTTAATAACGTGTTGAAGGTGACTATGAAAGCCCTCACAACTTGAATGTTAATTGTACATAGTATTGACATGGGTGTCATTATAATATTGTAATAGGGGAATATTTATTAAACTGCAACATGCGATTGTTTCGCAACACAATACTAATTATATTGTTACGCCGGTAAGGGTAACGCCACTATCACCGAATAGACGAACGAATATCGAAGGATATTGTAGCATAAAACGCTCGAGAAGTGCAACGCCATCTATTTTCAGATAGCGAAAACACAATACTGGACTTGTGTGGAATATACTCGATAATTCTAGCGATGTGGTATCGGCTGTAAAAGCGTTGCAGAGATAGCACACAATCAGTCAATCGCAATCAATAATCGCAACTTTTCGAAGCGAAACAGCGAACGAATCACCTGAAGCGAAGCGGAAGAAGTGAAGTGAGAATTTTAAAGTATTTGTGAAGTGTTTTAAGTGTTCTAAGTTCTAATACAGTGTTAACTTGTAATTCGGTAGAATTTTTATTTATCCCGAACCCCAGCGCGTAACAATATTAAGGTTACAGACTCCTCAAGCCTCGATTGAAGAGAGACATGTAATAGCACCGCGGAAACCTCAATGGTCTTATTAATAAACGCGGTTTCACTATAAATACGATTATTATGCTAGTAGCTGGATATCAGCGAAAATCACCCACGATCTAACTAGTCTTGTATACCATTTTCATTAATAAGGTCTCGCAGGTTTAACCAAGGACTTGGTTTATGAAGGTGTGACCTTTGTAAACGTAATTCTAAATTATTTGTGGCTTCCCAACAATACGTAGATATATGCCAACTCTAAATAATGTTGGTAAATACGGCGTAGTTTCATACGAAATAAGCGGTATTGAGCCTCGAAATCTACTTGATTACTGACTGTCTGATACAGACAGTAGAGTAAAGGGCACCCCATTGGGAAGCAATGACTCGTCACCATTGTTGCATGCCCTATCTAATGACAGTATGTTGTGTCATGGCATTGACATAAATAAAGCGATAACACGACGGATAAATTAATACGGAACAGAAAAGTGTATTGTTTTTCAAACTGTTACGATTTATCTTAGTGGTACAATCGAAATACGAATGTTTTGTCTGACAAATTATTTTAGCGTGCGTATACTAACACTCTGATGGTAATGTTATACTATGTTTAACAATAAACTTATTTGTATTTTTGTCATACCATTACCAGTAAACTTGATAGTTAGATAATCTTTCTGTAGGCAAAATCACGTGTGCTAGATAGGAATACTGTGAACAATGAAATCTATTGTTGCTTATTATTCACTTCCGCCATTCTGAGTCTAACTTAAAAATTCAACTGAATTTTTAAACAAATTTTGAATAAAAGAAACCATTCAAGTTTATTAGTCTGAGGTATGAATCGTAAAACCAATTTAATAATTCAATATTATTAATACAACTCCGTGAAGGAAAACATTAAACTTTGGAACGGGATTGGTGTTATATATAATTATGCAAGTATAAATATACTGTATACTGGATACCCCACTGTATTTAAAGCACTTGACTGATGAACGACCTTAAATTCTAATTTCATGTATAAATTATTCATGTATACAGGATTTAAGGAGGTTCAAATTACTAAAGGTAGTTTAACAGCGCCCATCTCATTTGCGTATGTGTCCTGTCCTTGTTACATCCCGTCTCGATTTTCAATTAACGTGTGCCGCTATGAATTACC
This sequence comes from Bombyx mandarina, assembly GCF_030267445.1. Classification (NCBI taxonomy): domain Eukaryota; kingdom Metazoa; phylum Arthropoda; class Insecta; order Lepidoptera; family Bombycidae; genus Bombyx; species Bombyx mandarina. The sequence goes on from NC_143229.1 coordinate 9,155,191, forward strand.
TAAATAGCTGTTCAAAGCGTGTTAATGAAACACGACCAAATACAGAAGTAATCCGAACTAAAGCCTCACAAACTATTCAGATTCGGGTATGTTAATGTAAAATTTATTTCAGTTTAGTATGCTGTCAGAAGCGCTGTACCGTTTGATGTCCCCTTCGCAACATTACATTTACGGAATTCCGAAATAATACACTCAAGTCACGATTTATATTTACATGAACGCAGCAGGAGTTCTGGAAGTTTTGTTTCGTGACAAAAAATCCAAACATGGGCCCAACGTTGTGTTACTAAAGATAGATAAGATATGAATATGAAAGTCGAGAAGGAAGCACGTAGCGACTGTGAAGTTTCACAGTTTGTTTCTTCAATTCGAAAAGTTTTCAAATGTTGCCGTGAACAGAGTTCGCATTTGTTTCAGAGTAAACTCTAAATGGACATTTCTATTACCTAACATACGTACTTATTTATTGCATTTGTGGGTGAACGAACTTATGGTATTATTTAGTTTAAGGAGTTACCGGTGCCCACAGAAAGTGTGAATACTGCCCACCCTGAGACATGAAGTCGGAATCCCAAAGGTTTTGTACAACGGCTATCACACTCTTCAGGTTTGAATAATTCACGGCTTCGCGATAGAAAAGACAAAATTCTGGAGCTGTATAATTCTAGACCGACAACACACAGTCAAATTACTGTTACTGTTTATATTGTAAAAATCAAGTGCATAGTAGATGTCGCTATGTAAAAGGTTTAACATTTAGAACTATTCATGAAATTATTATTTTAATTTAACAAATTTTAACGATAAGTTCTCTTTAAGTTCTATATTCTAAATTTTTTTGATAAATGAACATTGCGTAAAGGTTAATGGAAGTCGTGTGCCTTATAAATTTAATCTAAGTAATGCCAAAAATGTTTTCATATTAATGCTGTGGCAGACAGACAAATTAAACGACTGAATTTATTAGACCTTTTTTGATGTTGCTACAGAACGTTGTATGCATTCTTAATAGTGGAAATGAATCACAAGAAACATTAATTCATACAAACATAATTAGTTGTAATTTATCTTATAACGCATTTTAACACGGTCTAAATTTCACTCCGTGGTTTATCGCGGTAATTAAGATTTAGACTTCAAAGTAGTTCGTAGATGTAGAAATGTCATCTTTTCCTTTTTTGGAAACAAATAGATGCCCGCAATATACTTTATGTTCGGGAGGAAAAAAATCCCAACATAATTTTATTAAAAAGTATTTGTTTATATTGGATGACCTCTTCCAACGATTGGGAATCCCGTTCGCAGGAAGGCGAATTCGCGAACATAACTTTGGCCATCAAAAGCATTGATGCCCAGTTTACTCAAGGAAAAACGGGTTCATTTCTCGGATTCGACATGCATGATTGCCGGGCGGTAATCATGAATTATAATTTGACAAGAACACACCGCATTGCGACGTTTGAGGGTTTGGGTATTTGAATACAAATCTGTTTTTCGAGTTCTGAGAATGAATTTTCACTGTGAATTACAGTTTTCGCTGTTCAATTTATATACAAACAACGGGAAAGGTGACGCCACCATTAAAATTTGAATAACCGAAGTCACTGTCAACAATGATTTTTAATATATCACTTAGTATTTTAAGTATGCATTTTCAATTTACAAATAGTTAATAGTTTAAAAAAACGAAGAAAAATACGCTTTTATAGAAAATCCAACTAAAAATAGAAAATAAACTTTAATAAATTTGAATTAAAAATAGTGTCAAAAAAAAATATTTGCTATATATAAATATTTGCACCCTATGCTTTTTTACAATAAAATCTTTTTTTCTTCATCTGAATCAGTCAGTAACTTATCCGAAAAATAGGTGATCGGCGCGCCTGGTAGTTTCCCTTCTTGGTCTTGACGCAGACACTCTGGGTCTCAGGAAACCCAAAAATCGCTAATCCTGATAATCCTAGTAAGGATAACGGATAAAACTGATTAAAATATTGAATTGTCATCGGACTTTAATGTCATGTTAATGTAAGTATGCCAAATTTCGAGTTAATCCGACGTTTTGAAGTTGGTCAAAATCATATTCAAAGATTCCGTTACATACTTAACATACGTATGAAACTAATAAAAGCGTATTAAAAAATAGAACTTAACAATTGTGCATTTTCAATTTAATACTTTCACAAATGAAATTAAGATAGCTTTTGTGCTCTGTTCATATAGGTGGGATCGTTCGATTAGGTTTAGTTTAAAGCCAGCCTTCCTTGGAAATTCAGAGTGAAAGTAAATCAATGGAGGAAAGTAGGACATAATGGAAGGGCTAATTTCTCCAATTCTCTTTTTAAAATGGCAGCTTCCACGAGTGGACACAGTTTATCAGTTCCAGGAATTTAAAATGTTGGAACGGATTTCTCCTTCTAATTTTGGGATGAAATTCTCATCACGGTGTATCTTGAGCCTTATGATAATAAGTTCGTTTTCAACAAAAAATACAAGGTCAAACAAAGATTACAAGGAATCCTCAGCAATAGGCAGGGCCTTGATTGTTTCCCTTATATTCTTATTTCCAAAAGCTCCAGTGACTAATCACTTAGGTAAGCAAATGTTAGCTGCGTTCGAAAATAAAATGTAGAAAAAACAAGTTCAGAATATGGAAGATAAAGAAATAGTATTCGGTACACATTTCCGGCCACTCACTCTCCCCACTATAACTCCTGTGTATTTACGATTTACAGCGGTGACCGTAAGAAAAGGCTGAACGATGAGACGTGGGCAGCTCGAAAGAATTCGAATTCGTCTTAAGTCGACGAATTTAATCAGAAGACAATGGGAATAAAGAATAATAAGAATTAAGATTCCAACTCCTAGTATATCATGAGTCAATAAGACTTAAAGATGGAGTAGTAGTTTGAAGTGACAGGCGTTGCGTAAGCTTACCGCGTTAATTTAATATTTCAAGAATTCAAAGAATAATTATTCTTCCTTTCAGATATTCTTCAACATGTAACTTCAACAGCCTTACAATTTAAAAAGTTTTCAATATTTCTTTTGGACTGGTAAAATATTTTTGTAGTTACCATGGATTTAATGCAGAAAGCTAGAAAATATTGTTTGTTTAAATTAGGTGGGTTTTTTCAAGTAAAACTAGTTTGTTCTTGTATACTACATAGCACTTCGCACGACTAGTTTCAGTTGACAGACTTATTTAATATTTACACACATCTTCGAGTGTTTGACACAAAAAAATAATCATATATTCATATTCTGCTAGAATTTCTTCGGTGTATATTTACTTAGTCGTCTGTAAATATATGGAAGCCAAATAATACTTTATTTTGAGTTCCATTTCATTTCGTCTGGCGTGAGATTCGTTTATACCATGAAAACTGTAGAGCGATAATTTGAATCACTGGAGCGTCGTGGCTTAGGTCGGACTACGTGATCCTATGCGGCTTTAGGATCAGATATCACCAGCTGAAAATCACCGGAAATTGGTAATTTCCCCAGGTATGATCATTATTGCATGAGTATATCGAATTTCTAGTTCATTAGCACGCCGTACTGTCACGTAGACTTTAAACGAATTATGTACGTCCTTGCGATATCTACAGCATCAGTACACATTATGAGAGTTAAAGCAAGTGACGTCGATTCGCGCTAAGTACACGCCATTAGGCTGGCCTGCCTTACACTATCCAGTGCTTCCTTTGTGACGCTCAAAGACAAACGAGAGTGATCACACTAAGCGAATGGACACCTACACTGAACGTTTTATCTCGAGATATTTAATTGAAATGGCACCGAAGTTAATTTATCAAAGTTTTTTTCGTTTACTACTAGACTTGATTTATGTGCAGATTCGATTTTGGATTTGCTAGCGTTTCCACGAGACAACGTTTTTTTTATTTTTTTTTATTGCTTAGATGGGTGGACGAGCTCACAGCCCACCCGGTGTTAAGTGGTTACTGGAGCCCATAGACATCTACAACGTAAATGCGCCACCCACCTTGAGATAAGTTCTAAGGTCTCAGTATAGTTACAACGGCTGCCCCACCTTTCAAACCGAAACGCGTTACTGCTTGACGGCAGAAATAGGCAGGGTGGTGGTACCTACCCGTGCGGACTCAGAAGAGGTCCTACCACCAGTCATAGATGTAATTTCACTGGAGCAGTTGTAACTATTTAGTAGGTCCTTAGTTTATTGTACGATCACACTGTAGTTTATTTTATTCGATAAGATTAGGCCGATTCGCATGACTGGCTTGTGGTTGATAAAACAAAGGCGATTTTATGCCATATTTAGGAATCTCGTATACACATAAACGTATAATGACTATAATAAAATGATATCAGCCTTTTCATTAGTTTAGAGATATGCAAATGTCGTTATTGATTTTCCATCACGTAACCAGAAAGAGAACATTCCAGAGTTGGATATGATGTCTTAACACATTCGAGTAATGCGGTACCATTTGATAATACTTTCTCTATTGAATTTACTTTTGCTGCCGTAAATATTCAGAGAAGCTCTTGATTTAACTGATACCTAGGGCACTGGGGTATCAATTACATTCTAATATCGGTTATACTAACTCTACTAACTCGAACGGAGATGGATTAGGCGGCTTCACAGCACTGATATAGGGGTCAGAAGTAGCAACGTCGATGGCTTACTCAATAATGAAAATACTGACTAATATTCGGAAAAATATTAAATAGATTAAATATGAAATCCTCTTTGTATAGCCCGTGTTTTATTAAATATGATTTACAGATTAAATTAGCGAGTGCTAAGTTTACATTTTAATAGACTCGGCGTTTGAATAATTATTCTAATTGAGTTAAATTATTATCAAGCTATTCAGAGGAATATCTAACAAATGGATAGCTGGAAAAAATGGTAAAAATGAAGTTAAGATTCGACCAAATATTATAATACTCGTACAATACGAATATTATTTAATTTATTTAAAATAAGTATAATAATGTGAATACCGTCACACACCTTGACAGCTGAGGTCTCAATTTTATAACAATTACGCAATTTATAATTTATGGTTTTTTACTGGTGGTAGGACCTCTTGTGAGTCCGCGCGGGTGTGTACCACCGCCCTGCCTATTTCTGCCGTGAAGCAGTGATGCGTTTCGGTTTGAAGGGTGGGGCAGCCGTTGTAACTATACTTGAGACCTTAAAACTTATATCTCAAGGTGGGTGGCGCATTTACGTTGTGGATGTCTATGGGCTCCAGTAACCACTTAACAACAGGTGGGCTGTGAGCTCGTCCACCCATCTAAGCAATAAAAAAAGCGGCTTTGATAGTTATTAAATGATGCCATTCCATCATTGCGGAACTCATTCGTGGAAATGAGTTAAGTACGTAACTTCATCAGAAAAATTTGTAGCTGCCCGTGAGGTCTGAACACCGGCACAATGGCATCGATTGATATGAGTACATCAGGCGTCTTACCCTTTTGGCCACGACGACTTCAAGAGTGTTCGCCCATTGATCGAAAATAAACTATAATCACAAACACTTCAAGCCTCAAATTGATATAATGTTTTACATTTTTTCTTTTGTTTTTAGTGATTTTGTCTTGTAAAACTGCAAAAAAATCTCTTTTGTAGCTTTTTATTCCTTAGACATAAGGTTTGATAATATGTATACTAAAAATATTTTATACTAAAAATATTTAGTTTGGAACGAAAAAAATACGCTTTGTTACAAAACCGAGCTAAAGCTTTAAATAGTTATATATTTTGTCTAATTTGACCTTGTCAGGATATTAGGTCAAAGTAATAAAATTTTCATTGTCTCAAATAGGAGTGAAAATTTCAAGTGAATCGGATGTCTTGAAGTTGCCAAAAATTAAATTAAAATATTCCGTTACATGTTTTTCCTCTGACTATTTATTAATATACATATAATTTTAATATATATTTTTTAATAACATCATCAACGTAAAAATATACCGTTAGATTTTATAAATAGTTAACACATAATATTGGTTTTTTTCTTAATATATTTAATTATATATAATTTTTTCTTAATATGAGTAATGTTTTGATTGCCAACGATGTCATGTCAATGTCGACTCATGTACTCGCAATTTCATTTAATCATAAATGCTGTCGATGGTTCTTAGCGTAAGTCAAATACGTTTTAACTTCAAAACTAATACCTCACTTGGATTTGCATATTACGCTTACTGTACGAATACTTATAGTTCAAACATCAAGACTAATAACATTTGCTACTGTTTTTATGCATATCTTAGTGATTTGATGAAAATGACTCATCATTCCTCATTATCCTGCCCTTCTCCCAGTCACCTGGGGTCGGCGCAACATGCCTTCTTCTTCCATACTCTTCTATCATATACCATTTCTTCGCTCACTCCCCTCTTACCCATATCGTCTTTCACACAACCCATCCATTTCTTCTTAGGTCTACCTCTTCCCCTATATCCTTCCACATTCATAGTTAACACTCTCTTACCAACCTCACCTTCATTTCGTCACCTTCATTTGATGAAAATGACTAAGGTATTAAAAATAAAAACATGATTCTAAACATTCATTGAAAGTCTATTTAATGAATCTATTACGATATAATCAAGTTGGAATTTATTATTTTGAATTCGTTACGTGAAAGATACTGATAATAATATAGAAAAGATAAAGATTACTAATAATAATTGTACGAAAAGAGACCTGTCTATATGAGAACAATAATCTGTAACGTTCTTACACAGTGCAGATTCAGCGCCATTTTATTTTATGTCTTCTAAATTCGATCGTAAAACTTTTTTACTTGTCGATTGTCTTACTTCTGATGATTGTCTGCTTCTACGCTTAACGATTTGTTTATATTCTTTGATTTTCTCACGGGTATACGAAATAGTCATAATATCATAATATCCTTCATAGTGTTATGAAGGTATGAATTTTGTTTGAATTTGTAATCGTCGTGGTTTAATGGAAAATACGCCCGGTATCGAATGTATGAATTGTGAGTAAATTATGAGTGGTTACCATTGCTCATAGATGTCAGTAATACCAGGGGTACAACCAAGCCTCTGGCTGCCATTGAGTCCACAGATCTAATTTGAAGAAAGACATGTCATAGCATTCAGGAAACATCGAGGAGAGAAGTTCATTTCAAAGCTGGATGATACGTGGCAGAAAAGTTCACTGTGCCACCACCCTACCTATATGCTTCTGCCGCGAATCAATAATACATTTCGATTCGAACGTTGGAGCAACCATTGTTCTATAGAACTGAGTTTTGGAACTCATGTTTCAAGGTGGGCAGGTATTTACGTTGTTGATATCCTTACTTAACATTAGGTGGGGCATAAGTTCGTCCGTCTAACTATTGGTAAAAAAAACAATGAAAATATTATTCATTAATATATATTTCCGTATTTGACCAACCATAAAAAAGGTCTATTCAGAACAACTCATCATAAAAATATTAGGTACTCCCATACGAGTTAACCGAACCATGGGAAATGTTGTTTTTCCAAATCGTGCCTGTTCTAAACCAACTATTTCTTGTAATACGGAATAAGCTGACCGAGTTAACTTCACCATTTACTTGCGAAGTTTTCCCTTTATTGCTCTGTAATGGGAGATAAGATTTGTATTAGCTTGTGTATCTGATTTGGCAAACAGCAGTATCGGATAGACCATTACCTATTATGGTAACTACATTTACCCTATTACAGTTGCTTCATTGGATAAATTCTTCGGTTTTATCAATAAAATTGTTTGTTGTCACAAGTTTAATGTTTCATGTGATGATGCGATTATAGAAACCTCTACTAAGAAAACTTTATTTTATTGTGGATTAATCTTACCGCTACTGCATATAGTCATTGGTTACACGACCCTATAGAAAATCTGAACAGAAATGCTGATGCTCGTATAGACATAAGAGAGGAAACTTAAATTGAAACTATCAGTTATGATAATAGTCCGTTCCGGCAGCTAATCACTAGATTCATCCATAGTATTATTACAGTGACCTTTGTGGTTGTATTAGTACTATAATATTGGTAACACAAGAGTCCGCAAAGGTTGGTAATATCATCCCATTGGCTTTATTTTTGTTTGAAAGGCCATTATGCGATTAGTATGATGGATAGGATAAATGTTATTTGAATGTAATCGAGACTTTAATCTGATCTGGCGTGAAGTGGCTATACCTCGTTAGGATGTTTCCTTTAATTTCTTGCTAATAAGTAGATCATAAGATTCATCAGGCACGTCCTTACGAATCCATCAGTTCCAATAACTCTTGCATTAGACGTCTAGCTCTAACAGTTCTAGGAATAGGAGCAGGCTTAGGGACCCTTGTAACCGTACTCGTCGAACTCGGCAAAGAGTTCGACGTGCAACTTAAACTAAACCTCAGCCCGCTGAGTTTTTAGCCGAAACTTCTCAGCGGGTCCCGATTCCAATCTGATAGCAGATTCATTCGCGAAGCAGCTGCTCTTGAGTTAGATCTCCTTTGGAGGTGTTCGGGTAGCCATTAGCAAATCCCACCCCTCCTGGCTGAGCCCGTGCTCGCCTATCTATCCCTGTGCAACTGGAAATGCCTCTGCGCCACCGGTAATCCTTCAAACATAAACAAAAAGTTAGAGCTCTTTAAGTACCGCAACTCTATCAAATATCAAATAGCTTACTTAGCTCCGATAATATGTATAATAATTTTAATATGTATTTTTATTTGGATAGAAATTTTCAAATAAAATGTTCGAGAGTTATTGGAATCCTAGACAAAGCTTTTCACTTAACGTAATTTCCAAGATAATCTACAAGTTTGAGTTAATTCGTTTGAACAGAACTTTCTTTGTTGTTCTTATTAACATAGCCTTTTATTTTCAAAAATGTTTTGGCTTGATGATACAAGCAAATCGTTACCTGCTAATGAGAAATTCACAAGAATACTATTCTGTAAACTAAAAGAAAATGACAAAAGATTTTAATCAGCGAGCACATGAACCCAAAGAACTGTAATAAAGCCGAAATCCTACATCGAGGCACAAAGACCGAAATAATTTTTGTTGCATACAAACCCACAACAAGACTTGTCCTCGACGGACTTGGCCGTTATGCCAAGTTCTCGGTGAAGCCAAATGGGTTAACACATCTCTGACCTATTTTGTTTTAGGATACCCAATATATTGCCGTGTATTATGATCGTATATTATTTTTTGGTTACAATTATGATTCCCTTAGAATAGTTCTGAAACACCCTAGGTCACTGATTTACTTACGACTGGTAAAACAACTTGAATATATGCGCAATTAACTTGAATCGACTATTTTTTACATTACTATTGACATTACTACCTGACGAATGCTGGCGAAATGACGGCCCACCTGGTTTTTTATTTATTTTTTAATAAGATGGATGGCTGAGCTGATGGATTACCTGGTGTTAAGTGGTCACCGGAGTCCATAGACATCCCTAACGTAAATTCTGCTACCCAACTTGAGACGTGAGTTCTAAGTCACAGTTATCAGTACAACGGCTGCTCCATCCTTTAAGCCGAAACGCATTACAGTTTCAAGCAGAAATAGGCAGGGTGGTTGTGTTTACCCATGAGGCCACACAAGATGTACTACCGCCAGTAACATTAAATAAAATATTATGTATTAGACGATTGCAATAAATAAACGAACAGGGATTATAATACAATATTAGATTACAAGGCACAATAGTATCTACGTTATAAATGTTTTGAGTTTTAACAATTAAGCTAGTGGCCAGACTGCGGCAAGTACAATTTGTAAATGTACCAAATTCCGTCAATATTGTAAAGATAACAATTCCTTAATGTCGTTCAGAAAGATCTGCACAATAAACCTAATATTTTAGCAACAAAACAAAGAACAAAGTTACAAAAAAAACCACTGGTGTTGAAAGAAAACAGTACAATGAATCGTGATTCGCGCTGTAGCTTTCACAGCGGGCGGTGCGGTTCGGCCAAAATATTCGATGAAGCTTCCGAAATGGCGACCAATTGACGCCCCGTGAGACTTGTTAATTAAATTGACCCATTTTAGATGAATTTTGGTGGGATTTATAATCTCTTTAAACACAAAGGCCTGCGCGTCTTGAAAGGGAAATTTCTTAAAAAAATCAAAATTCTTTTTTATTTGATTATAAAATGTTTTATATTACTTAGAACAATATAGTTGGTCTATGAAGCCAGCTAGTGCTGAATGTGAACTATAGTTATTTAATGTATTTCTCTATATTTAAAAGAAGATCGATGATAAAAGATTTTATGTGTGTGCAGGCTTAAAATTTTTTTTTTAGTTAGAATACTTTAAAAAGACTTCAATAAAACTACTTTTATGTAAAAGAATCAATAAATACTCGATGAAATAAATAGGATATCTCCATAAAAATAAATTTTCAAATAATGAAAATGTTTAAGACGTTCACTCAAAGATATTTAATTCACTCTCTCTATTATTTAGGAATGCTTCTGTTCCGTGTAAAAGAAACGAGGTAAAAAATCTGTAAGCATTATTCGTTAGAGGGTGCATAACATAATATTGAAATTGTGAAGGTCACTCAACTTTCCAAACATAAATGTTTTGATAGATACGGCAGGCATACATTAAAATGGATGTGGTGTACTTAAAAAATAAGTAAGTACTGTGTATTGTACGTGCATGCAAGGGCATCAACATCTAAACGTCTAACTTGTTTTTTTTTGAAGTGCGCCATCAAATTTAAAGGTCGCCCAAACTCCAGACGCGTCGTCGCCAAATGGACATTACGTCGGAGCGGACAGTTCACGTAGGTCACCGGTTTCAAACTTGTAACTATGTATAAGAAGTTTTGTTTTCTGAACAGGTTTCTTGCTTTAAAATTGATTAATGAAATTTTGAAGAAATTAAAATACTTAAGGTTATAATAAACCAGTAGTTGTTCCTTGAAAATCGGACGGACTGTGATCCTTATCACCAAATAAAATTCAAAACATTTACAGCTCTTATAGAAGAAACTACCTCTAATAGTGTCTCGTGATAATAAATCTGTTCGAATTCGGATTGTAAAAATTAAAAATAAACGCATACATGAACAACTTTGAAATAAAATGAAATTTAAAAAATGTAGCTCCTTATTTTACAACTAGGTCATGTATTATAATACAAGACAGGCTAACTTTTACATAAGCAATTATGTTAATTTAATGCAAAATATTTTTATTCAAACCATAGCCAAAAAGAAGAAACTTTGCGAAGTTACCTTAGAAATAATTTGATTCGAATTTATTCGACGGTTGAAAATCTCTTATGGAAACACAGCTTCACAGTAAACTCATCGTATGCTTTTAAAATGCTTTTCATAAATTTCCCTTTTCTTTTAATTTAAAAGTAATATTTTTTTTCTTCTGAGGAAGCAAATTTATGTTCTCTAATTAAATTCAGATTAGATTAAGATCTAATGGAACCAACTAATAGTCGTTGTCAACTACCTATGATGCGCTTTTACAAGCTATATGTATTTATATCTCGAAATTCGAAGAATAAGATGGGATATTCGCCCAAATAGACATTAATTTGAAAATTTTTTTTTTGTACCCACAAAAACTGAGTTAACGTCTAAGATATATTAAGTATATCTGCAAGATCGTGATCCTGTAATTGAATGTGGGCTCTCCTATATGAGGCTGAATAAATTGACATTTTTGTTAGAGTTAAGGAACACATATCAACAATAATCTAGAACGAAGTTTGTCAACATACTTAGTAGAATAGCGGTGGCAACCTCTTACAAGATTTTGTAACAGAAATTTGAAATACCTACCTCGCTAAATAAAACAAGTTGATTCCATCTCTTAGGCCATTGAAATAGAAAAAAAAAGAACTCAAATTTTAATAGACAAGATGTTTAGAGTCCCTAATATCTGCGATCCTAGTGAAGATAAAAACTTAAATCTAATAAACAGAATAACCAATAGATGCAATACTAAGCCCTAAATGTAGTTTTAATAATAATTTCCAAATTTGAATTAAATTGAAATTACAAGTGTTTTATTTGAAATAATAATAATAAGTTTTAAAAAATAGGTGGAAACATAGTACCGATAACGTGAACTCTTAACGTTTCATGTGACGTCATAGATGATTGATTCATTCTGATATAGTAGCTTTTGTCTAGGCGTTTTTCGAGAGACTAAAACACTTTATCTTAGTTTATCTATAAAATAATATTATGTTATAAATAATAACAAAATATGTGTGACACTATCTACCTAAAGTCCTTAATGTTCGTCTTCAGAGCAAAATATTTTTGTCTCTGCCTTTCTACTTAAGTCTTTAAGTAGTGATGGTGCATTCTTCAAGAGTAATTATTACCGTCCAATCTTGTCTATCGTGGATCTATCGCGTGAAAACGCTACCGCTAGAACTCTACAGGGTTGTTTTGTAGAGTACAAAATTGGGTACTCTATGAAACTTATGAAAGAACTATGTACATTATCTCAAAGGTCATGTACCTACGTTTATCGATTCGTTTCCGATAGTACGAGGTGTTTCTATTATTCTACTTGGTAAAGAAATAAAACAACGAAATGTACTCTCAGAGGAAACGTGTGAAAAGATTTTCAGCCCGTATCCTGTCACGCACGACACACTTCGCAGTACTTCGTATTTCTTTTATCACTTTAAAGTTGAGCTTCGGTTTGTTAACGAGTTCGCGAATGCGAGTAATGGTCTCCTACAAATTGGTTTCGCCTCAAGTGTTAGTCTTCAATTAAGACGCGAGATAGTGTTGATGAACAAAATTGATGGTTAAATAAAATCATGTTATAAATAAATTAGCGACGCTCACAAAACTCTGGTCATGTCCTGAGGAAATGAAATGCATCAATTTGTTCAAAGAAGTCATTGATCATCGAACTGGTAAACTGTGCCATAAGTTTTGAAGTGTTGCAGTGTCATAAATGGAGACAACAAACGCAACTTTCAATTGAATACGCGAACACTTACTGTTAGCGACGCGCTCAAATAAAATATATTTTGTCTATGTTTGTAATGTCTGGTATTGTCTGTGATCGCCTAACGGTCAAATGAAGGACTCGTACGTGTACCGGCTTACCGGACGCAACGCGCTGTGCAATATTGTTCAATTTATTAATTGTGATTCTCGATAAAATATACGCCCTTTTCTTTGTTTCCTCGATTTTATTGCTGAACCACCTCAATAACCAACACTTACCATTAAATGGGTCGTGAGTTCTATTATCCTTTTACGTGATAAAATACCTCCTAACAAATTAATAATTATAATATAATAAAATATTGGTCAGTTGATTGTTTCTGATATGAATAGCTGCGCAAACACTAACTAATATTAGCTGTAGGTACATTTATTTCCTGTGTATTGCTGTTACATAGAAGCTACTCATGTCTGACGTCGGACGATGGTATTATCATTGTGATCTTACATCGTAAACTTCTTGTAGAAAGTACTTGTATTACTCGAATTTGTTTTCGAAAACTCCGTCTCCAACACTTTCAGTAATAATCCCAGCTTTCATGGGTAATGTCAATTTATCACTATAATCTTTGTTGCGAAGAGAGTAAAACTGATTCAGTAACCGGGGCTTAAAGCTTTTTCTATTTTACGAGCCACGTTTTTAACGCAACTGGAATACTTTATTGCCGTTAGCACTCAATTACATTAGTTTCGTTTGTTTGTGTTGATATTGTGTGCTTTTTTTTTATTTTGTGCCCTTTTTGATTTATTTTTGTCTTCTTTCCGAAAAATATTTTAGTTTAATGAAATGAGGCTAGGCCCAATGGTGCCCTAAAACTAATTACTTAAACTAGATCTATTTTATGTTTAACTAATTAAATTTATTAGCAATCGAAAATTCGTTGTTTCAGGTAAAACAGAACAGAGTTCAAGCAAGATATGAAGATAAATTCTCATTTATTAAAGCACAGACTTAAGTGTTTGAATTCAATAAAATCGTAGACAAAGATTGTAGACAGTACAAAGTGAAGTCTAAATGCCTTATTCAAAAGAAGAGCGCGCTGCAGCTTGCATGCGCCGACTATGTTCGACTCGACAAAAGGCGCATTGCTGGTAGCGCCTTCTCTATCAAACAGTTCGTGCTGGATGAATGGCAAAGGTTGGCCTTCGACTCTACCAGCACCCGGAGACATCGTAAAGGCTTTATTCATTTTTGCACTCTCCACTTCAATTGTCCTTGGGAATCTCATCTTAATCTGCGTTATGAATAATCGACGTTACATCAAATATATTGGAAATCAGGTAGCAGAATGTGAAAAATAGCTTGAGTAGATATTTTAAACAACTTTCAATATTTAAGTACCTAACAGCACAATAATAAAATTACACGATTACATTTTCTGTTGAGAGTTCAAAATGTAAATGTGTTAGATACACACAATAATAATGTAACGACTATACATGTATATTGTAATTTTTGTTTATGGGATTTTGTTTTTATTCACATTCACTGTTGTCTTAGTTAGAGCATTGGCTCATTGGTCAGGCTACTAATAAATAAACATATTATTATGGTAACTATTAAAATTACTGTTGTGGTTATCTGGACTATGAACAATATGTGTTATACGAGGCTTTATAAAAGTTTCACGTGAATCTAAATATTTGCAGCCAAGATACCTGCTGACGTCACTTGCTCTGAACGATTTGTTCACCGGAATCTTGATAGCTCCAGTGGCTCTTCTGCCTGCCCTTTACAAGTGTTGGCCGTATGGCGAGATATTTTGTCAGATACAGGTAAGACTTTATCTGGGATGTTCATATTACACAAATGTCAATTTTCTTTTTAAACTATTGCATAGCTTCTAGCGCGGGCCTTGAGCGCGGCGACTGAATCAAGAAATTCCGTAACGAAAATAACCTGACACCCCTACTACGCCTACTATGTAGCTCGCGTTCAACACATTCACACGTTGCGCTTGTGTAGTGTTTGTGAATAACCGCGCGGCCTGACGTCGCACTGCCGCATGCACATCATGGAAAGTCTACCGATCTCTCCCTCGCGCGGTCTAGGTTATGAGTGTGAAGGGCACAGTTAATGTTTTGCTTTTGTTAATCTTTATAAATATAGCGTGGTCTTATTTTATTGTTCTTTTAATATTAAATTATTATTGTCGATTTATAATTGCATAAGTTGATAAAAAATGCTATGCAATAGCTTTACCGCGGTAGTCTCCGAGTGCCACACGTGTTTTTTTTTAAATATAGTTGAAAAATACATTGTCGACTATCCTAATACTGTGTTAAAATTAGCAGGCTTGTCAATTCTATGGTATTTCGACGTATTTAATAAGCAACATCATTATAAATATGATTTATATTTGAAGTAACAGAAACGAATGCATATTGCGTTACTGGAAATTTCCGTAATCTATTTAAGATGTAGTCGTAGCTAGACGTGGCTTTGAGTTCAAAACTTCGCTCAAACAAGAACCGTAGAGAAAACGAGGAAAGTTAACTACACAGAAAAAACTTCTCAATTGAAGTGCTAAAGTCAGACAGTAATCGGATTTTAAAAATCATTTAAATATAAATCAAATTCGCAACTAATTTGAAATCTGTTTATCAACTAAATTACAGCTAAGATGAAATACGTCATCTGCAATGCCATTTAAAAAAAAAACAGTAAATTCGTAAAATTAGTATTCATAAATGCACTGGTGGTAAGGACCTCTTGTAAGTCCGCACGGGTATGTACCACCGCCCTGCCTATTTCTGCCGTGAAGCAGTAATGCGTTTCGGTTTGAAGGGAGGGGGTAGCCGTTGTAACTATACTGATACCTTAGAACTTATATCTCAAGGTGGGTGGCGTATTTACGTTGTAGATGTCTATGGGCTCCAGTAACCACTTAACACCAGGTGGGCTGTGAGCTCGTCCACCCATCTAAGCAATAAAAAAAGATAAAAATAAAAAATTTAAGTAACAATAATTACAAGAAACAATTCTATCGTGTTTATGCTTGTATTAATTATTTGCTACTGGGTAATAAAGTCGTTGATGTTCCACAAGCGACGCACGACGCGTACCTAACAATAAAACCTTTGTAACTCGGCTACATTATCAAAATAATACGATGTCCCCTAATGGTTTATAGTGACCAAGCACAAAGTTGCTTCAGCATTGTGACTGATGAAACCGCTGACTTGTTCCTTAACGTTCCTTTGTTGTATCTGTACTTAGACCATTTAGAATCTCTGAAATGTTTCCTTGTTTTGTTAAAGTAACCCGTTTCCCTATTTATTTGAGTTTAAAGGAAAAACTTTATTACCCAGGCTCTGTTGAGGGGAGCCGTGAGTCAACAGAACGCCGTTATTCTTGTCTGCATGGCGATTGACCGTTACCTTTATTTGTTACACCCGAATGCTTATCATAAGCATTCCAGCAAAAAGGTGAGATTCTTATGATTTTTGGTAGTGTACATGTTTGTATGTGATTTGTGCAAAATTAAAAAATATGTCACAAGCCTATCTATTGTTACACGATCGCACTTTCTATTTTTATTAATAATCACAATTATTTTCTCGGTAGCTTATGTAAGAAAAGCTGTATTCGTTTGAGTAAACATCTAAATACGATTTAAGAGTTAACGTGAAAAATGTTATTTTTGGTTAAACTCAAAACTCAATTTCATCTAAAAAAAATTGCGAAAGTATATTTTTAACGGGTAATGAATGAATGAAAGCATTTTGCATGTGTTTTTTTTTGTTTTTGGTTTGATAACCAGCGTGTTTTGTAAATGGCAGTACAATATTGTAGCTCACCCATTATTTTAAGCAATAGACCACACGAATGTCGCATGCTGCACGAGACACAAATTGAAGTCTCAGTTACAATAGATCAACTAATTAAATCAGAACTCGTAATTATTTCGTGGTGAATAGATTTATAATAAACCGAGCTATAAGTTCTCAAAAAGAAACTACCAGCTCTTTATTGCCTCAATAGAGCGATGAAATTATCACTGCGTCAGCCTACTATTTAGGCTA
Source organism: Bombyx mandarina (assembly GCF_030267445.1). Lineage (NCBI taxonomy): Eukaryota > Metazoa > Arthropoda > Insecta > Lepidoptera > Bombycidae > Bombyx > Bombyx mandarina. The sequence goes on from NC_143229.1 coordinate 9,172,245, forward strand.
CAACAAAAACATGGTGTCATTCAATCAAGAAATTCAAATTTGATGAAAGAACTAGATAAAGATAAAGAAGCCTTTATTAACAACCTTAATTTGTATTTAGGTACATACTATTAATGTAGATTTTTTAAACATTTGACATCGGCAATGATTGTTTTGATTTCGCGTAAGTCCCGGTCGTGGCATTTCCTCTTCAAGTAGAGTCTGCAACGGCCTTTATGTCGTCTACCCACCTTTCGAACGGTCGTCCTTTTAATCTTTTCCCCTCTCGAGGATACCACTCAGCTACTAATAATTTAGCCCATTTTTCTGTTTTGCTTCTTATTAGATGACCTATCCATTTACACTTTAATTTTTAATTGTGTATGATACACCCACTATTTTAGTTTTCGTACGTAGATATCTTTTAATTTTATTTTATCCTTTCTTTTAGTAGTTAACATGCTTCTCTCCATACTATGTTGGCATGTCTGTAGTTTTTTGAAGTTCTTCTGAGTTAAAATTCTGGTCTGACATCCATAAGTCATAGTCGGAAGTATATTTGTATTAAATAATATGTGCTTTGCTTTTGAGTGGTAGTAGAATAGACCCGTTTTTTGTTATTACTTTAAGAGACCAGTGTCGCTTCCAAACAACAGTTAGAACGAAAGAACTAACATACTTTAAATACCTTATGCTAAATACAGTCTTTTTGTTATTAAAGAATTAATATTCGTTACAGGGTTGTGTTTTAGTCATAAGTATAACTTGGATACTCTCTGTTTCGCTGTTCGCAATCATGGTTTTGCCGAGATCCGGGTACTACTTCAACTCAACTGGGCTTATGGCTTGTGACGTGTTCCACAGCAGGGTTGCGTTCAGGTGCGTATCAACATAATAATAGCTCATACATAAATTGCGGTTCAAGTGACCTGGAATCTTGCTATTATCGTCGTGTATAGCGTATACCTAACTTCTTAGAAACTTTGCTGACATTTGTAACGTTTTTTATGTATTTGTAGATTATGCTGTGGCTCGATAGTTAGATTCATTTTTTTTTTAATATTGACTTACCTACCACGATGAGTTTTTACACAACCTGCTGCTATTTCTACAACTATCTTGTGTTGGGCTGTATAGTGCATTAAAAAGTGTAATCAAAAAGTACTTTACTGTACTGTAAGCCTGGGAGCGTCGTTTTGTGCCACCAACTTGCCTATATGCCATCTGTTTGTTACAAAGCCGTTGCAGTTTAAGCTATAGAAATGGAAATTTTTATCTGATATTTTAAGGTATACGAGGTATTTGCGTAGCGACGCTCATAGATTCCGGGAACAATTGAAGTCGTGAATTGAACAATTGAATTTTGAAGTCGTCATGGCCTAACGGATAAGACGTCCGGCGCATTCGTGTTGAGCGATGCACCGGTGTTCGAATCCCGCAGGCGGGTACCAATTTTTCTAATGAAATACGTACTCAGCAAATGTTCACGATTGGCTTCCACGGTGAAGGAATACATCGTGTAATAAAAATGAAACCCGCAAAATTATAATTTGCGTAATTACTGGTGGTAGGACCTCTTGTGTGTCCGCGCGGGTGGGTACCACCACCCTGCCTATTTCTGCCGTGAAGCAGTAATTCGTTTCGGTTTGAAGGGTGGGACAGCCGTTATAACTATACTTGAGACCTTAGAACTTATATCTCAAGGTGGGTGGCGCATTTACGTTGTGGATGTATATGGGCTCCAGTAACCACTTAACACCAGGTGGGCTGTGAGCTCGTCGGGTGGACGATTTAAGCAATAAAAAATAAATTAAAAAATAAATTGGATTGCGGCGTCAGAGCTTTTGTGACCATTTGATACAAATAATAAATATATTAGAATTGAATCAGAAGAATAAGTTTTTTTATTCTGATCATTTTATTTATTGTTAACGAATGCAGTTATGTAATCAAGCATACAGAACGTTTCGTGGAATTAACGTTACGACCGTTTTGAAGCGCACGTAATAAAACCAATTCTTATATCTTCTTTTCACCTGGTTTGACCATAATATAATATAATATTCAAGGTTTTTATCAATTCATCATCATCATTCTCCTGCCCTTCTCCCAGTCACCTGGGGTCGGCGTAACATGTTTTCTCCTTCCATACTCCCTTTACATATACCATTTCTTCGCTCACTTCATCAATTAATGAAATAAATATTTTTAGGATATTGTCATGCTGTGCCTATTATTTCCCGACAACAATGGCCTTAATGTACTGTTACGGGTCTGGATTTCACGTCAGTAAAACTAGAACTAAATGTGATGAGCCTATAAGACCTAATGGTGTACCAGTGCCGTGCACGAAAACAACGCATGGCGATCACGAAATTGTGGTAAGATGTCGATTTGCATTGTCACTCTTAATATTTCTATGAGATGAACTATTTTGATGATTAAAATTTATATTGATGATTATATTTTGATGTAAATCAAAGTATTTTTAATTTAGTAGTAGTACATAATTAAAGTAATTTTAATTCAATAACAATTTGGGGTTTCACTTGAATTCAAGACAAAAAATCTATAGCTATCCAATAGTATCCGCTTAGTTTTAATTAGATGATTGTAATAAAATTATTATTTAGAATTCGATCTACTTTGCTTCTCAACGCAAACGTGAAAAGGAAATTAGGACACGCGTGTTTAAAAAGTCTCATACTGTAACTAAAGTGGTTTCACTGTATTTTTAGCTGTTTAGATCTTATGTGACGCTGGGTTATCAAATGTTAAAGGTTCATTGTATCTTAATTTTTACGTTAGGTAAGAATCTGTAGTGAAATACCTCTAATAATAATCCTTATTACCGGAGCACTCAAAAAATGTATTTGATTTACGGTCTCATAAAGGAGAACATTCATTATTCAGATAGGGTAACTTTTTACATTGGAATCATAAATAAAATCTCGCTCGCGTTGTAATTGCATCAATATACAGAATAAGCTATTCCTTGTTCAATTTTTCTTTCTTTCTTATTCTACTTTGTTATTGATATTTTCAGTCTTGTAAAAATGCTTTCAAAAACTGTATCTCATTTTTTCTTACCACATCCGTCTATTCCATGGGGAGTGCTCAATCTAATTGTTTGTGATGATGCGGTCATGCCTTTTGGCATTGCACCATTGAATAAACTACTCTCCATGCTATTTCGCGGACATCATGACATGTCGTTTTTCAAATGAAGTTTGAACATAAGTGATGCTCCTGGAATTACTGATCTCTATAAACGACCGCAATCGCTCAACGTCAGGTGGATTGGATGTTCGATTGACATGCAAGGCAAACAAAAAATCTAAATTGTTATGAAAACCTAAGTACATATGCTCAATTTTAATAAATAAACTAAAAAGATTTAAAACATTTTGTAAAAATTCTTAGATACAAGCTCCTGTGAGACCTCATAGCGTCAGCACGTCCAGAACAATGGCCGCGATGTCTTTGGGTTTTATTGTGATGGTTACGCCAGCTACTATTCAGGAAGTTGTTGCGGCTTGTACTGGTTGCAAGGTATCTTTGTTTTATAAACGGTCATAAACTAAATATTACATTTATAATTTATAATTTATCCAATATATTTTGCAGGTTCCACCTTCTTTGGACTTTATCGTGACGTGGTTGGCGTTGAGTAATAGTTTCTGGAATCCTTTCCTGTACTGGCTATTAAATGGACACTTTAGAAGAATCAGCAATGAGCTGTTACAATATTATGTAAGCAAAATCAAGTTAACACATAATTTATGTTAAGTATTTTATTATATTTTAAATCTTGGTAATTATTGTTAAATAGGTATGCTGCAGGAGAACGAAACCTTTTCCCCAAAACTATGAAAAACGATCTGGATGCTGCGGTTCGCCTATTCCATCTGATTTGAATTCAAAAGGTGAATTCGAAGGACTTGGAGAAAAATATTGGGGTGAAATTTTGGAACGCACCGTTTCCTCAACATCTCTCCATGCTATTCAAAAAGCTTGCCACAGAGAGCACCCTCACCGATGTACAGGGTCCTTCAAAGGCTGCCCCACAAGTGCTTGTAAATATGATCATAGATACTTTGAAGGGTACGGTCCCTCTGATTACCGTCATTTGGATAGATCAGCTTTTCAAATTGAATCATGTTCAAGACACTGTCGATTAAAAAATTCAGATTTTTGTTTGTTTAAGCCGAGTCCAAGCCTAGACTGCGGACGATCGCGCTCTAACCTTAGTTTAGATGAGAGCAACTTTATTAAGACTTGTAATGGACGGCATCCGGAATTGTGAGAATACCGAAACTGCCCAGTTTTTGGGCATAGAAGTAATAGTATAGGTATGTATCCTGGAGTGGAGCACTTTAATTCGAACATTAAATGGAAATTTGACGATTCTAATGGTGTCGATGATGACATACATACTCTTGAACAGAATCTCGATAGGATACGTAGTCTCAGTCATGAACGAAGTTTCAACGCCTACGGACTCGGTGAATCAAATAATTTGCTAGAGGTAGAAGTGAATGATACAACAGAAGATGATTCTGATGAAAACAAAGAAACGAATGGATGTATTCGTGAAACTTGTGACACCGTGGCAGACGGACGGCAAAATGAATATGGTGTTGTGAATAAATTTTCTCGAAATTCCTCATTGTCTAATAGAGAACTAGATGTTATTAAGGAGAGTTCTAGAAGCTCCAGTGACACGGAAGTAACATTAACTCGATGACTCGAGACGACACCGAGGGTTACTTTTGATAAAGCAGTGAATGTGGTTCACTTAGATTATTCATCAGAACAAAGACATCAGTGTGACCCAGAGTGTGTGATGAGTGTTAGAAGAAACATATTGTAATTAATATTTTTTGTAATTTCGTTAAACTAGTGATGTAGAATCTGTGGACCATTAGTATCTGGTCTTATTTGTGTGAACATTTCGGAGGTTTATTAAAGCCTTCAAAACAAGTTATTACGTGTCTGTGGGTAGTCTGAACAATGAAATTCTAGTATTCTATTTAATAATATTAGTACCGAAATTTATGAAAGATTATTTTAAAAATAAGGTACTTGTACTTAGGTAAATGTGAATTTTGTAATGATGAATATATGTAAGGTGAAGGTAACGATAAATAGTGATTAGAGCGACTAGAGATTTTGTGTCATAAAAAATCTTGCTCACGAAACAGTAATTTTAATGTTGTTAAATCTGAAAACTGTTTCAGAACTTAAATATATTGAGATATTTATACTTATATTAAAGCTCTTAAACAAACAAAGCATACTGTTAATACTGCATTCAAAGACTTCTGGCCAAAGTTGTCGTCAATGTGTCTAAGTTCGAAAACAATTTAACTTATTGACTTACTTAGTGATGGCAGAGTGAATTTGAACATTCGGATTAGTACCACTATGCGCATAATTGCTGTTGTCAAGTATTCATGTGTTTGGTTCGAAGAGTGTCATTATAAATTACAATACTTCGGTGTCTCAATGTGGGTGATTATATTCGCTCTTGCATGTTGGCGGAATTCACTATTATGTGTGTGTGTGCTTGTTTACACTGGATAGTAACTGGTATTGTTGTAACATTGTAACGTCAATCCAATGTTCTTAGGAATATTTAGGCAAATATTCTTAATTACTGTGATTTTTTCATTCGTTACATAACTTAAAATTTTAGAGGGGAAAATGATACTGGGCTCATATTATAGTTGTTAATTTTTGTTTGTAATAATTATTAATCAGAATAATGCACCAATTGTAGGCAGGAGTGCTAAATGTTTTGAACTGCAATCATCGACATTGAGGTAATAAATGACACTATGAGACCGACCTACATTATAATCTAGTTATACTGAGAACTAAAGTCGTATGTTGTGAAAACATAGTATAAAATAGGCATACTAATTACATGCTATGATAGCTCCACAAATAATGTAAATAATAAGACTGTTTGATGGGAAAATTCTTGAAATTGATCTGAATCGCACAATCGTTTTTCTTGTATACCTACTGTATTAATATGTATAATTATTTGATTGATATTATTGTTGACGTCTAAAATAATGTTTAAGAAGCAGACGAGAATGATAATAAACTGTTTTAAATAAAATGTCTTTTGTTTAGTTTATCCACAAAATTGTGCTTTTTGCAATACTTCGCCTCTCGCTTCAGTTATTTTTAGCCAGAACGAGAACCATATGAAAAGGCTACATTGCCCTGTATCTCACTATACTAATCATAAAATAATAGAGAAAGAGTAAAGAAAAGTGCAAGTACCACACACCGTGCACAGCTATTGAATATATTATTATCAGACTTAGGTTATGGGGGGCCTTGCTATTATTAATGCGAATATTAATTCGAAAAAAAAAAAAAATTATTGCGCAGACATTTCCGTTGGTTGCAACTATATTACTATAGCAAATTACTCCAAATTCAACACTTCCAGTATTTAGTATATCAACTACTGTTACAGTTATAGAAGGATTTATCAAACATTAACGTAGATATTCTCTTAAGAATATCTGGATAGGTGTCACAAGTAAGTCTATTTTCTTTGCGAAGCAGTCACGAGTATCGGTTGGAAGAGTGGACCAGCCCTTATACAATACAATAAGACTTGGAGCTTATGTTTCAAGACGAGTGGTGGTATTTACATTGTCATGTCCATGACATGCGGTAGGGTGAGCTCATGCAATAAAAAAATTATTAATAGAATGGGTCTCCATATTAGCTACCTCTTCAAATTAGAACCTGTGACGACTTTGTAGCATATGTAGGATGGCATTACTAAACTGCCGTACAATGACATCCAGAAAAAATCACAAAACCATATAATTTACCATTTAATTTTAAATTTAACAAAAGAAACAACATGAAAATTATTCGACATTTCTATTATATTTAAGTGTGAAGTTGTCGTAAAGCTGCAGTTCTGAAACTAGTTCATCTGTTATACGTCGAGTTTATAGGGTTTTTTATTGCCAATCCGCAACATTTTACTGTTGGGAGCGCGCCGTAAGCAGTACTAAACGTCTTGATGTCTGGAGTTACGTCCGAGATGTCTCAGTGGATAAAATTGATTCAAACAATAGAGATATTTAATATATATCTTAAAAGAGGACAGGGCGTAATTCATATAATCTTCTTCTTTGTTTTCATTGTTTTCATTGCAGAAGATTGTATTTTACTGGTGGTAGGACCTCTTGTGAGTCCGCACATATAGGTACCACATTCCCGCGTTTTTCTGAAGTGAATGAGTTTCGGTTTGAAGGGTGGGGCAGCTGTTGTAACTATACTGAGATCTTAGAACTTATCTCTCAAGGTGGGTGGCGCATTTACGTTATAGATGTCTATGGGCTCCGGTAACTACTTATCACCAGGTGGGCTATGAGCTCGTCAACCCATCTAGGCAATAAAAAAAAAATTTAGACTTCATTTTCCCAGACCAATTTCTCCATCAACCCGTTCCATTTAATTATGCGCTCAAACCTTTTTAATGCGTTGTCTTTTCCTGTCGACCTTACTTATCACAGGAAGCTTTTCTAGATTCTACGAGAAACGTCTTTTTTTAAATTTTATTTTGGTGGGGTTAAGTGGTTACCGGAGCCCATAGACATCTACAACGTAAATGCGCCACCCACCTTGAGATATAAGTTCCAAGGTCTCAAGTATAGTTACGTCTTCAAAGTACCCGTGAATTCGTAAGAAACAGACGATCTAGAGTCTTGTTGTTACGTATGGCTCACTAAGTACTGTAGTGTTGGTTCTGCGAGCAGTAGTTATTATTGATACCATGGTAATTCATTCACATTTTAACAAAGTCAAAATTTATATTCAACGGAAACTAGAATCTTATTTCATCATATTATGACTATTAGCAAAGCGTAAATCACAAGAGCACCTGTTCTTGATGTAATTACACCAAGAAAGAGCCTTTAAAAAATCATAAAAACCTTCCACAGTGTAGCTGGAATAGCCCCTCAGTCCACCAGTGAATAAGGTAAGGAATTAAAACAAAAACTTTTAAAATATTTTTTTAGTGGTTTGCGGGGTAAACGAACCCAGGGTCGGTATTAAATGCCTACGTCCATAGACTTCACAACCTGAATTCCGTGACTAATTTTTATACGTCAAGTCGAAACCTTCAGTATATTGTAGCATTGTTATATTTATTTATTTGTTTTCGACTACACATCAAATTTAGAGTACGTATTTAATACTATGTTATCTAAATGACTATCCACAACTCCAACGAGGCGATGCTCTGTTTTAAATTTATGAGATAGTATTTATGTAATAATGACTATTACCTTATTAAAAGACTCAAAAGATGTTACTTTAGTGCGCCAAAGTTCTGAGAATACTATAAAACAAATGCTTACTACATAACCGGATAGTTTTGTTTGAAATCATTATTTAAACCTATCCACAAACAAAACAATATTTACAAAGTAAGATCTTTAAGCTTCTATAATTTTAACGTTCTTTTTATATCCAAGAGAGACATAATAATTTGTCACAATTTAGCAGCATTTTTTACGGGCGTATTTAACGAGGAAATTGTAACAAATGGTATAGCCACGGAGAAATCTCTGGCTTAAATATTTTCAAGGCGTTTTGTGCAACTAAAGAAACGCGGTGTGTAAATGTGTAGGCATATTTATTACGCAGGCAAACTGTCTCGGTCATAATGGATGGCCGATACGTGCTTTGGTTCCATATTGTAGATCAAATCACGAAGACCACATCAAGAGCTACTAATATATTCACTTACTCCTATTATTCCTACCATGAAGCGGTAATGCAGTTTGAGACGTGGGTCACTCTTGATACACTTGAGACTTAGATCTCATGCCTCAAGGTGGGTGGCAGGATTTACGCGACTATGGGCTCCGGTAACCACTTGAAATCAGATGGGCCGGCACCTCAATCACCCGTCTACGCAATACAAAAACAAAAAGAAAATAATGCGTAGAATAAAACTAATATTTGCAATACTTTAATAATATTATGTCACTCTTTAAGATATTACGCTTTTTTTAGCTTCAGACATATGTATGTTAGTATGTAACGGAATCTTTCAACATGATTTTGACCCCCTTCAAAACGTCGGATTAACTCGAAATTTGGCATACTTATTAAGGATCGATGACGACTATATTTAAACAAAATTGAAAAAATTGAAATTCAATTAAAGAATTAAAAATAAATAATAGTTCAAAAAAACTAAAAAAATACACTTTTATAGAAAATCTAACTAAAAAATAGAAAATAAATTTTAATTAAAAATAGTGTAAGAAAAAATGATTTTATTGTAAAAAAGCGTGGGGTGCTTTTCAGGATATTATCGAAATAACCCTTCTACTCATAGGTATCTGTTCACAAAATATTTAAAACTACTGATACCATGCCACGCCATACCATGTTGTCTTTCCGATTTTACATTAAATACCTGCAGATTCTATACACTCTTATACAGTACTATACTTGAGATTAATATAATAATTAATATGTACATACTGCCTTAAATATAAAAGTTGATAATATGATAATTTCAGAGCATTACAATCAAAATGAAAAACGTGTAAGTGCGTACGAAGGTTTGACTGTTTAAGATACCAATATCGCATGTAGACGCACAAAGTAAGCCTTTTATAGCCTCATTGAATGAATCGCTCTACACGGCCCATTACGGGATTACTGATTTGAATGTTCAAGGAGTTTCGTCTAAATAATATTTATACGAAGCAGTCCGCCAACGATCCTAATTTTGAAAAACAAAGAGTGCTATCTACGGTACCTTTTTTGACTGTAATATTTACAATATAAGCTGAGTCCGAAATTATTGTCTTTTTGTGGATCACGAAAAATATCAGATAATCTTTACCATATTTAAATTATTCTACAAAAGTGTTTATACAAAAAATAATTAAAATAGCTTTTTCATATCATGTCATCTTAGATTGGTGTCATCCCATCTCTTCCCGTGGGTGTCATAAAGGCGACCAAAGGCTTTGCCGGAGAATGAGCAGCAGCATTCTCTGAGTATTGTATCGTTGTACTGCGATCTTCGTTGTACCAGTGTTAAGGCGTAGTCTTCACGACTAGGTATCAATCACCAGCCCACATATAATATCTTGCGGAATGATGTCATGTGTTTCTGTTTTAAGGGTAGAATAGCCTTTAAATAATACGATTGAGCCTTCGACCATGCTTTAATATCAGAGGGGCTATAAGATCCATGAATTATGTGCCCAATATTTTTTTAATACGCGTAACAGATATATAAGTTTTATATTATAATAACATAATAAAATAACTTATAGGGAACTTTAATGAATAATTAAACAAACAAGTATTATATCGGGCACCGTTATCGTCTAATGCGACCATTCCAAGGCTTTACGAAAACAAATTATTTAGGATGAAAAATCTATCTAGTACTATCTAGTACTATCTAGTAGTATCTAGTAGTATCTAATACTATCTAGTATTGAACGTGCGAAAGAAAACTCAATATATTTTACTTTAATTAAATATCAATCTGTTGAAACCTAAAAACGGGAGTGAAAGTGAGTTTGTGTTCTAATGTTTACGTTTTAAATCAAGAGCTATAGAAATGACTCAAGTGTTGTAATATTCAATTTGAAAAGCATTTATTTGCTAACACAAGGAGTGTTGATTAAAACGTAGTAAATCGATTTTGTCCTTTCCGATTGGCTCCTAATATTTCACACAGCACGAACAACACTAGACATTTATTAGATACAGAAGAAGTAGTATATTCATAGTGTTTATCTAAAGGCACTCTCAAGGGAAAACTTCAGCACCGGCCTCTCTTTTACAATGTATTTTTCTTTTTTCAACCGAAACCTATCTTGCAAGCCTGAAGTACTGAAAGAAGCGTAATATTTTACTATGTTCCAGCTATAAATTACATCTTCTTGAGATCGGCTTACACAGAATGTTGACTTTGAAATTTCTAATTACTTAAGGAAAGTTGAGATTAAAATTCTTGGTCATTTTTATCTTCGTACTTCGTTTCTAGTTAGCAAATATTCATAACATCTATTCATCTAAAATAATCTTTATAGGTAAGAACATTAGCGAATGAATGTCTAAATTTAATGTATTATTCAAAAGCAAACTTTCAAAATTCACACATTCAGAGCTCACATCCCACAAGGTTTTTTAAAGTGTTACTGGGCCTCAGAAATACTTTAAGTAATTGTCTTAAAAGAGCAGATACCTTACATTTTAAGCTGCACTGCAGAAGAAGCAGCATTGACACTTACTGGTGGTAGGACGTACTGTGAGTCCGCACTGGTAGGTTCAACCACCCTGCCTATTTCTGCCGTGAAGCAAGCGTTTCGGCTTGAAGGACGGTGCAGCCGTTTTACTATGATACTGAGACTTCGAAATTATATGTCTAGGTGAGTCGCGGCATTTACTTTGCTGATATTTATGGGCTCCGGTAATCATTTATCACCAGGTAGACTCTGAGCTCGTCCTACCCTATAAGCAAAGAAAACTTACCAAAACTGTCTCGGTTTCAGTAAAAAGTATTACATTTATTTTTAATTAATTCCTCTACTGAGCAGTAGAGTCAACGCAACATCCATTGCTTTTGAGTGACAACCGCGTGGCAGGAGAAGACCTGGTCACCCTGTACACACCTGGCGACGTGGAGAGCGAGATGAGGACTGCAGGCCTGACCTGGTGCGAAGTTAAGGAGCGTGTACAAGACAGGGTGAAGTGAAGACAACTTGTGAGGGCCTTATGTACCCTTTTTACGGTCAAAAGGAAATCGCTGGACTTCCGAAACCATTGGGGGCATGTCAGAGTCGAACCGATTAAAACCTCCTGTCGCTTAAGAACCCACGTCCGAACCTCGTATGAGACAGAACTCATGAAAGGAAAGGAGGAAAGTGAAGCGTTTAGTGCGGAGCACATCTCTCCTATCACCCACCCCCCTATGTACCCTAGGACTAGAACAACAACAATATTTTTCATCTAACATTAAGTACTTGCCTAAAGTACTGTAAATGTAACAGAAAAACGTACTTGGCATCTACCAATAAATATCTAATATTTCAGGTTCACAGGTGTATAACGAAGACTAGACATTTCGCATGAATAAGTAATGGAAAAAATCTGTCAATATTTGTTAATCTAAAATTTATCTCAACCTTGTAGCTTTATATTAGAAATGTTTTATTACGAAGACTTACTTTGTAGACTTGTGACCTTTTTAAACATTCTTTCTGTTATGTAATTGGTGTGTTGAGAAAATAAATTTCATACTTTTTTTTAGATACGATGTGTAGGGGTCTAGACGGCTGGACTTAAGGGGCGCAGGGACTTCACAGTCTGTAAAACTTGGGAGAAAACTTAATTTTTTGGGTCCTGTCCACTAAGCGACTCGTCTTGCACTCTCACCCAACATCCGACTTCCACTCGAGATTAGAACCTGTTCAGAGTAGAGTAGTTCCCACGATCAGCACTATAACTAGACTCGCAGTGTCACCCCAAGGGGGCTGGCTGGTCGACAGGTCGTCGACCGCCAGTCTCCACGGTACAGCAGTCCGTCAGGTCACCTTCGCAGACCCGCTGGTGTTCCGGGATACCCCGCTAAGTCAGGACCAAACTGCCGGAACGCGATGCAAAAAATATAGTTTTATACATCATATCTTTTTATAGTTAAAAACTTTTTCATTGAACAACACACCTTTTGTTAGTGGAAATTGATTGTGGAAAATATGTTTTCTTGTTATAACTAAGGCTCTCATAAACGTTTCGAGTCAAGACATATTCCAGTTTTATTTTAGATCTAATCATATATTATCTAATCATATAGGCTATAAAGGCGAATAGTTTTGCTGAAATAGTTCAACTGATTTTTGTGTTCTTTGTTTGATATTTGTGATGTCTACTGGTACTACAAGTATACTCATAATCGTGACGGCGAAAAATTTAAAGATTTTGAAATAAGAGATTTTTAAAAAAGGAATAAAATAAACGCAAGTAATAATATAAAGCAATAAAGTCGGAGCACGTTGCCAGAATTGGCGAGCGACTGAATAGCTATCCCTCTGGGAGCCGTGCTTTCTGGTCGCTGGCTAAGGCTGCAGAAGGTAACTTCTGCAGGTCTAGTCTTCCACCACTGCGTAAGTCCAATGACAGTCTGGCTCATAGTGCGAAGGAGAAGGCTGACCTTCTGGTCAAGCTCTTTGCCTCATACTCGACTTTGGATGACGGGGGAGCCACGCCGCCCAACATCTCCCGGTGTGACAGCTCCTTGCCTGAGATTCGCATCACACAGCGTGCGGTCAGGCAGGAGCTTCGGCTTCTTGATGTCCATAAGTCGAGTGGGCCGGATTGCATCCCCGCAGTGGTTCTAAAAACATGCGCCCCTGAATTGACACCCGCGCTAACGCGTCTATATCGCCTCTCGTACAATACCAACAGGGTTCCGTCTTCATGGAAGACTGCTCATGTCCACCCTATCCCCAAAAAGGGTGACCGGTCGGACCCCTCGAATTACAGACCTATCGCGATAACTTCCTTGCTTTCCAAGGTGATGGAGCGAATCATAAACATCCAACTTCTTAAGTATCTTGAGGATCGCCAGCTGATCAGTGACCGGCAGTACGGTTTCCGTCATGGTCGCTCAGCTGGCGATCTTCTTGTATACCTCACACATAAATGGGCTGAAGCCTTGGAAAGCAAGGGCGAGGCTCTCGCTGTGAGCCTTGACATCGCGAAGGCCTTCGACAGGGTCTGGCATAGGGCACTTCTATCGAAGCTTCCAGCTTACGGGATCCCTGAGGGACTCTGCAAGTGGATCGCTAGCTTTTTGGATGGACGGACCATCACAGTTGTCATCGACGGCTGCTGCTCCGATACCATGACCATCAACGCTGGTGTTCCACAAGGTTCGGTGCTCTCCCCCACGCTTTTCATACTGCATATCAATGACATGCTATCTATTGATGGCATGCATTGCTATGCGGATGATAGCACGGGGGATGCGCGATATATGGGCCATCAGAGTCTCTCTCGAAGCGTTGTACACGAGAGGCGATTAAAACTTGTGTCTGAAGTGGAGAACTCTCTGGGGCGGGTCTCCAAGTGGGGTGAACTGAATTGAGTTCAGTTCAACCCATTGAAGACACAGGTTTGCGCGTTCACTGCGAAGAAGGACCCTTTTGTCATGGCGCCGGAATTTCAAGGAGTATCCTTGCAGCTTTCCTCGAGTATCGGGATTCTGGGGGTCGATATTTCGAGCGATGTCCAGTTTCGGAGTCATTTGGAAGGTAAAGCCAAATTGGCCTCTAAAATGTTGGGAGTCCTCAACAGAGCGAAGCGGTATTTCGCGCCTGGACAGAGACTTGCGCTTTATAAAGCGCAGGTCCGACCTCGCGTGGAGTACTGCTCTCACCTCTGGGCCGGGGCTCCCAAATACCAGCTACTTCCATTTGACTCCATACAGAAACGGGCTGTTCGGATGGTCGATAGTCCTGCTCTCGCGGATCGTTTGGAACCTCTGGGTCTACGGAGGGACTTCGGTTCTCACTGTGTTTTATACCGCATGGTCCATGGGGAATGCTCTGAGGAATTATTCGAGATGATCCCCTCATCTCCTTTTTATCATCGCACCTCCCGCCATCGGAGCAGGGTTCATCCATATTATCTGGAACCGCTGCGTTCATCGACAGTGCGTTTCCAAAGATCTTTTTTGCCACGTACCATCCGGCTTTGGAATGAACTCCCTTCCACGGTGTTTTCCGAGCGCTATGACATGTCCTTCTTCAAACGAGGCTTGCGGAGAATACTTTATGGTAGGCAGCGGCTTGGCTCTGCCCCTGGCATTGCTGACGTCCATGAGCGACGGTGACCACTTACCATCAGGTGGGCCGTATGCTCGACTGCCTACAAAGGCAATAAAAAAAAAAAATGACGCGAAATTATATCGTAAAATCAGCTTATAATTACGTTTGTGGCTCGTGAACACTGAGGCAAATTCTATAGGATCTTACGAGTTAGTAATTTGCAAGCAAGATAAACATCTAGGGATACATGATAGGGATGTTTTGGTAGCGGCTCTAAGAGGTGATTAAAAAAAAAATCCGTTACATTTTCCCTTTCAAATAGTTACATTCGTATTCCTTTCCCTTAGTAATTATTCAACTTTAACAATGTTGAAATCACCCAATATATTTATAATAAATATAAAATCTAAATACCCCTCTGGGTCAACTTAAAGGACAAGTTAAAATATGATAGAGAAAACAGACATTTTATGTAATAAAAAATATTAAGTTATTCATCAAAATCTATTTAAAATAAATGATGCATTGAGATGGAAATCTACGAAATAAGTTTATTTTAAGAACATTCTGCGGTAAATACGTTCAGGGTACGTTCAATAATAGTGATAAAATGAAACTCAAACCGTAAAACTTGTTTATAACTTGATTTTACTGGGCTTAATGCGGCTTTGCTCGTTGCATTTCATGTAAGCACAGGATTGGATAGAAAATTATGTTCTACGTATCATCATAAAGTTTTGTATTAAAATTTCATGCTTGCGTAAAATGGGGATAGAGGAATAATCTCAAATGAAAAGACTATTTTACTATCACCTAATACTGCTATAATAGAATTAAATTTCGGATAACAGAATAAAAAACATATAAAATATTAGTGCTATCTTACTTGGTGGTAGGACCTCTTGTGAGTCCGCACGGGTGGGTACCACCACCCCTATTTCTCCCGTGAGCCAGTAATGCGTTTCGGTTTGAAGGGTGGGGCAAGCGCTGTAACTATACTGAGACCTTAGAACTTATATCAATACTTGAGCACATTTCGAATTAACTGTACAATATTGTTTATTATAAAAACGAAATTGTATCAGGCAAAGAATAATTAGCTTAGGACAGTAGTTATTGAAAATAATTACTTCATATAACTTTTATAGCATTTAGGGGCTATTTTTCCTCGGAATCCTTAGCTGAATTTTCATGTATCAATAATTTTAGATTAATATAATGAAGAGATACCCATCTCATTAATTGTAATTAACTACTCTGACTTAACCATGGCTTGTTTTGAAAAAAAAAGTGTATTTCCTCATCTAAATGTAAGTGATATAATATTATAAATTAACCTAATCAAAATGTTATAAATTGATATAAAAGCTTTTCTTGATTTTGAACTTATAATTTGTAATGTTCTGTTTTCAATACAAATTTTGAACGTGGTGAGTGGTAGTAAGCATTTTTCGACATACAAGTTCCTGAATATAAATTACGTAATATTTATATGTATATGATAAAAAGGAAAACAAAGATCTGTTAATACTATACAACAGAGCTATTATTTATAAATTTCCTTTACCTATATTCTACGGAAAGTCGAATCTAGTTTCGTGAGAAGGAAACCTTGCTCCTGCGGATATTATAAGGAAAGGAAATAGACTTCGAACTACAATATTAGTAAGTTTTCCGTTGCCTCATGTCAGGCGTGTCATTCACATTGTTTTAGCGTCTATACGATTATAATGTGTATTTAGTTATAAGATTTTTGTGTTCCCGAGAATTAACCCGGGTATATAGTAGTAGTATTGATAGCAATAAAATCGCGATCCGAAATTCAAATCAATGAGTCATCAGACATAGACAATATGATTTAGTACAATTCACTTATGTGTTTTTCAATCTGTTTTTATTTTGTTTAGCACTCGACAAGATTTAGTATCACTGATAAATAAAAGTTTGAAAATAATTGCTCGTTTCCCAGTTTTATCAGTGAATATTTGAATATGAAAAAAATGTAAATGGGGTGTCCGTGCTTATATTCGAATTTCGACTACGGTGCTATTACTGTTTTTTTTAATTATGCATCTTAATATATTATATAGGTATATGAAATACCCGAAGCGCATGCTTTACGGTCTATCAAGAATGCACGTGACAATTTGCTATCTGGCAAGTGAGTTTGATCGATAGCGGTTGTTGACCACCAAATTTTTCACACGACCATTGTGGACTTACGGAATATTGAATGCAGTAAATTGTAATACTCATTTATCATGCTTGACAACAAAATATAATATTTATAGTTAAAATTAAAGATAATTAATAAATTCTAAATAGATTGGTATTGACTACCTATGTGTGTATAAATTTATTTATAATATCCTTTATACAGGGTGTCCAAGAAAGAATGGATAATCCTGAAACACCGTATGGTAGAGCTATTGCTATATCGCTTGTTTTGAAGGGAAGTTTTATTATGTATGTATGTACTACGAAAGTGCGATAAGTAACTTTAAAGTTTTTTGAACAAAGAAGTGTATATTTTCTTGTATTTATCGGCAATCACAGTATCGTAACAAGATTCGCCAATTTCAAAACAACAAATTAAGTACGAAAATGTGAAACGTTTCTTTTTCCTTCCTCAACTGCTCTCAAATTTGCAGATTTAAATCACATCATATTTATCATGGAGGATTGGGATTACCAAGCAAAAAAATAATCCGGAAATGTTTTTTTTTTTTACATATTTCAAAAATTCAATCTATTTCTGAATTCGTATTAAAAACAGAACAAAGTTAACAAAACCGGGCTGTTTTTGATGAGCTCGAATGTCAAAGTTGCCTAATTAAAAGTTATGAATGAGCCCCTTCATCCGATTTATGTCTTTGAACTTATATTAGTAGCTATATTGTGTAGAACATCCATATAAATTGATGTTACAGTAATTAAGGATTTGATTTGGAGATGTAGGAGATGTATGGAAATAGTAGTGCAAGGTAGAGGAGGAAGAGGTTGACCGAAGAAGACATGGAAGGAGTGTGTGAATGACGATATGATCGAGAGGAGGGGGGTGAGTGTTGAAATTACGGCTGATAGAAGAGAATGGAATTTGCTGTGCCAATCCCACCTAGTGGGATAAGGTGGAGAAAAAGAAAAGAGTAATTAAGTATTTCTAAAGTTTAATATACTGTTTGGGATTTTCAGAACGCTGAGAACCAGAAAACCTGTTCTTTCAATCCAACTTTCGAGGCATATTTGTAATAAAATTACGATTACAATATTCTTTAAAGATTTTTAGATTAATCATTCTTCTTTTTCTTTTTCTCCACCTTATTCCACTAGGTGGGGTCGGCACAGCAATTTTCTCTCTTCCATCTCTTCTATGAGCCGTCATCTCAACACTCACATCTCTCTCTCTTGTATCTAATCTAATCAACAAACACCATGTGCACGTTTTTACTTGCACTGCAATCATTAAAGCCATAACATAAAATTATTCAATGTACCCAGAGCCTAAAGCATCAGAAGCCCTGCTTTTCGAATCGAGCGATGCGGCTATGCCGAGACTTGAATTCCGCAAGCACTAATTTTTCATCTCACACCTATTGGCATTTTAATGACGTCTAGGTAGATAAATTACTTTCTTCATTTCAGCATATAACTGAGACAAGCAGTACTTGAGTTTAATTCAAGGTAACATTCTACATTAGCTTCGCACCATCTGTCACTAATAAAGTTTCTTCACACTAAGCCGGGACAGCGTATTCAACAAGACCGCATTAGCCAAGACTGTAACACCGTGGCGACCGGCCAACTCTATAACATTTCTCTACATAACTACACTTGGCAAATACTCTGTATGTTGTCTAACTGATAACTTATGTTTAGCATTAAGACTCTATGAAGCTGTCTATATTGACTGTATTAATAATATAATAATAACAGGGGATAAGTCACACACGGTTTTTTAGCCCTAAACTAATATTCTCTGTATTATCGGAACCAGAGACACACACTTGTATATTCTACATTTATATTATCCTACTTTACTATATTAGTTTATACATATAACATAATAAATTAAACATCCAAACAAAAAGCAAACAAACTTTTTCATCAGACGAGTCTTTGTCCGATGCGAGAACACAGCCCATGATCCTTAGTAAAATATTAAAATACATGTCAAGCATGGTGCATGTGTATGTTCTATATTGAACTGTTTGGCACTAGAACTTTCTTCCTTTATTATTTATGAAAACCAGAAATAAAACGACAAATATGGGACAAGATAAAACATTTTATAAAGAAATTGACTTAGAACCAGAACTATACCGCCGTAGACTAACAAATAGAATTGTCATGGCTTAAGGGGAAAAACGCCGAGGTATATTCGTATCAAGTAATCTGAATATGTCTTTTTTATTTTTATTGCTTAGATGGATGGACGAGCTCACAGCCCACCTGGTGTTATGCGGTTACTGGAGCCCATAGACATCTACAACGTAAATGCGCCACCCACCTTGAGGTGTAAGTTCTAAGATCTCAGTATAGTTACAACGGCTGCCCTACTCTTCAGACCGAAACGCATTACTGCTTCACGGCTGAAATAGGCAGGGCGGTGGTACCTACCCGTACGGACTCCCAAGAGGTCCTACCACCAGTGTTTACGCAAATTATAATTTTGCGGGTTTGATTTTTATTACACGATGTTATTCCTTCACCGTGGAAGTCAATCGTGAACATTTGTTGAGTATTTGTTTCAATAGAAAAATTGGTACCCGCCTGCGGGATTCGAGCACCGGTGCATCGCTGCATACGAATGCACCGGACGTCTTATCCTTTAGGCCACGACGTCAGCAAGGATGCACCAAATTTTCTAAGTAAATAATCAAAAGCCTATTCCCAAGCGACTTCTACTTCGCTATTTGTTTGCTATATATTGAAATACAAAGGTAATTTGTGGTGAACCACCATGTAATAAGTTTGTAAGTAGAATTTTATTCCTGCATTTTGATTGATACCGCCCAGAATACCAATTTCAAGTTCTAATAAATGTAAATGAAATACATTTAAGCAAACGCCAGTTGCATCAATACTGTCAATAATCCCACAATAGCTCAGTATTCATAATTATCCGTGTATAGCTCACCATTTCACATGTTAAAATGCCCATAAATTTTCATCACCAACCGTAGCATAATTTTTTTTTTTTCGGGGTCGTCGTACTCCCTTACGGGGGCACGGAGCGGGCCTCGGGGTAAACCCCACTACCCGGACAGACGCTCCCTGCCACATAGGGCAGGGGTGAAATGGATGCAAGACTGGATTGGGGGGGGGGCTGTTCGCAGCGTGCCTCGGCACACTCACATCGACAAAAATACATACATATATTTAATACGACGGGCTTGATGATGCAGGAGGAGTGGTGCCCGCGGACGACGCACCCCGGCGCCGGCTGCTGTCCTCTGCTTCCTAATGCTATTTTTTTTTTTTTCTTACTATCTAACTACAACTAACTACAACTAACCTAAACCTAACTAACCTACTATATACATACAGGGACAACAGTCAGCAACCTTGGGGCCCGCCACCGGCCCCATGCCGCGGCCCCACCTCTACAAACCAGAGGAGGAGCCGCGGCACTAGTTTGGCGCTCACCCGTTCTGGGCTCCCCAAAAGGGGAAGACCATCGCGGGGAGGGACCGATGTTAAACACTCTCCAGACGGGGGAGTGGTCCACCCAACGGGGGTGGGAAATGGGTCCCCATAAGGGGGCACCCCAACGATGTGGGGGGACATGACGAGTGTGGACAGCTCAGTCCCATGGGGGCACTCATTATGAGCACTCCCATATCACTCCGATTAAGCCGACTATCTTACCATAGCCGGGGGTTCCAGTAGCTCCCTTGGTAGCGCCCGACCATCAGGTGGTCTGGCGTGCAAGGGAGCTATATTGTGGAGGTGCTCGTGGGGTCCACCGTCAGCTCGCTCGTAAAGATTACGAGCTAGCCTCCGGATGAACTCCTCGAGCGACTCCACATCCAGATCCCGGGCGATTACGTCATTTCTGACGTAACGCCCTGCTCCGACTATCGTGCGAAGAGCCAGATTTTGCTGGACCTGTAACCTCGCCCGCATACCCTGCGGGATGAGGTGATACCAGGCCTCAGCTGCGTACGTGATACGGGAACGGACATACGTCTTATAAATGCCGAGCTTAGTCCTGACCGGCAACCTGGAGGCCAACACCGGCCGGAGGAGGAATCTAGCACAGCGAGCGGCCGCCAACGCCTTATTGGCGTGGGCGGTCATCCTCAAACTCCGGTCGATATCGACCCCCAAGTACCGGACGCTGGATCTAAACTCGACATTAGCGCCACGGAGACTGAGCTGTCCCGGGACGACTGTTGTGCGGACCGGACCGAAGAGGGTAGCCGCAGTCTTCCCCACGTTGACCGCGACCCTCCATCGGTCCAGCCCCTGGGGCAGTAAGTCCAAAAGCCTCTGCATCCTCAGAATGGCCGCAGAGGGGACGTTGGATGACGAGAAGTAGGCGCTGTCGTCGGCAAACAGCGCCAACTTCACGTCTACTACCCACGCTTGGAGGTTACCCTCGAGCGTGGGAATGTCGTTGGTGTAGAGAGCGTAGAGGAATGGAGCCAGGACGCTTCCCTGAGGAACTCCGGCCGTGACTGGGCGCACCGACGACTTGGCGCCCTCGACCGCGACAAAGAAGGATCTTCCCTCCAGGTACGACCCCAGCAGTCGCACGTAGGCGTGCTGGAGGTCCGTGTTCTGCACCAGCTTGTGGATCAGTCCCGCATGCCAGACACGGTCGAAGGCTTTCTCGATATCGAGAAAGACTGCGGCCGTGTACTGGCGCGCGTTGGACCGATCCGCCAAGTGATGCATGACGCGGACCAATTGCAGCGTTGTCGAGTGACCGCTGCGAAACCCGAACTGCTCGGGTCTGGGAAGGATGTGCGGCGACACCCTTCTCAGCAGCAGCCTCTCGAACAACTTGCCCACATGCGACAGCAAGGTGATCGGACGGTAACTGGAGGGATTTCTCCTATCCTTGCCGGGTTTGGGCAAGGCGATAACCTTGCCCAATTTCCAAATTCCCGGGAAGTGTCCTGTGGACAGAATGGAATTGAACAGCCGTGTCATATATGCCACGACCGTTTCAGGGAAGTGGAAGAATGCGAGGGAGGGAATACCGTCCTCACCCGGCGCCTTGCGCCTCTTCATCCGCTTGATGGAGAGGCGCAATTCACCGGGAGTGATGAAAGCATCATCTCCCAACGGAGGCACCGGGGAGGAGAGTAGGTTCGCTACGCTCTCTTCCACCGATTGGTGGAATGCGGCCTCTGAGGGTGCAGAGTCATTCGGAACGAACTGCCGCTCCAGCATTGCGGCCAGGACATCGGCGCGGGCCTGAGCCGAGAAACATCGGTTGCCCCTCTCGTCCACGAGTGGACAAGTCGGGGCAGGCCGATTTGAGAGCTGGCGGCAAAGTCGGTGGAGGGACACAGAAGAGGGGTCCTCACGGGCCTCCTCAATCCGTTCCTCCTACGCGTAGCCCCGGAAGGAGCTAATCTTCGCCGCCAACTCCGCTTCCAACTCATTAAGCTCGCGCTTGATCCTGGGACAACGAGTTGTCGCCCAGAGCCTCCTCAGGCCCCTCTTCCGGCGAATTATCGCCTTCAGATGGGCCGGGAGTCTACCTCTGGGCCCGCCGCTGGGCACAAGAGTCGTCGCCTGGTCGATCGCTCCCCTGATGGAGTCGACAAGGCGGACTGCCGCATCGTCGACCCCATCAGGGGTATTGGGGTCCTGAATCACGGGAAGGTCGACTAGTCGTCTCTTAAAGAGCTCCCAGTCGACCTTCGGTCGTAGGGGCGAAGTCGCAACCCGGGTAAGCCCCATTCCCAGTGTCACCAGGATAGGGAGATGGGGAGTACCCAGGTCGTACAGTGCCTCGATCGTTACGGGGCACCGTAGCCCCTTATGAACACACACGTCCAGCACATCGGGCTGGTATCGCGCGGCGGTAGGGACGTGCGTGGGTTCATCAGGGCCGACCACAGAGTAGTCGCCCCTATCGGCATCTTCTAACAGCCGCCTGCCCACTGCTGTGTTAAGTCGGGAGCCCCACGCGACGTGCTTCGCGTTGAGGTCCCCGACCAGCAGAGCTGGGCGGCTGTCGTAATTCAGGGCCCGTCTTATATCCTCAGGGTGAAACTCAGGCCCCGGGGGTCTATACGCGGCATAAATCCGCATATCCCCCCCCGAGGTGTGTACCCTCACACCGACCGATCGTGTCGATGAGAAGGACAGCAAATCCAACCGATCATGCACCACGTCCCGCCTGACGAGGGCCGCAGTGCCCCTGAACGGCCGCCCGGCAGGCCGCTCGTCACGTCGGTACATGAAATAGTTGGGAATCCTGAACTCAACCTGAGGACTTAACATGGTCTCCCCCAGCAGTAAAACCTCAGGGTTGTACTCCCGGGCGAGGACCAATAGCTCGTTTTTCCGGGATCTTATCCCGTCGGGGTTCCAATAAATGATGCGCAGCTCCTGGCTAGCCATTGAACTGCGCAATCATTCGGTAGAACCCCGACAGGATAGCCCCGATAGGGCTGGCGCCCGAGGCGATCTCACGGATCACTCCGGAGATCACCTCGGCCAAGTTCTCCCAGAGCGCCAGCAGCCATGCAGCAAAGCCGGCAGGCTGGGAGGCCTGTCGACCGCTGCGGCGCTCGCGCTGAGGGCGGGGGGGGGAGGGGGGGCTGAGATGTGCCCGAGATGGCTGGTTGGGCCTGAGGCAGTGGGGTCGTTTCCGGTATTGAAGCCGGTTGCGAAGGTTCGATGGGGGGGTTTATATCAACCTCCATTATTACATTTGTTGACGGAGGAGCCGATGCAGTACGAGCGTTCGCTACTGCGTCCCGTTGCGCTCTCTTCTTTAGTTTTTTTTTTTGTTTTTTAAGCCTGTTTTTTTTTGTTTTAGGACCTGGTAATTGGAGGGTTTGTACTCCAGCACGGGCTGGAGCGCTGCGTTGTGAGAGGGGCGGTCTGCTTGCAGCGTTTAGACCACGAGGGGTAGGAATGGGCATACCCCGCCGCGGAGCGTTGGCTTCAGCCATCAGCGTTGCCGCTGATGGATTGGCCTCCACTGACACGGCAGGGGGGATGGATAAGGACTGGGGAGGGGGTTGGGGTTGGGAAGATTTCCCTTTCCCTTTCCCCTTCCCCTTCGGAATAGGAGCTACAGAAGGAAGAGCTGTGTTCCCGGATCGAGGCACCAACGGCGCAGGAGGAGGGACGGTTACTCCCATCATCCTGGCCCTCTTGCGGTAGACCGCGCACCGCCTGTCGACGGCAGCGTGATCTTTCCCGCAATTGGCGCAGGAGAATGGGCCGTCCCTCGGCCTCGGGCAGTCCGCTACGACATGCTCCCCGCCACATCAAACGCAGCGGACCGCTCGGTGACAATTATTGGAGGCGTGCCCGAAGGCCTGGCAGCGATGACACTGCGCAGGCCCGCGGGTTGGTCGCCATCCCTCAATCGTCACCCCCGGCAAGTACAGCAGTTCATTGACTGCGTACAGGCGGGCGAGGTCGTCCTTCGAGAGGTGGTCCAAGGCTACGTGAAACACGCAGCCCGGGCGCCCTCTCTGGGACCTGATGCACCTGGCGTGACGAGCCGGAAACCCCAGCTCCTTCAGGGCATCGGTTACTTCTGCCACGTCAGTATCGGCAGGGAGGCCCCGGACAGCCACCTTAGTCGGAATCTCCCCTGTCAGGGCATAGCAGTACCATTTTATGGTACCATCCCTGGCAGAGGCCTCCGACAGGTAGGCCTGGACCGCCCTGTATTCCTCTACCGACGTCGGCAGGAATCTAAAGCCGGCGCCGAAGGGTCGCACCGAGGGGGCGCGACCGAGGCGCTCCCTAATGGCCGCCATGTGGCGGGACCAATTAGGGAGGGCCTCCACCATTATTGGCGGATGTCGGCGCAGCTCCTCTTGGGCACGACCCTTCGGCCTCGGGAGAGGGACATGAGAGGATTGGGATGTCCTCTGGGTGGAAGGAATACTCGGCCTAGCTGCCATGGCAGCATAGGAGGTAGAGGGAATGGGGTTAGGCTTAGGGGCGTGATGTGGTCTGGTGGACTCTAGGTCCATATACCTGGTAGAGTCCAGATTACCCGCCGTGCCGCTTAGGGCGGGGGCACCTCGGGTAGAGTCCACCGGGATTGGGGACAAGATTGGGGAAGGAGAATGAGGAGGGGTTCTTAATTGCCTAGGAGCAGTCCCTGTCCTGGCGGGAGCCTTAGGCTTGGGTACGGGTTGATCTGGGATTGGACTCCCAGAGGGGGAAGCAGATCTTGATGAGGAAGGAGTTACAGACTCGGTAGAGGAGTGGTCTGTGGATGTGGTCGCGCTCTCTTCTCCCTCCGACCTGGAGGAAGGGCCTATTCGCGGGCGCTTGTCTTGGTCACCCGATGAGCCTCGGTCAGACTCGGACCTGGCCTGAGTTACAGACTCGGTAGAGGAGTGGTCTGTGGATGTGGTCGCGCTCTCTTCTCCCTCCGACCTGGAGGAAGGGCCTATTCGCGGGCGCTTGTCTTGGTCACCCGATGAGCCTCGGTCAGACTCGGACCTGGCCTTCTTCCGCGGCCGAGAGGCCCCAGAGGGATCGGTCGACGGAGGAAAGATACTTTCCACCGGACCGATCCTCGGGGCCCCCTCGGCCGCAGCCGAAGACCCGGACGAATTGTCCAACCGAGGACCCATCGGGGCCATACGGATTGCAGGTATCGGTCTGGTACGTAATTCGGGCATCGCCTGACGTCCCCTATGAGACGGGCCGGGTGTGCTGGTATTTGGAGGTGAGTTCCCCCTCGACATGATCTTGCTGATCTTTTATGGCTATGAGGTCATTGGTACCCCGTCTCAACGGTTAACTAAATGTTACTACCCTACTAGTTCACTGATTCACTGGTTCCCCGGCCGACCAGCAATTGCAGTCACTACTTACTACTTGACTATTACGGAACTATATAATAATAAAAAGAAAACTAATTAGTCAAAGTCAGTACTAAAAGAAATTTACTAACGTAATAAATGTAAAATAGAAGAATTAAATCAAAATAACAATAAACTACAACTACAGGGATCAATAACCAATTCAGCTTCAGCTGAAATCCCGTCAGCGACAGCAGAGCCGGTAGGTTCTTACTCCGGATTCTACTATTAACTGTATATAACTAATAAAAATTAATAAAAATTAAACTATAATTCCCTATAATTAATTAAAGAATTTATGTAAGGTACTTACCCGTTATACTTGAGTCCCTTAACCAGTAAGACAATTACTGGTAAGGGAATCATGAACTCCAACCTATTATTAACTAATACTATAAAATAGAATGGAAATAAAATAAGAATAACAGTTATCAAGAATTTTAAACTAACTAATGAATTAATAAAGAAGACAAATAAACAAATGTGACGGGAACACCCCTCCAGACCCTACTATCGCTAACACAACTGAAGGAATGAAAAAGAATAAAAGTTAACTCAATTAATGTAACATAAATGGGTGACCACTTATGATAGTCGGCCGGAAGGCCAGAATAACAGAATTACGATGATTGTAATATTTGGTAAAATAAATTATAACACTTAAAGTGGGTAGAAATGAAAAAAATTTAATATATATAAAAAAAAACTACAGCAGCGCCACTAGTTTTAATTAATAACGGGTAGGTTGAAATTTAATATGAAATAAAATGAATTAATTACTATTGTATTGTTAGAATTTAAATTTAAATTTACTACATAATCAAGATAAAATAAACCAAAAGGACACTAACGCTACGACTAACTTAAACTAACTATCGGTAGGGGGTTCCAACGTCAATAACCCTGGACTACTTGGTAGTCCATTGGACCAGCTTATCGGGTTTAGCGACCGCCCCGCCTAGCCCCGAAGGGTAGGAGAGGACTGGGAATTACACAGGAGGGCCAGACTCGGTGGCGCTAACGTTCGCCGGTTTTATATTCAAATAAAACGGTAACGCAGCTTACACAGGCTGGTCGACACCTACCCGTATTAAACTAATCGTTTAAGGAAAGAAGTGTCGATCCACTTACCTGTTCCCGGGTCCTTCGTCTCACTGTTCGGGGCGTTTCCACTCCGAAACAGCAACTCCAGATGAAACACTCTCACACTTGGGCACACACTATCCGCACAGCACAACACAGTAGGGGCCTCGTAGCACTGGTGTCCCGGGCGTAGCATTATGTTAACGCGATATGACACTGTTTATTTTTTCCGTCATTATCAAATCGCGCGCTAACAGAGTGAGGGTAAGAAATCATAACCAATCAGTTGGAACATTTAACGTAAATTACTTCTATTTAATCTTGTCACTTATATGTCTAAAACTCGATGATTTTATATATTAGGACAACTTCTCTTAAACAAAAATATTTTCTGAATTGGTTGTGTGGGTGATTCGTCTAGTAATGTTAGAAGACTTTATATTATTATTGTGAGTAGAGGTAAAAAATAAAGGTAAATGCACTTATTCAAAGCTCGAACGTAAAATAAACTTAACGTTTCAATTAGAATAAACATATGTGTAGTTTTTGAAACATGAATTGAATGCTTAACGATAAGTTTGATCAAAAAAATACAATATGAATCCTTTAAGGTTTAAGGTTTCATATTGTATCGGAGAACAAATAGATCCATTATTCTATTATAATTATATTTTTATTTATTGTATTTTATCTTTCTATTTCGCTCAACTGGTTTTTACTTTACTTTAAGTTAAACATCAACTCGGTCTTCGAATGTGTTTCTAAAAATTTGTATACAAATACAGTCTTCAAATAAAATAAAAAAATTGCTAGACTCTCTCTTATTTACTGTGTAAGTACTCTGCTTTTTGTTCGTGGGAAATAAACATTTCATTTTAGTGAATACGCGGTAAAACGTCATTGTTTACGCATCCCGGCCGCCCTAACCGACGCCTAATGAGTGTCAAGTGCCTGCGACACCGTGCGTCACCATTAGTGAATATCAGATCTGGATCAAGTGAGAGCGTAGATGTTTTTTTGTTGTTTTTTCAGAAGTCGCACGTTGGTTTACAACCCTGGTTTTTGGTATGGAAGAAAATCTTGCGTACATTCACCTAGTCGTAAGCGGTCACAATCAATCATAACATCATCTGCCCAGACGCTATTTATCGGCGAATTTTGTTTTAAAGTCCTCTGTAAGCTATTTCTTAATTTGAAGAAATTAAACTGTGGGTCCGGCGAGGACGGTGACCGGTGTTTGTGGCACCTAAAAGCACCGTTAATGGATCGAGAGGATCCGTTATGACGTGTTTAGGGCTTTATAGCTCAGGTCTCTCTTGGTGTTAAATAGTTACTGGGGCTCATATACAGCACACTATGAATGTCACCAGCCACATTTAATCATGAGATATAAAATTCAGTAGTATAGTATTGTATTGTCCCATCCGTCAAACTCATCATCACCATCTTAGACCTTACAGCCCAGGGTGGGCCTTAGCCTGGTCCAGTATGTCTCTCCAGACTGGTCTGTTCAGGGCTTTCTCTTTCCAGTTCCGGACACCGATAACTTTGCGGTCGTATTCTACGCCATATCCGTCAAACTGGTATGCATTTATACACGACAGAAAAAGGCAGGGTATATACCCGTTGGGCTCACAAGATGCCTTACCACCTGGTACCTATCACGCAAATTAGGAATTTTGATTGAACTGCTATTTTTTAACCGCGAAAATCGGTCTTGATCATGTACTAAGTACGTGTTCCATTGGAAAATTGATATATACCTGCAATATTTAAATACTGGCAGAGTTGCATCAGTTGATACAAATGCACTCGGCGTCCTATCGCTTTTAACCACGATGACTATCAAATCATACCGTTATTCATACCGTTAATATTGATTGATATTAGCATATTTTTGCAATCTTAGGGCCTTGTTGACAAATGCTTCGAATTTAATACAATTATGTTATTACTAAAACCGAATATGGTTGGATTAAGCTACATTTTCAGCTCTAATAGTGTTGAATTTCCTTTAAATTTTTCCCATGTGAAGGCCATATAAATGTGCCCAGATCAATATCTGGCATTATTCCAAGGTGGGAAACTCTTTAAAAATGTAAATATATAAAATATCTAGAAAACAATCCTATTCCGATTTCTTTTGTTTTTCGCTCTATTATAATATTTCTACTGCCATCAAAAGCAGACGAAGTTTCAGCTCGCCGCATTGTTTCCGGTATGTGGTTACTGCCATTTTTAGACATCACTAACCCCAGGCTTTTCAGCTTATGAAACTGTGAGTAATGAGCCATGAGCTCGATCAACTATGCAATAAATAAAAGTATTTTCTTCAGTTTTTGCAAGTCGTAGATTCAACACTACTATTACTATTTAATTTTGCGTTTTTAATGTCATTATGATTCATATTGCCGAGATTTCGATTAATCCATAAAAGTAGTTTTAATTATATAAAAGCTATCTATGTATAATGATATAATATAAAAGTTAGAAGTCGACGGGAACTAAAGGATAAGACGCCCGGTGCATTCATATGTAGCGATGCATCGGTGTTCGAATCCCGCCGGCAGGTACCAATAATTCCAATGAAATACGTACTTAACAAATGTTCACGATTGACTTCCACGGCGAAGGAATAACATCGTGTAATAAAAATCAAACCCGCAAAATTATAATTTTACGTTTTGTGAGTCCGCACGGGTATGTACCACCACCCTGCCTATTACTGCCGTGAAACAGTAATGCGTTTCGGTTTGAAGGGTGGGGTAGCCGTTGTACTTTAAAAACTGTGACTTAGAACTTATGTCTGTGGGTGACGGAGCTTACGTTGTAGATGTCTATGGGCTCCGGTAACCACTTAACTCCAGGTGGGCCGTGAGCTCAACTAAATCGGAGCAATAAAAAAGTTAAGTATAGTAAATAAAAAGGTATGAAAACACCGTTAATGGGAGTTCACTACAGACCTTGAAAACACTAGCTTTGTTTTAATCCATGCATCTTATCGTAACGATGAACGTAGCGTAACCGCTGCTTCCAATCTTGAGATGTAAGATTAAATACTCAGTTGTATTGTAGTAACATAATATACTTAGTCTTAAATTAAAACTCAGTCGTATACTTAGATATTACAATAAGACGTCAAAACAAACTTTATGAGCAGACCTCCAAATTAATCATAGTATATGACATGTATGGTGTATGTAAAAAGAAAATATAAATATCGAAGAGATAGCTTTAAATTGGCTTAAGTGACATCTCATGTGGAGCTTTAAGAGCAATTCTTTGATATTTTATTGGCTCATTGCTGATTATATTGTTTCGTATTTATTAAAACGTCGCGTGCTGTTGTGTTACGAAAACAAAATAGATTGTATATTATTTAAAATGGAACTGTGCCGGAAATTAGAAAATATAATATTGCATCTTCATTTTTGATGATCGAAGCTTATCATTTTTTCACCGAAACAAATAGATTTTATTAAGAATACAAAGTTACTGGAAATGTTTACTGCTACTTTATGTATGAGGTCTCAAAATATTTTACACTGAAATTAAAGTGTGGACTTTGGATTCTCACACGATTTACAATTATATCTCTACCACTACCTAATATCGTAAGATGAACGGAGGCATTTACGTTGTGACGCTCAAGATACGATCACGTAACCGGGTAAAAATATAATAATGCATCTTCATTTTTGATGATCGAAGCTTATCATTTTTGCTACTGATGTTCCGTTATAACTACTGAACCATGCATCCGATTGACTTGAAACTTGGTACCCATGTAGAAAATACATGTACTTAATGGATAAGATAATATTTATATGAGTGATGGACTCCCTACACCAGTTGCGGTGGCGTTAATGATGAGAATCTTTGTGGGGGTGAGAAATAATAATGTTAATTTTAAATGCCCAGCGAAGTGTACGGGTACAGCTAGTAAAATAAATTTAATAATACTGTATAAAAATCGATTACAAGTAATTTGGGTTTTTAGAATAAAACGGACCCTAAATTAGCCATTAAGTGTCTTTGACTTGATTAATATACTCGAAGTGGATAACATATAGAATCCAACATCATGTGAAGTAACTCAATGTTACCCCGCGCACTCAAATGATTCTGAACAATCCGATAGAATACACTGTATTAGCCGAAGTGTATTTGAACGTGACAGGAGACTTCGTATTCGAGGCTTGTTCGTTAATTGAAATGAACGAAGTTGGACCGTCACAGTTTATTTACTTTGTTTAAGAATACCGTCCTTACGAGTTCTATTTTGGTGAACATTAATTTCTAGAAATAAGATGGAGATAGATAAGATTGAGAAGTCATTTTACAATTGGTTTTATAAGTTTTAGTTTTTTTATTTTGATAATGTTTTATTTAGTTTGTGTTTGTCTATATATATAAAAATGAATAGCTGTTCGTTAGTCTCGCTAAAACTCGAGAACGGCTCGACAGATTTGGCTGGGTAGAATGATTTTCGGCGGTAGCCCCATCCAGGCGACGTGCTGTCGTCATCTTCATTTTTTTTCCTTATTAGTAACTTAAGCTTATTACAACTAACTGCTATGTAATATTGCTAACTACATCAAACCACTAACTATTTACATTGACGAACAATGGTCATCCTACCTGAAAAATCTGTCACCGGCCCCACCTTTATAAATTGGAGGGAGGACTACAGGACGTATTTGGGGCCGGGAAAGATCGAGTACACTTTCCAGAAGTGGGAGTGGATCACCTACGGAAGTGGAAAGGGTTGGGCCCACTGAAAGGGGTACCTCATATAATGTGGGAGAACGACAGTGTACAGTGGACAGCCGAGTCCCACGGGGGTACTCATTATGGGCGCTCCCATACCACTCCGGTTGAACCGACTAACGCACCGTAGCGGGGAGGTCCAGGAGATATCTTGGCAACGCCCTACCATCAGGTGGACTGGCGTGAAAGGGAGCTAATCTGTATTTAAATCTGTACTTTATATTGTGGAAATGCTCGTGAGGTCCACTGTCAACCCACTCGTAGATAGCACGAGCTAACCTCCGGGTGATCTTCTTGAGCGACTCCATTCCCAGATCCCAAGAGATTAAGTCATTTGTGACGTAACGTCCGATTTCGACTATAGTGCGGAGTTAAAGGTTTTGCTGGACCTGCAATCTCGGTTACTTAGTTTGTGGGATGACGTGATACCAGATAGTAAAAATGATCTCGAGATACGCACCGTGGGTAAACGTAATTGCTCTATGTAATAGGTATGTATGTGTAAGTGATAAGCATATGATGATGGATGGTGTAAAAGAAACAATTCAGAGTATTAAGCGTGTGTACAAACAACGGCTGAATCAAGTGCAATATTATTTTGAGAAATAAATTGACCTGAGATAGATTGAGAATTCACAAAAATACAGAGAAGTTACAAGGTTATAAGCTGCACATTGACTGATTGTCAGAACTGAATGACCGTCGACGTATTTGAGCCAAAGTCGCCTTGAAACCAGACTGAAATTAATCAAATAGGTACCTAGCTAAATGATGGACAAGATTGTTTGGATATTTCCACTATTTGACGAAACTTTAAAAATACATAAAAAAATACAATATAATTTACGCTTTTAAAAATAATTGTAACATGAGTTTGGTCCATAGATAGTAAAAAGATATCTTTTTTACCTTTCTTGAAACCTAAGATCAAATTTCATTATTGGCTATTCCGTTTTCCGATCGAGACAGATAAACTGGCCATACAATATACCATATTACGTTATCACCAAAAACACCTCGTTGATATCATGAGTCAGTACCAAACCGCAGCATTAACTGACCGCAATCGATTTGATGTTTATAACAAAATAGCAACTGAACGATTTGAACAAATAAAGGAATTAATTATGTTTTAGGTAGGTGATTTAGTTTCTTTGTAAATACAGATCTGTTTTTCAATAGATAAAGGCATAATAGCAAATATGCAAACAAATAATTATCATAATAATAATATAATATTAACAGGTGGATTGTTGATTCAGAGCCAAGAATCAGAATTAAAAAAATAACTACCAGAATTGACCAGAGCAAGTAATTCCGTAACAAAATGAACTTGTCACGTGTCTTTTAACGTTTGTTTAATCTATATATTAATACGTGAAGCAAAAACTTTGTATCCCTTTTTACGAAAATTGCGCGGACGGAGGATTATGAAATTTCCCACACTTATAGAGAATATAGTGCAGAATGCTAATATTTTTTTTAAATTATGCATTAAGAATACATTAAATCAATAAAATAACCGTTACACACACTACCGTGTATGTGACATACACACACACGCATGCATACTATTTGTTTATTGTCAAACCTTACTTAATGCTTATAAGTCGCTGTTCAACTTGAGAATAGATTAAATATTGTTTGTCTTTATTAATATTTCTAAGTCTAAAGTGTAGTGTTAACGAAATCTGTGATTATAGAAGTTTAATAGTCTTCGACAATAGAATCATAATAGCGTAAACACTTATAATTTCAATTAATTATAGTCGAGTTTTGACTACCGGGGGACCACTAGTATTACTAAAAACATGACTAAAAGTCATGAATAAATTCGATAAAATTATACCAACAGCGAAATGACATTTTAATTCGTAGATTAATGTATGAGCTATAGAGGGTTTCAATTTAAGCCCTCGCTGATTGGCTGTCAATTGCATTTTTGAATTGGTTAACGAATCCAATAGCACTTCTGAAATTAATTAAAATTGATGTTTTTATTTACTATTTTGGTTGTCCAGAGAAATTGACAGTTTTTCTGGTATATAATAGTCGATTTCAAAACACGATGCCAAAATATATAAATACAATTTATTGTAATATATTGTTGGGTATCACACCATTCGAATTGAAATGCATAAATGCATGCAATGATTTTATCATTGTACTATTATTTAACATTAGCAGCCCAAAGTGAGTAAATAGGCTTTAAAATGGTACTAAATTAAAAAATGTTCAAAAATATCATTTTGGGATTATGTGCATTAGTACTGAATTGGGAATAACATAATAATATTATAAAGTAATAAATGACTCATCTAAAATTAAGTCTGCACTATTCTAGAAGATTCTCTCAACATATTATAACAAAGTCTTGTTAGAGTTACTTCACTTATTTTGATGAATACAGAAAGATACCAGTAAGTTGGTTAAATTTTTTACTGCGTTAGTTTGTAACCACAGTCTAATATTTTGATTTGATTTGCTTAAATCAATACTATGTAGTGATGATATGATATGCATAATCCTTTCATTGGATTCCAGCCAACTTTCTTTTCTATATGCATATACTCGTAGATGGGCATAGACGACTTAATGCTACCATTGTAGCTGCTATACGGACACAGGAGGAGCTTTCTTTGCTTCGCTGTCGGTGAACCGGAGAAGGGATTTTTCAAATTGCCTTGTTAGGCCTTTAAAAAGTCTTCCTTAAATGGGGTATACCGCGGACTGTAGGCAAAGGCTTGGCTGTGTCGCCCTGATATCCTTTCGTAGCATTGACCACACACCATAAAGTAGGCAATATGGCCAATGAAAAGAAATCCACGTCTCAAGGTTTGTAGTGCCATTCATGTCTGTGGTCTCTCATTAACATTCATAGCCGGGGGACCGTGAGCTCATTATCCTTAGCTATCTAGTTCAAAATTCTATATGATCTTGTTATGAGTTTTAGTCCTGATCTACCAAAAGCTATTAGAATTTAGGTTAAGGATTAAACCAAATTTTTTTTTTATAACTTTTTTTTTTTGGATTGGATAGTAAATCGCTGTATATACAAGTATCTGTAAATTCAAGTATATGGGTAGTATGATGCACAGATCTTAAAATGCAACATTCACGGAACTTAAAATATAACATTCAACACCGAATAGCCGCAGTGTGGCTAAAATGGCGAGAAGTAAGTGGTGTCACCTGCGATAGGAAGATGCCCGTTAAACTCAAGGGTATGATAAGACTACAATAAGGCCTATTCTTATGTATGGCAGCAAAACATGGGCAGCAACCAAAAGGATCGTGCATACCATTCAAGTTGCTGAAGATGCTGAGGTGGATGTGCGGCACGACCAGGCTCGATAAAATCCGCAACGAGTACGCCCGTGGAAGCCTCGGTGTGCGAAACATCGCCGACGAGATGCAGGAGAGTAAGCTGAGGTGGTATGGTCACGTGAAATGGAAGCGTGACTACGTCGGAAATTTGGCACTACTAATCGACCTCCTTGGAGGTAGAGTGGGAGACTTAGAAGTAGACCAAAGACAAGGTGGAGGGATATAGTGCTGAAGGACAAAAGGGAATGCAATGTTGCTGAAGAGGATGTCGAAGATAGAGCGAAGTGGAGGAGTAAAGTGAGGAAATCTGATCCCACCACAATGTGGGATAAATAGCTGGGAAGAGAAATAGAGAGAAAGAGGAAAAGAGGAAAGTAAATACCTGTACAGAACAAAACTACCAACAATATTTCAAAACTTGTTGTATATATTTTATCGTGGTGACTTAAGCAACTGTCGTATGTACGAATAACCCCTATCTGTCTTTACGTCTTCCGCAAACTTCGAATATCTTGATACTTTGCCAAATACATTGTGATTTATATCTTTAAGCTTTAACACACCGCAAATAGCGGTATTGAAGCCAAAATTGTGTTATAAGAATTTTAAAAGTTACAAGAATTGTTAAGCAGCTGCGTGGCTCTGCCCCTGGCATTGCTGAAGTCCATGGACGACGGTAACCACTCATCGGTGGGCCGCATGCTTCTCTGCTTACAAGGACAATAAAAAAATATTCAGGAGCCTCGACGCATTTAAATTTCTCAGCGTCTTCTTCTCTTTATATTTTTGAGTGTTTCAACTGATTTCTGAATTATAAAACACTATTTTATAATTTCTATAATGTAATTCAGTCGCCGTATATTTATAGCTCGCAAATTTAAGCTTCACAAACTCGACCGTAAGATAATCTCAAATTAATTATGTCAATATCGTCGTTTACGCCTACAAAATCCGTCCACGTCGTAAACTATTACGGGGTTGTTGTTCTGTGGGAATATACTGAGCGTGATAACCAAGGGATGAGAGCCACTAAATGAGTATCTATACTAATATTATAAAGAGGAAAGATTTGTTTGTTTGTTTGTTTCGAATAGGCTCCGAAACTACTGGACCGATTTGAAAAATTCTTTTTCCATTAGAAGCCGACATTGTCCCTGATGAACATAGGATACTTTTTTTTTTTTTTTTTTGTTTCATTTGTGTTTTAATGTTTCCGAAGCGAAGCGAGGGCGGGTCGCTAGTGCTTTAATAAATATGTTTTAAGGGTTTTTTGAGCTGTATTAGTTTGAATGCTAAGTGGGTGTTATTAAATTTATTAGATCCCTTGTTAGAAGCACCGGGAGTGATCATGAATGACCATGAGCTTACCCCGTCCAGGTAATACAAAAAGAAGCCTCCCTAACCAATTAGCACCACGCAAGCCGTTAATATTTTCTGTCAATCTATGCTATAAAAAGGGTTTCACATTTCAATGGTTCAAAGTAGCTTTGATCTTTGATCATGGTAAGGTAATACGCAATAATAATTAGTTAGTTTAATAATTATTGAGCATTAAAAAGAATAGACTTTCATAGAGTTAGATACCTAAAATAAACGTTAATTCTATAACTATTTGTTGTATTTTATACGTTCATAACCTGAAGTATTTAATTTTAATTATTTTTGCTTCCATTTTCATACGAACAATTTGTATATTCTGAAACTGACAGGGCCAGTGACAAAACAACAATACCTTTATCTCGCGTCATTACTTTTATTCTTACGGCATTACTTTTCAAATTACTGTGTGAATTATTTATTAAACATGAAAGTTGTGTACTTTATAAAAAAGCTGTCTTTATTCGCACTGAGGTAATATTATCCACTGGTTTATTTTGTTTTAAAAAATCTAGAATATCTTTAAAACTGATTAATATTGATAATTGTTATTGATATTCGCAATAAAAGTCTCTCTCACCCTCTGTTTACGAGATTTTTTTATCAGTACCTCTTTTAATATATATTACTTTCATAAAGAATTGCATTCATTAGAACTAATTACGATATAAAATACAATATTTATCTAGTTTCGTCACGTTTTAAACGATAAAAGGTAAAAAAAAATGTGGTTAATACAAATAAATAAAGCTCTGCTAGCATTTGCTTTTAAAGGGTTAATCCGTACAAAATTATTTTCACTACGATTATCCCAACAATTTATTTGCAAAAATGACTTTACCGTGACTGGTCAAGATAAAGCCACTAAAAAAGTAACTAAAAGCAACCCTTATAATTAATTCAGGGGGATGCTTTACTAAACCAAATGGCCAGAACTATCCTTTCTACGGATTTGGACTAGGAGGGTATATTTAAATCGGATTCGAATGTTCGCCTTTGAAACGTCTCTTGGGAACGTATCGAAGGGGTCTTACCTGAAGGAAGTCTGAAAATACTTCTTTCAATATGTAGGTGTTACAGAGTGAGCCGATTTCGGGAATTTAGTTTAGAGAGATTCGTTTTATTGAAATAAAAATGTGTTGAAGCCAAATAAGGATAGCATCCCATAAGTGCTTTATTGAAAATTTTTATTATTTCAAGTATTAATATGTGAAAATAAATCATGGGTATGATAAGATTTCGTGAAATATTATTATTAATATGTGTCTTTGGGTCTAAAGGGAACAATCGTGCTGTAGTAATATTGAGACTAGCCTCGTGTCCCAAGATGAACGGGGCATTCACTTTGCTTTGTTATAGTCCCTGCTTATTTTACTCCAAGTGGACTTTGAGTTCGTTTGCATGTGTGAATGCAATAGATAAATATTGATTGATTGATTGAAAATTCTTTATTGCACAAAAATATTGTACAAACGCAAACTTAACGCCATGCAGACATTCTCTTCCAGTTAACCCTCGTTGATGAAGTGAAAGATTCAAGAAGTGCGTAGCTGTGATAAAGTTAATACATGGGGATAATTGAGGCCGTCAGAGCAAAAGTGGCGCCTAAGCTTACCATAGTTATTATGGAGCAATGAGGTTTAAATTGTAGGCTAAAAAATTATACGCGCAAAATTAATTTTTACAAAGTCATCTGTTATGTATGGGTGAAACTATGGACGGGCCGGTTTTGCACCAAAATTTATTTTAATTTAAATAAATTGCAATATACATAATATAAGAATGATTATGAAAAATTGTGGGTTAGGCCGCTTTTGCGCTGCCTCAATTTAAAGAATTATAGTAGAAGACAAAATAGACGAAGTAGGTTCTCAGAGTGGTTCTTGAATTATAGACGTGTGCTAATATCGTTAAACTGATACCAATAGCATGGACTTATGCTAACTAAGAAATCAGCTCCTGATATGTTCAACAAAAATATTTCGTATCCTTCTAATTATGAGCAAAATTTCATTTCGCAAGCACCGAAACTATCCTGTGACGATAAATATAAATTACGTCGACGATTTCACATCCGATAGTCGAATTTAAGTTGAATTACTTCAGCAATTTAGTGCACTTTAGAACTTTGGTACGATCGTAACTTAGTTTCAAGTTCAGTATCATTTATTTTGCTACTGCCACCGGACTATTTTATATAATATGGCATATGTTTGTAACTCATAATATAGCTGAGAATTATCATGAGCTTTGTTATGACGGAGCACCATTGTGTGGAATTAAAACTCATTTTTTTGGTTTTAATTACTGGTAGGGTGAATGTTGATCGCGTACGCGTAATTATCTCGTACATCATCCGGTCTATTGCTGCTGCAAAGCATGAGTCTTTGGCCTTGTCTCAAGGGAGTGAGTGACTCATTTACGGACTCAATTCACCACTAAAAATCGAATAGGCAGTAGGCCCATTAGGTCATATTAATTTCCACTTTTGCCCAACATTCCATATTACATAAAAATCAGGCGAAATTTTGACCTATATCATTTGACTCTTTTCATTTGACGATCGGAAGCTTTTCATGCAGTAACTAGGCTCTCAGACATGTTTACACTATCAAAGTGAATCGGAGAACGCCGACTTTGACGGATGGTGTTTGTGGACACACAGCCCCGCAATGAGAGCGGGAGTTGGTCAACCGTAAATACAAGTGGTCTACGGTGCCCGAAGGAAGCCAAATTGAATTTTCTTTCTGTTAATTACACGGATTTCATTGTTTTGTTTTTTGCAGAACAGAGAAAGTGTTTCTCGCAAAGATACACTTACCAGTAAAACTAGATTAGGTAAGAAATATTCGTAAGTCATTGATTTGAAAACAAAAATGGTAATGTTGTGGCAAAAATCGATACATTGTTCAGAAACAAATCATTGTATTTTAAATTTTTTACATTTCTTTTATTCTCTTTTTTTTTACTTCTAATCGGTAGCCGCCAAATTTTCTAGGATAACTGAGTTTATTTGTAATGGTGTGTACAAAATCATTATAACGTCTTGTCTTAATCTGGTGATCGATCATCTGGTAAAATAACCTTCACGTTGTGAACGTTTAATGTTGTATCATTGTAATCTTAATCTTATTTCTTAATTCATTTACCTTATTGTCTATAGGTGGTAGAACCAGGCCTTTGTCCACGAGCACAAAATATTTAATAGAATTGGTAAATACCACTCAAAATTAGCTTCAGTGGCAAGCCGAACTAAAACTTGAAGTTATGATTTTTGTCCTTGGTGACATTGCTGACTTTTTTGTGGGCAGTAGGTCGGTCGGTACCTTCACACGCTGACGGGGCTTGGGGGTATGTGGGACTGCCGACGTCTTGACTCTCCAGCACTCGCCCGAACGTCCTATTCCCACCCTAGACAGAGCTCGAAAGAAATATGAGGGTTTACTGTGGTCAGCACTGCGATCAGACGCTCAGATCACTCCAAAGACGCCCGGTTGACGTGGTGGCGTCGAGGTGTATCGACGATTCTACATATTCTATCCCATTAGGTACATGACCCAACAAACTAGCTGATGTTCCAAAATAACCCACTTGACCAAAATTAGCCTATCAAGTCAGAACGACCCTAGTGACACTGACTAAAAAGTCCAAAGTAATATAATGAGTATATTCATATCGATGTTTGATACTTTTGCAAATTATCAATTAATCGGTCCTCTTGAAGTTAGTTAAAATTACATCACAAGATTCTGTTACAGAGATAAATTCAGGTCAAGCTAATACTCGTAAAAAAATAGGGAAAGCGTGTTTTCTTAAACTTCACAAAGATGTAACTTTAATTGCTTCCCCGCAGCTGCGCACCGTTGTGGCTACATTTTCCTTTTAAGCTATATTTGTCAACGTAAATTCCTGAAGAAGAATATTACCCGGAAAATTTTCTCTAGATTGAAATGCAGAATGTATGAGTTTAGCTTTAATAAATGGACTATTTTTAGTTTCTGTTTTTATGCAGAGATATTTTTTCAAGTAAACTTATAAACACGTTTTAGACAAAGAGGAACGAATTTTCATAAAAACTAAGCTGAGTTATTTTTAAAAAGCTGTTTCTAGCTAGATTACATTCACGGATAATGTACCTAATTGAGATCAGATACTAGAGTCTGATACCACTTAGGCAGTGGCTAATGGCACCTTTTTTTTTTTTTTTTTTTTTTTTTTTTTTTTTTTTTTTTTTTTTTTTTAACGCTGGGGAATCCATTTACGGATACCCGGTCGAGAGGGGTGGCTAATGGCACCTGCTGCACGATATTAGCAATGCTTCTACTGCAATGGTATTGCTAATATCAATGAGCGACTATGACCAACCACCATCAGGCCAGTCTGTCTGTAAGATAGTAAAAATACTTGGGAGATTTTATAAACACACTAACGCTATTTTATCTTTTAAAATCGTTCTTTCAGCATTGTTCGCAGTTTTTACAATTTAAAAATTAGTCTATCACATCTCCTTGAAAATTTGAAGCTGTGTAAAAAGTCGTGGCTAATCACACTAGCGTTATAAAATCGCTTCGATAGTGTAACGTAAATGTGTTTTTTCTCGTTGGGTGAATAGGATTTCTTAAGAATACCATGATTATTTTAGTACAGTAATAAACAGGGTAGGCGTACACATTTGTGTTGGATCACACTAAGCAGTGCCACAAGGAAACCAACAGCAGTTGTTGCGATAGCTATTGTATAAGAGAAGGTATATATTATTTGAGAAAAAAACTGAGTCGCGCTAACGAGGTTTTCAAGATGAGATTTCGTATATGTATGGATGTATAAGTTGTGAACAACAACAGCATCCGGGGCGTCGGTCCGCCAAGGAAAAAAACATTAGCTCGAAGTGATTTTAACACGCATCCTTCTAACATAAATGTGATTTTATATCTAATAAAAAATATTTGTTTTCAGATCTTTCGACTATTATTGATGCGTGCGATAAGATTGTATTTTTATTGAATGTAGTATGGAAGAGAGGCCGTCGCTGAACAACTTGTCGTCGCTCGGTGGAGCAGGATTTAGGCATTTTAGGTTTTTTTTTTTTTTTTTTTTTTATTGCTTAGATGGGTGGACGAGCTCACAGCCCACCTGATGTTAAGTGGTTACTGGAGCCCATAGACATCTACAACGTAGACGCGCCACCCACCTTGAGATACAAGTTCTAAAGTCTCAGTATAGTTACAACGGCTACCCCACCCTTCAAACCGAAACGCATTACTGCTTCACGGCAGAAATAAGCAGGGCGGTGGTACCTATCCGCGCGGACTCACAAGAGGTCCTACCACCAGTAATTACGCAAATTATAATTTTGCGGGTTTGATTTTTATTACACGATGTTATTCCTTCACCGTGGAAGTCAATCGTGAACATTTGTTGAGTACATATTTCATTAGAAAAATTGGTACCCGCCTGCGGGATTCGAACACCGGTGCATCGCTTCAACACGAATGCACCGGACGTCTTATCCTTTAGGCCACGACGACTTCAGGTATGACGTGGGAGGCGCTAGAAAAGACTAGAAAAGACCAAGACCGATGTAAATGGATGGATTTGATTCGAGCCCTACACCCCAGTAGAGTGTAGAAAGAAAGAAGGAGAAGATGTCAATAAATATGTTTATTATTTAATATATGGTAACAATTTCGTTGCCAACACGTGCATTCTACTACTTATTGACACGATTTTATCAGCTTGACTTGAAATCTAACAATATAACGAAAACTTTAAAAGTCATTTTAACCAAATTTAAAGACTTGCATAATTAATTATGTAACTTAAAATTTGAAGACGCATCGCGTAAATTTTCCATTTTTAAATCAGGAAGGAATTAAGGAATCAATAAAATCGTATTTTCATTCAGAATATTCGTTTCAATTATTTTAAAAGTCCAATAAATAACTCAACGGTTCTGCTCACCAAGGACGCCAGTGCGTTTTGTTTCTAATGGATGTGCTGTGTAATGTCCACACAATCGGTCAATGTCATGTCTCCATCGGCTTTTTGTAGCACTTATGGAACTGTTCATTGTTCTTATTCACTTCATTATAATATTTTGAGCTTATTAGGGTTGGACGCTCGTTAGGACGATTTCATTATAATTCCCCAACGAGGCTACCCTAGCGTTGTTTTCAATGGAACATGCATGCTTGGAATGAATTTGCGTATTTACTTAATTCTCACAGTAACGTACATATATCCAGTAAAAATTTATTTATTTATATCGTTTTATATAATGATTTTCCTTATCCTGGTGTATTTTTCCAACCCGATGAAAAAGTGAGCATTCTCAGAAAATTTCAGGATGTTGGGAATGTCTTTGCTGGAACTAGACTTTTTCAAGACGATTATTGTAAGAGATATCAGCATATTTACAAATTTTACTATCTAAACGACTAGTTATACATTTAATTTGCCACTGCCCGCCTTAAGATATGAGGATGAAGCCTCGCTTGAACTATAGCAACGTGTGTACACCGGAGAAGAGCACAACAGTTCACAACATAACTACGGGCGAGCAACGGCCCGCCATCCCGTCTCGCGGGCTTTGTGGCGCCTGACCGACACTACGACGCAATCCCGCCACGCCAACTGTTTACAGTCATCTTAAAAGTTAGGATCTTCAACATGTCTTTGGAATTCAAGACGTAATAATTCCATATCGAGGGGTGAACGGCTATTTGGTTTAAGCGATATTTTGGCAAGTTTACAGCCATTTAGTGTTTAAAATTTGGAAAAAAATAACATAATAAAAAAACTTCTTCAGCTATTTGAATAGGGTAAAGTAATTGAAGTTCAATTACAAACATCGAATTGTTGATACTAATACCAAATAAAACGTACCTTTAATTATAGAGATAAATCTCACGAATGAAGCGAAATGTCGCCTTAAATAGCCTTTCACCTCTCACTATGTTATATCCAGTCCAATTCGGTTGTGCGCCCAGAACATTTCCATTAAGCAAGTGCTATGTTACACACTCAAGAAATCTCAGATTTGCGCTGCAGATAGATTGAAAATTTTAAGCCAAATGCTTGCTTTGTCATAGGAGTTTATTTAAGTCAAATACGATTATTATTTACTAGCAACCCGCCCTCGCTTCGCTTCGGAAACATTATAACACCCATGAAACCAAAAAAAATAAATAAATAAAAAATAAAAAAAAGTAGCCTATGTTCATCAGGGACAATGTCGGCTTCTAATGGAAAAAGAATTTTTCAAATCGGTCCAGTAGTTTCGGAGCCTATTCGAAACAAACAAACAAACAAATCTTTCCTCTTTATAATATTAGTATAGATTTCTTTTGCAATAAAGTTGAAACATTTATAACGAGTAGGGATTTCATCAATTCAAGAAAATCAAGCACGAGCCAAATACGGCTGGATATGGGCAGTTCATTGATAAGTTCTACTTAATACTGGAGAACTATGCTAAATCGTTTTTGGTTGTAGAAATTGTTGTTGAACTTTAATTGGATCTAAAACAGTAGTAGTTATATCTTTTTGGGCACTTTTAATAAAACTGGAGTTATTTTATAGCCGATTGACGACAACACCGAATTGATCCACAAATTACCGGACTTATGTCATTTATCCTTTGATGTATGTTGATTACACGAAACGAGACAACAAATACTCGGTACCTACATAAAGTTCCGGGATACAGAACATTGCACGGATTATTGCCATGCGTCTCGCTAATACAATTTAAGCATTCGCCGTTATCGTAGGTGATTACGTTGAACTTACTGCCGCTACGTGTAATTTACCAAAACAGTAGCGTTAAGGTGAATGTTGATAAAAATTTCCAAGCATAACTTCACCACTCACGCAGCCTAAAAAGACGGGCTCAGAGCTAGCAAGTTGCAAGATTATCTAAACTATGCTTTTTCTTCTCCTTTAACTAAGTACTTTTGTCAGAAGCTAAAAATTCTGTAACATGCAAAAACTGAGGACAAAAGCTTGAAAACCTCTTGTCATCTCTTTTAATCATCCCCAACATTCAAAAGATAATGAATTTAATAATGCCTCCGAATTTAAAGCGACCATCGCCACAGGGTTCGATGTGTCAACGAGATTGATTAGACGTCCATTTTAATTAATTAAAAAAACAGGCTCCAAAAAAACACTTTTCACCTTATAACGAAAATACGTCCACGTTGAACAGAGAGCCGTCTCTGACTGATCGATAGCTATTTCAGAAGAAATAATTTTACTGGTGGTAGGACCTCTTGGGAGTCCGCACGGGTAAGTACCACCACCCCGCCTAT
The DNA here is from genome assembly GCF_030267445.1 of Bombyx mandarina. Classification (NCBI taxonomy): domain Eukaryota; kingdom Metazoa; phylum Arthropoda; class Insecta; order Lepidoptera; family Bombycidae; genus Bombyx; species Bombyx mandarina. Next base: position 9,216,972 of record NC_143229.1, read on the forward strand.
GTCCGCCATGAAGCAGTAATGCGTTTTGGTTCGAAGGGTGGGGTAGCCGTTGTAACTATACTCAGACCTTAGAACTTATATCCCGAGGTGGGTGGCGCATTTACGTTGTAGATGTCTATGGGCTCCAGTAACCACTTAACATCAGGTGGGCTGTGAGCTCGTCCATCCATATAAGCAATAAAAAAAAGTTCTAATTTCAATTACCAAATTTTCGGGCATAATCGATTGTCATGTAGTTTAATAATTAAGACTTATATTATTATGTTATTTTTTAAATACCCGTAATACAGAATATTTTCGAAATTCCGTCTCTAAAAGCGTGATCGATGCCGCCTAAGTACGCGTGTTTGCTTATAGTTTTAAAATCCCATGTTTAGCTATTAGTTAGAAAGTTGTAAGTTTGTTTCACGGATTTACAACACACTCTCAAATACAGCGTCGATTGCACCAATCAACCGCAAAATACATGTTCAAAATACATGCTTTCTTATATTTAATTTGGGGTTAAAATCGTAAAATAAAAATATTTTTTGGAAACTTAGGGTGTACCACAGCGAAAACTAGTTCACGGTAAGAATTACGGCATCGTACAAAGATTAAAGTCAGTGAAACGGCTGGCCTGGAAATTGCAGAAAAGCGGAAAATGTTCACATCAGCGTTCAGAGGGTCGATTCCACTAAATTACCATCTGTGGAGTATTCCATTGTGAGTGTTCAAATCATTATTAAATGGAGAGACAATGGCGTTCTATAAATCTTTGTGAGATTTAAATCAGAACTTAACTTTGTTTTAAAATATATCAATTAATTACTACGAACTTCTTTTTTTTCAGAAGTGTTTTTATAATTTTGTTATGTAATCTATAAAGCTACAATCACATAGATAAAAAATGTAACATGTACAATATATTGAATTTAAAAATAATGGAAAACCAATCTTATGATATTCAAATATTTTTTGTAAAGCATTTCGGATGTCTGTCGCCAAAATAACGAAGAAAATGGAATCGCTCCCCTTATTGGATTAACATCTAAGACATCACCATTACTTCACTTGTAAGTTAGAGGTACAATAAATTGGTTAGCGGAGGTGAAATCTTCAGTTTCCCCATCTTTTAACCGAGTGCCGTAAAATATACTTTATTTCGGGGAGAAAGATCTTATTTTTGGCTGTGCTGATGTTTAGGGATTGGAAAGTGTGGCCGCCAACCCAATTAGGTCACTTACTTCCGACACGAAGTGTGCCACTTCTAAGAAACGGTGGATGGAAACTTAAACGTGTCCTATGACACCGTGTTATGAAGAGATGAAAATATTATATTGTGAATAAGAAAACACTTTCGACTTTTATTTTATAATACCAATGTACATTCTATTCCGAACTACCACCGGCTGGAAAAATAAAATTTGAATTTGTATTGTACATAAAAAGCTTAAAATTCACCAGACTGAATCTAAATTGCCATTCGCGGCTACAATTTCAATGAAACGGAAGATCCAAATTGCTTCACTGAATTCTATTAGAGCTCATTAAATACTGACGTTGAATACGGTGAATGTTTATAGGTTTTTAGTTCTGAAATTTATTAACCATACATATTACTATGGATTTTGTTGCCTGTGGTTTTCAATACGCTTTTATTAGCTTCAGACGTATGTATGTTTGTAACGGAATCTTTGAACATGATTTTGAGCCCCTTCAAAACGTCGGAATTATTCGAAATTTGGTATACTTATTAAGGAACGATGTCAATTCAATATTTAAAAAAAAAATGGAATTCAACTAAAAAATGAAAAATAAATAATAGTTTAAAAAAAAGTAACAAAATACGCTTTTATAGAAAATCCAAGTAAAAAATAGAAAATAAATTTTAATAAATTTGAATTAAAAATAGTGTAAGAAAAAAATATTTTATAGTAAAAAGCGTGGGGTGCTTGCTGCTTTACAGAATATTATCAAAATAGACCTTCTACTCATATCTGTTTATAAAATATTTATAACTAATTTTTAATAATTTTTAATAATTATTATTATATTACATTGTGTATTTGTATGTATATTTACAGATATATGTATGTTTGTGTATGTATATGTATATATTTCACTGGATTGGAACACCGCGCGTCCCGCACCAACTTGAAGCCCCTTCAGGTTATTCAATCCCGATTGTGCTGGATAGCCGTCGGAGCACCATGGTTCCTGATCGGAACGTGGATCTCCACGATGACCTGGAGCTCGAGTCTGTCAGTAAGTATTTACAGTCGGCATCATTGCGCCACTTCGAGAAGGCGGCACGACATGAAATCCCTCTTGTCGTGGTCGCTGGAAACTACATACCCGACCCAGTAGACCGAATGGTAAACCGTCGACGTCGCCCAAAGCACGTCATTACGGATCCTCCTGATCCATTAACGGTGCTTTTAGGCACCACAAGCACCGGTCACCGTCCTCGTCGAACCCGTCGCTTGCGACCAAGGGCTCGACGAGCGAATTAACCCATAGACACAGCCCACTGAGTTTCTCGCCGGATCTTCTCAGTGGGTCGCGTTTCCGATCCAGCGGTAGATTCTGCGAAGCACTGCTCTTGCTAGAATCAGTGTTAGCAACTCTCCGGTTTGAGCCCCGTGAGCTCACCTACAAACGTTAGGGTGAAGCTGAAATAACCTCTCAAGGCTATCAGCATAGGTAGGAAAAAAAAATGCCATGGAAATAAAAATCAAATGAAAAAGAATATAGATTTAAAGGTGTCCTTTCGCTTCAATCCAACATATGTTCAATCCAGAACGTTTACTGGTGGTAGGGCATGCTGTGAGCCCCCATGGCTATGTACCACCAACCTGGTTATTTCTGCGGTGAAGCAGTAATGGGGTTTGCCTTGAGGCATCCGTTGTATTATAAAACTAAGACTTAGAACTCGTGTGTCAAGCTGGGTGGCCGCATTTACGTTGTTGATATCTCTGGGCTTCTGTAACCACTTAGCACCAACTGGGCCGTGAGCTCGTTCAACCATCTAAGCAATAAAGAAAACCTTTTTCGATGTTACCCTTCAAAGCTAACAGCGTGGATACTTAAAATCGTGAAGTCAACCTCTGCAAATGTACAAATACAAAATAATATAGAAACGATGATACAAGACGTCAGACGCTCGGTCGCGGAATCCGCAAATAGTTATTTTATTTTTCCATAACATACAAAGATATTCAAGCATACCAATACTCACGTACTTCCTAAATTGTTTACTGACGAAACTTGTTTAGGGAGGGTGCTCCAAAAAAGTTTTCGTAACTTTTTATGAAAAAACTAAACAGACACGTGGTTTGTGTGTGTTTGTGTTTATGAGCAGCCCACATATAAAAGACAATTATTTATATTTTATTTTATTTTATTTTTTCTGATGTAGTATTAAAATGCTTTCTGCAATTTTAATGTTTTTTTTTTTTGTAATTCGAATTGAAATTAAAAAGGAAATTCGAATTACAATGAAACGGATGCAATAAATCCACTGATGCGGGCTCTTAATCATATTCCACGCGTATATATTTAATTAATCATCGTTAATTCATCGTTTTTTTTTATTGCTTAGATGGATGGACGAACTCACAGTCCACCTGGTGTTAAGTGGTTACTGGAGCCTATAGACATCTACAACGTAAATACGCCACCCACCTTGAGATATAAGTTCTAAGGTCTCAGTATAGTTACAAAGGCTGTCCCACCCTTCAAACCGAAAAGCATTACTGCTTCACGGCAGAAATAGGTAGGGCGGTGGTACCTACCCGTGCGGACTCAAGAGATCCTACCACCAGTAATTACGCCAATTATAATTTTGCGATACTAGATACGAATGCACTGGACGTCTTATCTTCTAGGCCACGACGACCTTAAATCGTGGATGCTATCACGAATAATTATACGGTTTAAGTACATTTTTCTAAACTAGCTTAACATTCGATTTTCATATTACTCACATCGTAAATAAAGACTATATTATGAATTGCCTATATATGTCATATAATGCCTGCCCACTATCGCCATAGACCAAATACAAAACGTATTATACAATAACTAGCGACCCGCCCTCGCTTCGCTTCGGAAACTGTAAGTTATTATTCATTTCTCCACTATTTAATGGATGTTATTATACATATAAAGCTTCCTTTTCAATCACTCTATCTATTTTAAAAAAACGCATCAAAATCCGTTGCGTAGTTTTAAAGATTTAAGCATACATAGGGACAGACAGATATAGGGACGGAGAAAGCGACTTTGTTTTATACTATGTAGTGATAGTGATTATTTAAGCACTTCCTGAATTTAAGCATAGTAATTATCTATATACTTTTTTTCGGTTTCACGAAGCATCAACATTATTAAAACTATTTTTACGGTTTAATCTGGCGTTTTTTATTGGCATGATACATACTCAGAATACAGAATACATATTATTTCTGACGTTTTTAATACTTTACAATGTTTGTGGACGTGGACAGCTGCCATGTTATTCGTCGACATTTGAATATCGTGCTAACTACCGTCTATTTTTCTAGAAAAAATTCTTCTTGACAACAACAAAAAAAAAAACGTTAATGTCGTAAATAAATAATAGCAGTTACAAGTTTGGTGGTCTGTTGTGTGTTTCCGCAGTAATAAAAGTCTCAATTGCAAGGTTAAGAAATTAGCTTCGGTAATTGGATAAAACTTATAAAAATTCTTCAACGACAAAAATCCTTGAACTTGTCGAAATATTCCATGTCCAACAATTACATCTTGTTTTTGTTATGAATTTAGTTAGTGATGATGGTAAAATAATAGTTTTGTGGCCATAAACAACGTTAAATTAAATTTCCGACGCTACCTAGTATAGTACGTAGACTTAGGGAACGAGACTGGTTTAAGAACACGTTTTCTTCTTAGAATAGACTTTAACAAAAAAATACTATATTTAACTACTTAATTGATTTATGAAACGGTTATTGAAAACTCATTTAATAAAAAGCCCCGAAGCTAAATAAATATAAGATAAAATAAGGTAAATGTTATTTATCCCTAAATTCTGTCAAAACCTAATTTTTTATAAGTTACAATTATAACTTTGGCTTTAAGTATAAAGGCACTTGAGGTTTCGCTAAAAGTTAAGTGTTTGCTTGTTATAACTTCATAAGTACTAAGTTAAGAACACGGATCCGGTTTCCTGTTTATGCTGATACCAAAATTTCAGATTTGGGAAGGATAATTTTTTTGAGCCTTTCGTATACTTCAATTTAACAACTTTGATTGCTATTCAAAGACAGAAAAGTCTTTGGTCACTTCAGATAATAAAATAATTTATTTGGGAATTTCGCTATAGATAGAACATATACATATAATACCTAAGAAGTATATTTCAATAAAACTATTTAAATATATTATGCATTTGACCAGTTCGAAATAAAACACAGTTTATAAAAATAACGTCCTTTCGAAGTCACTAATGCAGAATTTAATAATATCCCTTAATTTTGGGCAGGTACGGGTGGAATAGTAAGCCTGCATCATCCTACCTATTTCTTCTTCTTCTTCGGGGTCGTCGTACTCCCTTACGGGGGCACGGAGCGGGCCTCGGGGTAAACCCCACTACCCGGGCAGACGCTCCCTGCCACATAGGGCAGGGGTGAAATGGATGCAAGACTGGATTGGGGGGGGGGCTGTTCGCAGCGTGCTTCGGCACACTCACATCGACAAAAATACATACATATATTTAATACGACGGGCTTGATGATGCAGGAGGAGTGATGCCCGCGGACGACACACCCCGGCGCCGGCTGCTGTCCTCTGCTTCCTAATGCAATTTTTTTTTTTTTTTTTTTTTTTTTTTTTCCTTTCTATCTACTACAACTAACTACAACTAACCTAAAGCTAACTAAACTACTATATACATACAGGGACAACAGTCAGCAACCTTGGGGCCCGCCACCGGCCCCATGCCGCGGCCCCACCTCTACAAACCAGAGGAGGAGCCGCGGCACTAGTTTGGCGCTCACCCGTTCTGGGCTCCCCAAAGGGGGAAGACCATCGCGGGGAGGGACCGATGTTAAACACTCCCCAGACGGGGGAGTGGTCCACCCAACGGGGGTGGGAAATGGGTCCCCATAAGGGGGCACCCCAACGATGTGGGGGGACATGACGAGTGTGGACAGCTCAGTCCCATGGGGGCACTCATTATGAGCACTCCCATATCACTCCGATTAAGCCGACTATCTTACCATAGCCGGGGGTTCCAGTAGCTCCCTTGGTAGCGCCCGACCATCAGGTGGTCTGGCGTGCAAGGGAGCTATATTGTGGAGGTGCTCGTGGGGTCCACCGTCAGCCCGCTCGTAAAGATTACGAGCTAGCCTCCGGATGAACTCCTCGAGCGACTCCACATCCAGATCCCGGGCGATTACGTCATTTCTGACGTAACGCCCTGCTCCGACTATCGTGCGAAGAGCCAGATTTTGCTGGACCTGTAACCTCGCCCGCATACCCTGCGGGATGAGGTGATACCAGGCCTCAGCTGCGTACGTGATACGGGAACGGACATTCGTCTTATAAATGCCGAGCTTAGTCCTGACCGGCAACCTGGAGGCCAACACCGGCCGGAGGAGGAATCTCGCACAGCGAGCGGCCGCCAACGCCTTATTGGCGTGGGCGGTCATCCTCAAACTCCGGTCGATATCGACCCCCAAGTACCGGACGCTGGATCTAAACTCGACATTAGCGCCACGGAGACTGAGCTCGTCCCGGGACGACTGTTGTGCGGACCGGACCGAAGAGGATAGCCGCAGTCTTCCCCACGTTGACCGCGACCCTCCATCGGTCCAGCCACTGGGGCAGTAAGTCCAAAAGCCTCTGCATCCTCAGAATGGCCGCAGAGGGGACGTTGGATGACGAGAAGAAGGCGCTGTCGTCGGCAAACAGCGCCAACTTCACGTCTACTTCCCACGCTTGGAGGTTACCCTCGAGCGTGGGAATGTCGTTGGTGTAGAGAGCGTAGAGGAATGGAGCCAGGACGCTTCCCTGAGGAACTCCGGCCGTGACTGGGCGCACCGACGACTTGGCGCCCTCGACCGCGACAAAGAAGGATCTTCCCTCCAGGTACGACCCCAGCAGTCGCACGTAGGCGTGCTGGAGGTCCGTGTTCTGCACCAGCTTGTGGATCAGTCCCGCATGCCAGACGCGGTCGAAGGCTTTCTCGATATCGAGAAAGACTGCGGCCGTGTACTGGCGCGCGTTGGACCGATCCGCCAAGTGATGCATGACGCGGACCAATTGCAGCGTTGTCGAGTGACCGCTGCGAAACCCGAACTGCTCGGGTCTGGGAAGGATGTGCGGCGACACCCTTCTCAGCAGCAGCCTCTCGAACAACTTGCCCACATGCGACAGCAAGGTGATCGGACGATAACTGGAGGGATTTCTCCTATCCTTGCCGGGTTTGGGCAAGGCGATAACCTTGCCCAATTTCCAAATTCCCGGGAAGTGTCCTGTGGACAGAATGGAATTGAACAGCCGTGTCATATATGACACGACCGTTTCAGGGAAGTGGAAGAATGCGAGGGAGGGAATACCGTCCTCACCCGGCGCCTTGCGCCTCTTCATCCGCTTGATGGAGAGGCGCAATTCACTGGGAGTGATGAAAACATCATCTCCCAACGGAGGCACCGGGGAGGAGAGTAGGTTCGCTACGCTCTCTTCCACCGATTGGTGGAATGCGGCCTCTGAGGGTGCAGAGTCATTCGGAACGAACTGCCGCTCCAGCATTGCGGCCAGGACATCGGCGCGGGCCTGAGCCGAGAAGCATCGGTTGCCCCTCTCGTCCACGAGTGGACAAGTCGGGGCAGGCCGATTTGAGAGCTGGCGGCAAAGTCGGTGGAGGGACACAGAAGAGGGGTCCTCACGGGCCTCCTCAATCCGTTCCTCCCACGCGTAGCCCCGGAAGGAGCTAATCTTCGCCGCCAACTCCGCTTCCAACTCATTAAGCTCGCGCTTGATCCTGGGACAACGAGTTGTCGCCCAGAGCCTCCTCAGGCCCCTCTTCCGGCGAATGATCGCCTTCAGATGGGCCGGGAGTCTACCTCTGGGCCCGCCGCTGGGCACAAGAGTCGTCGCCTGGTCGATCGCTCCCCTGATGGAGTCGACAAGGCGGACTGCCGCATCGTCGACCCCATCAGGGGTATTGGGGTCCTGAATCACGGGAAGGTCGACTAGTCGTCTCTTAAAGAGCTCCCAGTCGACCTTCGGTCGTAGGGGCGAAGTCGCAACCCAGGTAAGCCCCATTCCCAGTGTCACCAGGATAGGGAGATGGGGAGTACCCAGGTCGTACAGTGCCTCGATCGTTACGGGGCACCGTAGCCCCTTATGAACACACACGTCCAGCACATCGGGCTGGTATCGCGCGGCGGTAGGGACGTGCGTGGGTTCATCAGGGCCGACCACAGAGTAGTCGCCCCTATCGGCATCTTCTAACAGCCGCCTGCCCACTGCTGTGTTAAGTCGGGAGCCCCACGCGACGTGCTTCGCGTTGAGGTCCCCGACCAGCAGAGCTGGGCGGCTGTCGTAATTCAGGGCCCGTCTTATATCCTCAGGGTGAAACTCAGGCCCCGGGGGTCTATACGCGGCATAAATCCGCATATCCCCCCCCGAGGTGTGTACCCTCACACCGACCGATCGTGTCGATGAGAAGGACAGCAAATCCAACTGATCATGCACCACGTCCCGCCTGACGAGGGCCGCAGTGCCCCTGAACGGCCGCCCGGCAGGGGTAAGCTCGTCACGTCGGTACATGAAATAGTTGGGAATCCTGAACTCAACCTGAGGACTTAACATGGTCTCCCCCAGCAGTAAAACCTCAGGGTTGTACTCCCGGGCGAGGACCAATAGCTCGTTTTTACGGGATCTTATCCCGTCGGGGTTCCAATAGATGACGCGAAGCTCTTGGCTAGCCATTGAGCCTCGCTATCAGCTGGTAGAACCCCGACAGGATAGCCCCGACAGGGCTAGCGCCCGAGGCGATCTCGCGGATCACTCCGGAGATCACCTCGGCCAAGTTCTCCCAGAGCGCCAGCAGCCATGCAGCAAAGCCGGCAGGCTGGGAGGCCTGTCGACCGCTGCGGCGCTCGCGCTGAGGGCGGGGGGGGAGGGGGGGCTGAGATGTGCCCGAGATGGCTGGTTGGGCCTGAGGCAGTGGGGTCGTTTCCGGTATTGAAGCCGGTTGCGAAGGGTCGATGGGGGGGTTTATATCAACCTCCATTATTAAATTTGTTGACGGAGGAGCCGATGCAGTACGAGCGTTCGCTACTGCGTCCCGTTGCGCTCTCTTCTTTAGTTTTTTTTTTTGTTTTTTAAGCCTGTTTTTTTTTGTTTTAGGACCTGGTAATTGGAGGGTTTGTACTCCAGCACGGGCTGGAGCGCTGCGTTGTGAGAGGGGCGGTCTGCTTGCAGCGTTTAGACCACGAGGGGTAGGAATGGGCATACCCCGCCGCGGAGCGTTGGCTTCAGCCATCAGCGTTGCCGCTGATGGATTGGCCTCCACTGACACGGCAAGGGGGATGGATAAGGACGGGGGAGGGGGTTGGGGTTGGGAAGATTTCCCTTTCCCTTTCCCCTTCCCCTTCGGAATGGGAGCTACAGGAGGAAGAGCTGTGTTCCCGGATCGAGGCACCAACGGCGCAGGAGGAGGGACGGTTACTCCCATCATCCTGGCCCTCTTGCGGTAGACCGCGCACCGCCTGTCGACGGCAGCGTGATCTTTCCCGCAATTGGCGCAGGAGAATGGGCCGTCCCTCGGCCTCGGGCAGTCCGCTACGACATGCTCCCCGGCACATCGAACGCAGCGGACCGCTCGGTGACAATTATTGGAGGCGTGCCCGAAGGCCTGGCAGCGATGACACTGCGCAGGCCCGCGGGTTGGTCGCCATCCCTCAATCGTCACCCCCGGCAAGTACAGCAGTTCATTGACTGCGTACAGGCGGGCGAGGTCGTCCTTCGAGAGGTGGTCCAAGGCTACGTGAAACACGCAGCCCGGGCGCCCTCTCTGGGACCTGATGCACCTGGCGTGACGAGCCGGAAACCCCAGCTCCTTCAGGGCATCGGTTACTTCTGCCGCGTCAGTATCGGCAGGGAGGCCCCGGACAGCCACCTCAGTCGGAATCTCCCCTGTCAGGGCATAGCAGTACCATTTTATGGTACCATCCCTGGCAGAGGCCTCCGACAGGTACGCCTGGACCGCCCTGTATTCCTCTACCGACGTCGGCAGGAATCTAAAGCCGGCGCCGAAGGGTCGCACCGAGGGGGCGCGACCGAGGCGCTCCCCAATGGCCGCCATGTGGCGGGACCAATTAGGGAGGGCCACCATTATTGGCGGATGTCGGCGCAGCTCCTCTTGGGCACGACCCTTCGGCCTCGGGGGAGGGACATGAGAGGATTGGGATGTCCTCTGGGTGGAAGGAATACTCGGCCTAGCTGCCATGGCAGCATAGGAGGTAGAGGGAATGGGGTTAGGCTTAGGGGCGTGATGTGGTCTGGTGGACTCTAGGTCCATATACCTGGTAGAGTCCAAGTTACCCGCCGTGCCGCTTAGGGCGGGGGCACCTCGGGTAGAGTCCACCGGGATTGGGGACAAGATTGGGGAAGGAGAATGAGGAGGGGTTCTTAATTGCCTAGGAGCAGTCCCTGTCCTGGCGGGAGCCCTAGGCTTGGGTACGGGTTGATCTGGGATTGGACTCCCAGAGGGGGAAGCAGATCTTGATGAGGAAGAAGTTACAGACTCGGTAGAGGAGTGGTCTGTGGATGTGGTCGCGCTCTCTTCTCCCTCCGACCTGGAGGAAAGGCCTATTCGCGGGCGCTTGTCTTGGTCACCCGATGAGCCTCGGTCAGACTCGGACCTGGCCTTCTTCCGCGGCCGAGAGGCCCCAGAGGGATCGGTCGACGGAGGAAAGATACTTTCCACCGGACCGATCCTCGGGGCCCCCTCGGCCGCAGCCGAAGACCCGGACGAATTGTCCAACCGAGGACCCATCGGGGCCATACGGATTGCAGGTATCGGTCTGGTACGTAATTCGGGCATCGCCTGACGTCCCCTATGAGACGGGCCGGGTGTGCTGGTATTTGGGGGTGAGTTCCCCCTCGACATGATCTTGCTGATCTTTTATGGCTATGAGGTCATTGGTACCCCGTCTCAACGGTTAACTAAATGTTACTACCCTACTAGTTCACTGGTTCACTGGTTCCCCGGCCGACCAGCAATTGCAGTCACTACTTACTACTTGACTATTACGGAACTATATAATAATAAAAAGAAAACTAATTAGTCAAAGTCATAAAAGAAATTTACTAACGTAATAAATGTAAAATAGAAGAATTAAATCAAAATAACAATAAACTACAACTACAGGGATCAATAACCAATTCGGCTTCAGCTGAAATCCCGTCAGCGACAGCAGAGCCGGTAGGTTCTTACTCCGGATTCTACTATTAACTGTATATAACTAATAAAAATTAAACTATAATTCCCTATAATTAATTAAAGAATTTATGTAAGGTACTTACCCGTTATACTTGAGTCCCTTAACCAGTAAGACAATTACTGGTAAGGGAATCATGAACTCCAACCTATTATTACTAATACTATAAAATAGAATGGAAATAAAATAAGAATAACAGTTATCAAGAATTTTAAACTAACTAATGAATTAATAAAGAAGACAAATAAACAAATGTGACGGGAACACCCCTCCAGACCCTACTATCGCTAACACAACTGAAGGAATGAAAAAGAATAAAAGTTAACTCAATGAATGTAACATAAATGGGTGACCACTTATGATAGTCGGCCGGAAGGCCAGAATAACAGAATTACGATGATTGTAATATTTGGTAAAATAAAATATAACACTTAAAGTGGGTAGAAATGAAAAAAATTTAATATATATAATAAAAACTACAGCAGCGCCACTAGTTTTAATTAATAACGGGTAGGTTGAAATTTAATATGAAATAAAATGAATTAATTACTATTGTATTGTTAGAATTTAAATTTAAATTTACTACATAATCAAGATAAAATAAACGAAAAGGACACTAACGCTACGACTAACTTAAACTAACTATCGGTAGGGGGTTCCAACGTCAATAACCCTGGACTACTTGGTAGTCCATTGGACCAGCTTATCGGGTTTAGCGACCGCCCCGCCTAGCCCCGAAGGGTAGGAGAGGACTGGGAATGACACAGGAGGGCCAGACTCGGTGGCGCTAACGTTCGCCGGTTTTATATTCAAATAAAACGGTAACGCAGCTTACACAGGCTGGTCGACACCTACCCGTATTAAACTAATCGTTTAAGGAAAGAAGTGTCGATCCACTTACCTGTTCTCGGGTCCTTCGTCTCACTGTTCGGGGCGTTTCCACTCCGAAACAGCAACTCCAGATGAAACACTCTCACACTTGGGCACACACTATCCGCACAGCACAACACAGTAGGGGCCTCGTAGCACTGGTGTCCCGGGCATCTACCTATTTCTGTCGCGAAGTAGTGACACATTCCAATTCGAAGGACGGGACAGCCACATAGCCAAACGAGTACAATAGAGATCTCGACCCTAAGCCGCAAAGTGCTTGGATTTATTTACGTAGTCATGTCTATTGGTCTTGTTAAGCATAACATAAGATCAGCCGGACTGTCGTGGTATATTACAAATCTATCACAATACGACAACAAAATTCAAATTAAGACACGGGCAAATTTTTTCACGAGCAATTTATTGATAAAGACTTTCTTGGACACTTGAATTGAGTAGATCAAGACTTAAACATGTATTTAGAAATTCTAGAAACTTCCAATAAAATCCAGCTTATGGGCCATAAACAGGGCAGTAAAAAGGCGGCCAGGCAAAGCATTTTCGGTTATTGGGGACTCGAGGAACAATAAATTATTCAACGGATAACTTACAAAGAATATGAGTTAGTGTGTATAATACAAGAAAAGTAATTGCGTGTTCGGGTTTTAGGGAATTTTAAATTAATACGACCAAGTGTTTTAAATCTAGTTATCTACCTTCTAATTGTTTGTGATGGGTAGAGAATTATGGTAACATGTTTATTTGGAAATATCAGATCCATCTATGGCCTGGCCCAAAAGATTTTTATGATTTATTAAATGATTTATATACGAGCATAGAATTCACGTACGGTACTACTTTAAAGTATTTATTAATTCCTGTGACCAGCACACCAGCGGAACGTGGGACATATAAAATTCTAAACGAGCGAGGGACCGAAATAAATAGGTCGCCAACATTATACCTCTGGTTGATTCGCACACGGAATTTTTGCCGCTACTGAAAAAAACCGTTGATTGTCATGGCATGTATTTTGGTTACAGAAACCACGAAAAAAATATGTTTTACTATTTTGATCATCATGTACAATTCCCATCTTATTACTGCTAGTTAACTTTTAGCAAGCTGAAGCCTATAGTTGTTTAGAACAAGCCTGAATGTTTCAACATCTGGGTGCCGGTCCCCTTTTTATACATCAGTTATGACATCTTGCGATTTCTCACCTTACGCTTTCCAGGTGCCTCACCCAGCAAGTTTCTTTGGAACATATTACTACTACAACTACATTTGAAATATTATCATCTATTATCATCTAGCGGAAGCACACATCGAAACTACTCGACTTATCAGGAATGTTCTCAATAATCCTAGGAATGTCGTATCGACTTTATAAGCGTTGCAGAGATGACACGAAATAAGTCAAGTTACGTTTTAAACTAGTGTAATTTAAAAAAAATATTTTGCAGTACTCGCACGAGCCTTCATGCTACAGTTTTAAGATGCCAAATTACATAGACAATGGTCAAAATATACGGTAAATTAATATATCGTTTTAATATGACTTTCAAGGCTTGATTAATATGCTAACAGAATGTGCATGAAATCTTGGAACAATATGCTTCGAAACTTTATTGTACAATTTAAGGTGGTCTATATCTCTATTTACATAGTAATAGATGATAAGATAGAATAAAATTAAATGTAACCGTCAAACAAAGACTTTAAACCGACTTCTATTATTTCATTTGAAATTTATGGCCCAAATAATGCAAGCACGTGCATCCAAATAATTCATATGACATTCGCTCAGAGAGGATGAAACCGATTTTCAAAGTATCTCAACTATAACATACTTTGATGGAAGACATGAAAAAGTCCTGCCAATATATTAAGGTAAAAAGGCACATATTTTTGGATTGAACAGAAAGTATTGGTTGATGTTACGAAGCTCTGAGCCCTAGGTTGATAACGAGTTAAAAATCTATAGAATGGTATATATGTATATCCAAAAATAACAGAGTTATCTAGTAGCGAGGTTAGGTACTCACTTTAACTTATCGCTGAATAGGTGATGGTCTTTTTAGACGAGAACGTTAGACGACATATGGTCGGTTATTTTATTTCAATCTGCTTGTACTATTTGTTGATTGGTTGGTATAATTTAGTAATCAAGCTGTAAGTGGAATAGAAAATGCGTTTTTAATCGTAGTGTATTTTTCACGCGCCGTTTTTTGCTCTGGTGTGATTCAGCACTTTCTGGTTCGTTTGTACAGCGTCATCTGTACAACATCGTCATTTGTCAACTGTCGCGTCGTTGGAAAACATTTTCAATGAAAAATTCGATGAATAAAAACATGTAAACAATCGTGAGGCCTTTAACTTTCATTGTGTATAAATTAATTGTTTTTGGCCTCGTGTTTTATGGTGATTTGTGTGTTTTGAATATGTCACACGCATTTTTACATTTAATTCAGTATTGTTTTCGTTTGGTATAGTTTCGTAGAATGTATTTATTCCATTGGAGAATGACTTTGATTTATAGAAAAAATCATTCTATATCAAATTATTATATAATAAAGTTCTCATGATCTCTCGCCATGATTCTAAGCAAAGAACAGAAAAGTACTAAAATCGTTATAAAAAGTTAGTAAAATTTCGATAATTTTAGTTGGAATATCTACAGTAGCAGACGAACTCCTATTATCTAATAAAAGTTTACCATACGAAAGAAATAAACACAGCTATAGTCTTGGGTCATGAACTCGAATGACTAGTAATTATTTATTTATTCTTTATTTATAAAGAACAAAAAATAATAAATAAGAAATTAAAAGTTTAAAACGTCTTCTTCATGACATTGAATTCACTAAAATTAAGATACTAAATATTGTTTTAATGTGATTACACACGGTGTGGTTTAATTTAAGTAAATCTTCAAAAAAAGCCAAAACACAAAACAACAATTTCTACGCTCATTCTACCTTCAAATGTTTACTTACGTGACCTCGAGCTCTGAATTTTACGTAGTGAAGCTACCACACACCTGTGTAATCTGGTATAGATTTTTTTTATTGCCCTTGCAGGTATACGGGCATACAGTCCAACTGATGGTGAGTGGTTACCGTCGTCCGTGGACTTCAGCAATGACAGGGGCAGAGCCAAGCCGCTGTCGCTTAAGTTACATTTCGATCACGATACAACGATCGTCCGGTGTAGTAGTAAGTGACATGGTCACTACACAAGGGGGTCGCGGGTTCGAATCCCGCCAAGGGAAGATATTTGTATGATATATATAAATGTATTTTCCAGGGTTATGGATGTATATTAAATATATGTACGTGTATAATAAAAATCTTACATTTATTTCCGTTATCTGGTACCTGTAACACAAGTTCTTTACAAACTTAGCACGGGACCAGTTAACGTGCCGTGATTGTTATTAAATATTTATTTATATTTATTTATTTACATTTACTAATTCGTGGCTATACTTTGTTAGTTTTTGGTGTATGATATTGCGAGTCGCTTATCAGATTGAGTTGTCAGTCGTTTGTACCGTTACAGTTGGTTTGCACATCAGAAACTTATACATGCATATCGTAGCCGCAACTGTTTCAGCATTATTCCAATTTTCGAAATTATAATAGTAAAGTGTGGTTTCGTTTTTTTTTTTTATTGCTTAAATGGGTAGAGCAGCTCACAGCCCACCTAGTGTTATGTGGTTACTGGAGCCCATAGACATCTACAACGTAAATGCGCCACCCACCTTGAGATATAAGTTCTAGGGTCTTAAGTACAACGGCTGCCCCACCCTTCAAACCGAAACGCATAACTATTTCACAGCAGAAATAGGTAAGATGGTGGTACCTACCCGTGCGGACTCACAAGAGGTCCTACCACGAGTAATATTATTTGTTTGATGTTCAAACTGCGCTACTGATAGATGAGAAAAGACGTCACATTAGGAGTGTATCTAAAATTCAATATTGCTCTAGAGAGTGTATTAAGCCACATCATTTTGATTTTACCCTCTTTCTATGACGAAGTCCCGCCAAAATGACCATAAATTTTATAGGACATTTCAAAAGGCGATGGTATTCCCGATATATTTAAAATGAGCGCTAATTGTTCTAGTTGTAAAGCTATAAATAAACAACATCCATATTCTACGTCTAATTGTTAGAACAGCTATTACGAGAAGATATATAAAATTATTGTGAACGTAGTATAGAATAGTATAGCAATAGAAATACAGCAATTTAATACAATAGCTTGTTATAAAAAAGGCATTTAATAAATATCATCTTAGTCAATTACTACTATTTCATATCATTAACATGATTAGAGAATGTATTAGGAGAGGCAAGATGGTAATTTCTGTTAACTGATTTTGCTAAGTAAGCAAGCTTGCTTTTGTTGTTCGCTACCCACGTATTGTCGAAATACACCGATGGATCAAAATATATGCGTCATTATCAGATATGAAAATTAGAGAAAAACAATTTATTCACATGATGTGTATTTTGTAGTAAACCTTTTACGGATGGTCAAGTTTTTTTTCAATGTCTATTTTTAAATATACGAATTTAGATAGATTTAAGCTTGATATAAAACAAATACCCAATCCAATTAGTGTCGTATGTGAGGATATTACTAGGGCACAAGGACACGTCCCTTACAAGAGGTTCGTTAAAATTACTAGCTAGTCAGATGTGTACGCCCGACTTCCACTTTTATGGCTCAGTAATAGAACTCGGAAGGTACACCACCTAACGCGTAATCAAGTAAGTACGTTTTATTTACTCAATCTCTATCGTCTACGTGTTTATTACTGCGCTCGTTTCGCTCAAGTTTTTGCGTGCCAAAGGTCAGATGATAACGCGAACGTCTCTGTATGCCTACGTAATAAATTACAGTAATATATTTGAAGTATTCTCACAAAGCTGAATGTAATCTAATTCTGTAGTTTCTTTTTCGTTGCTCATAATAACATTTTCCATTCCGCTTTGTGTTTTTTTTAACTTAATTACGTTTCGTTTTTACTTGTATTTCTGGATTTTTTGTGCCAAATTTCGGAATCTGTGTTTAGCTATAATGATATTGTATGATAAGCGTAGACTTAAGTTTTATTTGAGTTTTTAGTGCTAAAAATTAATCATATTTTACTGAGACAAAATATTTTCGTCCAAATTAGATATTATTATTTTAAGACAGTTAAATACGTGATATTGAAAGATATAGTTCCACTACTAATATTGTCATAATCTTATATCAATAGTAACATGGTTATGTATAATAATATCCCTATTTCTCTTGAACGACCGTCGTTGTTCCTTCAATATTGCAAATTCTACCCTAGATTTTATCGTTGAAGATTTTTCCACATTGGAAAATCTCATTCTTGAATAGAATTATCTTACCTATTTTTCTTCCTCTTCAAGTTTGAAATGTACGTTATATTCTGACAAACTATGCCAATAATAAATCGCTATTTCAGAAATAACTATAAAACATCTATAATAGTAATAAAACACATTTAAAATAGAAATTAAATTTATTTGTAACACCACTATAAGAGTTATGAAATCACTAGAAACACAATACAAAGGGTATAAAAGATTCTTTAAAATTACTACATTCAGCTAAGCACTAAACAAATTTCATGGCTTATTACACAGTATAACTCTCAAAATATTGCAATTTAGTTTTATTTTTCCTAAAGTTTTTTTACTGTTCCACATTTTTTATTCGAAAACATTCAAAGGTAACGTAGTAGTTTTAATGTTTATTTTCCTTATCACATAGGATTTGAATTATAGAAAAGACATTATTTGTACTCACAAAAAACAGGAGGATTAAAGCTGAAGCACTTACTCTAAATTAGAAGAGGTGGATACATTTTTATTTTTATTTATTGCTTAGATGGGTGGCCGAGCTCACAGACCACCCGGTGTTAAGGGGTTACTGAAGCCCATAGACATCCGCAACGTAAATGCGCCACCCACCCCCAGATATAAGTTCTAAGGTCTCAAGCGTAGTTACAACGGCTGCCCCACCCTTTAAACCGAAACGAATTATTGCTTCACGGCAGAAATAGGCAGGGTGGTGGTACCCACCCGCGCGGACTCACAAGAGGTCCTACCACCAGTAAAATCCAAAAAATCCAAAAAATACATCTCAGAAGCTAGTTTTTCAGAACTCATAATAGGTGTTTTAATGTACTGTATTAGAAATTATAATGTTTAATAGGTAAAACACGTTAGAAAGCTATCACCAAGAAGCGTTAGCAACGAAGTTGTTGTCTGCTGCCAAAACTGATAAGGTTAAGTAAGGAAATGTAATTATTTATAGTAAAAGTTAAATTTAGTTTAGATAAATCAGTCGACAAGCTAATAATTGTGTTTCAATTTTTCGCACTGATCTCTAGTCGTACCAGAAATGTATCATAATCAATTATCGTAACCAGAATAAATAAAATGTTCCCATGATGTCCTTATCGTAATAAAATCATCGCATACACTAACGAGATCCTAAACAAGATTTTATTATGTCACACTCATAAACGTTGAGTGTGGGAGCTTCAAAATTCAATTCCCTGTAAATCCACACAGTTATAACGCTCTCACGGAAGACACACATTGACAAAAGTCACACGATTTTCGACTGTACGCCAACAAGATCCCACTGTAATAAAATTACCTCAAACTGTACTCTATTTTCATTATGGTAAGGAAATAGTACAAGTATTTTAAAGTTTGGCACATTTTATTCGTCATGGCAGTACGGGTCTCGCTTTTGTTTTCGAAAACTGGCTTTGTTAGTCTCTTTCCTACGCTCAGGAAATCTAGCGGATGTGTTTTCCTGATATTTTTTAAACACACTAGCGTCTCGCGTAGAGCGCTTTTGCTCGCGTAGTCTATACAGTTGTTACCCACAGACTTTGACAGGAGACAAATTTCTACCCACCTGAACAGCAATCTCCTCTCAACACGACACCTGTCACTTTTAACGACTAGCTCAGAGACTTATAATGTTTATTGGAAAGGAGACTTTAAGGAGAAGTTTCAGTCACTTGAATTCAAAGACTGTATTTAGCTTGTATCCTAGGAATAGATACTGGCTATTAGGTCTGCGACGGCTTACACTGTTATGTTACAAATTTTGTATCGTAAGATAAGTCCAGAAAACTGGGCATAGAGATATTACCTCTTAAAGAGACATCCAAGTTTATACTATCCTGATGGTTGGCCACAGCTCTGGAAAAAATATATATCATCTAACCTCAAGTTCCTTTAGCTTCAATTAAAATTCACGAATTATCAAGAAAAGTAAGTCTATTGGAAATAAAAAGTATAGTAATAAAACATTCTTAAAAATAAAATCATGATATTGGAGCGAAAAGTCGGATACTTGTTCTTAAATGGTAAACATTTAACGCGTAGGTATGCGTAAAGAATAAAAAAATAGTGCTTAACTCATTAAGATATAACTTGTTTTATCGTTACTCGTTGATATGTTGATTTTAATTTCTGAACACGAGCTACGATAGTTCGCGTTGTGTGCCGAAGTTAATGTGCCGTGCTCCTTCCTTTCCCGGGCCGCGGTAATGGACTGGAGGATGTAGCCGTACGGATTTATGGCTGAGCCTTTTATTACTTTGATTTTCTTTTTAAATATGAACATCGTGTACTATAACATCGTAATCTAGCGTTCATTTCATTAGTTTTCATACTTTTATCAGTTATTATAACTACATTATGCGCGCTTCTGAGCATCCATCTGCCTGCTGAATATTTTTTTTTTTTATGATTGAGAAATTACTGGTGGCCCGGAGGCCTTTCCAGTTTTATTAGGACTGATGTGCGAGCAAGGGCTCAGTTATGAGGGGTAGGATTTGCTAAGAGCTACCCGAGTGCTTCCGAAGGAGACCTAACAACTCAGGAGCAGCTGCTTCGCGAATGAATCTACCAGATTGGAATCGCGACCCGTTGAGAAGATCCGGCGAGGAATTCAGCGGCCTGATGTTTAGGTTTGGTTACACCGAACTCATTGTCGAGTTCGACGAGTACGGTTACAGGGGTTCCAACGCCTAGTGGTAGAGCTAAAGGCATCTAATAAAAGAGATCTGATGGATCCGTAAGGACGTGTGTAGAACGTCGACGGCAACTGGCTCCTGCATGATCAGGATTCGGAAAGTAGTCAGCAACGGCAACGATAAGGCGATTATCATGATGCACAGTCTTATTGAAGTACCGTTCTGACGCTGATTTCATATTATGTTTCAGGATGGATTCGAGGTCCAGGTCATCATGTAGATCAGCGGTCGGGGAACCGGGGTAAATTACCCCAAATGGAGTAAAATGAAATTTTGGGGGGTAACAATGAAACTTTTGTGAGTAAAAAGTATAGGTATATTGAAGAGAAACTTCTTTAGAATCGTTGTAATTTCAAACTCGATGTAACGAAATGAAACGTGAATGATGAATACATATATTTTCTGTGGGGGCGATTTTTTTCCTCAACTGTATATTACATAATATATTACTATTATTACCTTTTATGTATCACTAGGTATTACATTGATAAATTGAATAAATGTTGTTTAAATTAAATTTTTATTTACTTTTTCCTTTTCAAAATTATCATGGGAGCTATAGTGAAGCGATTTCGTTTTTTTTGGTTCTTCCCCATGGGGTAATATCAACTTACACAAAAATATTTTGGGGTAATAATTAAAAATGTTCCCCGACCGCTGATGTAGATCAACGTTCCTCACGAACCACGGAGCTCCGACGGCTAACCTGCAAAAGCGGGATTGTAGGGATTGGAGCTTGTCTATGTGTGTGTTGGCCGCGTGAGCGAACACAACATTCGCGTAAGTCATGACGGGCTTTATGCAAGTTTTTTAGGTGTCACCTAAAAAACTTGCATTACCGAAGGGACATTTTACTCCGCTTACACATCATGAAGTAGATTCTACCAATAATAAGCACAGCACGGTCGCGGACTGATTTTATATGCTGGCGGAATGCTATGAATGCATCCAGGGTGATAGGTCCCAGGTACTTGACCTTCCTGGCCCAGGATATAGGTTAGCGAAGGGAGTGATTGGGGATGTGATATTTGTCCTCTTAATGCGGAAGGAAATACGCGTTGAGTTTCTCTTTTGAAATTGCACTGATGTGCTTTTCGCTGAGTTGGTGTCTATGCCCCATTTCCGGAATCACTGTCCGAGGGTTACGGCTGCGCTCTGGAGTTTCCTCGCGTTTAAGGACTTGTGTCTACTCGAGTAGTAAACGTTTATGTCGTCGGTGAATAAGGCTAACTGGTTCAGTAGTGTACGGGGAATATTATTGATAAATAAACTAAATAGGAGCGG
Source organism: Bombyx mandarina (assembly GCF_030267445.1). Taxonomy (NCBI): domain Eukaryota; kingdom Metazoa; phylum Arthropoda; class Insecta; order Lepidoptera; family Bombycidae; genus Bombyx; species Bombyx mandarina. Next base: position 9,238,701 of record NC_143229.1, read on the forward strand.
CGAGCGGACGGAGCCCTGCGGGACTCCAGCCGTCAGCGGTCGCGGTGAGGAGCGGGTTCCCTCGACTTGATATCGAAAAGAGCAGCCCGACAAGAAATCCCGCATGATGAGCACGAGCTTGTCCGACACGTCCATGTTGAAAAGTTTTTTTTTTTTTAATTGCCCTTGTAGGCAGACGAAGCATACGGCCCACCTGATGGTGAGTGGTTACCGTTGCCCATGGACTTCAGCAATGCCAGGGGCAGAGCCAAGCCGCTGCCTACCGCAAAAAATCAAATTGAAAATCAAATCGTTGTGCCAGACTTTGTCGAACGCTTTTGCGACGTTGAAGAAGAGGGCTGCCGTGTATAATGATTTTGATCGGCTAAGCCCTACGAGAATGTGCTCCGTGAGGCGGTGCATCTGTTGTACGCATGACTGATTTACGCGGAATCCGAATTGTTCATTGATGAGAATGCCCTTGGATGAGACGAAGTCTTTGAAGCGTTTATAAAGCAGACGCTCATACGACTTGCCTAGAGACATGAGGAGGCTAATCGAGCGGTCTGCTTGATAGTAGAAGTACCACTTCAGCACTATTTGTTCGCGATAATACATATTTTTTCATCTAATTTACTAGATAAGGCATAAGGACGGGAGGGTGGTTACAGGGTCAGCGTACAGCTAAATAAATGCTGCTGAAATAATTGCTGAGGTGAAATAATTCAAGAGATTAATTAATAATTCATTGTGGAACTTTACCTTCTAGTGTCTTATTCTTTATTGTTATTTTTGTCTATATTTTATTATTTTTATTATTTCTTATGTGGCCTTTGATGAATTTATGCAGATATTAGAGTTTCAGTTATAAAATGTTTTAATATTATACATATACATGTGTGACGAGGAAAAAGTCTTAGGTAATATTAAAACATTGTTTTCATTCCTATTTAAATGATAAGATGTTGTTTCGATTCATATAAAAAAATGTAGGGTAGACGCCGTGACACCAGTATAGAAAGGCGGTAAAGGTGGGCAGAGTCTAGTTAGCATTCGCGGAGCAGCTGCCCTTGAACTGTTAGCACTACCTTTTTTTTTAATGCTCGATGCTCGGGCTGATTTCAGCAAATCTCACTCCTCCTGGTTGTGCCAGTCCTCGTCCACATGTCTTGGTAAAATTGGAAAGGCCTCCGGGCCAACAGTAATCTTTCCTGCCTAAAAAAAGAAAAAAGAAAACAGAGTCTAGTCAGTGAAAGCTTAGATGCCGGTTTACCCAGTTATTGTTAAAAAAAAAATTGCGAGTTTCAATATATATTATTCAGAAGATGTTGTTGACTTTTATTGCAATGAACTCAGTTCCACCGAATGCGAATGTTGACGGAACTACCGCTCAGCCATCCCTGGCGCCATGATACTGTAATTTTAGCTGGCAATATTTACACTAGTGAATAAATAAAATTTCTTAACACTTTGTAGGGTGCATCAAAATGATTTCCACTGTGAAAACGTTTTTGAAATTTGGTTTCACGAAAATCGAGAAACAAAGTTCGTCGAATGAAATTTAATTAAAATTTGACGTTGTGGCTTACGTCACGCTATTGAAACACAAGTTAAAATTACTTACGAGATCTGTACATCAACATCCATTTAGTGGTTGAGTCGTGAATCATAATAATTCGAAACTGAATATTAATTTATAGACGTAATGATATTACACGCGGTACTGCAGCCGCTCGTTAGATTAATTTATCTCTATTATATTAATAGACTTAGCGTTTCTTGTCACTATGTTCCAAACAGTATTGGAATTACTTTAGAATATCGTATTATAAAATTTGTAGCAGTAATTGCATGGTGAAGGAATAACATCATGTAGTAAAAATCAATATCAAAACATCAAATTATAATGTTTTGGGATTGATTTTTATTACACTATGTTATTCCTTCACCATGCAAGTCAACCGTTAACATTTTTTAAATACGTATTTCATTAGAAAATTGGTACTTGCCTGCGGGATTCGAACACCGTTGGCATCGCTAGATACGAATACACTAGACGTATTATCATTTTGGCCACGACGACTTTTGTTCAAAAGTGAAAACATTTGGCATGATTTTCATGAACTTTCACTTCACGAATGGCGGGTAGTACACTTAAAAGCTAACTGACGCCAAAAAAAATCTTCATGGTAAAAACTTTCTCGATACAAGTAATTTTTCCAAAAACAAATATAGTTAAACCAAAAAACTTCGTTATAATTAAGTTACTCCATTATAGCCAGTGTTAGTTTTAGGTCAAGCTAAGAAATATAAGTATTTTCAAATTAAATTCATTAATCTATACAGATATAAAAAATCCTTATCGATTGATTTCTCGTATCTTGACGGCCAGCAGAGTCTATCGAGAAGCTTGTTGTTCAGGGTAGGGTCAACGGTAAAAGACCTATGGACCCGCTGGACTGATCAAGTGAAAGTCCTTACCAAAACCCCATTAAACGGGTGCGTGCGCCTAGCCTCAGTTCGGAAATTATGGAGAGCAACTGTCAAGGCTTCAACTGGCAAGGCTAAACAAGGATTCCACATGACCACGACAGCTCTGCCAAGAGTAGCCGCCTACGATGATGATGATGACTGATTTCTGGACTCCTCGTTTGAGCTTTCAAAACATCTATACTAATATTATAAAGAGGAAAGATTTGTTTGTTTGTTTGTTTCGAATAGGCTCCGAAACTACTGGACCGATTTGAAAAATTATTTTTCCATTAGAAGCCGACATTGTCCCTGATGAACATAGGATACTTTTTTTATTTTTTTTTTAATTTTTTTTTGGTTTCATGTGTGTTTTAATGTTTCCGAAGCGAAGCGAGGGCGGGTCGCTAGTGTTAAATAAACAACAAAATTGCAACATTTTTTTTATATTTATTCTCGTCAATGATATAATAAATGTTTTGGTTCTACAAATAAACACCAATAATCTTTGAACGAGAATGCCAGTCACGCTGTTAACCATTTGAAACAAAAATATGAATATAATACATTATATTGTTTATTTAACATGTTCCAAAGAAATTCTAAAAAGTTAAATAAATAGGTTTTTTTATACAGAATAACACAAAGGTAATATCTAATCAACTTTGACTTAGGAAAAAAAAATGTTAGTAAAACGTTAACAATTTTTATTGTTACTGCAGTAGCTGTGTAAACAAGTTCACGGCTTGTCAGTTGTTAACAGGGTATCGAAGTCCATAAACTTAACAATGCTAATCTTAATATTAACAACTGTAATCTTCACCCACCTTGAAACAAAATCAACGCCACTATTGTATTTAACGGTTTTCCCAAACTTCAAAGAACGCACACTGCGGAACTGGTTCATGGTACTCCATGAGCTAACTGTTTATACTAGAGGTCACGCAGTAGTCGAAATTCGACTATAACTAATTGGAATCGTAAGTTTGTATACTATTATGATTGTATTTTATACTTCTATAATCACAAATTTCGCCAAGACTACATTATAAAAAATATTAACAAAGACAAACAATATTTAATCTATTCTCAATTTGACAACAGACGTCAAGAACAAAAGTTTGACAATAAATAGTATGCATGCGTGTGTGCGTCAAACACATGGTACCTATGTAGTGTGTGTGTAATGTTTTCTTTATTGATTTAATGTATCTTTTATGCATTATTTTTAAAAAATATTAACATTGTGCACTTCTTCTCTATATTCTTTATAAGTGTGGAAAATTTCATACTCCTCCGTCCGTGCAATTTCCGTAAAAAGGGATACAAAAGTTTTTGCTTCGCGTATTAATGTATAGATATACGTGATAGAATTAAATGATTAATTTATTATTAAACTATTTGTAACCAACCAAAAAAATAAAATCAGTAGCCATTGTGAAAAATTCCAAAATACATGAAACTAAATGTGAATTACTCAAATCACTTTTGAATGTTTAAAGCTATTCGACTCGCATTTTTCGATTTACAATTTTATTTCGCGGCACCTGGCGTTCTGATCCTAGTACTGCAGTCGAAATCAGCCTTGGTCTGAGTACTCGGGTATTACTGTCCTTGCTGTCTTTCTTTTGTTTTATTTTTTATTTTTTTATTATAATTATTAGTATTGTTAAATCTCTGTTGATATCTTAATGTAATGCTTGCTGTGATTGCCTCTAATTAGAGTCGCAGTTATCAATTGCTCTATACATGTCAATGTTATTTTATGTCAACCCTGTTGGTAATCCTTAAATAAATAAATTAATTAATTAATTAATTCACACGTCGGATCTATGTAAGTCTTGACTTGAAAGAAAGATATTGTTTAGTTTGGTTGTAGACTTGAACGTATACATCTAAAACACAAAAAAATCTGCATTTAGAAAGCAATATGAAAAATTTACCTTAGTAAAATAAATAATATGATTATTAATGTCTTTTCAGATATTCAACCTCACGCAAAACGGTGAAGATGTATTTAAGAAAAAAGACATCTTGTGTCCATGTACGCTTGAGCTCCAATTAACAAAAACTAATAGGCTATATAGTAGTATATAAGTCACATGTCGTATTCTTCATAATAATAATGAGTATTCATTCACCTTACGATGATCGCGTTACCAGTTAAAGTTTTCAGAAATCGTTCGTAAATAAACTTGTGGGTACAAACTACTACCCACGATGAATATTATGTTATGCCATATAATATGGCATAATACATAAAATGGGTAATATTATGCCATAATGTATTTATGAATGAAATAGATGCGGTAAAGAAACGAATGGACGTAAGGTTAAAAAAGAAATAATAACATTTGTCATTTTAATTTTTTGATCTTTTTGGAACAATTTTTCCAAATACGTTTTAATTTTTTTGTACCATAAGTGCTTTCTGTATAAGTTTCCTATTTTTTTCTGTAAGAAATAAGTGGTGTAACATAATAATATTAAGTGAAGTTTGGATTATGACTATATCGTCTTTTCACTAACACATTGCGCCCCACCGGAGCTAGACACACATACAGTCCACAGTTCAGTTCTAGAGATATTTTTATGCCACGTACAAACTACGATGTTTCCAGAGGGCTATGACGTGCTTCGAAGGAGATTTCACTTAATTCCTCTAAGATAATCGGTGGCTTGGCCATGCCCCTGGTAATGCTGTGATCCACGAGTGAAGGTAATTACTTATTATAAAATAGACGGTATGCCCATCTGCTTACGAAATCCATTTAAAAAATTTACTCGTTTGTGAAGAGAGCAATGACAATAGAACAAACCGAGTGTGTTTTTTTCTACAGATTTCCCGAATATAAGTACCGTAGTAATCTTATTTTATTCAAGATATTTTAGTACAATAAAATAAAATTGCATTAACAGAATCGAGCAAAAAGTAACAATCAATATTAAATGTTCCAAAAAAAGTCACTGAAATTGCTTTGGTAACTTTAGTAAATACAATATGAAAAAAATCTTCAACTGTGTCAGATTCCATAGAGAAGTGCTTAATTCCGCATTGTCCGAAATAATAGTTAACAAACGAGCCCCTTCCGGCAGTCAGCTTTACAAAACTTGGCACTATTTTCTTTCCTCTATTTATTTTTCGGAAACATAATTTCGATAAGAATATTAACTTAACGTGAAAGAAAATAGGCTTTCATATTTTTATACTAACATACGAGTTTTTGTAGGCTTCCACAATAATCTAGTTTAGAAATAGTTGGCTTTGGCGGTTTAAAAATAATCACAAATTTATTGAGTTTCCGATATTAAATTAGATTTTTTAAAGCATGTTTGATAACATAATTAAAACTAATTTTACGGTGAACCGTAAATCTCAAGAGTTTTAGTTGTAATTAATTAGTTTTAATTTTATTCTATCTACGACTCGCAAAAACCGAAAAAATACTGTCGGTACTGTAGGTTTCCAAACCTTAAATCCTTTTAATACAAATATTTTATTGGACATTTGTATTGTTATTACTGTTTAACTTAAGAATGTAAGAAAATGAAGCGCATGAAATGCCAATACAATATTTTAAGTAAACTAAGGTAAATTAGTTGGAATAGCCCCTTAGGGTAGCCTAAGGGGCTGGTAGCAGCGACGAGGTAGGGGGAAAGAAACTAAATAAGACGATCAAGATATACTTAAACTGGTTGTTACAATATGTTGTCTTATCTTTAATAGCAATTTCTTCCGATCTATTAAATTTATAACAAAAGGAGGTATAATTTAAGAAACTATTGATAATTTCTAATTATTTCGCAGTCATATTTCAATGTTTCATTCGATTACGTCAGAACAAAATACCATCAAACCATCAACAAATTTATGAAACACATTCACAACACAAATACAATATAACCTTTATTTAAATGTAGATAAACAAGAGTTTCTACAAAACGTTCCTTTATATCATTCTAAAGACAATCTAAATCTTTACAATAGTACGAATGAACCACGTCAGGCCTCAGGTACAGCTTTGTGATGGAAATAGACTTTAAAAAGTACAAGAGGAGGATGCTTTGCTAAGTCCTGCCACTATAAAACTGGTCTTAGAAGGGTAAATTGTTTTTATGCCCTTCGGCAGACCTCTTTTGCAGCAAGCGGTCGGGAATTATTAACTGGTCTGCTGTGTTCTGTAAGCTTGAGGTTATTGACATCGGTAGCATTTATTTTGTATTTCCTTAAAGAGTCACATCTTGACTCTTTCTTGTATATTTTTGGAGGTTACGAAAATATCTCAAATTACTCAAACAAGATCTCTTTATAAATCCGTTTTACCTTTACCCATACCTTGATAATTTCCTTGAGATCAGCTGCGCTATATAAATGGTACAAAAGGGGAATTATTATTGTCATTTATAAGAATCAGATATTCCTTGACACAGATACATATCCTTTCAATAATAATTTTCGGATTAAAAAAATACATTTTGATACGTTAGATATGTGATTTTTACGTTAGATTTGCGAAAAAGCAAATTAAATTTTGTCTCAAAAAACTCAAGATAGAATCCTTTCGGATCACCGCACGTATTTGATCAAAAGAAATTCTATTCAAAGTGGTTGGAGGACGAAAAAAATTAGATGGCACTTGTAGGCTGTGAACATATTTTTGAGTAGGATCCTCAATTACAACAGGTGAACCTAAAATGAATCTTTATATTCTACGATTCTTTTTGTCATTATAATAATATAAAATGATTTATAAAAATTAATAAGGTGCACGAATATTGAGCACGAATAGTGTTTCAAATGTAGATTTTGAATTCAGCGATAAGCCAACTAAACAATTCTTTAGTTTTTTCTATCGTGTCCGCTAACACTTTTCGTTCACTTTTTAATTCTTCTGTTAAAACTTTAATACACTACAATAGTTTTATATTGCTCCAAATCCAATCCAATAGAGTTTAAGAGTACATTTTTTTACTTGAAGATATCTCTAAGATGTCCGTATAACAGTATTTCAAGTCATTGCGTTACTTAAGACTAAAATCTGGTCTTAATGTTACCTTTTCAGTCTATTGTGTGAGCGTTGGAGGCTCAATTCATACTGGCTTTAAAGGCTTTTAACAAACCCAAGAAACTAGAAGCTTTTAAGGGGAGGAAACAAGATGGAATTGTATGTTAAGGTACAACGTGAAGTGAATCGGAACCGTTTTAAAAAGTGTAATTTTTTACGAAAATCCTTACAAAATTCTACAATTGACCTGTTCAATCTCGGAAAGGTTTTTTTTTTCTCAAAAATTTGCGTTTATGGTTAATTCTCAGTAGCATTGTACTGTGATTACAATCTTTTCTTTTCAGTCATGCTGGTGGTAGGATCGATTGGGAGTCCGCACGGGTAGGTACCACCACCCTGCCTATTTCGGCCGTGAAGCAGTAATGCGTTTCGGTTTGAAGGGTGGGGCAGCCGTTGTAACTATACTTGAGACCTTACAACTTATATCTCAAGGTGAGTGGCGCATTTACTTTGTAGTTGTCTATGGGCTCCAGTAACCACTTAACACCAGGTGGGCTGTGAGCTCGTCCGCCCATATAAGTAATAAAAAAAAAGCTTTCAGTCAATCGATATTCAGTCAGTCATGTACCAATTCAGGCGCCATATTATTAAACATTCTTATGACAAACAGCATTATGGTGTCGCTGTTGGCAATCGCAGCTGTTTCCCGACGAGGCGGGCCCATTGTTCTACCTTTATCTCGTCTAAATTACGTTTGGGCTCAGATACCCGGTTCGTCTTTGTTTCAATCCGTTATGTAATTGCAATTTTGGTTTTATATCTTCATGTTGTTTAAGATAGCACCTTTTAAGTGTGTGTGTGTTTGTGTTATTTTTATATTTGATCAGATGTCACTCAAAACAATTTAATTTATTTCTTTATGAATTTGTAGTTATTAACAGAATTCATAATTGATGAATTCTCATAATTATATTAAAAAATGTCTAATGCCAATTCGCCACATTTTGATTTTAAATATACTGTATATAACTATCAAGTAACTATAACTATGTGATCTGGAATTTCTTACATTATACTAACAGTCAAGCATTCTGCTTCAACGTAGCAAAATATTCAAATTTTGTAACGACAAAACCTCCAACATTTCGTTCAATATTCCCTTGAGACATTCAATAACAATTAGAATATGCGAGCGCGCAATTGCGGTTTGCTTAAAGATAATCTTAAATTTTAATTAAATAGCAAAATTCCTTGTCTATTGCAGAGGTGTACGAAAATTGCTACGTGTTTATTAACATGCGGACTAACTGGCTTGCGCAAGGTTTTATTCAATATTAGTTAAAAAAAAAAATGCTTAATGGAAAGGTGTAAAGGAAAGCAAGATCATTTTCATTCGGCCTTCCACGGTGATGCTGAAATGATTGGCTAAATATATGATATGATCATCATTAAAGCATTTACTTATATGCATGTCCAAAAACATATTCTGCGTGCTTCTTATTTTACGTCAGTACCGCTATTCTAGAAATCTGAAGTGCACAAAACACGTTTATGTACATAACTATCAACTTGAAACTCAATCCAATCATCATCATCATCATCATCAGCCTGCGGCAGTCCACTGCTGGACATAGGCCTCCCCCAAAGCTCGCCACTGAACCCGATCTTCGGTTCTACGCAACCAGTTAACTAAATCCAATAAACGACGCGAATATAATAATTATAATACGTAGTGATTATCGTCATCTTCAAATCCTTCATTGTAAGATTATTTAATATATTAATATATCTTTGTACTTATACAGCCTTATTCTTTTTTTTCCACTTTGTCTCTAATGTATTATAGTTGGGTTAATCTTTCCTAGCAACGAATAGATCAAAATCAAATAAGGCCTGGTTTATATGAGACCTTCGTAAGGTAAAGTTTCAAATTACAATAACTACAAAAATACTCCTTTTTATGATTCAAGCTCATCCTATTTTAGCTATTTTAATAATAGACTTGTTAAAAAGCTCATCGATTGGTTTGTCCGTCTAATAAATATGGACAAGGTCAACTGAGATTCGACAAATATTATGATTGATGCACACATTAGTTGGTTTTATAATTTTCAAGTGATTGACAAACATGTGCACGGATATCATGACTCAATGATTTAAAAACATGTTAAATATATTTATTTAAATGTCTTTTAGACATAGATGTATTTTCCAACATCGTAAGATTGTGAATAATTAATTTCTCATTTTATTTCTTTTAATGCATGTTTAACACATATTAAATTTTATCCTTTTGTAAGGTAGAAAATGATACCTTACGCCGAACTTTAAGCTTATTCACGAGGACAGTACCCCAAAAAAAAATTACAAGTTGATATAGGTACTATTTTACTGATCCAATCAACATTATTCAAAAACATGGATACAATCTAATAAAAGGTCATAAAACTATAACTCAAACCAAATTTCATTTTGTGAAACATATTGTGCCAATAGCAGCTTGTGGATGGACGGTTATAAAATGTATCAAATTCGACAATATCTCTGAAATCAGACCTTTATGGCAGTGTATCCATTCTATATCCGTCTATCATTAAGAAAATATGTCCCATCGAACTAATACTACTTCCTTATCATTTACTTAGCTTAGCTGATTAAAAAAATATACCCAGGCTAGTTAAGTAATAGAATACAGTACAGAGAGATAAGTCCACTGGGCTAAAGTAAAAAAAAGAATACATTTATCGAATTATTCAAAAAGGATTCACCCTTTATTTGCATGTAACAGAAGAAAAAAATAAATTATAGCTTACAAAAAAAAGCCTAAAACTATTCAGTGTAGATCGGATACAGGAGCACGGCGCGTTTGGTGTCAAACGAATTATTTAACAGCATTTTATAAGACAAAGTGAATGCTATTCTTGAGATATTACACCAGTCTCAAACACGTTTTGAAGTCGTCGTGGCCTAAAGGATAAGACGTCCGGTGCATTGGTATCGAGCGATGCACCGGTGTTCGAATCTCGCTGGCGGGTACCAATTTTTCTAATGAAATACGTACCCAACAAATGTTCACGATTGACTTCCACGGTGAAGGAATAACATCGTGCAGTAAAAATCAAACCCGCAAAATTATAATTTGCGTAATTACTGGTGGTAGGACCTCTTGTGAGTTCGCACGGGTAGGTACCACCGCCCCGCCTATTTCTGCCGTGAAGCAGTAATGCGTTTCGGTTTGAAGGGTGGGGCAGCCGTTGTGACTATACTGAGACCTTAGAACTATATCTCAAGATATGTGGCGCTTTTACGTTGTAGATGTCTATGGGCTCCAGTAACCACTTAACACCAGGTGGGCTGTGAGCTCGTCTACACATATAAGCAATAAATAAAAAAAAAGCACGTTGCACTATCATTGCCATTACTTTGCGAACTCTCAACAATCTCGACAACGAACATTTAAAACAGGAATTAAGTGTATCTATCATCAAGTTATCATGACACGATCAAAAAGCCTTACATAGTAAAATCCTAACATAGTAAAGTCCTAACAACAGAGCTCGAACCAACAGCCAGAAATCTTTTCTTTTTGATCTTCTCTTGGTCAACCTTTATGCTAACCCCGATGTGGCAAATGCAATCTTTATCCTTCATTAAGGCACCATCAATTTCAACGTAAAATAAAAATGGAGATACTATCGTTATAGTTAATTAAGGATTAGCACGAGGATTTTAGTAGCTACAAGTGATCTTCACATTCATAGACGGATCGATCGAAGAAAGAAAGTCCTCTAGCTTACACAAAGCTCAAGTTCTGCTTAGTTTCTTTTTCAAAACATTTTATCACTGGTTTTAGGACTACATGTAAGTCTAGGCCTCTATTTTGTTAGTGTAGCTACATCTATACATATAAATAAAATTGGAGTGTCTGTTTGTAATATTGAAACGACCGCTTTATACTACATGCATATGAATATATTATTATTATACACCAAAATAACATTTTTTACAATTTTTGTCTGTCTGTCTGTTTGTTCCGGCTAATCTCTGGAACGGCTGGACCGATTTTGACAAGAGTTTTATTTATAGGTAGCTGGTGATATAAGGAGTAACTTAGGCTACTTTTTTTAGACTAACTTTGCTCAGCGGCGTCACCCACGGTACGATAATAACCGCGGGTAACATCGCGGGACTCAGCTATCAATAATAAAATTTAATGTTTCCGAAACTGAGCGAGGGCGAGTCGCTTGTTTTTGAATAACATTCAACTCAAAACGTTTAAGTAATTTTTGGTCATTAGACAAAACACTTCTCTAATAGTTCATGAATACGTGGTAAGCCGGTAATCAGATATCGAGTTAGTAATTAGTGAACGAAGGTTCCCGAGGTATTTCACTTCTGACCCGCAAGGTTTTAATTAAAACCGTACGGGGTCAATTAAAATTTAAGGATTAAGTACATGGACCTTTGCTATGTCAGAATTGTACGGAAAAAGTTCGCAATTTCATTTTAATAATTTTGGTACATCGTAAGTGTAAAATAAAGTCGATGGCTTTAGAAAAAAGAAACAGTGTGTAACATACAAAAAAACCTTATAGCGTTTGAAATAACGTATAGTCGATGCTGTATTGTTTAGTATTATATTTATTTATTTACATATTTCAAGTCCTTGGGTGTGTAGACCGCGGCTATTAAGTAAAAACGAGACTCCTTTTCTTTGAGTAAAGTCAAAGAATATATCTAATAGGCTTATTACACTTGGCTGAATTCAGACGACTGAATTCAGTCAAGTGTAATAGCATTAAGTAACTTAGTCTACTGAATTCAGTAGCAAGGATGGTTTCTGACTTACTGAATCATTTAGAAGCCTAATTAGAAACGCATTTAGGAAGGTGTAATCGCATTTAGTTACTGAATAGTTTCATTCAGTCGTCCTATAGCTCTCCGTGTGTAAGGACATTTTAGTTTGTTTTTTGCTTCCGAATAAAAAGTATTAATTTCGGTCGCCTTTATTTAATGTGCCAGACATTTATAAATAGCCCGACATGTTTCAGGGATAGTTTTTGTCATCAGGGGTTGGGATATTGAAGAACTAAATTTTTAATCTTGATACGAATTTCCTGTTGCAAGAAATCTTAATATTACAACCAATCTTTCTTTTGGAATTATACTATCGTAGGATTAGATAAGTAATAGTTATTTAATAGATATATAATAGATTATCGTAGGATGGTATCCTGCTTTTGAATAAATGGTGTCACAAGGTTTAATATTAGGTCAAACGAGATCGAATCCATTTATAGGTAAATTTTGAAGTCTGTTGGTTCTAAATCCCTCATATATACATAATGTTCATATTTGCTAGCATTCCGCACAGCAATTTCTTCACAGCAATTTCTTCACCGATATTCTTGTTTTTTTTATTTTTTATTTTGAGAATTTGAGACAAAAAACAAAAACAAAATATGTAAAACAAAACAAAAAAACAATTTTGATGTTGTCTAGACAATACTGGGGCTATCCTCTTACGCACACGACACGTCTTACTTCGTCGCATTTAAACTGACAATTGATTCAGTAACTGAATTTAGAACAGTGTAATCAGAAGCTTCTAAATTTGCTTCTGAATTCAGTCGACTAAATTTAGCCAAATGTAATAAGCCTTTAACACGACACGCATTCAACTGGTTCATAGCAATAAGGCTTACAAATTACATAAACATTACGGAGCGTTACATGATAATTAACTTTAAAGTGACTAATTACCTCAAGGTAGCAGGTGCATTTGAAACCTTGATGCAATGAGTCATATAGGAACACAATATATTATAGACAGGAAGAAGAACAAGATTAATGATGGCAGGTAATCAAATTCACGGACGTGACCTTTGTGAGAACGATGTCTGTAATGTTTAATATTTATGTTATTATTGCTTAATTTTTTTTTATTGCTTATATGGGTGGACGATCTCACAGCCCACCTGTTGCTGCGTGGTTACTGGAGCCCATAGACATCTACCACGTAAATGCGCCACCCACCTTGAGATATAAGTTCGACGGTCTCAGTATAGTTACAACGGCTGCCCCACCCTTCAAACCGAAACGCATTACTGCTTCACGGCAGAAATAGGCGGGGTAGTGGTACCTACCCGTGCGGACCCACAAGAGGTCCTACTACCAGTAATAAAATTTAAAAATTAATATTTACCTAAAGTAAGCTACGTGAACACAACGTTCCTCTGACATTTTATCGTTTTTCGGTTCAGTTAATCTAATTAATGAAGCAGTGGTAAAAGGGGTCAGAACATAACAATATAACTTAGGGACACATTACCGTCCAAAGTGAATTATGTATGAAAAGTATAATTTATCATAACCGTAGCTAGCTCCTAACGGAAGTTTGGTAGCAAGTATGTTAGTTAAAATCTGTTTAAAATCATTTTATTCTTCAGTGGATTATGAATTAAAAAAAAGCAGCTCAAAAATATCTGTTTATTATAATGTACAAAATTAAATAGATTCTACTTATAAATATTTTATTCGGGCATTAATTCGTCAAACGATACTTGTTCGAGTAAAATTCCTAAGTTTTCTACAACAGCCTTCATGAGTGATCCGCAGATTGTTGGTCCAACTTCGTCTACGATTTGTTGTGATAAACCGTTGAGTATTTTGTTTATTTGTTCACCTGTAGAGGAAAAACTGCAGTTTTATCAGTTAATCGGAAATAAAATTACTTACTAAGCCTTTTCTTACATTTAGAGATCTTTGGCTGGGCTTAAACTATTATAAAAATTAAAGATATCATAACTTGAGTGCTAACTTCTACTCTGAAACATTAAGTCGATGACTCTGTTTTCATAATCGGGATATCTGAACTTTGGCATAACGCTATATATATTTACTCGCGACTTCATTTACGTAAAAAGTGAAAATATTATTGAATAATAGAATGCTAAGGAGCTATTTATGGTACCAAACCGCGCTTTTTAATCGACTTCAAAAGAGGAGGCTATCAATTATTCCACCACATGTTTTTATCTATGTATGTTCACCGATTTCTCGAGAATGCTTAAACCGATTCTGATAATTCACTTTTCTATTTTTTGTTCAAAGGGGTAGACTTCCCGAATCGTCCTGTAATCATCAAGACCTGATGATGGGATCCTGGAGAAATCCACAAAAATCTATAATTTTCAAAGCCTATCTTGAAGTGATTTGGGTGTTTCTTGTTATTGTTCGTAATCTGTTCCGCCGCGCACCGGCCGGCCGGCGCCTTGTACATCAATATTACGCGCTTAATCATTATTTGGCTGCATTATTTTAAAACTGCGATATCTTCTCATACTCGTTAAAATACTCATAGCGAAATACTCATTAAAATCAAGTGTGGGTAAATTTATTTAAAATTAAATACTTGTAATGAATAATGTATTTATTTGGATAGGGATTAATATCATCTTTATAAAAACAGCTTCACAAATATGCTTTATTTTAGGACAAATTTGGTTAGCATAAAAAACGTTATAGTGAGCCAAACTTTAAATATAGACATATGCAGTCGCGGTTTTTTTTTTAACTTTTAAAGGGGAGCAATACATTATTTTAGCGAAACCTTAACTGTTTCTGCAGCGCACGCAGTGGAATCTTTCACAAGGGAAAAAAACCCCGATTTTGAAACATTCATTACTGGTGCTCTTATCGTGATGTTATATAACCTATAGTCTTCCTCAATAAATGGGCTATCTAACACTGACAAATTTTTTCAAATCGACCAGTAGTTCCTAGATTAGCGCATTCAAACAAACTCTTCAGCTTTATAATATTAGTATAGATTTCGTTATACCCTGTGGTACTTACTAATATTATTATAGTCATAGTCAAAGTCACGAATGAGACGAACAATGAAGTTATATATAAATCCTTGACTAATTCTCAATTGTAAAATAGTATTCGGTAGTATTATAACGATTAATTTTTAATTTCCTTGAACTTTGGATTTATTATAATAGTTATACTTACTAGTTTGGTGACATAAGACAAAGATTTATCATATCCGCACATTCACAGCTTACTTTCCAAAATGAAATCCTAATGTTCTTTCAAACAGAAATCAGTTTTGAACGGCAATTTTATGTCGCTTAAGCTCATTTCGGAATACGATAGAATCGCAATATGGAAGACAATTAACATTGTGAAATGCTCGTTGTTTGTTCGACTAAAGAGCAATAATAGATGAACAGCAACGAACATTCCACCGAAACTCGCAGCCAACAAACACGTCATTTATCGAGAACCGGCGACTTCGCTGTCATAAATTGTTCTATTTTACTGTTATCGGTTCTCGAAACGCTCCAGGCGGCACAATCAATCATAGAATGTAGGCTTTTTATTTAGAAAATAGAGCCAACACTAAATTCATATAGTATTAGGCCATTTCAATTTCGCGCTATCATAGATAATTTTACAACGAAACTTTCTCGGTAAAACTATCCGGCAGGTTATTTGAAAAATAAAATAAAGCTACATCGATTATAGCCGACTGAGCAAATAAACGAATGAAATAATTAATAAATAATCGGTAACAAATCACACGGTCATCTAACCTCGAAATAGGTGCTTAAATGTATAAATTAAAAATAAATATGACAGAAAAAAAAAAAAAAACTCAGACGCAAACCAAACCAAGCAAATCTATTAACCCAGAATGGAAACCGAGCCCACGACTCTTGGCCTAGCGTTTGCAAGCGACTACTAAGCCACGAGGCTATTCACAACATAAATAATATGGAAATATGTAATTTTATTCATGTAATGGCTTTGATTTGTTGATCAAAAGATTAAATTCGTGTACACTTACGTCAATGTTCTTACAAACCTTACTAATTATCTTTACTAATTAAATTACTGAAAAAAAAAACCGAAAAAAACAATGTTATTAGTTAGAATATAATATCATTTCGTGAAATACTAAATAGTGTGCCTTCAGAGCTTGATAAAACAGCTACATTAAGACCAAAATTTTTTAACAAAATTGAATGTTTTTTGCTTCAAAATAAGATGATTTCGTTTCTTTTTAGTCGGTATTAAACCACAACTTACCTAAGTTTTTGTCATTCAGTAAGTTTTCCAAGCGAAACACAGCCTTTTCTACCTCATATTCAACGTCGTGGTTGAAAATTTTCCAGTGAACTTTACCGTCTGCATCTTCAATATCCTCGTAATAAAAGTTAATGTTAAGCAAAGTGTTTTCTGAAAAATAAAAAGGATTGAAGTACTAATAAACTTGCCAATATAAATACAAATAATATCCTGGACTATACTTATTAACTAAATCACCAAATCTACCGTGTAGTTAATATTATAACTTTTAATAGACACAAAACAGTATTTAAACATCCAACTAAAAAACTTTTGAATTTAACGAAATGAAGTTCCATGAGGAAATGAAAAGTTAGTACATGATCGAATACCTACGTATTTTAATACATAATCGAATACCTACTCATGATGTAGAATATATACAGAAATACAGAGTAAGTCGAGGCAGCACGCTTCGTTTACATAATAATCTATGGTATGCCTTCCTGCCTCGAGTCGGGACGGTTTCCTTCATCGTGGAGGACGGGCGGACTCGTGCTGTTGAGAAAGGAGGGGCGCCCGGCGGATACTGCCGCTGGGTACCGTCCCATCGTGTTGCTGGATGAGGTGGGCAAGCTGCTGGAACGTATTCTGGCAGCCCGCATCATCCAGCATCTGGTCATGGTGGGACCCGATCTGTCGGCGGAGCAGTATGGCTTCCGAGAGGGCCGCTCAACGGTAGACGCGATCCTTCGCGTGCGGTCCCTCTCGGATGAGGCCGTCTCCGGGGGTGGGGTGGCTTTGGCGGTGTCACTCGATATCGCCAATGCGTTCAACACCCTGCCCTGGTCCGTGATAGGGGGGGCGCTGGAACGACACGGAGTGCCCCCCTACCTTCGCCGGCTGGTGGGTTCCTACTTGGAAGACAGATCGGTCACGTGTACCGGACACGGTGGGATCGTGCACCGGTTCCCGGTCGTGCGTGGTGTTCCACAGGGGTCGGTGCTCGGCCCTCTTTTGTGGAATATCGGGTATGACTGGGTGCTGAGGGGTGCCCTCCTCCCGGGCCTGAGTGTAATCTGTTACGCAGACGACACGTTGGTCGTGGCCCGGGGGGGGAGTTTTGCTGAGTCTGCCCGTCTTGCTACGGCTGGGGTGGCGCATGTCGTCGGCAAAATCAGAAGATTGGGCCTCGACGTGGCGCTCAGTAAATCCGAGGCCATGTGGTTCCACAGGCCCCGGAGAGTGCCACCTGTCGATGCCCATATCGTGGTTGGAGGCGTCCGTATCGGGGTCGGGGTGCAGTTGAAGTACCTCGGCCTCATTCTGGACAGTCGTTGGACCTTCCGTGCTCACTTTCAGAATCTGGTCCCTCGTTTGTTGGGGGTGGCCGGCGCGTTAAGCCGGCTCCTTCCCAATGTCGGGGGGCCTGACCAGGTGACGCGCCGTCTCTATACAGGGGTGGTGCGATCAATGGCCCTATACGGGGCGCCCGTGTGGGGCCAGTCCCTGGCCGTGGGGGTAGCGAAGCTGCTGCAACGGCCGCAACGCACCATCGCGGTCAGGGTCATCCGTGGTTATCGCACCATCTATTTCGAGGCGGCGTGTGTACTGGCTGGGACGCCGCCTTGGGTCCTGGAGGCGGAGGCGCTCGCTGCTGACTATCAGTGGCGGGCTGACCTTCGTATCCGGGGCGTGGCACGTCCCAGCCCCAGTGTGGTCAGAGCGCGGAGGGCCCAATCTCGGCGGTCCGTGCTGGAGGCATGGTCCAGACGGCTGGCCGATCCTTCGGCTGGTCGTAGGACCGTCGAGGCGATTAGCCCGGTTCTTGTGAATTGGGTGAATCGTGACAGAGGACGCCTCACTTTCCGGCTCACGCAGGTGCTCACTGGGCATGGTTGCTTCGGTGAGTTCCTGCACCGGATCCGACGGCAGAGTGCCACCATTGTGGTTGCGGCTTGGACACGGCGGAGCACACGCTCGTCGCCTGCCCCACATGGGAGGGGTGGCGCCGTGTCCTCGTCGCAAAAATAGGAAACGACTTGTCGTTGCCGAGTGTTGTGGCATCGATGCTCGGCGACGACGAGTCGTGGAAGGCGATGCTCGACTTCTGCGAGTGCACCATCTCGCAGAAGGAGGCGGCGGGGCGCGTGAGAGACACGCAAGCCCGCCGCCGTCGAGCGGGGGCCAGGGAGGCGGATCTCGCCCAAGCCCTGGCCCTCTAAGTGTTTCGGGTCCCCTTCATATGTCGGTCTGGGGACAGGCGAAGGGGGCCTAAGAAGACGACGTGCAAGCTGCTCTGCACGCGTTTTACGCAAGAGCATCCGGGTGATGGAAGGCCGGCTATCCTCGACCCACGCTGGTTCTGACCCAGCGGGGTATTCCGTAGGATAGACCATTCTAACCGGCGCCATCTAGGCGGGCTCCGGATAGCCTGCCGACCGAGAGGGCTGGTGGTCGTGGCGCCGACGACCGCCGGTCCGGCGTCCCGAGGGGGAGGTGATGGGAGAGATGTGCTCTGCACTAAACGCTTCACTTTCCCCCCTTTGCCTTTTCATGGGTTCTGTCTCATGCGAGGTTCGGACGCGGGTTGTTGAGCGACAGGAGGTTTTAGTCAGTTCGACTCCGACATGCCCCGCCTTCCATCCCCAGGGGAGGGCGGAAGTCCGGCGATTTCCTCCTGACCAAAAAAAAAAAAAAATGGTATGCCTAAGAACTGTAGTCACTACGTAGCTCTTTTTAAGCCACTAATACTCTGCTATTCAATTTGTGAAATCAATCGCGGTATTACTTTAAAGGATATCATTGGGATGCTTCTAATACATATTCACTCTAATATTAACTATGGTGCGACGCACATGCTAAATTATATCTTAATTTATTTAAAAGCGCATAATTGGCACGCGTTCGTGACTAATTGGCGTGATGGAGAGATAGCAATCTGCATAATTGAAATTAGAAAAAAAATGCACGATTAGTGGCGGTAGAACACTTGTTAACGTAAGCCTGGGTATATATCACAATTCTGCTCTCATTCTGCCGTGAAGAAGACCTGCGTTCTATTTTTAAAAGTAAAACTGCGTATTGAAAACACATCTAAAACTTGAAAATGATTTCTCAACATAGACAGCATTGACATTGCGATATCTATGGAGTTTAGTAGCCACTTTTTACCATCAGTTATGCCACTACTATAGAGCAAAAACATTAAAGGTCAAAGATCTGAGTAGCAACATATTTGCAGTCTCACATCAAATGCATCAAAATTTTACACCTTAAGACTGTAATTAAAATAATTAGTTGCGAGACCGAAGAGCATCATTTTAGCAGCTACCGCACAGTTAATATGTCTATGGCTTAGCCTATGAGTTAATTTGTTTTTTCTACCTATGCTGATAGCGTTGAGAGGCTATATATGCGTTATAAAACGAGTAGGTGAGCTCACGGGGCTCAAACCTAGCGAAGTTGCTAATACTGACCCCTAGCAAGAGCAATACTTTGCGGAATCTACCACAAGATCGGAAACGTGACCCACTGAGAAGTTCCGGCGAGAAACTCAGTGGACTGTGTTTGTGGGTTAGTTTACTTGCCGATCCCTTCGTCGCAAGCGACAGGTTCAACAAGAACGATGACCGGTGCTTGAGGTACTTAAAAGCACCGTTAGTGGATCGGGAGGGTCCGAAATGACGTGTTTTGGGCCGATGAGCTAATATTTTATACTAATAACAAACATCATCATTGCTACTTACTCAGCTTAATGAACGAATCCCCACTCGATTTAATGGGAATGATTAATATTCGCCCGCTTAAGTCGTACGTGTTATTTACATCCAAATTGACAAGGGCTTGGGCAGCTATAATTTTCTTGTCCATGTCGAATCTAAAAAAGTTATTACGAAAATGTGATGATCGAAAAATTACGAATTATTATTTAAAAAAAAAATTGATTGATAGGAATAAGTAGCTTCGGAGGCCAAACCGAAAAGAAGCTACTTTCGGAACGTAGGTGGAAAACAGTATTGATTTACTAAGCTGGATAACTCCTCAATGATATGGGTGTATTAAAGGATGCGACTATGTCGGTGTGTAAATCCTAAAAAAAATTATTAATATTACCAAATGTCTAAAGAAATATCTATTTAATATGCGTTGATCTAATACGCTTAAATAGATCACGCTTACGATTCAGAAATTACATAAGAATAATAATCATCTTGCTTGTTTTCGCCACGGGTAGTCCTACGTTTCATTTGGAAGGATGGAACGGCCGTCAAACAATTCAACTGAAACTTCATGTCTCAAAGTGGCTAGCATTCACATGGTTATATTAAGGTTTCCAATAACACTTAATATCTTATTAATCGTGAGCTCATTCACCCACATTTCCAATAAAATAAAGGAAAACAGATTTTGTGAAACTTCGATATATTTATATTTTTTATTGCCCTTGTAGGCAGACGAGCATACAGCCCACCTGATGGTGATTGGTTACCGTCGCCCATGGACTTCCGCAATGCCAGGGGCAGAGCCAAGCCGCTGCCTACCGTTTAATACTCTCCACAAGCCTCGTTTGAAGAAGGACATGTCATAGCGCTCGGGAAACACCGTGGAGGGGAGCTCATTCCATAGCCGGATGGTACGTGGCAAAAAAGACCTCTGGAAACGCACTGTGGATGACCGCAGTGGCTCCAGGTATCCAGGTTAAGCAAATACTGGTGGTGGCGGACATAAAGGAGAATAACCTGACCAAAAAAGATGCCGAAGACCAGGCAAAGTGGAGGAGTTTAAGTAGGAAAGCAGACCCTAGCCCTAGACCGGGAAATATTAGGAAGAAGAAAAAGAAGGCTGGTGGCGGCGGTATCTTTTGCTCACTCATAACCCCGAATCCCACACGCTTGCTCAATTATAATTGTAATGGGGTGCAATCCGTAAATTCATGCGATTATATTTTTCATAAGGGCTTCAATTCACTCTGTTCAAATATATTAAGTACGGGCTTGTCAGGATTTATTCAAAGCGAATAGTGCTTTCGACATCTTCACTAAACGTAGTTTTGTTGAAACGCTCGCCGATCAAAGCAAATCGTGTGAAAATTGTATTGACCGATCATGCGTAACCATCAGCTCCATACAATTCTGATGTTTTCAATGAAAACATCGACTGGACAAAGCGAAGGTTTTTCACACCATTAATCCCTTTGTTCTCGAGGAAACACCCGCCGTACCCAATTATTTTGGCCCAAGTTAAGGCTCCTTTATAAAATTAAGCGTAATTAAAAGGCCAGAGCTAATTGTCTGTAACGTGACATCATTAGTCGGAATATTATTGTTATAATTCATTAAATTAATCTGGACTGTCAAATAGACTTTTATTTTCAGTTATCAATTTTTATTTTTTATTTTTTATAATTTTTTTTTTTTTATTAAATTTAGTGTAAGTTTTAAACTATACTAGTGGTCCCCAGTATCGAAATTCGACAATAATTAATTAAAATTATAAGTTTGAACATTATAATGGTTCTATTCTCTAAGACTAATAAACTTCTACCAGTGAATTCTGTGCACCGTATGCACACCGGTCGCGGTAGGGAGCCATATAATATGGTTCTAGTCGCTCTCCAGCCTACCCCCGAGGGTAAGAAAATCTTTAACACACAGACCGTCTGTAGGCTCTCTGGTATCGCTGTCGAAGCCCCCCATAAAAAAGGCACTCCTAGCCAGTGCCATAACTGTCAATTGTACGGGCACTCTTCCCGTAACTGTCACGCGCGCCCCCGATGTGTTAAGTGTTTGGGCGATCACGCCACGGCCCTCTGCGCTCGCGACCAAAAAACCGCGACGGAACCGCCTAGCTGCGTCCTGTGTCGAACACAGGGTCACCCCGCGAATTACCGTGGTTGCCCCCGAGCCCCTAAAATAAATCGCCGCGTCGCCCGCCAAAACCGCCTCTGAGCTTCCGGCCCAGACATCAAAGCCTCGGCACCCTCTGCGTCGCAGGCTAAGCCAGCGTTCGTTCCGGCGGCGGTGCCCAGTGTCTCGGCCTGGGCAAAACCGCTGCCGTACACGAACACGGCTACAACTCCCTCCTCCGCGATTCGTCCCGCCCCCGCGACTCGTCCCTCTCCCGCGACTTGCCCTCCGACCGCGTCCGACAATCTCGCTTTAGCGATCGACTTCTTTCAGTCGATCAACTTTGAGCGCGTTAACGCTTTGGGCGACGCCATTCGCGCTGCCTCCACTGCACAACACTTTATCGCCGTTGTGCAGGAATACGCCGACGTATACGCGTCATTAAATACGTACGTCCTCCCCTCACTCCGCCGGTAATCAATGGCGTATATAAGTAGAATAAAGCCCCTATCCGTAACGATAGGATTTTTTAACGCTTACGGTCTCGCAAATCAACGTGATCAGGTTTCTGACTTTTTGCGTGACCACCAAATTGATATCTTTTTAGTGCAGGAGACCCTACTTAAGCCCGCGCGCCGTGACCCTAAAATCGCGAACTATAACATGGTCAGGAACGACAGGCTCTCTGCCCGTGGTGGTGGTACCGTCATTTACTATAGAAGAGCCCTGCATTGCGTCCCGCTCGATCCTCCCGCGCTCGCTAATATCGAAGCATCAGTGTGCCGAATCTCACTGACGGGACACGCGCCGATCGTTATCGCGTCCGTTTATCTTCCACCGGATAAGATCGTTCTAAGCAGTGATATCGAGGCGCTGCTCGGTATGGGGAGCTCTGTCATTCTGGCGGGCGACCTAAATTGTAAACACATCAGGTGGAACTCACACACCACAACCCCGAATGGCAGGCGGCTTGACGCGTTAGTCGATGATCTCGCCTTCGATATCGTCGCTCCGCTAACCCCGACTCACTACCCGCTAAATATCGCGCATCGCCCGGATATACTCGACATAGCGTTATTAAAAAACGTAACTCTGCGCTTACACTCGATCGAAGTAGTTTCAGAGTTAGATTCAGACCACCGTCCCGTCGTTATGAAGCTCGGTCGCGCTCCCGATTCCGTTCCCGTCACGAGGACTGTGGTGGATTGGCACACGCTGGGCATCAGCCTGGCTGAATCTGATCCACCATCGCTCCCGTTTAACCCGGACTCTATCCCGTCTCCTCAGGATACCGCTGAAGCCATAGACATCTTAACGTCACACATCACCTCGACATTAGATAGGTCATCGAAACAAGTTGTAGCGGAGGACTTCCTTCACCGCTTCAAATTGTCCGACGATATTAGGGAACTCCTTAGAGCTAAGAACGCCTCGATACGCGCCTACGACAGGTATCCTACCGCGGAAAATCGTATTCGAATGCGTGCCCTACAACGCGACGTAAAGTCTCGCATCGCCGAAGTCCGAGATGCCAGATGGTCTGATTTCTTAGAAGGACTCGCGCCCTCCCAAAGGTCTTACTACCGCTTAGCTCGTACTCTCAAATCGGATACGGTAGTAACTATGCCCCCTCTCGTAGGCCCCTCAGGCCGACTCGCGGCGTTCGATGATGACGAAAAAGCAGAGCTGCTGGCCGATACATTGCAAACCCAGTGCACGCCCAGCACTCAATCCGTGGACCCTGTTCATGTAGAATTAGTAGACAGTGAGGTAGAACGCAGAGCCTCTTTGCCACCATCGGATGCGTTACCACCCGTCACCCCGATAGAAGTTAAAGACTTGATCAAAGACCTACGTCCTCGCAAGGCTCCCGGTTCCGACTGTATATCTAACCGCGTTATTAAACTTCTACCCGTCCAACTCATCGTGATGTTGGCATCTATTTTCAATGCCGCTATGGCGAACTGTATCTTTCCCGCGGTGTGGAAAGAAGCGGACGTTATCGGCATACATAAACCCGGTAAACCAAAAAATCATCCGACGAGCTACCGCCCGATTAGCCTCCTCATGTCTCTAGGCAAACTGTATGAGCGTCTGCTCTACAAACGCCTCAGAGACTTCGTCTCATCCAAGGGCATTCTTATCGATGAACAATTCGGATTCCGTACAAATCACTCATGCGTTCAACAGGTGCACCGCCTCACGGAGCACATTCTTGTGGGGCTTAATCGACCAAAACCGTTATACACGGGAGCTCTCTTCTTCGACGTCGCAAAAGCGTTCGACAAAGTCTGGCACAATGGTTTGATTTTCAAACTATTCAACATGGGCGTGCCGGATAGTCTCGTGCTCATCATACGGGACTTCTTGTCGAACCGCTCTTTTCGATATCGAGTCGAGGGAACCCGCTCCTCCCCACGACCTCTCACAGCTGGAGTCCCGCAAGGCTCTGTCCTCTCACCCCTCCTATTTAGCTTATTCGTCAACGATATTCCCCGGTCGCCGCCGACCCATTTAGCTTTATTCGCCGACGACACGACTGTTTACTATTCTAGTAGAAATAAGTCCCTAATCGCGAAGAAGCTTCAGAGCGCAGCCCTAGCCCTAGGACAGTGGTTCCGAAAATGGCGCATAGACATCAACCCAGCGAAAAGTACTGCGGTGCTATTTCAGAGGGGAAGCTCCACACGGATTTCCTCCCGGATTAGGAGGAGGAATCTCACACCCCCGATTACTCTCTTTAGACAACCCATACCCTGGGCCAGGAAGGTCAAGTACCTGGGCGTTACCCTGGATGCATCGATGACATTCCGCCCGCATATAAAATCAGTCCGTGACCGTGCCGCGTTTATTCTCGGTAGACTCTACCCCATGATCTGTAAGCGGAGTAAAATGTCCCTTCGGAACAAGGTGACACTTTACAAAACTTGCATAAGGCCCGTCATGACTTACGCGAGTGTGGTGTTCGCTCACGCGGCCCGCACACACATAGACACCCTCCAATCCCTACAATCCCGCTTTTGCAGGTTAGCTGTCGGGGCTCCGTGGTTCGTGAGGAACGTTGACCTACACGACGACCTGGGCCTCGAATCAATTCGGAAATACATGAAGTCAGCGTCGGAACGATACTTCGATAAGGCTATGCGTCATGATAATCGCCTTATCGTTGCCGCCGCTGACTACTCCCCGAATCCTGATCATGCAGGAGCCAGTCACCGTCGACGCCCTAGACACGTCCTTACGGATCCATCAGATCCAATAACCTTTGCATTAGATGCCTTCAGCTCTAATACTAGGGGCAGGCTTAGGGACCCCGGTAACCGTACTCGTCGAACTCGACAAAGAGGTCGACGTGCAACCTAACTCATGCATCAGCCCGCTGAGTTTCTCGCCGGATCTTCTCAGCGGGTCGCGATTCCGATCCGGTAGTAGATTCATTCGCGAAACAATTGCTCTTGAGTTGTTAGGTCTCCTTCGGAGGCGCTCGGGCAGTTGTTAGCAAATCCCACCCCTCTTGGCTGAGCCTTTGCTCGCCCACCTGTCCTGGTGAAACTGGAAAGGCCTTCGGGCCACCAGTAAACTTTCAATCATAAAAAAAAAAAAAAAAAAAAAACTAATAAACTTCTATAATCACAGATTTCACCAAGACTACCCTATAGACAAATAATATTAAAGACAAACAACATTAATTTATTTTCAATTTGACCACAGACTTTAAACAATAACAAAAGTTTGACAATAAACACAGATAGTAAGTATTAAGTACATGGTAGTTTATGTAATGTTTTTTAATTAATAAATAAATATATTAACATTTTGCACTCCATCTCTATATTCTCTATAAGTGTGGGAAATTTCATAATCCTCCGTCCGCAATTTTTGTAAAAAGGGGTACAAAGTTTTTGCTTCATGTATTAACATATAGATAATTGTATTTGTTTAAGTAATTTAAAATTTAATATAAATGATTGTTTGAAAATACAACTAATTCATGTGATAGTAAATAATTAATTGTATATTCGATTTTTCATAACGATTTTACATTTATAGCGCCAATATTGGCATTAACTTTATTTTTTTATACATCAAAATTTTAAATTATTCCGTATTATCATTGCGAGAGCACATTCTACATTTTCAGAGTAACGTATAACGAGGAATAATAATCTTGTTTGAATAATTTGAATCGGGTATATTCAAGAGGAATCGTATCCTCATTTAACTTGGAAACAAATTTTGTGTCTTTATACAGTATATTGTTTAGTCGCATTGTGGTCGAATAATTTAACTCGTATCAACGCAGTTAGCTCGCCGCAAACTTTGTAATTAGTTTTACCCATTTGAATAGATACCTGGTCGAAGTCTGTTAAAATATTACATTGATATCACTAGATATTCATGTAAAGCAAAAAGCTATTCAGATGCCAATAAATTTCTAGCACGTGAAACTTTTGTTTAATACCTTTTATCTAAAATGTTTAAGTATCCCAATGTTTATTTAATATCTATTAATTCCATTAAATATTATACTTTACGTTCTCCCAATGATTGAAATTCGGCCATAATCTTGACGAATATACGTGATAAGTT
This sequence comes from Bombyx mandarina, assembly GCF_030267445.1. Classification (NCBI taxonomy): domain Eukaryota; kingdom Metazoa; phylum Arthropoda; class Insecta; order Lepidoptera; family Bombycidae; genus Bombyx; species Bombyx mandarina. Next base: position 9,265,672 of record NC_143229.1, read on the forward strand.
AGATTCATTATAATTATCTTTAAAATTTGTCTCTTCTGTATTTGTTATTGATATTTTGGAGAAATCCATACTCTTTAAAAAATAAATTGATAGTAAAGTTCATCTAATGGTCCTTACATTTTTTTGTCTTTACCTATTTATATAAAAATGTTATACTTACTTTAAGTTCTGTAGTGTTAAAGACGATAATCCCGTAAAATAATTGTCCTTGAACACAACTTTAAAACCGTTTCGATTAGGGACATAAACCACCATCTTCTCCACGTACAGAGGGTCCAGGGGTGGTAAACCTCTTTCAGGATCGCCTAGTGAAAACTGGCGAACTGAGTTCCGTGCTGATTTTAACGCACATTCGTTTAAATTTGGATCTTTTCTCGAACACGAATTTATATAGGAGGCTGAAATTTAACGCAATATATATTTTAAATGAATGTCACGATGAAAATAAATCATTGAAGTAAATTATAAAATTATAAAAGAGGTGAATAAACTGTGCTATTAAGAAAAACAATTAAACAGTTTTAAAAAGTAATTATTCATATTTTAAACTGTTCAAATATTCTTATAAAATTAGAGTTATAAAATCGAATGTTCATATGTGCAACTTCAGAAATATAATACTTCAATTAATATATTATAATAAATGTTTTTAATATTTACTATAGTATGTTAAATATGGCTAGATCGAATGATTTTTTTTTTACTCTATTATATCAGACTACTATTATATCAATCTACTTCTTCGAACAGAACCGAACCTTAGAAATATCACTCCGAAAACTCCCGCATATCAAACTATATTTAACAAACTAGTTATACGGGATGCATTTTTGGGGGAATTATAATCTAACTACAAAAACTATTTTTGCATGAAATTAATCCAGCCTTTGATGTCGAGACATTAAATATTGAGTTAGTTTATAATTAAAGTAAAGCACCATAATAATCAGACGGTAAGCAGCCTACGAGGTAGACCGACGAACGTCTAAAGGTCTTGGGAGTCTGCTGGATACGGACTGCGTAGGACCGGTCATTGTGGCGAACCTTGGAGGACCCCTGTGTCTACCAGTGGACGTCTGTGGGCTGATGAAGAATTAAACTTTAGATATTAAATATTTTACTCACGTAGTCCCAAACCGACGACAGACTCGTATAGCCCAAGAACTAAAAACAGACCGGTCCACATTTCTGTTTGATCTCGTGAAATACGCGTTACTGCATCTCAAGATGTCGTTCAGCGCCTTATAAACAAACTATAAAAAAATTACATATCCTAAGCCCGTTCATTAGGGAATTGTACAACCGATAATTTTCTTTCAGCACGTTAATTTACACACGTGAGTAAACATCGTTAGTAGTTGCATTCTTTTTATTGCTTTGTTCTGTGATCATTGCTGTTTATTTAAATATTTCACTAACAATAAAAGTAATGGATGTTGTAATTCATGAAAAAGTAGTCTGGATTTAATATTTGATTTCAAAATTATGACTTACAGAGCAGCGTTTTAATACTAAATGATTTAGTTGAATGCAATAATGAGCATGTGAATTTATAAACGAGTTTTATGACGTCACTTCGTCCAATAAAATAACAAGCTATTGTTGCGCTAATATGCTACAAATATAATATAGGTATGAGACAAAGTTAATTTTTCACTTCTACTGACGTTACATATTTAATGTTTAAATTAAACCAGAAAATCTCTGTGAGTACCTAAGAAACTTTTTTTTGCCAGCTTGTTCAATTTTAAATTATTATTTAAATACACCAGTAAATCTCTTACAAGCTGCAAGTCTCAAGTTGTATTTTAAAATACGCGAATTGGTTCTACGTGCTTTATTCATTTCCTTAAATAAAATCTTTTCCATTTAGTCAATATTTTTTTGAATCCTTTCCTTCACTACTGTTAATCGCCTTTTGATTCGAATTAATTTGAAGTCGTCGTGGCCTAACGGATTAGACGTCTGATGCATTTGTGTTGAGTGATGCACCGGTGCTCGAATCCCAGGCAGGTACCAATTTATTTTATTGCTTAGATGGGTGGACGAGCTCACCCACCTGCTGTTAAGTGGTTACCGGAGCCCATAGATATCTACAACGTAAATGCGCCACCCACCTTGAGATATAAGTTCTAAGGTCTTCGTATAGTTACAATGGCTGTCCCACCCTTCAAACCGAAAGGCATTACTGCTTCACGACAGAAATAGGCAGGACGGTGGTACCTACCCGTGCGGACTCACAAGAGGTCCTACCACCAGTATAGTTTAACTGCATATCTTTACTTTGTGATATCGCAGTAATTGATTTTCCTTTTTAACCCTACGTGATTTTAATATCATCAGAATACTTTACAAATACTTTTCTTTAGAATACTTACAAATTTAACAAAATAATAATATGTATTATTAAAGATAAAAACTATTGGTCAGATCTTGATAAATGGGACCACATGTAAAGCATCAGATTTCGAATATATATTTATATACTATGAAATTTTAATGAATTATAATGAAATTAAATTATTTATACCTATAGTCAAGTCTATACTTTAATTATGGTCAAGCTGTATGTATTTTATGTAGTCGATATAATCTAAAGGTTAGGACGACGAACGTTCTCATATTGACCTTGTCGATTGACTCAGATTGTCCAAATTCCGCAAGCAGGTACCAATTTATAAGGTTCGCGAATGACCTCTTATTATTACCTCAATAGGTACACGACCTCACAGCCTGCCTGGTTTTTATCACAACATGAATATTACCACTCACATTGGACGAGAGGTCTGTGTATGAATTTTATTGTTTAAGGGTTGTCTCATCCTTAAAACCGACAGTCAGACTCACTTAATATCATGTTACTCGTGATCTTGTTCACCCAATCAGCACAAAAAATAAAAACTTTGTAAGCTTTTAGGTGTTTCGTGGGTTTTTATTTTGTATAGTTTCAAATTAAGGAAAAGCTTAAAAATAATATACCTTTTGCTATTATATAAATAAAGCAATAATGTCACTTTTTCTGTTTTAACAATCCTTGTAAATTTAACCTATTCTATAAAATAAAAAAAAGTTGTAACTGAATTTACCCATAGCTAAAGGTTGCAATATTTCAGATTTTTTTAATGTATGACGTAGTTTTCACTTGAAAATTATTTTATTTTTGGTTATGTTTCGTATTTTTTCTCATTGATGTAAATCTTCTGATAAACTGTCATAGATTGCCTTAAATTTTCGGATACTGTGCCTTCAGATTCAAAGACAGGATGCTTCTTGGTGAAAATGCATAGAATAGTGATACCCACCTGATGATTTTCACACGAATAAATTGACGAAGGGGCGTACTTCTAAAAGTAGAGAGACAAAATATGTCTGCAATATAAGATACAAAAAAATGTACGCCTCGTGAATACTATGAAATGACTCTTACATTGAGAGGATTTTCTCAGATAGCATATTCAACATTTCTCACCAGACAAAGGTTAGGTTACAAAGACATTTTTCAGGAAAATCTTCCCACATTGTATTCAGAGTCCACTTGACATAGGACGTATACATGAAAAGCGACGCAAATCAAAAATGTTCGCGACAATATATCACGACGAAATGTAAATAAAAACATTAATACAAATAGTGTAATGCATTTTTGATATATTATAACTAATGAAATCAAATCTTATTAGCATTAAATTATGACTCACTTTTGTTTGATTGATGTAACAAGCACATGATTGTGGACTTTATAGCTAGGAATCTTAGGCGGATTCAAGCCAGTGAAAAATATTAATAATTTGATATTCGCGAACACTATTTTATTGCATAGCTTTGTGAAGGATTTCACGCCCCATATGGCCAGGTGGTTAACTGAGTTCATAATCGCCATAAATTGACGTAAACACATCGCGAACAGGTACAAGTCTCAAACGAATTGTTAAAATTCTTTGTGTTCTCCCCCGTTCAGATCAAATCAGTATATTTGTAACATTTGGTATTCGATTTCTCGATGTTGGCACATGTTCTTGTTACGTACATCCACTAGTGGATCTGGGATAAAAGTTCTAGTTATCCAAAATTTTGTAAATTTCACATGTCGTGTCTCCTAATATTTAGCTTATATTCTTCATATTACTCGGATTCAGAATTTTTACTGCGTATTAATTAATAGAACAGTTTCCGGTAGATTGAAAAAACACAGATTGATGCAATACATACAATAAAGATGTTGAAATGAATGTCATTTTTTCCGGATAAAAAAGGACGAATGCCGATCTACCTGTTCTTTAGCGGTTAGCCAGGCTCCCGCTGCTATAGAACTCATACTTGAGACATAAGATAGAATTCTCTATCATACTGTGTACAGTTATCTTTTAATTGTTTCATGTTATAAATGGCGGGTGAAAACAGCTTTTTTATTGCCCTTGTAGGCAGACGAGCATACGGCCCACTTGATGGTGAATGGTTACCGTCGTCGATGGACTTCAGCAATGCCAGGGGCAGAGCCAAGCCGCTGCTTCTCAAGTTGTTGTATTTGTTGATAACTTTCAGTTCCCGGCAATATGACTAAAACTAAACAAAGCACATGCGAAACAAAACAAAAATGATATTTATTAACATTTATTTACAATACATTATTTAACAGCACACAATCAAATTAGGTATCTAATGTTCGTTTCTATTTAAATATAAATGGTGAATACTTTTTTTTTGATCTGCAACTCTATTGGTTATATTGCTCTGATAAGAAGTTCTGTAGTTTCAACTACTGACATAATTTTCCAAATCATCCACGATATAATTCTTAGTGGGAACATTGCTGAAGAATTTCTGAGTAAAGTTGAAAACAAAATTCATAGCTTTCTCTACGAATTGCTTTCCGACCATATCCATTAAAATACGCCAGTTTTCGTTCATAAGCTTGACGATGGAAGCACCTAGAACAAAAAAATTATGCAAATTAGCTTAGAAGGAAAATATGCAGGTGTTTAAGAGTAGTAATGTGACGTAAGTAACTCGACAAGTAGTGATTACTCACTGTCAAAAATCTGTTTTACAGATTATTATAATTTACCTAACAACATATATCTAAAATCACAAAACTGGGCTCAGCAAAACAGCTCTGTCTTAATCCGTAAAAATAAACTTGTCTTCTTATAACACACACAAATTAGTGACTTGGCTGCGTTACGAATATTCTAACCATAAAACAATTATTTTAATTGTTATTGTATTATAATTTAAAAATTAAAATCAATAGTACTCACTTTGTTCTTTATTTCCGACGTAAAGGTTATCAGCTGCAAATACCATTTTACCTAAAACATCGTACGTGTATTTCATCTTGTCAATGCTGCTTTTAATGAATAAATCATCTCCTCGTTTTTCTACGGTGAAATCGAAATCAAATGCAACTTTGAACTTTTCTGAAAAAAAAAAAAAAAAGATTCATTCAATTATAATTATTTCAAAGTTTGAAATTGGCTCATGTATAAAATTTCATGTTTTATATCCAGGTACTTAGAGTAAGCTTTATCAATATATTTCATAATAGAGAATAATTTGTTTTGTACTCTCCGTTTATGCCGACTGAATGAGTATGTAACGTCAAAGATTAATTTAACGTATGGTTAAACACAAAAACCACAAGTATACAATATGCATAGTATATCGGCACTGCACTTTGGACCTTCATTTTTTTATTCGTATTTTAAGTATTCGTGTTAGCAATAATTACCGGAGAAGTACTTTATGAACGGTTGGTTCAGTTAGTTGATCTTTAAAAAGATAAATGTTTGAGTTTTTGCGAATCTTTGTGATGTGAAGTTAGATATCAAAAAACAACTAACTAGTTTGTATAAAAACTGTCATATTGACATTGCTTTGTAAATATATTCTTCAATAGAAACACAGTTTTTCATTTCACTCGTGGAGCGCATTTTATTTATAAATGCTTACAAACCTATTTTCGCTTTTCCATTTCCATCACCATGGATATTATCTCCTCCTAAAAAGTTTTTAATAAGGGGACTCCCTGAGTACACTGAGTAATGTCCTTTGATAGTTATATCACAGACTAGCTCGATACTTGCATGTAGATCGTCGAAATTGGCTCTAAAAGAAAATAAAACAACAATAAAATCAAGAATTGTTTAAACTCTAGATCTGAAGAGTGCAACACTATGTCTTACTAAAATGTCAATTAGGATCAAAATTATATTTTTCAACCATACATTCATTAGCAACAGATGATGTTTGCATATTTTGTACATTTAATTTAGGACAGAATTCCATAGATATTTTAGTTGATTTAGTTGATAATATTTCATTACTAGGAATCAAAAAAAATTAAAAAAGGTTGACATGGAGTAAGTAGGGTACGACTTAAATTCCGCAGTAACAATGAAATACATTTTTATTGTACTTATTCTGACAATTTAGATTACAAACTAAATTTATTATAACAATTTTTTTTGGCATTTTTATGTTGTAATCAATAGATTTTTTATTATAATACATAGATTGGCAGCCTTACGTATGGATTGTTTGGTATAACGATTACTGAAACTATAGATACCATAGGCTCTCTAGGTGATTCAATTCTTTTATTTATAATTGCATGATTCTTTCGACCAGACGTAAATATAATGAGCAATAATTAAACTAGTTGTAATAGTGTAGAAAATAAATTAAATCATAATTTATAATCATTGACGGCTCAAAATTTTAATCCCTTTCGTGTAATGTTTAACAAAAAAAACAATACTATAGGTCATCAATACCTAATTGTTAATATTAGCCTAATGATTGGAATTAAAGGATATGTTCAATATTTTTAATTGATAACATGGACGTTTGTTAATAGATATAAAAAAATGTTATAAGAAAACCGACAGCATAAACGGAAAATGTTACTTAACGGTCTAGTCTACCTATTTATTTAGGTAATACAGGTCACATGTCACATAAAATATTAGATTGATATTTAATATTTTGAAAATACTTACTCAAATTTATTGACTGTGCAGTCTTTAACTCCCTTAGCTACTCCATCAACGAGGGTTATGTTCACTAGATCGAGTATAGCTACATTGAAGTCTTTAAGTTGTATCGGATCTATTTGTGGTATATCAAGTTCAGGTATACCGGTTTTAGAGATCGACTTTAATACTGATTGGAGCAACTTTTTTTGGCAAACTGCATCGCTTTTGCCGCATTTTTGTAAGGTGTCAACTAAAAATTAAAGAGTCGTTAATAATTTATTGTAACTACTGTATGGAGTAAGGTTTTGCAATATTCCATTATAAGTAGGTCATAGACTTTGCAGAAATAAAATGACGATGACAAGGCTGAGCTGCTGGCCGATGCACTGCAAGAGCAGTGCACCACCAGCACTCAACACGCGGACCCCGAACACACCGAGTTAGTCGACAGGGAGGTCGAGCGCAGAGCTTCCCTGCCGCCCTCGGACGCGTTACCCCCCATTACCACTGACGAAGTTAGAGACGCGATCCACAACCTCCAACCTAGGAAGGCACCCGGCTCCGACGGCATCCACAACCGCGCGCTAAAATTTTTGCCAGTCCAACTGATAGCAATGTTGGCTACAATTTTAAATGCCGCTATGACGCACTGCATCTTTCCCGCGGTGTGGAAAGAAGCGGACGTTATCGGTATACATAAGCCGGGCAAACCGACAAACGAAACTTCTAGTTACCGTCCGATTAGTCTCCTCTCGACGATAGGAAAAATTTACGAACGGCTCCTTAGGAAACGCCTCTGGGATTTTGTTACCGCGAACAAAATTCTCATTGACGAACAGTTCGGATTCCGCTCAAAACACTCGTGCGTACAACAAGTGCACCGCCTCACGGAGCACATTCTGATAGGACTAAATAGGCGTAAACAAATCCCGACCGGCGCCCTCTTCTTCGACATCGCGTAGGCGTTCGACAAAGTCTGGCACAACGGTTTAATTTATAAACTGTACAACATGGGAGTGCCAGACAGACTCGTGCTCATCATACGAGACTTCTTGTCGAACCGTTCGTTTCGATATCGAGTAGAGGGAACTCGTTCTCGTCCCCGTCAACTGACCGCCGGAGTCCCGCAAGGCTCCGCGCTCTCCCCGTTATTATTTAGTTTGTATATCAATGATATACCCCGGTCTCCGGAGACCCATCTAGCGCTCTTCGCCGATGACACGGCTATCTACTACTCGTGTAGGAAGATGTCGCTGCTTCATCGGCGACTCCAGATCGCAGTAGCCACCCTGGGACAGTGGTTCCGGAAGTGGCGAATAGACATCAACCCCACGAAAAGCGCAGCGGTGCTCTTCAAAAGGGGTCGCCCTCCGAACATCACTTCGAGCATCCCACTCCGTAGTAGGCGCGCAAACACCTCCGCCGTTAGTCCCATCACTCTCTTTGGCCAGCCCATTCCGTGGGTCTCGAAGGTCAAATATCTAGGCGTCACCCTCGACAGAGGGATGACATTCCGTCCCCATATAAAAACGGTACGCGACCGCGCCGCGTTTATTCTAGGACGACTCTATCCAATGCTTTGTAGTCGAAGCAAACTGTCCCTCCGTAATAAGGTAACTCTCTACAAAACTTGTATACGCCCCGTCATGACGTATGCAAGCGTAGTGTTCGCTCACGCAGCCCGCACCAACTTGAAATCCCTTCAGGTTATTCAATCACGATTCTGCAGGATAGCCGTCGGAGCGCCTTGGTTCCTTAGGAATGTGGATCTCCACGACGACCTGGAGCTCGACTCCCTTAGTAAGTATCTACAGTCGGCATCGCTGCGCCATTTTGAGAAGGCGGCACGACATGAGAACCCTCTCATCGTAGCCACTGGAAATTACATACCCGACCCAGTAGACCGAATGGTAAACCGTCGACGTCGCCCAAAGCACGTCATTACGGATCCTCCTGATCCATTAACGGTGCTTTTAGGCACCACAAGCACCGGTCACCGTCCTCGTCGAACCCGTCGCTTGCGACGAAGGGTTCGACGAGCGAACTAACCCATAGACACAGCCCACTGAGTTTCTCGCCGGATCTTCTCAGTGGGTCGCGTTTCCGATCCGGTGGTAGATTCTGCGAAGCACTGCTCTTGCTAGGGTCAGTGTTAGCAACTCTCCGGTTGAGCCCCGCGAGCTCACCTACTAACGTTAGGGCGAAGCTGAAATAGCCTCTCAAGGCTATCAGCACAGGTAGGGAAAAAAAAAAAAAAAAAAAAACAGAAATAAAATACCAAACTAAATTACAACCAAGAAATGGTTAAATCCATTTAAATTCTACATTTATCATAAAGGATTACCATGATTTTTAACTTTAAATTATTCATGAAATAATGACACAATTTGAATCCATAAAATATAAGGACATAAAATCAATAAAGTGGAAGTTAACTCTTCCAATGCACAAAAATTTACTATATATGTAATATATTTAAACCACTAAAATTATAATTTAACTAAAATTTTGAATAAAGTTTGATCTTTACTCACCATAAGCCGAAGCACAAAAACAAATGGCAAACGCGCATAAAGTAAACAATATTTTGAAACCAACCATTTTCCCTGCTAATATGAACGGAAATTGGCACCAATGTAAAGACGTGAATCAAGAGGCCAGCTTATATATAACTACCACAAAAAAAACCAACACATGCGAAAAATACTACAAAAAAAACTGAAACCGGTTTTGTGATAGACGTCATGGCTATATTATTTTATTGTTGTTGTAAAAAATTAAATTGTGTTATGGTAAAATAAAAGACAAAACCATGTTAGAAGGAAACCTATGGATTTCTAGTAATTATTTCGTTTTATATGTTGCTAAGATGGCACTGTGGTTTCAAACATATTATTTTTGTGGTAGAATGACCTTTTTTTTTACTTAACCTGAACATCTAACTAGTAAACCTAAACAATAATCATGTAAACCTTTTTCATTGCTAGATTTCGGGATGATGAGGCGTTACTACACGAATGCAACTATTATCGATGAGACGTGTCTTGAGACATGTCTAAATCACGGTTGAATAGTGCAACAGCTTTTCCACCCTTTAAGCGCGCAGTCGTTGGGTGATTTTCATTACACCATGTTATTCCTTCATCGTTAAAGTTATTGGTGAAGGTATTTTCTCCTCCTCCTTCCTCTTATTGCTTACTTGGTGTTCCAGACTTTTATTCTTCAGGTGTTTTCTCAGAATCTCGTGTGATCATGACATACTAGGATATTTTCCTGGATAACACTAACAAATAGCACTAACAAATTTAGTACTAATCTTGATGTTGTATTACAAAATAGCTTGGGCGACTTCCAAATTTTGGGCAGCTTTTAATTGTTTTACACTATATTGCACCAGGGCTCACTTCACTAGTAATGGGCTACTTTGACCTTTACTACTACTACTATTACTTCTACTAAGAGTCTAGTATTTAACTTCTTAATTGAAAAACAACCGGACATATCCGCAGTAGTGAGCTAGTGAATGAACTATGCGCAAACACAAATATCTACAAGGATATTATTGAACTGTGCCATTTGATTTATTTCAATAAACTTTATTGCAATTCAGTATAATGCTAAGGAAATCAGTTATTCAATAGTCCGAAATAATATCCGGAACTTTATATGAAGTTCCGTATCTCTTTAATTTAAAACGTTCATCATAGAAATGTTTAGACAACAATAGATATAGATAGCGCTCGCTCCTAGCCTTTTCATTATTCTTTTTTTTTTGTATTTTTTGACTTGTTTTATTCCTTTATAGTTTGTTTCGCCGGTTCTTCTCAGGACTATGGCTTTTTTTGGAACCGGTGGTAGAGTTAACATTGTTATTTGTATTTTGACATACAACAAGTGTGTCATACTAACATCTAAGTTGAAATAAATGATTTTGAATTTGAATTTGAATTTGATATGTTCATTAATTCATTCATTAATTATTTAATTTAGTGCTTTAACTACTGTTTCAAGAAACAAAGGCAACCACTATTTATTAATTTTAAAATGTATAATACTATTAAAGAGTTAATAGGACTGTGAAATTGCTCCTTTACGATATCGTATATACATATATGTATATAAATTTAAGGACATAAATGCTGGTAATAAAAATTTACATCTGGATGAGCAATTTGTATTTTTTTTGGGTTCTCAGGCCTTTTTTTTGGGTTCTCAGGCCTTTTTTTGGGTTCTCAGACCTTTTTTTGGGTCTGAGGATGGCGGGCGGGGCATGTCGGAGTCTAACCGACTAAAAACCTCTTGTGAGGCTCAAACACCAACGTCCGAACCTCGCATGAGACAGAACTCATAATATAACAAACTAGAAACCTCACGATTTGGATCAGTGTTTGCGCTTATGTTGTTACAGGTATTTACTGCAGAGACGCCTGATAGAAAATAAGTGCATTTAGCAAGATTTTAGTTTTCGATGAAAAATAAACAAAGTTGTAGAGGATTTACACTTTTCATCATATTCGGGATTTACAAACAGACTGAACTTTAGCTACATCATCGTATTTATTGATGGAAACATAGAAATATAGATTTAATTTCCTCTTTTAATTTCAATTATTTTCATTTAAATCCTGGATTTTTATTGCAGCTACGGAACTCTTCACTATTTTTGGACACTGTCAGTTTTGATTTCTAAAGAAAAAATTCAAAGCGTAGTCATGTATCTAAAAACTGTAATCGGTCAATTATTACCAACATACCCTAGCCGGCAAAAACTGTTCTAATCACATTTTTTTCAAGGTCGTTGTTCTGGTCTTATGCTAATAATAACGACATCATACAATTCTAATCTGTAGCAAAATCTACACAAACAATTTAATATATCATAAATATAAAATTTAATTCATTACATTTTCTAAATGTACTTTAAATATATAAAATAAAGTGAATATATAAATTTATAAAATAAAAAATATTATAATAATACAAAAATAAAATCAACTTTATTTGATACGTCAAAAGCAATGAATTAATTGAATATTACTTTTTATTATTATTATTTAGTATGAAGTATCCAAATATGTATAATGGCAAGAATTATTTAGACTCATTAGAGTTAATAATAATCAATTAATAATAGGAAATTAGGATTTAAGCAAATGAACGTAAATAACATGCTAGATGTTGAGTCATGAGCGAATCGGTCTAGCAATTAAATTTTTTCCGTCTTGTCTTGTATTCCTGATAATGCGCAATGAAGCTGGGGCCTTTGTGTCGTGAAAGACAGCGTCTGATGGCTATTCCGTTGCTGTGGTTTGGACTTCGACCCTGTTTCTCATTGTGGCCATATATGTGGGCTTTGGCAACTGCTATCGAGAAATAAGCCGTCCATCATTTAATCAGAAAAAAAAAACTTTTTCAAAGATAAAATTAAAGTGAAGTAAGGGTTCGCCAATCGAGGTGAATTTTTTGTCGTATAACGAAACTGACTTCTTAACTGTATCGTCGTCGTGGCCTCAAGGATAAGACGTCCAGTGCATTCGTATCTAGAGATGCAACGGTGTTCGAATCCTGCCGGCGGGCTTCAATTTTTCTAATGAAATACGTACTTGACAAATGTTCACGATTGACTTCCACGGTGAAAGAGTAACATCGTGTAATAAAAACCAAACCTCCAAAATTATAACTTACGTAATTACTGGTGGTAGGACCTCTTGTGAGTCCGCACGGGTAGGTATCACCGCCCAGCCTATTTCAGCCGTGAAGCAATAATGCATTTCGGTTTGAAGGGTGGGGCAGCCCATGTAACTATACTGAGACCTTAGAACTCTTATCTCAAGGTGGGTGGCGGCATTTACGTTGTAGAGGTCTATGGGCTCCGGGAACCATTTAACACCAGGTGGGCCCTCAGCTCGTCCACCAATCTAAGCAATAAAAAAATAAAATCGTTCAGTAGCTCTAAAAATGCAACGGATAGCCTAAATTCATTTTCCTGTCATTGAATATTTTTCAGTAAGAGGTCAAAACAATCTAAAATATGCCTTGTCATTATAGCAATGAGCTTTCGAATTTTCAGCTTTAAGGTCCCCGAAAGTTCAGATTTTGATTTGAAGAATCCGTCAGTCAAGAATTTTGCATAGCCTGCGTAGCGAATGTCTGCGTTAAATCGTTATTTTAGATTTATGTATACAGGAACAATAGGCTACAAAAGTTAAGACAAATTGAAAATGGAAATGAATACAAATTCTGTCTCTTGTATCTTCATAATTACATTAAATTTATATCGCTAAAAAACATGCTTTAATGTATTTACTTCTTTCTAAAAATTAAGCGTTCATCTGGTTCTATGTATATGTCAAAAAAAAAACAAATATCAAGGCATACAGTGAATATTAATATATTATAAAGCTATCCGGTTTATTTTTTCAGACAATGAACGTCGTTAGTTTTTATTATAAAGTTAAAAATAGTGGCACATGATAAATAATAATTAAAATTTCGACAACGTTTTTTTGGACAGTCTTATGATATAGAACAAAATAAAAATCATAATAATATGTTTGTGTTCGCAAAAATTGAATATTATATTCTTTGTGCAAATAAATTGATTGTGACTTTTAAATTTCGCATCTATTACTATTTTTATTACTTTTATCTTTATTTTGTACGCCTTCACAAGCAGTGAACATGATAGAACGACTCGACAAAATATTGGAAAGGTTTGAGGACAGAGAATAACTTACTCGAAGCAATGAGAAGACTGAATTCTTCTTGGCTTAACCATTATCAAACTTTTATCCTACTAAAACTCGAGGGGTTATTATAGATTCACCGAATTAGTAGGTGAGCTCGCGGGGCTCAAACCTAACGACGTTGCTAACACTAATCCTAGCAAGAGCAGTGCTTCGCAGAATCTACCACCGGATCGGAAACGCGACCCATCGGTGGTTTCTGCGAAAAAGGGTCAACCTCTATACAATACAATTAAGACTTCAACCTCATGTTTCGTTGAAATGTTTACGAGCTCCGATATCCACTATATAGTAGAAATTTCACACTAGATTAGCTTAGAGCTTGGATTACTGCATTAACACAGGATACTTTTTAACGTGGTTAATGACATGATCAGATTAGAAGTAGTCGTGGCCTAAAGAATAAGACGTCCGGTGTATTGGTACGAGTATGTAGCGATGCATCGGTGTTCGAATCCCGCCGGCAGATACCAATTTTTAGGTGAAGCAAACACATCGTGTAATAAAAATCAAACCTGCAAAATTATAATTTGCGTAATTACTGGTGGTAGGACGTCTTGTGAGTCCACACGGGTAGGTACCACCACCCTGCCTATTTCTGCCGTGAAGCAGTAATACGTTTCGGTTTGAAGGGCTGGGCAGCCGTTATACCTACTGTTAAAATTGAGACCTTACAAATCATGTCTCAACGTGGGTGGCGGTATTTACGTTGTAGATGTCTATGGGCCCTAGTAACCCCTTAACACCAGGTGGGCCGTGAGCTCATCCTCCCACCTACGCAATAAAATAAAAAACCATTAAGTTCAGATCGTATCTTCTTCACCGGAATTAAATAATAAGCAATTAGGTCCGTTTGATGATTCAACACATTGACAATCATAAAATAGTTAAAAAAGAAAAAAGACCTATGAAGAAAGATGAAGAAAGTAGAAAAAAGACCTATGAAGTTGATTAGACTCTGGTTCAGCACCTACGCAATGTCCCAAATGAAAACTTACCCTTAAAAAAGTCATGGTCACTGATATAATTCACATGGTCACATGGTATTATAATTCATCGAGCTGGCTGTGTTTATGGGGTAATTTACTCGTCGAGCTCTTTGTCGCAAGCGATGGGTTCAGCGGCGGACCGCGCCGGTGCTTGAGGTACCTAAAAGCACCGTTAATGGTGGTTAGGATAGTGGTAGGTCGGTAGGATCCGTAATGACGTCTTTAGGGTGACGTCGACTGCTTACCATTCGGTCCACAGGGTCGGGTATGTAATTTCCGGCGGCCACGACATAGGGTTTTCGTGTCTTGCCACCTTCTCAAAGTGGCGCAAAGATACCGACTGAGTCAAGCTCCAGGTCATCATGGATTGTTCAATAAAAAGTGATAGTGAGTATGACGGAATTATCTTTTATTAAATACTACTTTATTTTTCGACGTAATCACCTTTCAGGTTTATTTACTTTTTATATCATTTTTCCAAAGCTAAAATTCCCTTTTTAAAAAAATCTTCCTGATGAAGGCTGGTTCATCAATTCGAAGCTAGCCTCTTAAATGGCAACCACCGCAGCTCTGGACTTGTGCGCGGGGCGTTATCTTGGTGAAACAAAACAACTTTAGCGAATTTCCACGCCGTTGCTTGCGTATTTCCTCATGCATGAAATCGCCTTAAATTTCTTCTGAGTTGGACATGACGGTCTCTTCCAACTCAAGGTATGTTTTTTCGTTTCCGGGTTATAATAGTAAAGCTATGTTTCGTCCAAGTTAGGAATCGAGCCAAAATTCGGTCAAAATCCTTTCGCTTTGTTGGTCAAACAGCTTTTTGAAATTCTCAGTCTCGTTTGTTTCTGCGCGTCAGAAAGCATTCTGGGCACCAAGCGTACACTTATTTCATACCCAAGTGGTTATGTATAATATTATGGACACTTCCTATAGAAACGCTAAGACAATGTTTTTTTTTTTTTGTCAGTCATTACTGATGTAAGGCGTCCCGTGCGGGGGTCGTTTTTAATGAAAGTTCTTCTTCGCTTGAACTCAGCACACCAATTCGCAACCGTAGAAAATGATGAAGCATGAATCACTAATGTTGCTCTCAAGACTTGATTTACCAGCTCCGTGGTAAAAAATTTCAAACACATATATTTTATTTACGCGCGAACTTAAATTTTATCCATTTTTAAGAACACGTTCCGACACGACGCAAAAATATGAAAAACAAAAAAAAAACATTGCTGTTTTTAATATTATATCTAACGTAATTTATTATACTTCTGAGTTATTATATCTAATCTTATATCTAACGCTTAGGCAATGCCTGCCATTTTTTTTTTCTTTCCAAGAAGAATGTATGGCATTATCACTATTTATTAAACACTCCTCGTATTTATTTATAGCAAACGTTTATTGTGACTATTATTATTTACTTCTATGATTGCATAGCAAAGTACAGAAGTAAAAAATTGCGCATACTATTTTAGAGTCTGTGATGACCTCTGTGAGAATTGTCGTTGGAGTCGGAGGCCGACTGGGTCCGGGGCAAGATGCGTCGCATCTGCGATGCTGCGATGCCCCGGGTCAGCGCTCGCACTCCGCGTGGAGGTACGTGCTGGTGGACGCCCGAGATACACTCCTCAAAGAGGAGTGAGTGCGGGCGCGACACTTGGAGTACCCGTAACCGCTATGGCCCCTTTGCAATGACGGATTTCGCAAAGACAGCAGCTGGACAGCAACTCGACTGCCCTCAGTAGCAAGAAGCACTGGGGCCGACCATCGGCGAAGCCAATTCTCAGTGCACAAAAAATGCTACTGGATAATATGTTCGACCAAGATAGGGACACTCTTATCAAAACGTCCGCAAGAAATTGTGGCTATGGGCACTCCTGGTGACTGAGGGTCTCCAGTCTCGGCAGTTGGGGTAGATTGTCTCCGGTCTGCTCCCGCGGATGGAGAGGGATTCTGAAGCTCATCAGGGGCCCTGAGCCCTCTCCGGTGGAACATTGGTCACGACTGAGTCCTGCGGGTCGCCCTTCGCACTTCTTTCCCGGACCTGAGCCGGTTGCGGTAGCTCGATCTTGTGCTGGATGGTCAACGTTGAGTCCCCGATTAATGGCGGCCACTGGTTCGCTGAGTAGGCCGTTACCTGTAACGTCGGGAGCTCGATGCAGTACACAGAACGCTACGCTATGTACCTCTACACGGGGATGGTGCAGTCGACGGAGCTCTACGGAGATCCCGTGTGCTACCACGCCCTGATCCGACAACACGCGATCGCAGTCAGGGCGGTTCGCGCGTATCGCACCGCCTCGTTTGAGGTGACGTGCCTATTCGTCGGAATGTCTCCCTGGGGCCTGGAAGCAGAGCTTGCTACGTGTGGCGATGCGATCTCCGCTCCAGGGAGAGCCACGTCTCAGTGCAGCCTAAGTTCGAGCGCGGTGCGACGGACTGTCAAGGCGATCCGTCCAGTCCTCTTGGACTGGGTGATTCGCGACCGAGGACGTCTTACCTTCCAGGCGACGCATTTGCTCACATGACACGGCTGCTTCAGCTACTACCTATACCTCGTTTCGCGGAGGAAGCCACTACTGCAGTGGTTGAAACGAGGACACTGCTCTACTTTTACGGAGCAGCACCGTTTTCTCGTTGCAAAGATAGCCCCTGTTGCTGCCGATCCGATCCCACGAGCCTTGACAGGTGATGCTCGACTTATACGAGTCCACTATCTCGCGGAAGGAGGCGACGGAACAAGATGTGCAGCGATTTTCTTCCCTCTCGGCAACGTGACGCCGCCGCCGATTCCAGCCCCGGTCCCTGTGAGCTGGCAGTCTCCTTCCGGTGAAAGTCACGGAGCGACTTGACGGGGTCGCGGCTGCACTGCACTCTACCGTCGCTTTTTCATAGCCTCACCAGAGACATCTTGAAATTATAAAAGGCGGGTAGGGCTAACTAACGTAAATTTCGCATGCTTGAGATTAGGAAGACTTCAGTACTCAGTAAAACTAAGTAACCGGTGTAAAGATAAATGCCACTATAAGTCCCACTGAATTATCTCTGCGCTGAAAGCGGATTGGATAGACTTTATTAAAAAAAATTATTGCTTAGTTGTGTGGACGAGCTTACAGCCTACCTAGGTGTTAAGTGGCTACTGGAGCCCATAGAAATCTACTACGTAAATGCGCCCCCCACCTTGAGATAGATATAAGTTCTAAGGTCTCAAGTATAGTTATAACGGCTGCCCCACTCTTCAAACCGAAACACATTACTGCTTCACGGCAGAAATAGGCAGGGTGGTGGAACCCAACCGCGCGGACTCACAAGAGGTCCTACCACCAGTAATTGCGCAAATTATATTTTGCAGGTTTGATTTTTATTACACGATGCTATTCTTTCACCGTGGAAGTCAATCGTGAACATTTGTTGAGTACGTATTTCATTAGGAAAATTGGTACCCGCCTGGGATTCGAACACCGGTGCATCGCTCAACACGAATTCACCGAACGTCTTATCGCTTAGACCACGGCGATTTCCGTAATGATGACAGATCATGACAGTAAACTATATTTATTGTATCCTCCGAAGTATTATAGAGTGCATTCTTTTATAAGTATTTTGCTGCCGGTTTCTTAGTGTGGATCGTGCGAAACTCTTTTGTGATCTACGGGTCAGGCTGGAGTTTTTTTTAGGGTGTATAATAGCTCCCCCTAAGACTTTCTAAGACTCGAACAGAGAGCCAAAAACAGGTCCAGGGTTAGATAAAAACATATTCGCGCCCTTTGTTGTCGATTCGTTTATAAGGTAATTTTTAAGCTACGATTTTCCGACATGTTACAGAGGATTCCTTAGTTTACTGAAGTTTGAGCTTTAAAAACTGTGGGCTTTTCCATTAGAACCATCAGAAAACATCTCATTACTTTGATTAATGAATGGCTAACGTTTTCAAATGATTTATCCAAAATGGGGTTTGTATTAGTATTTTAACCTCGAAAACATTGTCTTGTGTTAACGCTTTAGTTGTTTTTCGTGTTGATCTAGCCTAAAAAGATTTTGGAAATAACAGAACAGATCATAATAATGTTAAAATACTTATAAAAATACTTTTTAATTCCTTTTGAGAACTAAAATTATTCACATCAAGGTGAATGAAATCGTTTAATGTTAAATGTGAAACAAACAAATTGATTAAATTAATTCTGATCTTATAACAAGACCTTGAAGTCTGTTGCGGATTTACGTAAACAGCGATTCTCCTTAGGTAGTATTTAAATCATAATTTAAATTCTAATGTAAGTTTTTGTTGTGTTTTTTATCATAAAAATAATCTTAAAGTCAAATAGAAACCACTTTTTTAATAAAAAAATTAAACCAAAAGTTTAAATATGTACCTAACAACTGTGGATTTGTTAGGTAAGCTTTTTCCCTACCTAATCACTTTTAGCTTAATGGGCTATTCCAGCTACTCATGCACTGGTAGGTATGGTCATGGGCTCAAAATGGGAGAATTGCCAACACTAGTCCTGGCAAGAGCAGTGCTTCGCTGAATCTACCAATAGACCGGAATCGCGACCCACTCAGAAGATCCGACGAGAATCTCAGTGGGTTGAGTCTATTGGCTTAGTTAATCTATTAGGTGGGTAGCTAAGGCCGCGGGGTGCCCGCCTGCCGGTTCAAAGGCCAATGGAGATAGAGTTACTACTCTATCTCTGAGATAGAGTAGTAACTGTCTACTGAGATATAAGCATCACGCTGCTTCAACTGGCTCAGATGCGGGTTGTTATGCGACAGGAGTTTTGTCGGTTCAAATCTAAAATGCCCCCTTTTTTACCACCCAAGCGTAAACGGAAAGCTGACGACATCCTACATACGTCAATTTCAACCAAATATACCGAAAATGACTATCAAATACCCTTGAGCATCTTCATCAACATGGAAGCCGTTTTCGTATTTTTGTCTGGATAAGCATACGAAGTTCAAGGCTCATCTTGTGCTACGCACACCTAGTTATCAGAGTCCATTGACATCACATTGTGAATACCGGCACCAGCCTTGAGACCTGAGTTCGTCTCAATTCTATTACACAATGGCTTTGTTCCATTTGGTCCAGTTTTGAGAGTGACACCACTCTGAAAACTGGAGCGGAAACAGCTTAAAGTATGTAGAAGCAGGTAGGATTCTTGTACGTACTCGTACGGGCTCACAATAATAGTAAGTTCTTCAATTAACAAATATTTTAGATACATATACTTATAAGCGACAACCAGCTTAGCTAGTAGGAAATAGTAGTTAACCTAAGCGGAGTGAACTAACTTACTAAATAGGTAAGAGGCCGACTAAATAAAAATAGCATTCTGTTGTAACTACATTATTTTTAAATGGTTTCACCTATTGCTACCAAATTTTATGTTAAAAATAATAGAGTAATCAAGGATAACAATATTTTATTTCTTAAACGTAATAAGCTATTTAATTTTGATCTGAAAGTTTTCAAACTGTTTGTTAAGGTTTGGCAATCGAAGTAAAGTCATCCGTAAGATAATGCTTAGCGGGTACCGTGCCGAAAAATTTCGAGGTGTAGCTGTAGAAAATATCCATGGCTTTATCAAAGAAACTTCTTCCAAAAGTATCCATGACGAACTTCCAATTTTCGTTTAAGAATGTCGTTACGAGTTTACCTGCGAATGATAATAATAAATAAAAAACCATGATTTCTCAATAATTATGAAGAAGAATAATTTGGCTAATACTTAAAAAACTAAAAGTGTGTATCTGTACATTTTTAGATTTCTCAAAAGTCGTACATTTGCCTTTTGTTCGCGAATGTTGGCTGTCAATAATTATTTTATGTATTATGTTTTATAATTCCCTTTAGGTATATACTAAAGGGTATACCTCTATAGGTGTACCCTTTAGTGCTAACAAACATTTTATCGATAAAATGTTAGTGGCCTTATCGTTGTAGCGATTTCTTATACGCTTTATAGGAGTCGAACAATATTATTTGAAAAATTAAATAATTAAATCTCACTCAAGCAAGCAAGCACTCGCTTCGTGATATTTATGGACTCCAGCTACTGAATTGGCTGTGAATTTGTTTGTTAATCCAGTCTCTATTTAAACGAGTGTCAATAGGTAAACGAAAATGGATACTGCAGTGCTTTGACGAGTATCGTTTGAAAGTTTACAATTTCCAAATTAGCCTATGAAATCTAGTATCAATTCGTGGAACATAAAATAAACTACATGATTATGTATGTTTTAATTTAGAATGCGTTTCGTATGTGGGATGTTTTAGTCTTATTTAGGCAAAAATACGTGTACAAGAGCGCTTGTAGCAAATCGACCTTTTCTGCCCAAATTCATGAACTTTAAAACCGTCAAGCTAGTTCGTCATTGATTCAACCGGTTTGAAATTAGGTCGTAGCCAACCTTACCTCACGGGCTCACGAGTTAGTCTATTATACGAGGCGCGATACAAACTACAATAATTAATAATTTCTTAATAAATAAAAATATTTTTGACTGATTAGCAAACATCATGTTAACGATTTAGCACATATTGAATGTAATTTCAGGGACTGCAAAGCACACCCCACCAATAACATGCGCCTTGTGAAATCAAAAAGTCTATTTTAACTAATCTATCTTTCAGCCCACAGATTTCCACTGCTGGACGTAGGCCTCACCCAAACCTTGCCACAATGACCGTGCCATCTACATCTAACGGATTTCGGCACCTTCAACAGATCGTCGGTCCATCTTTAAAGAGGTAGTTGAGGGAGTTCAAAAAGTAACGAAAATTAATCTCTACAAAAGTGTATTAACTATCTTAATCGACCGTTAATTATAACCGATCGCAAAGAACATGTCCTGTGACATTATGTGTTTTTCTGACGTGTATATTCACCGATTTCTATGTTATATATGTTTTTTTTTTTTTATATTTAATTTGTTGGAAATGTTGGAATTAATATTCTCTCCAGGTAGTTACGTTTTTAAGTTTAATTGATATATTTCACTTTTCAAGTGGGATTGCATTGTTATATTTAAATTATAAAAATATACTTACTGGCTTCTTGTTCACCCAGGAAGAGATTGTCAGCATAAAACTTCGTCTTTCCCAAAATTTTATAATCATACTTAATTTTACTATAGTCACATTTCATGTAGATTTCTCCATCATCACGTTTTTGCGCATACACGGGAAATTTCATACTGATTTGTAGTTTTTCTGGAAATGAAAAGATTTGTTGAAAAATACCTATTTAGTGTAACTAAACATGCTTACATAAAAAATTGTTTTAAGGACACAAGAAAGAAAAGTGCTAAGACGAGCTTAACTCAGCCATAAGTTAGATAGACAGTTGTTTTTCCTAAATATTACAAGTAAATAAATGGTAATAAGCGTCGCGGTAACATCAAAAATGATAAATACGTATTTGCCAAAACATATTATTATTATGTTATTAGTCGAAGTACTTACCTAATTGAACTTTTCCATTTCCTTCGCCATGGACGGTCGTGCCTCCCAACAAGTTCTTTATAAGAGGGCTTTCGGAAAACACTTTATACTTCCCTTCAATATCTATGTCGCAAGTGAATTCATACCCACCAATTTCTTTCTCCAAATCAATTCTGAAATAATTAATGGTTTTGCAGTAAGTTTTGGTTGAGCGTCGCGATTGTTTCACGTTACTTTATGGCCCATATATTCTTAGAATATTTATTTTTTAATGCACTGTGTTTTTTACTGCGTTCTTTATGGTTTGTAAATTTTGTTAAGCTTTCATCGTCTTTCATGATGTTGTGATCCACATTTTTTCTTTGCTACTCTCGTGTTAACCGGCTTATGTAATGGAAAATAATCATAGCCGTCTCCGGATACCGAATAATGGCAAGAGCGTAGCCAGCGTGCTGGAGGGTAGAAGACATGTTATGGTGCTGACAGGTCAAATTCATTCCAGAGTTCGGAGTTCACGGTAGTAGGGAAGAACTCTGTAATTACGACGCGGTGCATTGGTTAATTTATCTAATGGAATCGTACTTACTTTAATGAACTAAATTTACAAGTCTTTACACCTTTTGCTTGACCTTCAAGCAATGTTATGTCCACCAGTCCAAGAACAGTCACGGAAACATTTTTCAAAGCAATGGGATCCACGGGTGGAATATCTAATTCAGGTATACCCGTAGACGATATTTCATTTAGGGCATTATTGATCAGACTCTTCGTGCATTCTTCGTCTTTAAGAGAACACTTCCCAAGGGTATCGACTAAAAACAGTATTAAATGATAGATTAAATTTCCATCTACATCTACCCGTGCGACAACATTCGTAAATCATTAAAAAATCCTATTTCTATTTTCTGAAACTAAATTGTGCTCACCGTAGTATTGTTATGTTCAATCAAGTATTTGTTTATTTAAATTTAATTTAATTTTAAGAAAATAAATATTTAATAATAATTGTGCATTAGACAATTATAATACATTATATTGCCCCAAGAATATAAATTAACGTGATTTTTTATAATCTAAGTCTTACCGAACGCAGCATCGCCGAAAACAATTAAACCGAAGAGAAAAATATACATAAGAGCCATCTTTGTAGCTATGAATCTACAGCTGTAATGTGGAAGACTTATAAAGTTCGTCAAATATATATTAGAAGCACAATGTTGCAGGAACTAAATAAACGGAAGATATAAAAGGCCGTCAGTTTTTGAGGTTATGTTAAAGTTTTGACACGGACGTATAATGAATGTATTTAATATTAGCGGACTTAATATTACACTAAAATGCTGGTATCTACTGAGGCGTAGTAAGTACTGACAGCTGATTTCTTGGTAGGCAGCTGCTTGGCTCTGATCCAGGCATTGCTGAAGTCCATGGGCGACGGTAACCACTCACCATCAGGCCGGTCATATGTTCGTCTTTCTACAAGCGCAATAAAAAAATTGCTCTGCAATCGTCCATACACGTACCATGATAATATTTTAGATTGTCACCGAAGGCCAAGCGACGGTCCACCTGGTAGTAGGCAAATAACGAACCTCGCACACAGGATAATGTGCCACTGCCTTCTTGCGATTCAAGGCTAATGTCTCAATTGCGTTTAATAGCAGGTGACAATTTTTTTCATAAGGAGAACATTAACAATTCATCACATCTTATTGCTAATAAAATTAAGTTAGGCACATAAGATTCAAGTAAACTTAAATAATTTAAATATTTATTATTCAACAGCGTATCCAAAAAATAACTTGAGCTTAAAAGCATCAGCGCCATTTGAAATAATGTTATAAAAAAATTATAAACATGGAATTTGCGTAAATTCATGTTGTTCTTCAAATTTATTATACGTCTGTGTACTTAGAGTGACGTACAGAGTACTCTTTGTACAAAATTAATGTTAAATTACAATGGCATATCATCTGCACATCTATGTAACCTTTGTTTGGTTTATAATTGTAGTCTCTCATTAGTATTCATTGAGTTATTGTTTTATTAGGTACATTACAATAGCAAATATGCCTGCAGGCGGGTACCAATTTTTCTAATGAAATACGTACTCAACAAATGTTCACGATTGACTTCCACGGTGAAGGAATAACATCGTGTAATAAAAATGAAACCCGCAAAATTATAATTTGCGTAATTACTGGTGGTAGGACCTCTTGTGAGTCCGCACGGGTAGGTACCACCGCCCCGCCTATTTCTGCCGTGAAGCAGTAATGCGTTTCGGTTTGAAGGGTGGGGCAGCCGTTGTGACTATACTGAGACCTTAGAATTATATCTCAAGGTGTGTGGCGCATTTACGTTGTAAATGTCTATGGGCTCCAGTAACCACTTAACATCAGGTGGGCTGTGAGCTCGTCCACACAGCTAAGCAATAAAAAAAAAATAAAAAAAAATAGCTAAATTTCTCACCTACAGGTCATTAATTGGTCAAATTCGTCCAGTTGAAGACCGACAGGTTTTACAAATACTAACTAATTAGTTCATGGTATTTAATTGTTTTCTTTATTACCCAACTCTATAAGGATGAGCATGCTTACCGCAGACCTGGTATTCGATGAGTCCACTGACATCAATCACAACGCGAATGCCGCCACACGTCTTGAGACATCAGGTGGAAGTCAGAATTATATTTATATACGTAGCGGACCTTCAAATCGGAATACATTAGTGTTTCGAGCTAGGAATAATCAGGATACTATACCTATCCGTGCGTGCTCATAATAGCCCATACCACTAGTGATTAAACAATTTAAAATTTTTGCGAGTTTAATTAACATTGTACTATGCTATTCCATCGTCTTCGTAGTTGGTGATAATTAATCTTTAGGTACGTATTTCGTGAGAACATTGTACCTGTCTGCATTTCTGCAGACCATTCTGATTTGACACGGCCATTACTATTGCTACTGCAACGCTTGATACGAGTACTTTGTGCATCTTATCCTAAAGGATATCCTGACAACTCAAAATGACAGTATCTGAAGAGGCAGCGTGGCAGCGTGGCAGCGTGGCGGCGTGGCAGCGTGGCAGGTAGGTGCATAGTAGTCATAGATATACATAGATCATACAGCGTAACATATATCGAGGGGTGAAAGGCTATTTGGTTTAAGCCACATTTCGCTTAATACGCGATTTTTATCTTCGTAATTAATGGTGCGTTTTATTTAGTACTAGCTGACCCGGCAGACTTCGTAGTGCCTCAAGCGATAAATAAAAGACCTAAACTTTTGTATAAAATAAACTTAAAACAAACAAAAGGAATCCGTCCGACGGGGGACACATCAAAGGAATAACAAAATTGTTATTTTTATTTATATTCTGAGCATTTTCATATTTATCTACCTTTTAAACCTTCTCTGGACTTCCACCAATAATTCAAGACCAAAATTAACCAAATCGGTCTAGCCGTTCTCCAGTTTTAGCGAGACTAACGAACAGAAATTCATTTTTATACATATATAGATTAGCAACAGGTTGATAATTTTAATTGAACTTCAAATAAGTTTACCCAATTGAAACAGCTGATATTTTTTTTTAAATTTTAAACTTTAAAATATGGCTCTCCTGTAAAATTGCAAAAATGTCGCTTATACCAAATAGCCTTTCCCCTTGATATATTGATTTAGTGCCAATACGCAAGAGAGACTATATTTGTTTGGCTAAAACGCACCTCTTAAGGGTGACCTTTTAATTTTACCACAGTATTATAGAAAACCCATTATACGCAATATCAATTACGTTAAAGTAATACAATTATGTTTGCTGTACTGAATGTGTCTTGATTGTAGTTTACTAGGTATGCTTTATATTTTAATCTTATTTTTCCGGCACATAATTAATACGGGTATAATCAAAGGTTATGAATGCCCCATTATTCTGCATATTTTGACCGCGTTGCAATCATGTATTTCAGTTTGAGACTTTGAAATAATGATTTTTTGATGATAACATTGACGTCACGTCTGCGGCTTCGGTGAAGTGATGTCTCTATCTCAAGTGGTTAATACATCAATATGGTTTTGGTGACTGCGTTACATCAAAGCGGATCTAATTCAACTGCCTCAACGTTAATTAATATTAAAACAATTTAGAGAAACAGTAAATTCTCAACAAAATATTGAGTTTCAACAGTTAACAGTCCAGAATGGTCGCCTACACGAATATCACACGTCCCGTCCGCGAGAAGCTAAAATAGCCTCTTACTACTCGGGGTCGTCGTGCTCCCTTACGGAGGCACGGAACGGGCCTCGGGGTAGACCCCACTGCCCGGAACGAAGCTCCCTGCCACACAGGGCAGGGGTGGAATGAATGCAAGACTGGATTGGGGGGGGGGGGCTGTTCGCAGCGTGCTCGGCACACTCACATCGACAAAAATATATACACATATATAATACGACGGGCTTGATGTTGCAGGAGGAGCGATGCCCGTGGACGACGCACCCCGGCGCCAGCTGCTGCCCTCTGCTGCCTAATGCAATTTTTTCTTTTTTTTGGAACGAAGTTCCTTATCGAGCGTTGTGAAAGGGGGCTAGACGGAAAAAATTCTTACGAAAAGTTGTCACGACACTTTTTGCTATAAATTCTTACGAAAAGCTGTCACGACACTTTTTATTATTTATGTATAGTCTTAGTCTAATTAATGGCTATAGTGTCTAATGTATAGTCTACATGCTGACGGTCATTATTATTATTCACATAAATAGCTGTTTCTTTGTATAATATTTATATTTATTTTTGATAAATCATTGTGAATAAAATGAATTTGATAATGTAGTTTTTTTATTGTTATCAATAAAAATGTATACCCGAATAATTATTTTCTTTATACCTCGAATATAACTTAAAATTAATATTTTTATAATAAGGATTTTGGAATATAATAAGGAATTTTTTGGAATATAATAAGGAATTTTTTTTCTACTGTGGGTAGTTGAAGTGTATACACTAGTTTGTTGAGCTCTCAGTGTTTTTAATTGTTAAAAATATATATTTTTACCTATTCATATCTAAATGCTATAATTTGGGTTCCAAAACTTGCTTCACAACAGCTCATAACAAGTTCTCTCTATTAATATCACTTTACATCATCACTACTGCCACATCATCAATAGCGCCGCATCATGGATCTGTACACTAAGTTACAAGAGGTGGAATCAAGCGTTGTGCAGAGGATGACTGAGTTTGAAGCAATACTGAGCAGTCACCAGTCACCACACACGGACCTAGGCAAGTTGTCACAAGATTTCATCGCATTCCGGAATCTCACACTACAAACACTCAACATGCTGAGGTCACAGATGGAGCTTGTTCTCTTGGGGTTGGACAGGCATGAGATGGCGTCGCGTCGTAAGGTCCTTCTGTTTCATGGAATCCCGGAGTCAGATGCCACAGACCCAGCAACAGCAATTGTGGGTATATTAACCAACCAAATGAAGGTGGCTGGTTGCACAGAAGAGGACTTAACTGCTTGCTATCGATTAGGCTCCAACACCAATAAGCCTAGGCCTATATTAGTCAGGTTCCAGAGTTTGAGGCGATGCAATGAAGTGTGGAAGAACAAGACACTCCTGAAGGGGTCTAGGGTCATCATTTCAGAATTTCTGACCAAATCACGTCATGATGTCTTTTTGGAGGCCCGCTCTCATTTCGGCGTTAAGCGCTGCTGGACAACAGATGGGAAAATAATCGTCCTTCTCCCGGATAATAAACGCAGTAAGATTGAACAGATGTTTGAACTTCAGCATTTGAAAACCAAGTTTCCCTCGGCTCAAAAAGCGCAAGGAGCTCCTCAGTCATCTGGGAAATCTCATGACGAACCTAAGACGGCACCAAAATCAGCGGCAGAGCGAGAAATCGGCAAGAGGACGACTCGTCGAAAGTAGTATGGCGGTATCTTGAACTTATTCATAGATGTAACACTAAAAACTTAGTTATCTATTCGAGGTAGTTATAATGTGTCTTTGAACATTATTTCGATCAACTTTCAAAATTACCAACATATAAAAATTTTGATTGTAATAGAACTGACAGATAAGTGATAATCATAGATTATGCACTTAGTAGTAGCAGCAGTAGGGTTTTTCTCGAAGAGAAAAGCAATGGAACTATGCCATACAGCCAACTCTTAAGTTTTATATTGTCAATATAGATTATACATTTACTTAATATATTTGTGACAATGACAATAGGATTTACGTTTTGTTTTTAGTATGTACATTTTCTGACTTAGATTAAAGTGCTTTGCCAATCTCGAAAGGAGCGTTTGTGAAGTAAGTTACAGTTGTAAATCTTTAGATTTTAGTTTTACGTTAGCTTTATTTATTTTTTAGTGTTTTCTATTATTTTACTGTATTTTTGTTTAGTATATATTTATATTATATTATCTTAGTATGTCAAATTTAGATATTAATGATGCCTTCTTCTCATGCTCTTCCTCAAGCTCGTCTGACATAAGCTATAGTAGTGCATTTAGTGAGGATGATGACTCAACTCATTTGCGAGACTTGATTCAAGCAAAATTTTCGCCGTTTCCTAAGTTCCTCAACATCGTTCACATAAACGCACAGAGTGTCCCAGCCCACTATCCCGATCTCTTGTCCTCTTTCGATTCCAGTGTCGTCCATGCAGTACTCATCTCTGAATCCTTTCTTAAACCTGCTCTTCCCTCTACTCAGTACTCTCTACCTGGGTATCGCTTACTACGCAACGACAGAACAGGGAAAGGAGGAGGTGGCGTTGCGATTTATCTTCGTTCTGATATTCCTTCTAAAGTTATTGATGCGTCCCCAGGTGAATATGCGCAGTCCGCAGAAAACCTATTTATTGAAATCTCCTTTCACCATACTAAGCTTCTTCTAGGCGTTCTTTATAGCCCCTCTTCTCATGTTGACTATTTCTCCTCTTTCGAATCTAAACTTGAATCTCTTTCCCCCCTTTATGATCATACAATAATTCTTGGTGATTTTAACACCTGCCTTCTGAAATCTGACAGCCGTGCTGAGAAACTTCGTGCGGTAGTTACTTCTCTCAACTTAAATATCCTCCCTCTTGCAGCTACACACTGTGCACCTCAATATCAAGACCACTCCCTTCTGGATTTAATTATTGTTTCTGAATCCAACATGGTTGCTACACACGGACAACTATCGGCTCCTTTTTCCTATCATGATTTAATTTATCTCTCCTACAAGATTCGTCCTCCTAAACCAAAACCCAAATATCTTTTCCTTCGTAGCTTCAAGGGTATAGGCGTGGAGCGATTGCGGGCTGACGCGAGGAATGTTGACTGGTCGACTGTTTTCGGCTCTGACACGATCGATGACATGGTTTTTTCTTTCAATAAAAATATCTAGCTTCTTTATGATAATCATGCTCCCATCAGACGTGTCAGAGTTAAACAGTTACCCTCACCTTGGTTATCCGACTCAATTAGGCAGATGATGGCCAGGAGAGATAAGGCTAAACGCAGATACAGAAAGCTCCCAACGGAAGACAATCTTACAACTTACAAGAAACTTCGTAATCGTTGCAATCGGATGTGTAGAGATGCCAAAAGACGCCATATTCATAGCTCCCTAGAGGGTCTGAACACATGCCAAATCTGGAAATTCCTTAATTCACTAGGCATTGGCAAACAGTTAAGCGAAACTTCCTTTACTATTAACCTCGACGCTTTAAATAAGCATTTCTCTCAAGCTCCCATTATTCTTAATGACAGTACAAAGTCATCTACACTATTACAACTTTCCAAAAGGCCTTTACCCATGTGCACTCCTTTTACTTTCACTCCGGTTACAGAGTGTGACGTTAAGAGATCCATCCTTTCTATTTCCACTAGGGCTGTGGGTGAGGATGGGATTCACCTTCAGATGATCCTTCTGCTTGTGGATGAGCTTGTCCCTATCATTACATATATTCTTAACTTCTCTCTCTCAAAAGGCTCATTCCCAAGTAGCTGGAGAAGGGCTCATGTTCTCCCACTTCCTAAGGTCCCTAATCCTTCCTCTTTTTCTCAGTTTCGTCCAATCTCAATACTTCCCATTCTCTCTAAAGTCTTGGAGGGTTTAGTCCAAAGACAGCTCACTATCTACCTTAATAAAAACAATCTCCTCAACTCTTTTCAGTCTGGTTTCCGCCAAGGCCACAGCACGGTCACTGCATTGCTCAAGGTCACTGACGACATTCGCCACGCGATTGATGTGGGGCAGCTAACCGTGTTGACCTTATTGGACTTCAGCAGTGCTTTTAACTCAGTAGACTTTGACATCCTTCTAAGTATCCTTGGATCTCTTAATGTATCTCCACTTGCTCTAACCTGGTTTGAATCTTATCTCCGGGGACGCTCGCAGTGTGTCCGTTCTGATGATTCTACTTCAAAATGGTGTGATTTAACTGCGGGTGTACCTCAAGGTGGCGTACTATCTCCTCTTCTCTTCTCTATTTTCATTAATGAAATTACTCAGGTGCTGACTTCTCACTACCATCTCTACGCTGACGATTTGCAGATTTATAGACATTTTAAAGCTGATGACGTTGCTTTAGCTATTGCTGAAATCAATGGAGATCTTGGTAGAATTAGTGCTTGGGCTAAATCTTTTGGACTTCTTGTGAATCCATCAAAATCACAGGTCATAGTAATTGGCAGTTCCTATAGGTACAACACGATTGACCACATTAATTTGCCCCCTGTGACGCTAGATGGAATTCCAATCGCTTATTCTAAAACAGCAAAAAACCTAGGTATCGTTCTTGATTGTCATCTCTCTTGGTCCAGTCAGATAAATTTAGTTAGCAGGAAAGTGCATTGCACGTTTCAGTCTCTCAAGCGTCTTCAGCGTTTCTTGCCCTTTGAAGCTAAAGTCACCCTGGCCCAATCCCTTATGCTTCCTCTCCTTGACTATGCAGATGTCTGTTTCCTGGACGCCGCGGAGGGGCTATGGGACAAACTGGAAAGGTTACAAAATTTATGCATACGCTTTATTTTTGGTTTACGTAAATATGATCATGTCTCGCAGTATAGATCACAACTTAATTGGTTACCTATCCGACTTCGCCGTGATGTTCATGTTTTATGTATGCTGTTCAACATCCTCAATAACCCAGCTGTTCCCCTGTACCTCTCGAGTACCAGATGCCCCGAGGTGTACCCTGTCGTACAAGTAGATCCCTTCTCCTTAATTTTCCCCCTCACTCCTCCAGCCGCTACGGCGGTTCGTTCACTGTGCACTCTGTGCGTCTGTGGAACTCAGTTCCACACTCAATCCGTGCAAGTCCCTCACTTGAGGTATTCAGGAAGGCATTAAAGAAGCACTATCTATCAATTTAGTATTACTTATATATATTTATTTTATGTATTTCATTATATATGTACGTGTATGTATATGTTTACGTTATTTATGTGTGTATGTATATATATGTAGTCTAATATATTATGTATTAGTGTTTTATTTTTATTTTTATTAAGTTCTTGTCTAGATTGTAAATTGTAAATTGTTTAGATTGTATTCTTCTACCCACTCATTTAAAGCTTTCCTTCGTTAAGAACGGTTAGCTGGTAGAAAACTCAATTGTTGAGTTAAGCTCGCCATTTTTTTATATCTTACGCAATTATTGTAATATTAACTGTGTGTACAATAAAGAATAAAGAAGAAGGAAATTCGTTCCTGTCCGGTGTCCCATGACACCACACATCTTTTTTTTTTTCCCTTATATCTAACTACAACTAACTAAACTAACTTACCTAATTACAACTACTATGTACAATACAGGGACAACAGTCAGCACCGTGGGGCCCGCCACCGGCCCCATGGCGCGGCCCCACCTCTACAAACCAAGGGGGGGCCGCGGCACTAGTTAGGCGCTCACCCGCTCGGGGCTCCCCAGAAGGGGAAGACCGTTGCGGGGAGGGAACGACGTCGTAGCACTCCCCAGACGGGGGAGTGGTCCACCCGCCCGGTTGTAGCAATGGGTCCCCATAGGGGGCCACCCCAACAATATGGGGGGGGAAACGGCGAGTGTGGAGAGCTCAGTCCCATGGGGGCACTCATTATGAGCACTCCCATATCACTCCGGTTAGGCCGACTATCTTGCCATAGCAGGGGGTTCCAGTAGCTCCCTTGGTAGCGCCCGACCATCAGGTGGTCTGGCGTGCAAGGGAGCTAAATTGCGGAGGTGCTCGTGGGGTCCACCGTCAGCCCGCTCGTAAAGATTACGAGCTAGCCTCCGGATGAACTCCTCGAGCGACTCCACATCTAGATCTCGGGCTATTACGTCATTTCTGACGTAAGGGCCTGCTCCTAGTATCGCGCGAAGAGCCAGATTTTGCTGGGCCTGCAACCTCTCCCGCATACTCTGCGGGATAAGGTGATACCAGGCCGCAGTTGCGTACGTGATACGGGAACGGACATACGTCTTGTAAATGCCGAGCTTGGTCCTGACCGGAAGTCTGGAGGACAACACCGGCCGGAGGAGATGCCTCGCATTGCGAGCGGCCGCCAACGCCGACATGGCGTGGGCGGTCATCCTCAAACTTCGGTCGATATTGACCCCCAGATACCGGACGCTGGATCCAAACTCGACATTGACGCCACGGAGACTGAGCTGTCCCGGGACGACTCTTGTACGGACCGGACCGAAAAGAATTGCCGCGGTCTTCCCCACGTTGACCGCGACCCTCCATCGGTCCAGCCACTGGGGCAGCAAGTCCAACAACCTCTGCATCCTCGAGATGGCCGCAGAGGGGAAGTTCGATGACGCGAAGTAGGCGCTGTCGTCGGCAAACAGCGCCAACTTCACGTCGGCTTCCCACGCTTGGAGGTTGCCCTCGAGCGTGGGAATGTCATTGGTAAAGAGAGCGTAGAGGACTGGAGCCAGGACGCTTCCCTGGGGAACGCCGGCCGTGACTGGGCGCACCGACGATTTGGCGCCCTCGACCGCGACAAGAAAGGATCTTCCCTCCAGGTACGACCCCAGCAGCCGCACGTAGGCGTGCTGGAGGTCCGTGTTCTGCAGCAGCTTGTAGATCAGTCCCGCATGCCAGACACGGTCGAAGGCCTTCTCGATATCGAGAAAGACTGCGGCCGTGTACTGGCGCGCGTTGGACCGATCCGCCAAGTGGTGCATAACTTGGACCAATTGCAGCGTTGTCGAGTGACCGCTACGAAACCCGAATTGCTCGGGTCTGAGAAGGATGTGCGGCGACACCCTTCTCAGCAGCAGCCGCTTGAACAACTTGCCCACATGCGACAGCAAGGTGATCGGACGATAACTGGAGGGATTTCTCCTGTCCTTGCCGGGCTTGGGCAAGGCAATAACCTTGCCCAATTTCCAAATTCCCGGAAAGTGTCCTGTGGACAGAATGGAGTTGAACAGTCGTGTCATACACGACACGATTGTTTCAGGGAAGTGGAAAAATGCGAGGGAGGGAATACCGTCCTCACCCGGCGACTTGCGCCTCTTCACCCGCTTGATGGAGAGGCGCAACTCGGAGGGAGTGATGAACTCATCACCTCCCAACGGTGGCACCGGGGAGGAGAGTAGGCTTGCTACGCTCTCTTCCACCAATTGGTGGAATGCGGCCTCTGAGGGTACATAGTTATTTGGAGCGAACTACCGCTCCAGCATTTCGGCCAGGATATCGGCACGGGCCTGAGCCGAGAAGCATCGGTTGCCCCTCTCGTCCACGAGTGGACAAGTCGGGGCAGGCTGATTTGAGAGCTGACGACAAAGCCGGTGGAGGGACACAGAGAAAGGATCCTCTCGGGCCTCCTCTATCCTCTCCTCCCAGGTATAGCCCCTAAAGGTGCTAATCTTCGTCGCCAGCTCCACTTCCAGCTCATTAAGCTCGCGCTTTATCCTGGGACAACGAGTTGTCGCCCAGAGCCTCCTCAAGCCCCTCTTCCGGCGAATAATCGCCTTCAGATGGGCCGGGAGTCTACCTCTGGGCCCGCTGCTGGGCACAATAGCCTCTTAAGCTACCAGAGAATAGATCGAGAAAAAATCACACGCACTCATACAAAAACGTTTAGAGAGAGAGAGAGAGGGAGACAGTGAGAGGGGGAGAGAGAGAGGGTAGGGAGAGGGGGGGGGGTAGAGAGAAAAAACTGCATGGAGAAACATAGCGCTTTTTTTTTACCTGACGATTTCTACGATTGCTATTGAAATATAATCGTAACGGAAAGAAAGGCATTGCTATTGAAGACGGTCCTGAATTTTATATTTGAGTCGTCTATTATCAAAGGTGGCAATCTGTGCATTTGGACAAAAAAAAATATTGATATGTCAATACAGATTGATTTGAATATAATCGTCTCCTTCAAAGAATACGGTTCAAAACCTGCATTAAATAAAGGTTAATACTTAACCTGTTATTTATCTAAGATGTCGTTCAGAAGAGTTTTGTGACTGCCAATGGAATACAAATTCAATAATTCGTTTTTCTGATTTACCAATAATTGTCCAAAAGTCAAATTGCCGGCTTTGATAATAGTCGACTCATTTATATAAATTGTAGTTATGCTTCGAAATAATTTTAAAGTAAATTCTAGAATTTATTTCCTTAAATTATTTTTGTTTATTAAAAACAATAACTCTAGGGAATCTTCACGATTTTAGCTAGTCTAAGCCAAAGTGATGTAATTCACGCACTTCATGATCCAGAGTTGCAACAATGTGTTCGCTGTTTCACTAACAATATAGCATATTATAATGAATATGATTGCACGGATGAAACGGTTTACTGATTAAATTTAAAATACTAGTTACCTACTTTACCTTAAAAAATACCGATATCACACATTTTTTAATGGATCTATGAGACTCTGTCTGATTTGTAGAAAATACAAGACATGGCAACAAATAATCGAAACCAAGGTAATTTCAATTTAAATATTTCCTATTTAATATGCAACATAAATCATAGGCAGGGTCAGTGGTGTAACCTACTTACTAACTTATATCTACTTGGTGCATAAGAAGCTAATAATAGTTTTATTTTAATAATATGTATTTACATATTATTATTATATTTTTTTTTTATGATTGAAAGATTACTGGTGGCCCGGAGGCCTTTCCAGTTTCACCAGGACACGTGGGCGAGCAAAGGCTCAGCCAGGAGGGGTGGGATTTGCTAACAGCTACCCGAGCGCCTCCGAAGGAGACCTAACAGCTCAAGAGTAGCTGCTTCGCGAATGAATCTACTACCGGATCGGAATCGCGACCCGCTGAGAAGATCCGGCGAGAAACTCAGCGAGCTGATTCATGGGTTAGGTTGCACGGCGAACTTTTTGTTGAGTTCGACGAGTACGGTTACCGAGGTCCCTAAGCCTGCTCCTAGTGTTAGAGCTGAAGGCGTCTAATGCAAAGGTTATTGGATCTAATGGATCCGTAAGGACGTGTCTAGGGCGTCGACGGTGACTGGCTCCTGCGTGATCAGGATTCGGGGAGAAGTCAGCGGCGGCAACGATAAGGCGATTATCATGACGCATAGCCTTATCGAAGTACCGTTCCGACGCTGTATTTCTGGATAGATTCGAGGCCCAGGTCGTCGTGTAGGTCAACGTTCCTCACGAACCACGGAGCTCCGACGGCTAACCTGCAAAAGCGGGATTGTAAAGAATGGAGGGTGCCTATGTGTGTGCGGGCCGCGTGAGCGAACACCACACTCGCGTAAGTCATGACGGGCCTAATGCAAGTTTTGTAAAGTGTCACCTTGTTCCGAAGGGACATTTTACTCCGCTTACAGATCATGGGGTAGAGTCAACCGAGAATAACCGCGGCACGGTCACGGACTGATTTTATATGCGGGCGGATTGTCATCGATGCATCCAGGGTAACGCCCAGGTACTTGACCTTCCTGGCCCAGGGTATGGGTTGTCTAAAGAGAGTAATCGGGGGTGTGAGATTCCTCCTCCTAATCCGGGAGGAAATCCGTGTGGAGCTTCCCCTCTGAAATAGCACCGCAGTACTTTTCGCTGGGTTGATGTCTATGCGCCATTTTCGGAACCACTGTCCTAGGGCTAGGGCTGCGCTCTGAAGCTTCTTCGCGATTAGAGACTTGTTTCTACTGGAATAGTAAACAGTCGTGTCGTCGGCGAATAAAGCTAAATGGGTCGGCGGCGACCGGGGAATATCGTTAACGAATAAGTTAAATAGGAGGGGTGAGAGGACAGAGCCTTGCGGGACTCCAGCTGTGAGAGATCGTGGGGAGGAGCGGGTTCCCTCGACTCGATATCGAAAAGAGCGGTTCGACAAGAAGTCCCGTATGATGAGCACGAGACTATCCGGCACGCCCATGTTGAATAGTTTGAAAATCAAACCGTTGTGCCAGACTTTGTCGAACGCTTTTGCGACGTCGAAGAAGAGAGCTCCCGTGTATAACGGTTTTGGTCGATTAAGCCCCACAATAATGTGCTCCGTGAGGCGGTGCACCTGTTGAACGCATGAGTGATTTGTACGGAATCCGAATTGTTCATCGATGAGAACGATTTACATATTATTAAATTATGATATTGTATAATAGTTAATACTAGCTTTTGCCCGCGACTCCGTCCGCGTGGAATAGTTACTCTTGCATAGCGCTCAATTTTACCCCCCACTCCATTTACGGAGAAAGTGAAAATATTTTGAAACATTCATTATTGTTACTCCACTTCTATTGGTCTTACCGTAATGTTATATAGCCTATAGCCTTCCTCAATAAATGGGCTATCTAACACTGCAATAATTTTTCAAATCGAACTTGTAGTTCCTGAGATTAGCGCGTTCAAACAAACAAACTCTTCAGCTTTATAATATTAGTATAGATAAACACCACACTCATTTGTGTGTCTTTTGTCTGATCTAATTTCAAAGTATGTACGAGTAGAACACATATGCTACAACACCAGAGACTTCTTTTCACCTTATTCCCTAATGTAGACTCTGGAATTTATTTAATCATATCTCTGGCCACCACTGAGTCGTGCGATTATATCCCCCTATAGTGTAATAAAAAAACTGGTATTTTGTAAATTTTTACATTCAGACATGCGTACATTTTCAAGTTGATCATATTATATTCAAAAACAACCTCAGATTTAAGGTATTTACTATATTTAATTGAAAACTGTGACACAAAATCGAGTAACATCTAGATTTCAATCATATAATTTCAACAGTTTTTCTCAAATAACATTATGATAAATAAAATATAAATCAACAGTGAACTCTGCATGACGCATGTCTGTTATTTAAATGTCTAAATGAATATTATGTGGCAAGCTAACAATTATTATGAAGGATAACTCGCTTGGTAATTAAGTACTTATGCTATGGTTTTTTTTAAATATACATTTAACTTGACCTAGCTACAAAACAAGAAAAATAAAATAGTCGTAGCACAATTAAGAATTATTTTTAATTGCGATCTACACATTAGTAAGCAGTAACTAGTAGGTAGCCGGCAATTTTTTTTTTATCAGAGTCGAGGTCGCAATATGTATAACAATATAAAAAATATATATATTGTTTGACTTTGCTTATTTCTACTGCTTATTTAGATTATTGATTTCAAGAACTTATTAATTTTTTTGAATTTTCATTTTTTTAGCCATAAGTTTCAAAATAGTATAATACTTGTAATAACTCATTTACTTGCCCTCCATAAGAGTCTCCTTAGAAAATTCGTATGTATGATATAATGACAGTAATTAAACGCGTCAAAATAATAAACAATATTGTAACTCAACAAACATAACTGTATAATGAATGACATTTCATTGGATTTTATACAAAAATATTGTCATACATATTAATTTCGTATGTTAGCCGAACCCGAACTTCACAACTCAAACGTTTTAGATATTATATAAAAAATCGGATTGCAAAAATGACTATGCTAAGTCATATTTTATA
Source organism: Bombyx mandarina (assembly GCF_030267445.1). Lineage (NCBI taxonomy): Eukaryota > Metazoa > Arthropoda > Insecta > Lepidoptera > Bombycidae > Bombyx > Bombyx mandarina. The sequence continues at coordinate 9,303,782 of NC_143229.1, forward strand.
TAACAGATTATCAAACAACGACTAGTTTAGTACACAAGGTTAGGTGCAGCTTTCTATAACTGTAGACCTACACTACGCCTAACCATGAGTAAAATATCTCCACCACCCATCAGCATCTCGAATGGCATCAACTCGAATGGTTGCTGCGCCGACGTACGGAATGGTAGAACAAGCTACGCATCGAGATAGAGCTCTGATCCTGGCGTTGCTCAGACACGGGTTGTTAAATTTTTATTGGTGGTAGGACCTCTTGTGAGTCCGCACGGGTAGGTACCACCACCCTGCCTATTTCTGCCGTGAAGCAGTAATGTGTTTCGGTTTGAAGGGTGGGGCAGCAGTTGTAACCATACTGAGACCTTAGAACTTATATCTCAAGGTGGGTGGCGCATTTACGTTGTAAATATCTATGGGCTCAGTAACCACTTAACATCAGGTGGGCTGTGAGCTCGTCCACCCATCTATGCCAAAAAAAGAAGGTTTTAGTTCTTTGAATAGGATACCTCGTCTGCCGCTCCCATCGCATGAGTGACAAGTCAACGATTCGCACCTGCCCTAAAAAAAACACTGACGGACGAGAAAAAAGTAGTAGCCGAGGCCGAAATGAAATACACGTATCTTCTAATTAATTTCCAGACACACTTTTGACCAGACATAATTAAACTTAGTTTAGTTAATAAATATAAACCTAATATAAACGTATTATCATTAAAACCCTTTCGCAGTTTATGCTAGCGTTTGTTTTACTCATTCTACAAATTTCGTTGAATTCAAAACGGGTTCTTCAAAATTACAAGTGAAAAAACGACAGAAACGTTGTTGAAATTACCCTTTTCTGCTTAAATTGTTTTTCTACGCTCACTTTATCGCAACTTCCCCTAAAAAAATGCTACGCGTGCAACTTGGTACACGTGAAAGAAGTTAAACTTCATTTGCGGTGCCTAGTATTGTTGTTTTCTTCATATTTCATCTTAAGTCAAATTTCTCTTGTAATAGGGAATGCTGTGTATAAGAGAAACGACCTCTTCATCATTTATATGTATATATTTTAAATTATATATAGAAAATTTTTTTTTTTTAATCCGTCATTAAACATTTGTTATTGAGATAGTTAATATGTTACTGCTATCTACAGGAGCAATGAGAAACTAATAATAAGCCATCTAGTGGCCGACGCCCGTAAACAGAATGTGTTTAAGAGAAATGACCTAGCTCGCTTTCTCCCTCTTTCCATGGTCAAGTGGTTCGCGAGACGCTGTCTCTTTTCTCAGTCTCGCTCATCCTAAATTTTATATTTTCTCTCTAGCCGTAACGAATCTGTCACGAGTTAAATTTTACTCTCAACGCGCCTAAAGAAGTTTCACTTCAAAAATATGCAAGTTTGCGCGATAGTGACCTTTTTCCATCATATAGTATTTTTGTAAAGCAAGAAAGCTAATAACGTTATGCGCTGAAACATAAGGAGCCGAAAGAATCAGCTAACTTCCTCCTTGAATAAAATTGGTTAGATGAAGTTACAATAAAATATCTGAAATAGGTTTTTACGTTTCCATGTGGAGTGTTTTGTACGCGAGGGTTGAAAGGTAATTTAGAGTTTGTTGTGAAAATAGTATTTTATGTATTTCCTATTGGAGTTCATTTCTGCTCAAAAACAACGGTACCATTGTAGTGAAAAATATTGTTACGTAAAATGGCGTGTTGAAAATAAACTGAAGCTTCTATGAGATTATATTCTTTTTGTGGTTCGTTGCTTTTTATTGTTGATAGAGCAGCCCACCTGGTGTTAAGTGGTTACGGTAGACACCACATGGCTTTCTTAATAAGATATCGTGGCCTAACGGATAAGACGTCCGGTGCATTCGTGTTGAGCGATGCACCGGTGTTCGAATCTCAGGCGGGTACCAATTTTTCTAATGAAATACGTACTCAACAAATGTCCACGATTGAATTCCACGGTGAAGAAACAACATCGTGTAGTAAAAATGAAACCCGCAAAATTATAATTTGCGTAATTACTGGTAGTAGGACCTCTTGTGAGTCCGCGCGGGTAATTACCGCCGCCCTGCCTATTTCTGACCGTGAAGCAGTAATGCGTTTCGGTTTGAAGGGTGGGGCAGCTGTTGTAACTATACTGAGACCTTAGAACTTATATCTCAAGGTGGTTGGCGCATTTACGTTGTAGATGTCTATGGGCTCCAGTAACCACTTAACATCAGGTGGGCTGTGAGCTCGTCCATCCACCTAAGCAATAAATAAAATAAAAAAAGATATCTTCGATATATATTCGTCCCTTTCCTACACTAGCTCAAATTTAAGTTAGTCTCCGCACGATGGATATATCTAAGAATTTCATAACATACAACAAGAGAGATACAAACGAGACGTATCAGGCCACATAACGCGGAATTAGTAGATCTCAATTTGATTTTGGAGTAAAATAAAAAGCCCCAAAAAAAAACGTAATCACTATACCATCAACACAATGTAATACACCACAAGTCTCAATGTCAAGGTGGCATCCATGTTAAGGTTTGAGGTTCAGTTTGTTCAGTTCATACTACTACGCAAAAAAAAAGAAACTGGTCTTTTAGTATTCAGTAAGGCTATTAACGGATCTGTGTTTCACTTTCCGCTTATATCCAATCAATGATTTTACAAGACTGTAATCCTTGTTAGACTTTACTAAATAAATACACAGCTTACTATCATATACCTCTGAATAAAATAATGTACCAAATAAATATGGCGATGGATGGCACTGGACTAAGGTTAGATAGAATTACCGTAATCATAAAAATTAGCCTCTGATTGCTAGTTGATATCCTAGACAGTTCAAGGTATTATAACAAACTTTATTACATTTACAAAGTTAATTATGTTATCGATACTTAATATTATAAAGAGGAAAGATTTGTTTGTTTGTTTGTATTGAATAGGCTCCGAAACTACTGAACCGACTTGAAAAATTCTTTCACTGTTTGGAAGCTACACTATTCCCAAGTGACATAGGCTGAAATCTTTTTTGAAAAAAATTAGGGATCCTTACTAAAACTCTAAATATAACCCAAGGTGTAAAAAATTACCTAAAATATTCTTTACATCGCGTGCCCTGCGAAAACTATTGATGATAGAATAAAATAATGTACTACGACTTTGTAGAACACATTATTATTTACAAAAAGTGTCGCAACAGCATTTGTCTAACTATTGTAGTTATGCAGCAATAAGTGTTATTTTATTTAAAAAAAAAAATCGACGTTGAAATTTTTGTTAAAGACCCGAGCGGAGCCGGAGCGGGCCGCTGGTTGTAAAATAAAAGAATCAATGACTCTGTTGCATGACGACTGCTGTATATCCCTGGAACTGCGGATCGAACTCACATTTCGACATTAAAGAGCTAAACTCCAGTATCGAACTACCAATCCTTAAATGTTCGGGTAAAGTTCTACGGTGAGAATTGACCGGTCGTTACCCTCGGGATTTTTATTAAATAAAATATTACAGTTGAGCACTCTACCTTTTTTTTTCCTACCTATGCTGATAGCCTTGAGAGGCTATTTCAGCTTCACCCTAACGTAGGTGAGCTCACGGAGCTCAAACCAGAGTGTTGCCAACACTGGCCCTAGCAAGAGCAGTGCTTCACAGAATCTACCACCGGAAACGCGATCACTGAGAAGATCCGGCGAGAAACTCAGTGGGCTGTGTCTGTGGGTTCCACTCTATCAAGGAAACGACTGATAACGTAAAACAAATGTATATGATACCGTTATTTAGTGGTGGTTTACTGGTGGTAGGACCTCTTGTGAGTCCGCATAGGTAGGTACCACCATCCTTCCTATTTCTGCCGTGAAGCAGTAATGCGTTTCGATTTGAAGGATGGGGCAGCCGTTGTAACTATACTTGAGACCTTAGAACTTGTATCTCAAGGTGGGTGGCGCATTTACGTTGTAAATGTCTATGGGCTCCAGTAACCAATTAACACCAGGTGGCCTGTGAGCTCGTCCACCCATCTAAGGTAATAAAAAAAATTAATTTTATGTAATATTTATTAGATTGTTAGATGGAATAATTGTACTAGATAGTCTATTTTACCGCTCATCTAGAAGTAAGAAGAAGAAAGACATGGAGTCAAAGACTCAATTTTATTGAGTAACGACTGTTTCACTCTTTAAGTCGGAATGCATGACTGCTTCGTAGCAGAAATGGGCAGGACTGTTACACCTCACTATGCAGGCCAACAATACATTATACAATCAGTAGATGCTGATCAAACATCAAAGTACCCGTATACCTAGTCAGGTCATAAATTTTGTCACATGTTTAATGTAAAATAATTGAAACAAGTTTATTCATTATGTAACCATTCATATACCAAAATGAACTTAACAAAACATAGATTCTTATGACACTAAAGTTTATTTAAAATGACCTCCGTGATTTTGAATACAGGCCTTCAATCTGCGCGGCCAGTCGTCTATCGCAGCACGAACGAGGTCCATGTCAAGATCGGCGGCTCCCTTAATCAAGGATGTCTTGAGCGACTCCAAATTGGGATGAGGCTTTGAGCACACCTTTTCCTCCAAGTGTTGCCATATCTTGTAATCTAACGGATTCAAATCTGGACTGGAGGAGGGCCAGTCTTCGTGCCGGATGAAGTCGATTTCACGCGCCGCCAGCCAGTCTTGTGTGCTCTTCGCTCTATGAGCTGGCGCCGAATCTTGTTGGAATACCCAGTGCCTGTTATTGAACATGGTATGAGAAACAGGTTCCACAAGGTTCATCAGGACTGTATTTTGATACACAACTGCATTCGTTTTTACACCTTTCTCACAAAAATATACCTCTGTTAAGCCCCAATAAAAAACTCCCAACCATACCATGAGCGAGGATGGAAAATGACCTCGTTGGACACGCGGAATACGGTTGCTCGCTTCTTCACTACTGTGTGCGTACACCTTATCATTTTGTTTGTTGTAGTTCTCTTCTACGGTAAAAATTTTTTCATCCGAAAAAATAATTTCCCGATATTTTTTTCCCGCGTACCGCTTCAACAAAGCGCGGCATCTCTTCAGTCTCAGGTCCATTAGACGAGCATTCAAACGATGTCCTGTTTTTCTTCGATATGCCCGAAGCCCTAAGTATTCATTTAACACCCTTTTCAACGTGGTTCTGCTTAACCCCATCTGAAGGGCCAACAGTTTCTGCTTACGTTTGGGATTTCTTTGAATTCGCGCCTTCACAGCTTTTATCACTGCTGGGGTCCTAACAGACCGAGGGAGACCACTTCTTGACCTGTCATCTACACTAGAGTCTTCATTGTATCGTTTGATGGTACGATAAACGAATCTTTTGGTTATATTCAAAATTTTCAGTATGTTAAAAATTTTAATTGGCGCGTAACCGCAACGATGCAACGCAATAACTGCAACACGGTCTTCTATAAGCGTCCACTCCATATTTAAAAATGAGTAAAATTCTAAAAGTATACATTTTTATTTTCATGAACAATTCGAAATTCGAATTCAATAAACATTTTTGTGGCCAGCATTCTAAAAGAAAAGTTTTTACTGTGTGACAATACTTATGACCTGACTAGTTAGTACTTAAGATCGCTGCCACTCGTTATTCAGTGCCTTCATTATCACCTTCAAGGATATGCATTGGAATAGTTGGGATAGTCTTATTTAAGGTTGACACAATTTTTTATAATTGTATATCAGTATTTAAAATGAGTAGTCTGATTGAAAATATATACTTGCTATTTACACTTACTTCCGATATATTACCGATAGCATAAATCATTCCCATTAAGCTATAAGGTGATGTAGTAAACGAAGTGATATTCACATTAAAAAATTTAGCTTCAAAAAAAAATTCGTTCATTGTATTAATCGCCTTCAGAATTTAATAACTCGTTCCTCGACTAGAGCATCATTTGTTCCAGGGAGATCCCTAAGGATGTTTTGGGTATGCCTAAACTTGAACAGTTATTAAATTTATATTATACGTACACACGCCTTCAAGCGAAGGTATATTTTATAATAGTAAGCAGTCAACGGCAGTGTGTGTTATTAAACCGCGTGGGTTTGAAGTAATGCTCCACACCGCAACAGGTAAAGGGTTTTTCATTAAGAGCGCTCGATCTTAAAAATTAAATAAAAAAACCTGTTTAAATGATATCGCCACATTTTTTTATTTATTTTAAAGGGTATTTAATGACGCTATGTATGGAATATAATTTCAGCCAAATGGCCGCCGCGATTCCGCTGTAGATGGTGTATCCTGGTGGACCAATGCTGTATGACATTTCGCATTCGCATAAATAGGGCTCAATTTCACGAAGGATGCGAGCTATGTTGACCTTCAGGGCGGCAATAGACTGTGGATTGTCTGCATAGACTAGAGATTTCAGGTATCCCCACAGAAAGTAATCGAGCGGTGTTAAGTCACATGATCTCACACGTCTTTAATTTTCTCATCCAACACTACATGACGATCACGACCTTTTACTCTTGACAGGGGTAAAAGAAGAAGAAGAAATTTAATGTTTCCCGTGCTGTATGGCAAGTGGTGCCGCCCTGTTGGAACCACATGCTTGTGAGATCCATACTATCTATCCTAGGGTATAAAAAGCTTGTTATCATCGTCCGATATCGGTCTCCAATGACAGTGAGTGCGGCTTCTTGCGCATCTTCGAAGAAATAAGAGCCGATGATACCGCCGGACAAGCGTGTAGCGTTCTGTGATGAAATGTTACGACTAAATAAGTGTTCATGCCAAATTTGACTGCTATCGCTTTACCTAGATGGCAGCAATGAGCTGTCAAAGTTCGAACGGCCCTATTGAAAAACCCTATACTTACAGAATGTTGCTAAGTTAGGCAGAATTTTAATCATAGGCATAATACGGTCTCGAAGCTATCAACTGCTTTAATTTTATTATTAAAAAACAAATTGATACCTCTAAAGTGGCTAGACATGTCCTACTCAATCTTGTCTTACTGGACCCAACAAAGGATTATCTCCATTCTAACTAATTTAACCGTAAAACACCATCTGTTTAGAAAATTCAAACAGCCATTGAACTAATACGCAAATGATAGTATCTTCGTTTCAATTATTTGGCGTAGAATGTCATCACTCTATACTTTCTTGTATACTATAGATGATTAAGGGATTCAATGACCATAAGTGCTTTCTGACTATCATAGCAGCAAAGTGTGATCGCCAATCGGCATTATATTTGTACATATTATATCTGAAAAGAAAACATAATCCTTTCCGCTATGTAGATTGGGGCATCATTATCTCAAACACAGCCGACAAAGGTCCACTGCTGATTAAAGGTAGATGCCAATTTTAACAGGTCGTTAGTCCAATTTAGTCCAAAGATAGGACAGCACTTAAGAAACATGAGACTTCGAGTTCACATGCGAAAATAGGTGCGAAATTCACGCGGTCAATGGGCTTGGATAAATAAAACCAGGTGAACAGTGAGTCTGCATACATGTTCCAATAAAAAAGAAAGATCGAGACTACGAGATCACTGTGTCAAGGTAAAATCGTTTGAACCGCACCAGATCTACCAATAGAACCACGATAATTATTCGAATTTACCTAAATACATCACGACTCGGCCAGGCTTTTAACCACAATGCGTACAATCAACGAATCCTGATAATGTCGTAACTTTGAAAATAAACATTCCATAATATGTACTATTATGTATTAGATGCAAGGCTTTGGCCTTCGTGTGGTCAGTGACTTTGGAGAGGCTCGGCGTTATGTGAGCGAGTTTGGGTTATATAATAAACGAGTTAAATGTAAATACGTATGTATACGTACGAATATATAAAAAAATATAATTTTATTTTAAAACGGTGTCCGTGAACCAGCCACTTACAGCCACTTGGCAGATTTACCCAGAGCTTGGCGCATTAGAAATAAAGAGCAATAGATTAAAGTGGAAAAATCTACCCAAATGCTTTGAACGGAAGAGCCTGTTCTCTTCTTATAGCTAGTGTAGACTCAAATCGACTTGACAACGTTCAAATATTAGAATGGCTTATCCACGATTTCACCAGCTAAACTTTGACGCTGCTCATTTGCACTTTGTCACTTGCAAATTATAATAAACTAGCGGCCCGCCCCGGCTTCGCTTGTGTAGTAGAGCACGCGATGTAAAAAATTTTAGGTAATTTTTTTACACATTGGGTTACATTATTGGAGTTTCAGTAAGGATCCCATTTTTTTTTTGAAAATATAATAATTATAGCCTATGTCACCCGGGAATAGCGTAACTTTCCGACAGTGAAAGAATTTTTTAAATCGGTTCGGTAGTTTCGGAGCCAATTCAATACAAAGAAACAAACAAACAAATCTTTCCTCTTTATAATAATACTAGCGACCCGCCCTCGCTTCGCTTCGGAAACATTAAAACACACATGAAACAAACAAAAAAAATCAGGGACAATGTCGGCTTCTAATGGAAAAAGAATTTTTCAAATCGGTCCAGTAGTTTCGGAGCCTATTCGAAACAAACAAACAAACAAACAAACAAATCTTTCCTCTTTATAATATTAGTATAGATATAGATATTAGTATTAGTATAGAAGTATAATAGACTAATAATAAATTAGAAAATTATAATTAACAGTATTGTCTTTGCCTATTGTAGATGCACACATAACGGTGCCCTTAGCAGCAAACGTAGTGTAGTTGTTCCAACACAATAAAAAATGTGAGTTAACTTTTACGCGTTCGAGAAGTTAAAAACTCGCGGTAAGCGCATTTTTAGGGTTTGTTTGTATGACACATTCTCTCATTCACTCATTCTCTCATTCACTCATTCTTTCATTCACTCATTGAGTTTTCACAAATATTTATTTTAAAATATATTTGGAAGACGTGAAAATACTCAGATATCCACTTATTATCTTATATACTTGTGTTTTATGTAATTTCTTCCTACTCAATTAAGAATTTATGCGCATTTAGTTACAGATTTATCTGAATGTCCAAGGATCTTGATGATAGTCTGTCCCTATTAATGAAAAAGTACATGTCGTTATAATTCGTGTTTTAAAAATCGAAAGAGGAAAAATATCAAACCATATTGTCACTTTTAAAATTCCAACTGTGCAATTTTTCTTACATTTAGATATATTTATATTTGGTTCTAAATTTACTACATCCACAAGTAGTGGTAGGACCTCTTGTGAGTCCGCGCGGGTAGGTACCACCGCTCTGCTTGTTTCTGCCGTGAAGCAGTAATGCGTTTCGGTTTGAAGGGTGGGGCAGCCGTTGTAATTATACTTGAGACTTTAGAACTTATATCTCAAGGTGGGTGGCGCATTTACGTTGTAGACGTCTATGGGCTCCAGTAACCACTTAACACCAGGTGGGCTGTGAGCTCGTCCACCCATCTAAGCAATAAAAAAAAAGTTTTATTACACTTTAGTGGCCAATTTTTTAGAATCCTTAAAACCTTGAAAAGCTTGCATCAGACGCGTAATGCAATATCAATGCAATTCTGACTAGGTTACTAGCACTGCTAACCGCCTTGAATGCATTCTGGTTATGTCTCAATTTTAGTCTAATTACAAATACGTGGCTTACAAAATAATTTTTCTAATTCCTATATTCTGTGAAGTAAATGCTCGAAATATTTTTAAAGATATTTTATTTTTTATTTTTATTTTACTAATTATAAGGTATATATAGTTTTAGTTTGATTAACTGAAAACGTATTGATTTTGTTTAGTTCCATATAGTAATACATTAATTGTATCTCAAGTCTTAAAGAACTTGCTTGTACAAATTGTACATATTGCATAACTTCGTAAAAGATGAACTACGACCGTAATATACGAACTTAAAAACATTGCTCAAAACGTTTACTCTTACGAGATTATAAATGCAGACAAATTTAACGTCTCGATGTGTCCTTGAATAATAATAATAATAAAAAAAATGTAATGGACGTAACTCGACCTTGTCACATGACCCACTTTCCCATGTAACGCACGATCCCACCAACTAGCAATAACGCAACCCGATGACAGGGCTAGCCAGCACTTGTGGAACGGATTAGAAGGCAACGTTGCGTGAAAAGCAGGCTTCTTGGTAAAGCGCCGAATTTATGCAACCGAAATACAAAAATAATACAATACTGTTTTTCGGTCGTGCCGTTCAGTGCATACTCGTGACCCGATATTGTCGCACTATCGGATCGGTTCGTGCGGTTAACGGGATGTGTGACAGATTAGTTTTAGTTTTCGCCACGGCGATTGCAGCAAGCTTGGTCGGCGGTTCTGCAGCTAAATTAGCACGTAAGTTATTTTCCGCATGCATAAATCGAGTCGGCAACCTTGGATAATATATTCCTACATTGTATGAAATGTTGCACTATTTTTTGTCGTTTGACATACTGTATTTTCATTCTATGCTAAACAAGTATAGTCACAAGAATGGTGATACCTATGAACGACGACAACCATTCACCATTAAGTCTCCCATATGCTAGTTACTCTCTACCTTCGAAATCAATAAAAAAAGTATTGAATAAAATTGTTTGAATTACGAACTTGATTGATTTAATGTTACTGAAAGAGACAATACGGTTAAATCAAATACGTATTGGGCAATCAAGTACTTAAACATGTTGTTTTTTTTGGGATAAAAAATATTCAGACCGTGCAAAACAATAAGTCAATCCTTTTAAAAGTTTCTGCTTAAAAAAGGACAAAGTACAAGCTTACTTCCCCATACATTCAGTCGTATTAATATTTTAGCATTAAAAATCACATTTATGACAAATTACTGAATTTCATGACATTTTAGCTTTTCATGTTAAATACCTATACCGAAACAAATTATCTTTGACTAAATTCACGTAAAGCCTATACAATATTGATGCTGATATCACTATCGTAAAAATAGTGAGTAAATACTTATAGCAGGGCTTGCACATATGGGTAACGTAAATACTGTCATGGGAGCAAGGTCGATTTCCGCAAAACCTGTATTGGCTTAATAACGACAATGACACACATAAGAAATATTGTAAATATTGTGTTTTTTTTAATAATTACAAACGAGTTTTGACAATATCTATCCACTACTCTGACTCTAGTTTTTGGAATGCATCATTTCTCACTTTTTGTCGTAGCGCCATTTTAGTTTTCGTCTCCTCCCTCTTTGTGGGGAAGAAGAGAGAGAGAGAGAGAGAATACACTTTATTGCACACCAAAACACAATTTACATTCAAAAAACAATAAAAAAAAACAGATACATTTGTGCAATAGGCGGTCTTATCATTAAAAGCGATCTCTTCCAGACAACCGTTTAATTTATAGAAATTCTGGAAAATATGTATAAAAAATGTAGCAGGTATGTTGCGGTGTACTATAAATAATACATTATCATAGAAAATATATACATACAAAAACAAAATATATACCGTTTACATAATATAATATGAAATATATACCAATATTTATATATAGAAGCGGGGATATAAATGTTCTCTACTTCGTACTGTCTTCTGATTACTTCCATTGTGGGATCTTCAATACTTATTTACTTTAGGAATAACACCACATTAACCGTGATTAAGTAATATCCAGCTGAATAAATTAGTCTATGTTTATTTGTCAATAGCTAAATTTAATTATAGCCCAAATGAAGATGGTGATGTTGTCTTTACTCTAGCTATTTGAGTTACGATTTCATCTTCAATATCAGTGGATCCAAGCCACAGTTCAGATATTATTTAACGCTACACCTTGACTTTATTCGAATTAGTCATACAAGCAGTTCACTTGTTTTTGTGGCAAATCAATAGGTACTCGGATTTTGCCAAACTGCCAATTCCTATAAACCTTTGGGATTTCTGGGAAGAGTACATTGACAAACTATAGATTTGTTTACACAGTTATTCTTTGTGTCCGTTTCTTAACTCATATAGATATGACGTGTCTTTTAACTTATTCTACGTGGACATTTTCTTGTCTAAGTTCCTAAATTGAGGTACCGTGAACATCGTTTCTCTTTTTTTCGTCCATCTAACCATTTTCAATTGATTAGCTACGAGCAAAAATCATTTGCTTAAAACAATAACTTTTATTTGCCATATATGGGACTATTAGGCCTTATTCAAGTGGTTAGGAATGTTTAATTTTTGCATAAAGACTACCCAACAAGTTATTAATTAGAATTAAATGAATTGACGAGGCCGACCTCTTTGAAATACGATTATTTCTCCTCAACTGTCCGTAGTGACAGTGCTGTTTTTATTTATTTCGTTCACCACTACTTCTTTGGATTGATCAATTTTCAACCTATCATTTCCAAGATCAATACGCCTGTCATTTTATAATCTGACATCTCCTGGTTGAATGAATACAAGAAGAATTACAAAAATATTGAACCCATTAAAACCACTTAGTTTCGTGTAATTTGGTTGCAATTGTTACTGTTACAGCAATTATTTATCTATCTTATCTACAAACACGAGATGTAAACAATAAGTGGGACACTGACCCACAATTACTGAAGTTTTTCATTTGTTTTAGGATTTTCAATTTATGATCCATTCAAATAAAACACTTTCTATTACAGACATTAAACTGTGTTGGGATTGCGAATAATTTTTGAGTAAGTTTTATATTACAAAATTGTTTTCACAAATTATTTATCCTTTATGGACTTTTAATATTCAACAACTTCTATATAAAGTTTTACTTAATTATACGAACCACAACAAACCAACAGAAAAGAACAAGTATATAAAGATCCTATCCAAACACTTTAAAACATCATTGGTCCACCACATTATTTAAAATGTCACATTAAAGTCGTCAAAATATTGTTGTAAACAAACAATACCGACCTTATAAAAAGAATGACGTTCATTTTTGTAATATTTACACGTATATTATTGAGGTCACCGCCAAAGAACTTGTCATTAAATACATCGTCATTAAATACATGTCATTTAATACATAAATCGTTATTCCAGAGAATTACCTCATCTGTGTTCGTGTTTGTTCTCTATACTTGTAATTTAAAGCCTTTTTGAGTTTCAACAGCATGGACTACTTAAAGTTTCATATTATCGCAAAATATCGACTAAATTACGATTCAATATTCTAGTTTAAAACTTCACTGCCTTTAGAAATGGCCTTAGCAATAGAAGATTACGCATTTAAAAATGTGTTTTAACCTTCTTTCCCTGACTTTGTCCGCTTCAGAATTTTTCTTTCTTTCAGCTGATTTCATCCATCCGTGCAACGATACCACACCAGCATGTCTAATACAAGCCACAAAAGACGCTATACCGGAGTTCTCGAAAGGTCTACCTCATCTTGGGGTGCCATCACTTGATCCGTTTATCATTGAGGAGCTGCCTATTCAATTACCAGGAATCAAAGTCACTTTCTATGGTGGAAAAGCGACGGGTTTGAGGAATTGCGAAGTTTTGAATGTCGAGTAAGTAAGCATTTTGATAAGATAAATGTACACTGAATTTTCGCCAAGGTGAAAGACTATATTGCGGCCTATCTTATAAAAAGGCTGCTACAAGATAGATACAATTTTTTTTTTTTTAACGTATGGTAACGGGAATACCGAGCCGAACCGAAGACATCTCCTTAGCAGTATGGGAATCCTCAGTGATAGGCTGTGCCTCTGGCATCGCTGTCATCCACGAGTGACGGTGTTTATTAACCATCAAATGAGCCGTGTGCTCTTCTGCCAACAAACGCAATATCAACAAAACATGTTATAGTACTGTGGGGCTTCTGAAGGTAAAACTTCATCAGTCTTTACAATTGAGACTTAGAACAAATAAATGAAAGTAGTGGCGTTTACGTTGTCTATGGACCCCGGTGACCATGTAGCACCAGGTCAGCCGTGAGCTCTTTTACTCGGCTGGTAAATAAATAAGTAAAAGTTGACGGTTCATGGACGGAACAATTTCTGAATTCAACGACATGTAAATGGCTTAAAGTAAACAGTACGAACTTTTCTCTAGTGTCAGTATACCGTTGTCGGAGAATGCAGACAATGGTCTTTCTTCTTTAGTCCATTGAAGTAATTCCCGTGGAATAACTAACTTCTTTTTTTTTTTTATTGCTTAGATGGATGGACGAGCTCACAGCCCACCTGGTGTTAAGTGGTTACTGGAGCCCATAGACATCTACAACGTAAATGCCCCACTCACCTCGAGATACAAGTTCTAGGGTCTCAGTATAGTTACAACGGCTACCCCACCCTTCGAACCGAAACGCATTACGGTTTCACGGCGGAAATAGGCGGGGTGGTGGTACCTACCCGTGCGGACTCCCAAGGGATCCTACCACCAGTGATTACGCAAATTATAATTTTGCGGGTTTGGTTTTTATTACACGATGTTATTCCTTCACCGTGGAAGTCAATGGTGAACATTTGTTGAGTACGTATTTCATTAGAAAAATTGGTACCCGCCTGCGGGATTCAAACACCGGTGCATCGCTACATACGAATACACCGGACGTCTTATCCTTTAGGCCACGACGACCTCAGTCATGATAGCCAGGAGAAATCAAAACTCCTTCTCTGCATTAGCATTATTATTTATTCATCAATTTATAATTGATGTAACTAAACGCACAAATGAACGAAATAGCAATTATATTCAGAGTCATCGCGTTAGAATTTCATGCAATCAATTCTCCGGAAGTATTGCCCTCTGGACTGGAACATATCGGGTTTTTTTTTCGCAAATCGATCGTAGCGATACAACATTTCTAGGTTAGCAATTAATTTAAACGGTGTTTCAAGTTTTCTTTTCGTTTTCCATTAATCAACAAAACACCTTAGTGAAATAATATGCTACATTGAACTGATTAATAATACTCGTAAATACCACTAAAAACAATGTTTTTTTTTGTATTCAATTGATTTGTAATATTCATGAATAAGACGTGTAAAAACAATCTCTTGATCTCTTTTTAAAGTATTGATTACAATACAATAGATAATACATAAATTTAAAAGGCAGAGACCTCATCAGTTTTAAAGAGTTTCAGTCTTTTGAAACCGGATTGGAATTCTCCAATCGCACAAATTTCAAAACAATGACTGTATGTAAATTTACATGACAACTTGGTCTACCCTTTCACTTATTTCGCAATGGAATCCTAAATACAGCAATTAAGGAAACCTTGGAAAACAACGCTGCAGTGGCGTTCCCACGGTTCTATCCTATGTGGACTGCGTTGACGAAATCTTTTGTTTCGCTGTCGTACGACAAATTAGTTTTATTATTGCACGTTTACAAAATTTCCAAATAGGTAATTCTCTTTTGCGTTTTATCTTTGAGAGATATAGGGTTTTTAAAAGAAATGCACAAGCCTTTTTTAAAAAAAAAGGTTTTTTATTATTCGTTATTATTCATTTTCAACGAGTATATTTTCGCCATCGTAAAGGAAAATCATTTATGCCATTTAGACAGAACTCTAGAAATTTTAACGCCACTAGTGCTAAGTACGTGAAGACATTCAACTTACATTTTTATTACATTTACATATATATATATATTCCTAATTATAAAAAGCGGTCAGCTAGGCCTGGATATGGCGAGTACGCAGGCTTTTACCTATAGCTGTCGACTGCCGATTTTGTAGCAATGCAGCCGAATAGCACATCGAGCAATGTGGAGTCTCGCAGCGTCTTCTTCTTGCCCCTAACGCACATATGAGTTCGGCGCGACATGTCCTCTTTTTTCCATTTCTATCAATATTAAGCTACTTAGGGAATTAACATGAGCTTTACGACCACCTACCTGACGTTACCCCTCCTTGGAAATGCTGTCCTTAGCAGATGATGGTTAATAGAAGAAGATTCTTGGTCGCCTTTTGTGACACCCACGGGACGATATGGGTCGGTCTATTTTATGTCGGGAATCGCATGCCATTTTGCGATATCATAAAACAATAATGGCGAAGATTGACGAGTAAGGGTTGTTGTTCATTCTGAGTTTCGTCATCGATGTCTTTTCTATGACTGAGGTTGGCTTAACGACGCCATTCTAGTATATGATCTGGGCTTAGTCACTGTATAATATTTGTCCTGTATATATTCATAAAAAGGGCCAAGTTCAACTTTATAAAAGTAAAACAAACTATTAAGAACGTTCTCTGAATTACAGTTAGTTTATTTTCTTTCCTTTCTTTTATTTTCATTAAAGACAACGTTAGCTTTACGTTTAGTGGTTCACTCATCTATGCCAAAAAAAGAAGTTCAAGTCTCAACTGTATTTAAACAAAGCATTTTCTACAATAAAAGAATTAAAGCCCGATTCTGCGGTATCATCTACCGTTTTTTACAAAGCCAGAAAAGAAAATAAATATTTGATGTTTTTTTTCCAGAGCTTACCTCGAGAAGAACGTTTTCAAAATAGAAGTTCGCTGCAATATTACCATCAAGGGGAAATATACAGCGGTAGGAAGATTGTTGTTATTCCCTATTAACGGCGAGGGTGACTCTAAGATTAAAATAGGTACATAAAGTTTTTATTTAATCAATTGAAGTAAATAAACAAATCCTTTTGCATAGCTGATGTGTATTTTTAGTTGTACAACGTTAATTTTTTTACCAGCACCATGGAAGTAGCTATCCAACGTACAATGTAAATGTCGCATGCATTCTAGTTCATAATTGAAGTGGAACTCTCAATTGTATTATTTCACTTTTTAAACACGGACGCAGACTGCTTCGTGGCAGAAATAGACCAGATAATGGCCGTACCTATCATTCATACTTGTCCATAGGCTTCCATAGCTGATTAGTATCAACAGGACCACGGGCAGCAATAAACATATTTATTAGTAAAAATACTATAATAAGAAATTTATTTCACTTTTTTTCAGTGAACTCTGTAATCAAGCTGAACATTCACACCAAATATTACAAAGATTCAAATGGCCGTGATCATTTCGGCATCAAAAACTATAAATTCAACTTTGATTATGGCGAAAGGATACATTACACCATTACGAATCTTTTCAAAGGAAACCCAGAATTGAGTAAGTGTGATTTTAGAAAAACAATAACCAAAAAGTCTTCGATCTTAAAACAAATGATGTTGTAGATCAAACTTAAACTATGTTTTTTTCTTAAATTACCAAATTTTAGCAAGTAAATTTTTTTTTTTATTGCTTAGATGGGTGAACAAGCTCACAGCCCACCTGGTGTTAAGTGGTTACTGGAGCCCATAGACCTCTACAACGCAAATGCTGCCACCACCTTGAGATATGAGTTCTAAGGTCTCAGTATAGCTACAAAGGCTGCCCCACTCTTCAAACCGAAACGCATTAATGCTTCACGGCAGATATGGGCAGGATGGTATCTACCCGTGCGGACTCACTATAGGTCCTACCAGCAGTAATTTCGCAATTTCTAATTTTACTGATTTAATTTTTATTACACGATGTTATTCCTTCACCGTGGAAGGCAGGCACACGTGAAGAATTCTTAAGTACGTATTTCATTAGAAAAATTTATCGGTACCCGCCTGCGGGATGCGAACACCGGTGCATCGCTAGATACGAATGCACCGGACGTCTTATCCTTTAGGCCACGACGACTTCGAATAAAGAACTAAACCTTCCTACTTCAACGCATTAGGACTTTCGTTCTACACATTTCTCGTGTGCAGACCAAAAAGTACTAAAAAAGCAAATAAAAATAAATTTTGATTAAGGAAGTTACTGACTCCGACGAGAATCAAGCCCGGAGCCTGTGGCACAATACTGTTTGTTACTGACCAACGAAGCCGTCAATTTCCATGATAACTAGACGTGCCGCATAATTTTGTCCGTAATTACAATGTACAATTCAGAAATAATAAAACACGTTGCATTTGCCGAGGACAAAGAGTCACTTGCGTCAGTCTGTGCCTTAAATAGTACCAGTCAATTTGTAGGTGTGTTAGTACGAGTAAGTTAAATAACGAACCAGAGAAATGTATGTCTTTAATGTCTACTATGAAGCGCAGTTGTAGTACAATTTTTTTGAATATTTTATTTCATTATCTTTTTGTAAATATTAAGTCAATAATTACAGTTATTTTTGTCCACTATCTACTCATGCGTCGTATTTAAGGGTGGAAACTTGCTTGGTTTTTATTTACCTATTCTATGTGGATATTGTGCTATTCGTATCCCAATTATGTAAATAAAAAGTACATGATGTGATAATTCGGGTTGTAAATTTTATTTGTGTAAGCCTACTCTCATTCCAACTCTCTCTCATTTCCAACTCGTCGCCGTATCTCTTACATGCTATTTTTTTATTGCCCTTGTAGGCAGACGAGCATACGGCCCACCTGATGATGAGTGGTTACCGTCGCCCATGGACTCCAGCAATGCCAGGGGCAGAGCCAAGCCGCTGTCTACCGCTTAATACCCTCCACAAGCCCCTTTTGAAGAAGGACATGTCATAGCGCTACGCTAAATAAAATATATATGTTTTCACAGGTAATACGGTACTCCAATTCCTGAACGAAAACTGGCGGGTGGTCACGGAAGAATTCGGCCAGCCGGTCGTGGATTACGCCCTGAACGTAACAGTAAATACGGCAAAGAAATTCTTCGATGCCGTTCCATACGACGAGCTATTGAACGTGCCTATCCCAAAATATTAATTGTGATATTCATAAATAGAAGGCTGAATATTTTGTAACGATTTTGCATTATTTTTGGGGCTTACTTAATCATAATAATTTTAGTATACTTTTAAGTGTAAGCTTTAAGCGGGCGTGAAGTGAAGCATAGGCCAGGAGAATGCGACGGCAACTAGACGCGATCACCATGAACGTTTTCCATCCCACCTATTAAATAATAATGATACAGATGAATTTCTTAAGTCTAAATTAGTGTCGTGCTTAGTATTGTCATTAGCGGGGACTTCTTATGAGTCCGCAAGGGTAGGTACCACCACGCTGCCTATTTCTGCCGTGAAGCAGAAATGCGTTTCGGCTTGAAGGGTGGGCCAGCCGTTGTAACTATATTAAGACCTTAGAACTCATATCTCAAGGTGGGTGGCGGCATTTACGTTTTAGATGTCTATGGGCTTCGGTAATCACTTAACATTAGGTGGTCTGTGAGCTCGTCCACCTATGTATGAAATTAAAAAAAAAAGTGTGCAATTCACACGTGGTAGAAGTGAAACCTTCCAAAATTAAAATACAATTATCCTAAACGTCTTAAGTATATGTAAAATTTTGTCATTAGTAAATAATTGTAAGGTAGCGCCCTCTGTGAATTGATATTTTAATTTCACGTATAATCCTAAATTAAAATTCACTACAAGAGCTTTCATACACACGTTAGTATTAAAAAATCTCACAGATGGCGCTGTATTAAATAGTATGTATATTTCTGTCTCATTCTTTGCTGGCTTTATCCTACACATTTTTGTATTTGTGTCTCTTACCTGTCGTTTTTTCCGTTGCATCCGGTTTGAAATCACAACGATTCTAAAGAAGTTTTCACTTCAAAACCATTCTAAAGTATATGTTTTATCAGAAAATTTATACCAGCTCGTGGGATTCGAAGACCGGCACAGTCGCATCGCTCAATGCAACGGGCGTCTTATCCTTTAGGCCATGACGACTTGATCTCACGAATCTGTCATGACCCACACCACATTTGGTTTGATGTAGACTACGCCATTTATTGAAAAAGGAAAATCATATTATAGTTCTATTGGTGAAAGAGTAAAAAATATCATTTAAAAAATAATCGAAACTAGCTCGAACAGAAAAGTAATTATTGTTGCTGAGAACGCAATCACGTTGTTATGCCCATTAAATCCTGTAACTAAGAAGAATGTATGTATATATATTTCCTTACCAAATCGAAAGAAGTAAGCTCAACACTCAGAACTCGAGAAGACATTAAGAGTAAACCATAACGTGATAATTACCAATCCATCTATGGCTATGTGACTGAAAATCCGGTTTCAAACATCAAAATGTATTTTCATAATATTATACTAGTGTTACAAATAAAATTTAATAAATTAGCAAGTCAAATCGATCCCATTTCAAAAATAAAAAACAACTTAATTTAATTACTCTTCACATAATTAGAGACTAACAATAAAATATTTTATAATTACCACTCGGTTTGTATTATTCTATACATCTTGACTTATAATAATTGTCGTTCGAAGTTTATTCTATTGTTTTAATTTTAATTATTATTTGAAACTATAAACAATAGCCATCAAATGTGTTTGTAATAAAATTAAGGTCTTCCGTTATATTATTAATTATAAGGTTCTAGATGCAAAAAAATTACCTTAATCTTTTTAATTTAAAGGTAGGAAGCCTACATACACGTTTACTAACAATTAAAAATATTGTTAAAGCAGTGTGAGGTGCGGCTCTTAACAGATATATAATGTAACCCCCTTAGCCCACCACTATGGGGAATATCTTTCCGACCTCGGTATAGAGGAGATAAGGACTGTTTTGGAACAGCATAAAAATAAAGCAAGCGAGGATGACGGAATTAGTACTGAATTGCTGAAGTCAAGTGGTACATCAGGTGTCAACCATTCCTGCACAATGTTCAACTGCGTCATCCAAAGTACGACTAAACCGGAAGCTTGGAATAAGGGTACTGTCATTTGGGTACTTTTCTTTATGAAGGGAGACCGTGCTCTTCTTAAGAACTACAGGCCTATTTCAATTTTTAGCCATAATTATAAGCTGTTCTCGAGGGTCCTTACTAATCGTTTAGCTTCTAGTTTTGAGGAGTTCCAGCCTCCATAACAGGCTGGCTTTCGCATTCTGAGATACGTTATTCAAAAGACTAAAGAATACAATGGTCTTCTGTGTCGCGCGTTTATGGATTGCAAAAAACCCAACGACTCCTCGAAACTTCGGCTGCTTTGGAATCCTTACAGTGATTCCTAGTCGATTATCGGTACGTATAAGTGTAAATGAGTTTATAATAATATGAAGGCGCTATAATGACAGTTCAGAACCAAGACCGGTAGACAAACCCAATTGAACTTCACAAAGGAATACGAAAGGGTGACGCTATATCGCTGAAACTGTTCACTGATGCTTTTGAGACTGATGATGAAAAACATCGAACAAAGACGTCGTCTTAAGCTTTGTCTGCAACTGAAGTTAGCATTGCAAATGTGAAGGAAATAATTACTAAAAATCCTCATTCAAGCTTGAGAGAGATAATTGCTGACCTTTCTGTATCTCACCAGTCGGTCCGTATCATCTTAAATTATCACTTGAGATTTATTCATTAGCGTAACATTTTTTTTAAACTCAATAAATACAATCAAGTGACCACCTTATTTATCAGATATGGCACCAAACGGCTTCTTTCTTTTTCTAAAACTCTAACTACTACTTTGTGGCAACCGTTTTCATTCGGCATAAGGCATAAAGGAGAATTTGAAGCGAGAACTGAGCTCATAAATGGGTAAATTATAACTGAAGACGTAATTCTTTCGGTTACCATAACTAATAATGTAATCATAATAGGTGTGATTATTAGAAACGAAATGACACGCTGTAGTTATTCAGGATGTATTATATATTTCATTAGTTGACCTCTTGAGGTCGAGTTGTTTCTAGCAATTATCATTTAAGCTCCGCTTAAAATAATCATTGTTTCCACTGTCAATACATAGGTATAATAAAACATTATAGTCCAGTGTCTATACATTGAAAAACACTGCTAAGAAACTATATCTACGTTTTCTAGAAGAATTTACGTAATTACTGTTGGTAGACCGTTTTGTGAGCCACCGACTACACCGATACTATCATCCTACGTATTTCTGTCATGAAGCAGTAATGCGATTAGTTGGGAGAGTGGGACAGCTATTGATGGCTTATACCTCATGTCTCAAGGTGGGTGGTAGAAAGTCGTCGTGGCCTAAAGGAAAGGAGAGAAGACGTTCGATGCATTCATATCTAGCGATGCAACGGTGTTCGAATTCCGCATGCGAGTACCAACTTTTCTAATGAAATACGTACCCATCAAATGTTCAAGATTGACTTCCACGGTGAAGAAATAACATCGTGTTATGAAAATCAAACCCGCAAAATTACATATTATTTGCGTAATTAATGGTGGTAGGACCTCTGGTGAGTCCGCGCGGGTGGGTACCACCACCCTGCCTATTTCTGCTGTGAAGCAGTAATGCGTTTCGGTTTGAAGGGTGGGGCAGCCGTTGTAACTATACTTGAGACCTTAGAACTTGTATCTCAAGGTGGGTGGCGTATTTACGTTGTGGATGTCTATGGGCTCCAGTAACCACTTAACACCAGGTGGGCTGTGAGCTCGTCCACCCATCTAAGCAATAAAAAATAAAAAATAAAAATGGCTTAAAGTAAACAATACGAACTTTTCTCCACTGACAGTATACTGTTGTCGGAGAATGCAAACGACGGCCTTTCTTCTTTAGTAAATTGAAGCACTTCCCGTCGATGATAGCCATTAGAATTCAAAACTCCTTCGAATTTACCTTATTATTTATGCATCGATTTAAAATTGATGTAACTAACGCACGAATGAACGAAACGGCAATTATATTCAGAGTCATCGCGTAGAATTGAGTGCAATCAATTCTCTGAAAGTACTAGTATTGCCCTTTAGACTTTTCGATTTTTACATATCGGTTTTTTTTCGCAAATAGAACGTAGCGATTCAATATTTCTAGGTTTTTTTTTTGGTCAAGAGGAAATCGCCGGACTTTCGCCCTCCCCTGGGGATGGAGGACGGGGCATGTCGGAGTCGAGCTAACTAAAACCTCCTGTCGCTTAATAACCCGCGTCCCAACCTCTCATGAGACAGAACTCATGAAAAGGCAAAGGGGGGAAAGCGAAGCGCTTAGTGAGGAGCACATCTCTCCCATCACCCTCATCGGGACGCTGGACCGGACTCTCGGTCGGCAAGCTATCCGAAGCCCGCGTAGATGGCGCCGGATAGAATGGGTTATTCTACGGAATACCCCGCTGGGTCAGAACCAGCGCGGGCCTAAGATAGCGGACCTTCCATCACCCGCATGCTCTTGCATAAAACGCGTGCAGAACAGCTTACACATTGTCTTCTTAGGTTCCCTTCGCCGGTCCCCAGACAGACATGTGAGGGGGGCCCGAAACAATTAGAGGGCCAGGGCTTAAGTGAGATCCGCCTCCCTTGGCCCCCGCTCGACGGCGACGGGCTTGTGCGTCTCTCTTGCGCCCCGCTTCCTCCTTCTGCGAGATGGGGCACTCGCAGAAGTCGAGCATCGCCTTCCACAACTCGTCACCGCTGAGCATCGATGCCACGACACTCGGCAACGACAAGTCGTTTTGCGACGTGGTCACGGCGCCACCCCTTCCATGCGGGGCAGACGACGAGCGTGTGCTCCACTCTGTCGAAGTTGCAACCACAATGGTGGCACTCTGTCATCGGCTCGGCTCCGATCCGGTGCAGGAACTCACCGAAGCAACCATGCCCAGTGAGCATCTGCGTGAGCCGGAAAATGAGGCGTCCTCTGTCACGATTCACCCAGTCCACAACGGCTGGGCAAATCGCCTCGACGGTCCTACGACCAGCCGTAGGATCGGCTAGCCGCCTGGACCATGACTCCAGCACGGACCGCAGAGATTGCGGCCTCAGTCAGCCTGTCACTGATAGTCAGCGTCGAGCGCCTTCGCCTCCAGGACCCAAGGCGGCTTCCCAGCCAGTACACACGCCGCCTCGAAAGAGCGATAGCCACGGATGATCCTGACCTCAATGGTGCATTGTGGCCGTTGCAGCAACTTCGCTCGGGCACCCCTCAGCACCCAGTCATACCCGATATTCCACAAAAGAGGGTCGAGCACCAACCCCTGTGGAACACCGCGCACGACTGGGAACCGGTGCACTATCCCACCATGTCCGGTACATAGGAACTAGAGCAAGGTGTTAAACGCATTGGCGATATCGAGTGACACTGCCAAGGCCACCCCGCCCCTGGAGACGGCCTCCTCCGTGCGGGCCCGCACGCGAAAGATTGCGTCTACGGTTGAGCGGCACTCTCGATAGCCATACTGCTCCGCCGACAGATCGGGTCCCACCCCGACCAGAAGCTGGATGATGTGAGCCGCCAGAATACGTTCCAGCAGCTTGCCCACCGCATCCAGCAACACGATGGGACGGAACCCGGCGGCGGGATCCGCCGGGCGATAAAATGTTTCTAGGTTAGCAATAAATTTAAACGGTGTTTCAAGTTTTCTTTTCGTTTTTCATTAATTAACTATACACTTTAGTGCAATAATAAGCTACATCGAACTGATTATTAATAAATACAAAAATAACATAAAAATAAACAACGCCGCGGTGGCGTTCCCAAGCTTCTCTACACGGGAGCTCTCTTCCTCGATGTCGCAAAATCGTTCGACAAAGTCTGGCACAACAGTTTGATTTTCAAACTATTCAATATGGGCGTGCCGGATAGTCTCGTGCTCATCACACGGGACTTCTTGTCGAACCGCTCTTTTCGATATCGAGTTGAAGAAGCCCTCTTCTCCCCGCCACCTGTCACGCCTGGAGTCCCGCAAGGCTCTGTCCTCTCGCCCCTCCTATTTAGTTTATTCGTCAATGATATTCCCCGGTGTCCGCCGACCCAGTTAGCTTTATTCACCGACGACACGACTGTTTACTGTTCGAGTAAAAACAAGTCCCTAATCGCAAGGAAACTTCAGAGCGCAGTCGTAGCCCTTGGACAGTGATTCCAAAAATGGCGCATAAACATCAACCCTGCGAAAAGTACTGCGTTGTTATTTCAAAGGGGAAACTCCGCACGGACTTCCTCCCGGATTAGGAGGAGTGATCTCACAGCCCCGGGTGATCGGGCCAACTCATACCCTGGGTCAGGAAGGTCATGTACCTGGGTGTCACCCTACATGCATCGATGACATTCCAACCACACATTAAATCAGTCCGCATTTATTCTCGGCCAACTTTATCCTTTGATCTATAAGCGGAGTAAAATGTCCCTTCGGAACAAGGTGACACTTTACAAAACTTGCATAAGGCCCGTCATTCCGTACGAGTGTGGTGTTCGGTCACGTGGTTCGAACATACATAGACATCATCCAAACTCTACAATCCCGCTTTTGCAGGTTAGTCGTCGGAGCTCCGTGGTTCGTGAGGAACGTTGACTTACACGTTGACCTGGACTTCGAATCGATCTGGAAATACATTAAGTCAGAGTCGGAACGGTACTTCGATAAGGCTATGCGTTATGATAACCGCCTTATCGTTGCCTCCGCTGACTACTCTTCGAGCTCTGATCACGCAGGAGCCATTCAGCGTCGACGTCCTAGACATGTTCTTACAAATCCATCAGATCCAATAACCTTTGCATTAGACGCCTTCCACTCTAACACTAGGAGCAGGCTTAGGGAACCCGGTAACCGTATTCGTCGAATTCGATAAAGAGTTCGACGTGTAACCTAACCCATACATCATGTTATGTACGCCTGACGGCACGTACAAAAGAAAATCAAACTACAAAGATACAATTGTATATTACAAAAAAAAATGAATAAATTTTCTCAAAAAAAAACTTATTAATTTAATTAGAAAAAAAAAACACTATTGATGACTACTCGCGGGGAGTGGATTCACGGCATAGGGTAGTTTTCTGGTCTTTAAAAAAACCTGTGTGCTCAGGGAACTTGACCGTTCGATCCGTGACGCGTGGGGGTCTTCACAGAGGAAGGTTCCACTGCCTGATGGGGAACTCGGAGACGGTGCGTGATGGTTCACGATCCGTACTTAGACGTGCAGCCCTTACTTTGTTATCCGTACGGTGGACCCCCAGTTTCCAAGGGGGTTGAAAAATAATGCAATTTGCTTTTAATTTTCCTGTTTATATTTGTGTAGGACTGATTGTACTACTTTTAAAATGAGAACAAATAATCGCAAATATGGATCACTTATAATCGTCGTGCGAACTCTCCGGCGTCGAAATTACCTCCTTTTCCTCCTGCACAAATTCGTTTTTATGTTTGTATCGGAACGCCCTACTTTTTCCCTGTGGCGACAATGCGCACTGACCGGACTTCTAGATCTTTCGTATGAGACGAGTTAGAAATATGGAAAGAACGGCTCAACCGAAGCAAGTCACGCCCCAAACTATTGTCCATATTCCAGAACACACCTGTGGTACTGAGATAGCAATAGTCAAATCGAACTAAATGGAATCATTCACAAGCAGTCGACCCGTTGTTCGCTATTGTATTTTGTTTTCGAAATTACTAGTCACCTACGTTGTGGGCGTTTGTTATGGGATGTTCCAGAAAGAATTATGGTTATTATGAAGTTATAGTCATGATAGTAAGAATGAAAACCGCGCTCTTTAATTAGTGAGTTAAAGAGCGCGGTTTTCATTCATTGTAACAACTAGGTATTTTGTTTGTTTGTGTGTTATTACTTTTTGTATTAATTTTATATTTTAGAATTTTGTTAAGATGTAACAATCAGTCCGCTGAGTTTCTCACCGGATCTTCTTAGCAAGTCGCGATTCCGATCCAGTAGTAGTTGCGTTCGCAAAGCGGCTGCTCTTGAATTGATAGGTCTCCTTCGGAGGCGCTCGGGCAGCTGTTAGCATACTCCTCCCCTCTCGGCTGACCCTTTGCTCCCCCATCTGTCCTATTGAAACTGGAAATTTCTTCAGGGCCAGCACTAATCCTTCAATCATAAAAAAAGGTTCTATCCCGTGTGGACTGCGTTGACGAAATCTTTTGTTTTGCTGTCGTACGACAAATTAGTTTTATTATTGCATGTTTACAAAATTCCCGAATATATCAGTTTGGTGTTTTATCTTTGCGAGCTAGATACTTGTTGATACAGTACACATATTTTGTTGTTATTAATGTTTTAAAATAAAAATGCAAGTATATGTTTTCAAATATTTTTAACTACATATTCATTAATATTCATTTTTGACGAGGACATTTCCGCCATCGTAAAGGAAAATCATTTAGGCCGTTTCGACAGAACTCTAGGGATTTGAACTTCACTAGTATTAAGTACATGAAGACATGTTATGTGTTTTGTAATGAAACAAAGAACCAAGTTGTTGCTCGCCAAAGAGTTTATTATTATTATTTTATTAACTTATTTCTACACTTACAATTATTATAATTATTTTCGAACCTGCAAAGAGAAACAACATTGAAAGCTATTGCTTCAATATGTAGACTTTTTTTAAATCTGCAGGTTTTTTTAATCTATTAAGAAAGCACGTTATATTTTTGAATGTCCAACGCCAGAGAGCAAATCCAATTATAGAATGAACATAGCTTCCACCATAGATAATACTATTATGATGCCGAAGCTAATGCGCGGGAAATTTAAATGTAATTAATGAAGGGCCAAGAGAGCTTCATTTACAGACATTTAACACGAACTTTGAGTTTTGCAGTGACTTCTTCTTGTCCCTAACGCACATGTGAGTTCGGCGCGACACGTCCTCTTTTTTCCATCTCTATCAATATCAAGCTGCTTAGGGAATTAGAATGCGTTTTACGACCAACACCAACCTGACGTCAACCCTCCTTGGAAATGTTGTCCTTGGCAGATGATAGATAATAGAAGAAGTTTTTTGGTCGCCTTTTGTGACACCCACGGAACACTATGGATCAGTCCATTCTAAGCCCTGAATTGCATGCTTTCTTGCGATATCATAAAACAATAATGGCGGAGATTAACGAGTTAGAGTTGTTGTTCATTCTGAGTT
This sequence comes from Bombyx mandarina, assembly GCF_030267445.1. Classification (NCBI taxonomy): domain Eukaryota; kingdom Metazoa; phylum Arthropoda; class Insecta; order Lepidoptera; family Bombycidae; genus Bombyx; species Bombyx mandarina. The sequence goes on from NC_143229.1 coordinate 9,331,576, forward strand.
TCGTCATCGGTGTCTTTTCTATGAATGAGGTTCGTCTAACGACGCTTTTCTAGAATACGATCTAAGCTTAGTCGCTGTATAATATTTGTATAGAATCCTGTATCTATTTACAAAAAGGGCAAAGTTCATCTTCATAAAACAAAGAAAATATTAAGTACGTTCTCTGCATTTCAGTTAGTTTATTTTCTTTCCATTCTTTTATTTTCGTCAAAGACAGTGTACGCTTTACGTTTAGTTGTTCACTCATCTTTTTTTTTTTTTTTTTATTGCTTAGATGGTTGGACGAGCTCACAGCCCACCTGGTGTTAAGTGGTTACTGGAGCCCATAGACGTCCACAACGTAAATGCGCCACCCACATTGAGATATAAGTTCTAAGGTCACAAGTATAGTTACAACGGCTGCCCCACCCTTCAATGCCAAAAGAGGAAATTCAAGTCTCAACTAAACTAACTTAAACAAAGCTATTTCTACAATAAAATAATTAAAGTCCGATTCTGCGGTGTCATCTACCATTTTTTACGAAGCCAGATAGAAAATAAATATATTTGGTGGGTTTTTTTTTCCAGAGCTTACCTTGAGAAGAACGTTTTCAAAATAGAAGTTCGCTGCAACATTACCATCAAGGGGAAATATACAGCAGTAGGAAGACTATTGTTATTCCCTATTAACGGCGAGGGTGACTCTAAGATTAAAATAGGTAGATAAAGTTTTTATTTAATTAATTTTTATATCAATAAACAAATCCATTGCTAATGTGTATTTTTTGTTCTAGAACGTTAATTTTTTATCAGAACCATGGAGGTAGCTGTCCAACGTACAATGTAAATGTCGCATGCATCCTACTTATAACACATTGTAAATTATGTTCTTTTTTAAATTTACAAATTTTAGTAATTTAACAAATAAAGAACTGAACCTTCTACATTCAACGCATTAGAATTTTCGATCTAGACATTTCTCACGTGCAGACCAGAGAGAACAAAAAAAGCAAATATACTTCAATTTGGAATACTATTATAAATATATGTCATGAAGTTACTGACCCCGACGAGAATCGAGCCCGAAGCCTGTGGCACAATACTCTTTGTTACTAACCAACGAAGCCGTCAATTTACATGATAACTAGACGCGACCTGCGGTTTCGTCCGCATTAAATTTGTAATTCGGAGATAATGAATCACGTTGCATTTCCCAAGGACAAAGTCACTTGCGTCAATCTGTGCTCCAAAAAGTACCAGTCAATCTGTGGGTCCGTTAGTATGTCAAATAACGAAGCAGAAAAACACTGTCGTATTTAATAAAGCAGATATACCCGGAATTATCCGGATCATATCTTTCTTACAATTCTACTATGATTCATAGCAGTAGTTCTATTTATTTTAATGTTTTAATTTATAACCTTTTTGTAAATATTAAATCAATAATTTCAGTTATTTTTGTTCACTCACTCATGCGTTGTATTAAGGGTGGAAGCTTGTTTGATTTTTGTTTACCTATCCTTATACCTTCAATATCCTATGTGGATATATTGAATTATTCATTTCCCAAATAAATAAACAAAAAGTAGAGTAGAGAGAGTAAAGACTGTAAATTAAATATGCGTAAGCCTGCTTTGTCATTTTTGCGTGAGTGATTTTTTTTTTTTAAATGAGGGATGCCTTTTGGCCTTTCGGCCACTCCAGTTTCACCAGGACAGGTCGGCGAATAAAGACTCAGCCAGAAGGGGTGGGATTTGTTGACAGCTGCCCGAGTGCCTCCAAAAGTGACCTAAAACTCAAGGGCAGCTAGCTGCTTTGCGAATGAATCTACTAGCGGATCGGAATCGCGACCCGCTGAGAAGATCAGAGGAACCCAAGATTTGAAGAAACTCAGCGGGCTGATGCATGTGTTGTGTGTGAATAACAGGCATATTTTCATATTTATAATTTTGGTTTTATAACGATTTTATTCGTTTGTTTTATTTTATCCCCGTCTAAATTGTCTAATATGATGATGAGTTCGATGCGCGAACTAGCCCATAGACACAACCCATTGAGTTTCTCGCTGGATCTTTTCAGTGGGTCACGATTCCGATCCGGTGGGAGATTCCTCGAAGCATTGCTCTTGCTTGGGCCAGTCATAGCAAACTCTCTCAGGCTGAGCTCCGTGAGCTCGTTTACTAACAAGAGCGTAGCCGGAATAGATTGGAAAATAAAATGTTGCTTAATATACTCCGTCCCACATACCTACGATAAACAATATTATCTTCCCCGCTATTAATTTCCTATTCTTTTCCTCTACTAATTGTACAAATATGATATTATTTTATATAATTATTATATTTTTAATAGAATAGATAATAATCAGAATATTAATCAAAAGAATACAATTTTTTTTTTTAATATTATTTTCGTATTAAATTTTTTTCAAAAATTTTATAATTAGTATGAAAATACAAAATTCAAAATTTACATAATATTTATTTGAAATAGGTAATAATAATAAATTCAAGACCGAAAAAGTTGTTAATAAAATATCTGTGGCGTAATCAGTATCTAAGTTACTCGTAAAACGATTTGCAATAGTAAAACGGAATCCTGCAAAGGAACGAATTTTAAACTCAAACGCGCTTAGTCTCATTGTTTCGTATTTCGTAGAGCGGGGTGCCCAGGGCTATTTTAAATAGCGTTACGTCATTTAGTACCGAGCCTAGCATGATCGTTAACATGCTGAAGAGAAAATTTTAAATGATGAGTTTACTTCAACTAAACTTTTTTCATTGCAAAAACTGAAGCTAAATATACTATATACTTTTGCGTCAGAACCATTATTTTCTGTATGTTTTAATTTTCCATAGAAAGCCTTTTAATAGTTCACGTACAACACGTTAGACAGATTTGTCTCTGAACCACACATAATGAAGCCATAAACTAATAAGTCACAGTTTTAAGTGTCCGAAATTAAACTTTTATTGCTGCGTGACAAAATCATTAGGTATATATTTTTAATTCACCATGATGGAGTAAATTCTGAGTTTTAGAACAACGTTTACATAAAAGAGACTAAAAATACAAGGAGCTCAGATATAATTTAAATATCAACAGACATGCGACTGGGATGTTCAAAATATTTTCTTTGTTCAACGAAACAAAACAATTGTTTCCATTTCCAACTCGTCACCGTATCTCTTACGTGCTACGCTAAATAAAATATTTATGTTACCACGGGTAATACGGTACTCCAATTCCTGAACGAAAACTGGCGGGTAGTCACGGAAGAATTCGGTCAGCCGGTTGTGGATTACGCCCTGAACGTAACAGTAAATACGGTAAAGAAATTCTTCGATACCGTTCCTTTACCAAGAGCTATTTATTGAACGTGCCTATCTCAAAATATTAGTTGTGATATTCATAAATAGAAGGCTGAATATTTTGTAAAAAATTTGCATTAATTTTGAGACTTACTTAATCATAATTATTTTAGTATACTTTTTACTGGTGGTAGGACCTCTTACGAGTCCGCGCGGGTGGGTACCACCGCCCTGCCTGTTTCTGCCGTGAGGCAGTAATGCGTTTCGGTTGGAAGGGTGGGGCAGCCGTTGTAACTATACCGAGATCTTAGAACTTATATCTCAAGGTGGGTGGCGCATTTACGCTGTAGATGTCTATGGGCTCCAGTAACCACTTAACACCAGGTGGACTGTGAGCTCGTCCACCCATCTTAGCATAAAAAATTTAAAAAAAAACTTTTAAGTGTAAGCTCTAAGTTGGCGTGAGGTGATGCATAGGAAGAAGAAGAAGAAGAAGGGTCGTCGTACCCCCTTTCGGGGGCACGGAACGGGCCTCGGGGCAAACCCCACTGCCCGGAACGAAGCTCCCTGCCACACAGGGCAGGGGTGAAGTGTTGCAAGACGGGATTAGGGGGGCTGTTCGTATGCGCGTTCGGCGCACTCCACATCGACAAAAATATATACATAAACATAATACGATGGGCTTGAACTTAAGCGACGGCTTGATGCCCGCGGAGGAGTCACCCCGGCGCCGGCTGCTGTCCTTTGCTTGATTTTTTTTTTTTTTTTTTTTTTTTTTCTCTATGACTAACTAACTAACTAAAACTAAACTACTATACTAACTATTAACTAAACTATTTACATTATGTACAAAGCGGGACAACAGTCAGCACCGTGGGGCCCGCCACCGGCCCCATGCCGCGGCCCCACCTCTACAAGTCAGAGGGGGAGCCGCGACACTAGTTTGGCGCTCACCCGCTAAGGGCTCCCCAGAAGGGGAAGACCGTCGCGGGGAGGGACCGACGTAAATCACTCCCCTTAAGGGGGAGTGGTCCACCCAAACGGGCGGTAGAAATGGGTCCCCATAAGGGGGCACCCCAACAGTGTGGGGGGAGATGAAGTGTGTGGACAGCTCAGTCCCATGGGGGCACTCATTATGAGCACTCCCATATCACTCCGGTTAAGCCGACTATCTTACCATAGCCGGGGGTTCCAGTAGCTCCCTTGGTAGCGCCTGACCATCAGGTGGTCTGGCGTGCAAGGGAGCTATATTGTGGAGATGCTCGTGGGGTCCACCGTCAGCCCGCTCGTACATATTACGAGCTAGCCTCCGGATGAACTCCTCGAGCGACTCCACATCTAGATCCCGGGCGATTACGTCATTTCTGACGTAACGCCCTGCTCCGACTATCGTGCGAAGAGCCAGATTCTGCTGGGCCTGTAACTTCACCCGCATGATCTGCGGGATGAGGTGATACCAGGCCGCAGCTGCGTACGTGATACGGGAACGAACATACGTCTTGTAAATGCCGAGTCTAGTCCTGGTCGGCAACCTGGAGGCCAACACCGGCCGGAGGAGAAACCTCGCATAGCGGGCGGCCGCCAACGCCGACTTGGCGTGGGCGGTCATCCTCAAACTCCGGTCGATATTGACTCCCAGGTATCGGACACTGGGCCTAAACTCGACATTGACTCCACGGAGACTGAGCTGTCCTGGGACGGCTCTTGTGCGGACCGGACCGAAGAGGATAGCCGCGGTCTTCCCCACGTTGACCGCGACCCTCCATCGGTCCAGCCACTGGGGCAGTAGGTCCAACAGCCTCTGCATCCTCGAGATGGCCGCAGAGGGGAAATTAGAGGACGAGAAGTAGGCGCTGTCGTCGGCAAACAGCGCCAACTTCACGTCGGCTTCCCACGCTTGGAGGTTGCCCTCAAGCGTGGGAATGTCGTTGGTGTAGAGAGCGTAGAGGACTGGTGCCAGGACGCTTCCCTGGGGAACTCCGGCCGTGACTGGGCGCACCGACGACTTTGCGCCCTCGACCGCGACAAGGAAGGATCTTCCCTCCAGGTACGACCCCAGCAGTCGCACATAGGCGTGCTGGAGGTCCGTGTTCTGCAACAGCTTGTAGATCAGTCCCGCATGCCAGACACGGTCGAAGGCCTTCTCGATATCGAGAAAGACTGCGGCCGTGTACTGGCGCGCGTTGGACCGATCCGCCAAGTGGTGCATAACGCGGACCAATTGCAGCGTTGTCGAGTGACCGCTGCGAAACCCGAATTGCTCGGGTCTGAGAAGGATGTGCGGCGACACCCTTCTCAGCAGCAGCCGCTCGAACAACTTGCCCATATGCGACAGCAGAGTGATCGGACGATAACTGGAGGGATTTCTCCTATCCTTGCCGGGTTTGGGCAGGGCAATAACCTTGCCCAATTTCCAAGTTCCCGGGAAGTGTCCTGTGGACAGAATGGAATTGAACAGTCGTGTCATGAATGACACGACCGTTTCGGGGAAGTGGAAAAATGCGAGGGAGGGAATACCGTCCTCGCCCGGCGCCTTGCGCCTCTTCATCCGCTTGATGGAGAGGCGCAATTCACTGGGAGTGATGAAATCACCATCTCCCAACGGTGGCACCGGGGAGGAGAGTAGGCTTGCTACGCTCTCTTCCACCGATTGGTGGAATGCGGCCTCTGAGGGTGCAGAGTTATTTGGAGCGAACTGCCGCTCCAGCATTACGGCCAGGACATCGGCGCGGGCCTGAGCCGAGAAGCATCGGTTGCCCCTCTCGTCCACGAGTGGACAAGTCGGGGCAGGCCGATTTGAGAGCTGGCGGCAAAGTCGGTGGAGGGACACGGACGAGGGGTCCTCACGGGCCTCCTCGATCCGATCCTCCCACGCATAGCCCCGATAGGAGCTAATCTTCGCCGCCAACTCCGCTTCCAGCTCATTAAGCTCGCGCTTGATCCTGGGACAACGAGTTGTCGCCCAGAGCCTCCTCAGGCCCCTCTTCCGGCGAATAATCGCTTTCAGATGGGCCGGGAGTATACCTCTGGGCCCGCCGCTGGGCACAAGAGTCGTCGCCTGGTCGATCGCTCCCCTGATGGAGTCGACAAGGCGGACTGCCGCGTCGTCGACCCCCTCAGGGGTGTTGGGGTCCTGAATTACGGGAAGGTCGACTAGGAGTCTCTTAAAGAGCTCCCAGTCGACCTTCGGTCGTAGGGGCGAGGTCGCAACCCGGGTAAGCCCCATTCCCAGTGTGACCAGGATAGGGAGATGGGGGGTACCCAGGTCGTACAGTGCCTCAATAGTTAAGGGGCACCGTAGCCCCTTATGAACGCACACATCCAACACGTCGGGCTGGAGTTGCGCGGCGGTCGGAATGTGCGTGGGTTCGTCGGGGCCGACCACAGAGTAGTCGCCCCTATCGGCATCTTCTAACAGCCGCCTGCCCACTGCTGAGTTCAGTCGGGAGCCCCACGCGACGTGCTTCGCGTTGAGGTCCCCGACCAGCAGAGCTGGGCGGCTGTCGCAATTCAGGACCCGTCTTATGTCCCCGGGGTGGAAATCAGGCCCCGGGGGTCTATACGCGGCATAAACCCGCATATCTCCCCCCGAGGTGTGGATCCTCACACCGATCGACCTTGTCGATGTGAAGGCCAGCAAATCCAACTGATCATGCACCACGTCTCGCCTGACGAGCGCCGCAGTGCCCCTGAACGGCGTCCCGGCAGGACTCACCTCGTCACGTCGGTACATGAAGTAGTTTGGAATCCTGAACACATCCCGAGGACGTAGCTTGGTCTCGCCCAGGAGCACAACCTCAGGGTTGTACTCCCGGGCGAGAACCAAGAGCTCGTTCTTGCGGGGTTTTACCCCGCCGGGGTTCCAATAAATGATGCGCAGTTCCTGGCTAGCCATTGAACTGCGCAATCATTCGGTAGAACCCCGACAGGAGAGCCCCGAAAGGGCTAGCTCCTGAGGCGATCTCGCGGATAATTCCGGAGATCACCTCAGATAATTTCTCCCAGAGCGCGAGGAGCCATGCAGCAAAGCCGGCAGGTTGTGAGGCCTGCCGACCGCTGCGCTGCTCGCGCTGAGGGCGGGGGGGAAGAGGAGGCTGACTAGTGTAAGGTGGCGCGCTTTGATGGGCCTCGGATAATACCGGGCCTTCATTAGTCGAAGGTTGGTCGATGTGTGAGGCCTCAGTAGTAGACATTGCCTCAGCTTGGGTGGTTTGAAGGTCCGGCACAACTGGCTCGGTCGTAATGGGTGGGTTGTTAGTATTTGCCTCTTTTTCTTTTATTTTTCTTAATTTTCTGTTTAGCTTTTTCTTCCTATTTTTCTCCCTCTTTCTGTTGACTGTGGACGTGCTCTGGATGTTCTGAGTGAGAGGCGCTGGCTTGCTTACTGTTGTGGTAGTAGAGGAAGCTCGACCACGAGGAGTAGGGACAGGCTTGTTTGTTCGCCTCGGCGGGTTTGCCTGTGCCATCAGCGTGGCCGCTGACGGCATAGCCTCCACTACCGAGGCAGACTGAAGGGTACTAGGAGGGAGAGGGGCTGGGGTTTGGGAGGATTTCCCTTTCCCCTTCCCCTTCCCCTTGGGGATGGGTGCGGACACAGGAGCAGCTACTGGAGCCGGGACATTCCTGGGCCGAGGCACCGGAGGAACAGGAGGGGGGATGGTTACTCCCATCATCCTGGCCCTCTTGCGGTATACCACACACCGCCGATCGGTGGCGGCGTGGTCCTTCCCGCAATTAGCGCAGGATAATGGGCCATCCCTTGGCCTCGGGCAGTCCGCCACAATGTGCTCGCCGGCACATCGAACGCAGCGGACCGCACGGTGACAGTTCGTGGACGCGTGCCCAAAGGCCTGGCAGCGGTGACACTGCGCAGGCCCCCGGGTTGGACGCCATCCCTCGACCGTCACCCCCGGCAGGTATAACAGTTCGTTAACTGAATACAGCCGGGCGAGGTCACCCTTGGAGAGGTGGTCCAGAGCCACGAAAAATACGCAGCCCTGTCTCCCCCTCTTAGCCTGGATGCACCGGGCATATCGGGCAGGAAAGCCCAGCTCCTTGAGGGCGTTTGTTACTTCCGCCGCATCGGTGTCAGCAGGGAGACCCCGGACAGCCACCTTCGAGGGTATTTCCTCCGACAGCGCATAACAAAACCATTTAATGGCTTTGTCTGCGTCGGAGGCCTTCGAAAGGTAGTCCTGAATCACCCTATACTCCTCCGCCGATGACGGCAGGAAGCGGAAACCGGCGCCGTGGGGTCTGGCAGAAGGAGCCCTACCGAGGCGCTCCCTAATGGCCGCCATATGGCGAGACCAGTTCGGGAGAGCCTCCACCATGATAGGTGGATGACGGCGGAGCTCCTCCTGGGCCCGACCCCTCGGCCTCGGGGGTGGGGGAACTTGCGGTTGGGTAGGCTTGGGGCGTGCACCTACTGGGGGTTGTGATGCGGCTATGGTCGCGTAGGACGTAGAGGGGATGGGTTGTTGGGCTTTGGTGGACTCGAGGTCCATATATCTGGTAGAGTCCAGATTGCCCGCCGTGCCGCTTAGGGCGGGGGCACCTCGAGTCGAATCCACCGGGATAGGGGAAATGGTAGGGGAGGGGGATCGGGGAGGGGATCTAAGTAGGCGTGGGGCTACCCCTGTCCTGACGGGGGCCCTCGGTTTGGGAACAGGTTTGGCTGCTGGGATGGGACTCCCAGTAGTGGATGAGGATCTTGAAGAGTCTGGAGTGGAAGATTGGGAGGAGGAGGGGGAGGAGGACGTGGCCTCGCTATCCTCTCCTTCCGATTTAGAGGAGGGACCTAGTCGCGGTCGTTTGTCGTGGTCCTCCGATGAGCCTCGGTCGGACTCAGACCTGGCCTTCTTTCTCGGCCGAGGAGTCCCAGGGTGATCGGTTGACAAGGGAAGGGAACCTTCCCCCGGTCCGATCCCCTGGGAGACCCGGGCCGAGACCGAAGGTCCGGCCGAATCGTCCTTACCGGGGTCCATCGGGACCGGTCGGGTTCGTGGGATTGGGCGACGGGCGTATAGTTCGTCCATTGCTTGACGTCCCTTCCGGGACGGGCCGGGTGTGCTGACGATGGGGGGAGAAGCCCCACCAGACATGATTTGGCTATCCTAGGTCGGTCGCGCGGACATCAAGAGCACTCTCACTAGCAAGTCAAACAAAACTGTCTAACAAGGTTCTTTACCGGTTGACAGGTAAACTATTGCTGACCCTATCAGTTACTGCCAAGTTATTAAAAAGGTACTATATTACTATAGTATCTAATATCTATAGTTATCGATAAGAGCTATGTTCAACTTAAATTAGCTAGAAAAATAATCAAAATAATCAAAATCTAAATCAAAATTAACAATTAACAACTGGACAATAAGAAAAAGGAATTAGGAGAACAAAATTAGAATTAATATAATTAATAACTAAAAATTTAGTGTTTATATACGCTAACGAATAATCATATACGGATAATGTTACAACACGACAACAAACTACAATACGGAGGCGGCTGCGGCCATCAGCGCCTACCACTGGTATTAATTAATAATTACTAACTAAATCATTAAAGAAAGTTAAGTTTAAATGAAAGAATTTATATTGATATCTAATGAAGGACAATCACATAAAAATAATAAAATAAAATAAAAGATAAAAGATGAATTCAATACTATTTATATCCTTTAATAGTAGTAGTAAGGGTGCAACCAAGACGGCAAGGTCGCAGGGCCGGATCGCACCGGGTTTGAAAATCCAGAAACACAAGTTCTGGATCTGGAAGCCCAGGGTTCAACGGCCGAGCGATCCACAACCGCCAGGTACGAACTCCCCTTCCCACTCAGTACTACACCAAACACTACTAGGTTCTTAAAATAATATAATGAATGGAAAAATAATAAGTAATAAAGTTAAAAGTTTCAATCAAGTGACACAAAATGCTATTTAACAGGGCAACACGACCGAAAACCGCAGCCAACAACCGTGCACCATATAAACGATGCGTATGCGATGAATATCGACAGGGACAGCTTAGTACTGCCGATCGGTATGCCAGATTTTAAATTACGGTGTGAAACTGTTTATTTGGATGGATTGAAAATATTAATATATAAGAGGGTAGAATTGAAAAAGATATGAATTGAATGTGCAGTCTGTATATAATTGCAACTCGTTGTTATTCGCTTAGAGCGAGACGGCACTACAAACTACTTGAATGATTGATTAATTAAAATCTTAACTACTTAACTATTTACGATTATGGATAAGGAATCTGAACTGAATTAAAGCTAGTAATGAATTAATTATAAAGGGAAAACAATTATATACAATCTACACTAAACTTAAGCTAAGACCTACCTGTAAGGGCTCCGACGCCGCAGACCTGTGGAGGATTGGCCTTCGGGTGTTGGTAACAGCCCCTCCTAACCCCGAAGGGTAGGGGAGGACTGGGAACAGACACGGGCGGCCAGACTCGATGGCGCTCACGAAAACCAGTTTTATTACCAAATAAAACGGCTTCGCAGCTTTCACAGGCTGATCGACACCTACCCGCTATTAACCAATGTTAAGAATAGAATAGTGTCAATCAACTCACCTGTTCCCGGGTCCCTCGTTTGTGCTGCTCGGAACGTTACCGCGCCGAAACAGCTGACGCCAGATGAAACACTCTCGCGTAGGATCACTTCTGCACAGCACACGACACACAAGGATATCCTGAACGCACTGGTGTCCCGGGGGTGATGCATAGGTGAGGAGAGAATGCGATGACAACTCGATGCGATCACTGTGAACGTTTTCCACCCCACCTATTAAATAATAATGATGCAGGTGAATTTCTGAAGCCTAATATAGTATCATGTTTAGTGTTGTCATTAGAAATGCGGGGTTAACCTTTGCATTAGACGCCTTCAGCTCTAACACTAGGAGCAGGCTTAGGGACCCCGGTAACCGTACTCGTCGAACTCGACAAAGAGTTCCACCAGTAATCCTACAATCATAAAAAAAAAATGCGGTGTGTCATTAGAACTTTATCGAAAGGCCGAAAGAAGAATAAACTACAACTGCCCCATGTTTATTATTACTAACAATTTTTTTACGTGAAAATCAAATATATCTGTTTTTTTTATTCTGCTCTGTCGTTTTTAGTAAATAAGGCAATTTGAGCGACAAGGCCGCCAATCGTTGCATTGATAATAAATTTTCTATCGACCGGTGCCTCCATATGTTTATGTAGTTCTGTAGAATCAGATGAGGGCATGGTGTATGGGTATAAATCCCACCTTTTGAATTTCTTTACGTCTCTACCCGTTCATAAGCTATGAACAATTGATAGTTATTTTCGACGCTATAAATTTGAACCGGCAAAGATGATAGTATAATCGTTTTATTTTGAAATCAAGTAATAGAATCGAATAAATAATATTAAAATAAAAAATGGATTTGGTAAAGAAGTTCTATTAATTATATATTACTGTCACATTTTTTTCAGTTCGGTCGCGCAGCAACTATCCCTATCTCCTCCAAGCCTGCCGTAAGGAATTTCGTTCCAAAAATGTTACCAGTTTGTAGGATTCGAAGACCAGCACAATCGCATCGCTCGATGCACTGGGCGTCTTATCCTTTAGGCCAAGACGACTTCATCTCACACCACAGAAAAGTAACAATTATTACAGACACCACAATCACGTTGACGGGTCCATAAGATCCGAAGAAAAAAAAAAAAATGCTCATCACTCAGTACTCGAGAAGACATTAACTGTAAGCCTTCACGTGATAATTAGCTATCTTATCTACGGCTATGTGACTGAAAATCTGATTCAAAATATCAAAATGTATTTTCACACTATACTTTCAAATAAAGTTTAATAAATTAGAAACTAAAATCGACCCCATTCAAAAATAAAACCAACTTAATTTAATAATTCTTCACATAATTAGGGATTAACAAAAACATCTTTTATAATTCCTATTCTGCGTGTTTTGTTCTATGTGTCTTGTTTATACGGATACTAATTCTCATTCGAAGTTTTTTGTCTTGTTTTAATTTTAAAATAATTATTTGAAAATATAAACCATAATCATCAAATGTGTTTGTAAAAAATATAGGTCTTCCGTTGTATTAATTACAAGGTTCTTGATGCAAAAAAATGACCTTAAACTTTTTAATTTAAAGGTAGCTACATACACGTTTTCCTAACAATTAAAAATATTGCTAAAGTAGTGTGAGGTAGTAGTAAAGGGCTTAACAGATATGTTATGTAACTGATAACAGACACGGCTCCAAATCCATTGCCCACCCAGAGAATGATCACCGAGTCCCCTTAGTCCGCCACTATAGTGAAGACATATACAGCATCAGTATAGAGGAAATAAGGACTGCTTTGGAACAGCTTAAAAACAAGAAAGCCGCCGGAGATGATGGAATCAGTATCGAGTTGTTAAAGGCAAGTGGTACACCAGCTCTCAACCACTTGGGCACAACGTTCAACTCCATCATCCAAAAAACGACTACACTGGAAGCTTAGAGCAAGGGTACTGTCATTACTTTAAGATGGGACCGTACTCTCCTTGAGAACTACAGGCCTATTTCATTTCTTAAACATAATTAAAAGCTATTCCCCAAGCTTACGCTTGGCCTTTAAACTTGACGAGTTCCAGCTTCCGCAAGACCGGGCAGCCGTTGTACTGTAAAAATTGGGACCTTAGAACTATTATCTCAAGGTAGGTGGCGACATTTACGTTGCAGATGTTTATGGGCTCCGGTAACCACTTAACATCAAGTGGGCCGTGAGCTCGATTTAAGGAATAAAAAAAAACACCACATCCACACGCTGACACAGGTTATTCAAAAGACTAACGTACGCTAACGACTAACGTCTTCCGTGCCGCGCGTTTCTGCATTAGAAAATGAAAATGGATTAGAAAATGAAAATGAAAATGAATTGAGCTCAATTCCTGAAAAAAGCGCTAAAAAATACTTTGATTATTGAATTATTCGTTGGCGTATGTGTTCGTTATAAATTTTGATGAATAACTAACACTTGGTGTATTATTAATCTTTTCCCGATACTTTCTTGACAGAGTTTGTCGAACACAATGTTTTAACTCATATTAGTTTAAACAAATAGTGTGCTATTTCTAATGGCACTCTTTTACAATTTTGCTAAAACTATCAACAACAATTCTATGACGACGCTTGCAGCTGAAAGTAAGTATTGTACTTTTTGACGAAGCATGTTGCTGATAACTTTATTTCTGTAATCTGACGAAGCATGTTGCGGATAATAACATGTACTTTTAGGTTAGGAATATTGTGTTCTTTTTTTTTATTACTTGAATTATGTGATTTATCTATCATTAAATTAATTTGATTTGGTATCGACATACAATACATATTCTACAGAGTATCATTTGAGTCAGATATGCACAAAACACAAAAATAGAAAAAAAGGCAATAAAAATGCCCATGTAAATATTTCGGGGACTATTTGACTGACATGAAACGAACGTTCTTTGATAAATGAAACTGAAACAGTACAATAGATTTGCCAATGTTCGACTATGTGTTATAATATAGTGTTCACTTTGTTGAGTTCGTATTTGCTTCTGCAACCATTAACTCCAGATAAGCCTTGGAATTGGACACCGATTTAGAGTAACAAATAACATACAAAAGGAACGATTTCCCGTTTAAATGATGGATAGTCGTTATTGCGTCAATCGCAAATTTCTTCAAGTGTCAACGTCAGCTATATAGCATTGAGAGCTATTTATAAAATCTTAAACACAACCATCACTGATTGTACTGGGGTGTCACCATAGAAAGTATAAAATAGTTACACGCTACTGAGCACGTGTAGCAATGCTCAATCAAAGGATTCAATCCCGGCGGCCCATCCTGGAAATTCGAGGAGATTTAACTAGTCGTAAAGATCAAGCCGACACCTAGTGTACTATTATTATCGAGGAGCATAATTACGTCAGAATACAAATAAAACAGTCACCGATTTTTCTAACTAATATGCATCTGGTAAGTGTTCACGATTGCCTACCATAATATTGTGTATAATAGAAGGAATTTACCAAAATGCTTATTTTATGGTTTGAAAAATAGGACTGTCGTTGTATAATACATAAACATCAACCTCATCATACATCAAAGCGGTTACTTATTCACGTTTCGATGTCTTAAGGCAATAGTTTAATTACCATTTTGCACCAGCTGGGTCGTGAACTTCTCCTTCCATCTAAAGGAAAAAACATATTCGCCTGGTTTTGGAACCGAATGGGGAGACTGGGTAAATTATGACCGAAAACGTAGTTCTTTCGGTTACCATAACTAATAATGTAATCATAATTATTATTTTATTGGTCAGGAGGAAATCGCCGGACTTCCACCCTCCAGTGGGGATCGCGGGCGGAGCATGTCGGAGTTGAACAGACTAAAACCTCCTATCGCTCAACAACCAACGTCCAAACCTCCCATGAGACAGAACTCATGAAAAGGTAAAGGGGGGAGAGTGAAGCGTTTAGTGCGCAGCACATCTATCCCATCACCCTCCCCCCCTCGAGACGCCGGACCGGCGGTCGTCGGCGCCACGACCACCAGCGCTCTCGGTCGGCAGGCTATCCGAAGCCCGCCTAGATGACGCCGGTTAAAGTGAGTTATTCTACGGTGGGTCAGAACCAGCGTGGGTCGAGGATAGCCGGCCTTACATCACCCGGATAATGCAATCATAATAGGTGTGCATATTCGAAACGAAATGACACGCTGTAATGATTCAAGATGTATTATTTCATTAATTGACAGCATCCTCTAGAGGTCGATATGTCACTAGCAATTATCATTTAGGCTCCGGTTAAAATAATCAATGTTTCCACTATCAATACATAGGTATAATAAATCAGTATAGTCCGGTGTCTGTACATTGAAAAACACTGCCAAAAATCTATACTTTCTAGAAGAATTTGCTTAATTAGTGATGGTAGACCGTTTTGTGAGCCCGCGATACATCGACTACCGATACTATCCTGCGTATTTCTGCCATGAAGCAGTAATGCGATCAGTTGGAAGACTGGGACAGCTGCTGAAGGCTTAGACCTCATGTCTCAAGTAGAGTGATATAAATGACGTTTTAATATGTATATAGGTTCCGGTAACCACTAAAAATCAGGTTTGCGCTGAGCTCGTTCGCATTTAAATGGAATGAAAAGCAAACAAAAGGAAGGGGTAACGAAAGTAGATCTATGCAAGACAAATAAAAATAACAATATTTTCTGTACGTTTGTTTTTTTGCGTGCGTCTATGGAACTACAATTATACAAATTATAGATTTATTTAGAACAAATCTGTTTAATTAAAAACTATGAAATTTATTTTTTTAAATATGCCATAGGGAGTGAGACTTAGAGATCTAGTATAATATATATTTTTAGAAACATCATTGAATAGCAGTCCTCGGTCAACACGAAGACTGTGAAAATAGTCGAAAAGAAATATTGACAATTAAAAACACGAGATTAAGCCGTAAAAGTAGTTTTAATTTTATTTTTAAGCTACATAGTTGTATAGCGAATAATTTTATTCCTACGCAAGTACCTCTATTTGTCCCTACGTTTTAACAGAACTGAAATATAAGGAAATAGTTTAAACTATGGGGAAAGATAATATTTTAAGCTACTGTTCGTTCAACTGCTGGGCACGCGGCTCTGACCACACGATATTTTTTTTCTTTTATTGCCCTTGTAGGCAAACGAGCATACGGCCCACCTGATGATGAGTGGTTACCATCGCTCATGGACGTCAGCTTGCCAGGGGCAGAGCGAAGCTGCTGCCTTCCGCTTAACTCTCCACAAGGCTCGTTTGAAGAAGGAGATGTCATGTTCTCGCAAGCGAAGCTACGGGCCTAAAGCTAGCTCCACTTAATTAATATCTGGTGGTCAATGACCATATCATCACAAACTTTTTAGTATTTTAAAGTTTACGTCGAAAATATTCGAAATTCGACAACGGTCAATGGAAACCAGCAAGCGAAAATGCACTTTTTGCTTTTAGCTTTAGACGTATTTTTGTAAGAGCAACAAACATCCATAAGACATGCTTAGATCGACCTACAAACTCGCCGAGAGCTGAAGGTCTATGATCAATATTTTTGTATTTAGTCAATATATAGCAGTCGATGTCGCCGCTGCATCCAGTTCTGATTCCGGCTTTATTTGTAGAACTTTGATTTCGAATTATTATTTTTAATCAACATTTGAAATGAATTTCCACATGTCTGTTTATGGTATTACGTTAAGTATTCTTCTACTTTTTTTCCGCAGCGGCTCAACAAAATTAGCACGTAAGTGTTTTTAATTATCTATCTTTTTATATTTTCTTTTATTCGTGAGATATTATGTACCCAAAAAGCGTGTTTTTAATTTACAAATAACTGATGCTTCTGGTCATGATCGACGCAATTATCCACTACACAGTTTAGACACTGACTTATTAATTGTTGAAGCTATCTAATCCAACGGAACAAGTTGTTTTAATTTTTTTTATCATTCGATTTGGTTTATCAATATTAACGTCACCGCGTTGTTAAACTCCCATTCCCGCGCTTTTTTAATTGACTTTGTAGGCAAACGAGGTGAGCCGTATCCACCTGATGGTAAGTGGTTACCGTCGCGATGCAATGCCAGGGTACAGCCAAGTCGCTGCCTACCATACCATTACACCATACCATACCATGCTTACCATTTCTGTGAAGAATCTAATCGGTTACTATCACTGTAGGGAGCCTAAATTTTATATACCTATGTTAAATAAATAATATTCAATACGTTTATAGATTTAAATTATAACAAAACAAACAAAAAAAGTCCAATAGTCTTTGATTGATATTTGAATGAATAAATAAATCAATAGATACATACAACAACAAATAGATACATACAAAAATAGGTATAAGTATTAAATTGTTGAAATGGCTTTTTGAAAATAAATATTCGGGTTTATTTATACATAGTTTCGTTCTTAGTAAGCCTATATATAAACATAAGAAAACCAAGGAAACCATTTTAAACAATGACTTGCTTGAGGCCAATGTTAATGGTTGTTATAAAACTTTAATAACCAGTACAATCAATTAGCATTATGACACTAAGCTTTTTATGAACCCGACAATCGCCTTCGTAATATTTACGTTCATCAGTAATAATGATATAATAAAATTTTATACTTTTTTTTTTATTTATATTGAGGTCAGTGAATATTAAGCCAAGGCTAAATAGAATTAAGTAATTTTATCGCTTCGAATAATTTATGCGAGATTCGTTTGCGATTTATCATTGAACGTGCAAATTTTTGTACACCACATAATTACGAAAAATTATACAAACATTCAATATGAAAATAATAAACGTTCTTTTAAATGAACAAGAGGCTCGAAAATTAATTTGCGTTTAATTATTTTCAATTGCATTATCCAAATGTTTCCTCCACAAAATATATTTACCTAACGATAATACTTAAAAAAAAGTTTAATATCTCAGTTACCAACTGCTCTAAGCTATTCGATTAAAAACACTAAAATTTTGATCTTATTTACGCTTAATACAGTTTTCGATACATACATCAGATAAAAAAGTGGAGCCTGTGTAAAGCCTTAGATGTTTTTACAACAAGAACCACTCTGCGGCATATACGATGAATAATTAAACCCAACAAATGTTTTTTGAAATAATTATCCCTCTGTGCGCTTGTATATAAAGGCACTCCGTGGTTGCAAAGGTATTGGATTTGTAATTAATTATATATTTCCGCACGGCGGTTATACTTTTTACATTGTTGCGTGAACGAAGAACGAGCATTTTAAAAATATAGTTTTAATAAAAATCAAAATTTGTACTAATGTATCTATACATTATGTCCTTTATGCGTTCTTAAACTATTCATCCTATTCATTCACGAAGTAGTTGCTCTTGAGTTGGTAGGTCTCCTTCGGAGGCGCTCGGCCGGCTGTTAGCAAATCCCACCCCTCCTGGCTGAGCCTTTGCTCGCCCACCTGTCCTGGTGAAACTGGAAAGATCTCCGGGCCACCAGTGATCCTTCAATAATCTATATATAAAAATGAATTGCTGTTCGTTAGTCTCGCTAAAACTCGAGAACGGCTGGACCGAAATGGCTAATTTTGGTCTTGAATTATTTGTGGAAATCCAGGGAAGGTTCAAAAGATAAATAAATATAAAAATGCTCGGAATAAAAAAAAAATGACAATTTTGTTTTTCCTTCGATGTGTCCCCCGTCGGACGGATTCCTTTTGTTTGTTTTAAGTATATTTTATACAAAAGTTTAGGTCTTTTCTTTATCGATTGAGGCACTACGAAGTCTGCCGGATCAGCTAGTAAATAAATAAAAAATAAAATATTCACCCTATTATGATAAAGTTTGGTACAGCAGTTGACATTCCAAGGAAGGCTTCTGACAGAGAACTATCCAAAATACCATGCGTGTATGTATGTGGTGTGCGAATATGGTGCGCGAGTAATTTAAATTTATCAATGTTTTTCACACAATTAACGACAGCCACCGCGGATCCTGATAGTATTTAATTGTTATAATACTAATTATTCGCCTCGTTGGTTTAGTTTTGACTCTAACTACTACATCAGGCTTGATTCTCGGTTGGAGCTATTAGATATGTGGTTTTGTTATAATTGATGTTATCGGGTCCCATAGGATATTACAATGATAAAGCCTGATATTACAATGATTAGCGGTAGGCAGCGGCTTGGCTCTGCCCTTGGCATTGCTGAAGTCCATGGGCGACGGTAACCACTCACCATCAGGTGGGCCGTATGCTCGTCTGCCTACAAAGGCAATAAAAAAATTTAAAAAAAAGCCGCCGCCTATTTAAAGACATGAGTTTGAAATCACAATTGCACATATTGTATTATACCTATATATATTAAATAACTGGCTGTTTTACTTATATATCAAATTAGAAAGCTTGACTGCTTCGCTGTAGAAAGGCCAAATGGTAGTTAGTACCTTTTTTAATGATTGAAGGATTACTGGCGGCCCTGAGGCCTTTTCCAGTTTCACCAGGAACCTGTGCTGGTGAAACTGGACTAATATAGTACTACCAGACTCCAGTAATGATCATCGGTAAACATATTACCGAACAGATACCGCTCTGGGCAGAACTAAAAGAGTGCCACGCGCCGAGTTTCGAAACATAAATAGTTAATGTTCAACTCTTAACTGCTCGTAATTCAACCTGTTTTTTAGGTAAAGGTAACCCGCAAAATTATAATTTGCGTAATTACTGATGGTAAGACCTCTTGTGAGTCCACACGGGAAGCTACTACCACTCTGCCTGTTTCTGCCGTGAAGCAGTAATGCGTTTCGGTTTGAAGGGTAGGGCAGCCGTTGTGTCTATACTGAGAGCTTAGAACTTATATCTCGAGGTGGGTGTCGCATTTACGTTGTAGATGTCTATGGGCTCCAGTAACTACTTGACATCAGAAGGGCTGTGAGCCCGTCCATCCATCAAAGCAATAAAATTAAAAAAAAAAACTTCAGATAATCTGTATTCTGTCAAATATTTTTTATATCCAAAATTCTGCCTAACAAAGAAAGCATTATTTAAATTGGTGCATAATCATGATACAATCGTGAATTTAGCACTTAATCGCACGAATCACAGTACTTCCCAGGGGAAATTACGCGAAAAGAATGTCGTTCAATGTCTGTCTACATCATAAAATTATTAGAAGCACCAAATACGCGATTAAGCAATAATGTCTAAAATATTAATTTGATTTTAAAATATATTGTCTCTAGAGACATGCACCAAATACGCGATTAAGCAATAATGTCTAAAATATTAAATTGATTTTAAAATAATAATATATTGTCTCTAGAGACATGCACCAAATACGCGATTAAGCAATAATGTCTAAAATATTAAATTGATTTTAAAATATATTGTCTCTAGAGACATGCACCAAATACGCGATTAAGCAATAATGTCTAAAATATTAAATTGATTTTAAAATAATAATATATTGTCTCTAGAGACATGCACCAAATACGCGATCAAGAAATATTGGTCTAGACATTATTGCTTAATCGCGTATTTGGTGCATGTCTCTAGAGACAATATATTTTAAAATCAATTTAATATTTAAAATAATCAAATCAATAGAGGAATTTAGTTTACAAAAATCTAAGTTTTTCCGAGACTGTGTCGTACAGGCAGAACATCAAAGTTATCATCCGAGACTCTCCGGCTAATGGAAGAAAGGCGAGAAAACACACAGGCCACACAATCAGAGAAGGTGGCTCTTAATAAGAAAATCAGGACGCTGATACGACGCGATCTCCGACGGTACAATACTCAGCGGATCAATGACGCAATCGAGCAAAACCGAGGAGCCAAGGTGTTCATGCAGCGTCTTGGTAAAAGCCACCTTACAAAACTGACCAAAAAGGATGGCCAAATTCTCACCTCCAAACCGGAGATTCTCAAGGAACTTGAGGACTTCTACGGAGGCCTCTATACTTCCAAAGCAACTAAGCCTGTCTCCGACCCAGCAGATATCCGAGCCACACTGTCCCGCCACTACACCGACAAGCTGCCACAGATTAGTGTAGACGAGATCGGAATGGCTCTTGAAAATCTTAAAAACGGAAAGGCCCCGGGGGAAGATGGTGTTACTTCTGAGCTCTTGAAAGCAGGAGGTCTTCCTGTTATTAGGGAGCTCCAGAAGCTCTTCAACACTGTCCTCTTTACTGGTAAAACTCCAAGGGCGTGGAGCAGGAGCATAGTTGTCTTTTTCTTTAAGAAAGGAGATAAAACACTTTTGAAGAATTATCGCCCCATCTCGCTCCTGAGCCACGTCTACAAATTGTTTTCAAGAGTCATAACAAATCGTCTTGCTCAGAGACTTGACGACTTCCAGCCTCCGGAACAGGCAGGATTCCGAAGAGGATTTGGTACTGTGGACCACACTCACACAGTTCGGCAGATTATACAGAAGACTGAAGAGTATAATCTGCCACTATGTCTGGCGTTTGTGGACTACGAGAAAGCCTTTGACTCGATCGAGACCTGGGCTGTTCTGGAATCTTTGCAGCGGTGTCAAGGTGACTGGCGATACATCGATGCACTAAGATGCCTGTACGATGCCGCTACAATGACCGTCCAAGTACAGAAAGACCAGACGAGACCAATCCAGTTGCGCAGAGGTGTAAGACAGGGAGATATTATATCCCCGAAACTGCTTACAAACGCACTGGAGGACGTCTTCAAGACTCTGGACTGGAACGGACGCGGCATCAACATAAACGGCGAGTACATCTCACATCTTCGCTTTGCCGATGATATCGTCATCATGGCGGAATCGCTGCAGGATTTACAAGAAATGGTGCACAGCCTTAACGCATCATAACGGGTTGGCCTCGGAATGAACTTGGATAAAACCAAGGTAATGTTTAACGGAAACGTCATTCCGAGACCAATCGATGTTGGCGGTACACCTCTCGAAGTTGTTCAAGAGTATGTCTACCTGGGACAGACCCTACAACTAGGTAGAAACAACTTTGAAAAGGAAGTGACCAGAAGGATTCAGTTAGGCTGGGCAGCGTTCGGGAAGCTTCGTCAGGTCTTTTCGTCGCTCATACCACAATGTCTGAAGACAAAGGTCTATAATCAGTGCGTCCTACCCGTGCTTACCTACGGAGCCGAAACGTGGACACTGACTGTGCGACTAGTCCACCAATTAAAAGTTACTCAGCGAGCTATGGAGCGAGCTATACTCGGTTTGTCATTGCGAGACCGAATACGCAATGAGGTCATTCGGGCAAAAACCAAAGTGATCGATATAGCTCGCAAAGCTAGTAAGCTGAAGTGGCAGTGGGCTGGTCACATATGTCGCAGAACCGATAACCGTTGGGGTAGACGTGTTCTGGAGTGGAGACCGCGAACCGGCAAACGTAGTGTAGGACACCCTCCTGCTAGATGGAGCGACGACCTGCGCAGGGCAGCTGGCAGTAACTGGATGCGTGGAACCGAAGATCGAGTTCAGTGGCGAGCTTTGGGGGAGGCCTATGTCCAGCAGTGGACTGCCGCAGGCTGATGATGAAGTTTTTCCGAGTAACATTCTAGACATTGTTATTAATGGAACCCACAGTAAATGATTCTACCCATCTAAGCAATAAAAAAAAAAAAAAAAAAATTGGATATAGATTTATTGATTTGATTTGAAAAATAGAAGTAGATCTACTTGTGCATCCAAGCCTGTGATCTAAATATGATTTAGCTTAGCATTTATTCTAAGTACTTCAGTGATGGTTTTTAAATCAGTGCTATCGAATTAGAAGAGGTATTTTCACGTGTTGCTTAAACATGCAAATATCATTTCTGTTTGTTTTGTTTTCGTATTTCATAATACTTCAAACCGTGCTCATCATAGTGGAACATCGCAGCGATATATTACCTTAATCTAATCTTTAAAATTAGTTTCATAACTAACGCAATTTGACGAAATGCATTTTCAACAAATGCTTGTATTTTTTTGTTGCCTTTGTGGGCAGATCACCATAGTGACCCCTAACCATACGCATCAGCAATACCAAGGCCACAGTCAAATCAGTGCCTGAAGTGTTTCGTATATTTGAAAACTCAGCGGAGCGTGGCAGGCTTCGACTTTAATAATTGTTGCTTTTAATGTAGTATCTTTATACTTTAGATCACATTATTCAAAGGTTTCTTGTGGTAGGTTGTTGCCGCTGGTAGGACATCTTGCGAGAAACGACGGTTAGGTACCATCACCATATCTATTTTGGCTGTAAAACAGTAATGCATTTTGGTTGGAAGGGCCAGACATTGTACTATAGAAGTGAGAGTTAAAACTCATTTTTCAATTGGGGCATTTGGGCTGTTGATGTCTATGGGCTCCGGTAATTACTTAACGCTAAGCGGTTCGTACGCTCGTTCATCCATTTTGACAATAAAAAAATCAGAATTTCCACATTTAATATGTTCTCGATATTTCGGCACTTTTGCAAACGTTATGATCAAGATGAAACGAATATATTGAAGATTGCGGGGGTAAAATTTTGGGAGTCAAAAAATCGGTCTACCTTGGTTTTAGACCCTAATGGTATAGACTAATAGTATCGACATTTTTTTCCAAACACTTATCTCTGTACTTTGTGACTACATAAGCATATTGGTTAGTAACCATATAATCATTATTTTTATGTATTGGTATTGAAAACCAACCAATATGAATAAAAAGGCCACTAATATTCTTCAGGCATAAGTGTAAATCTGAAGGACTTAAAGCCTTTAAACTCAAACGAGTGATTGCAGTTTTACATACAGAGGTAGTGTTATCATATCCTCCCAGCCGTGTTAGATCGCTAGTGATGGAAACTAGAACCTTCTGAAGCCCTTATTAGTCTGTATATTTTAATTTATAGCTAGCTAAACAAATTTCTGTAGATCTTCTAAGTGTAATAGTAATCCATATATATAAAAGAAAGTCGTGTTAGTTACACTATTTATAACTCAAGAACGGCTGAACTGATTTGGATGAAAATTGGTGGGGAGGTAGCTTAGAACCAGGAGAAAGACATAAGATACTTTTTATCACGTTCCCATGGGACGTGACATAAAACGTGGTATAACAAAACGCAACTGATATGGAATAACAAAACGCAACTGACAGCTAAACGTAAAATTTTCTATGGTTAATTATAGTAGAATTTTGAAGTTGACCGGTTGATGTGTTTGAAACAAACCGTGTGGCGCAACAAAGTTCGCCGGGTCCACTAGTTATTAGAAATAATATTTCATAGTGCAATGGTATTGATAGAAATTTGATGAAAGTCCTAACATTAACATGTATTTATTCATTTCATTTATTAATTTCAGCTGACTACATACATCCATGTAACGACACGTCCAGCGAATGCTTAGTGAAGGCAACACAGGACGCGGTTCCGCATTTCGTAAGGGGTATTCCCGAACTTGACATTCCGACATTAGACCCGTTCGTGATCGAGGAGCTGTCCATACCGTTGAGCGGTGTCAAAGTCACCTTCCTTCAAGGAAAAGTATCTGGATTTAAAAACTGCATAGTCGATAATGTTATGTAAGTTGTTTTGCTTAACTCCAAAGATTTTGGTGAAACGTGGCAGGTAGCGTACTAATTCGCCTCTTAGTCAGTATGCGGTAATTGTGATAAAGAGAAACCTGGGCATAGAACACAACTTTCTCAGATCTTACTTCGTGGTAGGGGTATCTCAGTCAACTGAGAGGGCCGTCGGGTTAGGGTCAAAGGGAAACAATCTGATCTAGTGTTATGCCTCCCCCTCTCATCCCATTTCCAAGCTATGTATCGCTGAAAATTGGACCTTAAATTGCAAACGCGTCTGGGGGATCGTTTAGTAGGTTTGTCTTTCCACACACCGCAGCCCCAACACGTTGAATGATGGTCTGTTTTAACTTTTTATTCTGTAGGCGTACACTTTAGAATGCACTTTCTTCTCTATTGCCCTAGTCTACTGATTTCTATTTTGATTAAAGTACAAATCGACATATTGATTACCATGCAGTTATTACTGTAGTTATTATCATTCGTTTACAATTAAAAGCGTTTTGTCCATATTTTGCCCTAATTCCTTGGGCACGTATAAGTGGATAATTCGATTGCCACGTAACGTCATTCAAGCCGTAATCTAAGCATAATGAAACAAATGAACCAACATGTAGCATTAGAGACACTTTCGCTTGAAAATCGAAAAATTCTAAACCACAATTGCTCTTCTTCAACAAAGTTCAACAAGACATCGTGCTGTTTTAAAATTTTCTTTTCATTCTTAAGGCGGGCCTGTCTTAAAAATGAAAACATTTCTATTATTTTGTAACTTAACCGCATAACATACCGCACAACAGCAGTTGAAGCGTGAGCTATATTTCACGTACTCCATTAAAAAAACAAAAGCGGTGGCCTTAAATTAATCCTCACAGTTCTTGTGCTGATTTGTCGCATTGTAATCTGCCCTTGTTAACATAAGAACACCTCACGCTCATGCAACATTTTCGTCATGTATATTCTATGAAGGTAATAAAGACAAATCGAGACTAAAGTTCACTTAGTTGGGTCAAGGAAGACTTGAATACGAAACACGTTTTGAAAATGCCGTGAATCTAAAAGGTAAATAAGATCCTTATATTTGTCGATTCAATTATGTTAAGTAAAATGAAATTTGTTTTTTATGAATAAATTTGAAAGTTGTTAACATCGATCGCATGGGTTTACGAAAGATTGAAAAATGAAATACCCGTGAGTAGAAAATAGGGTTGTGTGGGAAAATAATAAAATCTTCAAAGTAATAAGTCCACATTAAATTATAGCCGCTTTCCCGATATCAATATTTTAAAAATCTCTGATGTATTGTATTGTGCACACTTTGTCTGTGGAAACAGTCTATTGTGTTGAATTTATGTGTCTATATTTTGCATTATCAACAGCTTCATTAATTCCTCAGTTATCTAATTTATGATATATACCTTGATCAGAACTCACAATAATATTAGATATAATTAATTTGTGACACTCTATTCTTCCAAACTTGTGAAATTCGTTTTTGTAAAATAGTGAAAAGTCATAGTTGTTTCTTAAGAGATAAAACTCCTGGTTTACTCATATCCAGTATTCGAATCATGCATACAGACTAATAGTATTCTAAGGAAGTGTATCCTTAACAGCTACTCACTAGGTACTTTCCCGATGAAGGAACAGCAACGTATCATAAAAAGAATTACATTCTCAAAATTTATGAATACTAATTTTGGACCGTATTGTGATTATATGCGGATAGCAGGACAGCAAAAGCCAGGATGCAGGGACAATCATTATATAATACGCTTGAGACTTTTGATATAAAAGACTTTGACCTCACGCCTTAAGGTGGGCGACGGCTTTCATGTCATAATATCTACCGACTCCGACAACGACTTAACACCAGGTGGACCTGGTGGCAGTGGTGAACTCATTCACAAATTAATGCAATAAAATACAAATCAACAAATTCAATACAAATCAAATCTTTTTTTTATTGCTTCGATGGGTAGACGAGCTCACAGCCCACCTGGTATTAAGTGGTTACTGGAGCCCATAGACATCTACAACGTAAATGCGCCACTCATTTTGAGATATAAGTTCTAAGGTCTCAGTATAGTTACAACGGCTGCCCCACCCTTCAAACCGAAACGCATTACTGCTTCACGGCAGAAATAGGCAGGGTTTTTGTTATCTTGTTTGTACAGTTGATAATAATTATCTAAATCTTAATTATCTTTAGGTTAGGAATATTATGTTCTTTTTTTTTATAATAAATAAAGTTTGATTATTTAAAAAAGTAAACAATACAAATTATCTAAATTGTATTATAAATATGAATCTTTATGGATTTTAAATTGATCACATAACAATAATTAAATTACATTTAAAAGACTGAGATAATGAAATTAAAAATTTTATGACACGAACGTTTATCTGTGTGATTATTGGCTATTGACTATACGAGGTATAAGATGACAAAGGTAATTAATAACGTTAATTGTAGCAGTTACTAAACAAACTGAGATAATAGATGTCTAATCAAATTTTGTTATGAAATGAAAAATCGAACTAATAACAAGTACGGAAAAAATGTAGTATTATAAAAAAAAATATGTTTACAATCTTACATCTTACTACACTAAGTAAATAGAAACTCGAACTCGTAAATTTATCGTATGAAATTTTGGTATTTATAGCAAGCACTAAAGGATTTTATAAATTTCACCCATAAATGGATAAAATAAAGGATGACGGATTTGATTTTAATACGCCGGGTAGTTTCTCGATTTGGAAAGAAGTAACATCAAATCCGATATTGAACATACTATAAAATAAGGAGTTGATAACATAATTAACTTCGAGGACTTTCGAAGTTGTCCGCGATCACCAATCTAAGCAATAAAAAAAAACGATCACAGAAACTGATATGTCATGTATTTGAAATATAAAATTATTAAAATCGCGAGATCAAAACATTCAAGTATATAGTTATAATACCTATGCTACGAATACTGTATGAAATAACAAAATAAAATAAGTCGAACTTAAATTTTATTAATAACTTGTAAAGTACTGGTGGTAGGGCCACTTGTGAGTCCGCGCGGGTAGATACCACCACCCCGCCTATTTTCGCCGTGAAGCAGTAATGCGTTTCGGTTTCAAGGGTGGGGTAGCCGTTGTAACTATAGTTGAGACCTTAGAACTTATATCTCAAGGTGGGTGGCGCATTTACGTTGTAGATGTCTATGGGCTTCACCACTTAACACCAGGTGGGCTGTGAGCTCGTCCATCAGTCTAAGCAATAAAAAAAAGAAAAGAAAGTATGTCAAATCTCTTAAACGACAGTGTGTGCCATACAATAATTCTATCTTTCTTTCGCTAGCATCTAACTACTACTACTGCGACTCCTAATCATTATTCATGCCAGGAACATCACCAGTTAGCCACCTACCGCTAAGTTCTTTCAAACTACTTTTAAACTAGGAACTAGGAATGTCATAGCGGACGGGAATCATGTAAATACTCGAACACTATTCTTATCGCTCATAAACACTAGTAGTTTTATGGACATAGCCAATCAGCTTAAGCCTAGCCTAGCCAACGCCCTCAAGGCGAGCTCTCGGCCCGTCGACCGAGGGAACCGGCGGTCGTGTCGTCGACGGCTGCCGTTACGACGTCTGGAGGACGGCGGGATGGATTGTTTGGATAACTATTTTCTCTGCGTCAACCCTGTCCCACTGTCTCAGTGGCCCCACTGGGCTCCGACCCGGTCCGGGGTAGGGCGCCGGCTGTGAGAGGCAGGACTTTTTAGTGAGGTTCAACTCCCACATATTCCCACCCGCGCAGCGAGCTCCCAACTCGCCGATAATTTTCTCTTGTAAAACCTTGTTGCACTGTACATGCGGTCATACGGTCATACTTTACGGTAGGCAGCGGCTTGGCTCTGCCCCTTGCATTGCTGAAGTCCATGGGCGACGGTAACCACTCACCATCAGGTGGGCCGTATGCCCGTCTGCCTACAAAGGCAATAAAAAAAAAAAAAAAAAAAAAATCATAGCATTAGGTGAGGAGCACTGGAGCACGTTTCGACAAAAAACATTACTCCCCTTCTGGGGCACTCGACTAAAAATCTTCCGTTGAATGCTCGCAGTGTACAAGCTTAATAATCCATAAACATTAACAGCACGAGCTCTTGAGTTGCGTAACACGGCAAACTGGTTTACAAGGCAAAAACAATTTGATGCTTAATTTTAGTTTATATTTTGCATTTTTTGTAACTAATCTTTAATGGTATCTTTGCATGTATCATTCATTCTGAAACGGTTCAGTTCACATCAATTCTGAAGGTCGTGTCTTGTTTGAGCACTGCTATTTGATAATTTGTTGCAAATTCTTCTCCACGTGTTTCTATATCTTTGGCAGTCATTAATGCTTCAGTTATGGGCATACCGGTGAGTGATGCGATCAGTTTTGACCAAGAGGTTAGCGATCGACACGTAGTCTTTTCCCATCGATATCACCATCATCTCAGCCTGTACACTGTCCACTGCTAAACATAGGCCTCCCCAACTGATGTCCAGTGTGTCCAGTCTGTTGCCACCTGCATCCAACGTGACCCAGCGATTTTCACTAGGTTCTTGGTCCATCTGGTATTCCCATCGATATGGCCCTCTTTTATTAGCTTTTCGTGGTTGTCAGTAATTTGTCCGAAATAGTTAAATATGCGCTGGGAATAGACTAGACATTCTAATTGTCATACGAAGCTCTTTGATAATGGACGAGTTTGTTCGGCGACAAGCAGGTATTAATATCTAGACAAAAAATTAGCTAGATATACAAACCGGTGCTCATAAATGATATATTTCCATCATTAGATATGAAGTTAAGGGCTTAGTTGCATCAAAATAAGCTTTATGGGTTATAAATCTACATAAAGACTTGAGGAATAGGAAATTGGCATGATGAATAAAAGTAACCCTCAAAACGTGTCTTAGTCGATACACAGGCATCAGTTGAAGGGTCACTCATTTTTAAAGTAACATAATAATTACATCATACAGTATTTAATGATTATGGTATGTTATAATGCTATGTCGATACTGAAATGCGAGACAAAAGTAATGATTTTAAATTTTATTTGCTAACTGTTATGTTATAATGCAATGTAATGTAACTGTTATACTTCTGGGTACGATTTTCGGTCGGTTTTTTTAACAATACTTTTTGTTGGTATTTTTTTGATCCGTAAAACAATTGAAAATAGGCTTGGACTATTTCTGTGTAAATATAAATTTCTTCATTGTATTAAAATTATTCAACATTTTATTAATAGTAACCATGTTTAATTTGGATTGAATACCGAAGATGAAATTGCAAAAAAAAAATCGTAGTAACAACATTATGTGCATATAAAAAAATGTTAAATGTAAATATATTAAAGTTGTTTTTTTTACATGTTACAAATAATTCTACTCTGTATTATTGAAATAAGATAAAATACCATGAAATATTTATCTGGTAAAACACAAATAATATATCATCATGAATCATACTAATCAAAGCCATTCTGTGGAATCTGGAAGTGTAAATCTACATTGAAATCAAATTAACTGGTTTCTTTATTTTCAGATCGGAATTAGATAAACGACATTTCGTGCTCCAATTTCACACTAATTTAACGATCAAAGGACAATATACAGCTGTGGGAAGACTGTTATTATTCCCTATAAACGGAGAGGGTGATGCCACGATAAAATTAAGTAAGTGTCTTGCACAAAATTCAATGAACACAGCACAGCACAGTAATAGCGCACAGTAAAACATTGATTTAAATGTTACGAGTAATGTGAATTAAAAAAAGTGTAGAGTAGGGGTGAATAAAATTAAATTATCAATTAAATATTTTTAACTCAATACTAAATTTATAAAAATATTTAGATTTCAAAATTCTGCGGCAAATTTACATTATTTGGAATTGCGATGTGTCAGTTTGAGTTAACAACAAAAATAAGTACAAAATAATATTAAATATTTGCTAAAAAAATCGTAGAAACTTTGCCGTATTGCTTAACAAATTTAATAAACATTATTTTAATCAGATTACACAGTATCGTAATGAATGCATAGTTTTTATATTAATGAGGCTTTGTTTTGTAGTTGATTTTACGGCATATAAGGCCTTGAAACAAGGCTACTTGCTTGTGGGCGTATGTCTAAAAATGTACACACAATTATTAAATGTAAAAATAGATAAGTTAATTTGCTATGTAGGTACACTGCTAATTTTATACAATTACAATAGTTGGAGTATTTTTTTTTAACTTCAAATAAACTTTATTAACAATAATCATTGACCCGATTTGATTACTTATTAATATGTTCAGTCCTTGTTTTTTTGCATTCGTCCGAACTGTGATAGTGTAAAAGTCCTTAAGCTTACTGCACAATAAGCTCTAACGATGTTATTAATTTGTTGTTCTACTAAATGTTCGTATCACATGGGCTCACAACAATTTTTTGTTGAACTGATTCAGATCTTATGCTGCATTAATTGCAAAGGTTCTTAAATGTTGGGAATCATCGGTTAATGCTACCAGTCTTCATTTTCGGTAGTTTCTGTGATTGTCAAGAAAAATTCGGGTTCATTTAATGCCAAAAAACAAATCAGGTCTTCTCCTAATTAAAATACATTGTTTTTTTTAATGATTGAGAATTGAATAGGTCTTCTCAATAAGCCTATTCTCAGAGTGCTTATAGAAACTAAAAAATTAAATTTATTTTAGTTAACTTATTTAACTAAAAAATTCCGAACTATTATAAAAAATAATAATACATTTAAATATGTTTTTAGCTAACCTGAGGATGAAAGTAGACATCAACACCAAATATATAAAAGGCAAAAACGGACTTCATCACTTCGGATTGAGAAACTACAAATACACCTTCGATTACGGTGACCGGGTTTCCTTTGATTTGCAGAACATATTCAAAGAGAGCAAACAACTTAGTAAGTATATTATTTAACGTACGTTACGTATTAGATGGTTACGTCGATCGCTTTACGTTGCGTATTAGATCTTACATATAATAGTAATATTATTATAATCTATAGTATTATAATCTATATATTTAGACGAAGGCAAAACAGTTTAGAACAACTCTTCTTTGATCTCTTCTGTTTGTCAACCAACTTTTTTCCTGCTTAGTATAAATTGACTTTTTTTTTTTTTTTTTTTTTCCACAGGAGAAAATCGCCGGATCCCCACCCGCACGGCAGGTGGGGTATGTGGGAGTCGAACCTCACTAAAAACTCCTGCCGCTCACAGCCGGCGCCCTACCCCGGACCGGGTGGGAACCCAGTCGGAGTTATTGAGACGGCGGGACAGGGTTTACGCAGAGCACATTACATCCATACCGCCGTCCCCCAGACGCCGGACCGGCGGCCGCCAGCAACATGACCGCCGGTTCCCTCGGTCGACGGGCCAAGAGCCCGATTGATAGCGCCGCGCTACACCTTCCCCCGGAGCGGTCGGGGGAACGCGACCTACCACGCCGCCCCACGCCTAAGCTCCTCCCCGCAAAAAACGGGTGGAGCCCGAAGCTCTTAGGGGGCCGGGTTACGGACGAGACCCCGGTCCCGACCCCCTGCTCGGCGGCGGCGGGTTTCTGCGTAGTGAGGAGAGCTTTGCCTCACTCGCCCCGCCGCCTCCTTCTGCGAGATGGTGCACTCGCAGAAGTCGAGCATAGCCTTCCAGGACTCGTCACCGCCAAGCATCGACGCCACGACGCCAGGCAGCGACAAGTCCGGTCCTATCTTTGCGACCAGGACACGGCGCTGCACCTCCCAAGCGGGGCAGACAGCGAGCGTATGCTCCGCCGTGTCCAGGTCGTGTCCACAATGGTGGCACCTCGTCGTCGGCTCAGCTCCTATCCGGTGCAGATACTTTCCGAAGCATCCGTGTCCAGTCAGCACCTGCACCAGACGGAAGGTGAGGCGTCCTCGGCCACGATTCACCCAGTCATCAAAGACTGGGTAAACCGCCTCAACGGTCCGTAGACCCCACGTGGGGTTGGCCAACCGCCTCGACCACGATTCGAGCACGGACCGCCGAGAATGGGCCTTCCGCGCCCGCAGCTCACTTTTGGAGGGACGCACCACGCCCAGAGCACGAAGCTCGCTGCGCCACCGATAGTCGGCAGCGAGCGACTCCGCCTCCAGCTCCCATGGCGGCGTCCCCGCCAACACACACGCCGCCTCGAAGGAGACGGTGCGATATCCACGGATGACCCTGATAGCAACGGTGCGCTGCGGCCGGCGCAGGAACCGAGCCATAGCGGCCCGGTTGCGTGGCTCAGCCCATACAGGCGCACCGTACAGGGCCATCGATCGCACCACCCCTGCGTAGAGGCGGCGCACAGCCTGATCCGGCCCCCCGATATTCGGGAGCAGTCGGCTCAAAGAACCGGCTGTCCTCATCAATCGGGGGACCAGCTCCGCAAAGTGAGCACGAAAAGCCCACCGGCTGTCCAACACGAGGCCGAGGTACCTCAACTGCACCCCGACCCCTATTCGGACGCCTCCAACCACGATGTGGGCGTCGACAGGTGGCGCTCTCCGTGGCCCGTGAAACCACAAGGCCTCGGATTTACTGAGCGCCACGTCGAGGCCCAGTCTCCTTATCCTCCCGACAACGAGGGCCACCCCCGCTGTGGCGAGACGGGCAGACTCTCTATAATCATCCCCCCGGGCCACGACCAACGTGTCGTCCGCGTAACAAATAACGCGGAGGCCCGGGAGGAGGGCACCCCTCAGCACCCAGTCGTACCCGATGTTCCACAAGAGGGGTCCGAGAACCGACCCCTGCGGAACACCCCGCACGACCGGAAAACGGTGAAGGGTCCCACCGTACCCGGTACATTCGACCGACCTGGCCTCCAAATAGGAGCCAACCAGCCGGCGGAGGTAGAGGGGCACTCCATGCCTCTCCAGTGCCCCCCCTATCACGGACCAGGGCAGGGTGTTAAATGCGTTGGCGATGTCAAGAGACACCGCCAGCGCCACCCCACCCCGTGAGACAGCCTCGTCCGAGAGGGCCCGCACCCGAAGTATTGCATCCACGGTCGAACGGCCCTCCCGGAAGCCGAACTGCTCCGCCGACAGGTCAGGTCCAACCCCGACCAGGTGCTGAACGATGCGGGCAGCCAGAATACGCTCCAGCAATTTTCCCACCTCGTCCAGCAGTACGATAGGACGATACCCGGCGGCTGTATCCACCGGGCGCCCCTCCTTCCGCAACAACACAAGTCTGCCCGTCCGCCAGAGCAACGGGAACCGTCCCGACTCCAGGCAACTATTAAATAGCTCCAGGAGCCGGTCCCCTAGGGCATCGAGGGCCAAGGCCAGCACCCGGCCATGGACTCCGTCCGGGCCGGGGGCCGTGTCCTTTGCAGTCATCCTTACAACCGCCACACGGAGCTCTGCCCCAGTAATACGGGGCACCTCAGCAGGGGCTTCACCGTCGATGGCGTCCGACGGCTCACCCATAGCGGGGGGAACAAAACCCTCCCGCTCCTGCGGGAACAACGCCGAAACGATGTCCCGCAGCTGTTGAGGCTGGAGTCGCTCAGTCATAGGGGGGGCCCACGGGCGCAGCTTGTCGCGCACCAACCTGTACGGGCTCCCCCATGGATCCGCTTCGAGCGCCTCCAAGAGTCTCTCCATGTTCTGCTCCTTGGCCCGCCTGATGGCCAGCCGCAGGGCGTCCTTCGCAGCGCGATATTCGCCGTGCAGCCGGGTTTCCTCCTCCGCAAACGCGACGGGGTCGTCGCGCCGCAGGTGGCGGCGACGGCGGTGTCTAGCGCATTGGCGGCTCGCCCGAATGGAGACCGCGCGCAGTCTCGCAATTTCAGGCGACCACCAGGGAGACTGCCGCCGTCCGCAATGCCGAGAGCCGACCCGGGGCATTGAGGCATCGCATATGCGGTGCATCGCGCCGCGGAACCATTCGGCCTCGGCCTCCACGTCGAAAGGGTGTGGGCGCGTGGGCGTCCACGCCGCCACCATAGGCCTCCACCAGGAGCTCCTTCTTCAGGAGCTTCAATGCCCACCTAGGGAATGACCGGGATGCACTCCGCGGGGGGTTAACCCCGCGAGCGCCTGCGGCCGGTGTTGGCGTGGGAGCGGAAAGATCGAACCGGATATACCGGTGATCTGACAACGATTCCGCCCCCACCACCACGCCCCAGCCGAGGATGCGTTGTGCGACGGACGAGCTCGCGAACGTCAAGTCCACAATAGACTCTCCTGTCCACCGCACGCATGTCGCGACTGAGCCCCTGTTAACGATACAGAGATCGGCCGCGACCGCCCACTCCTCCAACAGCCTACCACGAGCGTCCGTAGATGGGGAACCCCAAGCGACAGACTTCGCATTGAAGTCCCCCGCCAGTATCACGGAACGGGGAGAGAGGTGACGAGCGATCACCTCTAGCCCGTCCAGGAACCGCTCGAACTCGACGGTAGGCCGATTCGGAGAGAAGTACACCCCGATCACGACGGTATTTTCTAATTGTACCGCGACGATCCCGGGACCCCTGGTCACCATCGCCAGGGGGGGAAGTATAAATTGACTAGCTTCATTTTGATAATTATAAATGTTAAATAAATTCGAAAATACCTTATTTTACAAAGTTTCAATAACAATAGAGAATATTGAATAAGCAACATCCAAATATTTAAGTATCAGAGATTACGGTCTATTTTAGGCATACTCTCGCATCTCAAGAACTTTACCATTGTATTCTGTTTGTCAGAAGCTGTAAAATAATTTAGACTAAGTAACAATAAATAAAATAAAGCTTATGATATTCCATGGCACACTACTTGTTAAGTCACACCGCACATCATATTTGATTAAATAATTAACAACAAATTTTAATAAAGAAAAATATAGTGTCTCCTACACGTTAATTGGTCTTAATAGGGCTCTTCGAGCGGGATCGCATGACTGGTTCCCACTAGAAGTAGGTAGGAGTTAGTACGCTTTACTACCGTTAAACTTCATATGTTACCATTTGTTTTTCAGGTGACACTGTATTAAGTTTCCTGAATGAAAACTGGAAAACCGTTGCGGAAGAGTTTGGGAAGCCTATCGTGGACTACGCCGTAGAACTGGCTATCAATACCATTAAAAAATTCTTCCTGGCTGTCCCCTACGAAGAACTTATCAACGTTCCGATACCTTTATAACATAAGAATACTATTTAAAATAAAATATTTTTTTACGTTTTCTCAAACGTTTAATTTCTTAGAAGTTAGTACCTACCTATGCATGTAATAGCATAGTTAAAAAATTTGTATTTATTATATCCCTTCCTGCATTTTTAATCGCTGTCTATTTTGGCTCTCCACAAATTACATTAAAACGTGGGATTAAATAAATATACAGCTCTTATGATCGATATAATTAAAAAAAGATAAAAAACACATCTGATCATATCTTAAGAAATAAGGATTGATTTAATATTATGACACAATTAAGACAAGACTGAAGCTTTTTTGTCAATATTCTTATCATTCTATGTCCTATTCTTCTACTGATTAACCGGCAAACGAGGCAGGTAAGGTACGAGGCAGTTCTCTAAATGTAAATGTGTATATGTTTACCAGAAATGAAATAAATAACGTAGAGGCCTAGAGTAGCATCATCTGTTCCTGTTGGTGTTATAAAATACGCTATGCGATTGCTATGAGCTCCGGCAATCAATTTACACCGGCTGGACCGTGAGTTTGTTTTTCCCATTTCAGCCATAAAAATAACGAAATATAGTACAGTTTAACTTTAAGTGATTAATTATAATCTATGGTAACTTATTGTTATTCCTTCACCATGGAAGTCAATCGTGAACATTTGATGAGTACGTATTTCATTAGAAAAATTGGTACCCGCCTGCTAGATTCGAACACCGGTGCATCGCTCAACAGGAATGCACCGAACGTCTTATCCTTTAGGCCACGAGGACTTCATTTCAATTCAACACTGTGTACGGTATTACTTTACTAAAATTCAATAAAATCTTTAAAAAAGAAATACTCATAGGCACGAGCTTCCACAACTTTGACCTCTTAAATAATAATTACGGTGTAATTCGCAAAACTATTTCATTTGATAAGTATTTTTGGTTAAAATATGGCGCGAACGGATACATTGCTTGTGACTTTTTAACAAGTGTAAACAAGGTTTGTATTGTTTATTAGTATTATTGTATAGTAGTACAATAATGACTGCATTTGCCCTTCAACATGAGGAAGCTTAATGTTTGACTACAATAAACCTTCAGTTAAAGTGACTGAGCAGTTAAAATAAACACCATGTTAAATGTATCTTGTTGATTTCTTAGCGATACATTTGCTATCGTATTCAATGACTAGCATGTTTAATTATTACATGCTTTCTGTTAACCTTACAATCGTACGTTTACTTATTATTCCCGGCAGACTCTACTTTGACCTCATGATCTGTAAACGGAGTAAAATGTCCCGTCATGACTTACACGAGTGTCATGTTCGCTCATGCGGCCCGCACACATATAGACACTCTCTAATCCTTATGAACCCGCTTTTGCAGGTTAGCCGTCGGAGCTCCGTGGTTCGTGAACGGTGCTTCGATAAGGCAACCGTTATGATAACCTTATCTTTGCCGCTGCTGACTACTTCCCGAATCCTTTTTATTCTATACAGTAAGCTGTCGTAAGACATTCAACCGTAGTTTTGATAAAAACAATTTCGGCGGTGCATGCACATGTCCATTGACATGTCCATATCAATTAATCTACTTAATCTACAGTAGATCTAGTAGATCTTGAGGCACTCTTCTTCTGAGTCTTCTTGTAGTCATTTGGTTGTCCATTAAATGCTTAGCAAGGTTATTCGGATGGGCTTCCAATCTTACACAATAGGCTTTAGCTCGATAGATTACTTCATCTTTGACTTTTCTTATGGCAAGATCATAATGGATTCTTTCATTTGTAACATACCATGGTGCGTTCACTATCATCCTGAGCGTTTTTTATTGAAATCTTTGAAGGATTTCAATATTTGAGTTTGACGCAGTACCCCACAATTGGATGCCATATGACCAAATGGGTTTAATAATAGATTTGTATAGTAAAAGCTTGTTTTCAACTGACAGTTGAGACTTTCTATTAAGAAGCCAATACAATTTACGTATTTGCTGACCCACCGCAAAACGCTTGATGAATATATGTTTTCTCCAAGTCAGTCTCCTATCCAGGTACATACCTAAGTACTTTGCATTTTCAGATTGTGGGATCTCTATATTATTCAAGGTGACTGCAGGACAAGTTTGTCTTCGAGTGGTGAAAGTAACTTGTACAGACTTAGATTCATTCGCTTTGATGCGCCATTTTTTTAGCCAAGTATTGATATTATTAAGGCTGTTCTGAAGTTTATAAGAAGCTTCGTTTGGATCATCGTCCATGGTCATTATTGCGGTGTCATCAGCAAAAGTTCCCATTATCGTACCATCAGTTTCGGGCAAATCAGCTGTATACAATAGATATAAAGTGGGGCCAATGACACTGCCTTGGGGAACACCGGCATTAATTGAATGGAGAGGCGATATTTCATCGCCGTGTTTAACAAAATAATATCGGCTACTCAAATAAGATTCAATGAAAAAATAGAAGTTGGAAGGAATCTTCTTTTTAATTTTGAGTAAAAGTCCTTCATGCCAAACTCTATCGAAGGCCTGAGATATATCCAGGAAGGCAGCCGTGCAGTATTTTTTTCCCTCAAAAGCTCTATTAATATGTTCAACAAGTCTGTGAATTTGTTCGATTGTACTATGTTTCCGTCTAAAGCCAAACTGATGATCTGGGATTAGTTTTTTCGTTTCAATAATAGGATTCAATCTTGCGAGAAACAGAATCTTCATGACCTTGGAGGGTACGGGGAGCAAACTGATAGGACGATACGATTTCACGTCCTCGCCACTTTTTCCAGGTTTAGGTATCATCTTAATTTGAGCTACCTTCCATAAGTGAAGCACAAACTTAAGTCTGAAAATAGCATTGTATAATTTGGTCAAGAAAGTAATTCCATCTTGAGGTAACTCTTTTAAAATAGTTGCTGTTATTAGATCATATCCTGGTGATTTATTAGGGTCAAGATTATTTATGACAGATCTTGTTTCGGATTTACTAATTTTTTTGAAAGGAACCTCAATAACATGCTCATTCAATTCCGATTCATTGGGAGGCATAGCCGAATTATCCATCGCATTTGGTGTAAATACATTATCCAGGTGTTCAGCGAAGGCCTTAGCTTTGTCTAGATCGCTAGTGGCCCATGTTCCATCAGATTTCCGTAGAGGAGGTTGGTGGTTTATAGGACGTTTAAGGTATTTGGTAGCCTTCCATAGCGAATAGTCTGTTTTCGATGTGGCATCCAGCTCCTGCATATATGTATTTGTTTTTTCGTTTCTCTCACGAGCCAAATGTATTTTCAATGTTGTAATACTGTAATTAAATATTTTTTTGTCATCAGGATGCCTCGTAGTTTGCCATCGTTTTCTTAATCGCCTTTTTTCTGATAACAACGTTTTGATTGAAAGAGAACATTGCGATGGTTTTACAATTGGTGGGGCGGGTGTCGCCTGCCAAGCAGAATGTTGTACAACAAAGTTAAAATTTTTAACACCGTCCGCAATGTCATCCTCTGTTTTTAGAGGTAGATTGATGTCCAAAGAGCCAGATACCAATATACGAAAGTAATCCCAATCGGTCCTGCAAGAATGCAGTCTACATGTTTTCATTTTCCTGGCTATATTTCGACTGAGCGTTATTATGACTGGGGAGTGATCAGATGAGAGATCAAAACTGGATGTACACTCTATACATGCATTATTGATGCCTTTTGTGATACAAAAATCTAACAAGTCTGGTACCTTCCTTTTGTCACTCGGCCAATATGTTGGCTCGCCAGTTGAACAAACATTTAATCTTAGTCGTTCAATGCAAGAAAGTAACTGTCTTCCCTTCGTTGTCACAGTTCGAGACCCCCAGCTTGTATGCTTAGCATTATAATCTCCACCAGCCATAAATCTATGTCCTAAGGAATTAAAAAACCTTTCATAATCTTCATTCTTAATGTTATGTTTTGGAGGGCTGTGAAGTGCCGATATGATGGTGGGTCCCACCCAGTCTTGAACAACGATGTTTGTTGCTTGTATTATATCAGTACAGTAATGAGGCCCTTCATAGTGCTTGATGTTACTTCTGATTATAATTGCACTTCCTCCGTGGGCGGAGACATCTGGGTGCATTGTGTAATACACATTATAATTTGGTATATTGAAGTAACTCATCTTGGTGAAGTGTGTTTCTGAGATCAGAAATATGTCTATTTTGTTTACTTCAATGTATTTTTTAACCTCTAAGGTGTGTTGTGACAGGCCATTGGCGTTCCATATAACTATTTTGATGGAATCGAATTTGGTATAAGTTTTGTTGTTAGAGATATAATTAGATTAGTCATTGTTGTTAGTTGTGTCATTATCTGTTTCATCATATCCATTAACTCCCGTATGTCATTACTATTATTGTAGGTTTCATTATATTTATTATTATTTCCATTTGTATTATGATTGATTGTATTATGATTATAATTATTATTATTAGATGTAGGCATATTTTCTGATAAGTGAGCTGTTATTGGGTAGCCAGCTAACACTTCACTATATGTAGGGTTTCGCTGGCTGAGTTGGGGATTAGATTGTTGTTTAGACATTTTGTATGCAATCTGTGTCTTTTTCTTTTCATATTGTGATGGAAACCTGATTTTCTCTAACTCCCTATAGATGCTACATCCCTTGTAGTTTGCAGGATGATTTCCACCACAAAGAACGCATTTAACATCATCAGATCTAGTTTTCCGACTACATTTGGCTGATAGGTGGTCTCCTGCACATTTTATGCATTTTGGACTCCTTCTACAATAGGTTTTAGTGTGACCATATTGTTGGAAATTTCCACACTGTGGTATTTCTCGTTTAGGTCTTGGAGGCTCAAATATTACTCTGCAGTGAAGGAGGGATTTTATGTCGTAGATAGATTTGTTATTTTCTTTCTGTTTGAGTTCCACCGTAAACATAGGTAAAGGTTCCTTAGTGATCCTGTGTTTAACATTCCAGATATTTGTACATTCATGCTCAAGGTGCGACAGAGCTTCTTTTATGTCCTCTGGATCAGTAGATGGATGCATATTTTTTAGCATCACTTTGAAGTTTCTGTCTTCCTTTGGTTTGTATGTATAAAATTCAGTTTTTTTGTTCCCAAGTTCTTTGACTATTTTTATGTAAATATCAGGAGCTTTTGGTTGAATTTTAACACGTTCGTTTGGTAACACTTTAAGTTCATAACTATCATCTCCAACATTGTTTAAAAGTGTTATAAGAGGCTTTATATTGCTCACTCTGTCTACAAATATTGGGGGTGGTTTAGGTAACTTCACCTCAGTATCGGTTTTATCCGTGGGTTCACCGGGGCTATCAACCTCAAGATTAGCAAATCTGTTTGATGTAGAAAATGGATTTGAGAGCCAATATGTATCAAGTTTTTTTTGCTTTAAAACTCCATGACTGTCCGGACTAGACCGTAATCTTTTGCTTCTAAGTACGTCGTTCCAGTCTTCTGTCTGTTTACTAGTTGACGTAGGTTGTGGTTTATTATTAAACATTCCTTGATTGAATATTTGCTGTGATAAATTTTTTGTTTTGTTCCTATCTTCATGGGATTGCAAAATTTTGCCCCCCCCAGAATCCGTGGGGCAGCCTGAGTTTCGCACTGGGCTCTGCTCAGAGAGGGATTCCCCAGCCTTGATACAAGAGCTGGAACCCTCCTGGGGTAGTTTGTTCTTAAATCTTGCTTCCATATTTAATTTTATTTATGCCTACAATCGGACAGACGACCTAGCCTTTGGTGAGCCAACACCTATGTACAAGGCAGCACTTGGTTTGTTATTCGGAGTACCGTCTCCTAGACCAACAGCCAACCAAGGCTTTCGAGGATGGTCTCCCCGGGTCCGAGCTTTGATTAGAGTGGCGGCTCCTACTCGCCACTGACGTCCAAATGTCATTGGGCTTTGCACCGCTTTATAGAGACTTCCCCGCCACGAGAAATCCCGGTGCCCCTCGAAATGGACCGCTCAATTGTCCGGGACTGCGCATGGCAGCTAGCATCCATATCTGGAAGCCGTTTCACTATCCGCAACCTGCGACGCGCGTGGTGGCACAGAGCATGTGCCATCTGGGAATGGTGCCCAGACCACGGATTCTGATCACGCAAGATCCCGAATCCTGATCACGCAAGAGCCAGTTACCGTCAACGTCCTAGACACGTCCTTACGTCAGATCCAATAATCTTCGCATTAGACGCCTTCCGCTCTAACACTAGGAGTAAGCTTAGGGAGCCCGATAACCGTACTCGTTGAATTCGACAAAGAGTTCGACGTGCAACCTAACCCATACATCATTCCGCTGAGTTTCTCGCCGAATCTTCTCGCGATGCCGATCCGGCTTAACATTCATTCGCGAAGCAGTTGCTCTTGAGTTGTTAGGTCTCCTGTGGAGACGCTCGGATAGCTGTTAGCAAATCCCATCCCTCCTGGCCGAGAATTTGCTCGCCCACTTGTCCTGGTGAAATTAGAAAGGCCCCGGGCCATCAGTAATCCCTCGTTCATGAAAAAATGATATAATTAGATACATGTATTTCACAATAAAGCCAAAATATGTAAAGGTACTAATTTCCATTTCATTCCATTCCAAAATTCATAACAAATAGTATTTCTGGAATACTAAGCAATGTTATTATAGTAATGCGTTCGAAGCGCAAGTCCTGTACTCATTCGTCTTAGTTACGCGTAGATCCAGACACGCCCCTCTCGCGTTTCTGTCGCTGTAACACGATCGCGGCTCCTATTATACGCGACGTCTTATTTTTTATGTCACACTCTATTAGTAACGATCGAGCTGATGCCTGCTGATGTGAGGAATTTGATTGAATTCTCGTGTTTTGTTTTCCTTTGTCGGTACTTCGTTTGGTTTTATTATGTGTATCATTTCGGGTTTCGTCCACTTTTTTAGGGTGTCTTAGTTGAATAGGAAAATACGAAACACTCACTTTTTTATTTTTTTATTTGTCCATGCATCACAACTATTTAAGCTGAATACTATAGAGATTACTTGAATATTTGGAAACTGGATGCTATTGACAAATTGAAACGTATAGAAATATAGTTAAGATCCAAAGATTATGTATCTGAATAACGACGGGGCCATTAATATTTTCTTCCGCAATATTTTTTTTTAATTTTGCCCTTGTTGGCAGACGAGCAATAGTAATTGTTTTTTGTTGCTAAACATGATCCGGGACGTACTCGACGAGTTTTTTTTTTTTTTTTTCCTTACGTATATAAGCGGTCTTTTTAAGGTATATACTTAAGTCATAAATGTCACCGGTGTATATACCTTATATTCCTGGATTTCCAGTTGATTTCTAAAATCAGATGAAATGGCCGCCTAGACATCATCAGAGGAAATACCGCCACTCACCTTAAGATTTTCATTTACATAGCGATTATTCTACTTTATAAAAATAACTAAATAAACTACTGTGATACAGTGTGAGTTGCCTTCAGCGAAGTCGATTCAGATAGATCAGACATTTGAGATCCTCTGCGGTACCCATGATATCAATTCACTGTATCTAAAAATAAAAGAACAGCTTTGTTTTATTTTTAACTACAAGCTTAGAAATTTCACTGCATTAAGGCACCCAAAGTTTTAAAGCCTCGTAAAACCGAATTTTATACGAAAAAGTTGTTTAATATTCCATCTCCCGTATTTTTAAATGTTAAATTATACTATCGTGATAGTCTCCGCCGAGAGATTTTAACTCCAATATTGTACGTCTGACAATAAATGTTTTTCAAGTATATTTGTTTCTCGTTTAGTTTTGTTTTACCCTCGACATATTCTTTCACGATTTTAATTCTTTATGAATTCATATCTTGCTTTTTGGGTAGACTAAAAAAGACTGCGGGTCGTTTTGCAAGAAAAAAATATTAATTTTTAACGGTATTTAAATACTGTACCATGGGGAGTGCTCTGAGGAATTGTTTCAGATGATACCACCATCTCATTTTTCCTATCGCACCAATGGCCACCGGAGTACTAGGTAGAGCTCATCCACACTACCTGGAGCCACTGCATTCATCCACAGTGCGTTTCCAGAGATCTTTTTTGCCACGTACCATCCGGCTTTGGAATGAGCTCCCCTCTGCGGTGTTTCCCGAATGCTATGACATGTCCTTCTTCAAATGAGGCTTGTGGAGAGTATTAGGCAGCGTCATGGCTCTTCCCCTGGCATTGCTGAAGTCCATGGACGACAGAAACCATTCACCATCAGCGGGGCCGTATTCTCGTCTGCCTAAAAGGGGAATAAAACAAAAAAGAATTCCAAGATCTTTTTAGGATAGATCAAGACGAAAAACAACTAAAGCGGTTACACAAGACTTAGATAAAGGTAAAATGTACTTAAGTTGTTAGGGCTTGCATTAAATGGTTAACATTTTTTT
Organism: Bombyx mandarina; assembly: GCF_030267445.1. Taxonomy (NCBI): domain Eukaryota; kingdom Metazoa; phylum Arthropoda; class Insecta; order Lepidoptera; family Bombycidae; genus Bombyx; species Bombyx mandarina. The sequence goes on from NC_143229.1 coordinate 9,375,643, forward strand.
TTTTTATTCTTGCCCCTGAAATTTATTGAACAAATAGCACTTTTCACATTTAAGATTAATTATCTACAAACACTCAGACAGGACAACCGGGCCCACAACGATTTCATTTACAATGACGTCGAAATTTCACGAAGACTCGAATCAACCATAACCTTGTGTTAACAAGTTGTTTTGTGAGTACCTACTAAGTTATCTCAACTGACCGAACATTGTTTTACTCTGTGAGATTGTATAAAGACGTTGCATTGAGCGTCGTAATTCTTAGAGGAGGAAGACGTATTGGCTGTGATTTTGTTTTATGGTTGTGTTATTTTTTATGTCCTGAACATCACCAAGGCTTAACACTAACGGCTAGCATTGCTGATAGCTTACTCAATTATTACAAATGAACATATGTATAACAAATTGAACTTCTTTTAACGGAAAATAAAAAAAATCCTTTTTTGGAAAACTATTTTACATTAATAATACTTTTTTTTATAATATTGTATTTAATATGCAATATCTGTGTGTTTGTTAAGGTTAAATTTTGCAAGTTAAAATAGGATCACTTTTTCTCATCGTATCAATTCAATTGTGTATATATTAGTTTACTTTTAAAAAAATCATTATTATGGCATAAGCATGGCCTGAATTGACATTCAGAGCTATCTTTAGTTGAACTCTTCAGTTGTCAGCTATACAGAGATAACATTTTGTGTTGGTATTATGATAACCGTTTTACGATGCAATTTTCGCAAAAAGCATTTTTGTTTTATCATCCATTTTTGAGTTTTCTTCTAAAGGGTGGGATAGTTATATATGTATACCATACAACTTTTTTTTGTATTGCCCTAGCAGGTAGACTAGCATACGGCCCACCTGACGGTAAGTGTTTACCGTCGCTCATGGACGACAGCAATGCCAGGGGCAGAGCCAAGCCGCTGCCTACCCCTAACTATCTACGATCGCACGTGTCAAAGTGGGCATCGACATCTATCCTATGATGAGTATAGAATTCTTGTATTTATCAACTTATGGGAAAGAAACCTATCTAGCTTGAGCAATAAAAATCACTTGAATCCACATTTGATGTATCTTGAAATCGCTTCATGATGATTTCTTCATAATCATATTCCAGTTGGAAAATAAGTGGACTTAAATATTCCATCATTTACGCAGCCCTTACAAATTAGATTAAAAATATAATTAAATTATAACGTGTATTTGTCACTTTACATGTTGTTAAACCCATAAGGGACTATTCCTTTTCACATTTAGGAAGTTGCGGACGTTTACTTGTATACTTAAAGTAATTGAATTAACAGTTTCAGAGTTCTCGCATTCTGAGGCGCGTTAATGTCTTAATCGAATTTCTGTGCGGTCGAGAAATAAACATTTTACTCTCCTAGGACCTTAGAGGTGATTTTTAAAGAGTGACCACATTTTTACGCAAAAATATATATATATTTTTGAAACTTTTCTAGCGAGTGACCCGACATAGACAAATTTCGCCAGTTTACCATAAGTAGGTGTAGGATTACCTCTCATTCTAAAAACATTCAACCCAACCGTAATCAGGCACTTTTCAACACGCTTTTATTAGATTTCTATGTTTGTTGGTCTGTTTGTATGTAATGGAATCTGTGAACGTCATTTTTACCGGCTTCATGAATTTCGATTAATTAAAAAATTTGCACACGCACCAAAGTTCGATGACAATACAATAATTTTATAACTTCGCTCTAATATCTTGACCAGTATCAGCAGAAAAAAATATTTATATAGAGAAATTACTTGTTAGTTTGGTTCGCTATTTAAAAACGATTTTATTTTAATTTTTGATCTACATTTTTTTTATCTGCGGATGCTGCCAACCATTCGTTCTGCTTGATGGTAAACAGTTCGCTGTAATTCATAGACATCAATCAGTAAGGTCAGGGTACGCACGGTAAGCACAGTCACACCTATAAACCACAGTAACCTATTTTTTCAATAACTTTATAACGAACGAACCCAAAACCTATGTAGTATTAAATTTTAATGGACATCGGAACTCACAATGCGATTGCTATATGAAGACATTAGGTTAATCACATCACAATTTGTGATGACGCTCTTCATTATTGATTATTTATGAATTTTCGGGTTTTTATTATTATTACATAATTTTTAAATGAGAAGTCATTAGGGAAAACTTGTTTCATTAGAAAATAGGTACCTGTCAGCATGATTTAAATGTCGACAACGATTAGAACAGGTGCTCTATCCTTTCCGTCACAAAAATCATATCAAGAATGTGCTCATCTTCATTACATATTTAATAGCGTCGTAAGTATAATTAAAAATGACACAGACTCGCTCTGATTAATCACAGAAAATCACCAAAACTTTCATCGTCTGAATCTTAAACATAAATGTGAAAGTTTCAGTAGATAGGGATTAGTAGTTTATCATCGATAAACAGAAAGTAGATCTGTTTGTTAACTACGCTGCTAAAAGTATTGGTTGGATCGTATTTTATTTAGCTATGTATTTTGAACTGAAGTGAAGCACGCTGAAGTGGCAGTGGGCAGGCCACATAGCGCGAAGATCGGACGGCCGATGAAGCAGAAGGATCCTCGAGTGGAAACCACGTACTGGCAAGCGCAGTGTGGGACGGCCACCTACGAGATGGATCGACGACCTGGTAAGAGCCGCTGGGTCACGTTGGATGCAGGTGGCAACGGACCGGCCGCACTGGAGATCACTTGGAGAGGCCTATGTTCAGCAGTGGAGAATGGACAGGCTGAGATGATGATGATTTTGAACTAGCCGTGACCTAATTTATAAGGTGTCTGACGAATCTGCGTCAAGTGATGCCAAATTGTAGAAAGCCTGAAGTAAGCGAAGCTGCGAAAACAAGTAAACTTTTATATTTTGTTTTGAACGAACTTTGTAAATAGCTCGTTCAACCGGATTGTTCGATCCAGGTCAGCCGCAGCTTATTGACGGTAAGGCCATAATTATCTTTAAATAAAGTAACGATCACACATCTTTTCGTTGTTTTTATATTTTCATAAATAAATAAATATTTACTAACAATCACGCCACGTTAATTGGTCCCGTGATAAGTTCGTAAAGTACTTGTGTTACAGGTACCAGATAACGGAAATAAATGTAAGATTTTTATTATACACATACATATATTTAATATACATCCATAACCCTGGAAAAAACATTTTATATTTATCATATAAATATCTCCCCTTGGCGGGATTCGAACCCGCGACCCCCTTGTGTAGTGACCATGTCACTTGCCACTACACTAGACGGCCGTTAAATGACCTTTCAATGGTGTTAGTTGATCCTAAGTATTTATAAAACGTATCACGTAATTTATGCTTTTGTTGTCTAGTTGTATTACTGCTGGTCCCTATTTATCGTGATTACGTTTTTGATTTATTGACAGTGAGACCCGTTACCTACTCAGATCTCCTTTGTGCACTATTGTATCGTAGTTTTCTACTTAGATTTTAGCATAACAATATATCATATATTATTATATTACAAATATAACATCAAGCACAAATACTACAAAGAATTTATTTAATTGTAAATTTTTATGTTACTAAAAATTCAAACTAAATTTTCTGTTCACAGCAATTTCATAAAATCTTTCAACATTTTATTTGTCTTGATCAAATTTGATTGAAATCAGTAGCTGCATCTCTTATCCGCATCATCAGGGTTTAGTCTTATTTAAACTTATTGAGTGGAAGTAAGGACTCTATGACAATTTATTTACTGATACAAGATCTAATTAGAAGGGTCACACCGACATTCACATCTTAAGAAATTCATGTTTCGGGTTTTCTGTCATAAAACTGCTTAACCATATACTTTTTGACATGAAAAGAATATCAATAATATTTTTGTATTCATCAAAAGTGTGACAGCAAACAATCATTAAAGTTCGGACCTTGATTGGTCATCATCCACAGCTATAACTTAGAAACCCATTAAAAATACATTCTTGTAATTATACCTAAAACAAGTAATTAATTGGCCGCGGGACACGGTGGTGTTGCTACGTAAATTACCTAATTAAGCCTTAAGCGAAGGGACGGAAAGTATCATACGGAATTAACGAATTAAATGAAATCGATACCCACGAAATCGGAAGTACGCTACGCGATTTTCCATTAGAAGGCCCAAGAGCGTCGCTTAATAACAAACAACAAAGTTCGAGGTACCATTACTTAATCGTCTACTCTTCGTTCGATGTGTAATTAATACTCGTACATTTGAGTTTTATTTACTCAATTATCAATGAATTGAGGTTATAAATAATGTTTAAAACAAGAGGAATAATTTTTGAATTGGCAATTTTTATTGTTGCACGTTGCAGGATTTTTATTAAAGATTGTGATTTAAGGTTGGCTTGAGGGCTACGACCCAATTGAAACTTCGAACTCGTTATAGTGGATATACGCCCAGATAGGAACTTAATAACAGACAGGCGGTAAGGCTGATTCAAATACCTAAATCACCAATAATTGATATTGATTCATAATGAAATCAACATAAATGCTCTAACATTTTAAAATCATTTATTGTCGCACACGAAAATACTTTTAGAGAATAGCATTACACAGAATTAGTATATTGTAATATTTATTTACCAAATAGTCCTAAATCAATCTATGTCTGCACATATTAAATTGCTTGCAAAAATATTAACCCCTACGGAGTCTTAGTCAGCAAATACATTTGGAGTAATTTCGATTTCAGTAATTTGGTGATGTTTTCATTTAAGAAGTCACTCATCAAAGCAAAATGTATACTGAGCGCACTAATATTATAAACACCTCACTTATTATAAAATTGTTACTTTTCTCGTATATACAATAAATGAAAAGTGTGGCCTTTACTGATGCAAAATCCAAAAATAATATACTGTAACTAGTGAAATTCTCTTCAAATAGAAGAAAGAAATCTGTGGAAAACAGATAAAAAGTATTGTTAAAAAAGTAAGAAGTTTGAATGCATGGTATTATGTATATACCACACCCAAGTATCCACACAAAAATCTCCCTCGAAACCCATGCTCGACGTTCTCTTTAAAGTTTAAAATGTTCATATTATTTTACACTGTATCTATCTGTATTCCTTGGTAACTTTATTTACTTTTATGCCACTATTTAAAAGGCTGGAAGATACATAGTACACAATGATTCTTATCTAATAAATAATAAGCGTTCATATGTATTTTATCTTTTGTATTAACTAGTTTCAATGCAAAATCCAACGCATTATTTAACTGACTATATATACCCATCTGCAAGCGCCGTCATGGTAATTTAGAATGGCCTGTAGATACGATAAAGCTTCAATTAACGGAGGATTTAAGCTCAGTTACTCTGATGGCACCAAGTCTAAAATACTGAACTAAATTCAGAATAATGGGACTTTGATTACGTGCTTAATTTAGATGCAAGTTTTAGAAAACGTAACAATGTCACTGACAACTATTCCAACAACAAATGCTCTTGGAGTGATGTCCACTAACCATATAATATTTTTATATCAAAACATTTTCGTCAAAGAATTTTATTTTCAAATCCTTCAGTATTTAACAACCAATTATTTCTTATCATAAAATCTGAAAAACAGATTATAAAACTTCATTCCCGAATGACAGATTCAGCTTTAAATTATCTCTTCGCTAAAATATATTTTTAGGAAGACAATATTGCCTGATATTCCTTTGAAAAGTTTTTTCGTTCTTATTCAAGAGTAAGTTTCGAAAGGGTTGTTTCCTCGAGTGTGCTCATTCATAGAATGTAGCGGAGACCTACCGATGTCTAATTAAATCTGATTCCTGCCGCGCCTTCTACTTCACTTCCTAATTAGATTTCGAGCACAGCACTACTGGAGATGTCAATATCTTTGTAATTAATAAGGAAGCTTTTGTTATTTCTGTATGTGTTATGTGAACGATATTTAACTCCACTTATAAATACTACGTAATTATTTACTTAAATGTTTTCTGGAAATGTGACATAGAATTTGAAATTTATTTGAAGAATAAAGTACCTACTTGACAAATATCAATGATTTTACCCTCGTTAAATTTTTTATTCAAATAAGAAAAGACGATCCATTTTCCCGGGATCAAAAATTACTTGGGTCACTGCCTGGTCTATAAACTAAAACTCGATTACTACATCAATATATAGGTAAAGCAACGAACTAAGAAACAGACTGCCGTATTAATCAGATGCCTATAGCGTTATTAACAATTATAAAATTAATTATCCTATGTATTAATTCAGGCTATAAGCTATAGGTATTTGTGAGAAATTTCATCTAAAGATTTCTTACGTTATTTTGAGTGATTTAGTGACAACAATCGATACAAACTATTAAATTATAACATTAGAACATATATCTAGAAACAAATTGTAAAACAGCCTTTAAAAACGTAACTGAGACATAGAATTCATACCTTGATGTGTATTCGGTTTGGTCTCATGTCCAATTCTTAGCCAGTCATCTACCCTGATATGATTACCATACTATGAATTCATAGCAACGCAATTATCTAGGGTAGGCTACTATGAAATTTCTGATAGTTAAAAATCGACAGTATCACACATAAATTTCTTCAAATTATCTCTTTTTTAGACAAAGCTGGCGGCACTCTTGCACCTTGCAGCAATTTCGCTGTGCTCCTTGTATCGCTAACGTTCATGAGCAACTGTGACTATTTACAATCAGGTGAATTTACAAAAACTCTCGAACTAGTAGATATTTGAGGAAATGGTCATGGAAAATAAAACAACTGAAAGGATTTTCATATATCACTTACCGACCTGACAATAACTATGTACGAAATAATAATAAATAATACTAATGTACAAAAAATACCAATAAGAAAAGACTTCTTATTGTGAGTTCTAAACTTCAAAACATAAAGTCTTAAATATAAAGCAATTCTCCAACAAACGCTATTAAAGAAATTAAATCAAACTCGTCGACATTAGCGGGAATTGGCCATGAATCTTCGGTCATCTTCTAAAGTGCAGGGGGATTTTAACTACCGGCTTTCAATTCCCGAAACTTGCCAGATAAGGAAGCTACGTTTAAAGGCGAGATGTAATAGAATGTTTTCGCCTTTAAAAATTATTTCTCTTCTGCAAGATAAATTAATTGAGAAAATAATACAGTTATTTTCACAAATAAACATTTTTTAGTACAATAATATGTTTTTTTATGAATAGGGGACTACAGTTGCTGGTGGTCTAGAGATCTTTTCAGCTTCACCAGGACAGGTGGGCGAGCAAAGACTCAATTAGGAGGCGTGGAATTTGCTAAGAGCTCGAGCACCTCCAAAGGAGACCTAACAACTCAAGAGCAGCTACTTTGCGAATGAATCTAATACCGGAATCGCATTTGTGAGAAAATCTGGCGAGAAACTCAGCGGGCTGACACATGGGTTAGGTTCCACGTGGATCTCTTTGCCGATTTTAACGAGTACGGTTACTGAGGTAATAAATACATATTTTATGTATCAACCTAATATCATGAAGTCATCAAAATTTTTTGTTTGTTTTCGATACGAGTTTCGCATGTTTCATAACTATATTTTTTTATTAAATGTAGGTACTACGATTTTTAAAAACGCGGATGAGGCTATACAATAATTTTATGATTTATTCAGTTTTGATTATCACTCGTGACTCGATTTACCTAACGTAACATCGAGAAATATATCCACTTTAATGCAATTATAGTAATTTTACGTTTATTCCTTAAAAATATTTTTTTTTGTTAGGTACCGGATAATAAGACGTATTTTTTTCAAATTCACTTGCACAGTCTTTCTTGTTCATTGTAACACTTTTTGTATTAAACCTATGTTATTCAGACTTCGTTGTAAAATAATAATATAAAATCGGTATTAGTCAAGAAAGCCTACAGTTATAATAACTTGGCCACGGCGGAAGGAATAAAAAAACTTGTCAAGACGGCTGGCTAACTGCGGAGATGGGCGCCGTGCCCTAGTTGACGCGGTAATTAATAGAAATATGACAGTACAGACGTGCATTAAGTTGAAATAACTTTACGTCGATACACTTTGAAGCATTCAGCATTCAACCTGAGGGTCGCATTCCGTATTATCAATTATCAGGGTATGTGTTCAAGAAACTAAGCACGTATAAAGCTGTTTTGTGTCGGCCTAGAAAAGCCGATTTTTACTCGTGGTAGGTCCTCTTGTGAGTCCGCGCGGGTAGGTACCACCACCCAGCCTATTTCTGCCGAGAAGCAGTAATGCGTTTCGGTTTGAAAGGTGGAGCAGCCGTTGTAACTATACTGAGACCTTAGAACTGATATCTCTAAGGTATTATTATAGCGCGACATCTGTTTTAAGGTACAGTTGAGATATCTATTTAACGTCTCAATGCGGCCTTCATGTTTCTATGGGCTCTATTTGCATTAGCAGAGTCGTGGGCTCGTATACAACAAGAAAAAGCTTTAAACTTAATATTATTAACTTACATTTTACAATTTTGATATATAGGACCAGTCACACGGTCTTCAAATGTGCCCTACCGCACGTAACTTGTAGCGATAAAGTACGTCCAAAAGAATTTTATTCTAATCAATTGTAATCAAAATTTTAATCATAAGTGATTAGGAATAAAACTTATTTAGCTGTTGTATTTAATGCACAATCATATGGAATTCTATTAGATTGACTAACTTAGTGTGAGAAGTTTTAAAGTCAAGTGCGTCCCTGTTGGCACATGAACATGACACGCCACGAAGACCCCCTGACCTGTTTCCCTTCAACCACCTGCGACTAGTCAATTTACCTTTAAAAATCTCAGAAAACCCCGACCCGAAAGAAAAGCAGTATGTTGACACGACACACATACATAACATAACCCAGACGCGCCCTCATTTCAACCGCCATAGTAAAAGTTCCATTCAACCTTTTTATACGTTTGCCTCTAAGGCATATATCGCTTTGAACTTCGTTGTGGTTGTTGTGCTGTTTTGGAATATCATTTGTGGTGAAATGCTTAGGAATGGTTGAGACCTGAAGCGCGATGTTTACGGTATTCAAATTGCTGTCACATATCGCACAGAGGGTTTAAGTATGCAACCCATATTGCTTGTTTAATATAAAATCTAATATAATGCTCACATATCTGCACTTGAATTTCATTAAAGAAACTTGCGGAGTTCGGAGAAATTGTAGTGAAAATAACAAACAACATTTTTTTCTCTTTGACGGCATACAAGCTACACACGTCTATGGTAACCACTTCAAACCAATAGGGCCATAAACCATTCTATCCACAATAATAGAAAAACCTAATTCTCTGTACAGCTTCATTTGCATTGCAACCTTATCGGGTTGGTTGGTGGAAAACTAAATATCCTAATAAAATATAGATATCCTAAAAATTTCAATAAGACATTAAACTCTGTATACAAATTATTGTATAATACATTATACTCTGTATACAAATTATTGTATACAGAGTATATTATGCCTTGAGATAAGAGCTCTAAGATCTCAGTATAGTTACAACGGATGCCCCAGCCTTCAAACCGAAACGCATTACTGCTTCACGGCAGAAATAGGCAGGGTGGTGGTACCTACCCGCGCGACCTCACAAGAGGTCCTACCACCAGTAAGCCTCTTGGTGGATCGCGATTTCGATCCGGTAGATTCTGCAAAGCACTGCTCTTGCTAGGGCTAATGTTTGCAAATTCTCCCAGGTTGAGCCCGTAAGCTTACCTAGTCGTCTTTGCGTAGTTGGAATAGCCCCGTTAGTTACCAAACGATTAGGTGAGAATAAAAAAAAGGCCGCATTGCATTAAGATAACAACCATCCTAGCTTTGATAATGAAGATGATCGTTTATTTTTATCCGGTATCGTTTAAAACCACCGATCAAAAAGGATTTTATCGACAGAAGAAAATATAAACAAAAAATGATAAAATAACAAAGCGATGAGAAATTCTAAAACGAAGATCTATCGAAAGTCAAACGCGCAAGTACATTTATGCACAACTGCATTTCAAATACTGCCTTACAACATGCACAAGGCGATGTGAATGAATTATTCAGCCGCGTCGGAAATGCAGGTACACGCGAACGGGAAACTGATCGGTTAGCGCTGCGGGACAAATGATTCAGAATCTGATTTCAATAATTTTTTTTGTTGCTAAAATGGGTGGACGTGCTCACAGCCCACCTGGTGTTAAGTGATTACTGGAGCACATAGACATCCACAACGTTAATGCGCCACCTACCTTGAGATATAAGTTCTAAGATCTCAAGTATAGTTTACAACGGCTGCCCCACCCTTCAAACCGAAACGCATTACTGCTTCACGGCAGAAATGGGCAGAGTGGTGGTACCCACCCGCGCGGACTCACAAGGGCTCCTATAACCAGTAATTACGCAAATTATAATTTTTCTGGTTTCATTTTTATTACACAATGCTATTCCTTCACCGTGGAAGTCAATCGTGAACATTTACTGAGTACGTATTTCATTAGAAAAATTTGTACCCGCCTGAGATTCGAACACCGGTGATTGCTCAACACGAACGCATCGGACGTCTTATCCGTTAGGCCACGATGACTTGTGTTCATATCCAAATGCGCTCATATCCATTCCTATTAAATCCGACAAGTTCCAAAACGCACTGATGTGTAAAAAATTAAAACGATTGTGTAGACGCTACTCACTTTACACACTATGAATTTATCTTAAACTGTTCTATTCGTTCTTCATCATAGATAGAGCTTGTTCATGAATGAGTGGTATTTATTTCAAATAATAATCTAAATCCGGCATTGTTGTTGTTACCTCATTCAGAAGAGCACAAAACTAACCCATAATAAGCCCCGTGAACCCCAGCGATTGTGTCTTTAATAATAGAATTAAATTATTATTTTATTATAGGTCACATACTAGTTTGCTACCTGGTATTTATAAAACAACTAGCGACCCGCCCTCGCTTCGCTTCGGAAATATTAAAACACACATGAAACAAAAAAAAAATTAAAAAAAAGTAGCCTATGTTCATCAGGGACAATGTCGGCCTCTAATGGTAAAAGAATTTTTCAAATCGGTCCAGTAGTTTCGGAGCCTATTCGAAACAAACAAACAAACAAATCTTTCCTCTTTATAATATTAGTATAGATAAACGATTTTGCGTCTCAGTTTGACTCAAAGATTAAAGTTTGTTTTTTCCTTAAACTACTTAGTTTTACTTTATATTGGGCATCGCTTTACAGATTATCCACGGATAGTCATTACTCCCCATAATCCGTACACTATGACCTTTGTAAGTTTTCAAATAATTACATTAAGTACCCTTTCGAATTTTTGTTCTAGTGTATTTTTTTTTGCTATTGATATTATTATAATGATTTTAAAATATATTTTTCCTACGTACTAAAATTCTGTCACTTTCGCACGTACAAAACCCGACAAAGTTAACACAAGCCGCGAGACATAGAGTAGTTCAGTTCATCATTGGTGTCATATTAATATCTCACATAAAACAGCCTAGTTTAAAAATTCGTCCCTTTACAGGGCGCCCGTGTGGGGCCAGTCCCTGGCCGTGGAGGTGGCGAAGCTGCTGCAACGGCCGCAACGCACCATCGCGGTCAGGGTCATTCGTGGTTATTGCATCATCTCCTTCGAGGCGGCGTGTGTACTGGCTAGGACGCCGCCTTGGGTTCTGGAAGCGGATACGCTCGCTGCTGACTATCACTGGCGGGCTGACCTTTGTGCCCGGGGCGTGGCGCGTCCCAGCCCCAGTGTGGTCAGAGCGCGGAGGGCCCAATCTCGGCGGTCCGTGCTGGAGTCATGGTCCAGGCGGCTGGCCGATCCTTCGGCTGGTCGTAGGACCGTCGAGGCGATTCGCCCGATTCTTGTGGATTGGGTGAATCGTGACAGAGGACGCCTCACTTTCCGGCTCACGCAGGTGCTCACTGGGCATGGTTGCTTCGGTGAGTTCCTGCACGGGATCGGAGCCGAGCCGACGGCAGAGTGCCACCATTGTGGTTGCGACTTGGACACGGCGGAGCACACGCTCGTCGCCTGCTCCGCATGGGAGGGGTGGCGCCGTGTCCTCGTCGCAAAAATAGGAAACGACATGTCGTTAAATAATTTTACTTTCAAAACATGTATCAAAATAATCTTACACTTAAATAATGTGTACGTTATTTTTTGTTAGTATTTTTAATGTTATTAACCACAGTAGAAATAATATTAATGTAAATAGTTTCTGAGTGTGGTGTACTCTGTACATAATCCAGTAAAGGCACAGTGGAGCCGTCGTGATACGATTGTGCAACGTAGCCGGGCAGACTACTAAGTGCTACAAATCCTCTGACCAATGTCCCGCACCCCGCTCAGTCGGAAACAGCTACCAACGACTTAATACACTCGTGCCGTGAAAATATAAACACAAAGCTAATTCCGTTATGGCCGTGATTCTATTACTTGGAATATTACTTATAAATCGAGTCAGCACGCGAACGGCGATAACCGAGTTACCACCAGAGATTGGCGAAATCGCATTATCAGATGCTCCCGTCGCGATTTTTACCTTACAAATGCGACGCGCGGATGCGGACGCCGCTGCCTCCGCCGGAAACAATCTCAATGCCGACGAGGGCGCAGCATCGAACAACCAGGATGTACATGAAAATTTCCAAGCAATTCGCTCACTTAGAAATGAAATGGAAAAAAAGAATCAAATCGGAAACGAAGAAAACGTTGACTTGTCTTCATCTACAGATAGAAAAGTCATATATAATGGTGGGATTTTTCCTCTAAATGAAAAAGATAAAACGAATACCGCCCAAGTGATGCCTTTAGTTTGGAATGGCTGTGTAGAAACACGGCACAAAGAAAATTATGGAAACACAGTGAAATACGAAAAAAATACACATGTTGATGATAATATACACATTCAGGGTAACAAAGATATCGGAAACCTATGGAATAAGCGGAATGTGGGCTTAAACGACACAACCACCTTTAAGGCTTGGTTGCAAAAATACAATAACTTAAAGAACAGTAAAAGTGAAGAAAGACGTCAACAAAAATTGGATTTTCCGTTTCCGAAAAAAAATACAGAGACTACCGTGCAAACGGTGACAGAAACTGCGTCAAGTACGGTACACATCATACCCATAACAAGAAACGTTTTCAAAGAGCAAGTGCCGAGCACCACGGCCAATATTAATGTGACAGAAAACAATATTATAGCTGGTTACACAGAAGATTGGTTTGAGTCAAAGGACAGAACGAAAATAAGATTTAGTGAACTCCCCCAAAGGGAAACATATTTGATACCCACGTTGAAGCTCGAGGAGGGATTTTACCCTTTCAGTTTTATGTCACGGTTCTTTTACCTGATTTATCCGTTTGATTTTCCAATAGGTGAGTAATGATACTAATTTCGATACAAATATGGTTCACAGCGCGTTCCAATTCACTGCGCTTAGTCAAATACAAAAGTAATACAGCGATTTATAAGTCCTATCATTAGTATTTTTTTGTTTAAGGTCTAATCAAAGACATAGTTTGGGGAGAGTTCACGTTTCCACATTCATTTTTGCAGGTACGTAAAGAAGTATACCACTAAATTAATATAAAAAAAAACATAGAAAATAAAATGAATTATAAATACATCAATGTATTACTACTATTCTCAGAATAAGATTTTTCTGTCTTATGCGATCATTAATCTACAAAAAGACGCGAAAGACAACGAAAATAAATACATCTTTTAAATAGACATTTAATCAACAAATAGTTCTTTCTTAGGGATCGAAGTAAAGAATTTTTTCACAACTTCGAATACTAAACGGACCAGCTCATCGACAACTGGCTTTCCGAATTCTTCAGTTAGTTGTCTCCAATTTTCATTGATGAACGACAAAACGGCTTTGCCTACAAAAAAAATACAACATTGCAATTAAAAATACATCCACAATGTTATGGGAAAAATAATAATAAAAAAAATCGTAATATAAATTCAAGAATTCGAAATGTCGGAAAGAATATAATGACAATAAAAAAACATGGATTAATTCGTAAAAGTAGTCTATGGCTTGCAAAATCCAAAGAAAATTGCGTTTAGAGCCTTGCAAATTCACGACTTGTGAGGTATCAGACGATAACCGATGACCATCGGTTATTGAAATAAATTTTAACGAAGAACGACTTCTTTAAAAAATTCTGGGCTAGTTCATGCCCTTAACGTAAATTAATTTCGTAACTCGTAATCAGAGTTACTGTTATTGGTCGGCTGTACGAATCAAGTTTGAAATAAAGCTTCCTTTCTTTGTTATTGCCTATCACTTCTTTATAAGTAGATATCTCAACTTCCGGTAAAAAGATATTGGGATTTCTTTATTAACGTTCCGAAGACAGTTTTGGTACTTAGCTGCGTAAGAAATAGCAAATGTTATGTAGTATTCAGTAAGAATAGAATTTTATAAACAGTACAAGTAAAACTTTAAAGTATCGGATTTTGTTTCGGTAAGTATTAGGTATTATTTATAGGAGCCTCCACACCTTTTTGAGTTACTTTGCAAAAAATTAAATATGACTTTGACATAAGATTCTTAACAGCAAGAGATAATTCAGTTAAGCGGCTATGGCGATAGTACAGACATAGGGAGTTAAAGTTATGTCGTTAAAATGAATAAGTTGTTAAGGATGTGCCCTTTTATTCCTTGAGAAGTATTCCGATCTTGAAGTTCTCGTGACATTTAATTTGAGAATATTTTTAAGGAAAATCAGCCACAAAAATGTTGGGAATACACACTTGTCTTTCGATCGGCCAAAGTTGATCACCTACCATCAATTAGGCTGTTCACTTGATTGTTTTTCAACAGAAAATTTAATAATAAAATATATATTAATGTTACTAACTAATTTCGGGATTCCCTTTGAACAGATTCGTCAAGAAAAATGTAACTCTTCCCTCGTTTTTATAATCCAACGAGTAGCTTTTAACTTCCTGATAAACCTCGCCATCTCGTTCCACATCTTCAAATTTAACCTTTAACATTAGTGCTACGTCCGCTGAAAAGAAAAAAAGCAATTGTCAGAATCTAGACAAAACAGATAGTTCAATAAATGAAATTTATAAATCGAGACGCTTTTAGACGCTTCGAGACAAAGCTTTTAACAAATAATGTATTAGAGTAAAAGTCATCAGCACTCCTATTTATTTTTATTATTTTGTTAACCTTATTCAACTTCTAATAACTTTTAGATTTGAAGGTTTGACAGTCATGTACAAAAATTAAGTTGATATTGTTACATGATCATCACATAGATCAATTAAATTCAAACAAATAATATTGTAATTAGATTTTCCAATTACGATCTTTATGTTTCGCTTACATTTTGTTTATTAAGGTAGACAAAAACTAGATAAGAATAAAAAGGTGCTACTATTTAGGGTAGTAAGTATGGATGATAAGAAAGAAGCTAGAGCTGAGGCCTGTATAGTGCCTTAAGTATAACGGCCACATTTCTTCCTCTGGTCGTCGTAAAGTTGTATAGCGATGTGCTCTGAGTATTCTACTATCACTGCAATCGCAAATTCTCTTTTACTGAAGGTAGGATTTCATAATACGAGTTTGTAGCCTAATTCTGTCGGAAAACACTCATTAGATGGGACAGTGCAATATAATACAGAATTATACCCATCTAGCGCCAAAAAAATACTATTCGCATATAACCTTATTAATAGCCGGTTAAACTATCAGATGAATAAGTAGGACAGGCAGGTTTAAAACGACTGCGCCAACGCTACATCAATATGTTCACAAAAACTCGAAAAATCATATCCAATCTTTTTTTGTAAATCTCACTTAAAAGACAAAAACTTACTTATTTTAATTTTCGCGTCTCCGTCTCCATTTATTGATACAATTAAAATTTGTCCCTTAGCTTTATATTTTCCTTTGATCGTCAAATTACAGTGGAATTTCATTTCAGCTTCTTCATCGTTGTAACTAGAAATGTTTACACGTGTGATTCGACAATGAATACATAATTAGAACTACATAGTTAATTTTTATTGCTTACAGGGGTGGACGAGCACAGCCCACCTGGTGTTAAGTGGTTACTGGAACCCATAGACATCTACAACGTGAATGCGCCACACACCTAGAGATATAAGTTCTAAGGTCTCAGTATAGTTACAACGGCTGCCCCACCCTTCAAGCCGAAACGCATTACTGCTTCACGGCAGAAATAGACGGGGCGGTGGTACCTACCCGTGCGGACTCACAAGAGGTCCTACCACCAGTAATTACGCAAATTATAATTTTGCGGGTTTGATTTTTATTACACGATGTTATTCCTTCACCGTGGAACTCAATCGTGAACAATTGTTGAGTACATATTTCATTAGAAAAATTGGTACTCGCCTGAGATTCGAACACCGTTGCATCGCTCGATACGACTGCACCGGGTGTCTTATCTTGTAGGATCATGTCCCTATGGCGACTTCAACTTAATATTTTAATTAGAAAATTTTTTATTGTCACCATTCTAAAAAGTACAAGAAAAATCAAAACCACTTAACACCAGGTAGGCTGTGAGCTCGTCCACCCATCTAAGCAATAAATAAAAAAATATATTTTCATACTTTAATTTTATCTAAATATTTTTTGTTCGGTTATATAGATTGTGTATAATATAATGTGATTTTTAGTATATCTTCGAAACTAAGTAAAATATATATTTAACTTTTCAACGCTACCAATTCAATTAAGTCGATTAACATACAATAAGATTTTACTAAAATAATGACAAGTCAAACTATAGTTTCAATGTGAAAACATTTTGATACTGCGAAAACGAAAAGGCAGTTAGTTAGATTCCAATTAATCGCTTACCTGACAGAATCCACGATACAATTTCTAAAGCCCGTCACAGTTCCATTCAAGAGTTCCACTTTGAAACCCCCCGGAAGCTCCACGACCACTTTATCCTGTTTCAGTGGATCTATCGGTTCTATATTTAGGGACGGAATACCCTTCGAGAAAATCGGTATCGTCTCCTGTACAGTACTCTTCAAACATTCCGACTTTTGCCCGGGGCATATTTTAATGAAATCCGCTAGAAAAATAACCCCAAGTTTGTTATTAAAAATCGACGAATTAACATTTTTTTACATTGAACTAAAACAATTTTAAATCGTAAATCGAAATATGTACGTATTTTACATAAATAGTACTTACGGGCCACTCTAGCGTAACATTGATAGCTGTTTAAAGCGAAAAATATCGCAATCGTAAAAAAATAATTAAACATGATTTTGTTATTATAAATTAAAATAAAATCCGTTTATCACCGACGCGAACCTTGTGCAAACTGACGCTGTATTAAAAACGATTCAGATAAAATGTGATGTCAAATAATTAATTTGCATATTATTGTTCATACAAAATAAGGTATCGCGAAAAGGAAATAAGTCAGTTCAACTGTACGGTTGACTTGTAGGAAGGAACCGAACAATAATAAATCTTTTCGGAGTTCCGTGGATAATATTTTTTCGTAATAAATATCTTATACTAGTAACTAACTCATAGTCTAAATAATAAATGTAAGGCAGCTATTTTTATGAAAAATCATGATATCTCAAAAGTATTTCACCTCATTTCTCGTAGGGCGATTATCAATTTCTAAGTTTTTTTATTTTTTTTTATTGCTTAGCTGTGTAGACGAGCTCACAGCCCACCTGATGTTAAGTGGTTACTGGAGCCCATAGACATCTACAACGTAAATGCGCCACACACCTTGAGATATAGTTCTAAGGTCTCAGTATAGTCACAACGGCTGCCACACCCTTCAAACCGAAACGCATTACTGCTTCACGGCAGAAATAGGCGGGGCGGTGGTACCTACCCGTGCGGACTCACAAGAAGTCCTACCACCAGTAATTACGCAAATTATAATTTTGCGGGTTTCATTTTTATTACACGATGTTATTCCTTCAGCGTGGAAGTCAATCGTGAACATTTGTTGAGTACGTATTTCATTAGAAAAATTGGTACCCGCCTGCGGGATTCGAACACCGGTGCATCGCTTCAACACGAATGCACCGGACGTCTTATCCGTTAGGCCATGACGACTTTACAAAAGTTAACATATACGAGAACTTAGACTAATGTCTGAGAAAGAAAGCGCTTCTCTCCACGTACCGGTCGCGGTCGAGTAGGGGCCAAGATATAGATCTTGCCCAAATTACGGCCTGGCCACGAGGATCGGCGGTGCGAACGACGAAGCGGCGGAGGAGGTGACCATTCGCGCAACACCGTTTGCAGGCCACGGGTTTGCCGCCGCGACTAGCAAGGAAGTCCGACATCGAAATGTCTATATCGAAATTATCTCGATATTGCTTAGAAAGTAATCGTTTTTTGATTCAAGACCTATTATTTGGAAGAGATTGTGGAGTACATGATTTGAATAAGAATCGGAGTATAGATGGAGAATTCCACAAGAAGCACGAGAAATACAGAATGTATCCAGAAAAATTTTGGCTGCTTTGAGTGGCTAGACTTCCAAATAGCTCGTCTAAGTAGTATATCAGCAATAAAAATTTCGGTATTCATTTTTCGCGGCTAAAACAACTAAACTCATTTAATCACTGTACTATTCGCCGCGACTACCGCTAGACTCCGTGGCTTGCGCCGTCCTTATTCATGCATTTGTTTTGCTCGCCCGCCGCGTCGTAAGTCGCCCGCGCGATTCGCTCGGTACATATCGCGGGTCGCTTCGCCGGTCGCTGGTGCGCGTGGCTTTATAACTTGTACATTTCTATGCGCTTATTTTAGTCTCTAGACGCTTCACCGTTCGCACCGCGCGAATATTCGTATCAGCGAATGTCCTGTGGCCAGGCTGTTAAGGGCCCGCTCCGCTTCTAATTTAAGAACCTGCTAAGGAGACTCAAAAATGCAACGCGTACGCTACGTGCGTCTCGCGTCTTCTGGTTTACGGATGACCACACTCCCCTACTCACCCTGAATCTGATCTTAAAGGGTGGGTATCCCGGGAGTGTAATTTGGCGGTGCCGCCTGAGAGACCTTCAGATATTCCGCCAGCTGCCGTCACGTCAGTTCTGCATTTTATAATGACAATATTGTGCTTAGAGATGCGCTCTGCGTGAAACGTGTCGCTTTGTCGTCAGCCTACCTCGGATGAATTCTGTCTCATACAAAGCATCAAACATGGGTTCTGACCCAAAAAGATTAATACAAAATATTTCCTTAGATTTTGCGTGTACTTTGATGCATTTCTTGAAAGACTATTCCAATTACTTTGCAACATTCGTGACCTTTAACTAAAAATTAAGTTAGGTTGACAATGTATTTTAGTGTGTAGTAGATTATATCCACTTAGCCGTTTTTAAGCAGACTGCTGAGTTATTTGTAGTAATAATATAGAATTAAATTTGAATTATAAGTAAAAATTGCATACAGAACCTTTTGAATATGGTAACACATAATACAAACATTATGTATATTAAATTTAAAACCTTGAACCTACCTGAGATGTGATTTCTCGTTTCTGTTCCGTAAGTTCAGACATGAAATGACGTATATATTAAGTTTTGATAACTATTAACTTAATTGACCTTCGAGGAATTAATTCTGTTGTGGAGCCTGCGGATGACGCACTACCGATATTTCATGTGACCTTCGAATAATGTACGTTAAACTATTTAAATTAAATTACAAGTTTTTTCACAGGTGCGTTTGAATTTTAATTATATAGAAATCATTTTGTTCATTACATGTTATTAATATTTGTTATCAACATTGTTAAATTTAAAAAAATTAAACATATTACTTAAGATAGGTTCATTTTCTTTATCAAGGTGTGGAAATAACGACGAAGAGAAGTTCTTCCACCGAGCGGGTGATATTGCTCGGAAGACTATCTTTTTTTTTAAATTATGAATGAGGGATTACTGTTGGCCCAGAGGCCTTTCCAGTTTCACCAGGACATCATGAATATCACAGTGAGAGCATCAGTATAGAGCATTATTACTACTGGTTTCATCTGAGTAACACCTAACACCAGAGACTACAACAATTAAAGGTCCATATAAATATCACAGGTTCGGGAGAGGATAAGTACCGTAGAATTAAATAAAATTTTGCAGCCTCAAAAAACCGCTCTGCTTACAGTAAACACAGTCGGTAGTCTGACGCTCCGTTTACAACGGGATTTTTGAATGGAACTTGGCGCCAGATTTTACCAAGTATAATGGATTATTGAACCTTTCTTTTATTGTCCTATTGGCAGATAAGTATAGAAGAACCCACCTAATCACTAATGACACAAAATATACAACCCACCGTAGCTCATGGACGTCAGAAATACTGGGGGCAGAGTCAAGCCCTGCCTACAGATTGGCCTTCCAATCGAAGGATAGTATAGATGTAGAAGGCATTGTGCTAATGTGGGCTACAATAAAATGATCTTCTTTAAGAGAATATTTCTTATTTATATTGGGGTGATTCCGATCTACCCTGAGATCTAATCATGAAATCAAAATCATACCCATGAACCTCATATTTTAGAAACACATATCATTTCCTTAGTATCCAGAGAAGTCGACCGAATGGTTTGTGTAATATATCAACAAAAGAAAGCAAACAACATTGACATTTTAAAAGGATAGCATCCTGAAACTCAATAACGCCTTGGCTCTTCCGATTAGTGCTAAAAGCATCACACGTATATTTGTCCAGTGTTGTGTGTGCCAGTCGATGTGAGTCTAATTTAGCAAGAATTTAATATGTTATAGTTTAAAAAACGATCAAAGTTTTTTTTTGTTTCATAATAGGCAAAACATCGTGTGGCTACAGGTTAGTCAGATAAAAAGTGTCCCGACTGGTTTAAATTAATAAAATGCGAGAACAAGCTTACAACCTGCTTATAAAACGCGTATTCTTAAAATAATAAACTTAACGTTTAAAATTATCACGGAAAATGTAGTAATTTAGAGTGGAATTTAATGTCAAGCTCTATCTACACTTGTTTGTGACAGCAGTATTAGTAAATATATATCTTAGGTAAACATCGGAATAAATAGCAATTATTATTAAATCTATATTTAAGTATAAGTATATATAAAAATGAATTGCTGTTCGTTAGTCTCGCTAAAACTTGAGAACGGATGGACCGATTTGGCTAATTTTGTTTTTGAATTATTTGTGGAAGTCTAGAGAAGGTTTAAAAGGTAGATAAATATGAAAATGCTCGGAATTAGACAAGAAAAACAATTTTGTTTTTTCATTTTGTTTGTTTTAAGTTTTTTTTATACAAAAGTTTAGATCTTTTATTTATCGATTGAGGCACTACGAAGTCTGCCGGGTCAGCTAGTACTATTAATATAATATACTGAACAACTTTTGAAATATCTCGTATTGCAATACGCAGCGACAGTACATGTTTCCAATTACCATCAGGAGCGTTGAGCATTTGTTTGTCTTCAAAGGCATTAAGCATTTACCTGTTCTAGCCTAAGACTACTTTGCTTAAATGATGTCGTCATAGCCTAAAGGATAAGACGTCCGGTGCATTGGTATCTTGCGACGCACCGGTGTTCGAATCCCGCAGGCAGACAAAATATAGCAAGATATAATAATTAAGCTAAGCACCTGAACAATTTCAAAATGTCGTACTCAGGCCCAAATATTTAGGATTAAAAGTACTTTCTTTTAGAATTTATACAGATCCAGTCTAATTTTAGAACAAAATAATTACATCAATATTTTTATGCTCGAACGAGTTTTCAGCACGTATGGTATAAAGTTATTACTCGGGCCCATTGCCATCAAAATATGATTGAGAAATGGGATCGAAAATATTCTTAAAACCTTTATTAAGGTTAAATGCTTATTTTAAGGCTGTAACAATCGAATGAATTCGTCTTCTTTCAAAAATTGACGCCATTTATTAATACCCGAAAATGCTCAAATATAATGTCGGAATTATTTATTACACTGAGATTTTCCTTTGCTCATTTCACAAAATGGGCATTTCTCTCTTAGACAAGACGCATTGGTCATCGTCTAATTACATCGGCTTTTTCTCGGATTATGCCTTGTCTGTTTTGATTTGTTGAGCGCGAACACGTTTCATCTTAAGACTTCCAGGATGAAGGGAGAATATCGTATGATACAGTGAAAGATGCTGCAAAAAAAATTTGTAATCTTTATTTCATTCTGACTGATAATTTTCCCATCTAAGTAGGTACACAAATGAAAACCATTGGTTTTGTTGAATTTAATTCTTAGTAAAATCTTGATTTACATAAGTATAGGCTTTCAAAATTCCAAAGCTTTTCAACTTGAAATTAGATAAGATCAGCGAAGCATTTTAAAATCATAACGATTTCTTTTTTCAGTCAATAAAAGTGGAGTCGACATTTTTGGTTTGTATCGTCGTGTTCGCATGTATAGCCTTAGTAATACCGTCATACCTTCTCGTCTTGGGAATTCTATCGCTGTTCTCAAAGTCAAGTTGTGATGACGAAACAGAAGCCGGTGCGTTATTTCCTGATATAGAAGAACCAGATTGCAACGACAAAGCGTTGGTCGTAATGACCTTGTTTGCCGTACTGGTTTGCTGGTATGTCCTATTTATAATATTTTTCAGTAGAATACAAAAGTGATCATATAAAACTATTATATATTATATAAAGACAATCCAGTGAATATTAGTTCGTTAGTTGGTACCAGTAAAGTGTAAGTTGGAACATTTTTACTAACTCCAGCGAGAAACACCCATGATCTTTGTTCTGTATACATTGAAACTTTAAAATGCGAGTTATAATATTCTTCTTTTTTTATTTACTTTAAGGAAATTGGTGACTAGGATAATTTTGATCTTCAGGTATTAGAATTGATTTAAAGAATAATTTTAGGAGATCCAAGGAACTATTTCCGATATATCTGAAATTAACTCACGCGTCATATGACTTAAATCAAATGTTTCGTAGTAAAGTAGTCTACTAAGACTACGAAAACAATATTCTGATTTGAAAAATATTTGCATACTATCTCGTAAAAGGGAAGTTTGACTTTTCAAAATCTAAATGAGGCAAATTAACAGAAGAGCAATTAAATCGAAGAAAATTTAAAACTTCTAAAAATTTCGCCAACTCTTTCATTACTGTTTCTTTTGAATTTATTTCAGTTCGCAAATATACTTTGATGTCAAAATTAAAATGCGGAATGAATAATTTGATAATCGAATTTCGTTTAGCGGGAAAGATTTGAAATAAATATTAAGGAACTCAATGTGAATTTCTCGAATGACTCTAAATAATGATTTAAATTCAAATCTTGCTTTTGATTTTTATTTGGTTAGAACACTATGGACATGAAGACAAGGACAGGAGTTAATAGTATTTGATTTCCTGTGAGAAATATACTCCATGACCTTATGCGAACTGACAATAAATTAATATCTGATATAGACAAAGTTTGACGATAAAAATTGTGTTTCAAACACTAGTCCACTAACTGTTTATAAAATGATACAAATGCTTTACTGGCATTGATAAGTTGATGTCACGGTCCATCTAGTGTTAAACGATAACCGAAGCCCTAAGATACCAAAATTTGAATAGTGCTTACTACCTTGAGACATGATAGGTCAGATTTGAAAGTGTCAAAGCGCTTGGTCAAGATAACGACACGTCATGATAACCCCCTTATCGTGGCCGCCTTTAATTACATATGCGAACTACGCGACGAGGCAACGGAAAGCCGCCGTCGCGTCGCCCAAAACATGCCTTATTGGTTCCTTCGGTTCTACTCGTAGTGCTTTTAGGCTACTCAAGCACCGCTATAACCGTTCTCGTCCAACATAGCCCATAAATATAAACCTTTGTTTTTCTTGTCGGAACCTTTTTTTTGCTTAGATGGGTGGACGAGCTCACAGCCTGGTCTTGAGTGGTTACTGGAGCCCTTAGACATCTACAACGTAAATGCGCCACCCACCTTGAGATATAACTTCTAAGGTCCCAAGTATAGTTACAACGCCCGCCCCACCTTTCAAACCGAAACGCATTACTGCTCCACGGCAGAAATAGGCAGGGTGGTGGTACCTACCCGCACGGACTCATCACAAGAGGTCCTACCACCAGTCAACCTCTTGATGGATTGCGATTTCGATCCTGTAGATTCTGCAAAGCACTGCTCTTGCTAGGGCTAGTGTTTGCAAATTCTCTCAGGTTGAGCCCATGAGCTCACCTACCCGTCTTTCCGTAGTTGGAATAGCCCTGTTAGCTACCAATTAAGTGAGAATAAAAAAAAAAAGTTGGATTGCATTAGGATAACAACCATCCTACCTTTGATAATGAAGATGTTCGTTCAGTTTTATCTGATGGATAGTGACTAACTTCTGTACGGTATGTCATTTTATCATAATATCAAGTCTGGAAATACTGGTTCAGGTTTTGGATGTGTTTATCTGAAGCCTCTTTTAATAGGTTTTATTTAACAATATTTTACGATATAATGAATTAGGCTATTAGTAAATTATATTTAAAGTGAATATTTAAGCTTAAAGATATATAGTTCCCCGCGAAAACCGGTGATTCGGATTCTGACCATCGCTAATTTTGTAAAAATATCAATTTCTTGAAAGTGCTTTCAAGTCACTTGCTACGTACATTGCATTATATTATTTATTTATTATTAATACAGAATTCCTTGACTCATTCTGCTATTGATTCCGTGATTAAATTATATAGCATATTGTTTTGTTAATCTTTGCATTTTTTCAGTGTCCTAATATCAGGAATGGCTATAAGCAACGAACAAGCGCACACAGCAGCCATTGACAGTAACAATGTTTTCAGCTGCGCATGCGCAGACGTAGTCTCTTGGATGTCTACTGCAGCAAGACAGTTGTATCACAGTCTCGTTCCACCAATAGATCTTGTGCTCCACGCTTACGAAGACGATTTAAAAAGTAAGTACTAACACAGATTACTATTATTATAAACTACTTATAATAATAACACATATCTATATAATTTATATACATATATAGGTCTATAAAAATGAAATGCTGTTCGTTAGTCTCGCTAAAACTCTAGAACGGCTGGACCGATTTGGCTAATTTTGCTCTTGAATTATTTGTGGAAGTCCAGAGAAGGTTTAAAAGGTAGATAAATATGAAAATGCTCGGAATTAAAAAAAATAACAATTTTGTTTTTCCTTTGATGTGTTCCCGTCGAACGGATTCCTTTTGTTTGTTTTAAGTTTATTTTATACAAAAGTTTAGATCTTTTATTTATCGACTGAGGCACTACGAAGTCTGCCGGTTCAGCTAGTTAATTATAAATAACTGGGAACAAATCACGTACAGTCAGCAAAATAGGAAACCCTGCGTTATGGGTACCAGAGACGGACATACATACATACTTATATACGTTTAAATATATAGTAAACACCCAGACAATGACCAGTGATGGTTTCATCGCCGCCGAAATAAGCAAAACTAAAAATTCTGCGATATTCCGGAACCAGCAATGCAAAAGAAAAAGAAAAGTCGTCAAAAGAACGAGC
Organism: Bombyx mandarina; assembly: GCF_030267445.1. Lineage (NCBI taxonomy): Eukaryota > Metazoa > Arthropoda > Insecta > Lepidoptera > Bombycidae > Bombyx > Bombyx mandarina. The sequence goes on from NC_143229.1 coordinate 9,401,272, forward strand.
ATTTGCGCTTGTTTCAAGAATTTCTACTAAAAAAATTAATGATATTGCAATCAGACGTAATAAATATATAGACAATGCTATTTTATTTACATAATAACGTAGAAAAAAATGGCAAAACAGATTGGCAATGACCTTGATACGACAGCAATCAATTATTATACCTAAACTTTAATGCCACGAAAAGAATATGAATAATTTCTGTATAAACCTTGAATTATAAAAATTAAACGATCGGTAAACAAGATTGCTGTTCCTGTTTTGTTTTTATTTCAACTTTACAAATATTCAGATTATTATGGATTATTTCAAACTATAAAATCTCCAGTTACAATTTATATTCCATACAAATAATTATTTACTAATTATACAATTTCCAGTTTATTAGCTTTTTGTAGCGCTGTTTATTTATAATAATACATATATTTAGACAAAGTGATATTGTCTCTCTCATAAAATGAAACCTTCTCGCATATTTTACTTTTCTTTAAACATGGCACGGAAATGCTATGCAAGTTTCAGAACTTTCTAGATCAGTCTAGAAGCTATTAAACTTTTTGGTTCACTGGACCGCTTCTTATTTAGGTATGTTTAGTTATGTTATGTTAACGCACCCTGTTTTTTAGGTACCCTACATAAATATTATTAATAAAATGGTTTATTTTTGTCATTGTCATACAAAACAGGATTGCAATTGAACCTGGTAGCTAAACATCAACGCGATTATCATTTAATCCATAGATAGATTCTTTATATGTATATCCCATGTTTGTACGTATTGAAAAGATTCTTATGTTAATATTATAATATAATTAATATTCTAATAACAATTTTGGAACTTATCGTTCACTTTAATTCATTTCTAAACGTGTTGCGACAAATTGGACTATTTTTAAACCTCCAACAAACGCCGACTATAGTTAAAGAAATGATAAAATGAAAAACTAATATAAAATAAAACGTCAGTTAGAAATTTTGTCTATTTTTTCTCTTAGTGATCTGAAAATATGAATATTTAAATAATTGTCATTATTTAAATATTCTTTGGGCTATAAAGTTTTTATTTGAACAATTTTAATGTAATAATTTCAGATGTGGAGACATTACTCGGAGAATCCATTCAGCAAGCCGTGGCATCCGAAAGTGGAATCGATTTAGTTTTCGACTCTTTAGCAGACATTATCACCGGTATTTTTTTATTATTTCACACTCTTGAAACTACTTGAAAGCATTCAAAATGACTGAGTAGCTTAGGTGGTCGTATACGACTATCGGAAACCATTCATATCACAATACAGGTCCATTCCTCGACTTAATATTTTTTATAGCAGTGGGTTGGTTTACTATTTGGAGAGTGAACCCGCTAAATAATCTTCCCATCGCTTTTTCATCTAAAATTTCAATCATATTATTATGAAAAGGTGTTTTCCTCTAATTCCGACTATTCTATGCCTTTTTTTTTATTGCCCTTGTAGGCAGACGAGCATACGGCCTACCTGATGGTGAGTGGTTACCGTCGCCCATGGACTTCAGCAATGCCAGGGGCAGAGCCAAGCCGCTGCCTACCGCTGAATACTCTCCACAAGCCTCGTTTGAAGAAGGACATGTCATAGCGCTCGGGAAACACCGTGGAGGGGAGCTCATTCCATAGCCGGACGGTACGTGGCAAAAAAGATCTCTGGAAACGCGCTGTGGATAACCGCAGTGGCTCCAGGTACTATGGATGAACTCTACTCCGGTGGCGGGCGGTGCGATGGTAAAAACGAGATGCCGGTATCGTCTCGAACAATTCCTCAGAGCACTCCCCATGGAACATACGGTTCCAAATACAGAGGGTACCGAAGTCCCTCCGCAGACCCAGAGGTTCCAAACGATCCATGAGAATGGGATTATAACGGCTTCGTTCATTGGAGTTGGGATTTATTGGGGCTCCAGCGACCATTTTACACCACTTATGACGTAAGCTAGTTTGCCCATCTACGACATATAAAATTTAAAAGTGATTAGCTTTATGTATATCTCTTTTTTTTACTGCCCTTGCAGGCAAACGAGCATACGGCCCACCTGATGGTGAGAGGTTACCATCGCCCATGGACTTCAGCAACGCCAGGGGCAGAGCCAAGCTCATTGATAAGTTTGACGATATGAAACCCAATATTACAATATTGCGTTATTCTATTAAAAATACATTTTAGGACAAAATGAAATATCCAGAATATTTTATTAATATATTCTACCCACGCACACACTTCCTAGAAGCCTTATTACATTGTTTTTTTATGAAATTCTGGATGTTCTTAAAGGAGCGTCTCAATAACGAATTAAAATGAACCAATATGTTCCTCCAGTGATCGAAATTGGTCCTTAATCACTCTTTCCTCAAGATTTAGGTTTATTAATTGAACTCAATTTTCTTTTTTTTCTATAATATTATATATTTTTCTAATGTATTTCGAAAACCTATTCCAAATTTTTTTCTTTGATAACACTGACTCGTAAAAAAACAAAAAATTAAAAAATTAAACTGTCGATGAACTGATGACAAAATAATAATTATCGACCTTCTGCTATACAATTGATTTCAACTGAACTCTCAAGATGATTGAGTCATGATGAAGTCCGTAAGCTCCGCTATCCACTTAACACTAATGTGGAAAACCATTTCCCAATCTTCTATTTTACAGAAACTGAAGATCTCTCTGCAAAAATAGCATCCCTTCGCGATGTGAGCATAAAAGCCGGTGTATTGGCATCCGCTGCCTCAGACAGGATAAAGGACTTGGTCAAACAGCTGGAAACCCTGAAGAAATATTGCACCGTTAAAGATATGCCTTTATGTGATACTTTGAACTCTCACTCTTTGGAAATGAAAATGAAATTTGACATGGTAATTTTATTTTTTATTTTTTATTGCTTAGGTTAGTAGGCGATCTCACAGCCCACCTGATGTTAAGTGGTTACTGGAGCCCTTAGACATCTACAACGTAAATGCGCCACCCACCTTGAGATATCAGTTCTAAGGTCTTAGTATAGTTACAACGGCTGCCCCGCCCTTCAAACCGAAACGCATTACTGCTTCACGGCAGAAATAGGCAGGGTGGTGGTACCTACCCGCACGGACTCACAAGAGGTCATACCTCCAGTAAAACTTGTTTTTGAAAAACTTCTTGTATACTTGAACATTTTAGTGAATGACTACCGGAGAAGTTCCTCTGTTACTAACGTTATCTCTATGAAGCACACCTGTTTGTTGGAACTAAAACTGTCAAAAACATCAACATTTGACAAAGGCTTTTGAACTATAGCTTGTGAAGTACCAAATTTTAAATTAAAATGATTCAGAACACGTATAGTGTAAGAATAAACAATCACAGAAACCTACATTTTCTATATTGGAAAACATTCAGCGACTGCTTTTAAAATGCCCACCCCAAAAAGTTATAGCATTAAAAATTAGCAGTTCATATGTGAAACATTATATCGTAAGGTGTAAAATGCTCATTTTAGACAAATTGGGTATTTGGTCCCTATTGGAGTCCCTATTTGGCGATCTTTGACATGCCACTAGTGGACTATGAACTTGAAGTCTCAATTGCCCTTGGTAGCTAATATACAGGGGCGTTGGAGAGATTGAAATCAGACAATATCAAAGTTTCAATTGCATGTTTTCTACACCGGCTGTCCCTTACTACAAACTGTACCATGTGTTTTTACAATACACCCTAACATCAAAATAATTTATTATAAAATAATTGGTTTTTACATCATAAAATAAAAAAGGCTAGTGAGTGAGATCCACGATAAAGCGTCTTTGCAAAATAAGAACTTATAACAAAAATGTTTAATGCTCAGTCCAGTATATATCAGGCAGCGTTTTTTATATAGCTTAGATGTATAGACGTATATAGTAAAAACCGCGACGGAACCGCCTAGCTGCGTCCTGTGTCGAACACAGGGTCACCCCGCAAATTACCGCGGATGCCCCCGAGCCCCGAAAATAAATCGCCGCGTCGCCCGCCAAAACCGCCTTCGAGCTTCCGGCCCAGACATCAAAGCCTCGGCACCCTCTGCGTCGCAGGCTAAGCCAGCGTTCGTTCCGGCGGCGGTACCCAGTGTCTCGGCCTGGGCGAAACCGCTGCCGTACACGAACACGGCTACAACTCCCTCCTCCGCGATTCGTCCCGCCCCCGCGACTCGTCCCTCTCCCGAGACTTGCCCTCCGACCCCGTCCGAAAATCTCGCTTTAGCGATCGACTTCTTTCAGTCGATCAACTTTGAGCGCGTTAACGCTTTGGGCGACGCCATTCGCGCTGCCTCCACTGCACAACACTTTATCGCCGTTGTGCAGGAATACGCCGACGTATACGCGTCATTAAATACGTACGTCCTCCCCTCACTCCACCGGTAATCAATGGCGTATATAAGTAGAATAAAGCCCTTATCCGTGACGATAGGATTTTTTAACGCTTACGGTCTCGCAAATCAACGTGATCAGGTTTCTGACTTTTTGCGTGACCATCAAATTGATATCTTTTTAGTGCAGGAGACCCTACTTAAGCCCGCGCGCCGTGGCCCTAAAATCGCGAACTATAACATGGTCAGGAACGACAGGCTCTCTGCCCGTGGTGGTGGTACCGTCATTTACTATAGAAGAGCCCTGCATTGCGTCCCGCTCGATCCTCCCGCGCTCGCTAATATCGAAGCATCAGTGTGCCGAATCTCACTGACGGGACACGCGCCGATCGTTATCGCGTCCGTTTATCTTCCACCGGATAAGATCGTTCTAAGCAGTGATATCGAGGCGCTGCTCGGTATGGGGAGCTCTGTCATTCTGGCAGGCGACCTAAATTGTAAACACATCAGGTGGAACTCACACACCACAACCCCGAATGGCAGGCGGCTTGACGCGTTAGTCGATGATCTCGCCTTCGTTATCGTCGCTCCGTTAACCCCGACTCACTACCCACTAAATATCGCGCATCGCCCGGATATACTCGACATAGCGTTATTAAAAAACGTAACTCTGCGCTTACACTCGATCGAAGTAGTTTCAGAGTTAGATTCAGACCACCGTCCCGTCGTTATGAAGCTCGGTCGCGCTCCCGATTCCGTTCCCGTCACGAGGACTGTGGTGGATTGGCACACGCTGGGCATCAGCCTGGCTGAATCTGATCCACCATCGCTCCCGTTTAACTCGGACTCTACCCCGTCTCCTCAGGATACCGCTGAAGCCATAGACATCTTAACATCACACATCACCTCGACATTAGGTAGGTCATCGAAACAAGTTGTAGCGGAGGACTTCCTTCACCGCTTCAAATTGTCCGACGATATTAGGGAACTCCTTAGAGCTAAGAACGCCTCGATACGCGCCTACGACAGGTATCCTACCGCGGAAAATCGTATTCGAATGCGTGCCCTACAACGCGACGTAAAGTCTCGCATCGCCGAAGTCCGAGATGCCAGATGGTCTGATTTCTTAGAAGGACTCGCGCCCTCCCAAAGGTCTTACTACCGCTTAGCTCGTACTCTCAAATCGGATACGGTAGTAACTATGCCCCCCCTCGTAGGCCCCTCAGGCCGACTCGCGGCCTTTGATGATGACGAAAAAGCAGAGCTGCTGGCCGATACATTGCAAACCCAGTGCACGCCCAGCACTCAATCCGTGGACCCTGTTCATGTAGAATTAGTAGACAGTGAGGTAGAACGCAGAGCCTCCTTGCCACCCTCGGATGCGTTACCACCCGTCACCCCGATGGAAGTTAAAGACTTGATCAAAGACCTACGTCCTCGCAAGGCTCCCGGTTCCGACGGTATATCTAACCGCGTTATTAAGCTTCTACCCGTCCAACTCATCGTGATGTTGGCATCTATTTTCAATGTCGCTATGGCGAACTGTATTTTTCCCGCGGTGTGGAAAGAAGCGGACGTTATCGGCATACATAAACCCGGTAAACCAAAAAATCATCCGACGAGCTACCGCCCGATTAGCCTCCTCATGTCTCTAGGCAAGCTGTATGAGCGTCTGCTCTACAAGCGCCTCAGATATTTCGTCTCATCCAAGGGCATTCTCATCGATGAACAATTCGGATTCCGTACAAATCACTCATGCGTTCAACAGGTGCACCGCCTCACGGAGCACATTCTTGTGGGGCTTAATCGACCAAAACCGTTATACACGGGAGCTCTTTTCTTCGACGTCGCAAAAGCGTTCGACAAAGTCTGGCACAATGGTTTGATTTTCAAACTATTCAACATGGGCATGCCGGATAGTCTCGTGCTCATCATACGGGACTTCTGGTCGAACCGCTCTTTTCGATATCGAGTCGAGGGAACCCGCTCCTCCCCACGACCTCTCACAGCTGGAGTCCCGCAAGGCTCTGTCCTCTCACCCCTCCTATTTAGCTTATTCGTCAACGATATTCCCCGGTCGCCGCCGACCCATTTAGCTTTATTCGCCGACGACACGACTGTTTACTATTCTAGTAGAAATAAGTCCCTAATCGCGAAGAAGCTTCAGAGCGCAGCCCTAGCCCTAGGACAGTGGTTCCGAAAATGGCGCATAGACATCAACCCAGCGAAAAGTACTGCGGTGCTATTTCAGAGAGGAAGCTCCACACGGATTTCCTCCCGGATTAGGAGGAGGAATCTCACACGCCCGATTACTCTCTTTAGACAACCCATACCCTGGGCCAGGAAGGTCAAGTACCTGGGCGTTACCCTGGATGCATCGATGACATTCCGCCCGCATATAAAATCAGTCCGTGACCGTGCCGCGTTTATTCTCGGTAGACTCTACCCCAAGATCTGTAAGCGGAGTAAAATGTCCCTTCGGAACAAGGTGACACTTTACAAAACTTGCATAAGGCCCGTCATGACTTACGCGAGTGTGGTGTTCGTTCACGCGGCCCGCACACACATAGACACCCTCCAATCCCTACAATCCCGCTTTTGCAGGTTAGCTGTCGGGGCTCCGTGGTTCGTGAGGAACGTTGACCTACACGACGACCTGGGCCTCGAATCAATTCGGAAATACATGAAGTCAGCGTCGGAACGATACTTCGATAAGGCTATGCGTCATGATAATCGCCTTATCGTTGCCGCCGCTGACTACTCCCCGAATCCTGATCATGCAGGAGCCAGTCACCGTCGACGCCCTAGACACGTCCTTACGGATCCATCAGATCCAATAACCTTTGCATTAGATGCCTTCAGCTCTAATACTAGGGGCAGGCTTAGGGACCCCGGTAACCGTACTCGTCGAACTCGACAAAGAGGTCGACGTGCAACGTAACCCATGCATCAGCCCGCTGAGTTTCTCGCCGGATCTTCTCAGCGGGTCGCGATTACGATCCGGTAGTAGATTCATTCGCGAAACAATTGCTCTTGAGTTGTTAGGTCTCCTTCGGAGGCGCTCGGGCAGTTGTTAGCAAATTCCACCCCTCTTGGCTGAGCCTTTGCTCGCCCACCTGTCCTGGTGAAACTGGAAAGGCCTTCGGGCCACCAGTAAACTTTCAATCATAAAAAAAAAAAAAAAAAAAAAAAAAAAAAAAAAAAAAAAAAAAAAAAAAAAAAAAAAAAAAAAAAAAAGTATATAGTAAATGAATAGAAGTATACAGATGAGGTGTTAGATGCATATAAAGTTGAGCTCTCCGGGCTTGAACCAGGAAGCGTTGATAACACTAGCCCTAGCAAGAGCAGTGCTTCGCAGAATATACCACCGAATCGGAAACACAACCCACTGAGAAGATCCGGCGAGAAACAGTAGGCTGTGTCTATGTCCGTCTGGTGTAGTGGTAAATGACATGGTCACTACACTAGGGGGTCGCGGGTTCGAATCCCGCCAAGGGAAGATATTTGTATGATAAATATAAATGTCTTTTCTAGGGTTATGGATGTATATTAAATATATGTATGTGTATAATAAAAATCTTACATTTATTTCCGTTATCTGGTACCTGTAACACAAGTTCTTTACGAACTTATCACGGGACCAGTTAACGTGGCGTGATTGTTAGTAAAATATTTATATTTATTTATGGGTTAGTTTACTCGCCGAACCCTTCGTCGCGAGCGACGGGTTTGACGAGAGCGGTGACCGGTGCTTCAGGGACCTAAAAGCACTGATAGTGGATCGGGAGGATCCGAAGTGACGTGTCTAGGGCGACGTCGACTGTTTACCATTCGGTCCGCAGGATCGGGTATGTAATTTCCGGCGGCCACGACATTAGGGTTTTCGTGCCGTGCCGCCTTCTCAAAGTGGCGCACTGATGCTGACTGAATATACTTACTGATGGAGTCAAGCTCCAGGTCATCATGAAGATCCACATTCTTCATGAGCCACGGTGCTCCGACGGCTATCCTGAAAAAACGGGATTGAATGACTTCAAGGGGTTCCAAAATAGTGCGGGTTTCGTGAGCGAACATTACACTTGCATAGATCATGAACGGACGTATGCAAGTTTTTTAGTGTCACCTTATTACGAAGTGATTTTTAGTACAACCCTTAAACCAAAACGCATTACTGATTCACGGCAGATATAGTCAGGGTGGTGATACCTACTCGTGTGCAATCAAAAAGCGGCCTATTATCAGGTGATGCTATATTTTAAAGAGCATAGATAAATTTGAGAATTAATAAACGAAATGAACTTAAAATGCAATAACACTTTAAACACGTTTTAAATAACTCTAAGCTTCACATGTATGTACGTATGATAACAGAAACTTGCGCGACTTAAAAGCACAAGTTTCATAGTTTATTACGTACTCGTAGCATAACGCCAGTTTAGTTACTCGAGAGTTCCAGAACTTTCGGAGCGCGGTCTCGTATTGTTTAATGCTCACAGTTGAATATTTACCATTCAAGTAAAATGCTTAAGGTTTTTGGTAATTATTTTGACGTTAATAGCAAAATTATAATGTGTATTGTGAATTTTCATCAATTCATATAGTTTTTACTGTATATGTGTTATGACTAGACGAACTCACAGCCTATCATGCTTAACCTAGCTACCAGTACCCATAAAGACTGGAACGCTTACTCCCTGGTCTAGCTGAGACATGTGTCAGTCTTCTTGTATTGATCATCATGCGGGTATATATATGAGGACCAAACGAAAATTAATTAAAATATAAATATTTTGTTCAAGATCCTTCACGAGCAGCAACTACTAGAACTTCGTAAACTAGGCGTTGAGAACTTAACAAGAGCCATTTCGATCTCCAGACAGGAATTTAGAAGTATACCTTCTGTTGTATCCGCACAAACACTAATTGCCAGACAAGGTAGCCTATGTTTTAGAATCATCATACTTAAATCAAGGTTTTCTATGTTACCATAATGCATGATATCGATTAAGCTTCAGTGCGTGTCAAAGAAATGTATATTTCAGCTGTATTAAAGGATATAGAAACGAGAAGACAAGAAGTACACAATTCAGCGAAGATTGTAAACAATATCGTACGTGATCTCACGGCACGATTACATTCAATGGCGAAACAAATCGATAGAAGCTTAGAAAGGATACACAAATACGAGTTCGGAAGATGGATTATAATGTTAGGTATGTAATATTAAGATTTACTTGATACATTTTGTCTTTATTAACAATTCTAAAATAGTTTATTTATCAAATATCCAGTGGAGTTCGCCCTTACCTGTTATTAGGTCGTTAGCAGATCCCAAATAAATCACATGATAATTGCCGCCGAATCCGATTGCCATTTGTGATGAAATTACTAATACCGATAAAATTACCGACTTATACCGTCGGTCACGTGTACCGGACACGGTGGGATCGTGCACAGGTCCCGGTCGTGCGCGGTGTTCCACAGGGGTCGGTGCTCGGCCCCCTTTTGTGGAATATCGGGTATGACTGGGTACTGAGGGGTGCCCTCCTCCCGGGCCTAAGCGTAATCTGTTACGCAGACGACACGCTGGTCGTAGCCCGGGGGGGGGGGGGGAGTTTTGCTGAGTCTGCTCGTCTTGCCACCGCTGGGGTGGCGCATGTCGTCGGCAAAATCAGGAGATTGGGCCTCGACGTGGCGCTCAGTAAATCCGAGGCCATGTGGTTCCACAGGCCCCGGAGAGTGCCACCTGTCGATGCCCATATCATGGTTGGAGGCGTCCTTATCGAGGTCGGGGCGCAGTTGAAGTACCTCGGCCTCATTCTGGACAGTCGTTGGACCTTCCGTGCTCACTTTCAGAACCTGGTCCCTCGTTTGTTGGGGGTGGCCGGCGCGTTAAGCCGGCTTCTGCTCAACGTGGGGGGGCCTGACCAGGTGACGCGCCGTCTCTATACGGGGGTGGTGCCATCAATGGCTCTATACGGGGCGCCCGTGTGGGGCCAGTCCCTGGCCGTGGGGGTAACGAAGCTGCTGCAACGGCCGCAACGCACCATCGCGGTCAGGGTCATCCGTGGTTATCGCACCATCTCTTTTGAGGCGGCGTGTGTACTGGCTGGGATGCCGCCTTGGGTCCTGGAGGCGGAGGCGCTCACCGCTGACTATCAGTGGCGGGCTAACCTTCGTGCCCGGGGCGTGGCGCGACCCAGCCCCAGTGTGGTCAGAGCGCGGAGGGCCCAATCTCGGCGGTCCGTGCTGGAGTCATGGTCCAGAGGGCTAGCCGATCCTTCGGCTGGTCGTAGGACCGTCGAGGCGATTCGCCCGGTTCTTGTGAATTGGGTGAATCGTGACAGAGGACGCCTCACTATCCGGCTCACGCAGGTGCTCACTGGGCATGGATGCTTCGGTGAGTTCCTGCACCGGATCGGAGCCGAGTCGACGGCAGAGTGCCACCATTGTGGTTGCGACTTGGACACGGTGGAGCACACGCTCGTCGCCTGCCCCGCATGGGAGGGGTGGCGCCGTGTCCTCGTCGCAAAAATAGGAAACGACTTGTCGTTGCCAAGTGTTGTGGCATCGATGCTCGGTGACGACGAGTCGTGGAAGGCGATGCTCGACTTCTGCGAGTGCACCATCTCGCAGAAGGAGGCGGCGGGACGCGTGAGAGACGCACAGGCCCACCGCCGTCGAGCGGGGGCCACGGAGGCGGATCTCGCCTAAGCCCTGGCCCTCTAAGTGTTTCGGGTCTCCCTCACATGTCGTCCTGGCGACCGGCGAAGGGGGCCTAAGAAGACGACGTGCAAGCTGCTCTGCACGCGTTTTATGCATGAGCATCCGGGTGATGGAAGGCCGGCTATTCTCAACCCACGCTGGTTCTGACCCAGCGGGGTATTCCGTAGGATAGACCATTCTAACCGGCGCCATCTAGGCGGGCTTCGGATAGCCTGCCGACCGAGAGGGCTGGTGGTCGTGGCGCCGATGACCGCCAGTCCGGCGTCCCGAGGGGGAGGGTGATGGGAGAGATGTGCTCCGCACTAAACGCTTCACTTTCCCCCCTTTGCCTTTTCATGAGTTTTGTCTCATGCGAGGTTTGGACCGGCGATTTCCTCCTGACAAAAAAAAAAGACTTATACCGTATACCGTACTTTCAGATAGTTCTTTCAACAAACGCCTTCAGTATTAACACTGCAAAAATTATTGTATGGTATATTTAAAAAGCACATAAAACTCGGAAAACTGGGTGCAACTAACTATATTGCATAAATCTATTCTTAAGTCGAAAATCGGCATGCGCTTTCTGGTCAACCTAATTATAGCACATTTGATAAAAAGCATCGTATTAGTTAACATTCAGTACTAATTTCAGCATGCATACTAATGTTCTCACTTGTGATGGCGCTTGTACTAATGGCTATGGTGTGTGGTTGTGGACAAGCAAAAAATCACGCCCAAAGAACACTAAAGGTGTAAGTAAGCAAAATTAAGAAAACTCAATCAACATTTGTTTAACTATAAGATAGCAGTATGAATGCAAAAAAAAAATCAAAATAAGACTCTTGGTTAAAAGCATAAGGGATGTTTTTACTTAAAACTTATAAGGCTTCTTGGGATTTGAACCTCACGACTTGCTCAAACGGCTTATGGATTTTGTAGATCCCTTTAGTAAGAACATTGAAGAGACTGCGCGTCCGTTCAGACCCTTTCATGGGCGCTTCTCATTGGGAGCGATGAGTTTTTATAGTACTTTGATGACTTATGTTAATTATGTATTTAAAAATACTTTCGAAGCGGTCATTGATGCAAAAGAAAACGTTTAACAAGTCAATAATACATTTGTTTTGACGTACAAACCACAGCTAAGTGATTAGTCGTTATGTATGTAATTTATCCCATTTATTCAATAACTAATCTAGTTGTTTATTATTATTATTATTTATTTATTGCTTAGATGGATGGACGAGCTCACAGCCCACCTGGTGTTAAGTGGTTACTGGAGCCCATAGACATCTACAATGTAAATGCGCCACCCATCTCGAGATATAAGTTCTAAGGTCTCAGTTTAGTTACAGCGGCTACCCCGCCCTTCGAACCGAAACGCATTACTGCTTCACGGCGGAAATAGGCAGGGTGGTGGTACCTACCCGTGCGGACTCCTAAGAGGTCCTACCACCAACCTTAAATACTGTTCGATGATAAAGATTTTACATGTAGCATACATTTTCAATTGACATTTGAATAAAAACGAATACAGTTTGGGCCTAAGCCAATTTCTACGATTAAGGCGTTTTGACCAGTCAATAAATCTTAACCTAAAATGATTTCGCTATGATGTCTTTAGACTCCAATAATATTTTAATAGCTGGTGCCAAGCTCGTTTAACAATAAAACGATAACATAAGCATTATTTTTGTTTTAGGTCGACAGTATTGCTTTGTTTCATATCTTTGTTACTATGGTCGGTGGTATCAGCAATATTTCTTGCCTCGGGACACGCGGAAGTAAGTTAAAAATGACATTTTACATACATTACTTTCAAAATTCTTAACACGTTATAATCAAAGGGAAAAATTCAAAACGTTTTAAAACGCTTTTGTGATTTCACGTGGAAAATTGCTTTTACGTGTATTGCTTTAGGTTTCTTTGAAGGCGTTATTAAGGCGTCTGGGTTCGCAGCTATGAATATACCGTACAGTAACGAAATTTTGCTCTAAACTATGAACCGTACATTAAGGTCAAAAGGCCATAAATTAAATGCAGTAAAAGAAGAAATAATTACGCTTGGCTATTGTTCAAAAGAAACAAATATGAATCTCCCGTCTGCTCCTGCTATTACTACCTACTTCTTTACCTTAAATGTACATCCGTAATTATACAGGTCTGACTAACTACAACATACTAACATGGTTCTTTATTTGTTTGTATTATTAACATGAGCCTACAATATTTCTAAATTAAAGATTAAATAATTAAGTATTAATAAAAAGTAACAGGTTCCTTCCTTAACTTAATAATTAACATCCTTTTACACTGAAATCATACATTCTATAATTAGTGTTTTCATTACATATTTCCTACAATATTTTACATATAAATCTTCATGTTTAAGGAATTGAACCATAAATATAAAGCGGTAGTTCCGTTGAGACGTTCGATGCTTCTAAAATGAATATTCGACTTTTTATTTCGATATCGATATTATTATTGAATCGATTTCAGGTTTACGTCTGTCACGCTCTATGGGATAGTCCGCAATATGAGACACTTACAGCTCTGTTCGATAGACCATCACCACTACTATCAAACAGGGAAGGAATCTTTGATGCTCTCTTCAACAATATCGATAATGTCACAATGGATATTTCTATCAAAGATGTCATAAGGTTCGCACGAAGGATTTTGATATTAAATATTCGAAACTAGAATCAATTTGCTGCAAGTTGCTGCCGCCGTGGAAGTCTCAATTGGCTATTGTGGCTTAAGCACATTAAGACTAGACAACCTTTGAAACCTGAAAACCCTTTAAACTTTTGCTACATTAATAGTCTAGTGATACTTCGAATAGTTATAACTTGCTTTTAAGACGTTCAACCATCAGAAGTTACAATAATTTGTGCTGTTTCTTTTAATTCATTAATGTTATTCCTTCGCCGTAAAAGTGATCCGAGAACACATTACATGTATTTTAAGGTATTTATTTAGAAATCTATGAGATCTTATAACCAATTCAACGTCATACAGATTATGAACTTATCTATACTTAATATTATAAAGCTAAAGAGTTTGTTTGTTTGAACGAGCTAATCTCAGGAACTACTGGTCCGATTTGAAAAATTCTTTCAGTGTTGGATAGCCCATTTATCGAGGAAGGCTATAGGCTATATAACATCATGCTAAGACCAATGCAAGTGGAGCACCAATAAGGAATGTTTCAAAATCGGGGTTTTTTCCCTCTTGAGAGCTTTGAAAAAAGAATTATCAGAATCAGTTCAAGCGTTCTCGAGAAATCGGTGAACATACATAGAACATACATACATAAATTATGGTCGAATTGATAACTTCCTCTTTAGAAGTCGGTTAAAAAGCGTGATTTTGGTACCTTAAATAGCTTCTTGACATTCTATTTTATTCAAAAATATGTTCACTTTCTACATCAATATAGAGGCTGGTAAAATTTTGCGTTATGCTAAAGTAACTATTCCATGTGGACAAAATCTTGGGAAAAAAGCTAGTCAGCTTATAAATTATATATATAAAACTCATAAATATAGCTCATTAAAACCATTGACTATTGTGTTGTAGAGACTGTGAAAAGGACCGTCCGGCGTACGTAGTGTTTCAGTTAGACAAACTCTTGGACGTGAATAAAGAAACTTCGTACTTCGAATGGGAGGAACTTCAAGCCGATTTAAGCGGGCTTGCATCAGCGATAGATGTCGGATTTTTGAAAACGATATCCTTTGATTTTATTAAATTGTTGAACGAAATGCTCGTGGTTTCCGGTGTAGATTTTGCGAAATACAGGTAAGTATTACTAAAATTTCATTGTCCGTCTGTTATTGTGGTAGCTCATTATCAGCGCTTAATAGAGAAACTTAACAGAGCTTAATAGAACTAAAAAAAAAACCTTTTTTGTTTATTGATTAGATGGGTGGACGAGTTCACAACCCACCTGGTGTTAAGTGGTTACTGAAGCCCGTAGACATCTACAATGTAAATGCGCCACCCACCTTGAGATATAAGTTCTCAGTATAATTACAACGGCTGCCCCACCCTCCACCCCGAAACGTATTACTGCTTTACGGCAGAAATAGACTGGGTGGTGGTACCTACCCGTGCGGACTCACAAGAGGTCCTACCACCAGTAATAAACGTACCCAGAATTAAAATATATCTGTGCAAGTGGCAGAGCTTCCTGTGATTCTTATCTCGTAAGCAATACCATCCTGCCTGTTTTTGTCGTAAAGCAGTCATGTTTACGTTTTTAACAAGGGTGTATCTGTTATTCAATACAATAGGAACTTTAACCTCATGCTTTAAAGTGCGTGCAGAAATTATTAGGTGACATCCATGAACTGCGATAACCGATATCAGATAGCTCATATCATAAAACGTCGATCCAATTCGTATAATAAAAAATGAGACTAGGGCTGCTACCATCCTGTATTTTTCCGAACATAATATACAAATATTTTTATGTTTTTTAATTTCAGGATGGATTATAATGTTCCTATGGTCGGTAAAGATTTGCCATCATTAGTGGATCAGCTCGAGAATGTTGCAGCGCAAGTAACAGATTTGACCACAGCTGGCAGATTAGAGACATTGAGTACAAGACTTTTTTCCTAATATTATTGAGTATTTTTCTCTAAATTACGGTTTCTATAACTATTTATGGGGAGACGAACTCGTTGCCTAACTAGTGCTAAGTACTCGGTAGCTCAAATACAAATCAATAAATCTATCTATAAAATTATTTAACTTCATATTTAGCCAATAATGACAATTTTTTTTAACCAGTAATTACGCAAATTAAAATTATGATGGTTTGATTTTTATTACACAATGTTATTCCTGCACCGTGCAAGTCAATCTGAACGTTTGTTAATTACGTTTTTCAATAGAAAAATTGGTACTTGCCAGCGGGATTCGAACACCGTTACATCAACACGAATACACCGGAAGTTTTATCCTTTAGGCCACGACGACTTCATTGCCAAGTCAATGCAAATTAATAGCTTTGTTACTAGTTTAGATCATATTATGTTAAAGTCTAACCTTTTGTTTTTAGCAACAAGAACACAACGATTGTACATAAATAATATAAAGCCTTTAGAAGAAATGAGAGCAGACATAGTATTCAAACTAACTGAGCTCGAATTACAGCTGAAACCATTTAGAAAAAAACTAAATATTTCTCTTAGTCATATACATACAGCCCAATATTATATTGACAATCAAGGAGATGTCATAGCCCAAAAGGTAAGGCTTCTTATGGATACTACAGGAACAAGTGGATAAGGATTTTTTTATTACCTTTGTAGGCAGACTAGCATACTGCTCACCTAATGCTGAGCGGTTCGCGTATCCCATGGATATCAGCAATGCTAGGGGCAGAGCCAAACAGCTGCCTACCGGATTTGCGTAATTACTATGAGTTAGTTGGAAATATTGAACAGAAAATGGTATAATCGTCATATCATACAATAGAGACTAACCTCATACCTCAAGAAGGAGGAATAAAAATTGTGTTGGGTACGCAATCTGAGGCTGGGGCAAAGATTAATTAACCATGTTGTTATGGTTTTGTTTTCGATTTTCGAAACTTCTAGAAATTTTGCAACTTAACGGTTTTTTTAATGATTTTTGTTTCTCAGAAAGTCTCCACATTCGTGTCCCGTCTCATCTCGCATGCTGCCGGCTGGCGCACACACGTGCTCATGTCCACCGGGAAACACGCGGCTAAATGTCGACCGCTGTTCACAGTTTACTCTGCGCTTAGATCACTAATATGCAGCCATTATGTGGCATCGTTGGTAATCTTCACTACATAGTATAAAATAAAGTCGCTTTTTCTGTCCCTATATGTATGCTTAAATCTTTAAAACTACGCAACGGATTTTGAGGCGTTTTTTTTTTATAATAAGAGTGATTGAAGAGGAAGGTTTATGTGTATAATAACATCCATTAAATAGTGGAGAAATCAATAATAAATTACAGTTTTCGAAGCGAAGCGAGGGCGGGTCGCTAGTTAAACATATTCAAGATAAATCAATATTTTATTGTATTTTTCTACACAAAAAACTCCTATGTAAAAACAAAGAAACGACGTTTGAAATCTATTTAATTGTAATTTAGTTATCTAATTCTAAACAGAAATCAATATAATTACCTAAGAAAATTACACCCCAACTCCTTTACCAAGAGCGAAAACACGAAAAAATTCATGTAAAGAAAGAACACTTTCTTAACGTATATTATAATATCACTAATGTTATCATTCTTTGAATATGAATAAATAATAGTTTAAAAAACTAAAAAAATACGCTTTTATAAAAAATCCGACTAAAAAATAGAAAATAAATTTTAATACATTTGAATTAAAAATAGTGTAAGAAAAAATGATTTTATTGTAAAAAAAAAGCGTGGGGTGCATGGTATCAATAGTTATAAATATTTTATGAACAGATGTAATATTAGTCATTTTTTTATAAAAACGTATATTTTTCATTTTTTTAAACTATATTTATTTTTCATTTTTTAGTTGAATTTAAATGTTTTTCAATATTTTTTTTCAATTTTTCAAAAGTTTCATCTGAATCAGTTGGTAACTTATCCGAGAAATAGTTGATCGGTGCGCCTGGTAGTTTCCCTTCTTGACGCAGATACTCCGGTCCCAGGAAAACAAAAAAATTACTAATCCTGATTATCCTAGTAAAGATAACTGATTTTTTTTCAATTTTTCAAAAGTTTCATCTGAATCAGTTGGTAACTTATCCGAGAAATAGTTGATCG
Organism: Bombyx mandarina; assembly: GCF_030267445.1. NCBI lineage: Eukaryota > Metazoa > Arthropoda > Insecta > Lepidoptera > Bombycidae > Bombyx > Bombyx mandarina. The sequence goes on from NC_143229.1 coordinate 9,419,128, forward strand.
GTGCGCCTGGTAGTTTCCCTTCTTGACGCAGATACTCCGGTCCCAGGAAAACAAAAAAAATACTAATCCTGATTATCCTAGTAAAGATAACTGAACAAACTGTTTAAAATATTGAATTGTCATCAGTCCTTAATAATTAAGCCAAATTTCGAGTTAATCCGACGTTTTGAACGAAGGTCAAAATCATGTTCAAAGATTCCGTTACATACTAACATACGTCATATGAAGCTAAGAAAAGCGTATTAAAAATTGTAACATTTGCTTTTCTTGTCCTATGCTTTTTGCGTAATGTTTAAGCCTAGACTATGTGACCCGAATGTAGTGTCAAGAAATTATGTGTGTGTTACATAATAATTTAATAAGTGACAATCAGAACAACATATGGCCAGGATTTTAAATGGGTTTCGTTTTCTTTAACCAAGCAGAGCATTTAAGATCGAATTTATTACGCTATTCAAGTTACGGTAACACAACCCAATCTATTCGTAAATTTTACGCCAAATTAAAAACAAAATAGTAAATATCTTACTCAAAACTAATATAGAGAAGAAGCTTAAACTATTTTGTACTTACTACGAGTTTATTTTTAATTTATTACTTAACAAAGTGTATTGTGCTCTACTCTAAACTTGAACAATAAAAGAAAAACTTTATTTAATGTTTCCAGCACGCTTGGTGGGTCTGCGGCTTCCTACTAGGACTCACATGGTGTATTGCAGTAACACCATTATGTGTCAAACTTTGGAGATTTTATAGTCGGAAAATAAGAACTCACGAAACAATGATTCTCACTAGTTTGGGGTAAATATAATAAGATTTTATTGGACAATGTTAATATAGAGATAGCCGTCAATGAGCTTACTTTAAGAGTAATTTAAAATCATTGTTGTTCGTATCCATTTTCGATCCAATCACTGTGAAAACGCAAGAGACATTTTAATTCTACGGAATGACCATACGAACAAAATCGTTTTTCAGACAACAAGAAACGCCTACAACGGCTCTGTGTGATGGAAGCAATTGGAATACACCCGGGTAGGTAGTTTTTGCATAGAAAATGTGTATGAGCCCGTAATTATTATATACCTAGTCAGGTCATAAATTCTGTCACATGTTTAATGTAAAATAAGTGAAACAAGTTTATTCATTATGTAGCCATTCATATACCAAAATGAACTTAACAAAACATAGATTCTTATGACACTAAAGTTTATTCAAAATTACCTCCGTGATTTTGAATACAGGCCTTCAATCTGCGCGGCCAGTCATCTATCGCAGCACGAACGAGGTCCATGTCAATATCGGCGGCTGCCTTAATCAAGGATGTCTTGAGTGACTCCAAATCGGGATGAGGCTTTGAGCACGCCTTTTCCTTCAAGTGTTGCCATATCTTGTAATCTAACGGATTCAAATCTGGACTGGAGGAGGGCCAGTCTTCGTGCCGGATGAAGTCGATTTCACGCGCCGCCAGCCAGTCTTGCGTGCTCTTCGCTCTATGAGCTGGCGCCGAATCTTGTTGGAATACCCAGTGCCTGTTACTGAACATGGTATGAGAAACAGGTTCCACAAGGTTCGTCAGGACTGTATTTTGATACACAACTGCATTCGTTTTTACACCTTTCTCACAAAAATGTACCTCTGTTAAGCCCCAATAAGAAACTCCCAACCATACCATGAGCGAGGATGGAAAATGACCTCGTTGGACACGCGGAATACGGTTGCTCGCTTCTTCACTACTGTGTGCGTCCACCTTATCATTTTGTTTGTTGTAGCTCTCTTCTACGGTAAAAATTTTTTCATCCGAAAAAAGAATTTCCCGATATTTTTTTCCCGCGTACCGCTTCAACAAAGCGCGGCATCTCTTCAGTCTCAGGTCCATTAGACGAGCATTCAAACGATGTCCTGTTTTTCTTCGATATGCCCGAAGCCCTAAGTCTTCATTTAACACCCTTTTCACCGTGGTTCTGCTTAACCCCATCTGAAGGGCCAACAGTTTCTGCTTACGTTTGGGATTTCTTTGAATTCGCGCCTTCACAGCTTTTATCACTGCTGGAGTCCTAACAGACCGAGGGCGACCACTTCTTGACCTGTCATCTACACTAGAGTCTTCATTGTATCGTTTGATGGTACGATAAACGAATCTTTTGGTTATATTCAAAATTTTCAGTATGTTAAAAATTTGAATTGGCGCGTAACCGCAACGATGCAACGCAATAACTGCAACACGGTCTTCTTTAAGCGTCCACTCCATATTTAAAAATGAGTAAAATTCTAAAAGTTATACATTTTTATTTTCATGAACAATTCGAAATTCGAATTCAATAAACTTTTTTGTGACCAGCATTCTAAAAGAAAAGTTTTTACTGTGAGACAATACTTATGACCTGACTAGTTACATATGCCTATGGTTACATCATATCTTCATCCCATGCGATGGATCGACCAAGTCAAGTCAACAGTTAGCGGTTGTATGAGTGTTCCTGGCTCACCAGAGACCGGGAGAAGTGGCGATTTCTCGTGAGGCACATAACATCTGCCCACAGCAATGATACTGATTGATGACCACGACCGCCTTGACAAGAGTGATACGACAAAGAAAAAATGATAAATCCATATTCCAATCTTCTTGAGAGCATAACCTACTGACTTTCTCGCGGGATCTTCTTAGTGGGCTGCGATTTCGATTGCGATTAAGCGAAGCACTGTTCTTGCTAAAGCATATTTTAGCTAATTTATTAAGGGCTCATGTGCCCACCGGTCATGGTGAAGCCTAAGTGAGACCTTGAGACATGAGTTCAAAATCTTAGATTTTACGTCACAACAGCTGCCCCAATCATTAAATAGGAACGCATTACTGCTGCACGGCAGTAGTAGACAAGGTGGTGGTACCTATCCGTGAGCGCACACAGTATGTCCTACCACCAGTAATTACACAAATTATAGCTTTTGGTGGTCTGTTTTTTTATTATAAGATGTTATTCCTTCGCCATGGAAATCAATCATGAACAGTACAGAACAAGTACGTATTTCATTCGAAAAATTGGTACCTGCTTACGGGATTTGAACATCGACACAGTCGCATCGCTAAACACGAATGCGTCGGGTGACTTATCCTTTAGACTACGACGACTTCTAAACAATAAGAAAGGGTATCTATTAAAGTGTGATTTAAATTTATGTTGTTTAATGTTGAACCTGTTAAATTTCAGACCACCGCCTCCGCCTAGAAGTGACAGTTGGTGAAATGCCAAAAATTTCAAAATTTTCAAGCGCAAAAATGAATTCGATCACAACACCGGACGGTAACCAAATTACAAACAAAGCGTAAATTAGTCAATGTTATTAAATTAATATTTTAAACACGGAACCCTTACAGCTTCATTTAATACGCCTGTTTGTACTTACATACACCCGTTCCATTTTACACGGAGATTATTGATATTAAATATGAGCGAAATTTGATAGACGCCATACACATGTTAATGTCTGCACTAACCTTTCACTTCCGTGCCTGTTTTTGCGGCGAAGCCGACTTGCGTTCCAATTTCAATGGTGGAACAACTGTTGTGCAAGATATTTTATGGTGATGGCTTCCGTTTTAGCCATTAAAATCCACTCTTACAAACAATTAGTTAGTACAATTTGTCGACAAACTAAAGGACTCCATGCGATTTTTCGGCTAAGATTTCTATTAAGTTATTTTAAGAGCTTTTAGTATATTCAAACAGCGTTATCAATCTATATCTATATCTATACTAATATTATAAAGAGGAAAGATTTGTTTGTTTGTTTGTTTCGAATAGGCTCCGAAACTACTGGACCGATTTGAAAAATTATTTTTCCATTAGAAGCCGACATTGTCCCTGATGAACATAGGCTACTTTTTTTATTTTTTTTTTATTAATTTTTTTTGGTTTCATGTGTGTTTTAATGTTTCCGAAGCGAAGCGAGGGCGGGTCGCTAATAAATAATAACTTCGTGCTAATTAATCAAGATTCACAAAGGTTTTTTCCTCTATAGCAACAAACTAAAATATTAAAATCTATTAATTCTAAAATGAATTTTCAATTAGATAATAATGTTAGTTAATGATTTTTAAATATAACAGTTTTATTATAAGTTCATTGTTGAAGTTATAAAAGTAAATTGAGGAAGTGAATCATGTTGTAAATACTAAGAATTTTAGGAGACTAATTAGTTTTGTTATTACAAATATTTTAATAATAGTCTCGGCGGGTGCTGACGGCCTACAAAAATTTAAGTGTTAACTGAAGCTCACAGATAGAACAACGTGAACGCCACCAGTCTGCTGGAAACATAGAACGAAGGGTCCATTACACTGTGTAGTGGCTGGTCCTTTCTTCGAACGGTAAGGCATGACTGCTTCACAGTATAATAGGCATGAAGATCGTATCTAGTCGTGCGGGGATCACAATACGTTCTACCACCGGTCTGCATTAGCGATTGCATAGCGCTGGTATCTGTTAACTATCTTCAAATCGTATAGATTGAAGTAATAAATTGATTTCAATGAATAAATGGATGAATAATGGATCATAGTAATAAATTAATTGGTACCATTCAGCCGAACACATATCCATATACTGCTGATTTTTTTTCCCTGTCAACTTCACTCCCTATATATAAACTTAGTGACCTTGGCTTGATATTACGGGCTCCCGGTAAAGGTCGGCATTTTTGGTCAGAGTTTTGGAAGATTTTGAGTGTACTCCATAGCACATAAAAACATCCATAGTACATAAAAAAGATAGGGGACTTTGAATGACCAGCAAGAAAATATTAAAAATGGAATTTCATTTAAACAATCACTCGTTAATTTTTTCCACTAAAAACTTAGAAAACTTCTCGTGGATTTGTTTGATACAAACAAGAAAATTACTTAACGGAACCGGAAGGCATAAAATAGTAATGGCGAACAAACATCTGATCAGCTTCCGTGTTAGGCTATGTGTACACTTAAATTCGAGAGTAGTTTTGCAGTATTCCATTTTGGCATCGTAGCTATATGTAATATATAAAACAGGGCAAATAGCTATATTTACAATTTAAATTGGACTTTGGCACGACTTCGACGATTGTAAGATAACTGTGAAATAATAAATTATCATTAGTATTTAAGTACACGATTTCCAAAATAAAGGAGTAGCATTATGCAATAAAAAGCAAACATGCAAATTTTAAAAATAGTAGTATTTTAGGGAGTATTTTAATAATGGACGAGTAGATACCAAATTATATTTACTGTTTCTGCCGCGAAAACGTCATGTTTTCAGATTTGAAGGTTGAGACAGCCTGTGTACATTACAATTGAATCGTAGACCTCGTGTCTCAAAACGGTTGGCGGCACACCCGTTGAGAGATCTGTGGGCCTCTCTGACAATTTAATGCGTGGATGGATCGTAACCACCTGGATTCATCTAAGCAATAAAAAAACTACATCAAACAAAATTGTTCACAAAAATATGCAAATTTAAAACGTAATCCTTTCAATAGTGTAACCTCTGGATGTTATTTAATATTAATATATCACCGTGAATATTGGCATTGAACCAACCCCAACTATTGGGCTTGATTTAAACAGTTATCTTACGGAGTTTGCTTACGATATTTATAATATTTTAATGTCACCAAAGTACAATTGACAAAAATGACAAAAATAAATTTTACTAAATGTTTTCGTAATGTTTTTTTATTTTAAGATTTCATGGAAATCCAAAAACTGCTTCAACTACTAATACAAGTTGGGTTGTACTTACTATATGATCAGATGGCCAGAATGGCGAATGGCGAAACGAATATAAATTATTAGGCAATAGTAGGTTGGAAATATGAACCACCCACTAATCCTCTTGTCGATTAATATATACTAATCTACAGTGGTTTTTACGGATGTTCCGTTATAATTACTGAACCAGGCATCCGATTGATTTGAAACTTGGTATCCATGTAGAAAATACATATACTTAATGGATTTATATGAGTGTTGGATTCTCTACACCAGTTGCGGGGGCGTTAATGATGAGAATCTCTGTGGGGGTGAAAAATAATAATGGTAATTTTAAATGCCCAGCGAAGCGGACAGGTATAGCTAGTTATTTCTAATTTCGTGAACTAGCAATCAAACGAGGAATCAATAGCTACCATTCGTGTTCCTTAGTCTTGAATTTTCATTGTACAGAATAAAAGCAACTCGGCTGTGCCTCTAGCGCTGATGATATTGAAGAACAATAACGACTATCAGTTCGGCAAAAGATGACGGCAAGAGATAAGGAATGATCGGCACTAGACCTTATTTTCGGTTCGGAGAATAATGGATTGGAACCCTATGTTACTGTATACCTTATTTAAAATATACATTTACCTCCTGATATCTAATTAGCTGTCATTTATCAGTAACTAGCTGACCCGGCAGACTTCTTAGTGCCTCAATCGATAAATAAAAGACCTAAACTTTTGTATAAAATAAACTTAAAACAAACAAAAGGAATCCGACGGGGGACACATCAAAGGAAAAACAAAATTATTATTTTTATTTAATTCCGGGCATTTTCATATTTATTTACCTTTTAAACCTACTCTGGACTTCCACAAATAATTCAAGACCAAAATTAGCCAAATCAGTCCAGCCGTTCTCGATTTTTAGCGAGACTAACGAACAGCAGTTCATTTTTGTATATATACAGATGAAAACTTGTGTTTAAGACATGAATTCGAAAATAGACTTCAACGGCTGCGTCTAAAATCATCTAAATTTTATTACGTTTAATGGCTTTTTTCGCAAACAAGCCTCCGGTGACTTGCAGATTGGAATCATCAACAGCGACAAGATCATTCTATACTGTCGCAACGTATTTTTGTGGATTGGAGGCCACAGCAAATGTCAATCGGTCGGTGCGATATATCATTATAACTGTTGCGTAACTATGTAACTAATTGGACGCATATTATTCGCGGTTCTGTAGTACGAGATTTAAAATATCATTGCGGAGTAGTTGTTGTAATTGAAGTAGTTCGGAATTCTTTAAGTTTAATTGTCTGCATTGGAATAGAAAACTAACAGCCCTATGATAACAATATTTTAGATATATAATAGTACTCATGTATTTATAATCGTTTGGAATTTATTAGTCTACGGAGAGGTTTCAGTTATATAAGTTTTTGTAACAAATGCAATACAATAGATATCGCATGCGTTGCGCTCTGAGTAAATATTCGAGATGATCCCTTGATATGCTTTTTACAATCGCACCGTCCACCACAAGAGCCGAGTTCATCCAAACTGTCCATACTAGAACCACTGCGTTCATCTACACCTTGTTCCTTCACAGGGATACCGAAAAGACATGGGGAAACTTTCATCCACAAAAAAGGTACTGATTTCTAAAAGGTTTTTCGACAATAGCGCGAGAGAACTCATATTAAAAGACAGTTAATATGTCGAAACGACTAAGTACAGAGTGGGTGCATTTATTTACATAATAGGATTAAATAGTTGCATACATCATTTCTTTTGAATCCTATTGACCTAGTTTCTGACGCATTGTTCATTAATCATAGCGTATCGGGTTTGCTAATCTATATATTATGTAGAAGTGAGCTTCAATGTGAGGTTAACACATTGACCGTCATGTAGGTCACCGGTGACCTACGCGGCGCCCTGAAGTAATTATGTCAATTTATCTCTTCTACCTTCCTTACTAAGGCGCTGGAATATATAGTAGATTCTGGTAGATACGAATCTGAACGACACTGAGAATTAATTTATTTCTAAGAGACCAAAAGTACTAAAACATGTACATTAATAAACAAAAGAAGACAAAGTTAGACAATCCAGACGTTTAGTAACAGAAAGGTGATCAGAAAGCAGGCAACGTGTTAAAAAAAAATACTTCAAATTTGTCATGTATTTGGAGAAAACTGCTGTAAGCTGAATTTCGCTGGCAATCAAAACGAAAAATGATGTCAGATGATTGGTCTGTTTTCGTAAATTAATTAAAATATGTACCTAACAGTCTATTTATAAGGACTTCCACACTAAATAAAATCGTATAAGAGTTGTGTCAATTGCACTCGGTTGTGTGGCTACAGAAGAATATCGAGACTGCCAATAACTCGTGTGACACGACGCGACGTTGCCATATCATTAATCGTTAATTGCTCCAAAGCTCACGAGAACACACTATTACTTCTGTTGAAGCTGCGATCATATAATTACAATTTTATTTGGAGCTAGCTAAAAAGAAAGAGGCGTTAATGATAACATTTCGTTGTTCATCGAAAATCAGCGAAATTGAGTTTTCAACCCAATTTTCTTTCTTATACTTACTGACTTGCAGACTTGCTTCGTCATTATGGAAAATCTTGGAGGAGACCTATGTACTGCAGAGGACATCTGCCGACTAATAACGCTGATAATGATGATGATGATGATGTCGTTCTATTCAGAGATATGTTTATTTTTCTATGAACGTACACTCTGTATCTAATAATAAATTCAAGGTAAAACATTTTACGTATTCTATACACTTTTCAGTATTCGAAAAATAAAAGTAATTTATGTTCAAAATATATAATCACCAAGATCCGCCGATTAAAATAATCCAACTTTGAATTGATGATCCATTTCGATTCTTTTCCATAAAATATGGCGACATCCGATTTTATATCTCCATAACCACGCCAGGGGAAGTAAACATAAAAACATTTCCTAACTTCTTATTGTAGTGCTACAAAAACAAAATAAAGTTGACAAGTAGCAATAAATCTCTTTATTGTTTGGTTGCATGTATTTATTTTGTACTATTTTATTCCCAAGGTATAAAGAGTTCGCCTTACCCTGGTTATTCTTAGGGGAAACCAGAAGTATTATGTTTTATAATGATTAGTCATTGGTCAAGAGCCAACAGCTGACTTAAAGAATAATTTCCCTGCTAATTGGACTATTTGAAGTATGGACCTAGCTGTAATAATCAGTTGAGAATACGGCCAAAATTCTGGTGCATGAAGTTCTGATGTCTGTAGATTCAGGTAGCCTCTAAAGTAAGCAGATCTGAAAATTTAAAGTTAACAAAAATAAATCGATTATGTCCGTATCTGATACGATTATGGTATTTCGTTCAAATTTGACTTCATAAATGGCTCATGTCTTATCTTATGGGTGAGTAAATAAACCTTGAACTAAAACGTTATTGACATAAATACTTGGTCGTGCTTTCAATAACAGATGAGCGCTAGACTCGTCTAGGCCATGAACGGACTAATTTCAGATGTGGCATTACGTTTTCAATTTTTGTAATGTCACGGTGAAATGTTTTATGTGTGTCGTTCAGGATAATTTTCTTATTACCGGTCCATATGACAATAGTAGATATACTGCCATATTGCCTATGAAACGACACTCGGGCTGCCCGGTACGGTAACAGTTCTCGTCGAACTCGACAAAGAGGTCGACGTGCAATCGTGCAACGTCGACTCATGCATCAGCTCGGTGAGTTTCTCGCCGGATCTTCTCAGCGGGTCGCGATTCCGATCCGGTAGTAGCGATTTCGCAAAGCAGTTGCTCTTGATTTGTTAGGTGACCTTCGAAGGCGCTCGGGCGGCTGTTAGCAAATCCCACCCCTCCTGGCTGAGCTTTTGCTCGCCCACCTGTTCTGGTGAAACTGGAAGGGCCTCCGGGCTACCAGTAATCACTCAATCATAAAAATAAAAAAAAAGTGTGTGTGTCCGCTCCGACGCACGACTGGAGTTTACTGGATATAAAAAATTAAACGAAACAATACGAGAAATAGTTCTATATTACGACAACACGATACACTACAGATTATTAACAAATTAACGAGACACAAAACAAACGACTAACAAATATATGAAAATACAATAATGAGAGAAACGCGCGATCAGTACGAGGCTTTGTGGCGGACTGCCGGCGCAGCAGCCCGGCGCGCATTTCGTGTGACATGCGCATAACGCATTTCGTGTGACATGCTAGTACGATTTTGGTCCCCATAATTTTCATACCCCGGGCCTATATATGTAAATCGATTCTAAAGGAGTAAACTCCAAAAATAAGGCTGCGCTAGCCTAAATTGAATGCTCCAGCCTACCTGTTATGAAAATTTACTCTTTGATATTACATTCTAGCTTTTCGCAAGGTAAACGGCGGTATTTATGCTGTGAGGTCTTGTAATAACTTCACTAACAGTCGCTATTTGAAATTGACTTTCCATCGGCTCTCCTGTCTCAATATATCACATCATATTTAATTTTCCGGCAGAGTAGTTAGCACCATCTTGATTGTTTCTGCTTCAAAGTAATTATGTGTGCACCTTTACAAGGTAAAGCAACGTTGTACCAATATACAGGTTTCAATATTGCGACAGACAATGGTTTGACTCTTTCTACAGAGCATTGCCGACGTCTTAGTCACAGTGAGCACTGATCATCAGGCGTTCCGTAAATACGACTACCCCAGGGGTAAATTTATTTTTATTATTGCCTTAAAATATTAACATCGTCTGGTTCTGGTCCAGCGTGGTATTCCGGGACACCAGCGGCACCGTCTGGGCGGCCTGACGGGCTGCCGTGCCGAGACGGCCGACGTTTAAGAACCTTCGATTCGCCTCCATGGCTCCGTCGGCCGGGCATCATTGGGGTGAGCTGCGTCGTCTGGTTGTAGTGTTGCCCGCGGTAACCCCCTTACCTCATCCGGGTTGTGACCTCGCAAGGGATTGGACGCTTGGGCGAAGAGTGCAGGTGAGTCATTTAGTGGGTAGGGTCCTGAAAACATCCTTGGGTCCGAGGTTTCGCAGTCGCGGACCAGTCCCACATACCCCACGCGTCCCCTAGGCATGGGGATCTTGTAGGAGGTGCGGCCCCTGCCCGAAAAAAAATATTTAAATAATAATATTAACATCATGCCGAAAGTACGTAAAAAAGTCTATTCTAAATTTATAGTAATCGTTAGTTAAAAGCCACATCCACTGTCATGCAATAATTTCTTTTATCAGCCATGACCTATAGACTTATTATAATGGCTTAAAGATGAGGCTCTATACCTTGAACCCAGCTTCGATGTCAACGACCTGGAGTTTACTGACTCTACTTGTTACATCATTGTTACATAAATATGACTTACTAGCATGAATGAGCCAAAGAAAATAATATATAATAAAATAACATATAATCACGGTCGCTTGGTGCGTTTGAGAAAAAAAAATCACGCAATAAATATTTGCTTATAAGAATGTATGTTCCGATAACAGGTTCACACCAGGCCGCAGGCTCTTAAAAAATAATAATGAAAATTACTTTTACAGCTTAAAATCTCGTGTTTTTATTACCATTATATCATTTCCAAGGTTTCGAAGACTTTACAATTTTCGTAATCATTGACGACAAAAAAATTTTTCGTCGACATTTTAATATTGTGATGAATGATGTTTATATAATAAATAATATATTGCATAAAGTAGTTTTAATTAAGTCTTCGACTCGTCAAATCTTAATATAATATAAAACAATACTATATTTGAATTAATTTTGTAATGTAGTTGTAAAACAGCAGAACATACTTCATGTGCCTATCAGCCCTCGATAAAAACGAAGTAGATTATTTAGTAGCTACCAGTGTTTACGCCAAATATACTTTTTGGCGGGTTCCATTACTAATAAAATATTTATTATTAATTTGTAATTAATTCAATAAAATGAAATAGCTTCATTTAAAATCTATCTGTTGATTTCATTAAAATTATTTGAATACAAATGATTCGATTTTTTACTTTGTATCATAAATACTCGTAACATGTCAAGGAGTTTTCCACAGTGTAAATGGAAACAATTCGCAATGACGACGTTTGTAGCTGAAATTAAGTATTGTATTACTTTTTGACGAAGCATGTTGCTGATAATTCTGTTTCTATAATCTGACGAGACGTGTTGCGGATAATAATATGTTTAAAAAAGTGTTATTTCATTATTACGAAAAATAATACATTCGCAATACTCAGTGGGACATATTGTATAATATATTGATGGAAAATAACATTTTGATTTACCGATCGCAATAAGTCATTATAAAGACGTATTAAACGCTGAGTTTTAACGAAATAGGTCTTACTTAAAACTTCTAGTCAAAGAATTTAATAATTACAATCCGATATTATATATTTTCCGATATTATGTTGATAGTGGTAGGCCATTGAATGTTTCCCAACGTACCGGCCTGACCTTTCACAAAAGTCTAGCGATCTAGATTTGCGACAGGATAAGCTTATGTCCGCCCTTCTCTTGCGAAACCTGAGTATTGACGAAAGCGAAAGAATTTATAGGTTTTCTCATCAAAATTATGACCCACGTTTACAATTAAGGTTTTAACGAGATAATTTAATAGAAGATTGCACAAAGTGGGAATGAGTTGCTCGCTCCGGGCATTTCAATATTGTAATAATTGTTATGTTATAATACTCATTTAAAAATGAATATTTAAAAAAAATCTAATATTAAAAAATTATCTAATATTTAAAAAAAAAAGACATGCCCGCTGAGTTTCTTGCCAATTCTTCTCAGGACGGAGGCTAGTTCTTGTGAATTGGCGGTAGTTCTTTTGACGTTAAACAAGTATGTACTTTCATTTATGTTGAGTAAAATTTTTTTGATTTGATTTGATTTGAATAGTAGTTCATTGCAAAATGAAGGTAAAATTAAAACAGAGAAGGCATGAGACGTTCAACATCAGAACACAGTGCATCGGGGAATCGAAGGACCATGTATGTGGGTTAACTGACAATTTCCCGACCAAAAAGTCTATCAAGACCACTATAAAAGGAGCTTTCACCACCAATGGATAACAGCATTACAAAAGGCTCACTCAAGCCACTGCTTATCTAAAAAAAATCTCCTAAAGTTTCGTAGTAGAAGCAATACCATATGATACACAGTTGAACGGTAGGCAGCGGCTTGGCTCTGCCCCTGGCATTGCTGTAGTCCATGGGCGACAGTAACCACTCACCATCAGGCCGTATGATCCTCTGCCTTTTTTTTTATTGCCTTGTTGGGTGGACGAGCTCACAGCCCACCTGGTGTTAAGTGGTTACTGGAGCCCATAGACATCTACAACGTAAATGCGCCACTCACCTTGAGATATAAGTTCTAAGGTCTCAGTATAGTTACAACGGCTGCCCCACCCTTCAAACCGAAACGCATTACTGCTTCACGGCAGAAATAGGCAGGGTGGCGGTAGGTACCGCCACCCTGCCCGTGCGGACTCACAAGAGGTCCTAACACCAGTAAAAAACTACAAGGGTAATAAAAAAAAAACAGCGCTGAAACTACATAGTTCAATTCACGATCTAGATCTTGAGAAACGAGAAAATATTGCCAATAGACGAGGTGTCAGTTAATCCAGACTTAACGAGTGGTGCAATAGTAAACAACGGGACGTTTACATTCATTGAAGCTCGCAGAAAAATCTTAACACATGCAAAATTTGTCTTTAAGCCTTTGTTTTAAGGTTCATTTCATTTCTTCATGCCGTTCACAGATGTGCTACATTTATTTCCTTTCATATTGAACTAACGTATAATCGTACGTAATCACGTATATCATAACACTCAATTTATGTGACGTAAATATTTTGCCTATATAAAATGCATTATGCATTTATCCATGCTTCTTTAATTAATAACTTTATTTTATCATTTAAAAGTGAAACTATGCCAATCATATTACAAGATAGTATTCGTTATAAGACTGTGTATGGATAATTTGAGCATATTTCAAATGCTGAGACTGATTGCAGGAAATATCGTAACGTTCTAGAATTTAATGTTTAATTAAAATGATTTAGTACTTTCGTCGCATTCAGTTATGCGATGCAGTTTGACTTTTCGTAAATATTGCTTACGAGATATAAAAGCGTGGTTTATATTTAGGTATCATTATGTATTCCGTTATCTATATATTAATGTGTAAAGCAAAAATTTTGTACCATTTTTACGAAAATTGCGTGGACGGAGGAGTATGAAATTTCCCAAACTTATAGAGAATATAGAGAAGGAGTGCAGAATGCTAATATTTTTAAGCTATTGCATATATTTTATCGCGGGCCTTGAGTGCGGCGACCGAATCATGAAATTCCATAACGAAAAAAACCTTACACCCGTCACTCCGCCTACCATGTAGCTCGCGTTCAACACATTCACACATTGCGCTTGTGTAGTGTTTGTGTATAAGTGCGTGGCGTGACGTCACACTGCATGCGCATCATGAAAAATCTGCCCATCTCTCTCTCGCGCGGTCTAGCTTATAAGTGTGAAGGGGACAGTTCAGGTTTTGCTTTTATTAATGTTTAATATAGCGTGGTCTTGTTTTATTATTGTTTTAATATTAAATTATCATTGTCTAATTATAATTGCATAAGTTGATAAAAAATGCTATGCAATAGCTTTACCGCGGCAGTTCCCGAGTGCCACACTTTTTTTTTTTTGTTATCATTTATATCATATATTAATATCATATTTTATTTTAAATAATAAATTATGCATTAACAATAACATAATGTCGTCAGGGCTGGGTCCATGATGCTTAATCTTCTTTCAGTGGGCGTCGTTGAGTAAGGTCGGTTTACTCGGTCAGATTATAAAGTCTAATGATTCACAACTTTTAGGTACAACAGGTAGGTACGTATATAGGAACACGCAATGGTTCAATATCGACCGCTCTAGTTTAAATAAATAAACTAGGTACTTTAACGGCTTAGTATAACTAAGTATTTGTTATTTTATACGGACGACTGACTGACTACGAACAAAGTATTCGAAAAGTTGGAAATAAAAATACATAAATAAATAACTGGGAACAAATCACGCAAGGTCATCTGGTCCCAAATTAGGATACTCTGTGTTATGGGTACCATAGACATGTAAGCTTGTATACTGTATGCTGTGTACGTAGCCTAATGAACGAGCATATGTACGCCGCCTAACAAGTATAACGCTACACATGAAGAATGACATTGACACTAGCACACTCAAGATAGAGAATTTAAGCCTGCACGTGAAGTGATTTATTTCTCATTGTATAAAAGTAATGAAAAGAAATAATTTTCATAAAATAGCTAGTTTAAATTATTTAAAGTAATTCAGTGTCGATCTACTAAAATATTGGAAGTAATAAAACCTTTAATTGTCGATTTTTCTATTTTTAGGTGAATAGATTCACAACGTGTAAATGTTTTTGAGTGTTTTAATTTTATAATAACAATAAATATTTCTATTTTTAGATAAATAAAGTTGTGCGTTATTTACTCCAGTATCATCTAACATATTACATACATATTTATATGCCTTTAAATATACAGATAATAAATACTCAAACAACGATCAAACATACCTACCTGTTCAACATACGAATGTTTGCTCGATCTGGGAATCGAACCCACGGCTCTCTGCGCAACAATAAGGGGTGTTAACTACTGAACCACCGAGTCAGTCAGAATAATAATAAAACTATAAACAATATTTTTTTTCGTAACTATACTGATAGCCTTGAGAGGCTATATGAGCTCCTCCTTGACGTGTAGGTGAGCTCACGGGGCTCAAGCCCTAGCAAGAGCAGTGCTTCGCAGAATCTACTACGGGATCGAAAACGCGACCCATTGAGAGGATCCAGCGAGAAACTTAGTGGGCTGTGTCTATGGGTTAATTCACTCATCGAGCCCTTCGTCGCAAGCGACGGGTTTGACGAGGGCGGTGACCGTGTATAAACACAAGACGAAACCGTAACAGTAGTTTGAGTTGTTAAGGGTTACTATTTCACTCTGGCTGTTAAGCCTCTTCGAGCTACTGCTATGACTTCCGTAATAGCACTGTCCCCCAAGGCTCGCAACAATTACCTGTCCTGTAATACCAGGCATTGCAAGCCCTTAAACGTTTTCTTATCAAGCCCCCTTTTTTTTTATTGCTTAGATATGTGGACGAGCTCACAGCCCACCTGGTGTTAAGTGGTTACTGGAGCCCATAGACATCTACAACGTACATGCGCCACACACCTTGAGATATAGTTCTAAGGTCTCAGTATAGTAATAACGGCTGCCCCACCCTTCAAACCGAAACGCATTACTGCTTCACGGCAGAAATAGGCGGAGCTGTGGTACCTACCCGTGCGGACTCACAAGAGGTCCTACCGCCAGTAATTACGCAAATTATAATTTTGCGGGTTTGATTTTTATTGCACGATGTTATTCCTTCACCGTGGAAGTCAATCGTCAACATTTGTTAAATACGTATTTCATTAGAAAAATTGGTACCCACCTGCGGGATTCGAACACCGGTGCATCGCTCGATACGAATGCACCGGACGTCTTATCCTTTAGGCCACGACGACTTCATAAAATTAATTCGTCGAACTACATTTCTTCATAGTTCTAAGGTCTCAGTATAGTAATAACGGCTGCCCCACCCTTCAAACCAAAACGCATTACTGCTTCACAGTAGAAATAGGCAGGGTGGTGGTACCCACCCGCGCAGACTCACAAGAGGTCCTACCACCAGTAAATTAATTACCATTCAACATTCATTATCATTCATTACCATTTCAACATTCATTATCATTCATTCATTATAATGATTCATTTCATTCCGAGAAAAAAAAACGTTACTGATTTATTCGTATCGCTCCATAAGCCCGAGCGAGCGAGACATTGAATCTTATGAACGGTAATGGTGAAATGAGAACTTTACCATATAAACGATAGAGGAATCCGGTTTTATCGTCGTCTATCATGGTCTTTGAAGAAACAAAGTCATTGAGATTTCATATCTAGTCTTCGTATGTGACTTATCTGTTCAAATGATTTTTGCGTTATGTTTTTTACATAATAGGTTGGGGGGAAAGTCTCTTCGCATTATAGTGTATATAATGTATGCACTTGTAATAAAATTACAAAAACTGCTTACAAAAAACATCTGGATTCGGCATTCAGATTTACACGAAGTTTTTATTTTGTGTTTATTGCTTAGATATTTTTTTTATTGCTTAGATGGGTGGACGAACTCACGGTCCACCTGATGTTAAGTGGCTATTGGAGCCCATAGACATCTACAACGTAAATGCCACCACCCACCTTGAACAGTTGACATCAGCTGTAAGGTCTCACTCTTAACAGTACAACGGCTGCTTCACGGCAAAAATAGGTGGTGGCACCTACCTGTGCGGACTCACAAGACGTCCTACCACCAGTAAAAAAATCAAAAGTTAAATCACTTTTTACATGTTTTTATAATGGATTAATCAATAATTAATTTAATTAAGGCACAACAAATTATTAAGTTTTAGTGTTTAATGAGTGACATTAAATACTTATAATCTGATTTCATTATTACATAAAAAGCACAAGTTTACAATACATTTCAAGTTGAATAATAATACAATAGTTCTAAGAGTATCAAAATTATATATATAGGTAGACACCGCTTTAAGATGCAAACTAGTTTCGGTATGAATACGTATTACAAGTCATTTGTGCCCGCATCGTGTGGGACGCAATGTTGTACCAAAAATGGACCGGTACATACATATATTTTGCACGTTTTGCAAGTGTCGAATCCTTTTGTTACATTACATTACATGTCTTTTGAAATACGCGAGTATCATATTTGACCGTATACTCTAAATTCGTGCGTGAACGTACAGTTGAACACAAAAGTCATTAAAAAAATTATTAACTATATTATAATGAATTATACTTTCATTTTTGTTTGTGTTTGTACTTTTTGGACACTTTTATTCCATCTCTCAAAATACCTAATTTCTAAAAGGCTATTTAAAGTATCAAATAAATAAATGTATCCATGAAATAAATTAACAACCTAACTTAAATTGAAGTAATTCAATTATTTTCTTTCATTCAATTATTGTCTTTCAATTCGATTTGTCATAATTAATCGTATTTGTGGATTCATCTAGTCATTGTGAAACAGTTATGCTTTTAAATACTCGATTAAAATACTCTTATTGTACTGTTATAGTCAATTTGTTACATACTAGTGGACCCGGCAGACTTCGTAGTGCCTCAATCGATAAATAAAAGACACATCAAGGGGACACATCAAAGTAAAAACAAAATTGTTTGTTTTTATATAATTCCGAGCTTTTTTTTATTTTCTCAGCTTTTAAACCTTCCCTGGCCTTCCACGAATAATTCAAGACCAAAATTAGCAAAATCAGTCCAGCCGTTCTCGAGTTTTGGCGAGACTAACGAACAGCAATTCATTTATATATATATAGATTTTTAACAAATAGAGAAGGTTGCTAAATGTATTCAAATAAATACTTTAAATAATTATTTGACTGCTTAATACTTTAACTGGTTCTTGCCGCTTGTGGGTACATACAAGTGTTTTCGAAGCGTCATGATCACTGACCTAGATAAGACTATTAGTTAGGATCTAATAATGTTAAATAAAAGTAATATTCTAGCGAAAACCGCGAAATTTTCAAACAATACGTTAGGGATAAAACATATCAAAACAAAAACAAACGTGCATTAAATGCAGAAAAAAAATATTTTAAGTAAACAATTATAATTTCCTTGGGGACATGTAAGAATCTACAAAAACCAGTCAAACTCAAGGTTGTTGACCTTTAACACCGACTTTTGTGCAATTTAATAATATCGTCACAGATTCAACCGTTTTAATATGTCGTAAGCTTTTTGCACGTGTGCCCGTGACCTTCAAGGTGACGTTCCATAATTTACAATGCGTTTTACGTAATCGCACAACAATAACATTTTTATGCACAACATTACTTTCGTTTGCTTTTGATTTACGCTAACACATTCTGTGCAATCTCATTTACACTTTTAATGTAATTATTCAACATTTATGGTCCTTGCTTTATTTTAAGCGCTCGAATCGTTTCTAGTTCGAGTGTTTCAAGTCAAGGATTTTCTTTTATGGTGTAAAGTGATAAATGATGTTTGATATTTCAAACTATTGTGTATTAAAGATGTGATTTATGCGTTCGTGTTAAGGATGACGAGAGCTATAAATGGAATAGGTGGTGTAAAATGAAGAAAAAAAAATCTACTAAATTCAGGTTTGCTTTTTGCTTTTCCTTCTCACATGGCTATTACCTATTCTTATGACGAGTCTTTTTAAATGCCATTCGTGATGTTTCTATGTTTATTCAATTGGTTTAGGTAAAGAATTTTGTTTTGTAAATGAATAACAGCCTCTCCATTATGTCAGTAATTTACTGGTTTTACTATATTTATTTGGTTTCGTGAGTGACGTCATTACGGCCCATCAGGTCTTAAATGATCACCGGAGTTCATAGATATCTCAACGTGGGTTCTATCCACTTTGAGATATGAAGTCCAAGCGTCAGTCTCTCTTTTCAAGCAGCAGCTCACGACTACATCGCAGCAAAAATAGGCAGGATGGTGGTACTTACGCCCCACCACTAAACGCCGGCGATCGCAGTACACTCTTATAATACTTAGAGAACGTTGCAGCCCATTCTTCAGTGAAACCTTCAATCTACTTTTAAGACACCTCCGGAAAGAGATAGAGTGGTACTATACTGTGCCAAGACAATTAGGTAGGGCAAATGAGATTTCTGTCACATTGTAGACACATTTAATGGCCGTCTGGTGTAGTGGTAAGTGACATGGTCACTACACAAGGGGGTCGCGGGTTCGAATCCCGCCAAGGGAAGATATTTTTATGATAAATATAAATGTCTTTTCCAGGGTTATGGATGTATATTAAATATATGTATGTGTATAATAAAAATCTTACATTTATTTCCGTTATCTGGTACCTGTAACACAAGTTCTTTACGAACTTATCACGGGACCAGTTAACGTGGCGTGATTGTTAGTAAATCTATATATTAATACGTGAAGCAAAAAAAAAAAACTTTGTAGTTCCAAGTTGAAGGACCAGCTTGATTCAGTGGTCTCTAAGGGCTTCGGTAATCGTTTAACATAAAATGGGCCGTGAGCTCTTATATCCATCAAAGGTCATAAGAAACCTCAGAAATCAGCTTATTAGTCAAACAGGCAATTTCACAATTCGTGCACTAAAGTTTCAAACCTCTCAAGAAAGCTTTCGATACATGCAATTGGAAATTAAAATGATAGCACAAAATAATATGCTTAATTATTTATTTCAAATGCTATATAGAGCGTGACTTGTAATATTTTAATTTACGAAACTAAATTATACTCAATTTTGCAGTTAAAGTGTGTCTGAAGTATATTTTGAATTGTTTTCCAAAGAAGCGGAATTAAGATCCAGGGTTCGTCCACGGCAACATCGCACGTTACCTTTTAAGCCGTGATCTGCTCATACGTTTACTAAGACCTTCGTGCCGCTCCATCGAGGTACACTGCCTACGTTGGAAATGCAAAATGCGAACGCACAACTTAGTTCTCACATCTGCGTTGCACAAGCAGTGTGGTAGTGATTCACAGCGTTAATTGCTGCAATTTTTCTCGCCAATTAGAAAGATATGTCGTAACGCATTAGGCAAAGACTGTGACATAATTAATAACTTGTTTAATAATCTGCTGGAAGCCGGATTTAAATGTCGGTACTAAAAGTTCAGATGAAGCCAATGTAAATATGGTAATGCTTGTGTTTAATTATAGTGTATATTGGCAAGGCTAATTTAACTTCACAGTCAAGACAAAATTAAGGAATATAAAATTTGCAGCAGTGTATGCAGCGAACAGCAATGTATGATGCATTATTTACTGAAATATTTCAAGTCCGATAAAAGTATGAATGTACCGTGAAAATTATACTACTTTTGTGAGCTCACAAAATACTACCAACTCATTTATGCTGAGAAACAATAATGCGTTGCGATTTGATGAATGAGAGTGCCTATACTCACACAAATGAGACTGTGATTACTTAAAGATGGACGCCAGTATACAGGTTCTTAACCGGTCACCTAACCCATAGACACAGCCCACTGAGTTTCTCGCCGGATCTTCTCAGTGGGTCGCGTTTCCGATCCGGTGGTAGATTCTGCGAAGCACTGCTCTTGCTAGGGTCAGTGTTAGCAACTCTCCGGTTGAGCCCCGCGAGCTCACCTACTAACGTTAGGGTGAAGCTGAAATAGCCTCTCAAGGCTATCAGCATAGGTAGGGAAAAAAAAAAAAAAAAAAAAGGTTCTTAAGTCTGCTGAAGTGACGTCGAGCCACACTAAATTATTAGACAATAAAAGATACTAATGTACAGACGTTTAATTCGCTAATGTCCCTTAAAAACACAATACCTACTAAGAAGAAACTTTAAAAAATCTTTTCGCGCACATCGCATTGACCGAAGTCAAAAGTTTTGAAGATACGCATGCATTAGAATAATTTAGTCTTACCTCATTATATATTATTTAGGGATGTATTTCCGATAAAAATAATTAAAGCATAAAAAGCAACATAAATAAGAACAAAATTCTGTCGTAAATATTTGATTGATCCATATAAACAATTTCAGCTTACAAAGTTATCTATCAATAACTTGTATGTAATTTTTGAAATTTGGCCTAGGTATAGTGATTTTATTAATTATATATTTATTTCGTAACATATTGATTACTCACAGAACCTAAAGAATAAGTTAGACCAAATTGCACTATTGTAAGTTTATTATCTTGTTATCGTCTTAAATCAACACTTAGCGAATATTATTCTAATTGAACTATCTTAAAAGTGTGAAGATGTAAACGAAACTAGAAGTGTAATAAAAATTAAAAAATTAATAAAAATGTTTGATAACAAGTCGTAGACCACTATAAGTAATATGATTCTTTATACTGGAACGTAAAGTTTATAATTAATACATAGATATAACAAAAAATTAACATTATATTTGTTTCAATGATTTTAAAAATATTGTTCATAATTTCACTGAATCTAAATTTTGAATCAAAACAGCTATTGATTTTTTTAGGCTAAATGAATTGTACTTTTTTTAAATTTTGTTTTTTTATTTGCTCACTCCTACAGAAAAACGCGATAAAAAGAATATATTATTATGTATTAGCGTCTCGAAGCTAATTTCTGTGTATTCGAATCAAGCAACTCTACGGGGTTTTATATTCATAAACATGTAATAATTTTAGTAAGGATAGTCTTCCATAAATTTGCATGTGAACACGGATAAGTACAACTACCCTCCTATTGCAACTGCTGGTCAGTCAGACGTTCCGTATTTAATTATGGGCAAGCTATTCTATAATACTATTACCATTTTGACCCAATGGCTCGAGAAGAGTTCAGCGTTCGCTTTCTGCTGGTAACTTTAAGTTAGCTACATCTGGTCGCCGTCCTCGTCGAACTCGTCGATTTCAACGAAGACTTCTTCATGCGAGTGCGAACTAGCCCATAAGCACAACCCGCTGCCTTTCTCGCCGGATCTTCTCACCTTTCTCTATAGGTCCGCGCGAAATTGGAATAGCCCCTTAGGTTATCAACGATTAGATAGGGAAAAAAATTAATTAGGCTGATAGCTTATCCACGCATCTAAAGAGCGATAAACCAATCTTGAAACAAGACTTTGAAGCCTAAATGCACATCATACATAAACGGCGATCATAATATTGTTACGCGCTGGGATTCGGGATAAATAAAATTCTACCGAATTACAAGTCAACACTGTATTCAATACTTAGAACACTTAAAACACTCAACAAACACTTTAAAGCTCTCAATTCGCTTCTTTCGCTTCGCTTCAGGTGATCGGTTCGCTGTTTCGCTTCGAGTAGTTCGAATTACTAACTAACTGCGTGCCGTCCCTGCAACGCTTTTATAGTCAATATCACACCCCTAGAATTATCGAGAATATTCCTCACATGTCTAGTATATATCGCGTTTATTAAATATTATGTTTCCGCTATCTGACAATAGATGGCGTTGTGCTCCTCGAGCGTTCTAGGTGCTACTAAATCCTTCGATATTCGTTCGACCATTCGGCGATAGATGGCGTTACTGTCACTGGCGTAACAATATAGTTAACTTAGTATGGCTTTATACAATTATAAACAGGATGGTAGTATGTAGCGATCAGGTAAGTACGAATCTGCTTAAAGATAGAGCTTAAGAAACAGATGGCTAAAACATAGCCCTCGACCATTCAATACCACGGAATTACAAGAAAGCTAAAAAACAAATAATATTCATCTGTCAATCATATGAAGTATGTACTTCATATTACGTACATATGACATTTAGAGCAAAATTAGAAACACGGCGGGATGTTCTTAGTTTATGCGATCATAAAATAAAGCTTAATTAGAGATCCAGTATCCAGAGTTTATGGCAGGCAGCGGCTTGGCTCTGCCCCTGGCATTGCTGACGTCCATGCACGACGGCAACCACTTACTACCAGGTGGGCCGTATGCTAGTCTGCTTACAAAGGCTATAAAAATAAACAGTAACAGCGAACTAGGTTTTTTGTGAATGCTTAGATTTTTTTTCGGCATATGCACAGTAAAATTTTTAAATTCAATTTTGAACTTACTTACAAAAACAGTACAGTGAGATTACAGGATAACAATAATTGTGACTGTCATCAGTTAGTTACTGGGTCAATGTAAATCAGCTAGGAACACAAAAACTTTTCGAATCAACAAAAATGATTTGTTGCTGTAACCCATTTTCCTGTGAGGAAGTAGTATTGTGATAACACCCCGTAACGTATGATATATCAAAACATCTCTCTTTGATATGTTAATGACGTTTAATATAACTTGGCCCATAAAACTGTCGCATAAATCATAAATGTACCGCACCAACTATTTATACGACTGTTAAAAGAAATAATTTCTCATAAAAACACAAAATAATTACATATTATTATTTATTATTCTGCATATTATGAAGTCGTCGTGGCCTAACAGATAAGACGTCCGGTGCATTCGTGTTGAACGATGCACCGGTGTTCGAATCTCAGGCGGGTACCAATTTTTCTAATGAAATACGTACTCAACAAATGTTCACGATTGATTTCCACGCTGAAGGAATAACATCGTGTAATAAAAATGAAACCCGCAAAATTATAATTTGCGTAATTACTGGTGGTAGGACCTCTTGTGAGTCCGCACGGGTGGGTACCACCACCCTGCCTATTTCTGCCGTGAAGCAATAATGCGTTTCGGTTTGAAGGGTGGGGCAGCCGTTGTAACTTACTTGAGACCTTAGAACTTATATCTCAAGATGGGTGGCGCATTTACGTTGTGGATGTCTATGGGCTCCAGTAACCACTTAACACCAGGTGGGCTGTGAGCTCGTCCACCTATCTAAGAAATAAAAAAAGAAAAACTCAAAGGAGGTGCCCAGCGGGGTATCCCGGGACACCAGCGGCACCGTCTGGGCGGCCCGACGGGCTGCCGTACCGAGACGGCCGACGTTTCAGAGCCTTCGATTCGCCTCGAAGGCTCCGTCGGCTGGGCGTCCTTGGGGTGAGCAGCGCCGTCTGGTTGTAGTGTTGACTGCGGTAGCCCCCCTACCTCATCCGGGTTCTGACCTCGGAGGGGATCGGACGTCGGGTGTAAGAGTGCAGGGGAGTCATTTAGTGGGTGGGCCCTAAAATCCTTGGGCCCGCGGTCTGCTCACTACATCATGCAGATCGTCGAGTCTCACATACCCCGCGCGCTTCTTTTGCGCGGGGACCTCGTAGGAGGTTCGGCCTTCCACCCGAAAAAAAAAAAAGAAAAAAGGTGCGTTCATTTGGAGGGTTATAATTACAAGTGTGTTTAAACATGTGTTCAGCAATAGTTCATGTAGCCAAAAATGATGCACCGCCTAATTTGTAATACAAACTGTGTTACGTAATAATTAAATAACTTACTAATGTAACCAGAAATACTTGTTGTTAAAGTCAGTTTGTATGTCATAAATAGTTAAATCGATACATCTATTTTCAACTATTTTGTCACAACTATGTATAGATCGCATTTCATGCGTTCACAGAGTGGCGAAAATATCGTACACCTGGTTATGAGTAGTCGTCATCTCTATCAGAGATCAATGCCAGGAAAACTTACATCTAAATAGTTAAAAATTAAAAATGCAACGGTAAAAGTTTTGCATTCGAATCAATTATATATGACAAATGTGATCTTCAGATATGTATGTATGTAGTTATATATAACTTAAAGATAATCTTGGGAATTTACTAAATCTGTTGAAAAATAAAAAAAGTCAATGTTAAATGATATAGTGTACATATAATAATAATGTATAATACAAATAGATTTGTCGACAATATACATACATAGATCCAGTCACAAATTATGCAAAAGAATTAGTGGCCAATTTATTTTAATATTCAATTAAGAATTATGATTATGAAAAAAAAAACAAATAAAAGACAAAATATTATTAAATTAGATCATCCCATAACGCAGAAGTGCTTTACCATCGAGATAAACATGAAATATATTTTTCTTAGCTTCACTAACTCCGCTAATAAACTACAAATGACAAATTGTCTCAGTTGTATACCGGATTAAAAGTGATCACGTCAGCTGGTCAGGGTCGCAATAAAAATTAAAAACGGTCTTGTGAGAACATGTTACTAAGTCTTCGAACTTGACTAGCGGTATTATTTTGTAAGAAAATATACTAGTAACATAAAAAAACGTTAAAATCTTATTTCAAAGATAACATAATGTTTATTGAAAAAAGGACCTTAACCTCCAACATGAGAAACTTCCATGCATCCCTACTCTCTGCAAATCACTTTTGGACTCTGCTGGCTGCAGATCTTTTCGAATCTCATAAAGCCAGCGATAGCTTGGCGGTCCAAACCAGATATTTTTGGCTCAAACGCAACAGATGTACTGACTTTACCACAAGGTCACCTTCTATAGTCTCCAAGGGGCTGAAACAGTGCAATCACTGGCTTTGTTTATGGCAGAGCCAAATCGCTGCCTACCGTCGCTCTTATCACCCTTGTGATACTGGACTTTGACAAAAGCTCATCGTTCTCCCTGTTTATCCTTTGTGCCCAACATCCATTTTTTTCCCTAATAGGCCCCATACTCTTCCGCCAGAATTTATGGTTCGCCACTAAAAAAAGGTGCTTCAATTATTTTTTAAGTAATTCCTAATCATCGCATACATTAAAATCACCTTCATAAAAGTCCTGTATATTCGAATCCTAGCAATATTACTAGTAAGTTTGGACTTCAGTAACTAATGTAAAGCTTTTGTACATCTTGAGCTTTTGTTATGATCATTGGCATGATCTATTAGTTTATGAAGTCCATTCAACTAAGCTACATGATGATTTAAAACACCCAAGACTTCTATGGCCAAGATAAATAGCAAAGAAAGAAGAGCATAACTCTATTTTAGAGCATTCATACAGCTGAATTCATGAGATAAATTCACGAGCGGGCCAGACGGCATCCCTGCAGTGGTTCTGAAAACGTGCGCCCCTGAGCTGACGCCTGCGCTAACGCGTTTGTATCGCCTCTCTTATTGCACTAACAGGGTTCCGTCTTCATGGAAGACTGCCCACGTCCACCCTATCCCCAAGAAGGGTGACCGGTCGGACCCATCGAGCTATAGGCCTATCGCGATAACTTCCTTGCTTTCCAAGGTGATGGAGCGAGTAATTAATATACAACTCCTGAAGTATCTGGAGGATCGCCAGCTGATCAGTGACCGACAGTACGGTTTCCGTCACGGTCGCTCAGCTGGCGATCTTCTTGTATACCTTACTCACAGGTGGGCTGAAGCCTTGGAGAGCAAGGGCGAGGCTCTTGCTGTGAGCCTTGATATCGCGAAGGCCTTCGACAGGGTCTGGCATAGGGCACTTCTATCGAAGTTACCATCTTACGGAATCCCCGAGGGTCTCTGCAAGTGGATCGCTAGCTTTTTGGATGGGCGGAGCATCACGGTCGTTGTAAACGGTGACTGTTCTGATACCATGACCATTAACGCTGGCGTTCCACAAGGCTCGGTGCTCTCCCCCACGCTTTTCATCCTGTATATCAATGACATGCTGTCTATTGATGGCATGCATTGCTATGCGGATGACAGCACGGGGGATGCGCGATATATCGGCCATCAGAGTCTCTCTCGGAGCGTGGTGCAAGAGAGACGATCAAAACTTGTGTCTGAAGTGGAGAACTCTCTGGGGCGAGTCTCCGAATGGGGTGAATTGAACTTGGTTCAATTCAACCCGATAAAGACACAAGTTTGCGCGTTCACTGCGAAGAAGGACCCCTTTGTCATGGCGCCGCAATTCCAAGGAGTATCCCTGCAACCTTCCGAGAGTATCGGGATACTTGGGGTCGACATTTCGAGCGATGTCCAGTTTCGGAGTCATTTGGAAGGCAAAGCCAAGTTGGCGTCCAAAATGCTGGGAGTCCTCAACAGAGCGAAGCGGTACTTCACGCCTGGACAAAGACTTTTGCTTTATAAAGCACAAGTCCGGCCTCGCATGGAGTACTGCTCCCATCTCTGGGCTGGGGCTCCCAAATACCAGCTTCTTCCATTTGACTCCATACAGAGGAGGGCCGCTCGGATTGTCGATAATCCCATTCTCTCGGATCGTTTGGAGCCTCTGGGTCTGCGGAGGGACTTCGGTTCCCTCTGTATTTTGTACCGTATGTTCCATGGGGAGTGCTCTGAGGAATTGTTCGAGATGATACCAGCATCTCGTTTTTACCATCGCACCGCCCGCCACCGGAGTAGAGTTCATCCATACTACCTGGAGCCACTGCGATCATCCACAGTGCGTTTCCAGAGATCTTTTTTGCCACGTACCATCCGGCTATGGAATGAGCTCCCCTCCACGGTGTTTCCCGAGCGCTATGACATGTCCTTCTTCAAACGAGGCTTGTGGAGAGTATTAAGCGGTAGGCAGCGGCTTGGCTCTACCCCTGGCATTGCTGAAGTCCATGGGCGGCGGTAACCACTCACCATCAGGTGGGCCGTATGCCCGTCTGCCTACAAAGGCAATAAAAAAAAAAAAAAAAAAAAAAAAAAAGAAAGGCTTAGCAAAAGTTACCTTGTAAGAACAGTTTCATTTTTAAGCTACAATGAATAGAATTTGATCAGTGTCATCTATAGTAATACTAAGCTACAGTAGTTTTTACGGACTTCCGTTATAACTACTCAACCATGCATCCGATTGACTTGAAACTTGGTATCCATGTAGAAAATACATGTACTTAATGTATAAGCTAATATATATATAAGTATTAGACTCCCTAATAATAATGACAATAAAGAATAATGTGAATTTCAAATGCCCAGCGAAGCGGGCGAGTACGGTTAGGCTAGTATATAACAATAATAACAATAAATACCTGAGAACAAATCACGCTCTATCCACTACCGAGGAAGCAACAGTCAGTCAAAGTGGCATCTGGTAATCGCACCACGTGTATAACAAGACAAGACTCCTACGCGATTTAAAACGCCAATGTTTCTTCGTTTCGCATTGACCCACATATATCGAAGGCCTTACAAATGTCAAAAGGACCTTTGGGATGGTATTTTAGTTCCGCGGAAACTATAAATTGATAATCGTGCTTCGAAGGCAAGCGGGCCATGTCGAGACTTGATTTTCTGGTTATGCTTTTGTTAATTAGGATAGATGAGTACACCAGCTAATAAAAGCCCCCACCGGTGGTAACGAAATACCGGATACACCACCACGTGATGAATATTTTCACCAAGCCCAAGAGAGGAGATTAAAATCCCATTCGGAAGAAGTAAACGAACCTATATTTCAAACTAGAACAATAAATAATAATTCCTAATAAAGAATAGGAAGAACTATTGTGCCGAGTATTAAAAAATGCGCTGCCATGTCATTGGCGATGCCGAAACTAAGACTAATCTAAATTAATATATTACACTCGTTACATCTATCTCATTGAGTATCAGAGGCAATGCATTTTCTTAGCTGTTTTCTTTAAACAAACAAATTATGCGCATTTGTGACTATATATAAATTAGTAAGTCTAAGCTATTAGCTTAGTACCATGAGCGGGGTTTTACTTGAACAATCAGAGAACTACTTCTAAATAATTTAAACCGTCGGTTGAACTTAAGAAACAGAAAAATAATCAGACAAGGTCATCTGGCTCTGAACTAAGATTCTCTATATGTACTTTGGGAATTAGTGAGTAATATACATACATATATATACACGTTTAAATCTATACATATTATAAGATAAGTTTCCAAAAACCCAGCTGAGTATATTTTGTTTATTATTATGCGATATTCCAGATAATTATGAAAAGTCTTTAAATTAAAACAAGTCTATTAGTAATCTCTTTTACTGGTGGTAGGACCTCTTGTGAGTCCGCGCGGGTGGGTACCACCACCCTGCCTATTTCTGCCGTGAAGCAGTGATGCGTTTCGGTCTGAAGGGTAGGGCAGCCGTTGTAACTATACTTGAGACCTTAGAACTTATATCTCAAGGTGGGCGCATTTACGTTGTGGATGTCTATGGGCTCCAGTAACCACTTAACGCCAGGTGGGCTGTGAGCTCGTCCAACCATCTAAGCAATAATAAAAAAATAGTAAGAGACGTAGATAGTCTCTTTTTTGACATTCGATAGTCAAAAAAGAGACTCGAATATTGTCAAAAATGACAAAAGTCTGGCCAATATCCAGCTCTTGTAAAAAGTTTGGGTCCAATAATTGCGGTTGAATATCGCTTATCTTGCTATTGGCAGAGAGTCGCATCATTAGGCGACCCGCCAAACCATCTGCAAACGTTTATTTGGCAGTGGAAATTTAGAAACTTCAATACTTAGAGCCTTATTATTTTATTTTACATTTCTAATACGAGATGTTTGACTTCTGACCGAAATTAGATTAACATTGTAATCAGTTAGATTAACCACCATAATTTTAATTCAACAAAATTATATTTTTTTTAATTGCTACATTGAGTGGATGAGCTCACGCCCCAACTAGTGTTAAGTGTTCACCGAAGCCCACCGACATCAACAACGTAAACGCTGCCACCCACCTTGAGACGTGAGTCACTTGAGACTGACTATCAGCTATTCAGTTCAACGGCTGCCCCACCTTTCAAACCGAAAGGCATCACTACTTCACCACGGAAATAGACAGAATGGTGGATGATACATACCCATGCAGGCTCACACCTTACACGCCCTACCACCAGTAATTATACAAATTATATGTTTAGTTTGATTTTTATTTCACGTTATTATTCCTTCACCGTGGAAGTCAACCGTAAATAATTGTTAAATACGTATTTCATTAGATAAACTAGTACCTGCCGTAATCCGAACACCGGCACACTCGCATCGCTCACGAATGCACCAGGCGTCTTATCTCACAGGCCTGGACGGCTTCAAAACAATTATTTTTACACTAATTTTGATAGCAATATAAAATGTAAGTCATTAAAATTAGGACTACAGTAATGTATGTATTCTAGACCAAACGTAGGAAAACTAGTAAATCGTATTGTCGTATATTAAAAGTGATTTCAACCTAATAGACGAAAGTTAGCAAATAGTGCTACAAAATGTATACTGTTTGTAATGATATATAAAAAGATTGGCGGCCAGTTCCCAAGGTTCATGTACACTAGTTTAGCGCTCATTGTAGAATTACTTAAGAACATAACTACTACTTGCGTTATTACACACACATTATTTATGTTGATAAAGTGGCCAGCTGGGAAAACGGAACTCGACTTAAAGTAGCGTGACCAAAACAAACTTTATTTTCATTGAAAAAATCACATAATTATCCCAATAACTGCTTCACATTTAAAGCCTCCAAGCCATGATTTTCTCATGAATTCAGGAAAACATATTCGACATTAGAACCAGTCACTCAGACCTGAAATACTAAATATGTTGTACAAAGCAATTGACTCCAGTAATGAAACCCAAAGCCTGTGTTACCGCTCTCCAAGATCCTAGCCTCTAGTTAAACGAATCAACAATTTTAATACGATTTGTAGATCTATTCTTACTTAAATTCTCGAATCAATCTACGCATTTCCTATTTTTAATAGCAGATAACCAGTGTTGACCGAGTTATTTCATTAACACATATAATATGAAAATAGCATGTCTATCTTTAAAAAATATAAAGACATATTGTATGTGTTTCTAACGTGTAAAATGTTAGAGGAATATTTCTTTATATAGTTTTTCTTTCTAAATTGCAAAATGCGGCCCAATTCATCGTTTTTTTCAATAAAATCTCGTTATTTTCAGTAGTTAAAAATCTATTATTATAAATGTTTTACGTTTAGTTTTTCTTCTGTACATTACAATATTTTGTATTTTTTCGTCCAAATCGACAATTAAAAAGAATATAGCCCGTGCAGACAACTATTGTAATTGTGTTTAAAGAACTTCAGCCTACATTTTTTGTTTGCGGTGTTCGTATGTGGGTATGTGACATCCACACACGTCTGTACGAAGATTCTTCTAAATACTTTTGAAAGAAGTTTTGAGATGCGAATTTTGTACTTGTTTGCTTTAATAACTTCATGCATACGTTTAATCAAAAGTAAATAAAGTCGCGCTTATATAAAATTTATTCGCTGTCGATACAAGAATTTCATATAATCAACATAATAATTATATGGGCACGCAAGGCTGTTGATAGATAAACGTAGTAAGTAGCAACTTTTAGTAAGCAGCAACTAGTATTTACTAAGGTAGCTATATCAAACGCTAAAATGTTGTCATTTAATGTGTTCATTTCTAAATTATAAGCTTTCAACTCCAGTAAACCTATTAACCGTTCATAAAAAGTTTTGAGTGAAGGCCTCCTCCTACGAAAACCAATGTTCCCTATTTTATGCCACTTGTATCCAGCTTGGGCCCGCTGTCCTTGTAATGTCATCCTGCCATCTTATGTGAGGTCTGTGTCTCTTTCCCACTGGACCACCCCATAAAGTAACTCTTTTGGTCTATCTTGCAGCTTGTAGCTTCGCTACGTGGCCTGCCCATTTCCATTTTAGTCTTTGGGCATGGTTTAGAGCTTCGGTGGCTTTTGACATATTTCTTATTTTTGTGTGTCTTATGTTTTCTATTTTATTAATGTTCAGGACATCGTAAGACGCGTCAAATCTGCTCCCTTCAAAGCAATATAACGATCACGACTACTCTGTGAAGAGTGAAACGGTTATAACGAAAATCGCAATATTAAAGACCATTTCAAATTGGTTAGATGACTTATTCAATCACTGCTACTCTAGTGTTAACCAATTACCAGAGCCCGTCGATTTCGCAACGTGAATGACGTAATCTACTTTAAGATATCAGACCGAAGCCTAAATTTTGTTGGAAGACCGCCACTCCTCCTCAATGGGAACGCGTGACGACCTTGCGGCAAAAATAGGCGGGATCTTGACACCTTGATACTTTTTTCCTACCTATGCTTATTGCCTTGAGAGGCAATTTCAGCGTAACCTTAACAAGTAGGTGAGCCGACGGGGCTCAAACTTGACGTCGTTGCTAACACTAACCCTAGCAAGAGTAGTGCTTCCGCCGAATCTACCACCGGATCGGAAACGCGACCCACTGAGAGGATCCGGCGAGGTACCTTGGTACTCGCACCGGCTTACAATATGCCCTATAATAATAAACGCAAATACAAAAAGTGCGGTTTTGACGTTTATTACATTTACTACAGAATACTATCTCTTAAACAGTAAGTAAGTACTATAATAATAAATGGATATCTGCCTGCACGATTTGAACAATGACATGGTCTAGTCGATACTTCATAGTAAGCCGGACGTTGTATCATTTAAGAAACTATTTAAAATGTTCGTGGGCTTGTTGTACATAACAACTGAATTAGCGTATCTTCCAACGAGCAATTATTAAATTTTAATTTATTTTAAAGATAATGTTCATTATTATTAATTTTGATACCTTGTAAATAAAGTCACTTATAAATACAGAACAAGTATTCACACAACGTTCCTTAGTTACAATTTAATGGTGGGCGTGTTACCAAATTAATGAATTCAATACACAGGAATCGAAAGGTGCAATACCGTTAGATGATGATGTTGCAATGTAGACTGTACATTCGAACTCTATAGTTTGTTTTATCATTCTTGATACTTTAATGGGTGGAGGTCTAGATATATTTTTAGCAAACTTTTCGGTTTTAACTTTGTAAGTACATAACAGCAGCATTTTATTTGGCACTAGCGGCCTGCTCCGGCTCCGCTCGGATCTTTAAGAAAAATTTCAACGATATTTGACGTTGTTTTATTTTCTTAACTAAAAGAACACTTATTGCGGCAGAACTATAATAGTTAGACATATGCTGTCGCGACACTTTTTATAAATAATAATGTGTTCTACAAAGTCGTATTACATTATTTTATTCTATCATCAATAGTTTTCGCAGGGCAAGCGATGTAAAGAATATTTTAGGTAATTTTTTTACCCCTTGGGTTACATTATTGGAGTTTTAGTAAGGATCCCAATTTTTTTTCAAAACAGATTATAGCCTATATCATTCGGGAATAGTGTGCCTTCCAAACAGTGACAATTTTTCAAATCGGTTCAGTAGTTTCGGAGCTTATTCAATACGAACAAACAGACAAATCTTTCCTCTTTATAATATTAGTATAGATGAGTGACAAAGGTAAGCTTGAAGATTTTTTTTGATACCTACTTGTCTTTCTTTCATTTCTTAGCTTATCAACCTTTTTTCCCTTTCTATGTTGTCATTACCACTCTATTATAATACGCCGCAATTTAGATAGAGATATCTTTTTTTTTTAAATGACATAAGAAAATTTATTTGTAACACATATTGAACCTAAATTTTGCTGTGTAATCGAATTTCGATCAATAGGCGAACAGTCAAATATACAAATGAATGTAACCTCACCGACAAAGTTTAAGAATAGCTATGTCTACGATAGTAAGACAATCTATAATAATTAAAAAGAGATTGCTAAATTAACACTAATACTCAATTTAAGCTTTAACAATTACTAGACGCCAAGGCTATTTTGCTGTAGCAAGTATAATTGCGAGTCATATCCTCTTCGGACAATAGATTAAGAAATTGGTAATAAATTAACGACCCAATGACGTTACTTTCTGATAGTAGAAAAAGTGGCTCTCAAATATTAATTTACTTTTAATATTTCAACAATTTTAAATGTTCCGTCGTAT
Organism: Bombyx mandarina; assembly: GCF_030267445.1. NCBI lineage: Eukaryota > Metazoa > Arthropoda > Insecta > Lepidoptera > Bombycidae > Bombyx > Bombyx mandarina. The sequence goes on from NC_143229.1 coordinate 9,453,340, forward strand.
TTTAAATATTTTTCGGAGGTATTGTTTTCTTGGACTAAAATTCAGTTCAGTTTGTTTTAACCTTAAAACTTTACATTTCTTAAAATTTAAAAAGTGATGTCTTAAAAAAAAGGCATAGAATTTAAACTTGTTTGAAACGGATTTTAACATTACCATTTTACATTTAATTCCTAACACAAGCCCTGTCCTGAACAATTCCATTAGCGATATACATGCGAATAACTATACAATGTGTTAAATTTCGGCGAGACTTTTTAAGCTTTTTCACTCACTCCATATTTACTATTGTTCAGAATAGCTTGAAATGCGGCATTAATGTGATGTTTAACTTTAAGAAAACTATACATGCGTTACTAAAATTATAAACAAATACATGGAAACCTACTTAAAATATACGAATAATATTTATTTTATTGTAATTTATTGATCGATTTTAGATAGTTCAGAAATTCTGCATTTTTTTTTGTTTTTACTTTGACTTGATATAAAGCTTTCCTAAAAAACAAGATCAACCACTTTCGAGATTCGTTATCGAAGATCTCATTCTATGAGTTTGCATAAGCGCCAAATCCAACTGTTCAAAAGGAAAAAATAAAATAAATACTTTAAAACGAATATTGTTATGACAAAAAAAAATCGTCACATTTGGCGCTCATGAAAAAATTGTATATGAAAAATTAAATGCATGTAAAATTAATATGGAAAACGTTACTCCAAAGTGAACGAAACGATCAATTACGTGACGTGTCAGAAGTAAGTGAGCTTGCTACTGATTAAGCACATATTCCAATATTTCTTTCAATACTCGCAGTTGGTTTCGCAAATGTACTACGAAGACAGGAACGTGAGTTCGACACTGGAGCAAATTGCATTTTTTAACTAGTTCAGTCTTCTAGAAGGAGGGTGCCTCCCCTAGAAGGGGACTAATGCCACTATCTTGGGGTTCAAATTTCGCAGGCAAGTATTTTTTTTTAAAATAAACTATGTTCTTTACACATTTTCACGTAAAGCTTTCAGAGAGCCATAATTTTGTGTAACAAAAATTTAATTGGGCTTACAACGGGCCCTACCACCGGTAAAAAGTAGTTTAAAGAAATAACAAATGAACTCTGTTCTTAGGAGGTACAGTAGTAAAAAGTGGAAAAGATGTAATCTCAATTACTTCCTTGTAACTCTCTCCGTAGCAGAAAAAGAACATCTAATGTACCAGATACTCCACATCATCCGAGACCACGGGATTTTAGATCACGCGTGTATCCACATTTGTAGGTAATTGATTCTCGTAACGCTTCCACAGTGATATGTGAGATCAAAGTCTTAGTTATATTCAAAAACAACTGTCACATCCTAGTCTACTTGTTTTACACAAATATTAATTTAAATTAGAATTAAATCATAGACTGTTATAAATCAGATTAAACCAATACGTTTCTCATGATGCAATTTAATAAAATGAACTCAATTTTCTCTGGACCTTGACAATCCCAATTTAAATTACTGTTTAAAAGCAAACCGATCTAGATCCGATACTGTATGCATGACCCATCAAATTATTTCGCAAATTTTAAATTTCAAGGCTCCATGTAAGTAAGTACCTTTATACAGCATCGATAAGTTCAATTTAACCTTTAAAAGTTAAAGTGTTGACTTAAGTGTTCTTATTTTAATTTAATGGCCATGGTCACATACGAACTGAGCTACCTAATTTGTCTTTTAGGTTTTTTTATTATCGTCGATAATAGACCATAAATCCACTTATCTATTGGGAAGCGGTTACGGTTTCCCATGGTGTTTTATTCGAAGAAGGATATGTCGTAGCTCTTAGGTGAAATCATAATTCGTCTTCTTCTTGTTCTTCTTCTCAATCGAGTCACTCTTGAAAAACTGGTCGTGATCGTCGTGTAGTGTTGAAAGGGGCAGACTTGATGCGTCTCACGATGTCCCGCCATCTCTCCCTGCTCGAGGCCATTCTACTGCACTCATTTATGGGACCTCCCACTGCAGTTTTAATTTGGTAGGTCCATCGCATTTGTCACCATCCCACGCGGTCTTTTACCATGAACCCTTCCCTATACAACGTAGCGTTCTATGGACCGGCCATCTCGTCGCGAAACGTGTTCGAAGAAATCCATCATAATTAAAGGTAACTTAAACTTGAGCCAAATTTTCGTTTGACCAATTGAGTTCGACCAAATTCGCACCACACTAGAGATGCCATTCCCCGACGCCCTTGATGCGGCTAATGATCGGAGGCGCTGGAGGGACATTACAAGGAGCAAAATGCTGTCGAAATATAATCGTCACAACCCTCAGCAGTGAGGAAGCAACGGGGGGGAGAAACTTAAGCCAATAGATTGTCCACAACTGTCGTCACACATTAACTGGCAGCCCGCCAACTACAAGTACTTGTGAACACACATCACAGTACGTGTGTATGAGTTTTAAATAATCTGCTGAAATAATGATGGCCAGTTTCGAACCTACGACCGATTGAGCGCCATGCACGATGCGACAGCACTTCCAACTTCAGATACTTTATAAATCAAAATTAGTAATTGAATTAAGAGAGGCTTAAAGAAACCAATTCACTATCGCCCGATTGCCAATGTTCATCTACTGTACTGACTAGTTTATTTCAAAGCGAAAAGCATATTCGTGCACCTATTAGAGCGATCTAAAATAAAAGCATAAATAGAACATTTATGAAGATTGATAAAGATCTTCGAAATGCCATTCCTAAAACAACATTTCTTGGAAGAAAAACGGTTAGCTTCGTAGTTCAACAGGAGTTCTCACTTACTGTCCTATGTATTATTGATGTGTCTCCAAAGGTCTACATTAAACTTTCATGGGCTTATCACACGGTTTCGTGTACAGACCGTAATTGAGCCGCAGCTGTTGTTCAAAGCTCTTATGGAAATCAGTGTGAAGGGCTTTATAAACAGCAAACGTGTTGTTGTTTTATTATCACAGTTGAATGTTTTACATTTCTTCAAAAAATTTTAGTTTACATGGTTCGGCTGTTAAAATAAAAATAAAAATTGTTTTGCTTATAGAAATCAGGAATGTCTGGATACTATCTAACAAAGATCGATACTATTCGAAAATTTAATGTCACTGAATTAATTATATTGAAAACAACCAAAAATATTAAAAAAGCGATAATACTCTTTGTTTATCTTGTAAAACAACCCAAACTTTAACTATATAGCAGAAATGAATTCTGAATATGCCGGCTTTATATACAAACATATACAATGACACGACGAAACAAGTACGGTTCCATTTTATCCCATTCGGCTAAGAAGCCTTATATAAGTACAATTTTCGAGCAATTAAAATACAAAAGGGACATTTTGGTATAGGAATCAATCCAGTGACGGTCAAGACAATAATAAATTTAATCGACTGATTCTTAATGATTTCGACCATTTGCGTAAGATGTTTGTTTTTCGGGGACCATTATTACGTAGCATGTGTTTCCGGTACCCAGAACACAGATAAAATCCCTAACTTGAGGCATTTGGATGTGGAACGTCTGCATATTTTCTCTAGTAAGTGATTATTAGAGTTTTATTACTTAGACGGGTGAACGAGCTCACAGCCCACCTGGTGGTAATGAATACCGGAACCCATAGGCATTGACAACACACATACCGCCACCGGCTTGAAACATGAGTTCTGACGCTCAGTTCTATAGTACAATGGTTGCCCCGCCCTTTAAGCCAGAACGTATTACTGATTTTCGACAGAAAGACGCAGGACGGTGATACCATACGGACTCACAAGACGCTCTATCACCAGTAATGATAATCGGTAATGACAGTAAGGAGGTCATAGCTCAAAAATTATGCCAATTTATATTTGCAATGTTTTTGGTACGACTCAAGACGGAGGGAAACAAATGTTCAAATACACAATTGGTATTGTCGTACATTATCATTTCGAATATACCTATATTTATAGGCACAGGTGAAAACTCACTCATATAATTCAAATTTGAGGAACACGATGTTATCCACGCAAAATAAACACACACAATTGCGCTGACGTCTAACAAACAAAGCTTTGTTACCACATACCACAGACGCGTACATTTCATGAAAATTTCCTTTGCAGTTGTGACATTTACATGACACCGAAACGATTTAAATAGGAGATACAATCTCATTCAGACCACGTAATGTAGGTCACGCCTACACACAACATCCGACATGTACATGTTAACTGATTCTAATACGCTTAAATAGCCCATTGACAAATTCCACTTGCACAAATACTACGAGAACAAACACAAAGATATGTTTTTAATTTTTTTCAATTCAACCAAATTGCAAACTTTGATAAATTCTCTATGCCACAAGAAAAAATACGCTATTCTAGAAACAAAGTATTTTAAATTTTAGAAGTAACATTTGGTCGACAAAAACAGTTACAAACTTGCCGAATTTGATTTTACTAATTTGAAATTACATTACATTACATTATATTACATTACAAGAAAATTTAAATGGAAACAAAGAGAATCGTAGTGATTTTTCCACATACAAATTATTGTTTGTTAGACAACAACGTGGTCGTCGTGGCCTAACGGATAAGACGTCCGGTGCATTCGTGTTGAAGCGATGCACCGGTGTTCGAATCCCGCAGGCGGGTACCAATTTTTCTAATGAAATACGTACTCAACAAATGTTCACGATTGACTTCCACGGTGAAGGAATAACATCGTGTAATAAAAATGAAACCCGCTAAATTATAATTTGCGTAATTACTGGTGGTAGGACCTCTTGTGAGTCCGCACGGGTAGGTACCACCGCCCCGCCTATTTCTGACGTGAAGCAGTAATGCGTTTCGGTTTGAAGGGTGGGGCAGCCGTTGTGACAATACTGAGACCTTAGAACTATATCTCAAGGTGTGTGGCGCATTTACGTTGTAGATGTCTATGGGCTCCAGTAACCACTTAACATCAGGTGGGCTGTGAGCTCGTCCACACAGCTGAGCAATAAAAAAAAAATAAAAAAAAAAAAAACAATATAAAAAACTGAAATATGAATGATACATAAATAAAATTATTTTTGTTAAGTAAAAACGATCGATGCTTATAAAAGCATAATAAATATTTATCAGAATGAATCCGAGACGACTATCTATGATACTACCAAACCAAAACTATTGCGATGGAATATTTATTACATACAATATTCGTAAATTATTTAATTTGACTATTCAGATGAATTGTATAGACATGTATATATTTCTAGCAGGCATTTAGCTGCTAAGCTCGATTAGTTCTAGATTATAATCTCATTGTGTCATATTTCGGTAATCTTCGATTTGGGCCGTGTTAAATTATTCTATTCAGTCTTTCGAAATGAAATAATATAATAAGTTATTTATACTGCCTAAATGTATATTGCAGAATGGAAATCAATGAACCAAAGACCACCCAATGCGTTGGTCTATTAATCAACAACACCGAGAACTAATTAATTCATTCATGAGCTCTATGCATAAAATATTCGAGCCATTTACAACTTGCCCGGGCTAGAGATTTTGTTATTTACGATGATGCAACTTCAATATTCTTCTTGGTCAAATTAATGAATCCTCTCAACGATCCTCTTTCATGAATAAACAGAGCATTCAAAAATGCTAAAAAAAAGCACAAACATTTACAATTTTTCTTAGCACGTTTTTAAAATATTTAACGTTTAGCGATTTAGCGCTGTTCGACCTCCAAACGTTTTGATATTACCGTTAATTCAGTAGAAGAATGAAACACACAGGATTTGCTTACATTTGGTGCATACTTGAACTGGTATCGTGTAATGAAAATCAAACCCGCAAAAATTATAATTTGCGTAATTACTGGTGGTAGGACCTCCTGTGAGTCCGCACGGGTAGGTACCACCATCCCGCCTATTTCTGCCGTGAAGCAGTAATGCATTTCGGTTTGAAGGGCGGGGCAGCCGTTGTAACTATACTGTGACCTTAGAACTTATATCTCAAGGTAGGTGGCGCATTTACGTTGTAGATGTCTATGGGCTCCAGTAACGACTTAATACCAGTTGGACTGTGAGCTCATCCATCTATCTAAGCAATAAAATAAAAAAGGCATGAGATCACGCGGGCGCTCACCAATCCGCTGGACTGACCTAATTAAGAAGGCATCTGAATCCACTTTAGTTGAATGTACTCGAAACGCTTCGAACCGCCATACCTGGAAGCTCATTGCATGGAAGGTGGTTCTCGGCGGGTGACCTAACGGGTCCTTCTGCACATACAGCGTCAGCGCAACCACGAACACTCTGACAAGAGTGTCCAACTGAGAAGAAGGTGCATACTCGAGGCTTCAAGACGACTTATGAATGACTTCAGCAAAATGAATACGTCATGTTAAATTCATAAATCAAACGGCAGTTCTAGTTTTAACTCATTATCATGTTAACAGTAGTAATATTTAGCAAAAATATCTATTGCTTTAATTAAGAAAATAACATCTCGTTTTCACTCAAAAGTCGTGCTATAATACATATACATAAGCAGAAACATAATCCCTCCTGGCTGAGCCTTTGCTCGCCCATCTGCCCTGGTAAAACTGGAAACTGCTTCCTGGCCACCAGTAAATTCTCAAACATAAAAAAAAGAAACATAATTTACAGTGCCCATTTTCTGCGATACACGAGCGTATCCGACCTTGTTACTAATTACACAAATAGTGGGGAATTAATCAATGAATGTCAACCGGATATTTATAGATTACCAAAAATTACGATTGCTGACTTGAAAAAATGAAATCAACAACTATTACATAACTACATAAATAATATAGTTACATCATATGTTCCTGGGTTTCGCCGGTGTTATATCTTAATTGTAGTTAGGGATTATTCACGGCATAAACAACACACAAGTAACTCTTCAGACTATAAATAATCTTAGTATACCCAATTATACAATATGAAAACTTTGAATATTTTAAAATTAATATAGTGTCGTTTTAAATTCAACAATTAAGCTGAGTTTAAAGTTAAAGGTCATCCACCAATCTGATTGTAATACCCTGATGTATTGCTTGTTACTGACGAACAAGGTAACACAGACCTGTAATGATGTTAAATACAAATTTTCGTTTCATATAAAAAGGTTGACTTACAACAAAACTGTCATTCGATTTCGACTTTCCGAAAGAAATTGTGCGAAATGGACTGCAAGGTATCTGATTTTTAACTATATTAAATAGTATATTAATATTAAGTATTACACACATTAAGTAGAATACCCATTAAATAGTACATTCATTATTTATGTCCAAAGTTTTGATAGCCATGAGCCATGTATTTAATTCTTTCGAGTCTGTACCGTCCTGCCTATTATGCCGCAAAGCAGTTATGCAACTCGATTAGAAGAGAATGGTGGAACTCTTATTATGATTCAATTGAGATTCTGACGTCACGGTTCGGGATGGGCGACACCGTTCTTTGTGATTTATATAGCTTTTAATAATAGCTTTAAATCAGGCAGATTGTGTACTCTGTGTAGATTAAATTTTCACATTCTACAAGCAAATTTTGACAGGGTATTCTATCACCATATATACGAAATCTCCACTAGAATAAATCTCAACATTTTGAGTGCTGTTTTATATTGTGCAAGACATTCATACTAAGCCCTTTGACTTCTTTCAGATAATCACTATTCTATGCTACTTAGCTGTAGCTAGAGCAAGTATCATCGATACTGGCTACCCACCTGCAGCATCAGTGTCATATTCTTCAATATCTACGCCAATCAATGGCAAAACTATTATCAACCCAAGCACTGAAGCCAGAAGACGTATAAATTTTTACAAAACAGTCGCACCGGCTCCTGTACACGAAACGTTTTCCGACCACAATAATGCTAGAAATGCTTACTTTTCACCGCTCCACAAAGAAAACCTTGATTATTACAACAATCAAAACTACGATACTCCAGTATATTTTAACACATATCAACACGAACCGATCGGATTTAATCCACATGAAAATATCAACGTGCACGGACCCTTGGTACACTCTGTCTCCACACTAGCTGCACACAAGTCTATTCCTGTGACCTTCGCAACCCATTCTATTCCCTATTCCAAAACGTCTTACTTATCAGACACTCGATCGGCCCCAACTGAACCATCACTTTTTGCTCAAAGTGGCCAATCTTCTGGATTATCAGCATATTCCTCTTATACTCCTGTGTCGTATTTGCCATCAAAATCAAGTCCCATATATCCTAAGTTTTCTGGTGTTAAAACTTACGATATTTATTCACCTCCGATAAACACAGCAGCAGCAAGTTACGAATCTCATCCATCTCTTAAAAATACATTAACGTATTCGGAAGCTCCATTAGTGTCTCATTTGTCTTTTAATGGACATGGAGCTTCTTATAGTTGGTAATTATTATAGTTTTAAATGAAATGTGCGACTGAACTAGCTTGCAAGTTAATTTTAAGATTTATTTATTTAAATAAAATTACTTCCCACAAAACTGTTATTTTATTTGTATTTTTTTTATTTATTTTTTGCCTTTGTAGGCAGACGAGCATACGGCCCACCTGATGGTGAGTGGTTACCGTCGCCCATGGACTTCAGCAATGCCAAGGGCAGAGCCAAGCCGCTGCCTACCGCTTAATACTCTCCACAAGCCTCGTTTGAAGAAGGACATGTCATAGCGCTCGGGAAACACCGTGGAGGGGAGCTCATTCCATAGCCGGATGGTACGTGGCAAAAAAGATCTCTGGAAACGCACTGTGGATGACCACAGTGGCTCCAGTTAGTATGGATGAACTCTACTCCGGTGGCGGGCGGTGCGATGGTAAAAACGAGACGTTGGTATCATCGCGAACAATTCCTCAGAGCACTCCCCATGGAACATGCGGTACAAAATACAGAGGGAACCGAAGTCCCTCCGCAGACCCAGAGGCTCCAAACGATCCGTGAGAATGGGATTATCGACAATCCGAACGGCTCTTGTAGACTGGAGTAGTTTTATTGGAAAAAATGCTTTGGACTTTATATCCACAAATCGGTTATTTTCTATAATTTTGTTTGACAACAAAAATCTACAATGGTTTAAAAAAATCTACCATTAAGACTTTAATTTACAACTTATATTAATCTAATTCAAGTCTAGATTAATTTAACAATAATATTCCGACCTATTTTGGCTAAATAGCTGAAACCTTTGTTAGCTATCACAATTATGTTTTTTCAAGTAAAGAGAAATCTGTTCATAATATTTCAACCGGAGTTCTTATTGACATTAGAAAATAATGTTTTCTTATACGAGATCTTATATTATATTTATATGCGTACATACAAGAAACAACAAATTTAAAAATTAAAGACACAAAGTCAATTTTTAATTTGAATACTGAAGTTGTCATAGGTTATAATGATGATATCATTTTATGTTAGTAATTTATAATTAACTAAAATGCAGTCTAGAAGATGAGGTCACAAAAAACTTGATAAAATATTTAATTTTTTAACCAATAGAAGAAATATTTCAACAGATTTATCGATGTGTTTTTACTAAAAATGAAAATTGGTACATTTTACACCGGAAAAAAAATTGGTCTTTCTCAAAAATCGCAACCGTTTATCATCAAAGTTCAACAAACAGAAGTGGCAACATATAGAGCAACATAATTAATAGAGTTGTGCTTAACGCTTACACGCTTGAACTAGCTCAGATCGTAGTGACCGGTGTGCACGATTGACCTGTCCACGTGTGTCGCAAAACATGTTTCGTAAGGATCAGTGCACAATGGACAACGTTTAAAAATATGGATGTTTTATAAGTACATCATCTCAGACGCAACAGCAAATTCAATTTTTTTTTGTCAAAACGACTTCGTCTGGTGTTGTGTCTATTTAAGAATAGCGCAACCCCGTAACTTCTCTTGACTGTTGTCAAAGAACACATAAGGATTCATCAGCAGTCTGTATTTCTGTAATCGATTTACGTTGTAATCGTAAACCTGCATGGGACCATCGTGGCTATATCTATCGCGGAACAGTCCTAGATTCTTGTTTGAAAGAAGGAACAGTACTTATAATACACAATAGACTTCGATCGCATGTTTCAAGGAGGTTGGCGGAACAAACTTCGTGATGTCTACGGATTCTCAAAAATAATAATTAAAAAAAAAAAAATTGCCATAAAATTCAGACTGCTGAAATCGATTTTTAAAATATGAATAAATGAAAGAACGAATACCTAGTGAGAAATACTTGGTATGACTCTCGTATGCCCGCAGCATATACATCCAATACAATATTTATAGGTTTCCCCAGTTGAAAAGATCAACATAATGTGTGCTTAGTACTAAGCACTTAGCACTTACTTATCACTAAGTACACTAGAATTCAATCATACCACTAGAATATTTTAACATTTAAAATAAACTTTTTGAATGTATTAATTTATTTAATAATAAATATATCATAAATTAATTTCCAACACAATTGTAAACTGAACCTAAGAAACAACCGCCTCAGTTGCCCTTAGCAAGCCACATGAATCTTACGCAACTGAGCCGAGCCTAGCCGGCGGACAATATGTGTCAGACATTGTTATCATTCTAATAAAGTTACTTCTAGTTTTAATTAATCTCAAAATTGTTTGGTTACAAGATACAATAAGATTAAATACAGTATGTCTATAGACATTAAGAATGTTTCTTATTCTGGTGTATTGAAAGAATATTTTTTTTTGTGATATGATTATTTATTTCACTTTTATCGTGTCGTGGTCTGCCCTTTCAATTCTTCGTAGCTTATGCAGCGCTCTGGAACTAGACGGATAATTTGAGCAATGGATAATGAAGAAGACCTAAAGTGCCTCAATGTTCTAGCGACCATGTTGATGTTGCACAACGAATTTGCTGTTAGCACTTAGAGTGATCTTGTTTTGTTTGACATCAGGGGTGGTGCGTGCATATGCTTTCCTACTGTGCTAGGAAAATAGCACTGAAAACTACAATACAGTTTTGGATATTGAAAACCATAAGATAACCATAAGATCGGTGGGCAGCGGCTTGGCTCTGGCCCTGGCATTGCTGACCTCCATGATCGACGGTAACTACTCACCATCAGGCCGTATGCTCGTCTGCCTATTAGGGCAATAAAAAAAAATTATTGGTCTTTAAGGGATCTGCTTTTCATCATGGTTAGACAAGATAATTCTATATTATTCCGTTCACCACGTTCGTACTACATACTAAAAATCTCGTTGAAGAATCTTTATATTAATACGTGAAGCAAAAATGTTGTACCCCTTTTTTCGAAAATTGCGCGGACTGAGAAGTATGAAATTTGCAACATTTATAGAGAATACAGAGAAGGAGTGCAGAATGCTATTCTTTTTTTAGATTATATATTAATAATACATTAAATCAATTAAAAAAAAACCTTACACACACTACCTTGTATTTGACACATACATATATTTTATATATATACTCTTTGTTTATTGTCAAACTTTTGTAATTGCTTAAAGTCAGTGTTCAAATTGAGAATAGGGTAATATTTTTTATCTTTATATTTATTTGTCTATAGTGTAGTCGCAATCTGTGATTATAGAGGTATAATAATAGTCTTTGACAATAGAATCTTAATAACGTTCAAACTGATAATTTCAATTAATTATAGTTGAATTTCGACTACTGCGAGACCACTAGTATATTATAAGTAATTTCAAAAACTTAAACAGTAAGATCATGGTAAGATCATTGTCCACGTCGTATTGCGTCACTCGTTATCAAACCAGCTAGAGAGTAGATACGTTCTTGGCAGGTCAATAGCGACATGCTGTCTGCCAATACAATGTTACGTGCAATTAAGATACATTTGCTAGAACGAATCCGTAGCGTATTCCATGCAAGAGCGTATAGGTTTGCAACCGACTTACAAAATAAGGGGTTCTCAATTAGATTATAATTTTGTGTTTATTATCTCACTACGTCATTTATAAACCGATTTTCATTATTTTATTTGAAAGCAAAAATTTTCAAATTAATCTTATAGAAATTTTAACAAAATAAACTAAGCCGTCCGTAGTATGGTTTTTAAATCAAAATGACTGGGAAAATTTACAGAAGTCAGTTTTAATATTTTTTCTACCTGAAATTGGACATATTTTGTGAATAATTTGTTCTATTGTCGACTTCAATTACCAGCACATTTGAAGGTACGATTAAAAATAATATAGATAAAAGTTGAATACGGAATGACTAACAACACGTAGCTTACATTGCTGAATCTAGAAGCGTGAAATATTACATAGAACGTCTTGATAATATAACGTGGGTGAGCACTAATGATTGATTTTTTACAAAGATTAAGATTTAATAAGAATAAGGTATATTTTAAGTTATTCTTGTTAAAAATATATTAAACGCTTTCAAAAAAACATGATTAAACCAAAGTAACTTAGTTAAAATATAAAACACTTTAGATATGAATAAAAGCCTGTAAAATTTGTTCAGGGTTGTTGCTGATTTCCGGATTACCGTAGTCGAAATTCATTTTTATAAGAATCAAAGTAATTCAAATTTAATTGCATTAATCCGTCAAGGTGCCATACTCAACATTTTTGCACTGTTAATTTTACTAGCCTTGGCCGATATGATCGGAATTGCATAACAAGTGTCACCCTAAGATTTAGATTCTTTTTATGTATTTTATTTTCTAATTTCTCTGTCTCTGTTCTCGCTTGATTCATTTTTTTTTATTGAAGCTTAGGAACTAATTGACTTTATTTTGTTTTCTTCTATTGTTAATAACAAATTTCGTTAATAGCAACAAATAAAAAAAGAGAAAATCATTGACAATTGAAGAAGAAAAAGGCCCTAAAACGAATTCGCCTACTTAAATGTAGATTTATATTACTAAAGCATTGTTAAGGCATTCACTAGTTTATATAAATAAAAAATTAATTTCGATCCTGTGGTCCCTACACTATCACCCAATACAATATAAAATTACATTCATTGATTAAAACGACTTTTTTTTTTTTTTTTTTTTTTATGATTGAAAATTTACTGGTGGCCCGAAGGCCTTTCCAGTTTCACCAGGACAGGTGGGCGAGCAAAGGCTCAGCCAAGAGGGGCGGGATTTGCTAACAACCGCCCGAGCGCCTCCGAAGGAGACCTAACAACTCAAGAGCAATTGTTTCGCGAATGAATCTACTACCGGATCGGAATCGCGACCCGCTGAGAAGATCCGGCGAGAAACTCAGCGGGCTGATGCATGGGTTAGGTTGCACGTCGACCTCTTTGTCGAGTTCGACGAGTACGGTTACCGGGGTCCCTAAGCCTGCCCCTAGTATTAGAGCTGAAGGCATCTAATGCAACGGTTATTGGATCTGATGGATCCGTAAGGACGTGTCTAGGGCGTCGACGGTGACTGGCTCCTGCATGATCAGGATTCGGGGAGTAGTCAGCGGCGGCAACGATAAGGCGATTATCATGACGCATAGCCTTATCGAAGTATCGTTCCGACGCTGACTTCATGTATTTCCGAATTGATTCGAGGCCCAGGTCGTCGTGTAGGTCAACGTTCCTCACGAACCACGGAGCCCCGACAGCTAACCTACAAAAGCGGGATTGTAGGGATTGAAGGGTGTCTATGTGTGTGCGGGCCGCGTGAGCGAACACCACACTCGCGTAAGTCATGACGGGCCTTATGCAAGTTTTGTAAAGTGTCACCTTGTTCCGAAGGGACATTTTACTCCGCTTACAGATCATGGGGTAGAGTCTACCGAGAATAAACGCGGCACGGTCACGGACTGATTTTATATGCGGGCGGAATGTCATCGATGCATCCAGGGTAACGCCCAGGTACTTGACCTTCCTAGCCCAGGGTATGGGTTGTCTAAAGAGAGTAATCGGGGGTGTGAGATTCCTCCTCCTAATCCGGGAGGAAATCCGTGTGGAGCTTCCCCTCTGAAATAGCACCGCAGTACTTTTCGATGGGTTGATGTCTATGCGCCATTTTCGGAACCACTGTCCTAGGGCTAGGGCTGCGCTCTGAAGCTTCTTCGCGATTAGGGACTTATTTCTACTAGAATAGTAAACAGTCGTGTCGTCGGCGAATAAAGCTAAATGGGTCGGCGGCGACCGGGGAATATCGTTGACGAATAAGCTAAATAGGAGGGGTGAGAGGACAGAGCCTTGCGGGACTCCAGCTGTGAGAGGTCGTGGGGAGGAGCGGGTTCCCTCGACTCGATAACGAAAAGAGCGGTTCGACAAGAAGTCCCGTATGATGAGCACGAGACTATCCGGCACGCCCATGTTGAATAGTTTGAAAATCAAACCATTGTGCCAGACTTTGTCGAACGCTTTTGCGACGTCGAAGAAGAGAGCTCCCGTGTATAACGGTTTTGGTCGATTAAGCCCCACAAGAATGTGCTCCGTGAGGCGGTGCACCTGTTGAACGCATGAGTGATTTGTACGGAATCCGAATTGTTCATCGATGAGAATGCCCTTGGATGAGACGAAGTCTCTGAGGCGTTTGTAGAGCAGACGCTCATACAGTTTGCCTAGAGACATGAGGAGGCTAATCGGGCGGTAGCTCGTCGGATGATTTTTTGGTTTACCGGGTTTATGTATGCCGATAACGTCCGCTTCTTTCCACACCGCGGGAAAGATACAGTTCGCCATAGCGGCATTAAAAATAGATGCCAACATCACGATGAGTTGGACGGGTAGAAGTTTAATAACGCGGTTAGATATACCGTCGGAACCGGGAGCCTTGCGAGGACGTAGGTCTTTGATCAAGTCTTTAACTTCCATCGGGGTGACGGGTGGTAACGCATCCGAGGGTGGCAAGGAGGCTCTGCGTTCTACCTCACTGTCTACTAATTCTACATGAACAGGGTCCATGGATTGAGTGCTGGGCGTGCACTGGGTTTGCAGTGTATCGGCCAGCAGCTCTGCTTTTTCATCATCATCGAACGCCGCGAGTTGGCCTGAGGGGCCTACGAGGGGGGGCATAGTTACTACCGTATCCGATTTGAGAGGACGAGCTAAGCGGTAGTAAGACGTTTGGGAGGGCGCGAGTCTTTCTAAGAAATCAGACCATCTGACATCTCGGACTTCGGCGATGCGAGACTTTAGGTCGCGTTGTAGGGCACGCATTCGAGTACGATTATCCACGGTAGGATACCTATCGTAGGCGCGGATCGAGGCGTTCTTAGCTCTAAGGAGTTCCCTAATATCGTCCGGCAATTTGAAGCGGTGAAGGAAGTCCTCCGCTACAACTTGCTTCGATGACCTATTTAATGTCGAGGTGATGTGTGACGTTAAGATGTCTATGGCTTCAGCGGTATCCTGAGGAGACGGGGTAGAGTCCGGGCTAAACGGGAGCGATGGTGGATCAGATTCAGCCAGGCTGATGCCCAGCGTGTGCCAATCCACCACAGTCCTCGTGACGGGAACGGAATCGGGAGCGCGACCGAGCTTCATAACGACGGGACGATGGTCTGAATCTAACTCTGAAACTACTTCGATCGAGTGTAAGCGCAGAGTTACGTTTTTTAATAACGCTATGTCGAGTATATCCGGGCGATGCGCGATATTTAGCGGGTAGTGAGTCGGGGTTAGCGGAGCGACGATATCGAAGGCGAGATCATCGACTAACGCGTCAAGCCGCCTGCCATTCGGGGTTGTGGTGTGCGAGTTCCACCTGACGTGTTTACAATTAAGGTCGCCCGCCAGAATGACAGAGCTTCCCATGCCGAGCAGCGCCTCGATATCGCTGCTTAGAACGATCTTATCCGGTGGAAGATAAACGGACGCGATAACGATCGGCGCGTGTCCAGTCAGTGAGATTCGGCATACTGATGCTTCGATGTTAGAAAGCGCGGGGGGGTCGAGTGGGACGCAGTGCAGGGCTCGTCTATAGTAAATGACGGTACCACCACCACGAGCAGTGAGCCTGTCGTTCCTAACCATGTTATAGTTCGCGATTTTAGGGTCGCGGCGCGCGGGCTTAAGCAGGGTCTCCTGCACCAAAAAGATGTCAATTTGATGGTCACGCAAAAAATCACAAACCTGATCACGTTGATTTGCGAGGCCGTAAGCGTTAAAAAATCCTATCGTTACGGATAGGGGCTTTATTCTACTTATGTACGCCATTGATTACCGGCGGAGCGAGGGGAGGACGTACGTATTTAACGACGCGTATACGTCAGCGTATTCTTGCACAACGGCGATGAAGTTTTGTGCAGTGGAGGCAGCGCGAATGGCGTCACCTAAAGCGTTAACGCGCTCAAAGTTAATCGATTGAAAGAAGTCGATCGCTAGAGCAAGATTGTCGGACGCTGTCGGAGGGAAATTCGCGGGGGAGGGGCGTATCGCGGGGGTGGGACGAGTCGCGGGGGCGGGACGAATCGCGGAGGAGGGAGTTGTAGCCGTGTTCGTGTACGGCAGCGGTCTCGCCCAGGCCGAGCCACTGGGCACCGGCGCCGGAACGAACGCTGGCTTAGCCTGCGACACAGAGGGTGCCGAGGCTTTGATGTCTGGATGGGAAGCTCGGAGGCGGTTTTGGCGGGCGACGCGGCGATTTATTTTCGGGGCTCGGGGGCATCCGCGGTAATTTGCGGGGTGACCCTGTGTTCGACACAGGACGCAGCTAGGCGGTTCCGTCGCGGTTTTTTGATCGCGAGTGCATAGGGCCGTAGCGTGATCGCCTAAACACTTGACGCATCGGGGGCGCGCGTGACAGTTACGGGAAGAATGCCCGTACAGTTGACAGTTATGGCACTGGCTAGGAGTGCCTTTTTTATGGGGGGCTTCGACGGCGATACCGGAGAGCCTACAGACGGTCCGTATGTTAAAAATTTGCTTACCCTCGGGGGTAGGCTGGAGGGCGACTAGAACCATATTATATGGTTCCCTACCGCGGCCGGTGTGCATGCGGTGCACTGAATTTACTGGTAGGCCTTGTTCCAGAAGGTCGGCCTTGACGAGTTCGGCATCCAACTCTTTAGGGATGCCACGTATGACGGCACGGAGTTCGCGTTCCTCCTGGAGCGTATACGTATGGAAACTTATACGCTCCTTACGGAGGTAAGAAGAGAGGGCCCTATGGTCGTCGGGTGTTTGAACCTTAATTTGAATGCCGTTCGCGAGGTTACGGGCATTCGTGAAATTTATATTTTTGGCCTTAAGGGCCAGGCAAACTCGATCCCAAGCTGCCTTCTCCTGAAGGATAACCGGGGGAGGGGTCTGGGTTTTATTTTGAGCCACCGGACGCGGCGACGGAGTGGCACGGGCTGGGGGCGCAACGGGAGTCTGAGGGCGGGGGCGCGACGCGTTCACGGCTTTGCTAATTTTAGCGGCCGCGGGAGCTCGAGACTCCGCGGCACGCTTCTTACCCTTCTGTACCAGGGTGAATCCATCCGTCGATGAGGCGGGGGCGAGGTCGACCTCCATGTCCGAGTCAGAGTCGGAGCACGAGGAGGCGGGTGCAGGCGACCTACGAGCAAGTGTAGGTGCTTTAGAGGGCGCGACGGAGGCCGCGGATGATCGCTCAGCTGAAACGATGGTCACGGCGGACGACGCAGCAGCTTTTCTCGCCAGTATAGGCGACACGGGAGCGGCAGGCACGACAGAGGCTGCGGTGCTCAATGCAGAAGCTCTGCACGCAGGTACAGGCGACGCAGGAGCAGCGAGCGCGGCGGAGTCCTCGAGAGGGCTCGCAGTGTGATTGGCCTTGAAGGCCAGAAACTCTGAGGCGAGCTGTGGGTGGCGAAGTCGGAGGAATTCCGCGAATACAGCGTCCATGATCGCTGAGTACCCAGGTGGGGCGGCCCCGGGTCTTGAAAACACTCGCCTTGCGGCGAGGCCCCAACTTCTCGGACCTGAGCGGTTCTATTGAACACAGGTGGCAATGCGGCGCGATTACTACAGGACAAAGAAAAAGCACAACAAAACAGAAATTACAAAAAGAAACAAAACAAATAAATACTTGCAGGAAAACACTTTGTCGGCAAATGTTCCACGAACACAAAAATAACTAAAACGAAACAAATAAAAGCTTCCAGGAAACACACTTGGTCGGCAGATGTATCACGAACACAGGCCGCGCGAACAATGGCCGGGCTAACAAAAGCCGGGCGAACAAAGACCGGGCGATCGAGTGGACGATGAGCACGTCCGCACGTGACGGGTGCCTCTATCGGAATCATTAAAACGACTAGAGGTTCACTCAGTGTACGCAGATGTGAACCTTTTTGAAATTTCACTGATAACAGTTTAAAACAAAAAAACAATACGTATATTATAAAAATATGGACACGGCTCATTTAATTGTACGTATATTATATGGACACGGCTCATTTAATTGTAAGAAGTGACCGTTGTTCGTGGACCGGCCGAATTTTTTTTTTGTTGCTCATATTGTTGGACGACCTCACAGCCCACCCGATGTTAAGTGGTTACTGGAGCCCATAGACATCTACGACATAAATGCGCCACCCACCTTGAGATATAAGTTCCAAGGTCTCAGTATAGTTACAACGGCTGCCCCACCCTTCAAACCGAAACGCATTAATTGCTTCACGGCAGAAATAAGCGGGGTGGTGGTACCTACCCGTGCGGACTCACAAGAGTTCCTACCACCAGTAAAAATTTCCAGAGAATAGAAAGAAGCTCGCTCCGGTAGCTACTAGTCCAATAACATGACGGTATACCATTCTCCAACTAACTAACTAAAAAAAATGTTTTTATTTACTGATATTTAATTAATCAACTAATGAATTGTAATGTACGTTCACGGTAAACTTCCGTTTTTATATCGTATGTATTTTAATTACACTTCCGTAAATATATTACGTGTTTACCCTCAAATCTTAGTTTCCTATTGACTAATAATAACAATTCCTATATTTGGTACCAAAAATTTGGAGATCTACCTACTCCTTGTGGTAGCGAAATTTTATTTTTCAACTAACATTGACCATACGTTTTTAAAGATATTTTCACTTTGAAATAAGATTTAGGTCGCGATAGAAATAATCAGTGTGCCAATGAGGGCTTACAAATAATTGGCACTTATCAGCACTATATGTGAACCGACATAGTCACATCCCTTGATAGGAGTATACCGAGCATCTTACCATTTAGACCACGACTTTAGATTTTTTTTTTTATTGCTTAGATAGGTGGACGAGCTCACAGCCCACCTGGCTTTAAGTGGTTACTGGAGCCCATAGACATCCACAACGTAAATGTGCCACCCACCTTGAAATATAAGTTCTAAGGTCTCAAGTATAGTTACAACGGCTGCCCCACCCTTCAAACCGAAACGCATTAGTGCTTCACGGCATAAATAGGCGGAGTGGTGGTACCTACCCGGGCGGACTCACAAGAGGTCCTACCACCAGTAACAAATAAAAACCAGTAGGAAGTGTGAATAAAGTACTTTATGAGTGCTAGTAAGAAAATGAAGTACTAAGTATCTATCCGAATCGTTATCCAAACCGAGTTAGTTTTAATTGCTGAAAATAAACCCACAGCTCAACTCTTATGAACTGGTAATTAGAAGTACATAGAATTCACAAATAATACGAAACGAATCGTAAATCATGTGAATACTTGAGGTCTAAGTCTATATTTCATTCTATGAGTGAATGTTTCATCTCATCCTTCAAACCAGAACGCTTGATAACTTTGATACAGAATTACAAGTAGGTGGTACCTATAGGTCCTAAATTATTATGACTGATCTTTAAAGATGTAAAGTAAAATTTTGGAATACGAAAGAAACTGAGACCTTAACTGTAACTATACTGAGACCTTAGAACTTATATCTCAAGGTGGATGGCGTATTTACGTTGTAGATGTCTATGGGCTCCACTTTTTTTTTTCTACCTAAGCTGATAGCCTTGAGAGGCTATTTCAGCGGAACCTTAACTAGTAGGTGAGCTCACGGGGCTCAAACCTGACGACGTTGCTAGCACGAACCCTAGGAAGAGCCGCGCTTCGCAGAATCTACCACCGGATCGGAAACGCGACCCACTGCGAAGATCCGGCGAGAAACTCAGTGGGCAGTGGGCTCCAATAACCACTTAACATCAGGTAAGATGTGAGCTCGTCCTTCGTAGAAACAATAAAAAAAAACACATTTTACAATGTTAACGTGCAAATGAAGCATGTTAATATAGTTTTGTCCTAACTTTTCAATTGACTTACAATTAAAATTTATATTTAACTAGCTAATTTCAAACTCTCCTAGCATCCGGTACAGTCACCATTTTTCACCAGGATGGTCGCGTTGTCGTCAGCTTATGGGAATTTAAAAATAATATATGTACTTATCCACCTTGAAATTTAAATTAAAGGCAGTATGTGACATTTAAAGGTAATTAATAAAGCGTGTCATTGAAATTTAACATTAAATTATACTATTTGTACTCAAATAGTACACTTGGTACTTACTGGTACTCATTATCGGTTTAAATATACCGCAAGCTTGGAAATTCATTTATTTACAAAACTATTAAGAATTTGATTTGTCTTTTGCAAATTGTATCAAATGGACCTGCAAAATACCCATGTAAAGCTTTTATGGCACCCATAACATATAATAATATGCATAATGCTTCCGTGAGATATAAAACTGCTTCCTTGAGATATAAAAATATGAATTGCAAACTTTGTGAGGCAGAAGAAGACTAGTTGCTACCCATGCGGGCTTGCAATAAAGCCTACCATCAGTTAGATAATATCTATGGGGTTCCATATGGTTTTTTATTACTACTGTAGGCAGATAGGTATTCGATTTACCTGATGATGAGGGAATGCTGTCACTCATGGATTCTAGTAATACCAGGGCAAATAATTACTACAGTGCCAGTAGCAACAGCTCTTCAAGGACACTGAGGATCTTCTAGCATCTACTGAGCTAGAAAAACTAAAATACTGATCAAAGCTTGCTTCGTACAGAATAGTTTTTCATCTTCAGCCTACCGTTTTTTTTTTGTTGCTCGTTAAATAAGATCAAGAAGCGAAAAAACCCGTGAAACATTCGCAAACGCAAGCGAATAAGTGTCTTTGATGTTAGTACGGCTGTTAGTCAAATTGCAAATGTTATTTACAAGCGGACGTTCAATGTCTCCGAACGACATAAACTTCAGAGACTCCACTAATATTCTATATAAGTATATTAATAATACGTGAAGGAAAAACTTTGTACACCTTTTTACGAAAATTGCGCGGACGGAGGAGTATGAAATTTCCCATACTTATAGAGAATATAGAGATGGAGTGCCGAATGTTAATTTTTTTTTTAAAATTATGCCTAATAAATACATTACAACAATAATAAAAAAAAACATTACACACACTACCCTGTATTTGACGCACACACGCATGCATACTATTTGTTTATTGTTAAACTTTTGTTCTTGACGTCTGTGGTCAATTTGAGAATAGGTTAAATATTGTTTGTCTTTATTAATATTATTCTATAGTGTATTCTTGGCGAAATTTGTGATTATAGAAGTATCTTTGAAAATAGAATCATAATAGTGTACAAACTTACAATTTCAATTCATTATGGTCGAATTTCGATTACTGCGGGACCACTAGTAATAGATAGTTACTTCAAGTATATTGCTTTTTGACGGATGAACTGTGAGCCCATATGTATTGGTGACACATACGTACGTAGCAGATATCTGTTCCGGTTCGAATAATGGGATAGCCATTTTATAAAATAACAGAGACGTCGATTTTAAGCCAGAAGGTGAATAAAAATTCTAGGCTATTTCTGAACGCTTCGTTAAATAAGATTTTCGTAAGCTTCTTCACTATTGGAAAGTAGTTTGGTTTTCACCAGTGATACCAACGACTGATTATTCATCTGACAGCATCAACGATTAAATCAATGTAACATAATATTACTTTCGTTATTACTAATATGAAAAAGAAAAAAAAATACACAATTTCAACAGAAAAGAAAACCGATTTGTCGTAAATAAGTAGTATATTATGACCAATGAAATCAAATGCTATATGCATTAATAAGGATAACTCGAAAACTACTCGTCGAATCTTTTACTGGATTTTAAATGAAAAAAGCATCATCAAAATCGGTTCAACTAGAAAAACCCTTCTCTGGTTTAAAAATTAGTTTACTAACACACAGACCCTTAGCTTTATTATACCGAACGTGACGCATCCTTAATAGGTTGCATTTTCTCTGCATGAAATAATTTAATAAATGCAGGATTTGTCATCCTTAAAAACATTTAATCAACTTAAAAATATTATGTCATTGCTGATCTGCAAGCCGCGGTAATCAATTTGTATCTGGTGATCCGCATGTTGCAAGTGTACAGGGGCAGTTAAATAAAAACAATATTATGGAGAGACCTATAATTGCGTTACTTTATACAAAATCAACTTCAACATACCTGAACTTAAAACAAAACGACTAACCGTTGATTTAACAGTTTAAAAACAATGGCTAAGGACATTCAATTAAGCATACGGTCGATCAGGGACCCTAAGGTTTCAACACAAATACAAATTACCGTCTAAACTTGACATGTGGACATGCAGGCTACATATCAACTATCTAACATTATTTAGATCATGCGACAGGGCAATATTCATGCACTAACCAGATTTGGTACAAACAGCTTGCGCACGGGGGTAACGAGACCAGTATAAAAGTCCTCGTGAATTGTGTGACTGTATCACTTGCCGTGGTGTACTTTATATAACAAAATGGCAGCTAAGGTATTTTTATAGTGTTTTTTCATCGATGTGTGATTATTTTTTTCGCGGCAAAGCTATGGGATCCGAAATGTTATTGTGGTCAAATAAGGCATTTTAACTTTTTTTTGTTTCCTTTTTTCCTGGACTCATTTATGGTCTCAATTTCTATCCTTAAATTTATCCCAATTATTGATTAATATTTATTTATTATTTAACACAAATTGTCAATTTCTTGTCTGGAAAATTTTAATCCACTTTAAAAAATCATAAAATAATTTTTCCACATTCTTAAAAAAAAAATTTTTTTATAACTAATTGAAATGTGAAAAAAAGTTGAGTACACTAGGATTTCTAATATCGTGAACACTTAAATTCTCATTAATTTAAATTATAAGAACATTTTTAAAACATGCTTATTAAACGTGCTTAATTCATAAGTTTTTATGAAATCAAACTTGATCTAAGCAATTACATTTATCTATTTCTTGATACGTTATGTACTATATATACGCAGTGTACTTGTAGTGGATAATCCATAGTGACTTGCAGAGCCTGTGAAGTATCTCAATTACGACACTAACAAGTTTGGCAACTCAAACATAAAAGTAAAGTTGCTTTGTGTCCACTACAACGGATGTGCGCTTACAACATTTAAATTGTAATTTTCATTTTACAGTTGGTAGTACTTCTGTGCGCTTTAGCGACCGCTCGCGCCGGCGGACTTTACGGAGCATCATACGCCGCACCTATTGCATCATACGCGGCAGCCCCAGTCATCAAGAGCTACGGCGCCCCAGCGTATGCTGCATACTCTGCACCAGCCTACTCAGCATACTCTGCACCAGCCTACTCAGCATACTCTGCACCAGCCTACTCAGCATATGCCGCACCAGCTTACTCGGCATATGCTCCAGCTGCTTATTCAACCTACGCTGCGTCTCCCGTCTACAAGAGCTACTCCGCCCCTGCCGTCGCCGTCTCAGCACCCATCGTTAAGGCCGTTGCACCGGCAGTATCTTCCGTTTCATCCTACTCTACCCAGACATCGCATGGCAGTCCTCTCCTCACCAAAACTATCGCTCCTGTAGCGACTTACGCCGCTGCCGCACCTGTTGCAGCTTACGCTGCGCATGCTGCACCACTCGCAACTTATGCCGCACACGCAGCCCCTGTTGCTTACTCCGCCCCTTACACAACCTATGCCCATGCCGCTCCTTTGGTGACTAAGACATACGCTGCCCCTGTAGCCAGTTATGCTCATGCAGCTCCTCTTACCTACGCTGCCGCCCCCGTCCTTAAATCAGCCATCTCCTACTCAGCCGCCCCCGCTGTTTCCCACGTGTCCTACAGCGGCCTTTCAGGTCACTACGGCTGGTGATCATGAAGTTACCTAATCTGTACAAAAATAGTTATTTATATTTTTTTACAATGCGAATAAATTCTGTGAAAACTTAACTTTATTTTTTTCTTTTGCATTTTATTACAATAGACCTATAACAAAAATACTAGGGACAACAGTGTTAAAATGCATTCATGTTACACCACTAATAAGATAGTTAAATAAGTGACATTACATTACATTACATTGTTTTTGTCGCACAGAAATCTGATGACATCATTCTCATTCAAAAAAGTCACAAGGTATTTGTTTTTTATTACCTCAATAGGTATATGAATAGACGCTCATCTGATGAGAAGTGTTCTACATTTATCACATCCACATTTTTGCTAAAATTTTGCAACAGTTGTGCTGCTACTCAAAATGGTTTTCTTACTCTTAATACCGGTCGATTTTAATAGATCTAAACTTAGACATATTAATGATAAACAAACCGTTTTGACACATTTTGTTTTGTTGGTTGTGTATAAAAGTGCATTGTACGCTGGTAAGAGCCACGCGATCTGTCGTCGAATGGCGGAAGCGAATATCAAAGGAACTAGTAAACTCAAAAACGCTCAAGATGTATAACGCCATCTATTGTCAGACAGCGCAAACACATGTCGAAGCTACTCGACTTGTCAAGAATGTTTTCGATAGTTGTGGAGATGTCCTATCGACTATAAAACCGTTGCAGAGATGACACGAAAACAGAAAAAAAAAAAAAAAAAACTGGAGCAGACGACAGCACGACAGGGAGCTTGTGCTCGGACAGTGGGGTTCGCCTCGAGGCCCGCTCTGTGCCCCCATGAGGGGATACGACGACCCCCTCTTGCTTACGAAGGCAGTCAGTAATCGGATATAGTCGAAGCGAAACAGCGAACGGATCACCTGAAGCGAAGCGGAAGAAGTGAATTGAGAATTTTAAAGTGTACGTTAAGTGTTAATACAGTATTAATTTTTACTTCGGTAGAATTTATATTTATCCCGAACCCCAGAACGTAACAGTATTGATATAGTCTCAATTTGTCGCAAATCAAAAGAACTGTTTCTCGATAAGTTGGTCCTCTAAGCGTGTCTAAGCTTAAGCGATTTTGTTGAAGCACGGTACAGTTATTGATGGTACTTCAGGGCTTCTGAACCTTAACCTTTTCACTATCATCGTACCATAAGTGTGGTGCAAGTAATCAATACAAAAACATGTTAAGGATTTAAAAATAAAGGATTGACAACTGTAACAGATGAAACTGCTTAATTTTCTTGCTCACTAACAATTAATTTGCAGATAGTCTACAGAAAATTTGAATTCCGAATTCTCGATAAAATATTTGTTTTTTCTTGTATCAATAACGTGTGAAATAAAGTAACCAAACACTGTAATTATATATTGACGACGTTCTCAAAGACACACACGAATACAATGACACATTCTTGACAAGAAGATAACGATCATGTTAATCATCATTGTCTTAAGAAGGTCGTTGGTGTCGAAAGTAGACGCAACGGGCCTTGGCTCTCGGCTAATTGTGACAATAATAGTAACAAACATTCGGTAAAGTGTAGGAATATTTACGAAAATTTGTGTTTTTTTTCTATTCATATACCAAAATTAACACTTTCAGTTGAGACTATTGGTGCTATGGAAAATTACTAATTTATGGAGCAGTCTTCGAATTTTATAAGTAAAGAACTTGTTAGATGTCTCCTTCACAGTATAAGACTTTTTTTTATATGCCTCCTTCCACTGTGAAGCTTAGACTTACTTAACCTTGTGCGGGTTCATATTACGCCCTACGAACAATAATTCGATATTAGTCTATATTTTAAAACATTCAATCACTTCAACATGCCAATAAGCTTTTATTTGACTTTGGTTTATTCTTAGTGTAGAACAACAAATTTTATCATAGTATACTATGGAACATATCCTAAGCACTTATGCCTACTTGTAAATCAAATTTAAAAAACATATTATGTTCTATTTACATGCGGTCTAATCCCTTTTTCTGGCAGAGGCAATCTTATAGTTATTTGCGTTTGTATGTCCTATGACTTGCTCATTCGTTTCAAACTCAAATTACGATCGCTCTAAAGAAATTTTCATTTCAATAATTAGAAATAAAGTATTCATCAATATAGATTGAGAATGAATTCATCTTGCCGAATTTCGGTTGAATAAATAAGATTCAGAGTATCGTAATGGCAATTTGGCCCAGAATAAATTTATTTCTCGATTATACCATTAAAATTGATAATTATTATTTTGTGTCCATGGAGCATTATGGTTTTGCATAGTAGGATTGCAATAAATTTGAGATTTCGATCTCACCTGTTAATGTATACGGTTTCTACTAACCACTTTACTAACAAAATAAATTTCTAAATAAGACTGTAAAGACACTTTAAAATAGTCATGACTTTATCACCGATTCGGAGTCCAGTTGCACAAACTCAAGGCTTGGTCTTTTTTTTTTCAAATTACATTTTAACAAGCATTACCGCATTTATCAACTCACTATATACTATAGCATGATCAGAAGTAGATCAAATTATTGAGGCTGACCAAAGAACTGGTTAGTATTGCTACTGTATAAAGGATAATTAAAAATCCAACTGGTATTCCATTTACGCCAGTGAAACAATAATATATGTTCACGAGTGCTTCTCGTCTAGCATGTCACTGTAATACTGTTATACCGTATGGGTCAAAATTAAAAATCATTTTCAAAAACTGTGTCAATTGTGACTCAAGCGAAAACGTGAATGGATTTCGTCCGAGTTGTTTTTTATACGGAGATCGTGACAAGACCCCATTAAATCAAGATCTATATAAGGATTTCTGTAATAAAAGCACGTGATAATCTATAAAACGTACTTTTGATAAACGAAATGAGTTGTAAGAATTTCCGAAATTGATAAGGGTATTTGGCGTAGACGAGGAAAAAAAATGGAATTCCAATTTAAGTGATACACCGACTCACGTCTCAAGAAGGCAGCACGCTATGTTTTTCTATATAACCCGAGAATTACTTTTCATTTGGTGAATCAAAATATCCAAAATACACTAATCTGTGTACTTAAATGCAATTTAGGTAAAGAACATCTGAAATGAATACAGCTGTAGCTCATCTGATTATAATTCAAAGAAGTCTAAAACACAAAAAACTCTACTCATCAATATAAACGTTCAAATAAAATAAAACAATTACTAAAGTCAAAATAAAACACTCAGTGAATTTAGGCAGTAAGTCGAGACTTTGAGATATTGTAAAATGTAATAATACTTTACTTAACATTTAAAATTCACAGTCCAACGTGGTTCCACATTGAAATGGCATACGATAATGCCCTATCATAAAGCCCAAGAGGTTTTTATAGTCGTATCATATTATGTAGTCGGAAGGTCAGAGCTTTGTAATACGAAAACCAGTATATTTTGAGGAAGCGCATCATTTCAATGTGTAAGCTATAAGCTATATACCTTTTTTACTTACATAGAAATTTCATTTCTTGATATCAGCAAAGGCTAGATATATTTTTCAAATCAAATTAAGAGGTTTCGTGTGGTTTATTTTTATTTTCGATCTTCATTCAGCAAGAGTATTACGGAAAAGCTATTAAAAATTATACGTTTTGTTAATAGTCAATACTTATGTAGTTCTATGTGTAGGTAAAGCTTATACGAGTACTAGCGACCCGCCCTCGCTTCGCTTCCGAAACAGTAATTTATTATTGATCTCTCCACTATTTAATGCATGTTATTATACATACAAACATTCCTCTTCAATGACTATATCTATTAAAAAAACCGCATCAAAATCCGTTGCGTAGTTTTAAAGATTTAAGCATACGTAAGGATATAGGGACAGAGAGAGCGACTTTGTTTTATACTATGTAGTAATATGGCGACGTCAAAATTTTTACGAGCGTCAATTAGTTCTATGATATTATAAATTAGGATTCCGCATATATCATAACATTTTATCGTCCACACACGTTATCGTTACACATAGAAACATGTACGAACGACATATGTGGCCGCAAATCGCGTATTGCGATCGCTCGTAATAAAAACCTTCTATCGTCTAATGTGCAGATCGCGTGCTCTGTCTTATAGATTACGATGCAAAATCATCACAGCTCTAAATGAAAAAAGTTCATATAGAGTTCAATTCTTGTTTTATTAATAAGCTAGCGGTTCACTCCGGCTCCGCTCGGGTCTTTAACAAAAAAATTCAACGATATTTATATTAGCTTATTTAGTTAGTTATTTATTTAGTTAGACACATGCTGTCGCGACACTTTTTGTACATAAAAATCTGTTCTACAAAGTCGTACTACGTTATTTTATTCTATTATCAATAGTTTTCGCAGGGCACGCGATGTAAAGAATATTTTAGGTAATTTTTTTACACCTTGGGTTACATTATTGGAGTTTTAGTAAGGATTCCTAATGTTGTTCAAAAAAGATTATACCCTATGTCACTCGGGAATAGTGTAACTTCCAAACAGTGAAAGATTTTTTTTAATCGGTTCAGTACTTTCGGAGTCTATTCAATACAAACAAACAAACAAAACTTTCCTCTTTATAATATTAGTATAAATAACTTCGATGCATGTAAAATCAAATATCGAATGTCATTGGAACATGGGTCATTGAAACATTGGAATACTCTGTCAATAAATATAAGTGATTCAATACATAGTGATCAGACATAGGTGAAAACATTGTTTCATTGAGATTGTGTGTGTTTTATGATAATTTATCTTAGTTTATATGTGTATTATGACAGTTCTGTACTAAACCCGAATATTGTATAAGTTATATTAATAAATAAATCGAAAAGTTTTTTTTTGTCTACTGAAAGCATTGTTACCTTGTATAAGAATCCCTTAAGTAAGGTATTTTATATAAATAGTGTAAAACATAAATATAAATATTATATTCAGTAAGTCGTTTATATTTTCAAGAATCCTGGTATTAGAGCGGAACTTTTCCCAATGTTAACATTTTTTTAGAAAATCGTACAATGTAACGGTATTTTGTTCAGTGGTTGAATGCGTGTTTCAAAAGATTGATCACAGGTTCAAAACTTGATCCCGTCTTGGCATTCTTCCCATTTTTTCGAATTTTCACTTGTATTTAACGTAAAATGTATTTCCGAAAACACATTTTACAATAAATATAGCTTCGGTTTAATAGCAACGACGAACTATCTACCATATCTGAGCAACTTGGCCATTTAGCAGTTAAAAAAAAAATGTAAATTTACTCTCACGACCGTGATGTTACGTAAATAAAACCTTGAATTCTAGGGAAAACGAATCAATCATCGTTCTGTATCAATAAAATTTTGACGGTCAATGAAGAATAACGATGTAACTGTTCACTGATTTCTTAGTCTATGAACACAGATATCATGATACGCCTCATAGGGAACATCGAACTTATATAAAGATATTACAGGTTGCAAATAAGGGCAATATTTTTATAACACAACTATATAGCTGTACCCGAATGCTACGCTGGGCATTTAAAATTAACATTATTATTTCTCACCCCCACAAACGTTCTCATCATTAACACCCCTCCCAAATGGTGTAGGGAGTCCAACACTCGTATAATTATTAGCCTATCCATTAAGTACATGTATTTTCTACATGGATACCAAGTTTCAAGTCAATCGGATGCACGGTTCAGTAGTTATAACGGAACATCCGTAAAAGGCACTGTAGATTTATGTATTAGTATAGATATATCTAAATATAAAATTGGACCGAATAATACTATTTGCAATTAGTATATTTTTACGCTTCAGTAAATACACTAGACAGCGCAAGGACCGTCGTACCTCTTATTGAAAATCAGTATAAAATAGGACAATTTTGTCAAAAATATTTCAGAAACCATCTTAAGTAATGGTTTGTAAAATAATATTTTCCTCAATCTTCTCTGTTTGCGGCTTAAGTTAAATTTTCACGGAATTCTGAAAAAAACTGTTAAACTTGATGGTATCATCCTGATCTTGTTACCTGTTAAAGAATTTTGTATTTTTCGCTCCCATTTCATTATGACGTTTTGTTTAAAAAAAAAGAGGATAAACCTACTTAAATAAATTAACTATACTCAACCGTTTTATTGGAAACTACCACTACACCGCAATTCCATATTGTCTTTGAAAAATAACATAAATGAAATTCTAATGGGATCTCACTCAATTATGGGCTTTATATGCCGATTGTACATTGACTGTCAAAAAATATTATTCAGATTTTATTTTTTATTATTCTGGTATTAAAACAGATTAAACATGTGTATTTTATTAACATTATCAAAAAATTATTTGATTTGTATAGAGAAAAAGCAAATTAAACTTTGCGATGAAAAAAAAAAACTGTTTTTATTTAATTAACCCACTCAAAATACCTTGACGGTACAAGTTTATTGTCTTGATTGAACAATCCAAAACTTAAATCGTTTCTATTCGATATTTTTATGCTTTGTTCGGTTTTTTTTTTCGGCATTGACTTTTCCATACGCACGTGCATGATGATATAATAATAATAGCAGTAAACGATTTAAAATATTGTTTTATCTCTGATTCCTTCGTCTAATTAAATAACGAATGTAAAAAATATCTCGACGCACCAGCACTTCCTAAAACATCGTGGCTTAATTACATTACCTTCGCGAGTAAATTGTAGCAAAATTTAAATATTATTATAATAATAAACGGAGTTTTAACAAGTTGTGTTACAATTACGCATCGTTTTAACTAAAATTAGTGGAGTCTTGACAATGGCGAGGTCGCTTTATTTCCGAGTTTTGGAATTACTATATAAGGTGACGCTTTTGTTTAAACAAACATTCAACAATCAAGAATCAAACAATTAACAGCAAAATGATCGCTAAGGTAAGCCTAACTAAACCTATTTAAATTATGCATAAGTAAATGTGTTTTTTTCTAATGGTAGGGTGGCATATACCAAGTGGTCATACGTCTTCCAATAGATACGTTGTACAATCTTCCATGTCTCAAGAGCTCGAGATGTGTGGTGGCATTGTTACCAAATGGTAGTGGTTACCAGAGGAACAATTTACCAGACGCAACCATTAGTACTACGTGAGTAATAAGCTTGCCAACAAAAAAATGTCTAATGCAAACAATGGAGATTTTAGAGTCCTTAAATCATAAATTTAGCTAAGTTTGGGTCAATTTAAATTCATTATATTTTCTTTAATGTACTTCACACATTTCCTATTTAGTAAATTAGAGTAAATGCAAAATTTACAATACGCAATGTAACGTTTAAAGTATCTTAATTAAAGTGTGATTGCAATGTTTTAATTGGCCATCTTTTACGGCTGTTGAGTTTTTTCATAATACATAGTAAAACAGTTGTAAAGAAATTTACATTTTTTTGTTACGAAAATACAGATTTGAGAGCTATCAGTCACTCACAGCATGATCGATTTCACATAAAGAACATAAATCTGAAGTTAATAGGTAGCTATCGAATAAATAAAACTGTTAAAATCAATGATCATTAATTTCAATTTTAGTGTCATAAGTCAGTATGATATGTAGGTAGTTTGTTGACTTAAAAACAAATTTCAAATACTTAATATGTGAAAACTAATGAGATCCGTAAAACCATAGAAAAAGTATTGCTGGACAGGATAATGCACATAGAGGTTTTATTAATATTACGCCTGAGAAATTAACAAGTCTATTGTATTAAACCTTTAAAAGAATTACATACGCGAATACAGAAACCGTGAATATGGAAAAGCGCGTTTACAAAGGTTATTCGGTTGGATACCTACATATTGAAATCATTTTTATCAATGTGTGTGTACCAATGCACCGATTAGATCTTCGAATAAAGAAATCTTTAGCCGCGAATTGGGTCGAATTTTTGTAATCTGCGAATAGTGAAAACGGGAATTAAGGAAGCACAAATAAGGAGCTTTTACTGTTTCAGGTCGGCTGCAGTTTTACTTATATAAAAAAATTCTATTCGCTTAACTTGTGCAGTACTAAAGACCTTGAGTTTTGAAGTCGTCGTGGCCTAAAGGATAAGACGTCCGGTGCATTCGTATATAGCGATGCACCGGTGTTCGAATCCCGCAGGCGGGTACCAATTTTTCTAATGAAATACGTACTCAACAAATGTTCACGATTGACTTCCACGGTGAAGGAATAATATCGTGTAATAAAAACCAAACCCGCAAAATTGTAATTTGCGTAAGCACTGGTGGTAGGATCTCTTGTGAATCCGCACGGGTAGGTACCACCACCCCGCCTATTTCCGCCGTGAAGCAGTAATGCGTTTCGGTTTGAAGGGTGGGGCAGCCGTTGTAACTATACTTGAGACCTTAGAACTTATATTTCAAGGTGGGTGGCGCATTTACGTTGTGAATGTTATGGACTCCAGTAACCAATTAACACCAGGTGGGCTGTGAGCTCGTCCACCAATCTAAGCAATAAAAAAAATTATTTAAGAAACCGTCGATTTCAGACAAAATGTTTAGTATCTAACGGTATTTTCTGTTTTTATTTATTAGATCGCAGCCCTACTCTGCCTATTCGGTATGGCTCAAGCCGGCTACCTCCATGGCGCGTCAAGTCTTGGCTACGGCACTGGTCTCGGCTACGCATCAGGTCTTGGTTATGGATCAGTCGGCTACCATGGGTATTCGCCATCGTATGTGTCATATGCTCCTGCTATCTCATCTGTTTCGAGGTATGACGTACATTCTCCGGTAGCGTCCTACGGGTATTCTCCTGTTTCCTATGGCGGTTACGGAGGATACGGTGGCATCTATGGATATGGTCACGGTACTTATGGTGGATATGGTAGCAAATACTTGTGGTAGAAAATAATTATAAGTATGTAGCCTTTTTCGGATTATCCATATTCGTGAAATTCTTGCCATATTGCTGTTAAATTACATGTTTTTTGTCCAAATAAATTCGTTTCATAATATTCTTTTTATAGACCGAGCTTCAATTTCATTGTTAGTGTCCATAGTTATAAATTATATGTAATAAACTTTATTTCTCCTTGTTATTTATATACATTTCAACAGAAATAATTTGTGATCGTTTTAAATAAATATTTCTATTTGATAATCTGTTTTTATTTAAATTAAGTAAGCAGGTTCATGCTTGATTTGAACTCATGTGGTATATAAAAAATAACGGATTTACTGTTTCCATGCTATTTTTGCTTCTTTTTTTTAGTGTATGTACATCAAACGTTTTTAATTATCAAGCATTTAATTATATCTGCTTATTTTCAACCTTTACTGTCGTAATATTTTTTGTGAAACATTTTAAAATGTATGAGTAGGTTGGAAAAGAACACATCTGGCAATTAGTATTTACAAAATATATATTTCAGATAGTTATCAGATATTATTTCAGAAGACATGCCAAACATTTAACGTGGTTTTTTTGATTAAAACCATTCAAATTTTAGTTTTAAAATAGTTTAAAAAGCATTTTATGTGTTTGGTGAATGAAATGAAAAGTAAAGTATTTTTTTTTTACACAACACATATTCCACCAGTAGTATCTACTACTCTTAAATTTATATCTTACAAATTACTGTCCTAAAAATGACATAAATCAAGAGCTCTTTACAAAAACGATAAGTTGAGCTACTACGAATGTTTTGACTCACTGGAAACGTGTTCAAGGAAGCTATTTGTTGTCAAATGATAAATTGAATTGAAGCCAAATTGGACAGCTTAGATCAACTGAATCTCAATTTTGATAACCTTACATTATAACGTCTGGATTTAATCAGAAGATACGAGACCTCGACCCATTATACTTCGTGGAGCTACTATGCTTACTTATCCATAGAAGTAATGCCCTCGTTCTCTACCATCTGATCTTGAACACTGGGTTTGACGTAAGCATACGCGGTTCCGTAACCGTCTATTGTTACCACGGAGATGGTCTAATGAGATCGAGAGAAAGAGACAGAGGATATCTGCTGTTTGATCAGAACAAAAATACTAACTTAATGTCAGTTGTGCTTCAATAATATCGTCTAACATCAGCCTGTGATATCATCTGCGTATGCTAATTAAAAGCCACAGTAATAAATTGCGAGAAAAAACCAGTTTAAATTTGCAAAACTGAATAAACATAATACATATAAATTATTCAAATACAATTCAATCGCCACTTTACCGCCGGACAGCCGTTTTACTAGGTATACAAATGAGACAAATGAGAAATGTATGTCTGAAGACGATTGGCGGCATTCACATCTTGATATCAATGGGCTCTGGTTAACACATCGGGTGGGCCGTGAGATTGTTTCAACCATTTACGCACTTTAAAAAAACTCACAACAATGTCTCAGAAATATCACAAGTTCTATGATTATAGATAACAAATTAACACTTGGAAATCTAAAATCTGATTTTTTTAATAATTATGATAAATATGACCACGGAAATATGAGCTTAAAACTATTAATTACTAGTAACTAGTCTAAACCATTTTTTTTGCTTTTTTAAACATTTTTTTTATAAAGAACAAACAAAACAACAATAACAATGTAAAAAATCTTTACATTTCCTTGTAATCTGTTAAACATTGAATGCATTGAACATGTAGATAAATATGTAAGATTACATGTCTTGGCTTAGAATAGGCAGGCTATCAACCAAATAACAAATTTTCGAAGAGAAAAAAAAACAATTTATTAAAACGCTACAATTTTTGCCAATTTTACCAATTTTTTTTTACCAATTTTACATGATCAAGAAAAAAAATCGATGTTTGCTCAAAAAGAACTTCCAGTCCGAATTCGCGAAACGATTCTCTTCCATGAACGCTAGTTTATAAATGATATCCTAACAATAAAACCCTTGAATTAATATCAAATAATGAGCATTTAAAGATGAATTGGAGGTCACTTTTTTTGTTGCAAACAATGAACTTACGCCTTGTACTCGTATTAAATTTTGGAGAACGCGCGTAATTACAGATGTTGCACTTAAACGTAATTAATTCCCGTCATGGTCCGTTTTACAAAATTCTAACAGAACCTTGAGTAAGAATGTATGTTTCCTACGTGTTCAATATATAAGCGTGGAACAATAACCAAAAAAGTATTCAACGCATCACGTTTGAAGAGTAACCAGCAAAATGTT
This sequence comes from Bombyx mandarina, assembly GCF_030267445.1. NCBI lineage: Eukaryota > Metazoa > Arthropoda > Insecta > Lepidoptera > Bombycidae > Bombyx > Bombyx mandarina. Next base: position 9,488,668 of record NC_143229.1, read on the forward strand.
CATCAAGGTAAAAAAAACATAAATAATTATTGAAGTGTAATTTCGGATTTACAAAACCTTTGTAGTTTTGCAACGATCACCATTGAGTATTTTGTTTTAGGTTTTAACCATCGCAGCTTGCCTGTTTGGAGTGGCTTACGCCGGAGCCCTTCACAACGCAGCTCTGAACTACGCTGGCGGCAGTGGCTATGGTGGTTACGGGTATGGGGGCTACGGACACGGCTATGGAGGCTATGGAGCAGGAGGCTATGGCGCCGGCCCCGCCATTTCACACACATCGGTAACTAAAGTGATTCCTGCCGACAACACAGCATACGGCGGCTACTCAGGAGTTGGTCACCTTGGCTCTGGATACTCTGGAATTGGCCACGGCTCTACCTACTCCGGCTTAGGCCACATCGGTGCTGGATACTCCGGGTTAGGACACAGCGGTTCTGGTTACTCTGGACTTGGACACATTGGCTCCGGATACTCCGGTGTTGGCGGATACTCTGGCTATGGCAGTCATGGTCTCGGTGCTGGCTATGGCAGCTATGCCAGTGGTTACGGCTTAGGAGCTGGATACTCTGGTCTTGGATACAATGGAGCTCCTGCTGTATCCCAAGTTTCAGTATACCGTGAGCACAGCAACACTCATAGCGGTGCTTACCTGAATGGTGGATATGGAGGATATGGCGCTAATGCTCTTGGTCATGGCTATGGCGCGTACGGAAACAAGCAAGCTTGGTAATTTTCCAACAAAAGAAAACTCACGGATGAAATTGAAAAATAAAACAAGTTGAATAAGACAGTTCTTTTCTTTTCATGACCGTCTGTAATAACATAATAAATGACCGTTACTTTTTCCAAAAAATAAAATCTTGATCTGGAACACAGTTTATATATATATTTTATAATATTTACTAATCGTTAAAATGGAGTGGCTATAAATGCTCTATCGGCTCTATCGGATAGATGCACTAATCTATTACGTGCTAAATGCTAGTTTTCCGATGAGAATATAATTAGCGAAAACAAGAGTTATTGCGCCAACAGCTACAGTCCAATTGAAACGTCTTCCCCGACGATATAAAGTATTATTTTGTTACTTAACCATAATAACATTGCACCTTTTACAACCATTCCGTCATACATATTAATTAATCAAATTAATTGCACCGATAATTGAGGTGACATCTGTCATGTACTTATTGTTAATTTGTCAATGTTTTGTATTGATGATCACTTTGTTGGTGCAATTAAATATAACTAGTAGTCCCCCAGTAGTCGAAATGCGATTATGATTAATTGAAATTATAAGTTTGAATATTATTACGGTTCTATTGTCAAAGGCTCTTTATTATACTCTTACTTTTATAATCACAGATTTGGCCAAGGCGAAATAACAAATAATATTAAAGACAAACAATAATAATCTATTCTCAATTCGACCACAGACTTTAACAATAAACAAAAGAGTATATATGCGTGGATGTGTGACAAATATATGGTAGTGTGGGTAATTTTTTTTTTAATTATTCAATGTACTTTTAATGCATAATTTAAAAAAAATAGCATTCTGCACTCATTCTCTATATTCTCTATAAGTGTGGGAAATTTCATACTTCTCCATCAGCGCAATTTTCCTAAAAAGGTGTACAAAGCTATTGCTTCACGCATTAATATATGTATAGATAAATAAAAGAAAGTAAAAATATTCACTAATTAAAATCAATATATATATATATATATATATAAAATATAATATAAAAACAACAAAAAAACTCTCAAGCGCAGAAAGCACTCAAGTAGCCGAACTTACAATTATTTTCATCTTTGTTTTAACCTGTTGATACAGTTCAAAATATTGGAGCGAAACTATAAATTTATTGTATTTTCATCGGACGTTACTCATGTGCAATTCTTTTAGTAAATCGTATCGAAATAAGTGAAATTACGCTTAATGATTCCATTACGTACTAACAAACATACCTACACGGCTGAGAAAAACGTAAAGACGAAACACAATAGTAAATATTTGTAGAATTTCAATATCTATAGTCTAGGTATTGTAATGAGATAGCTCATCTGTACAGCTCATCTGGTGTTACGCGATTACCAACGCGTCTACGCTACAAAACATATGAGTCGTCTATTATCAAAGGCGGCAATCTGACTTTTGGACAATGATTGGTAAATCAGAAAAACGAATTATTGACTTTGTATTCCATTGGCAGTCACAAAACTCTTCGGAACGACATCTTAGATAAATAACAGGTTAACTATTAACCTTTATTTAATGCAGGTTTTGAACCGTATTCTTTGAAGGAGACGATTATATTCAAATAAATCTGTATTGACATATCAATAAAAATGTTTTGTCCAAATGTACAGATTGCCGCCTTTGATAATAGACGACTCATATATCACTACGTGTGGGAGTCTAACTGGTTTATCGTCTGATCTTATTGGGCATCCTAAAACAATGATTGATACTAACTTGAACAATCTACTTTTATAATAATTTAATCGGTAAACCATACGATGATTGATTCTAAATTAAGTAATCCATTCTATTATATGTACACTTTTTTCAAAAATCGCATCTTACAAAAACAGTGTAAATTTCGCGTTAAATCCAAGGAACTATTTTTTTTTTGTTTCTTTGAAAGACTTATTACTTCCCATTCAAAATAAAAGTCCTTCCGCAATTTCAAGTAAATTAGATGACAGATTTGTAATGTACGTTTCCCCGTTACAGTTTTATTTTTAACTTATGAATCCGAAATATTTCCGGGATAAAAATTAAAGTTAAGTTAATTATTAATTATTCAAAACATACATTCAACCAAATATTTTTATTATTTAAAGTGCTTTAGAATTATTTTGACCGTATCGAAAATTAACACGGACAAACAATAATAGAAAGATTGAAATTAAATCTTTTTCTTGGTGGTATAATAATTAAGTTCAAACGACTAAGAGTTTATATATAGTTTTTAATTCAATTTCACAGACAAACACTTAATTTTTATTGACTTAGAAGATAGATGAGTATAGTTACGGATCCTGTTGTGGAAACGTGGATTTACATTTTTGAAGTATTATTTGTGATTTCAAGGTCGTTTACTTTTATTTGGCATTTTAACTGTCTTACTTGGACAGGATTACTAAGGCTTTTTTAGAAGATATCGGATATCAAATATTTGAAATATAGGTTGGAAATAAAACGTAATGAACGATCAATGGATTTTATTAATGTTAGAACAAAATAATCAATATACAGAAACAGTCTTATAAAACTCAATAGTGTCCGTTTTTATTGAGCTGGTTGACCGTTGTAATTCACTTGAGGTAATCCAAGTGCAGTGGAATAAGTCGGAGTGGCTGCAGTAGATGAGGGATAACCGGACTGTACCAGACTAGGAGTACTATACGGTGAGCCCGAGTACGTTGGCGTAGCAGCAGTGGATGAAACAAAACTAGACTGTCTCAGATCGGGAACGCTATAAGGCAAAGCTCCTGAATAAGTTTGAGTATATGCTGTAGGAGAACCAAAGTTAGAAAATCCTGGGCGTGGTGCTCCGTTATTTAAAAATCCTGAACCACCTAGGGTCTGAGGAAAAGAAGATTGCCCGACGTTAAACGGTTGAGATACGAATGGCGTTGAAGTTGGTGAAGCTTGAGCTGAATTAAAATTCGAATTTTGATAATTAAACAGTGGTGGGGACGCAGTATTTTGGTAAAAAGTGTTAGTGTTATAACCAAATGGGTAGTTAGATGGGATTTGTGATTGGCCAGGATAAACTATTCTTCCATTCGTAGAATAACTGTTACTATATACTGGCACATTATTGGGAGCAGATAAAGCAGGATTAAAACCAATGCCATTGAACCCGGAAGGTGCAGAGTATACCGAATTACTAGTATAAGGAGAAAAGTTCGAAAAACCATAAGGAGAGTATCCTTGTGCAAAAGCTTGATTCGATATTCCTGTAGGATAAGGGTAAGAGTTTGAGAAGGGTGAGTACACCTGAGTTTTCGGGATTCCGGCTAAAAAATTAGGAGAACCTAAGAAACCATTTGAAGAGTAAGGCTGAGCTGGAGGCGTATACGGTATTCCTGTTGATTGAGGAACATAGCTCAACGGATTATACGGAGACTGTGCTTGAGCAAGAGCTCCGTATGGTTTACTTGTTGAAGATTCAGCTCCAAATCTTACCGAAATTTCAGGGAGGCCAGTATCCACTGGTTTGAGTGAATTCTGTAATGAATTTGAAGTCGAATATGAAGGTTTAATAGAGGAAGTAGATTCACTTTCTTCAGATGTTTGTTGTGATGACGAACCAGAACCTAACTCAGATTTAGAAGAAGTCATAGGAAGATACGATCTTGTATTTTGTTCTAATAACGAAGGTGCTGTCGAGGTTTGTAAGTTCTGAGAATTCGGATTCGGATCTGAAGATATTATGGCCACATTTTCACGATGTAAAGCGCTATTTTGTGCTGAAGACTCAGGTATCTGTTGACTGGAACTAGACGCGTCAGACGTCGGAAATGATGGTTCATTAAAGCCAAAATTTAAGCTGTCGCTTGAATTTGGAAGTGTTGATGTTACTGATTGGGGGAATTCCTGAGAAAATTGTTTAGGGGAACCGATTCGTACTTCGTCATCTGTGCTATTTAATTTTCTTTTACATAAACTGCAATCATAAGCTCCGTGCTGCTGAAATGGGTTAGATGTTGCATATTCTCCAAACGGCACGTTAGAAAAATCTCTTAGCGTCGGATACCTTTGTCCCTGCACTGCAACATTTGCGCCAAACGGTGGGAGTGTCACTGGCGCAGCGGTGGGATTTGTTAAGTAACCATTCGGAGTACTCTGTGCAAACAGCTGTGCTTTGGCAGAAACGACACTCACACCCACTACAGTCAATAGAATGAAAATCTGCAAATAACAACACATGTATAACACTAACACTTAAAAACAAATAGTTAAAATAGTTAAATTAATATTTGCTCGTCCATACCTTATCGTACATCTTAAAACGGCTCTATTGACATATTAATTTTAGAAATGATTTGCATCTACTTTTATACTGTCATTGACAAACTGGTATTAAAAAATATAAATGAGGGCTCATACAATTCAAATCGAAGCTGAGTCATTTAGAATTGACCTTTTCGTCGTGGCGTTAAGAATTGAAATGACTGCTTCTACAAGATTGTCGAATTTTTAACAAAATCAGCTGCTCATTTTATGTTGGTATCGCCGTAGTAAAATTAATTTTAAAAGAAACGTCTTTCATCATGATTTTGGCGGATCGATATCAGGTTCCCATGTTTATGAGAAATGTTTTTTTAAGTTTCTTTCAACATTATGTTGTAATAAACCATTAAATTCGTTTAAATATATATTAAATTCAAATTTGTATAAAGCCTAGTTAGAACCTTCAACTATAATAATGACGTATTGTTTAATAAAACACGCAATTTTGTAGGTATTTTAAATGAGTCGAAATCGTTATAAATTGTTCATATTTAGTAAAATGACATGAAAAGTTCTTAAAAGCAAAAAGTGGTAATCAACTAATTATTAATCAGTGTACATTCTTTTAGAAAAAAGAAGGTCGACTAGTGGCATAGTACCATTTCTTAAATTATAAAAGTATTACGCATAAGTTCAGTCAGCATCATGAGGGATTGATTATTAGTTGACAACAAAGTCAAAACAAGAGTTGTCCCTATCACATCTTATTTTTCTAATCATACCACAATAATTAATGACTCTAATACTGGTACTTTATTAGTCATCGTGGCCTAAAGGATAAGACGTCCGGTGCATTCGTATCTAGCAAAGCAACGGTGTTCGAATCCCGCAAGCGGGTACCAATATTTCTAATGAAATACGTACTTAACAAATGTTCAGGATTGACTTCCACGGTGAGGGAATAATAAAAATCAAACCCGCAAAATTGTAATTTGCGTAATTACTAGTGGACCTCTTGTGAGTCCGCACGGGTAGGTACCACCACCCTGTTTCTGCCGTGAAGCAGTAATGCGTTTCGGTTTGAAGGGTGGGGTAGCCGTTGTAACTATACTGAGACCTTAGAACTTATATCTCAAGGTACCACTAACCACTTAACACCAGGTGGGCTGTGAGCTCGTCCACCCTTAGCTACCCAAAGCCGTAAGGACGGTATTTATCTATCTTATTTTTTTTATTACCTATCTAGGTGATAAAGGCTTATTATTATGATATTATTATAATTTCCAGGCAAGGGATATTATATGCAAATGAGTAAGGCTAAACATAAGATAAGGGGTTTGCAATACTGACTAGTGTTCTTAAGCTTTTACTAATTTCCCTATCGGTAGCATCAGAATTCTTGTCTTTCTGGCCATCGACTACTTACTCCTCAAATTCGTATTTTCGGTACTGAAGGTAGGGTGTATTTTGATTTTTATAAGCCAGCACGGGTTGGTACCACCGTCCTGCTTATTTGTAACATAAAGTAATCTGAATTAGTTTCTTTCCTCGGGGTTCTTGTCTACCTGATCTTATCTCGTAAGTGTTTTGAAAAAACTAATACTATTTAGTACTTAAATAATAATTATAATATTAATAGGGATAAAATAAAAACTTGTATAGTTATATGGCAGATCGTTTATTTTGACTATTTACAGTATTATTTAGTTTTCGATTCAGTTTACCAACCGTATGTGGCACCGTGACCGCTGAAGGAGATATGAGACACAGCGGGGGCAGCAGAGTATGTGACAGCCGACTTTAGAACCGGGGCGGTAGCTGCGTAGGTGGTGACGGCGGGGGCGGCGTAGGTCTTGGCAACCAGGGGACCAGTAGAGTAGGCGGCGTAGGCAGGAGCTGCGTATTTAGCCACGACGGGGGCAGCGGCGTAGGTAGCCACAGCAGGGGCGGCATAAGACTTAGTCACTATCGGTGCAGCGGCATAGGTAGATACAGCGGGGGCAGCGTAGAGTCCTCCGTAAGAACCACCATGGGCTGTGGTAGAGGAGTAAGATGACACAGAAGATACTGCAGGACTGATGGTCTTGGAGACAACCGCAGGTGCAGCGTAAGCTACAGCGGGAGCGATCGCCTTAGCGACAACAGGCGCGGAATACGTCGCAACTGCGGGTGTAGCGTGGGCGGAGTATGCGGCGATGGCTGGAGCACCGTGAGCAGAGTATGTCGCGAAAGATGGTGATCCATGAGCGGTTGTGGACGAGTAAGAAGATACTGACGAAACAGCTGGAGAAATAGTCTTGGTCACAACCGGAGATGCGGCATAAGCGTACGATGGTGCAGCGGCGTACGAATATGCTGGGCCAGTAGCATATGAGTATGCTGGTGCAGCAGCATAAGAGACGGCAGGAGCAGCAATGGTCTTAGTGATGACTGGAGCAGCACCGTAGGCAGCGATGTGGCCACCGTGAGCGGTGTGAGTTGAGTAAGAAGAGACCGAAGACACAGCTGGACTGATGGTTTTAGTTACCACAGCAGGAGCCGCGATAGCGTGGCTGTAAGCCAAGGGAGCAGCTCCGAGGAAACCACCAGCGCGGACTACGCTTACAGCGCACAGAGCAACGATCAGCTGTAATAAAAATATAGTTAATCATAAACTATTATATTATTTTTTAAACTAAATCCTAAAAGGATTCTTGCATCATAAGGTATATGTACTCTATAGTTAACAATCAGCTATGTTAACAATTCATCTATTATACATATCGTACCTTGGTGTACATGTTTGTTCTGTGGATGTTGGCAACTGAATAATTTCGGTAAGAAGTGCTCCGGTTTTTATAGTACTAGTTACACGTCCAGTACCCAATTTACTTTCATTGTCAAGGCAAACTAGCGTACTGAACAAGTAACTAGCCTGCGGGTGCATGAGGCTATGAGTCAGAGAGAGCCTTTCGATTTCATTTGTTCCGTTTGCACTAAGTGTTGTAGAGAAGCATTGGGCGGGTACAAAAGCCTTGACGTAATCTTAATACGTACTCATTTGTAATGTATTACTTATCACTTTCAGTTCCCATGGCATTTTCATCGATGGATTGTCAGCTGGTTCGTTAAATCGAAACCGAATTTATTCCGTAAACAAATTTACAAGGCAGACATGTTACTTGTTTTGTTCTCATTACAATCAGCTTTTAATAAAGTACGTTTTGATAATTATTAGGAATGGTTAGAATATACTAAAATGCAAATGATAGTTAGGATAAATGCATATAATAGCATTTTTATTGCTTAAAAAGCAGAAGAGCATCCAATGTTATTTGTTACAGCAATAGAGATATTGCGAGGATTTCATTATAGTAGGCCAAAATTATCTCTGTAGACGTACTGTTCTCCAAAGTAGTTAGAAACAGTACACGTACTCGTCTGCTCTGGTAGCGGGTAGTGCCATGATAAAAAAAGTAACGGATAACGGGATCATCTGAAAAATTATCCTCAATGGTGTAAAAATTATTATTTTTATAGCTTAGGTAGACGAGCTCACGGCCCACCTGGAGTTAAGTGGTTACCGGAGCCAATAGACATCTACAACATAAATGCCGCCACCTACCTTGAGATATTCGTCTAAGGTATCAACTTTTTTTTGTTTACAGTGCAACGGCTGTCCCACCCTTCGAACCGAAACGCATTACTGCTTCACGACACAAAATAGACAGAGTAGTAGTACCTGCCCCTCTGGACTCACATACTACACTCACTATGAGTTCTATGGTCTCAATTTTTAAAGTATCAGTATCGTATCAGTATTAATATTTCAGTTTTTTTTTTTATCGCGTAGATTGCTTAGATCCCCTACTATTGCTAAGCCTGCCTACTTTCCCATTATCCTTCTCCATCCGAAGTAGTCGTATCCTCAACTTACTCTCCCACATAGCTCAAGTCTCAATTTCTAATGTGAGTACTGAGTACTGATTATATGGCATATTGCTGGATTTAATACATGTTGTCTTGAAAGCACTAATTCATATTGCTTATTATCTCCTAAAAATTTTTTTGTTGCTCATAATGACCGGACAAAACTGAGGATTCCATATATCGACATATCACTACGGAACCTTGACAACAAAAAAACATACACGAAGCTGTACCAGAAAAGCTTTTATACTCTTATAACTTATGAAATCCTATATAAGAAAATAATACAATCAATCGTTTGAGTGCACACAAATACGAGTATTTTCGAAATTGTGTTATAGTAATTATTTTTTGTCAAACATATCTTAAATTGGTATTCCATTACTGCCTATTTAATATAACAAACAGACAAAAACTAAATTGGCAATACCCAGTAACGTCGGCGTATCAAGGACTAATGTATTTCCTTAATCGCGGCTCGATAGAAATGTGGGTGGAAGTTTACCTATTCAAACAAGCAAGTATATTAAACATAGCTTAAAACAGGGGCACCTAATTTAGGAACTAATTTTTCTTTATTAAAGTCCTTGGTTCAGTGCACTTTCGAGGACCACAAGACCTAAAACTATGTCTGAACTGTCTAGGGTCAGAACAAAGTCGTAAATCACTTGACTGTGAGCTTAAACACGTCAATCTCATAAACCATTTCGAATGTGGTGGTAGGGCGTGTTGTGAGCCCGCACTGATAGGTTTCATCACCCTGCCCATTTCTGTCGTGAAGCCGTAATGCGTTTCGATTTGAAGGGTGGGGCAGCCTTTTTACCATAAAACTGAGTCTTAGATCTCTTTTCTCAAGCTGGATGGCGGCATTTACGTTGTTGTCTACGGGATCCGTTAACCATTTAACACCAGGGCCGTGAGCTCGCTACCCATTTGAGTAAAAAGGCGTTTTCAGTAATGGCGTAACGTTTGCTTTAACACTTCTGACATTAATACCAGTAGGAACAATAATAATTTCCAATCAACACGAATATTGGTTTAGGAGGGGGCGTCTTAAAAATAATTGGATAGACTGTGTAGAACAGGATATGCGAAAGGAGGGTGTGAACAAAGAGAGGTCGTATGATAGATAGGCCTGACCGGAAAAAGAACATCCTGCACGGACCCCACGTAGAGGGATAAGGATAAGAAGAAATGAAGTACATTGGTACAGCTTATTGGATCAAACAAATCATATATCTATGAGCCATTATACAGTTTTCCTACCTAACACAGGGCTAAGCGATCCAAAACCTAAACAGCTGCTGTTAATGAAAATGACTTGTAACGGAATTATATTTCGTTTGTTCTGAGGAAAATTAACAACACCATTTTCTTATGTTGTCACGAATCGTATACGTAATTTTTTAATTATTCTTAGACTTACGGTTTAATCTCGCGTTTTTATTGTCATTAAATTGTTCCAGACTTTTAAAATGTCTACGCATAACACAATAGCCGGCCGTGACCACTAAAACTGGATATTATCCGGACTGTCGTAAATAATATAATGAAAATAAAAAAGGCGAGATTATAAGTAAAATAAACGATTACTATAATGTTATTATTATATCTTCTATAGAGCGCGTTTTAATACAGTACGAGTGCACAAACGAATTTATAATTTTAATGGCATTGATTATATAAAGAAATACGCAAACATTTATTTTTACTAGAGGTCCCGCAGTAGTCGAAATTCGACTATAATTAATTTGAATTGTAAGTTTGTACACTATTATGATTCTATTTTATAATTCTATAATCACAAATTTCGCCAAGACTACACTATAGAAAATATTAACAAAGACAAATAATATTTAATCTATTCGCAATTTGACAACAGTCGTGAAGAACAAAAGTTTAACAATAAATAGTATGCATGCGTGTGTGCTTCAAATACATGGTATGTAGGGTGTGTAATGTTTTCTTTATTGAATTAATGTATCTTTTATGCATTATTTAAAAAAAATATTAGCATTGTGCACTTCTTCTCTATATTCTCTATAAGTGTGCAAAATTTCATACTCCTCCGTCCGCGCAATTTTCGTAAAAAGGGATACCAAGTTTTTGCTTCACGTATTAATATATAGATTAATATTTGACGTAAATATGTAGTTGTCAAAGAAACATGCTCAATACTCCAACACTTTGAATCGGTATGATAACTTGTATTAATCTTTGCATCCATTAAAAATTTCGCAACTCAACTAGTACTTATGCTAGTGATTTGCTTAAATTATTATTAGTAATTTATAGCACTTATTAATAGAACCGGTAATCTCAACAGGATACTGATTCGATGTTGGAGTTTGGATTACCTGCGGGTGTTATAGAAAGTAAAAGATTATAGAATACATGAAGGTACGTATACGAATTTGGGAGTGAATTCCAAATTAATTTTTCAAATCAACAACGCTATTTCTTTATTAAGTTTTCTACTTGTTTCGTCTTCTTTAACAGAATCTTCAATTATATTTGCGTAAAATATTCAAGTATTTGTAGAGTTTAGCATTATTAAGCGCAAAAAGGGACATAATTTATAACCATATAATTTTTCGGAAAATAAAACATAATTTCTATCGACCATATATCTAATCATAGTTCATTCAAGACAAATTCGTAAATCTGTCTAAATGTGTTGGGGCGTGCATCGAACCTTCCAAAGAAGTGCCTAAAAGACAAATTTATGTGTTGATTTGAAATACAAAAAGTTAGGATCATATCATTATCCTGCCCTGCCCGAAAAACACTGACTTTGTAGGTAGCCTATAAGTCTATAACCACATAGAAGAGGGCGGAAATCTGACAAAATCCGTCCTGCCCACTGAGTTTCTCGCCGGATCTTCTCAGTGGGTCGCGTTTCCGATCCGGTGGTAGATTCTGAGAAGCACTGCTCTTGCTAGGCTCAATGTTAGCAACACACCTGGTTTGATCCCCGTGAGCTCACGTACACGTCAAGGAGAAGCTGAAATAGCCTCTCAAGGCGATCAGCATAGGTAGAAAAAAAACCGTACTCGTGACGCCTGATCTCCCATGTCCCGACGCCCTCTTTTGCAAAATGTTGAAGTCACAAAAGACGGGCATGTATTTTCATGACTCGTGGCCACGGTCCAGGCCTTATTGAGCGAAGTCACAGCGTTACGCTGTTACGCTAAGGCGAGGATGTGCTTCCTAGCGTCCAAGTCGCTTTGGAACTGGCATTCCGTCAATAAGATGTGGGTATTTAGCGAACTATCTATAACCGGTACCCGGGTGATTCGATTCGACCATTCGTAGATTAACTGTCCAATTGGCAGTCGCCTAATACGCACAATCCTATCCCTAGTAACATAGTGAATCATTCATTTAGAAATTGTTGTCTTACTGTCACAGCCACAGAATCACTACCATAACGGTTTCTTTACGTAATTTTCCACGTTATTAAAATTCGTAGGTATACATACGAAACTATAATATTCAAATAAAAAAAAACATAAAATAATCTTAAAGCCTCGTTAATATCCGCAAATCCCTTTATCATTAACGTATAGGTGAAAGACGCCATCTAAAAGTCGAGGTTAACTGCTCTGACTGTTCCACATATTAACTTTGGGCGCGCGCTTATTTAAATCAATCACGAAGGTTGAGATCAGCAGATTGCTGTCGGACGTTTTTGGAAAATCGTACTGCTATTGTACACCGCGTACAAAATACGAAGTCATAAAGTCGTTTGCAATCGTAACATGGGAAAAAAAACAAAGGGAAGCCTACGTAGATTCTATGTACTTTAATATTATAACAATAATATGGATTATAAACTGCATGCGATTACACACTTACGTACTAGATTTTTTAACATCATATCATGGAAATGGTGTTGTCATATTCTTTTTTAAATTTTTGTAATGGCCATCTTTTTATCGTAACAAGGTTTGATTGATAAATACCGGTGGCAATGACCACCTTTTTTTGATTGATCTGTGTTGATATATAATTTTTCTTCTGTCGTTTGCACTCTTGGCGGGTTTTTTTTTATTGCCCTTGTAGGCCGGCGAGCATACAGCCCACCTGATGGTAAGTGGTTACCGTCGCCCATGGACTTCAACAATGCCAGGAGCAGAGCCAAACCGCTGTCTACCAACCAGGGTGATCGTAGTCATCATTTCTGGTGGTGGTGAGCTTCACGAGACATCGCCATTCCTCACGTACCGCGGCCTTTTATGTGCACTCGTTGACGGGACCGTTTAGAACTGCGTTTATTTGATTGGCCTTTGATATAATATCAAACTGAGCGAATAATGGTTTAAAACCATAATATGTTGTTTTCAAATATTGAAGGCTTAGGCAACGATCAATAAGTCTCCGACAAACAGTTGGCGACAAATAATTTAATGAATTGCGATGAAGAGGATTATAATCAGAAAGGAAGAACGGAAGACAAGTTTTATATTTTTTTTAATTAATTATATTCATATGGATACCTAATATATTTAAGGCTTTATTAGAACGAACAAGGGAATTTATAAATTGTTTGTTTGTATTGTTTATCCTAATTATAAAAAAAATCAACAAAATTAAATGGCAAACAAATAATAAACGTTTTCCGTTCGGGTGGATTATTATTATTTTATGTTATATATTATATTATTATTTTGGGTTTCGAAAACGATTCTGTTGCGTACTGGGAATATTCGAGATCTCTGTGGTATCATAACTCTTTACTGGTAGTAGGACGTCTTGTGAGACCGCGCGGGTAGGTACCACCACCCCGCCTATTTCTGCCATGAAGCAGTAATGCGTTTCGGTTTGAAGGGTGGGGCAGCCGTTGTAACTATACTGAGACCTTAGAACTTATATCTCAAGGTGGGTGGCGCATTTACGTTGTAGATGTCCATGGGCTCCAGTAACCACTTAACACCAGGTGGGCTGTGAGCTCGTCCACCCATCTAAGCAATAAATAAAAATAAAAACTCGTCACGTATTTTAACGTATTTTAACCTCATAAAAAATCGTTATCGTTGAATGAAGTTTAATTAAGTTTCTAGGACATCAAATATTTATCGAAGCACAAAGTAAAAGCAATATTTTCCCTACCGACCCTTAATTGACGTGCTTTTATTGCACTCAATAACTATACGATAACATGCCCACTAATGATATAAACATGTAATAGCTACACCCTAGACTTCGCAGTTCCGTTCTCAACATGAGTCGCAACACACGCAGTTTCAATATACTTATAATTTTAACATTACTTATTTTAATTCATGACGTAACATGTTTTAATGAAACTAACCAGCTTTATCAAGAGATCATGACTTACCATTCTGAAACATCCGCAAAAGCAATATTTGCTTCTGAAGTTGTTAGCAATATTTATAATTCATTTGAGCAGTGGTATTTTACCATTGCCTTTTGTGAATTTTCATACATGGAAAACAGAATAATTAAATATACCGAAAATTACGGTAATGGAAATCCTGTGATGCTCGTAAATACCTGCCCTCGAAACGATAGGGCAAAGTTCAAGCCGAAGTACAATATTCACGGTCAAACCGTTTACATTATAACATCGGAAAATTTACGTTTAGAAGACAGCGAGCAAGCAGTTGAATCTTTAAAACGCACTGGAGTTTTTCAGCCAAGAAGTGCTGTGATTTTTGTCGTAAACATTCCCGTTGAAATAGACAGCTATTTCTTTTATAATGTTAAAATGCACTTTCAATTATTGTGGAGCAGGAGTATCACAAACTCTGTCCTAATGGTCTGGTCGCATAAGTTACGAGCGTACAGTTATAATCCGTTTTTTGACGAAATACGAGACATTACGAACGTCTCAGACGTAAGCGATTTTTTAAATTCACAGTATAAGAATCTTTTCGGGCACGAATTGAGATTAAGCGTTTATAGAACGATATATCTTGATGACGAAATGGGTCCGATACGTTGTCACAAAAATTATCTAGCAAAAACTGTAATCGACAAATTGAACGCTACTTGTAAATCTTTAGTTCCTAGAGACGGTTCGACGGTGGGAGATTTGCTAGACAACGGAACAGCGACGGGAGCCACGTCAGATTTAATTGATGGATACTCCGATATGGAATTGAATTCTAGAATTTTGAAAAATTCCTTTTATGGCTACATTGATACCACATACCCATTAACACAGGACGAACTTTGCTTCATAGTGAAAAAATCAGATAAACAATCCACATTCACAACGGTGTTAAATTTATTAACGAGTGAACTCCTTATTTCCCTAATTTGCTTTGCAATTTGTTTCGTTGGCATCGCGCTCATCGTTCGAAAGATTGAGAAAACTTTAATGAAAATCGAAGATAAGAAAACTGTTGGTTCTGTAATGATTGACATCCTAAAATGTTTCCTGCGACAAACTGCAGAAATAAAATTCTTTGGTCCTGTATTCAGATGCATTACTTTGGCTATTGTCATTTATTCGCTTATTATAAACTCCGTCATAGATGTAAGTAAATTTATTACGTAAGTTTAGTTCTTTAACAAAATGTGTTAGTGTCGCCGCACACGGACCGACAGCTACAGCCACAACACGCAGCCACCGGCCTATTTCCTGTTGTTTTCACACATTTTCGCCGCACCCTGTAGACGCCGGTGGTCGCCACACGCCACAAATCGCCACTGCTCGCCTCTAGTGGTCGGCTCGGCCACAAAATGCCGACACAAGCCACTCACGCGACTCCCCACCCCTCTCTCCCTTCATTTCTTCGTCGAAGTCCATTATGATACTGCAAGTACGCGTTAAACAAAGTAGCAGCCACCGACGGCAAATGTCCAACATGGACCACAAGTGGCTGTCGCGCGCGTCAGCTTCTTTTATAGTCGCTTCTAGCTTCAAATGGCGGCGATTGTGGATGTGACTAGTGGCCCATGTGCGGCGACCCTTATTGATGAATCAATTAACTTCCCGATAACATTTCGAGCATATTGCGAGCTCAAGCGTTTTTAAGTCGACTACAAATACCTAGTAGTATTACTAATTCTGTTTAATGTAAAGTTAAAAAATAAGAAAAAATACATATGTGTATTTTATGATAACTGATTTCTGGTATCTTTTCAGGCAATATTGACATCAGCAATAACTTATCCAAGATACAAACCAGACCTAAATACTATGAATGATCTTGTGAAAAGCAATCTTACCCTCGGAGTGCACAACAGAGATTTTGGAATCTTTAATTCAAGTCTGTACTCGGAGCATTACGAAAGCTTAAAAAACCGTATCGAAATTTTCAGCGACAAAAAAATCAAAAAGTTCATCGACGAGAGACAATTTCAGTACGCTGTGCTGTTGCGTAGGACTGAAGCTGAGAACATAGTGCGGAAACCGGCTAATATGAAAAACGGGAGAAAATTGTTTCATATCGTAGCCGAATGTCCTGTCCCGTGCTCAATGGTCTTCTGCTTGCGTTATGGGAGTCCATTCAAACCTATATTAGAAAGCATACTACATCGATTAAGCCAATACGGTGTACTGAAACATTGGACGGATACAGAAGAATACAATTACAATCGCAACACGCTCGACGCAGAAAACAAAGAGAGGAAGCCGTTGAGCATTTCCAATGTTTACGAGGTTTTTTTGGTGACACTTGGTGGTTTTTTAATTAGTACCATAGTTTTTATAATAGAAGTATTTTTACATGCTTTTGATAGGTACTCACAATTACAAAAAAAAGGTAATTAGTGGATCTACCACTGACACGTGCTAGTAACTAAGTACGTATGTACTAAGTTTTTGAAATGCGCTTATTTTTCGTAACGTTCACGCTATTTATTTGCTTTAATTTTAGGGAAGTTCCCAAAGATAATAGGTACTCCATGAGTACCATAGTGTTTATATGTTACTTCATTTACACGTATCTAGAACTTTGTAAAGGTTCAATATAAACAGCTAAAACTGTGTAAGAACGCACAGCAAACAACAGAACGCGAATAAAAATGGATGGGAATGTAAATTTCACTAATATTCATAAGTACAAAACGAGAATTATATTACAGATATTAGTTAAAGTATTATTAGAATAGGATAGGATATTAGTTAAATTAAAGTATTATTTAATGTTCACGCTCTGTTGAGTTTTAACTTGACCACGTCATTAATACTTATGATAAAGTTCAATAATTACTTTAGAATTTAAAAGTTCATCAGAAGGACACGCTAAGCTTGAATATGAATTTCGAGATAATACAAAAACGGGAGCAGTTTTGTAACGGCCAGATAACATCTGTAATTGATCTTACATGTAGCCTTCATTTACTCGGGGTCAACGACCATGAACAAAACTAAGACCTGAGTGCACTTAATGTCATTTCAACTCGTTTAATCATTGCTAACGTTAAGTTACGTAGCCGCATAAATATCAACCGGTACCTACGACACTGCCTTGATATTTTGAATCCAGTCTCAGTGAAATCGTTTAGTGTTCTTATCTACGAAACTGACAGGACTCTTTTATTATTGTCATAATTTAGAGACGATAGGTAGAAATGGCTATTATACCACAGTTCGAAAACGTAAATTCCCGGCAGACAATTAAATAGACAAGAAAATTGTGCTTTCCGTGCGTGACCTACCTACCACCATAGGTATACCTAGTCTTGCCACAAATACTGAAACAAAGGAAAAAAAATTCTATTGCAAATGACATTTATTACTTTTACAGTGTGTTAGCTTAATACATAAATATAAAACAATTTAAAGTATAAAAAGCTTATTCGAAGTGGTCTCCATTGGCTGCAACACACTTCAACACAGTCCTTTAAACGTTGAGGCCAGTTATCAATAGAGGCACGCACTCTTTCCATGGGAATATTATTCACTGCCAATCGTACGGATTGTTTTAGGGACTCCAAATTATCATGGCGTTTAGAGCAAACCGTACTCTCTAAAACTGACCATAAATCATAATCCAGCGGATTAGGATCGGGACTAGACGACGGCCAGTCTTCAGCTCTGATGAAGTCCGAAACGTTCGTTTCCAACCAAGACTGCGTAGACCGAGCTTTATGACCTGGCGCCGAGTCTTGCTGGAAAGACCATTCTTGATTATTGAACATGGTGTTGTTAAGGGGCTTCACTACCTTTTCAAAAATGGTATCTTGATACACTTGTGACGATGTTTTGATACCTTTTTCACAAAAGTATGGCTCAGTCACTCCTTCATAGCTAATACCCCACCAAACCATCACTGAAGTCGGATAGTGCCCACGTTGCACTCTGTCGACTAATTGGGAAGCTTCCTTAGAGCTTTGAGCATAAATACGGTCATTTTGTTTGTTAAAATGTTGCTCAATTGTAAAAAAAATTTCATCCGTAAACAATTTTTTTCTATGACCTCCCTTTGCGTACCGCTTCAGTAGTTGTTTCGATTTTACTACCCTATTCTCTTTTAAATTATCAGTTAAGAAATGACCAGTACGTCTCTTATAGGCTGCAAGTCCTTAATCATCTTTTAAAATACGCGACATGATTCTAGGTGCTATCTTCATCTCCCGAGATAAAATCTTTTGCTTTCGGACAGGATTTCTTCGAATTATTTCCCTTACTGCTTTGACCACCTTTTTCGTACGAACACTACGTGGATGGCCAGATCTTTTTCTGTCACAAGCAGAGGAGGTCTCATTGCACCTATTATTAGCCCGGTACACAAACATTTTACTAATACCAAGCATATGGAGAGTTTTAAAAATTGCACTTGGCTCCATACCTACTTTGTGTAATGCAATCACAGCGATTCGGTTTTCTTTATCACCCCACTCCATTTTAATATCGCAAAATATTGTACAATGTATTGACGCCAAAATGAGAAAACTCAATGAGCAATCATAAAAATGACAGATTCCAAAATCAAATGTAATATTTTGTTTATTTTTAATTGTAACAGTATTTATGGCCAGTCCCTTCGTAGGTAGTGAAATCTCTCGTAAACAAAATACGTGTGTATTCTTTTCGGTTCTCGCGAGACGTGGACATAATTGAAAGCAGTTTAAAGTTTGCTCTCGCGTTTGTTCGCACAATAACCTCGTGCGTACCCATGTAAACTGGAAATATTCATATCGACGGTATTCATTTGTAAAAGTCCTTTCAATTTTATTACTAATACATATGATTGTTAAGCTGTAACACTACCGTCTTTAGAGACATGACTTCCAATGCACTGGCTTCTATTAGCCTTCCGACAAGTGTTCATGAGCGGCGTCCACAATAAAAGATTAGAATCCGGTTGGTCATAAATCCGGTTCACTGGTGGTAGGACCTCTTGAGTCCGCACGGGTAGGTACCACCACCCCGCCTATTTCTGCCGTGAAGCAGTAATGCGTTTCGGTTTGAAGGGTGGGGCAGTCGTTATAACTATACTGAGACCTTAGAACTTATATCTCATAGTGTGTGGCGCATTTACGTTTTAGATGTCTATGGGTTCCAGTAACCACTTAACACCAGGCGGGCTGTGGGCTCGTCCACCCATCTAAGCAATAAAAAAACGATTAAATCTCAAAATGAATGTAAAGAAAGCGTGATACTGACAATAGGGCGTGTTGTGAGGGTGGGTAGGAACGATCATACTCTCATATACATATCTGTATATACATTCACATATTGATCACATGCATAAGGATTTAAATGATTGAATAAAATTGGCAAATAAGTTTTTTCTTTTATTTGTCTTTTAATTGACAATCAATTAACATCGACTTACAACTAAACACATATTTTACGACGTAGGTATTCGTAGACAAAATAAACAAATTTAAATGAAAGACAGAGCAACGCTGGTCATATTACTAGGTGCGCTGTGCTTATAACTTGACGGGATCAAAATAATCTTATGAGCAATAGACTGCCTAACTACCTACTTCTGCAATAAGTTGCCTTGTCGTAAGCCTTATGAGCAAAGGAAAGTTGCAATACGATGTTGGAGATACATAAATCTCTTCAGATAAGTTTGTAAGCCGCCTCATCTGTACAAGAACTAAACGTCGTCTCGTGTAGATAAACTTATCATATTCACAATATTGGCATTTTCTTTGACAGCTCTACTCTTTAATAATTTCTCTTTAATCTTTTGACCTTTACAACAAAACGACATTCTATGCATAGTTTCAGAAGTTTCCTATATAATAGTCATTAATTTTTTTATTTATTATATCTGCGTAATTCTTTTAATGAATTTCAAAATTATCGCTACAACGAAACATGACGTCACCGTGACGATACATTGACCATAGTGCATCCTTTTTATCACACTTCACCTAGTAATATAACTGCCAAAAACAAGCCTCTTAAATTATAAAAAACACGAACCTCTGCTTCACATATCACGTTGGATACCTTTTATCCAACCATCGATCTAATTCGCTGCTTCGTACGCCTATATGATATGACGATTTTTATTGTCCAAATCTTCATATTGGTTTTACGTTTTCAAATACTAAAATATAATACAAAACGTATGTCTTTTAAATAAAATAAAAAGTTTTATAAACTTCAAAACACATATACGCAAGTAAGTAATATAGGTACAATTATTTTGTTCCGTTTTACCATTAAATTTATAGTTTCAAGTTTACACGTCATACTGAAATAAAACATTTAATGAAATTAAATGTGTTTGTATGTACTCGAGTGATGCCTTTACAAGACCGAAAGTTTCCTCTTTTTTTTAACGTTCGCTAAGAACTTTTCAAACATATCACACTGCACCGTTCTTTCCAAGCACCCAACGTTTTTCATTTCCTACTATCCCAAACAATTACCCCTACACAATTATGTACAATTGTACAAATACATACTTCTTTACGGCCTTCGGCATTAAACAGCTCTGAGCGTATACAACTTAAAACTTACGACGAAATCTTGTTTCACTTAAAATTAATAAAACAACTAAAACTAATTTTATCCAAAAATCAACTTCGTTTTTTTTTTGTGATATTTGAACAAAAATATTCTTACTCTAAATTTACTCGCAAGCTTCGGTCGAGCACGGATCGATTGATGAAACATTGGAATTATGTTTACATATACATAGGTATCCAAACAAAAATGTTTTTAAAGTCAATACTACTTTTGATACTAATATAAAATGAAATAATTTTAAATTCAATTAGTTAACGGAGTTTGTGCGGGTCGACGCGATCCCTTTGAACATCGCGTTTGTGAACTTAAGGCCGCTGAAGTAATGCGAATGACGTCATTACACTGCGTGATATTGAAACATATTTTATAGTAGTATTTGTCGGCCATAAAGACCTAAGTATAGAAATAGACGGCAATGTGAGGAAGAGGCGTCTTAAACGACTTGGATGGACTGTGTGAAAGGGAATATGCGCGAGGTGTCAGTGCAGAGATGACGTATTATAGGCTGAAAGCCCACTGAGTTTCTCGCCGGATCTTCTCAGTGAGTCGCGTTTCCGATCCGGTGGTAGATTCTGCGAAGCACTGCTCTTGCTAGGGCCAGTGTTAGCAACACTCCCGGCTCGAGCCCCGTGAGCTCACCTACACGTCAAGGAGAAGCTGAAATAGCATCTAAAGGCTATCAGCATAGGTAGTGAAAAAACAATAGGCCGAATGGAGAAAAGGACTTGCTGCGCCGACCTCACATCAATGGGTAAAGGCAAGAAGATGAGGAAGAGTAGTATCTGTCGAATATCCAGCAAAAATTCGAAAATAATTGCAATACCTGCGATCACATTAATAATAACCAAAAAACAGGTCTCTTTGTGTATGTATGAAGAATTTGGGTTGTATATGACGTTGATTTTTGCGATTGCCATTTACAACTTGAAACTAGCAATGTACAGCGTGATGACTGAAAATCATGAGAAGATGTGGCCTCGGTGACGTATCTAGATATTCTTTTGTTTTACGTTGCGGGGTACTCTTCCTCTTGAGCCTTGTGATTCAAAATCAATTCACTTCAACAGTGTTTGCGAGCATTAATGTAAAATTGAGTGATCAACTAAAAACATTTTTGTTAAAAAAAAACAAAGCTAACATTCTCTTTAAGCTTTCTCTCCTGTAAAACTGCTGCTGCAGACATTCTATAACAAAATCTGACCTTTAAAGAAACTAAACAATAATCGGACAAAATGTACGATATGGTGGGAGAATCTTATATTTAACATGCATATTATTTGATTATCTTAATCCTAACACCAAAAGCTTATATTCTACAAAAGCATTTTTTGTCGCGCAGAAAACTGAGATCATATTGTGAATTGAAAAGAGTTCCATGTACATTAAATCTGAAACATTGGCGATTGTAAAAACATACGTTGTGTAACAAAATTTAGTTTTTATAGAAATCTTTCAGAATTCAATACAAGCAAAAACAATGACAGACAAGTTCTATAGTGCAAACAGAGTTGTGCGGTCACATTACACACCATTTTCCCGATCATTATTTCTCTTTTAAACCTTATTACGTTTTACGTGGTCATACTTGACTGTTGAAACAAATTATTATTTTGCATCTCATGTTGTGCCCTTAAATTGACCCGTAGGACATTCCACTGTCTCAAAAAAAAAGCGTTGCTGCATAATGCACAATCCAAGCAATCACTGGCATATAATATCTTCGTTCATACTGCAAGTTAAACATTTAGATTAAATAGTAATTTACTATGTGCACTTAGATAATTAATGTACACGTGTAAATATTTTTGTGAAGGCCAAAAAGTCTAATTCTTTAATAATACAAATTAATACGTTATTCCCGGATAAAACCGATGCACAATATCATTGCGATATGATGGACATTTTTTTTCTATTATATCTTCCACAAAAATTTGAGCATTTCTAATCAAAATTAAATCAAAAGTTTACCAAAAATAGTAGGAAGCCTCAGGAAGAAACCTCAGGCTTGTGTTACAATTTTTAATAATTTAAATAATTTGTAACTTTAATTTTATTATCTTACACATTACCGTACCTAACAACGGTACCCATAGGCCGTATACAAGGCAAACAACCAGCACCCATTGTATAATTATTCAACGCTTATTACATTTGGGAATTTTACCTTCGATACTTTTAGTCTATTCAACAGCAGATATCCTTGATTGAAAAGATCTTACGATCCGTGTGCCTAGTGGGAGTTTTTTAACATTCTCGATAGCGTAAAAGTTGACTCAAATTTGTTTGCCTGCGTTTGCCGCTAGGGACGCTGTTCCAAACTTAATGTTCTTGGCTGAGTTAACTTTCACGCTATCGAGAACGTTAAAAAACTCCACTAAGCACACTGGACATTTTATTTAGAAATCGTAGTTTGACATTCACGAAAATTTCATTTTCCGCCAAGAGAAGAAAGAATACTGAATAATCACACAGCAAAGCGGAAAAAATATATCTGTCGAAATTGCTTTGTGCATCAAAGTAAATCAATTAGGTAGTTAGAAAATAGCAAAAAAAAACATTTAGTGGATAGTCACGGTGTTTAAGAACGGTGATGTAACTTTGGGAATTTATGTATACAGGAAAAACTTTAGATACCCAAACCGGTTGAATTCAAAAAATTTCGAATATTACACCCTGTTTAATGTACCAAATTCATATTTTCGAATGCCGAACGACGATTTCCTGTTTTAATAGACGAAAATTACTTCTCATATTTATGTGACCACAACACAACCTAACCATGAGTTATATGATTACGATTTTAAGAGCTACTAGTATCGGGGAGTACGTGCGGAATTTCATGGCATGACTAAGACTTAAAGGTTTTTTTTTTAAATACGACATTGAACACGACACATCCTTAAAACTACGAATACGGATTAAAAATCAAACATAAAAATACGTATTTGTACAATCGGCATAAAAGCAATATAAAATCTTTTAATTTTTTTGTACGAAATTGTTTTTACAAAATATAAAATACAATCTGTTTATTTATTTCGTAGTGTAAATTTATGAAAATATATTTTGCCGATAAAAGGTCAATGCGCTTAATTTTTTATAAGGCCAATTGTACAAAGATAAATAATTTATATGATTGGTCGTAAATGGACAAAAATGTGAAAATAAATTCGGTTTTTTAATAATCGTGTTTCGAGAGGTACAATTTAAACTAAGTCCGATATATTTCACCCTGTAAAAATCACAGACGAACCCATATTAAAAGTTCAAAATGAAAGAAAGATAAACGGGACAACTTAATGAAGTAAATTAATCGAAGAGCTTTAAAATCGATATTAAATCCCTTTTTAATAGAATTGTATAATAACAAACATTGTATATTTAATACTACCGTAGTTCATATTATCGATTTATTGTACTTCTCAATTATAAAATATCTCTATAAAAGGGACTTTTCGTTTGAAAACTCCTCAATTTGTATATATTTTACCACAACACCAATTCCTACTAAAGACAAATAGTATGAAAAATCTGATTAAATTTAATATTATATACACACGTGGGCAATTATGTTTATAAACAGAATACAACCAACTGAATTCGAACCGTTCGGAAAAACTAGTCCTAACTGTAAGTCAGTTAAAACGCTTAGTAGTCGTTTTTTAATATTAAGAATTGCCCACTTAATTGGTACACACTTCGAAAATCAGTGAATACCGACGCTTTACTGAAATTTGTAATTTTTTTTGCAAATAATCTGTCATTTAT
Organism: Bombyx mandarina; assembly: GCF_030267445.1. Classification (NCBI taxonomy): domain Eukaryota; kingdom Metazoa; phylum Arthropoda; class Insecta; order Lepidoptera; family Bombycidae; genus Bombyx; species Bombyx mandarina. Next base: position 9,513,228 of record NC_143229.1, read on the forward strand.
ATTAAAATATCGAAGTGTGACCAGACAAAAAGTAATGTTATCGCGTCTCAGACATTAAATAGGATTATCAGGAAGATAAAATTTAATCGCCGACAACGATCAACGAACAATTAACGTTTTATTTCTCAAATAAAAATTAACTGCGTGAAGTAATCTAATAAAAGAAACATCCATTTATTAACTGTTTCTTTATTATATTTTTTTCTTATTATATTTCTTTTCATATTATTGTTTCTTTTATTCATAGTCATATTTTTCGAATAAGGTTCAACTTTTTATCTCATAAATCGATATAGAATCGAATTGTCCACGATAAACAATGCCAGCTCATTATAATCAGTTTCACCTGGTTATACTTCCGTCTTTTACAGGCCGGCTTAAAACATATCTTATTCTTGATACTCACTTTTGATTCCTTCAAAAATGTGTGTATATCTTGTTTATTACGTGCTCCTATTATTAACAAACGAGTCATTCGTTTTATTAATTTCACTCACTTATTGGCAACCCAAATCCTTCAAATCTGGCTCATTGGATGTATCCACCAGATCTAAATAAGGGCGGTATAGCCAATTTACTTCGATAATATCCGATTTGCGTCACAATATTAGCGACATCGTCGACTCTAAACCAAGTCACGTCCAATCAATAAAGTCATACATGTGTCATCAGGAAATTTCATTTCACTTTCAAAATTTTCATAATAACAGTCCGGGCGTCACTTATTTTAACGATTTCATCAAATAGTTCATTGATTTCCTCAATTTACGTTTACATTTTTTTGCACAAAAGATAACATCAAAGAACGGAAATCGTTGAAGTGTTTGATTGTTATCTCTTTTAAATTACATGTATTACATATTCTGAAGGATTGGATTATCGCTTGTCAGATCCCTCGAATCCACACTCGGTTCTTTTAGGTTCTTCAAGCACCGGTCACCGTCCTCGTCGAACTTTTCGATCGCGACGAAGAGTTCGGCGAGCGAATTATAACATAGCCACAGCCCAATGAGTTTCTCGTCGGATCTTCTCAGTGTGCCGCGATTACGATCCGGCGGAAGATTCTGCGAAACACTGCTCTTGCTAGGGCTAGTGACAGAAAATTCTTTCAGGTTGAGCCCGAGAGCTCACCTACCCGTCCGCGAGAAGCTGGAATAACCCCTTAGGCTACCAACGCATAGATAAGAAAAAAATATGGAATTTCATAGACAATGTAATAGTAACGTTTATTTGTATTTCAAACGCTAGGCGAGCGGGTGAAAAGATTGGTTTAGCTTCACGGTCGTTGATAATGTTTCATTTACGGTAACAAGATTTATAAATTCGTTCGTAATACGAATATTTAAGTCCTTACTATTTAATTACTAATTATATAGCAATGTACACATCTAAACTTGTACAGGTAACTAAAGAGGAGCAATATTATCATGGCATAAATATTATAGAAGGACAAGGGACATTTTTTTCTTAAAATTAAAGAATTACACTTAGAATTCTACTAATATCTTCCGTCTTCATCTCTCCATAGCGTTTTTAATATATTTTATTGATAATATATATCATATTCTTATAAGACAAAAATTGATAATATACTATATTTTATTTAAATTTATTATTTGATTACTATAATATGGAAATAGTGGGTACTTTTTATATGTATTTGTTTCTATTTACTACTACTAAATACTACCGATCTACAAGACAAAAAGTTATTCAGTTTTTTTTAAGGTAATGCAATGTCCATTAAAAATTTTCATATTTTACTCTTCTACATTTTAATAATATATTAAAATTACTAACCACCTAAGTATATTACGACTAGAAAATTGGTATTTTTTTTTTATTTAATTATGAAACGGTTCTTACGAGTATTTTAATTACTTTTGATTCAAGATATATTTATCGATGTTACAATTTGGCACGAATTTGAATATGCTCAGTGTTCTACACATAGAAACTTAATACTATTATTTTTTTTGTTATTACGTCCATTACTACTATGTAAATGGCATAGAAACTGTAAACAAAAGTCAATATTAAATTAATAAGCTCACTAAGTCAATATGTCTTTTGGCATGAATAATCTACCACTAAATGTCTCTATGTTACACTTGCAAGAATAAAATACTGCATACTACTTATGCATTAAAATATATTACTATTTACTGAGCGTGTACTAATAAAGTATTTAATTTTAATATAGAAGATATCAAAATATTAATTCTACAACAATTACCTCAATAGAACAGAGCGTCACTTACCTAATGATGATGTGTATTCTCTTTTATCCATATTACGGAATTGTATTTATTTTTAAACACGCTTTACTTTGCTAAAGCAAAAACTGAGGGGAAAGCGAATATACACTTTTACTTACCATTAATACAAGCATAAAGATATAATCTTACTATGAAATAGGATTTATGAAATCGTTTTAATATTCAATGTGTTCATGTCTAAGCTCCGTATATGTAAACGCTGTTACCATAATAAACACCATAGACGTAACGGTATGCGTTTGGGGAAACTCGCATCATATTAGGGTTCAAAAGGAAATAATTGATATAGGGATTGTAATAAACAGCGCTTGACCACCCGTTGTACATAATGTAATGAGGTCGGTTGTAATTCAATGGATACATCAATACGGGGCATTGCGGTGATTGAGAATTCAAATGATGCGCGGGTTGATTTAATAGAGGCAATGTTGTAGAAAGCTGATCCTAGGAGCTCTGAAGTTGGTACGATAGCTTGTCATCCGCGCATACCTTGGCCGTCAGCATTCCGGGATTGCGCTCAGAGTAGCTGAAAATGTTATATATATATTTTTTTTATATTTATATATTTTATATTTATATTTATAAGAATAACAATAATAATAAATAAACTAATCACGCATGGTCGTCCGACACCAAATAGATTCCTTGTGTTATGGGCACCAGAGACTGACATGCATACGCACTTAAATACGTTTTAAATACAATTTTATTTTTTGCTAACATGGGTGAATAAGCTCACGACCCACCTGGTTACCGGAGCCTATAGACATCTACAGTACAGTATAGTTACAACGGCTGCCCCACCCTTCAAAAAGAAACGCATTATTACTTCACAGCAGAAATAGGCGGGGTGGTGGTACCTACCCGTGCAGGCTCACAAGAGATCCGTAATTCGTTATATATATATATATATATATATATATATATATATTTCACTGGACGCGGTGTACCAATCCAATATATATATGTATATACATATACATACACAAATACCATACCATATCTTTAGCAGTAAAGGTTTTTTTTTTGGGATTACTCACGCAAGGCCCCGTTGAAGCAAACGCTTCTTCACGGCAGGCTTTATCTTCGGTCGTCCGTTGCTGTGAGCGCCCCTGCCGGTGATGAAATACAGCGTGTTGTATCGCGGACCGCCGCGCGCGTGCGACTCCTTCAGCTTGCGAATATGCGTGTCCAGAAAGATGTCAAGTGACTCCTTGGCTTCCAGAACGCGCAGGTAATGAAGATCTATCGTTGCACTGTCCGGATTCCTTGTGGCGTGAACCTGAATTAATGTTTGAATATATTTATATTCCACTGAAGAAACCGCATTTTTGTTTTCATGTACTGATTTAAAATGTGTTTATTTCGTTTTTTATCTTTTTTTTTAACAAAAAATATCCCAAAGGACTTAAGTTATGTGACCAAGCATTGTAGTTTCTTAAATACATATAAATGCGAGGCAAAATAATTTCTTTAAATGTATTTTTTTTTAAAGTAACTTGTAGTACCCGACTATAAATTAACGCATAAAAGTTATAAACACTACGAGTGATTACTATGAGAATAAGAACAAAGCCAAAAAATCTTAAATAAATTATTCATCTAAGGAAAATAATTCACTATTCTTTGTTGAGTTAAAGCAATGGGACTATCGCTTATTCTTTTTAATATATTATTTTTTTGTTATTAGACGATCATACAGTCCAACTGATGGTAAGTGGTTACCGTCACTCATAGACATCAGCAATGTCAGGGGCAGAGTCAAACCGCTGCCTATCATATATTCAACCAGCGTTTGAAACAAGTTTGTGTATAAAAAATCAAATTAGAATTTTTAAATGACAAAAACTCCTATTTCACCGCTATCAATCACTACTATAGTGCGCGCGGAACTAGCTGGCCGCGCCTTGGGTGGCAACAGGGGTGAGGGGGCGGGTTGCCTACTAGTCGCAACGCACATGAGCTTAGACAGTGATAACCAATCTCGAGATATCGAAAACAATAATCGTTCAATTATTGAAACTAATAAATAAATAAAAAATAAACATTTAGAATTTTATATTGTACCTATCTAATTGTAATTAATTCTAATTGTGATTAATTAATTTTGTTTTCGTAGACTTGGAATTTTTATCTCTTCCATAAAACAAAATCATCAACTTGTATTTTCTTTTTTATTTCTTATGGTCTCCAGAACCAAATTTTGCTTCCTCTGTAGTTTACAAGGAAGTTTTACTTTCAGCAATCACTCTCCTTACACTTCGTTCTGATATCCCTGTTGCTTCTGCTACTAATTTATTTATATTCGCATCAATTTTAGATTCTAAACTATTGACATCGGCTTTCCGTTTTTTAAAAAACGAACGCACTTTAAATATGATTTCCTTAGATTGTCTTGTTATCGGCGGACTCATCTCGCTATTACAATCTCATGTGCGTTTTGTCTCCGCCTCTCCGTCCCACCGCTCACATACATAAGGCGCGGCCAACTAGTTCCGCGCACACAATAATAAAGTGACAGATCAATTTCTTTATTATAACAATAAACGCATACCTGTATAAGTGAAGCAACGGCGAGATTTTTGGCGATTTCGTATTTTTGCTTATGGAGATTGGCAGCGTCAATATAATAGTCGGCTACTTGCAGCATCCCCAAACGGATACAGTGTTGCGCCTTGTTATGATTACTATGAAATATTTTATTTAATTTTAAATGTGTCGATTCAAAGCAACAGCACAATATGTAAATGATTGATAGCTTATATCAAACGAAACAAAACAATAATAAAATTCGATTCATATAAATGAAAGATACATACAGCGTAGAAGAGAACTTTTTTTATAGCTTAGTTGGGTGGGCGAGTTCACAGCCCACCTGGTGTTAAATGGTTACTGAAGCCCATAGACACCTACGACGTAAATGCGCCACCCATCTTGAGATATAAGTTCTAAGGTCTCGAGTATAGTTCTCTCAACTCAACTCTGGCAAAATGTTCATTTTCTAATGAAAATATTTATTTCAAATATTTTTTTATTGTGTAATCTAATAAACATCAGTGCGCTAAAACGGTTACCGGAGAATGCGACCATAACGCTACTGCTATCCCCTTGTTTGAGTTGAAGTTGAATCAATGAAGATAGATCTACAATTTTAAGCTTTGTTCGCTTTTTTTTTATTGCTTAGATGTGTGGACGAGCTCACAGCCCACCTGGTGTTAAGTGGTTACTGGAGCCCATAGACATCTACAACGTAAATGCGCCACACACCTTGAGATATAGTTCTAAGGTCTCAGTATAGTCACAACGGCTGCCCCACCCCTCAAACCGAAACGCATTACTGCTTCACGGCAGAAATAGGCGGGGCGGTGGTACCTACCCGTGCGGACTCACAAGAGGTCCTACCACCACCAGTCGCTTGACATTGAAGCTTCACTTGATATGACTTGATTTGAACAATCCGCTTATTATTTTTAGGCTTGGCTTAATAAGGTAACGTTATTCGGTAAATGGTATATTTGTTACATCAATTTGTTAAATTGCATTACATTTCAGTACTCACTAGTTGCGCTGCTCTAAATGCATTTCTGCCTCATCCCGGTAATACTGAACGGTTCCCATTTCGACCACTTCGCTTTTTGGCAGTAAAGGCCACTCCTCTTCCGAAAGAGCCTGCTCATAAAAATGGCGTTTTAAAACTTTTCTTCTGCCGAACAAAGTTGATTTGTATTAATAATACCTTTCTCTCCTGTTCTAGTATAGTCTTTTGTCGCTGAAGTTCCTTCTCCATTACAAACTTGTTTAATCCATTTTCGGCCTCCAAAATATCTGTTCGTCCTATTGACATTAGCAGCACCTGAAAATGAATTACCCTTCTATGAAACACAACCCGCAAAAGATGCAATGATCTTTGTAATTCTTGCACCTAAGCTCAACATTCCCGAATGTTACATATTGAGTTGGATATTTTACTTGTAGGTTAGTGGTGGTAGGACCTCTTGTGAGTCCGCACGGGTAGATACCACCACCCTGCCTATTTCTGCCGTGAAGCAGTAATGCGTTTCGGTTTGAAGGGTGGGGCAACCGTTGTAACTATACTTAAACCTTAGAACTTATATCTCAAGATGGGTGGCGCATTTACGTCGTAGATGTGTATGGGCTCCAGTAACCACTTCATACCAGGTGGGCTGTGAGCTCGTCCACCCATCTAAGCAATAAAAAAAAGGTGCCGTTTATAAAAATGTTCAAGGGCATCCACCATGTTAATAGTAGGTTAAGTAGTGTACATAATTGTTTAATGTATATTTTGAGTAAAATTATTTCCTTAAATTATAAGTTAGGATTGGTTTTCGCTATCGTGTTGTTTTTTGGATAGTTGTAACCATGTGTACAAACCCAGCACATTTGTCTCGGTTAGTCGTGCGCACGTGGTTTATGTTGCAAGCCAGATTTTGTTTTTTTTTTACTTGTTATTTTTTGTGTATATTTTTAGCTTGTAATGTGTATTGTGTGCCTAATAAATAAATATAGTTCATGAGTAAATCGTCCAAAAATACTTTATACATATATCTAGTCAAACAGCTTTCGGGTTGTTAATTTCCTAAGTCAGTATGGGTGTTCGCGCTATTTCGTTTAAGAGAATTACAAAAAATGGAATTATTAACTGAAATCATCGCTCAGTTCGTGTAACTTACCTCAACGGTGGTTTGAAAATTATTTTCGTGGGCCATTAGTAATTCTCCTAGAACATCTTGAGAAATTTCCGGGAACAAGTTGTAAAGTTTTTCTCTTGTCATCTTAGCGGCCAAGTCTTGTGGTTCTTTTTTCTTCCATTTCGCCACATCTTTTTGATACAATGATACTGCAAGATCCATATCCATAATTTCTTTGAAATCCGGCACAACTGGTTCCCTGCCCTCCTGTATAAACTCCAATTCTTTTGAAGCCAGTTGCCTGTAAATTTTTTATTAAATTGTTTCAGGCGAGTTCAGAATTTTAAAACACGAAATGAGAACCATCATTTTTATTTGAAGATTAATAAAATGGTATCAATTCAGTGGCCAAATTCAGTTTCTCTTAACCTATTACTACAATGTTAATGCAGAGTGTACTCTAAAAATTTCCTGTGCAAAATAAGCGCCTATCGCGTCTTCAATTCTTGGATATATAAAAATAAAATTATAGAAATCCATTGCAAGAGGGAATTATTGGCTTTTATGAAAGTTACGAGATGTCAAAACTGTATGCTTATATTTAATATGAATTAAAATTAACGAATGTGATTAGGCCGTTAAGTGCTTGTAAATGTATACAATGTATGCGTTGAATTTCCTCCCCGGCATACTATGAGCGATTCTAGCCTCCTATGTTTATAAGGACATGAACAAATTTATTTCAAGGCGGCTTAGAGTAACTATTTCAGTCTTTGTACAGTTCTTTCAAAGAACACTTTATTTGTGTCAATGTATGTTATAATTATATTTTTACAACATTTAATATGTACAGACAAATTATGATTTCAGTGATATTATGATTATTGGAACCATCTGTCCATCATCATACCTAAGCGCTTTAAATAAGTTAATGAAATAAGCACCTTGATGAAAATTTTACTAGTACATAGATATGAAATCATTTTGGAAGAATGCATATTAAACCTTCCTGCGAGATGTAATCAATAAAAATACTTCATTTACAGCACATTAAACAGACCTTATTCAAGAAATATAATGTTTTCAGTTTGCATCAATTCACGATGCTCCACTTACCTAGCTAGCTCCGCATCTTGTTTCAACATTAAGCAAGCCTGATCAGATTGCTGGTCTAATTGATAAGTTAAAGACTCTACCCATAAGGCGTTTATTTCATTCATTAAAGACATCGGCATACTCGCAACCGGTAGAATGTTTTCCGGATACTGCATTTGTTTTCTATCAAACAGTTCGTCTAAGATTTGAATTAAGCCCTTGCTTAAGTCAACAGTTACATATGTTTCAGAAACCGCTTCGCTATTTGTGTCATCATCACTAATAGAAGATACTTCATTCTCGTTAGATTTAGATTCTAGCTCAGTTGCGGTAGCAGCTGTATTTGAATAATTATTCCCAAGACCGGATGTACTAGGCACAGCCAATAAATCATCATTTGTAGAGTATTCACCACGTCGCAATTGTCTTATTCTCAGAAAATGAGGAGAATAATGTTCTTCTGAAATTTTCACACTTTTTTCTATCTCTTTTTTTAACTGCAATACCGTTTCTGACAAAGAAACTTCTTGTTTCGGACGTTTTTGTTGTAATGGCCGTATTTCTTTGGTTTCATCATTGCTTTCAGGTGCTGTGGAATTCAGTTCAATGGCTTGTGCTCTATCTGGAATTATATTATAAGCAGCTAAACAATCACATTCGTCGGCTATATCTTCTTCTGCATCAGAAGTATCTTGTGCATCACTTTCATCGTAAAGTTTACTCGCCATTCCATCAAATACAATGTCAACTGCCCAATTAACATCACCGCAGCATTTATCGAAAACATCGCGCAAATCAGCTCTGCTTATGTTTTTGAATAACTTCCTGAATGCAACAAAATGCTTTTCTTCATTTTTACACCTGAAAGAATCTGTCATTACTTGCTCATTGGTCATGGTGCTTTTATCTAACATACGCTGGTCTGGAATTTTTTCTTTTCTCGTCGTAGTATAAGAACTATTAATATCTCTTGCTACTGCCGAAATTATTTTGTAGCTGTTTTTACATGGGTCTGTATCGCCTATTTCCACGCAAGTGGTGCTAGTTTTCTTTTCAGTAGGAATAGGCTTATCATTATTTTGGATTGTTTCGGTTTCATCATGCCATGGTGACATGTACATGGAAATCCGACTCCAATCTTCACATTTTTTGACAGATTCCATTAATTTATTAGATTTTGCTTCCACAGAATTTCGTGGAGGTTTAGGGGCAGTTTCGACAGCTGGTAAATTATCATTACTATTATTATTTTTAGTACCGTCCTCCCACATTTCTCCATTTTCCCATTCTTGTTCCACTTCTTCTATCTCTTTTAAGCATTTCTCAGCCTCCTTTAGTTGATTTTGGTTTACTGCTTTATCATGTAATATTATTGAATTTTTTTCTTCAGTAGTTTGTGTATTTTCTTTTTCTAATTCGTCCATTTGGTTGTGGCAAGATGATTTTTGTTCATTATTTTCATTAGCAAAATCATTTTTTGCACTAGAGTACGATGTACATTCCATTTTATCATCACTGATCTCCTTCATTGGTTGAGATGAGTGACTGCAGTTTTCACCGGAGTTACTTATATGTTTATTCTGATTTTCTCGAGCATTTGAGTGAGCTTGTTGATCACAGTTAGCCTGTGTCCACGAAGAATTTTCACCTGCATTTGTTACGACGTTAGTTTCATTTAATACAGGAGGTATTTTTCTCAAAACTGGAGGCGTTAAGTTGATGGGATATGATGCGTTGCTAAACTTTAAGGCCATATCTGTGGTCACATCTCTTTCATATCTATCCAACATTTTTTTAATAGAGGTAAAAGGAACGTGGTGTGTGTTCTTTTTAAACAACAAGTTTGTATTCCACTTCCATGGAGTATTTGGTTCTACGATTTCTATAATGTATCCAAATTGTACACCATAGTAAACAGGAAAATTCATTTCCCACATTTCAGTGTGAGTGTTATCTACTATAATAGGACTCAATCCTTTATTTAATGCAAAGTAGATTCTCCGACTATTCCACTCATGCGCAGCAGATATTTTATTTTTATCAAAAAAATATTTGCCCCGTACTATGAAAAAATCATCAGCACTAAATATGTGGTTGTGAAAGTTATTTGGATCTGATCCCATTATGATTTCTATAATTTTTCTGGCTAAATATGATTTACCGCTACCTGGCAGGCCTCTCATAATAACCATTATTCTAGCACCATTATTATGGTGCATGATAATTTGACGAATTTGGTCTGTCCAAAAATTCATTTGGTTCATTATTTGTCGATCTGGCTTTGGCATTTGTTTAGATTGTGTTTGAGCAGTTTGAGCTGCAGATACATAAGACATGGGGACTTCATCTACACTTGTTCTTTGATTAATAGTGACCGACAATTCAGGAGGCTTTTCGTTGTTCATCGATGTTGCTATATCCAAACTAGCATAATCGTCAACTTCTTGCATTTCAGCTGATTTTGTTTTGGTTGAATTAGAATCACTAGTTATACTCATAATTGCGTCCACTGACAAATCAACTGAAAATAAAGAATTTTCAATTACAATATCACATATTGTTAGCTCTTTTGTTTGATAATTTAGTTTTCTATTTTATTTTGGTTTCTAATTGAGCTGATAAGCGAACGGGCAATGGTGTTAGGTCATACACAGCACGTAAATTCAGAGAAACGTGTAATTATCGAATTTGAGATTCGTCCATGGCTCAAGGCTCCATGGAGACAATCAAGTTGGGGTATTTAGAGGCTCTGCCATATACTCAATAACCTGCTGGAGCTGATTGGCCAAACATTGTACAAGATAATTCTTAGGTGCGCAACTAAATTCTTGCTGTTCGATGATGGCAGCAGAAATAAGTGCGGGTCGATTTTTAGAGACCTAAAACATCGTGAACCAAGTTTAGATATATGATAAACAAATCATTTTGTTAATGTTTTTATTGGCCTTATAGGTAGAGGGGCTCATACGGCCTACATGATGGTGAATGGTTACCGTCGCACATGGACGGCAGCACAGAGGCACAGTCAAGCCGCTGCCTACTACTGCGTACTCTCCGTAAGCGTCGTTCAAAGGACATAGGTATCATAGCGCTCGGAAAACGCCAGACGACCTACCAGGACGAGAGAACGATGTGGCATCACGGATAAGACAGTGATCAAACGATCCTAGTGGAGCGTCGACCATCACACTGTTTCCGGCTGAATAAGTGGTCAGCAGAAGGTTCAACATAGAAGGCATGTGCCCAATATCTAGGTCACAAGTGTTTTAAACGGCGAGTTTTAAATTCTGTTTTAAATTTTGAGAACCATTTTTTCCGTCGCTTCAAAGATGGTGATTTCGATGTTCACGAACGTCAGCGTAAAGGAAAGTGAAAATCTTCGAAAACGGCGACTTTTAGGCATGGCTAGATCCGATTATTGTTTGTCTCGATCGATGGCACATACTGACACCACAGAATAGCTTAATTCGTTAATAGCCTCCAAAGACGATCACTTCTATTGTCAAGGTATTCGTAATCTCCAAGATAGATCGGAAAAAGTCGTGGCTAGTTGCATTTTCATCAAAAAACAGCGAAAACTTAGTTGCGGACCTTAGACTATCTATTATGGTATTATATTAAACTTAATTAAAAAGCGACATCCTATTTACGCTCTCAAACTAATAATTAAATGACATGTTCATAAATAATAAGGAAATAATTTACCGCCAAATTTAATCAACCTAATAATTAAAAATATATTTTAAACAGTTCGGAACTGAGGATTTCGCAATCTTTGCAATATAACATAATATAATCGCTTAAACGATATTATTCTGTCTATAAAACATCAATATTATTTAATTAATAATATTATTTAATTCAAATAACATCAATATTATTTAATTATAAATACCTATTTAATTTAAGTGGTATTGTCAAAGTGTGTTGCACTGTTATTTTTAAGGTGGGCAACATAGAGAAATTTGGTTCAAAATTCATTTATCAATTAAATATGAATTATCATGTGTCAATTGGAACAATAATTGTTGGCCAATGTTGGAAAATATGCTTATATTTTTTTCAATACAATTTCTTATACTATACAATTCTATGTCCTTTTATTTAACAAAAATTAAACTAGAAACACCTTACATAGACAGCGTGCAGAATAAAAGTAATATTTTAAAATGATTTGATCTTTACACTGTACATTTTTTGGATTTGAACTTATTAGACTTCCTCCTTGCATCATATTCCTGAGTGCTGAGGGTTTGTGACCTTTACGGAGCACTTTTGTTTAGACTATGTTCCTCCATTCATCCCTGTCCTCCTATCCTATCCAGTGGATAACGATATTGATGTTTGAGTCCAATGTCGTCTTAATTTGATCAGACCACCGCATGGAACTATACTCCTTTGTCCTATTAGTTTTATTCAATATTAATTAAATTTTTCAATATAAATCAAACATGTATTGCTCATCTCAATTGATCAAATAGGAGATAAAGAAGAAGTTATTTTAGTTTTATTATTTTAATTAAGTACTAGTCAAATATGACTACTCACTAATTGTATAAAAAGACGGATTATCTTAGAACAACTTGTGTTATGTTGATGGCAGGGTTCATCCATATTATCTGGAACCGCTGCGTTCATCGACAGTGCGTTTCCAAAGATCTTTTTTGCCACGTACCATTCGGCTTTGGAATAAACTCCCCTCCACGGTGTTTTCCGAGCGCTATGATATGTCCTTTTTCAAACGTGGCTTGTGGAGAGTACTTTATGGTAGGCAGCGGCTTGGCTCTGCCCCTGGCATTGCTGACATCCATGAGCGACGGTAACCACTTACCATCAGGTGGGCCGTATACTCGTCTGCCTACAAAGGCAATAAAAAAAAACTATGAAATATAATGTAAATCTAGTTTTATTACAATAGTATCGAAACACAGATACTAATTCTACAGGTAAAAATATTTTCATGACTGGTAGTAGGGAGTCTTGTGAGACATATTAGGACATACAGCACCCTTCCTATTTCTATAGCCAAGTAATTATGTGTTCTGTTTTGAATGGTGAGAAAACCATTAACCATACTAAAACATAAACCTCATGTCTGAGGTGGTATTGTCTTGTCTTCATCATCCGTTCTCATGTTTCTATGCTATGGTAACCTAATATCACTTAACCTTTTACAGAGATTGCCTTCATTTAAAATAATAGTTATTACCGATGCAGCATTTTTCTTTTAAGATTTTTTGCCTTCAAAGGCAGACTAGTGTAAAGCATTCGGAAGTCTTAAGTGGTCAACAGGATAAAACACCTGGTGCATTCGTATCGAGCGAAGCAGCTATGCCAGTGCTCGAGCATGTAAGCAGCTACTCATCTTAGTAGCAAAATACATATTAAGGAAGTACTTATACAATGAATAAATAGGATGATATAATAAAAAGCAAACCTGTAAAAACTGTAATTGACGTAATTACTGGTCCTAAATCATTCTATAAATTTGCACTGGTAGGTACCACCATCCAGCCTAGTGCAGAGAAACAATAATATGTTCTGATTTAAAGGATGGGGTAGCCATTAAATTACACAATGGAAGCATAGACCTCATGTCTCAAGGTAGGAGGTGACATTCACTTTGTGATCTCTATGAGCTCCAGTAACCACTTGACAATAAGTGTGCCATCTATGCAATTAATTAAAAAAAAATACAATTTCTTTTCATTTCAAATGTTAAAATAAAATTAGAACCTGAACAATAATGATTAAATTGTTATTTGAAAACTTTTGAATAACACATCATATAAATCTGTAAGTGTCCACATGCATGTATAAACGCATTGCAAATGAAAATTTTTAGTAACATATCATCTAAATCTCATAAAATGTCAACTATAAGCATTGCAAATGTTATACAACAAGCTCTCTCTCGTCTAGATTAAATCCGGAGGGTGGATACACCTGACAGGGGACCACCCCTACATGCCTCCACCTAACAGAAGGGTGAGGTGTTTCGCTAGATTCAAGATCAATCAATCTGTTTACATGTTTTCTCAATCATAATTATTTTGATTAAATAGCTAATTCAACTGTCTCCAAACAATTTCATTTCTTTTTATCCCAGCAACAGCAGTTTAAATGTAATTTCAATTTTGTTTGAACAATTTTACAGTACGAAAATGGCAGGGTGGTAGGAGGGGTTGTTGGGGTGGAAGGAGATATACTCTGTTGTTATAATTAGATCTCCCATCATCCTTTTGGGTGATTTGTGGAGTGGGAAACCACCTCTATCCCAGGCACTAGTCACTTCTCTTTTAAATGACTCCCATTTCGTTTTTGTGTTTTATTTATTTTACTATTCAGATTATTATTATTTTTCCTCCAATAACATCTATTACCATTATGTTAGAAGAGGGTAATAGATTTCAGTATGAATTACTGTCTTTTCACAAATTACATCAATTTAATTCCCAAATTAAGGAATACTATTATGCTTTAGGAAGAAATAGAATACATTCTTAACATTTTGTCTGAGTTTTTAGTGTCATTATATACAGAAATGGAATGAAAACAAAATTAATATATATTCATAAACATTATTTTACAAAAATTATAATACCTAAGTTTATGTTAAAAACTATTTTATTTAATAAAATTGCAAATGCTTATTTTTCTACTTTATTTTGGACCAATAAATAAAAACAATACAAGTTAACCAACTAATTGTTAATGTCCACCACTAAAAAACAAAATAAAAAGCAGTAATTCAACACAACAAAAAATTTGCTACGCAATCAATCACTACGTTAATGAGTGTTGCTATGGAAACTAATCCCTTAAACTGGGTTCCCAGAATGCGTTGTTATTGACAACAGCCAGGGACCATGCATCTATTGATAGCTTTATTTATGTTTGCAATCAGAGGGTGGAAAATCAATACCGCGATTACCTGGGGATGGGGTAGCGTTTGTGCAATTACTAAAGGACCTAAGTACCTGGTATGTACATGGTACATTTAATAACATAAAATATCAGTTACTTACGATTGCCGCAGCAGCTTTCAGCAATAGTTACAATCACATCATTACTCACAATGTTTCCAAACATATTCGTTAAAACATCAATTGCGTTTACTATATTTTCATCACTGTTCCCTTGGTCCTCCATTGTGACTTCTAAAGTGTAACAACTCACACTGGACTGGACATTAAATAATATAAAATGAAATTATTTACCTTGATAAATATGAACACGTTTATTTAATAACAAAGACTAGTAAACAAATTTGTTTAAGCATAAAGATGAAATCCATAAACCTGCTGTCCATTGTCCGACTATTGCGAATTGAATTTATTTTGACACCACACCACAGATAAATTTAGACATATTGACACTGGCAACTGTCAATTAACAGTAGTAGTAGTAGTAGTTATATTTTTCCAACTGTGAAGGCAAAAGTATCATACCATACACCTTAATCGTTTATATTTTTTTTATGAAAAATGATAATATGAAGTGAAATGAAATGAAGATGATTAATTTGTAACATTAATCAATTGGCACGAAATTAAATGAAATAAGATGAGATGATATGGGATCCACTGAAAAAATCTCAGTAAATGATCACCATTTTTCTGAGATTATATTATTTCATGCTATATCATCTCATTTCATTTCATCCCGGTTGATTAATGTTATAAATCAATCGTTTTCATTTCATTTCATTTCACTCCATATTATAATTTTTCATAAAAATAAGAATATAAATTAAAATAAGACATGACCTAAAGATCTTAGTTACCCGGACATAAATTCCCATAAATAATTTGGCGGGAACGCGAGGAGTGAAGTTGTGTGATTTGTTTTATTTTGTCTATTTAGTGTTTCTTCAGGTTTAAATGTGTATTAACGGTGGCTTATTAACTGTTTAATATCTGTGAAAGCGCACAAATGTGGGAAAATGAAACAAAGCCGCTGAACGTAACTTCTCGGGATCCTCCAAAAAGTCCACTTCAAAAGTCTTAGTGAATGACCACCATTTTACTGAGATTTGAAATATAATCCCATATCATTTCATCTCGTTTCATTTCATTTCGTTTTCATTGTATTTCATTTCGTTTTCATCTCATTTCATTTCTATCATTTTTCATATTAAACAAAAGTTTTCATTAAATTAAAATAAGACTTAACCTATAGGTCTTAGTTACAAAATCCCTTAAAAATATGCATAATAATATGGCTACTATAATGATCACAGATGAAACTTAAACTTTTTGGCGGGAACGCGAGGAGTGAAGTTGTGTGATTTGTTTTATTTTGTCTATTTAGTGTTTCTTCAAGTTTAAATGTGTAATAACGGTGGTTTATTAACTGTTTAATTGTTGAGATATAGGACTAGCTGCGTGTCGCCGCACTAGTAATGTTGACTCGTTACCATGGATACATTCACTACTTTATAAGATTGTGTCGTGTAAATAAAATATAATTGATGATAATAAAAGAGTCTGCTTATTCTTCCATACAAAATTTTAACATGGTAGCAAACCACGTGTGCAGTAAGTAAATAAAAATATATTGGGTTGCGATCCACTAGAAATAATATCGGCGAAAATTATATAAAAAAAGAAAGATGACAACTGCGGGGTATCTTCTGCCGATTTTGACTGAAAATTTAAATTTTAGTCATTGGAAATTTAGATTGAAATTACTGCTGGAAGAAAAGCAATTAAGCAATGTATTTTTAAAAGAGAAACCGACGGATAAAGATTACTCACGAGCAAAATCAATTTTGGTACAATGTCTGAGCGACAAATATATTGACATCGTAAAAAATGCGAATACGACCAAAGAAATGTTAACGTCATTGGAGGCCATATTTGAACGAAAAACAGTCTGTAACAAATTTTATTTAAAACGGAAACTCATAACAATGCGCTATGAAAATGAAAGCAACTTACAGCAATATTTCCTAAAATTTGAAGGAATTCTTAGCGAATTAGCGGCAATCAACGTAAACGTCGAAGTAGAAGACCAAATTTGCTATCTACTGTCTTCTCTACCAAAGATATACGATCAAGTAATTACATCAATTGAGACTATGGCTTCCGAGAAACAGCTGAATCTAGAATTTGTTAAAGCAAGACTACTCGATATGGAGACAAAGTTAAAAATGGACAAAAATAGTGAAAGTTATGAGAATAATGCCTTCATCACGTGCCACTTCTGCGGAAAACGTGGACACAAATCATTCGAATGCCGAGGATCAGGACGAGGACAAGGGCCGAGTAGAAGACAGTCATTGACACGAGGACGGAGCTATCCAAGATCGCGTGGACGCTCATTTAGAGGAAATTCAAGTTCACGACATACGTCAACGTATCAACATACTTCAGCAACAGGCAGAGACAACAAAGAAATAGGTTTCATTGCTAGCGATATTATTGCTAATGTGGGTGAATGTGGTAACATAGAATTAATTATAGACTCGGGATGTACGGAGCATTTAATAAATGAAAAATATGAAAATTATATGACGAATATTACGTACTTAGATAAACATGTCAAAATATTCGTAGCTAACGGCCAATGTATTACAACTAGTAAAAGAGGTAAACTTAAAGTAAAATATCAAAATACTACGATTAATATTGATGCTTTAATTGTGAAAGATGTTTCATACAATTTATTATCAGTAAAAAAGATTGTCGAGGCAGGTTTTAACATAAACTTTAATAAATACAATGTTAAAATATTTAATAAAAATACATTTTTATGCGGCACCGTGCAAGGAAAATTGTATAAGCTACAAGCCGAATTATGTAAGTCCGAAGTTTGTAATGTTACTGATGCGGCAGATCTATGGCACAAACGTTTAGGTCACTTAAATAGGAAAAGCCTTAATATACTAAAATTACCTGTATCTGATAGAATTTGCAGTCCCTGTATGGAGGGCAAAGCCACCCGAAGCCCATTCACGCCTATCCCAAAGCCTAGAACGAAAATGACAGCCGAGATGCTTCACACAGACATAGCAGGACCGATCAGACATCAAGGACCTAATGGTGAAAAATATTTTATGACAATTATAGACGATTTCTCTCATTTTTGCGTAGTGTATCCCCTGAAGAGCAAATCTGAAGCAACAGAACGACTGATGAACTATGTATTAAGAATTGAAAACGAAACGGGGAATAAAGTAAAAAGAATTAGATGCGATAATGGTGGAGAGTACACTGCTAATAGTTTGAATTTTTTTTGCATAAATAGAGGTATTAGTTTAGAATACACATTACCGTACACGCCACAACTTAATGGCATATCAGAACGGATGAACCTCACATTATGCGACAAAACAAGGACTCTATTAGCGGAAACCAATTTGCCAAAACATCTGTGGTGCGAAGCGATACAATGTGCAGTTTACCAATTAAACAGATCGCCATCATGGGCCATAAACTTCAAGACACCCAGCGAAATATTTTTTGGTAAAAACGACCTATCGAGGTTGAGAGTATTTGGTTCCAAAGCTTGGGCTACTATAGTACTCAAACCGGACAAGTTAGCCAAGAGAGCAAAAGAAACAAGAATGGTAGGTTATGGAACTGTTGGTTACAGATTATGGGATCCAGAAGAAGATAAGATAGTTATTTCCAGAGATGTAAGATTTGATGAAAGCGACATTAAATTCAAAAATAACGAAGAAGTAAAACAAGTAAGATATATTCAAGACAAAGAAGAAGAAATCAATAAAGAAAAGCAAGATATTGTAGAACAGGAAGATGAATTTAAAGATGCAGAAATGAACACTGATCAAATTGAAGAAGCAATAATCAGACCCAAAAGAACGATAAATCCTCCTGCTTATCTTAAAGATTACGAGACGAATATAGAAAACATAAATGAAACTAACATTGTTATATGTTTGAGTGCAAATGCACCAGAAACTTTCGAAGAAGCTATAAAAGAACCAGAATGGAAAAACACAATCAATAAAGAACTAGATGCACTCCAAAGACTACAAACGTGGGAAGAACAAGAAATAACCGATGGAAGAAAGCTCATAGATACAAAATGGATATTTAAACAAAAAGAAGATGGAACAAAAAAGGCAAGACTGGTAGCTAGAGGCTTCCAACAAAAGAAAAAAGATATTTTTGACAGCGTTTATGCACCCGTTGCTAGACATTCAACCATAAGAATGATCTTATCAAAAGCTGTACAAGATGATTTAAAGATTATTCAACTAGACATTCCCACTGCATTCCTAAATGGAAAATTAAAGTCTGATGTATTTATCAAAATACCCCAAGGATTAGAAATAAAAAATAATAATACAGCATTAAAACTAAAGAGAGCATTGTATGGATTGATTGAATCACCAAAATGTTGGAATGAAACACTTGACGAATTTGCGAAAGCTAACGGATTCCAAAGATCAGAATATGATTACTGTTTGTACTACAAAGAAGATTGCTGGATGCTGATTTACGTGGACGATACCTAATCATTGGAAACGGGGAAGATATTATTTAAAGCACTTAAGGAGAAGTTTAACGCAAAATATATGGGCGAAATGAAGAACTTTCTCGGAATGGAAGTTAAAAGAAATAAAGATACATTAGAACTGAAACAAACTAAAATGATTGAAAAGATATTGACTAAATTCAAAATGGATGAATGTAACGGAATTAAAACTCCCATGGAAAGAAATTACAATATAGAAATAAAGGACAATACAGAAGTTTTGGACGTACCGTATCGAGAACTAATAGGAAGTCTAATTTATCTTACTGTAACAACAAGACGGGATTTAACATTTGCAGTGTCATATCTGAGCAGATTTTTAAATAAACCGAACGAAGAATTATGGAAAGCTGGAAAAAGAGTAGTACGTTATTTGAAAGAAACAAAAGAAAAAGGATTATTATTTAAAAAGACAAATGACAATAATTTATACGGATTTTCTGATGCCGATTGGGCTGGAGATAGAAGCGACAGAAAAAGTGTTAGCGGCGGTATTACAAGGGCAAAACCCCATTGCTTGGTTTTCAAAGAAGCAACAATGCGTAACTTTATCGTCTGCCGAAAGTGAGTACGTAGCTGCCGCATCATTAGCACAGGAAATTGTTAATTTAAAAGGCATATGTAGCACCTAGGTTATGATGTAAATGCCGTGCTATTTGTTGACAACAAAAGTGCGATATCAATGGCCAAGAACTACGAGAACTCTATCTATCTATCTCTTAGGTTTATGGCGTTTCCTTTTAGATTTCGCCAATGTCAAGTGTATATAATACTCTGCTTTCTATAGCGGGCTTCGTGAACGAGCAAGGTCACAGATATTCACTAAGAATTAAGTGAGTAGCTAAGAATGTTTGATGACAGGATCTCTGTTGATTTACCTAAAACAAATAAGACGCACACAATATATATACAGGGGTTAGTTCGATAAAAGACAGACAAACTACAGCTTAATGTTATTTTGGTTAATGAATGAACTAAGAATATAAACGAAAGGAGAGTTGACAAGGGAAAGAAGAGATTTGAGATCAATGGGGCGAGGAATATCAGGAGGAAGGAGATCATAGAGGGAGGAAGATAGACGAGGACAACTGAAAAACATGTGATTTGGAGAGCCTTCGTCAAGACCACATTCGCAAATAGAACTATCCCTGATATGAAGTTTAGCCAGGTGGACGGGGGTACACGTATGGCCTAGCCTTAATCTACAGATCGTACTTGTAACGCGTTTATGTAAATCTTTGAAGTTGCAGAACCAAGGTCGGGGAGGAATAAAGCCTTGAATATCAGCGTAGTGTTTACCTTTATAAAAACTAGTCTTTTGCCAGCAAGAATTCCAAGAAGAAAGCAATCGTTGTTTAGCTATTGGGATTAAATCATTAGAATAAATTCTGTAATGATCCATACAGCCAGTTGTTGTGGCATCTTTGGCACAAAGATCTGCAGTTTCATTACCTAAAATGCCACTGTGGCCAGGCAACCAAGCAAGGACAACTTCAATGTTTTTAGAATGGCAGCTGAAAAGTAAATTTTTAATTTTAAGTATGTAAGGTAATTTAGATTTAGATTTAAATTGGTTAGCAACGATAGCCTGTAAACAACTCTTAGAATCAGTAAGAATAACAGATTTATTTAGTTTATGGGACTCAATGAATGATAGTGCTTCCAGAATAGCTATGGACTCACCAGAGAAGACTGAAGCTTGAGGGGGGCATTTAAAATTGAGAATCATATTGTATTTGGGAATCCAGACAGCGGAGCCAACACAACCCTGGTCTGACAACTTAGAAGCATCAGTGTAAATGATGAGCCAATCGGGCCAATGCTTGGCAATGTATCTATTTAACTGGGAATTTGCAGAATTACATTTTTTTTCTATGCCGAGATCTAAAAGAACTTGAGGCTGAAAGATAAGAGCCTTAAAAGAGATGTCGAAAAGAGGAAATTTTTGATACTGAAATACAGGACAAGGAAGGCGGAGATAGCTGACAAAACTATTGAAAAGGCAGGGATAATCCTTGTGGTACCAATATTTATTAGAAGAGATAAAATCAGAAAGGATATGAAGTTTAGAGATAAGAGGATGATAAGGGGATTGAATGACTTTAGAAAGGAACCGGTCAGATAAGTATTGTCTTCTAAGGAATAAGGGAGCATCGCCGCATTCTACCTGAAGAGCATTAATAGGTGACGATTTCATAGCTCCACAGATTAATCTCAGACATTTAGATTGAAGTTTGTCAAGGGAACTCATAGCAGATTTGTTACAAGGTTCCAGAAGGAAAGTGCCATAGTCTAAGTGACTACGTACTAAGGCGTTATACATAAGTTTTTGAGTATAGGGGTGACAGCCCCACCAGACACCAGATAAGGAACGCAAAATGTTAATATTTTTTTCACATTTTTTAACAATATGATTAATATGATGGACACCAGTTAATCTAGAATCTAATACAACACCAAGAAATTTCACATTGTCTACAACCGAAAAATTATGTTGATCATAAGATATTGAAACGTTAGGACAAGATCTGGACCGAGAGAAAACAACCACTTTGCTTTTAGGAATAGATAGGGACAGACCGTGGTCTGAGAGCCAGTCTTGGAGATAGCCTATACCTGAATTTAGGCGAGAAGAGGCCTCATCAATATTCTTAGAAGAAACATAGAGTGCGAGATCATCAGCATATTGTAGAACTTGACAAAAGGAATTAACCGAAAGCTCTAAATCGTACGTATAAATACTGTAAAGTAACGGGCTGAGGACTGACCCTTGGGGGAGCCCCTTCCACAGCTGTCTGGGAGAGGAAGAATAATTTGGAGCACGAATATATACGAATCTAGGAGACAGGAGATTAAAAATTATGTTTACAATCTTCACAGGAATACTCAGCTGGAGCATTTTCTGCCTGAGCACTGGAAGAAGAACATTGTCATACGCAGATGATATGTCCAGAAAAACACCTACTAAAGACTCATTTTTAGAGAAGGAAATACGAACGTCTGTTAGAAATATGCTTAAACTATCCATAGTACTAAAACCTTTTCGGAATCCAAACTGAGATTTAGCTAATATGTTTCTATTTTCCACAATCCATTCCAAACGATTCTTGATTAAATGTTCCAATATCTTAGCCATTGTACAGGACAAAGCGATTGGCCGATAGCTAGAAGGGTCAGAGCTGGGCTTTCCAAGTTTTAAAATAGGGATGATAATCTGAGTCCTCCATTCGTCAGGTGGAGTTCCAGATAAAAAGATATTATTAAGAATGGAAAGGAATACCCGTTTTACAGAGTTACTGCTTTTGGAAATAAAAGAGTATGGAATCCCGTCAATTCCTGGGGATGAATCACTTAAACCCTCCAAGACAGCTGAAAGTTCCTCCCAAGAAAAAGGAGACTCAAAATCATCAGTAGAATTAGGAGGAAAAAGCGGAGGGAAAGGTTTCTTCCAAGCAAGGTACAGAGGGAGGAGCTAACCTACAAGAAAAATGTTCAATCCAGTCAGAAGGATCGTTAGATGAGATGACAAGAGCAGGAACAGAGCAGCGATATCGTCTCATATTCTTCCAGACTTTAGAAGGGGGAGTAATAGGAGAAAGCTCCTCGCAAAAACGCAACCAACCAAATCTTTTCTTTTCTGATAAAAGCCTTACAGTCTTGGCAGCAATTCTCTGGTAAGAGATGAAATTTTCCGAGCTCATCGCAACCGAATAAGCATTCTCTGCCTCTGATCTGCTCTGGCAAGCTTGAGTGCACTCCGAATCCCACCACGGAGGAGAAGGGATTTTACATCTAACAGTGTTTTTGAGAGGTATAGAATTAGCAGCAGAAGAAAGAAGAGCGTTTCTGAAAATTAGGTAAGAAGAAAGGACATTGACAGGGTTAATCAAAGGAATATTCATTATCTCTTGATCTAAATGAGATCTGAATTGAGACCAATCAGCTCTGTGAATATTAAATTTTAAGAGAGGTGGAAGGGAAGCAGTAGGAATAGAATGAAGGGAATCAGGAATTGACAGAATGATAGTAAAGTGATCACTACCGTGAGTGGAAGAAAGGACAGACCAGGAGAGGCTAGAAGCCAAGGAAGGAGAAGTTAAGGAAAGGTCCACAGCAGTCTTTGGATTCTGAGATGAAGGAACTCTGCGAGTAGGGGACCCGTCATTCAGTAAACACAAATCTAGTTCATCACAGAGATCAAGAAAAGGAAAAGAAATAGAATCACAGTAATAACAACCCCAAGATGTATGGTGAATATTAAAATCACCAAGAATAAGGATAGGTGGAGGAAGACTTGTAATAATAGTTTTTAATTCAGAGAGAATAGCTAAGTTAGGTTCAGGGATGTAGATGGAGAGGAAAGAAATATTATTAGCTCTAACAGCAACAGCAAAAATGCTATTACTGTGGGAAGGAAGGGAGAGTTGTTTAAATATCACATTTCTGGATACTAAAATAGCAGAGCCAGCATAACCATCTGATCTATCGTCCCGGAGACATGAGAAACCCGGGATCCTAAAGTTGGATCCAGGCTTAAGCCATGTCTCCTGGACAGCAAAGATAGAAGGTTTGTATTTGTTAATAAGAGTGATGATATCATTCTTCTTGTGACGAATGCTGTGACAATTCCATTGTAGGAATTTGGGCATTTTTAATAATTTTATTAAGCTCAGTAAGTTTAGACATGACATTGTTCGGTAGTTCAAAGTCCCCAAAACGGGAAAATATATTCAAAATTGTAGACAGTAAGAGTTCCAGGAGATTGTCATTGGGAGATACATCATCTGAAGGATAGGCACTCCCATTAGGGAGACTAGAAGGGGGAGTAATAACGATTGCTTGATGAGCTTGCCTATCATAACCTGGACTGGATGCCGGAGCTGGGGGGGATTTTTGTGTACAGTAAGTGCGACGGTACGAGACTGAATTGGATATGGCTTGGGTGTGTGGAGAAGGTTGGGTTAGGGTTTGGGAAGATTGAGTGGGAAAAAGGGGGGGAGGCGTACGAGAAATGTCTGCAAAAGATCTTCTAACTTGTGGGAACCTGATTGCTGCTTCGTTGTATGAAATGTTCTCTTGTGACATCACCAGTTTGATAGATTTCTGTCTAGAATACTCAGGGCAAGATGTATCTATGGCTTTATGGTTACCAGAGCAAAACAAACAGGTAGGTATCGGAGATAAACTATTACATTCAATGCCAGAGTGAGATTTCGCACAGATAAAACAACGCGCATTTGACCGGCATTGCGTAGCAACATGTCCAAATCTGCAGCAATTATTACATTGAATAGTTGGTAAAATATATGTCTGAACTGGGAGGGAATTGAAAAAGCAGTAAACCCTATCAGGAAGCTTTTGGCCAATAAATGTAAGGACAACTGTCGGAGTAGGAGTCCAAATAGGAGTGTTGTTTTCAAATGATTTTTTATTGAGTCGTCGGGCTCTGATGACACGTCCAAAACCATCAGGAACTTCAATGGAAGAAACTAATTCTTCTAAGGTCCACTCTACGGGAACGCCTCTTACAATACCCATGCGAGTCACATTATAAGAAGGTATAACGGCATTGTATTTGGCTGCGGCAAGACCTGGGTGATCTAGGAAGGAATTTGCGGCAACAGCAGTTTTAAATTGGACTGAGACTCGGTTTCGGCCGATACGTTTAACACCATCTTTAGCAACGTCCTTGATATTGTTGTGATGTAAAAAGTGACCGAACTTAATTGGGCGAAGCGAAGAACTAGACGAAATCTCACAATCTTTACTTACGTGGATTAAAAAGGGAGCAACATCCTGATCCAAATACCGTTTTCTGTTGCCCTCAAACTCTGGTAGAGTGTATACAGACTGAACAGATCCGATAACTTGCGCGACTGTATTTTTTTTTTGAGGTAAAGAATAATCAGAATTTGGGGGAGTTTGTCTTTTTCTTGAAGGATGTAGTGACTCCGTGTCCATTGGGATTGGAGAGTTAGATGGGTCAAGGATATAACCTCCCCCGGGATCGGGGGGGTCGACGCCGTTCATAATTACACTATTTACACTAAACTACTATATTATAATACTTACAAATAAGACAACACACTTATATAAACACAAAACTAATAATTAGTTAATCAACAAGGAATGGAACCCAATAAAACACCCGAGAATTATATAAATAACCAAAACACTTGCTTCGATCACTCAACCACCCTGAATCTCGATTAATGAATCTACGAGAACTCTAAGCGTACAAAACACATTGACATACGGTTTCATTATATAAAAGACTTGGTTGTCAATAAGCTGATTAGCATAGAACATATTTGTACCAATGAAAATTTAGCGGATGTTATGACTAAAAGTTTGAGCACAGACAAGTTTTATAAATGCATTAATAAGTTTTTGTGCTAATTCTTAATTAGTTAGTTTACTGTTTGTTTAGTTAAGTTAGATATAGTTGTGTATTAAATAATAACTGTAAACCATGTTATCATTTAGGAGGACTGTTGAGATATAGGACTAGCTGCGTGTCGCCGCACTAGTAATGTTGACTCGTTACCATGGATACATTCACTACTTTATAAGATTGTGTCGTGTGAATAAAATATAATTGATGATAATAAAAGAGTCTGCTTATTCTTCCATATAAAATTTTAACATTAATATCTGTGAAAGTGCACAAATGTGGGAAAATGAAACAAAGCCGCTGGACGCAACTTCTCGGGATCCTCCAAAAAGTTCACTGAAAAAATCTTAGTAAATGACCACCATTTTACTAAGATTATATTCATCCCATATCATCTCATTTCATTTAATTTCATCCCAGTTGATTAATCATTTTCATTTCATTTCCCTCCATATTATCATTTTTCATAAAAATAAGAATATAAATTAAAATAAGACATGACTTAAAGGTCTTAGTTACCAGGTCATAAAATCACTTAAAGAAAACCCAGATGAAACTATAGATTATACACTTATTATATTTGAGAATGAAACTTAATCTAATTATTTATGCTAGTTTTAGTGTTTTAATTTAAATATTTAGGCTAGTATAGATATAATTTGTACTCATGAACTAGATATAACGGCTTTTGCACTAATTCACGGAGTATAACGTTATAACGTAGTGATTACTTGCTCAGTGAATAACGTCTTGTATAAAACTTGTGAGGGAAGGTATTCAAAATGATTTAAAGTGTAATAAAATATAAATCCTAATTAGTCAGGGATCCAAACTGCATTTCCCGACCGTAACAATGGGAGACAACTTTCAAAATAAGACCATGGCGGCTGTGATGATGGACTACGATTTCAAAATCAAGACTCAAAATGAACGTTCCAAAGTGGAAGACTTGTTCGACTATGAGGGCTGTAAAGTAGGTAGAGGTACATATGGCCATGTATATAAAGCCAGAAGGAAGGATGGCTCCGACACCAAAGATTATGCTTTGAAACAAATTGAAGGAACTGGACTTTCTATGTCAGCATGTAGGGAAATTGCTGTAAGTATAAATACAACATAATTATTTCATTTAAGTAATTTTTTTTAAATTTTAAATAAAAAATTTAAATTTTAAATAATTTATATCTGTGTGAATGTGAATTTATTACCATATGTTCTATGGGGAGTGCTATGAGGAACTGTTTGAAATGATTCCATCATCTCGTTTTTACCATTGCACCGCCGGCCACCGAAATAGAGTTTATCCACACTACCTTGAGCCACTCAGTTCATCCACAGTGTGTTTCCATACATATTTTTGCCATGTACCATACGGCTTTGAAATGAGCTCCCCTTCATGGTGTTCCCCAAGCACTATGACATGCCCTTCTTCAAACGAGGGCTGTGGAGAGTACTTAACAGTAGGCAGGGGCTTGGCTAAGCCCCTGGCTGAAGTCCATGGATGACGGTAACCACTCACCATCACCATGTAAAAAAATGTGCATATTTTGATTCTTGTTTCTATTATTATTTCAAATAATATGTTCATGGGATATTACACCTATTTTGATTGTGTTGTGTTGTATAATTATTGTGTACTGTAAACAAACATTGCATTATCAGCTGTTTTTCTACTTCATATTCGGTCTACAATATAGTAGTGTGGTTTAGATCATAATAAAAAGGTTCGTGTAACAATTTATTTTCTAGCTATTAAGAGAGTTGAAACATCCTAATGTCATAAATCTTATTAGAGTGTTTCTTTCACATACTGACCGAAAAGTCTGGCTGCTATTTGACTATGCAGAACATGATTTGTGGCATATAATCAAATTTCATAGAGCAGCTAAAGCTAATAAAAAATCAGTTATGGTGCCAAAAGGAATGGTGAAGAGCCTCCTCTATCAGATATTGGATGGGATACATTATTTACATTCAAACTGGGTTTTGCATCGAGATCTGGTGAGTGTGATGTATATAGTAATATATATAATGATGAATCGTTCAGATACTATGAGTTCATGTTGTATTGAAATTGTAATTTATACTAAATTAGATAACATAATATATAAAAATATAATAAATATTATATTAAATAAATTACTATAATTGATAGAAATTCTACTGTTGGCCTGGAAGAGATTAGAAAGACTAGGACGGCAGTCTTACTAATCTCTTTTTGTGTTGAATGATGTGCATTTGTTGTTTTTTTCTTTATTTATTACTAGCTGACCCGGCAGACTTTGTAGTGCCTCAATCGATAAATAAAATACCCAAACTTTTGCATAAAATAAACTTAAAACAAACAGAAGGAATCCGTCCGACGGGGGACATATCAAAGGAAAAACAAAATTGTTATTTTTATTTAATTCCGAACATTTTCATATTTATCTACCTTTTAAACCTCTGGACTTCCACAAATAATTCAAGACCAAAATTAACCAAATCGGTCCAGCCATTCTCGAGTTTTAGCGAGACTAATGAACAGCAATTCATTTTTATATATATAGATTATTTTGGTGTACCATAAATCAAACTTAATGAATCGATAAATATTATTTTTGTTCAATATCAATATATGTTATTTACAATTAATACTCCAGAAACCAGCCAACATATTAGTAATGGGTGAAGGACCGGAGCGTGGCCGAGTTAAAATAGCTGACATGGGATTTGCAAGATTATTCAATGCACCTTTGAAACCACTTGCTGACTTAGATCCAGTAGTAGTCACATTTTGGTACAGAGCTCCTGAACTGTTGCTTGGTGCCAGACATTACACTAAGGCCATAGGTATATATTTTATTACTCTTACAATAATTCACCTACAGTCACATAAAATTAAGTACTTACCTTTTACTTACTTAAGTAATTTTTACTTAATTGACGTCTACACTTGGCAGGTAAAACACCTTCTCTTCAGCATGGAATTAACAACTTGGTAGCACTTTATTAAATTCATCATTATTTAAATAAATCCCAAAAAGCTTAGAAAATAAAAACTATTATACTATTTTCATTTTTGGATTGTTACTTAACATAGCTAAAATTCATCTGAAATTTCATTAAACCCGGTCGGTAATTGTGCATTCTGTGAACTACATACCATATCAGTAGTTCATTGTAAACATAAAATATAATGTAATCGAAGAAGAATATAGAAAGATTCCCACCCCATGACACTTGTTTAAAAAAATCAGGATATGGGACTGCAGTAGGCCAAGGCGGCACTCAATTATTTTGAGCTCATGAAGTATAGACTCATTGGTGCAAAATATTATATGTGTATTGTAATGTTAAAATGTTGTTCTTTCACGTCAATACAAACCAATGGATTGACATGATTTTTTTTAAAGTGAAAGTATTCATACTGATACTTTTCCTGGACGAAATTTGTAGAGCCACGGTTTAAAACCAAGTCAAAAGAGATGTAAAAAAAAAAAAGTAATTTAAGAAAATCTCATTTATTTGCAGATATTTGGGCCATAGGATGTATATTCGCAGAACTATTAACATCTGAACCCATTTTCCATTGTCGCCAAGAAGACATTAAAACAAGCAATCCATATCATCATGATCAACTAGATAGAATATTTAATGTTATGGGATTTCCACTTGAAAAAGATTGGGAAGATATAAGGAAAATGCCAGAACATGCAACACTAGTTAAGGATTTCAAGAGATCAAAGTAAATTGAAAAACAAATATTTTGAGGATGCATTGGTCTAAAATGAAATTAAATTTAATATGTTCATATTCATTACAGCTACCAGAACTGCTCACTCAGCAAATATATGGACAGGCATAAGATTAAGCCAGATAGTAAAGCTTTTAGTTTATTACAAAGACTTTTACTGATGGATCCTAACAAAAGAATCACTTCAGAACAGGCTATGCAGGATCCATACTTTGCTGAAGACCCGCTGCCTACTCAAGTATGATATAATGTTTTTGAATTCTTAATAGTCTAAATGGATATATGAGTGACCTGAAGTCGGGAATTACTAGACCCTACAAATATACAATTTGAATCCCACCCACCTTGTAACAAGTCAAATTTCCAACTGTACTATAAATGCTATCCCATTTTGATTATAGTAGGTACCTACCGGTGAGGGCTCACAAAAATTCCCTGTATGGTATAAAACCAATCATTATATATTTTGACTTCATTATGAAATGATGGCATTCATTGATTTGGTAAATGTTTGTGAGCCTGTGCAAGAAACGAAATATTAATAATATTGTAGAGGAACTAGTGGTAATAATATATTGTATTAGGTCACCATAATATACTAATTTAACAGTCAATTTAATTTATATTAATCAAAATGATCACCTAACGATTTAATTACTTTCCGTTAATAGGACGTGTTCGCCGGATGTACAATTCCGTATCCGAAAAGAGAATTTTTGACTGATGACGATCAGGAAGACAAGAGTGATTCAAAAGCCAGACAAAATCAACAGCAACAACAACCAAATGTAACATTTTGACATATGTTATATCCATGTATTCTAACTAGTTTGTTAGCGAATTATACGTAATTTATTGGCTTAATCCTTATGCTGTGTTCATGCTAATATCTGTGGTCATTTGAGGGATTTGCATGGGAATGCATTTTTACTTAACGGTAGAAATAAGCAGGGCATTGGTGATACCTGCTGATGCGATCTCACAAGAAGGGTATCCATCAGGAATATATAAATAATATTTTTGGGCGTTTGATTTTACGCAATATAGTCGCCGTTGAAGTCATTCAATTCATGAGCATGTGTTAATATGTATTCCAAGCCCGTAGAAAAAATGTTACTTGCTTCCAGGATTTAAGCAACATAGTCATATCACTTCATACATGTACACGGAACGTCTTAAACTTTATTTCTCAACAAGCCATGCTTCAAACTTTACACATTCATTGTACAATTGTGTAAATTGTAAACGTGATGAATAATGAGGTATATTGATACCATTTACTAAATTTTATTGTTATTTTTAATTTATTTCAGACCCAACAGAATCAAGTTCAACAGAACAGCCACGATCATGGTGCCAATAATGCCAAAAGGATGAGAATGACGGGTAAAATAACACAAGTTTTAATACAAATTCATAAGTATAAATTTATTTTTTGCTGCATTTTCATGTAGTGCCAACTGATACTGAACAATAAAATTCCCAACCCTTCAGAAAGTTACTTTAAAAACTATTTATGTGCCTAGTAAATGACATATAACCAGACAGGAAGTTAGCTTGTCTACACAGTAGAGTGTTAACCACGAGTAATTAACAACAGTAGGATTTAGTAATCAAGGGCAATAAATAAAATAGAGCAAGGTGTTATCAGACACTTAGTTATATATTTTTTTTCAGGTCCGAACCAAGGCAACAACACTGGTGGTGGCCAGCAGGAATTCCATCAACAGCAACAAATGATGTTCGGTAGTCAGCAGCAGGGAGGAAGCTCCCAACAACAAGGGAACTACCAACAAAGATTCTAATACAATATACCTGAGTCTACGTACTCGGGTGGACTGAATTTAGAACCATATGAATAAAAACGTGCTAATTATAAATTGGTTGATGAGATATTGACTCAAAATCTCTCAGACAGTGCGAATGTGATGTGTCGCCGTACGGTTTCTTTCTTTAAAACTATAGAATTAATGATCCGTCAAACAAAACTAGTGGTATTTCTTGAAATGCGTTTCAGTAAATGTACTCTGTATTTTTGGTGGACTTGTTCAAAATAAACGAAGGAAAAATCTCATGTTGATAGTCATTGTGACAAACACGTGAGAGACATTGGGTGCTATGTTGTAAAAAACTGTTGTAAATCCTATAATACAAAAAGATACTTATTGAAATTGAATATTAATATCAGCAATGTGTTTGAAGTGGCTAATAGATTTGATTACTATCACAAAGCAGTTCACCATTCCGGCTTGAAAAGTAGAAAAGATCTCATAGCACAATAGAATGATATGGTATTGTGACATCTAATGATCTTTGCCTCAAGGCTCATTGTGATGCCCATTGTTTCCAGTAGCTATTTGGTGACAGTTGGGCTATGAGCAAATACGTGCTCATAAGTTATAACAAGACTTTTTGGCGGGAACGCGAGGAGTGAAGTTGTGTGATTTGTTTTCTTTTGTTTATTTAGTGTTTCTTCAGTTTTTTATGTGTAATAACGGTGGTTTGTTAACTGTTTAGTATCTGTGAAAGTGCACAAATGTGGGAAAATGAGACAAAGCCGCCGAAAGTAACTTCTCGGGATCCTCCAAAAAGTCCACTGAAAAAGTCAATAAATGACCATCTATTTTCATCCCATATCATCTCATTTATTTCATTTAATTTCATGTCAGTTGATTAATTTGGGTTTCCTTCGTTTTTTATTATTCATAAACTGTAAATAAATTATTAAAACGGCGAATTATAAAAATCTTATTACTTGACGCTGGCTAATGCACAAACCGTGCCGGAGCCAAAAAATAAAGAAGCTATAACAATAAAGTACTTAATCATTTCGTGTATTAATAGAACTCGCAATTAATTTGTAAAATTGTCCTATTACGAGTCGCAGAGGTTAATACCACCAACCAAATTATACACTACAATTGAGACTCCAACCTCATGTTTCAAAGTAAAAGTCGCCATTCGAATTGTGAAATCATTCAGCTTCGGTATCAGCTAACTCTTGGCAGGTTGTCAGCTCGGTTGCCTTCAATTGGAATTTATACTGTTTTGAGGGTATTTGCCGATTCACATTCTATTCTCTAATATAAATATAATGGGATTACGTTCTCAAGTACGAGCGGCTTGTTGGACAGCAAATAGGTAATTTTATTCAAATTAAATGATATTTATAGACATTTTTATAAATTATCATAATTTTAAGTTGTATGTGATGATAAAGGAAATGTAACGTGTTGTAAATAAAGAGCATTTTCATTTGTAGGTCAATTGTTTATTTTACGCCACTATAATTGCTTCAATTGCGAATGGCTTCACTGTAATTGTCTCGCATTTAAAATTGAAATTAACACGATCAGCCCTCGAAACTTTTTAAACTATAAACTTAATCGTATGATCAATTACTACAAAAGACATAGATCTTGGCTCTTAAATCTTTATTTCTCCAATGCGAAAGCTTTGTTGATATTAAAATTACTTTACAGTAAAACTACATTATCTGTTTAAAAATTTCCCAAATTGTTTTTATTTATTTTTTTACTTAGCTCCTCATTCTTCGCCGTGTTCCAAGTGCACTGAGAAATAGAAATGACCGCGTCATCTTTTTTATACCACGGCACCACTCTTGTTTTGTTATTTATTGCTTAAATGGGTGGACGAGCTCACAGCCCACCTGGTGTAAGGGGTTACTGGAGCCCATAGACAACTACGACGTAAATGCGCCACCCACCTTGAGATATAAGTTCTAAGGTCTCAAGTATAGTTACAACGGCTGCCTCGCCCTTCAAACCGAAACGCATTACTGCTTCACGGCAGAAATAGGTAGGGTGGTGGTACCTACCCGTGCGGACTCTCAAGAGGTCCTACCACCAGTAATCGCCTTATAAACAGAGTTTAAGTCTGCTATATGAAATCGCTTTGACCTTCCACTACATTTCCAGGGATTATTCTTGCAACGCATCATCCAACTGTAATGAACCTCCTTCCACGATGTTTTTGAACGTTACGATAGGTCTTTCTACAAAGGGACCTTTAAATGAGTAATGGATAGACTGCAGCTTGTCTGTAGTTCTGACATTATTATTGACATGGTCGATGAGGAGTACTGACTATATGATATTGGCTTTATGACATGATATTCCAGTAGGCCGTCGAAGAAGGCAAAAGTTCAACAACTTACAAAAGCATTGAATTTAAAACTCAATAATAGTAGTATGTAAATATAAACCTAATTATGAGTTGATTGAAATAATAATTATGAGACTAAGTAAAATAAAGTTCATTTAGTACAAACTATCACTTTAGTGAAATCATAGGTACAGTATCTGTAATACACAGAAATTGCTACGGTATTTTGATTCGGTATGAATTCTAGAAACATGATTTATTATTAATTTATTTTTACTATTTTTATGTGGTGCTATTTGTCTTACCTATTAAATATAAGTTTGTGTTCTCCGAGCTTCGATGTTTTTGCAGGAGTGCCTACACAAACTCGTAGCCCATTCGTAAATCTCTCGCAGTATCGTAGACAGCGGTCGTGAAAACATACGAATGTGAAGCAAGATTTATTTTAAACAATGATCTTTATCGTAGATGCGATTTTTATCTTCCTCGTGTATATACAGGAAAGGACCTCTAAAACTGAACTGGTTTTATTTTGTGTAATTAAATGCTAATTAATATCCCGTTGTTTCTATAACAAACCGGACATACTGATAAATATTTTCAGATAGACTAAACTAAGCCTGTAAACTCAACGATGGTCTTCGGACCGACATTTTCCACAATATACTCGGCCTTTTTCAATTCCGGCCTCTTCAGTCTCTTGTTAGATTCTACAATTCGAATTCGTGAACGTAGCTTTCCGCATCTGCCGTCTATCAATTTTTCGTATGCTGTAAATAATAAAGAGTAAGTTAATATTATTTAATTTAAATAAAAATGAGTCTAAAAATAATATGTTAAAACGTGTGTAAAATACATACAACGGTAACCAAACATTTAGTTTACAGGTGATTTGACCGACCGTGAAAATCGTATTCCAAACGCCGAATATTGTAAAACAAAATGGCTTTACGATTTAACTACGACCGTGGAAACCCAGAAAATAATTAATAATTTTATGTAGTAGCCTTGATATGTTACTAGGAACGAAAGTTCGTAATAGAGATCGAAGTCTCATCTTACTGATCCATCAGATCCAATAACCTTTGCATTAGACGCCTTCAGCTCTAACACTAGGAGCAGGTTTAGGGACCCCGGTAACCGTACTCGTCGAACTCAACAAAGAGGTCAACGTGCAACCTAACCCATGCATCAGCCCGCTGAGTTTCTCGCCGGATCTTCTCAGCGGGTCGCGATTCCGATCCGGTAGATTAATTCAAGCAATTGCTCTTGAGTTGTTAAGTCTCTTTCGGAGGCGCTCGAGCAGTTGTTAGCAAATTCCACCCCTCCTGGCTGAGCCTTTACTCGCCCATCTGTCCTGGTGAAACTGGAAAGGCCTTCGGGCCACCAGTCAGTCGGGCCATCATTCAATCATAAAAAAAATGTTACTAGGAAATATTTGGTCGTCACGCGCATCATATTTTAGAAGTAAAAGAAAAATGAAGTTTTATTACATGCATATGCATCTGGGATACATTACTTTTTAAATACATTTTGTTATGTAACCGTTATTGTAATTACTATTGATTTACAAAACAACCGATTATTTTACTTCGTATATTGCCAGATTACACGCACTGTTAAGCGTTTATGAAACCAGTCTCTATCACCGGTATTAATTATTTGATAAGTAGGTATATGAACAGTTGAAAAAGCAGATTTTATTGAACGAGTTATTGGCACAACTGTTCACATAATTGGACCAACAAGTGGGCATTATAACAATTTGTGAAATATATTAATTAATAAATGATGAAAACAAAAAGAAATTTAAGTTCACAAATACCTATTTGTGTAATATTTTGCGTGGCTCATTCTGGAAAACGGATTTGTAGAACTCTAGGCTTACACAATATAATGTATTTAAACTGCTTGCTTGCCTATCAATGGAAGCTACTTCAAATACATTTAATAAATTCAGAACTCCCTGCGATTCCACCGAGGTTAAAATGAACCACTTTAAAAGAAAAATTTGATTTCATATAATATTAGATAAGTATAATTGTGAAAATTGCCGTTCCGCGTTGCCAAACAAATAAAAAAAAACCAAATGTACAGCCAAAAACTTCATCGTATTGTTTTTCTACACTTCCTCAATATAAAATTAAATATCGATTATACAAGTATCACGGTTGTACTATAGTGTACATACTTAGGTTTAAGGATCTGTAGATTAGAAAAGTACTCACTATCTTTCCTAAAGGAATTGTGGCAAGCCATGTGACATACGGACGGGAAACCCTTGAGAGTCCTCGGGTCTATGTGTCCGCCAGAAATGGGCACTCCACAAATAGGTTCTTTCTTTCCTTTGCACGAATCGATGCAAACATCATATCTATTGCGTTTAGGCTTTGACGTTCGGGTTCGGGTCGTAGTGGGTCTTCTTGTCGTGCTTGTGGGATTTATCTTCACATTTGTGATCGATCCAACTGGGGCTACAACGCGGATCATCCATGGGAATAAAGGCGGTCTTTGAACTATAGCAGTAGGTGTTCCCAATTTTCGGTTGAAACCTTGTGTAGCTCGGTAATTATTAGAAGTCGTAACAATGGTGCGTGTTGTTGATGCCACTAATTTGGCTGTCGAAAGTGTTTCAAACGCGTTTGTTGATGTTAGTGTTTCGGGAATTTTCGAAGACACCGTTTGAACTGTTACTTGTGGTAATGGTTGTGTGGTAGGAGAAAGTGTTGTTGTCGGAATTGTATACGATGGGTTTTGATTGCTTACAAAAGGTGCAACTTGCTGTTGAGGTGGATAATTTTGAATGTTTTGGGGAGCCTGCTGGTAAATAAGAAAGTAGTTAGATGAAGGTGTAACAGATGAAAGTTGTACATTTGGCTGTTGAGTCGAAGGTTGTTCTGACTGGAACCTAGTCGGTGCTGGTTGATTAACAATAGGCTGATTTTGGGGCACTATTTCTAAGCGGATTTGTTGATTTTGAGTTTGAGCTTGCGAAGGACGGGTCTGCGTTTGAGTTTGTTCAGTTGGTTGAATAGGTATTCCTGTTGAAACAGTGCTTACTTGAGGCGGAGTCGTTTGAATAGATTGCACTCCTGGCAGAAGTGGGTCTGTTGTTTGTATTTGTTGAATCGGTTGCTCCGGAGACGCGGATGGTAGCAATGGCTGAATAGGTTGAACTGACTGTATTAATTCCAAAATGGGGGTTTGTTGTATCTCGGTTTGTACTTGAAATGAGATCGGATTGCGTTGTGGTGTTTCTTCTGTTGAATATAGTGGAGTTGATGGTGTCGATGATATCATAGATAGTGTTTCCGTTAAATCTCCTGTAGTACCAGCACTTGAAACTTTCAAAGTCGATGGAGCCAATGTCGTTAAAAGACTAGTCCCTTCTTGAGGTGAACTTGATGCCTTTGGTAAAACAATAATAGGATTTGTAGACGAAAACGTGGATTCAGTAGAAAATATTTCCGAAATTGGCTTCGGTTGAAATCCATCGTTAATGACATTTGCCGAATACCAAGGATCTGGCATGGAGTCCGATATCTCAGCTCGGCATAGTTGTAACACTGGAAATAATAAAATTGACAAACATAAACATAAAAATGGTAATAAGATACAATTCTGCCGGGTCGACTTATCGATAGGTATCAGGATGCTTTCATAGGATTTACTTTGGTTCCGTTTAATCTCCACCAAAAATTAGCAACTACTTAATACACTAACGACCTATTCTACTCGATTACGTGTATTTCATTTCATTCGCGTGTAACTGGTTTTAAAGGTCCACTTTTTCGATCCCTGTTTAAAGGTATTTAAGGTGCCTAAGTATAAATGGTCAAGCACCTCTCTTAGTTACCGATTACCGTGTCATTGAATTGTACGCTCTATAAGGCACCGTATTGCACAATAGTCATCCGGGAAGTAATAAACTTTCTCTAATTCGTTGATGTAATTTTTATCTGTATACGGCTTTTTATGTTAGCTATACTAGCTTTTACACGCGTCGGTGGCGTCAATGTCGATAAAATATTCTATACAGAAGGTGTTTATGCAAAAGTGTTAAGTACATATTTTCTGTGATAATTTGGGACTTGACTGCGGGATTTGAGTACCGGTATAATCTCATTGCTTTATACGACACAACATCAAATGATTCTAGCGACTTCGATCATGCTTCATGGTGGGTGGCGAAATTCACATAATGTTTACGGACTCCAATAAATACCGATTAACACGATATTGTCCGAGATCGTATGTCCAGTTGAAATTCCAAAAGGCAACATGACGTGGTGCTTTACATTCGAAAATCGACTTGGGAGCCTGATCGAGTAGGAATGGTTTGCGTGTTTATTGTGACGTAAAGCAGCTAACGCAAATAACATCATCATCGATCTAAGCAATCTTGTTTGTTCGCAAAAAAGGTATTTTTCGCATGGTCTGCAAAAACTTACATACAATGCAGATAATGTATACCTAGATACATTACAGATAAGTCAAAACAAACTAATTTGTTTTCAGCTTTGGGTAAATTACAATAACAAAAGTAAAACGTTTGTTTGTACCTAGTCTTGTTTTTCCAACTTATCGTATATAACTGTTTTAAAACAGAAATTAATTTTCTTATTCCCGAAGGCCAACTTGATAGTGACTGGGTACTGACAAGCTCATGGACATCAGTAATATCAGGGGTACAGCCTACCGCTTAGCGTGCGTTGTTTTGAACAAATTATCCCTTCGATTATATCTACATATACTAGCAAACGAGATTAGCGAGATTATTTGATTAGTACCTTAAACCAGTCCAGCAAAAGTGGTTTTAACAATATCACAACCAATATTGACTGTGTAAAACATTGTTTTCTGTTTCATTAAGTATTTTTATTTAAGCACTAAGCATTCCAGTAGGTATGTGAAGACTTTAATTGCCGGTGATCCTTCTATACCAAGCATGAAAAAGGATAAGTATTTCAAAAAAACATACAATTGATTTTTTTTCAACGAATATAAATTATATAAATATTGTAAGAAATAAGTAATGTAATAATCACCATGACACCGGCGATGAAATCGATAAAACTTTAATAAATCAAAATTACGTATCTAAGTACACAAGTTACCATACTATGTTTTTGTTACGGCGGTGTAATAAAATGCAACTCACATGTTAAAATTACATTGATACTTTATTACCATGTTTTTGCCGCTAAGAATTAAAAGCAAGACTTACGTGTTAAAACGACGAGCGTGGACCCGTACAAATACGTCATGCTTGTTGGGCGAATGCGGTTTGAATGTTTATGAGCAAAAGAACTGGCCCCTGCAGTTTACCAACTGGACTGTCAACTTATTAGGGAACGAGCCTTGTAGGAGTTCTAGTTATTATCGGTTAAGTACGATATACATTACGTAAATGTCCGCTTTATTTTTAAAACATTAGATAAATTGATCAACTTAATTGTGTGTGATAACCCAAGCACTCTTGATTTTTTTTCAATCGATTAGGGTCCATGTGTATGTAACCGATCATGTTTTTAGTATTATTCAGCTTACCGCTTTATGATGAGTTGTCTTGACTCTCTTAAAAAACCTTAATCAGAAATGGAGTTAGTAGAAGAGCTGGATGGAATGGAGTTAGTAGTTAGAAGATTGATTTTGTTGTTACTGGGGATCGAGAATATAAATTTATCCGTAATCTTTTGAAAATAATAATTGGTTGTGTGTAAAGTCAGTTTACG
Organism: Bombyx mandarina; assembly: GCF_030267445.1. Lineage (NCBI taxonomy): Eukaryota > Metazoa > Arthropoda > Insecta > Lepidoptera > Bombycidae > Bombyx > Bombyx mandarina. Next base: position 9,552,749 of record NC_143229.1, read on the forward strand.
GACGATAGTTTTACAGGATAACGTCATGAAGAAACATTAATGAAAAATTGCATACTTTTATGAATTTTATTGAATTAATAAATCAAAATTACGTATCTAAGACTAAGTACATACCACGTTTTTGTTACGGCGGTGTAATTATTATCACTAAATTATCAGTATTTTGTACAATACAAAGAAGAAGTTAATTGAAAATTACAAGTTATCTGATCAATTAACACTTGGGTCGATCGTGCCTCTCTATCGCGTGTTTCGTGCTTTCGCTTGCACGCTCGTGCTCAGGCGGAACGTGACACTTTTTCGTATGTGCAGCCGGTGCTCATCAATTTATAAGACGTTATCACGTATCAAAAAATTGACGTAAACTCGAACTGGAAATACCTATACAAAAAAAAGAGACGAATCCATTTTTATATTATTTCCATATTTTTCAAAGCGGGATAGGCTTTAGTATATTTTTAAAATTAAAAATCTTAAATTAAAAAAAAGGCCTGTCCAATACGTGTTTGTAGAAAAAGGAAGAAAAAATAAATTTTTTTTTTCAAATTATGTGCCCGCTAATTATTATAACACTTTTAACTATTATATAAAAAAAGGTTTTTATTGCTTATACCATATGGGTAAGCTCCTAAAGTGCTTACCGAAGCCCATTGACAATTACATCGTGAATACTGGCATTCATCTTGAGACATGTGGTCTCAGTTATATTGCATAGCGACCGTCCCTTTCAAATTGGAACGCATTTCTGCTTCGCGGGTGAGGTCAGGAAGATTGGAAGCACCTATCCATGCGGGCTTTTACAATACGTCCTACTACTAGCAAATGCCGCCCGGCGCACGCAGTACACTAGTATGTGTACTACTGGTATGGTAACATTGCTACCCATTATCTGGTGAATTCTCGAGTCGCCGTTGCAACACCCTCAGTAAAAGATTGGGTGTTACTGTTGTCGTTGGGAGGAAGCAATGGAAGACGTTTGCATAAACCAAAAGGTGGGTTGTGACCTTTTCTTAATTTAACCATTATGTTTGACAAGTAGAAAATAAATAAATAAAAATTGTTATTGCGAAGTGATGTCGCCAATTTTTATAGGAAAATATGAATTCAAATATTGATCAATTAAACATCTTCTAACCAGTAATTGACTCTACTAAGTATAAAAATTGTAACCTACGAACTCCAAAACGCAACGCGGCTTCTATAAAATATTAAATATTTTATTTATGGCCATTAACGTGGTAGATGGTAATCATAAAGTATGTGTTAAAGTGAAAAGTGGTATAACAAGAAATAATAATAGATTGAAATTTTCATGGTCTGAACGATAAAATACTTTTGGTGTAGGTACTCTTAACAGGCGATACGAAATTGCCGCTTCTCAATACTTTTTTGCGGTCTCGGGGCGGATCCCTCTATGACGTTCAACGCCCAGGGTGCGCGGGGATTATGTGTTATGTGATTAAGTCCATGATCGAAGATGATCAAGGCCGGGACCGAAGGTGTTACAGGTCACACCCACTAAATTACTTCCCTGCACTCTCGTCAGAATGAATCAATGGATGGACCGTAAGGTTAGGCAAATAAAAAATGTCCCGATTGTTTCTGCAGGATAGCTGTCGGAGCACCGTGGTGTGTGAGGAATGTTGATCTTCACGACGACCTAAATCTAGAACTGATAGTATCTTAAGGTAAGGAGACGTCAGAACGCTACTTTGGAAACGTAGCGCGACACAATAGCCCTCTTATAACCAACGCTAACTACGTACCCGATCCAGGCGACGGGGTAAAGCAAAGCCACCCTCGCCCAAAACATGTCTTATCAGATCCCCGGATCCACTTGGTGCTTTTAGGCTCTTCAAGCACCGGTAACCATTTTCGTCGAACTCGTCGACTACGACGAAGAGTTCTAGGATCAATAGAATCAACCTTCAAATCCCAATTGAAAAAATTGCCATTACAAATTTTTAACCTGGAAGATTTATAATCACGAATTTATAAAAACGGATTAATATGTATTGGTCCGTGACTTTATTTCTATTATTTTAAGTTATGGTACTTTCAAATCGTAACACAAACGTTGGTGATGTCATTATCAACTGTTTATATAAATTTAACTTTAATGTTATTTCAGTTTAAAGATTTTATGAATTTCAAGAAGTATTGTTCAGAACAGAACTTCTTTAGAAGATATTTTCTATTATAAAATTAAATAACTTATAATAAGTAGATAAAATTGAAATCTAAATTACTAAAATGCCTCCTAATTCAGTGGATAAAACAAATGAAACAGAATACCTCAAGGATAATCATGTTGATTATGAAAAACTCATTGCACCCCAGGCCTCGCCCATCAAACACAAAATTGTAGTGATGAACGTGATACGTTTTAGCTATTTACATATTGCTGGTGTATACGGACTTTATCTCTGTTTCACCTCAGCAAAATTGGCTACATCGGTTTTTGGTAAGCATCATTAAATATTATTTTTGGGTACTTGTAGCAAAATTCAGTACCACTAATAGCGGTAGGATTATTACGGTCGTATGGTTTGATATCACTGTCATGACTTTATCTGGCATAAACAATTTGCGCTTCGATACGATGACTGGGAGTGGGACTGCCTGTATTCCAGTAAAAGACTACGATGTAATTATTATTCTCACAGCCCACCTGGTTTTAAGTGGTTACTGGAGCCCATAGACATCTACAACGTAAATGCGCCACCCACCTTGAGACATAAGTTCTAAGGTCTCAGGTATAGTTACAACGGCTGCTCCACGCTTCAAACCGAAACGCATTAGTGCTTCACGGCAGAAATAAGCAGGGTGATGGTACCTACTCGCGCCGACTCTCAAGAGGTCCTAACACCAGTGATTACGCAAATTATAATTTTGCGAGTTTGATTTTTATTACACGAGGTTATACATTCGCCGCGGAAGTCAATCGTGAACATTTGTTGAGTACATATTTCATTAGAAAAATTGGTACCCGCCTGAGATTCGAACACCGGTGCATCGCTCAACACGAATGCACCGGACGTCTTAATCTTTAGGCCACGACGACTTCAAAATTAACTGGCACCTCAAGGCGGGGTGCGACATTCACGCAGCAGTTAGCCGTATCTATGGACTATGTATGTTTTAAAAAGCCAGGAAGAAAAAAATACATTTAAATCTTAATATCGAGATGTTTTTTTTTTTCTGTTACAGCAATTGTGTTATTCTTCCTTGGGAACTTTGGTATTACAGCTGGAGCTCATCGTCTGTGGTCTCATAATGGTTACAAAGTAAAACTGCCCCTCGAGATCCTGTTGATGGTCTTCAACAGTATTGCTTTTCAGAACACCATTTTCACATGGGTGAGAGATCACAGGCTACATCACAAGTATACGGACACTGATGCAGACCCTCATAATGCTACGAGAGGTTTTTTTTTCTCACACATCGGCTGGTTGTTGGTGCGAAAACATCCAATGGTGAAAATTGCTGGAAAGAGCCTTGACATGTCAGATATTTATTGTAATCCTGTTTTAAGATTCCAGAAAAAGTAAGTATGCATGTAATTAGTGTATTGACATAATATTCCAACTGCCTCAAATAAAAATTACTCCCGTGATTCTTCTTCAATTAGATTCAATTTCAAGCATCTTAGTAGATGATTTAGCGCTAATTACTGGTGGTAGGACCTCTTGTGAGTCCGCACGGGTAGGTACCACCTCCCTGCCTATTTCAGCCGTGAAGCAGTAATGCGTTTCGGTTTGAAGGGTGGGGCAGCCGTTGTAACTATACTGAGACCTTAGAACTTATATCTCAAGGTGCGTGGCGCATTTACGTTGTAGATGTCTATGGGCTCCAGTAACCACTTAACACCAGGTGGGCTGTGAGCTCGTCCACTCATCTAAGCAATAAAAATAATAATAATAATAATTTATTTCTCCTACCTATTCTAGTGATCTCGAGGGGTCATGCTAGATTCACAAAACGAGTAAGCGAGCTCACCTAGCTCTAACCTGGTGACGGTGTTAACCCTAGCCCTAGCAAGAGCAGTGCTTCGCAGAATCTACTACCGGATCAGAAACGCGACCCACTGAGAAGATCTGGTGAGAAACTCAGTGGGTTAATTTACTCGCCGAACCCTTGTACCCGTATGTAGTTACCGGAGGCCACAACAAGAGGGTTTTCGTGTCGTGCTGCTTTTTCGAAATGCCGTTCGCGCTAAAAGAATGTTTATTTGTTTCAGGTACGCAATACCATTTATAGGAACAATATGTTTTATCATACCGACATTAGCTCCAATGTATTTTTGGGGTGAAAGCTTAAACAACGCTTGGCATATTACAGTTTTAAGATACATTTTCAGTCTCAATGGCACTTTTCTTGTAAATAGCGCTGCTCATTTGTGGGGATACAAACCGTACGATAAGAGCCTGAAAGCTACTCAAAGTGGCATGGCAAATGCATTTACTTTTGGTGAAGGATTTCACAATTACCATCACGTTTTTCCGTGGGATTATCGGGCAGACGAATTGGGGGACAGATACATAAATTTGACAACAAGGTTCATAGATTTCTTTGCATGGATGGGATGGGCTTATGATCTGAAAATTGCTTCCACCAATATTATTGAGAAGAGGGCACTAAGAACAGGGGATGGGACTTACAAACGACTAAATGGGTTGAATTGAAACAGTCTTCAAAAAGCTTCTTTGCGTAATATCATTTTTTTGATGAGTTTTGCAAAGTTATTATATTTGCAAAAACAGGCTAGCGGAATATCATATTATAATAATTCTTATCTTTTGAAATAACTTTTAATTTTTGTTGGTAATTTTTGTATTGGGTTTTATTGTATTCATTTAAACTTATACATTTTTTTATTAGTTTTAAGTCAAATTCTCAAGCTAATAATTGGTTATAAAAGGAACATTACTTTATCTCCATAAGCGTGTGAAGTTTCCAAGCTTCGTAACAGTCATTTTATTAAGTAAGGCGTTTGTATATTTTATTTAATACGAATTTTTAAATGCAAAATAGGCGTTTCTTTCCTATATTAAAAAATACATGTGTGCAATTCACACGTGGTAGAAGTGAAATCTTCCAAAATTAAAATACAATTATCCTAAACGTCTTAAGTATATGTAAAATTTTGTCATTCGTAAATAATTGTAAGGTAGCGCCCTCTGTGAATTGATATTTTAATTTCACGTATAATCCTAAATTAAAATTCACTACAAGAGCTTTCATACACACGTTAGTATTAAAAAATCTCACAGATGGCGCTGTATTAAATAGTATGTATACAAATACAAAAGAATGAGACAGTTCTTTTGTATTTGTGTCTCTTACCTGTCGTTGTTTCCGTTGCATCCGGTTTGAAATCACAACGATCCTAAAGAAGTTTTCACTTCAAAATAATTTCGCCTGATTGGGTTTTGTTAGAAAACTTGATAGTGTTTGAAATTTAGATAGAATTTTCAAAAAGTTTTGTGAAATCATGAATAGACATATTGATTTCACTAAAACAGAAGTGTCAGGGAACATGTATATATGAACGTAAAATACGAACCAAATAATTGTGGTGAAGCGTTTTCTCGATAAATGATAAGGATCGTAAAAAAACGTGATCCATTACTGCATTTCGATTCTGCTTTTGAGTCACATAAAATGTTTTCACCCGCTAAATACTAAAACGTTTTATAACCTATAACTATGTCTATACAGCCATTTTGCCGTAATATATTTTAACATAATATTCGTCCAATATTTTTGCAATTCTTTTTTTAGGTTATAGTAAAACATATTTATGGTTACAAAGTTGTTTTACAATAGCGTAGATGCCTGTTATTGGACTAAAATAAGAAGGATAGAATATACATGGTTTTGTACCTAAATAAATTATTTTATCGAATAAATGTTGGAAAACATTTGTTTTATTAGAAATAGTTCCCACTACTTCATCTCCTAATCTGCTTCTATTCATCACTATCCACTATTTGTGTATTTCAGCTTATGTAGGTATTTGGCGGACTATTAAGTTCGGCTATGTAAACTAAACAGGCATTAGCCTAAGCATTATCTACCAGTCAATCAAAGGTAAGTCAAGAAAAACAATGATAGGTAATATTACATCTATTTCTAACACGAAGCAGTCATACGTTCATAGAGAGACTTCAACCGCCGTGCTGTGTGCTTAGTGCGAATTTTTTAACGTTCTCTATAACGTAAAAGTTAGCTCATGTTTGTATGGAATGGGATCGTTTGCTTACGTTTGCCGCTAGGGGCGCTGTTCCAACTGCATACAAAATTGGGCTAACTTTTACGCTAATTATCCTGGTGACACTGGGAATGGGGCTCACCCGGGTTGCGACCTCGCCCCTACGACCGAAGGTCGACTGGGAGCTCTTTAAGAGACGCCTAGTCGACCTTCCCGTAATTCAGGACCCCAACACCCCTGAGGGGGTCGACGACACGGCAGTCCGCCTTGTCGACTCCATCAGGGGAGCGATCGACCAGGCGACGACTCTTGTGCCCAGCGGCGGGCCCAGAGGTATACTCCCGGCCTATCTGAAAGCGATTATTCGCCGGAAGAGGGGCCTGAGGAGGCTCTGGGCGACAACTCGTTGTCCCAGGATCAAGCGCGAGCTTAATGAGCTGGAAGCGGAGTTAGCGGCGAAGATTATGCGTGGGAGGAAAGAATCGAGGAGGCCCGTGAGGACCCCTCGTCCGTGTCCCTCCACCGACTTTGCCGCCAGCTCTCAAATCGGCCTGCCCCGACTTGTCCACTTGTGGACGAGAGGGGCAACCGATGCTTCTCGGCTCAGGCCCGCGCCGATGTCCTGGCCGTAATGCTGGAGCGGCAGTTCGCTCCAAATAACTCTGCACCCTCAGACGCCGCATTCCACCAATTGGTGGAAGAGAGCGTAGCAAGCCTACTCTCCTCCTCGGTGCCACCGTTGGGAGATGGTGATTTCATCACTCCCAGTGAATTGCGCCTCTCCATCCAGCGGATGAAGAGGCGCAAGGCGCCGGGCGAGGACGGTATTCCCTCCCTCGCATTTTTCCACTTCCCCGAAACGGTCGTGTCATTCATGACACGACTGTTCAATTCCATTCTGTCCACAGGACACTTCCCGGGAACTTGGAAATTGGGCAAGGTTATTGCCCTGCCCAAACCCGGCAAGGATAGGAGAAGTCCCTCCAGTTATCGTCCGATCACTCTGCTGTCGCATATGGGCAAGTTGTTCGAGCGGCTGCTGCTGAGAAGGGTGTCGCCGCACATCCTTCTCAGACCCGAGCAATTCGGGTTTCGCAGCGGTCACTCGACAACGCTGCAATTGGTCCGCGTTATGCACCACTTGGCGGATCGGTCCAACGCGCGCCAGTACACGGCCGCAGTCTTTCTCGATATCGAGAAGGCCTTCGACCGTGTCTGGCATGCGGGACTTATCTACAAGCTGTTGCAGAACACGGACCTCCAGCACGCCTATGTGCGACTGCTGGGGTCGTACCTGGAGGGAAGATCCTTCCTTGTCGCAGTCGAGGGCGCAAAGTCGTCGGTGTGCCCAGTCACGGCCGGAGTTCCCCAAGGAAGCGTCCTGGCACCAGTCCTCTACGCTCTCTACACCAACGACATTCCCACGCTTGAGGGCAACCTCCAAGCGTGGGAAGCCGACGTGAAGTTGGCGCTGTTTGCCGACGACAGCGCCTACTTCGCGTCCTCTAATTTCCCTTCTGCGGCCATTTCGAGGATGCAGAGGCTGTTGGACCTACTGCCCCAGTGGCTGGACCGATGGAGGGTCGCGGTCAACGTGGGGAAGACCGCGGCTATCCTCTTCGATCCGGTCCGCACAAGAGTCGTCCCAGGACAGCTCAGTCTCCGTCATGTAGTCAATGTCGAGTTTAGGCCCAGTGTCCGATACCTGGGAGTCAGTATCGACCGGAGTTTGAGGATGACCGCCCACGCCAAGTCGGCGTTGGCGGCCGCCCGCTATGCGAGGTTTCTCCTCCGGCCGGTGTTGGCCTCCGGGTTGCCGACCAGGACTAGACTCGGCATTTACAAGACGTATGTTCGTTCCCGTATCACGTACGCAGCTGCGGCCTGGTATCACCTCATCCCGCAGATCATGCGGGTGAAGTTACAGGCCCAGCAGAATCTGGCTCTTCGCACGATAGTCGGAGCAGGGCGTTACGTCAGAAATGACGTAATCGCCCGGGATCTAGATGTGGAGTCGCTCGAGGAGTTCATTCGGAGGCTAGCTCGTAATATGTACGAGCGGGCTGACGGTGGACCCCACGAGCATCTCCACAATATAGCTCCCTTGCACGCCAGACCGCCTGATGGTAGGGCGCTACCAAGGGAGCTACTGGAACCCCCGGCTATGGTAAGATAGTCGGCTTAACCGGAGTGATATGGGAGTGCTCATAATGAGTGCACCCATGGGACTGAGCTGTCCACACTCTTCATTTCCCCCCAAATTGTTGGGGTGCCCCCTATGGGGACCCATTCTACCGCCCGTTTGGGTCGACCACTCCCTCTTAAGGGGAGTGACTTTACGTCGGTCCCTCCCCGCGACGGTCTTCCCCTTCTGGGGAGCCCTTAGCGGGTGAGCGCCAAACTAGTGCCGCAGCTCCCCCTCTGACTTGTAGAGGTGGGGCCGCGGCATGGGGCCGGTGGCGGGCCCCACGGTGCTGACTGTTGTCCCGCTTTGTATATAATGTAAATAGTTTAGTTAATAGTTAGTATAGTAGTTTAGTTTTAGTTAGTCAGTAGTTAGGGAAAAAAAAAAAAAATTCAAGCAGAGGACAGCAGCCGGCGCCGGGGTGACTCCTCCGCGGGCATCACTCCGCCCAAGAGAACCAAGCCCATCGTATTATGTATATGTATATATGTTTTGTCGATGTTATGCAACCGTATACGCGCTGCGAACAGTCCTCCCCTGTCTCGTCCTGCATCTATACCACCCCTGCCCTATGTGGCAGGGAGCTCCGTCCCGGGTAGTGGGGTTTGCCCCGAGGCCCGTTCCGTGCCCCCGAAAGGGGGTACGACGACCCTTCTTCTTCTCTACGCTATTGAGAAAGTTAAAAAACTCGCACTAAGCACACTGAACGTGAGTGGTGACATTCACGTTCTATTGTCTACGAATTCTGACAGTTTCTTAATATCAAAGAGACCGACGACCTAACTTTTAAAAAAAAGTTGTCCCTCAATACAATTTTTTGCCGTTCTAGAAGTTGACAAGTGTTGTTAGTCCATCATATTAATTAATTAAAGTCACTCATGGACATCTACAATATCAGGGTCAAACAAACTGTTCAGTTTTAAAGACTGTTTTGATTTTTTATGTTACGTTGATGATAGGTACATCTTTTTTCATAATGTTACTAAGAACAAAAAAGAAAATTTCGAACCTAAAATGAATTTAAATCTTCATATGTGAATGGTTATAGGCTGTAATCATCAGCTAGCATTCTATTTAATATTTGTATTTATACGAAATATAAAAGGAGAGTTCTATTCTATTTAATATTTGTATTTATACGAAATATAAAAGGAGAGTTAAGAAAAATACAAACTACCCGTAGCTAACACAGCGAGATGTGCCTCATTTAGGTACTAATAAAACGCATTCAAAATAAAAATAGTTCAAAATTTATTACTGATATCAACATATATAACAATGTTACGTCTCTACAGCTTCCTTTATTTTCGATATACGAATGATAAGACGATACTCTGGTGAAAAAAGAGCCGACACCTCTGCGGTTACCGCTGACAATGCCAAATACCACGCCACGACCTTTGTCGTTAGGGTCGCCGGTGCCTCGGCAAACCAGCGGTCCCCCGGAATCGCCCTACAAGTTAAACATAATCTATTCTACGCTGCGGTGACTAAAATGGCACTTTTTATGATATCATTTGTAGTTCATTATGAAGAGATCCCGATTTCTTATGCAGTCTAAAAGTGATATCTTTTCGATTTTTTTAAACTTGTGATTTTTTACGAAATAATCAGTCACTTCAATCTTATAATACAAATTAAAAAAAATACGATTATAACGTGCCGTCCACGTGTCGTAAGAATGATTGAAAATTCTTAGATTGTGTTGTGTATTTTATGATCTTAGAATTTCTTACGAACTCAGTCTAACGTCTTAAGCGGTTACAAGTTCATCAGAAAATTCAACGAAGTCGTGGTGGCCTAAAGGATAGGTACACACGGGTAGGCTCCACTACTCTAGCTCGAAGCAGTAATGCGTTGGGGTATGAAAACTTTTTTATTTTTTATTGCATAGTTGGGCGGATGAGCTCACAGCCCACCTAGTGTTAAGTGGCCGCAGCTCATAACCATCTACAACGTAAATGCCGCCACCCACCTTGAGCTATGCGTAAGTTCTAAGATCTTAGAATAGTTACAACGGCTGTCTCACTCTTTAAAGCGAAACGTATTACTGCTTTACGGTTGAAACAGGCAGGGTGGTGGTACGTACCCGTGCGGACTCACAAGAGGTCCTACCACCAGTAATTACGCAAATTATAATTTTACTGGAATAGCCGTTTTGATTTACAATTAAGAAAGGTTTGTTTCCTAGTATCACAGGATAGGTGGTGCCATAATCCTTGTGATGTTTATGGACCCCGATATCCCCTTTACATCAAGTGGTCTATGAGCTAGTTCACCCATCTATGTTATAAGTTTATAACCAAAACAATACTGTGGTTGTGAGTTAAATTAAATCGATAGTAAAAGCATTTTAATAAAGTTACACTAAAATCTGTTATAATTTAAATACCTTTTTGACATCACTGATTAGATCTGACGTGCAGACAAAATGTTGCATATTTGTATTGTGTAGTGCGGAACAGAATCTCGCTGGAATTATTTCTAAATCTGCTAGAAGAAGTTTTTCTGATGAAATCTGATAAGAAAAAGTAGATATCAAGTGTTTGAAGCATAGAAAATGAACCAATTTCTTGTAATAGCTAACAGCCACGCTACGACTTAAAAAAATGTAAAGTGTTATTATTTAATGTTAATAACATATTATTACTACTAATTAAAAAACGAAACTGACTATTAATAAAGGATTTTTTTTAATTGTCAATATAGGAATAATGATAATGCCACGAAAAAAAAATTGAAATTTGTTAATAAGTTACGTGCTATAGCAACTGGATCTTGGATAATTGATCTCAAGTTAGGCCTTGAAGCATACAGGCATTCCATTTGGAATTGAGACAGCTATACGCAGTTACAGTTATACAGTACCATAGTACTTTGTAATAATCCACAGCTATGCAATACTATTGAAACATCGACCTCATCTCTCATGGTGAGTGGCAGTATTCAAACAGCGTTACTAATGACCCCCTGTAACCAGTAATAGCCCGGTGAACCGTGAATCTATACACTAAAACCCCTAAATAACACCCATAAAGCAACAACAAAATAGATCACCCTGTATTCCTAACTCACAAATTACCGCCATCTCGAGTACAAGGTAGTAATTAAAAGTATGCGAGTCGAGCTCGTACGACTTAGAACAAGGGGTCTTCATATCTCTAACGAGAAGAAATCATGAGTGAGAGAAAGAGTATAATTTATTGCATACTAAAATGCCATCGTAAGCCATCAACGGGCGGGTATTATTGTACAATAGAGTATCGCTAACAGCTATATTTTTCTCAAAACCGCTTATGATCTACATAAATTTAGAAAAATATATGTACATCAGATTTGTTGTGGTGTACTATTATTAACAATATTTATAGTGGTCTAACAAAAGCTAAATATAAAGCATAAAATAGGCGTAACTGCAATGCTGTCGAGACTTCTATAATACAATGAAATAAATTGTAATTACAGATTGGGTCTAGTAAATCGGACCCTAGATTGAAAACTACAACAGTATGTTTAAAGTCTAAGTATGTATTATATATTACCATTTCTGTAATCCTTCCGTAACCCGAAACTAAGCATTTTCCTCGATAATCGATAAACTGTGACGCCATTGGTATGGAACTTACATATTGGTTGAAAGTAAATGGATGATTCAATGTCTGTGAAAAAATGTATTTTTTATAGACAATGTAACAAAACTACAAAACTCATTAACTTTAAGTACTCAATTTTCTACGTACACTACTTAATTGTAAAGAAATCTAAAGAAACGAACAAAAAGCGATCCGGCGTAAACTAACAGCCTGGCCACGGGACATTCGCCGATACGAATATTCGCGCGGTGCGAACGGCGAAGCGTCTAGCGACTAAAATAAGAGCATAGAAATGTACCTAACAAGCCACGCGCACCGGCGACCGGCGAAGCGACCGGCGGAATGTACCGAGCGAATCGCGCGGGCGACTTACGATGCGGCGGGCGAGCAAAACAAATGCATGAATAAGGACGGCGCAAGCCACGGAGTCGAGCGGTAGTCGCGGCGAATAGTGCAGTGATTAAATGAGTTTAGTTGTTTTCGCCGCGAAAAATGAACGCCGAAATTTTTATATTTTATATTTTTTATTAATTTTTTTTTTTATATTTTTAAACTCGTCGTGGCCGAACGGATAAGACGTCCGGTGTTGAGCGATGCACCGGTACTCGAATATCAGGCGGGTACCAATTTTTGTAATGAAATACGTACTCAACAAATTTTAATGTTCACGATTGATTTCCACGGTGAAGGAATAACATCGTGTAATAAAAATGAAACCCTCAAAATTATAATTTGCGTAATTACTGGGGGTAGGACCTCTTGTGAGTCCACACGGGTGGGTACTACCACCCTGCCTATTTCTGCCGTGAAGTAGTAATGCGTTTCGGTTTGAAGGGTGAGGCAGCCATTATAACTATACTTGAGACCTTAGAACTTATATCTCAAGGTGGGTGGCGTATTTACGTTGTGGATGTCTATGGGCTCCAGTAACCACTTAACACAAGGTGGGCTGTGAGCTCGTCCACCCATCTAAGCAATAAAAAAAAATTAGCTGAAATACTAGCTAGACCAGCTATTTGGAAGTCTAGCCACCCAAAGTATTTCTCGTACTTCTTGTGGAATTCTCCATCTATAGGTATACTCCGATTCTTATTCAAATCATGTACTTCACAATCTTTTCCAAATAATAGGTCCTGAACCAAAAAACTATTAATTTGTAAGCAATATCGAGATAATTTCGATATAGACATTTCGCTGTCGGACTTCCTTACTAGTCGCGGCGGCGAACGTGAGTACCCGTGGCCTGCAAACGGTGCTGCGCGAATGGTCGCCTCGTCCACCGCTTCGCTATTCGCACCGCCGATCCCCGTGGCCAGGCCGTAAGTCCGTTAGATCCGGCGTTTGTAGTAGACATAATTAACTACTTTTATGGTTCTTTAACTCTCAGACACAGCCCACTGAGTTTCTCGCCGGATCTTCTCAGTGGGTCGCGTTTCCGATCAGTAGTAGATTCTGCGAAGCACTACTAAGCTTAGTGTTAGCAAACGTCAGGTTAGAGCCCCATGAGCTCACCCGGTGAATCTAGTATGACCCGTCGAGGTCACTAGAATAGGTAGGAGAAAAAAATGGTTCAATCAGCGGCAGCGGCTTGGCTCTGCCCCTGGCATTGCTGAAGTCCATGAGCAACGGTAACCACTCACCATCAGGTGGGCCGCATGCTCGTCTGCCTAAAAGGGCAATAAAAAAAAACGGTAACTGTGACCACGAGAACTGTATATTTTTAAGAAAAATCGGATACATTAAAATTAAAATAATAAACGCAAGATTAAACTGTAAAACTAGTTTTTAAATTTGTATTGAATGAGAACTTACAATGATCGATATGTCGTGTATCGGGAATCTGTAATTTGTAGGATATATGATATTATAAACGCTCCTCCATTGGCCACTTTGCAAGCTGTCTCTGTAAGAATAAGCTACGATATTCTGAAGATTACCGGCGACGGCAACGACGCGTCTTAAAACACGATCGGATACTTCAGTGCTAAAAAAGATTAATTTCAGAAATAAATAATAATCTATGTGCATATTATTATAAGACAGTCACGCTTTGGTCACCCGTAATGCCAAAAACTAAGCTCTGCTTAACGCTTTATAGTTTTTTCAAACTTCGTCTGCAAAAGAAGACGGTTATAATGCTCAGAAAACGCTGAAGCAACCAAGATCAACATGATAAGTAGTACAAGTGATTATATTTATACATACAAATGCATTGTGTATCAATTCAGCGTTGTATTTTAAGATATTTAGATAGAATAGTAATTATTATTATAATTTTTTATTAATTTTTTATCGCAATGGGTGGACGAATTCACAGCCCACCTGAGGTTAAGTGGTTACTGGAGCCCATGGACATCTACAAGGTAAATGCGCCAACTACCTTGAGATATAAGTTCTGAGGTCTCAGATAGTTACAACGGCTGCCCCACCTTTCAAACCGAAACGCATTACTGCTTTACGGCAGAAATAGGCGGGGTGGTGGTACCTACCCATGCGGATTCACAAGAGGTCCTACCACCATTAATCATTTGAGACCAACGAATGTAATCTTTTTACTATAATCGAAATTGATTCGAGATCGAAATTACTTAGAATAAAAGATTCTGCTGCACAGGTTTAAAGACAAAGCGAATAAAAACGTGTTAAAACATTGAATAGGGTTTTTTTAAAGTTTTAAATTGTTACAAGAAGTTATCTATCTATATAATACAAATAACCAAAATGAAGAAGAAAAATGTAGAAAAACAGTGTAACTACAATTTTCTTAAGCCTATCTTTTTCTTAAGAAGAAAAACCAGTAACTCCTTATGTTTTCGTTTTCACTTTTGCTAGTTATGCAACGAATGTATATTATTACCTCTTACTCCAAAACTTCCGACAGTAAGAATTTTTTTCTTCAAAGCAATGTGCAGCAGAGATCAGCTTCGCAGGCCCTATTATCACACCACCGCAGAAGGTGATGTACAAATTACGAATTCTTGAATACAATGCTTTAAAAGCAACCTGAAAGTTGTATCGAAGACATATTTTTTATTTTCAATGTCTTACATATTATTCATTGTTCAGTTAAAGGTTATTAAAATATGTATATACAGTCAAAATCTGTTATAACGACATCGAAGGGACTGCTCATATTCAGTCGTAAAAACCGATAGTCGTAACAACCGGTGATGCTTAATGTATATCGTGCAAGTACAAACAAATCGATAGGGAATTATTGAAAAATATATTTACATAATACGCGATTTTTCTTCAATATTAATTTGTTTTCTTTTTCTTTGTGACATTTTGAAAGTTTCACGAATAACTCCACAAAGTTTTGGTGCGTCTTGTGTATAGATAAGTAACAAACTAACTGAAGAGATATGAAGAAGCGGACTTTGACTACCGCATTCACGTGTTTTGTTTCTAAGAATTAGAAAAGACCCTACACTAAACTAAATCCTATTGTTTTCTTTCCTGATTTTAAAAGCCATTGAAGACATATGTGGATACCTATTCAAATTGTTTACAATACAGCTGAGCCGGTCGTTCTAACAGATCTAATTCTCCGAAATATTAGTTAAATGTGGTCGTTTTATGAGGTATGTCGTTATTACCAATGTCGTAGAAAGCAATATTTTTAATAAGGCGGTCATATGGCATTCAGCCGGGACCTTTGTTCTTGGTTATTATAACCGGCATGTTGTATTAAACGATGTCGCAGTAAACGGTTTTGACTGTAATTATAAATAAAATTGAGTTACTTGAGAATCTGAAATTATACAGGTGTATTATTTGATTATTTATATTTATTTTGAATATGATTTCTCAAATTTTCTTATAATTTACAGCTTTCATGATCACAGATTCGGCTTTACGCATTAAAAGTGTACAATTTCCAAAAATATTCGAAATTGAGTTAAATTGCGGAATCATTTGGTATCACCAGTATTTCTCTTATAAATACCTACTGTCAAAAGAGCGTAGTTTAGTTTTAGTTTACCTATGTTTTGACTAACTACTAACAAAATTATTACATAATTTTATCTTACTTTAAAAGACAGGAGAAAAATAAAAAATAAATGCTGCAAAGATGATTAATATAATAAATATCACATGTTGAACCTTTAAAACACTCTCCTGTAAAATTAGTAAGTTTTGAGATTATACAGTTTTAATGCGAGAAGACGAATAAGTAAGCTGTTGTTCGTCGACCCTTAAATATTCGAATGTAATTTGTGAATTTAAAAAAAACACGAGATTTATTATCATTTTTAAGTGCTTCATCTTTCAATAAACGGCATGCACGCAATTATTATTAGGTATATCGTTCATTATCTATAACAAATCTCTCAAAGACAAAGATTTAAATAGAAAAAAGAAAGAAAGTATAGTTAGAATTAAAATAGTTTTAAAACTAACCAAGTTTAAAACTAGTTTACAAAATATAATAATAATAATAATAATAATGTTTTTATTGCAAGTAACCATGACTCATATAAATTGTTAATAAGACTTAGACCTATGTTAGTAGTTATATTTACATCACAATGAATTACTGTCGTAACATCCCATGGGAGATGGCACCACAGCGACCCATGTATACACAGTCCAGTCTGCTTGCGATCATGCTCAGGATACTGTTGGAGCTGGCCCTCACTCTGCTTACCAGAGATGCACACCTCTTACGCATGGTAGCGTAAAAACAATCTATGTGCGCGTCTGCAAATATCCCTGATGCGCTACAAAAGCGGGGCAGCACCACCAGCACCCTAAACGCGCTATTATATTGAATACGGAAATATATATTTATATATTTGGATATATACAAAAATAAACATACCTGATACGGTACATCTCCGAGTTTGGCTGCTCTACCATTAGACACCCTCTGCACGAACTCGCTCTTATTAAAATACAAAAAACTATTCATAGAAACACACAACTGTATAAATGATAATAAAATGCTTAATTTACTTAGTAATTTAAACATTCAATGAATGCTCAAGACGAATTCATAAGTTGTAAGAAAATTTAAATTGACATTAGACGTTTGTTGTGTTTTGATTAGCCAAAAAGGTGTACTCATAGAAATTTCTTGATAATAGATTACAGAGTATTTTTCTTGGGTAATTATTTTAAGCGATGATTTCACAGCGTGCCACCCCTCACTTTGAATGATGTCGAATTTTATTTATTAGGTATATTTATTTTTTATTGCCCTTGTAGGCAGACGAGCATACGGCCCTCCTGATGGTGAGTGGTTACCGTCGCCCATGGACTTCAGCAATGCCAGGGGCAGAGCCAAGCCGCTGCCTACCGTTAAAAGTCTCAATCGTATAGTATGTATAAGGGCTGTTCTACGCACGAGGAGTAAAAGCAAAAAGTACGAAGAGTATAAAATCATCTTCATCTATCCGCAGATATGGGAAGGATGGCGGTATCTGCTCGTGTAGCTTTAAAACATACGTTACGAAAAGTAAATGTTGTTGATAATTATTAAAAAATTAACTCTTACCAAATACGAATAAAATAATTATTATTAATATTAGTACCCCTATTCTTTGAATCAATTCCAAAAGTTTCATAAAATATAGTACAGAGCCACCTATTACTAACCAAAGAAACTGTGTTGAAGTGATAAAATCCTGACTAAACAAAGGATTGCGTAGTTCTTGCTGCTATCAACAGATTGCGCTAAGCCAAAACATAAATAATAAAAATCTTACGTTACGGACGTTTTTTCCCGGTTAGGGTACCTCTCCGCATCGTCCCATAAGGATCTTCGTTCCAAAATGGTTTTTATTCAGATATTTCTCCACACGTACCTCCAAATAGCCTTGATGGTGACTTGTAATGCAATTTTTCCATTTCAGGGGAATCGACAAGGAACCGAGGCGTAGCTCTTTTTCTTATTTTACTCAAATATTATATTAGATACTTTACATTACTAAAATGAAACTATGAAACTAAATACATAGTAGTTACATGGATAACGTAGGTAGGTCTCTCACCTAGGACCTGCCAAAGCTTCGGGAAACCGATAGATGCGAGCTACGCTCTTGTGACGAGCCTTATGGGAGGCTTATATCCAGCAAGGTCTGCGGGCTGATGATGATAGCGCAAATTACATATACCAAATGGCTAAAAAAGGTTTTGTTTTCATTAGCATTTACCAAAAACATATTTGGTATGTTTGCTGCAAAGGCAAACTTATAATTAATAAAATATCAATAATGGCATTTAATTAAACTTACGTGCTTTTGCTAAACACATACACTTTTTCATTTAATTTAATTAGGTATTAGAAGAAGCAGCTGATACAATTCATGTTTGAGTCGTCTTTCGTTTTCAGTTAAAATAATTTTGTAAAGTTAGATAAATTCGTATAAAAAAGAAATCTACAGAAGTCAAGTTGTATAATTATACAAATAGTAGTTAATGTAACATCAAAACATATTTTCAAACTCACTTTTAACTCTGACAGAGTCACCTATAATAAAGCTGGCGAACTAGGCACATAAGTCGCAATATGTTCCTCAATATAGTTTCTCAAAATGAAAACAGATGGCGCAGTACACATAGCATGCCCCATATTTTAATTGCATGTTTTGCAAATATGCTTTTTGACTGAATATAACTAAAATGAACTTTATACAATTATTAGGTCTTTAACCTGTTAGTGGCCGTTGCAGTTTTACAATACTGGCCATTTGAATTTTAATTTATGAAAGCCTGGCAAAAAATTCTAAGTTAAAATTTTTTTTTTAAGTATAGAATGTATAGATAATTATATTAGTTTATTTATAACAAATTTAACTGAAGATAATAATTTGAATTCTATTTAAATTTTCAAAATCAATCATTAGTGTAGTGATTAGTGTTTTATATTCACTACATTTGTACCTTTTTTCATCACAAACGGTTCACAACATTAATGAGTAATACAAACGAATACACGGCTTTTTATTGGTTTGAATGTCTCCGATAGTGGAAGCTGAAGATACTCAATCTCCCGCTGAGTTAGCGGCAGCTTTCTCCTTTAGCGTCAAATTGACAAGGTAAAAAACTTAGTTATGAAACGGTCGCCAGTGCATGCAGTATAAAATGTCTTTGAACAATTTGTTGGCCCGTACGCTTGACTTCTTCATGAAAGGTCCTTCCGGCTTGAGCCCCGAGAGCTCACCTACACGCTAGGATGAAGCTGAAATAGCCTTTCAAAGCTATCAGCATAGGTAGGAAAAAAAATTAAATGTATTGAAAAACTATCACTGCGGCGCTGTGGTGCATATTTTGATTGATAGAAATAAAAAAAAAATAATAATATAATAATAACTTAAATTTTCTGTATACTAAACGGCACATCATGGTTAAATACATAATATATAGTAGAATTAGACGTTTCTATTCAATAGTGTGTGTTCGTGTTTAATTTCTTTTCAAAATAAAATAATATCTTAAACTTCTTTATATTATCTTACAATAATATCTTATACCACCGAAATTCTAAGCTGTTGTTGTTATGAATACAGAAAATACTCTTTATTTACATACATTTATTGTGACAATTTAAATTTGAAATAGCTGCACGTAAAACTTGGATTTTAAAGTTTAAAAAATCAGCTATAAAGCAAATTTCGTAACAAATGTTTACCTCCGCCGATGTAGTTGTAGTTTTAAGGAGATCTCAGACGTTTCTGAATTATAAACTACGTGTTTCATTACCACCGGAGCCCCGAGAGGCCGAGAAGGCGCACGCCGGAACTTAGTACATAAATTATAACTTCCGTTAGTTTAGACTTGAGATGACGACGATGCACGAATATACAGGACGCGTATTTTGGTAACATGTGAAAAATAAATGAGAAGTTAAAATAAAATTTCCAAGAATACAATTTTAATATCCACATCCGATATAATTTTAAATAAGATTTGGTGTTGTATAAAAGAGTGTAAATTAGACTCGTTAAACAAAATATGTCAAGCATTACGAATTAGAATTCATAATTAATTTTGGTAACAAATTATTAAGAGAGTTTACCTTAAAATATAAAATGTATGTCATCATCATCATCATTCCTTCCCATTACCCTCTGCTGGGGTGTAGGGCTCGAATCAAATTTTTCCATTTACATCGGTCTTGGGCAGTCTGTTCTAGCTCCTCCCACGTCATGCCCAAGACCCCTAGCTCCTGCTCCACCAAGCGACGCCAAGTTGTTCTGGGGCGGCCTCTCTTCCTCTTGCCAGACACTTTCCAGGTCAGTGCTCCCTTTGATAGGTGGGTATCGGGCTTTCTCAAAATGTGACCAATCCAATGCCACTTCCGCGTAAGGATCTCCTTCTCCATTGGTGTCTGTTTAGTGGTCCTCCACAGCTCTTTGTTGCTGATCTTCTCAGGCCAAACTATTTTCAAAATCTGATGCAGGCACTTATTCACAAACACTTGAAGTTTTCTTATCAAGTCCTTGCGAACAAACCAAGTTTCGCTCCCGTACAGCAGTACAGTCTTTACATTTGAGTTGAAAATCCTCACCTTTGTTCGTCTCGTTAAGGTTGAGGAACTCCACACTGGCCTAAGTTGACTAAACGCGGCTCTGGCTTTATTTATACGAGCCGCAATGTCTGCCTCGGTGCCTCCCCTATCGTCCACAATGCTGCCCAGGTAACAGAAGCTTCCCACCTGCTCGATGAGCCGCCCTTTGATCAACATAGGAGCCGAATCGGTGGTATTTATGCGCATTTCTTTTGTTTTTGAGAAATTAATACGCAGCCCTACCTTTTCAGCTTCATCTACTAGAAAAATGTATATGGTTAGTCATTATTCAGTATGTCAATTATAATATTTAATAGACTCATTTCGATTGCATGTTTAGCTTTTGCGAATGTTTACTAATATTTTATCATAGATTATTACAGTATTAATTTTTTTGTAATATTGAAAAAACATCCGCCTATATAGTCGAACTACCGTAAAATCCGGGCATTGTCTTGACTCGTGAGATTTGTATTTAATTAGTGGGAACTCGAGCATCACGTCGTCCGGATATTAAGTCTTGGCATATGAAGTAGGACGTACTACATATGAGTGAAATGGATTTGAGTTCATAAGCGTATATGCGTAATATATAAGTATGTAATATATGTAATGTAATATATAAGCGTTTTGCTTATATCGGGATTATTTTATAATTTTTTTATGACCCTTGTAGGCATACATTTTTTTTATGACCCTTGTAGGCAGACGAGTATACATACGGCCCGCCTTCTGGTGAGTGGTTACTGTCGCCCATGAACTTCAGCAATGCAAGGGACAGAGCCAAGCCGTTGCCTACCTTCCTACGTTAACAAACGAGGATAAGAAAAAATATCATGTTTATAATTAAAATATACGATAAGTGAGCTGGTAATTTGATTAAGAATACTTGTCGAACCTCGCGTTTATATTTATTATATTTATATAAAATATAATATTATATTTATTAGTAGGCGGGACCTGAAGCACCCGTGTGAAGGTCAACCACGATTGCGTACTAAAATGAAATAAATATAAAAAGGCTTTTTTTTATATTTATTTCAAAATGGATAACTAAAAACCGGTAATGTTTAAAGATATTAGTGTTTTAAATAATTTGTATTCGTAAAGACACATTAATTTGGTTTTGTTTTAAAATATATTTTATATATATGTATGTTATTCACTCGTTGGCGCAGTAGTCAGCGCTTCTGACTGCTGGACTGGTTCGTCGTGGGTTCGGTTCTCACTCCGAGGCTTGTGTGTTATTAGTCTTTGTGTTTAACACCCATAAACCTATAACTTACACAAGTAAGTGTTTATCAATATGTCCTAAAAATTAATTATCTTTATCGGGCAGTAGAAATAGAGTTTGCAAACTCGATTCGGAACCCAGCAAACCATGACAAGTCGGCACTAATTAGGTCTGGAAACTTGAACAGGCTCAGTACATCGTGCCTATCTTAACGCTAATTAAGTGATGCCTGGTTACTGCACTAAGTTCTGTCAAGTTGGCACTAAGTTGTATTGTCTAACTTTGAACGAATTTAAGTTCGAACAGCTGTTTCTCGTGTTCGGAATCTCATTAAATTTTGTTATAAACAATAACAAATTAAAGATTAATTTTTTTTGTCAGTGTATTTAGTGTTATTCCGTGTTTTTATAAATGTTTTATAAACAGAACTAGCTTTTGCTCGCGACTCCGTCCGCATGGAATAGTTACTTTGACATAACGCTAAATTTTAGCCCTTATTTCATTTACGTAGAAAATGAAAATATTTTTAAATTATAGAATGTTAAGGAGCTATTTAAACCCCTATTTTGAAACATTCTTTATTGGTGCTCCGCTTGTATTGATCTTACCGTGATGTTATGTAGCCTATGGTCTTCCTCAATAAATGGGCTATCTAACACTGAAATAATTTTTCAAATCGGACCGGTAGTTCCTGGGATTAGCGCATTCAAACAAACAAACTCTTCAGCTTTATATTATTAATAAAAGTATAGATATAGATAATGCACAATACTTTTATTTGGTTGGTCGCGAATTGTAGTTGTATAATAATTAATACCTACTACTTATACGGTTTAATATTGCCTTTTTTTGTTGTAAAAAGATATTATTCGTCCGTAACCCCGAACACTGTAAAGTATACGAAACGTAGAAAAGAATATCTTAATTAAAGTAAGGTAACCTTTTAAGAACAATCAAACAATTATCGTCTACAGTAAAAAATAAAGCGCAGCATTGAGACATCTTCACAAACTCCAAGAAAATCGCTTTCCTTTCGAGTACACCAATTAAACTTACACCAACTGAGTACCGATTAGCGCCCTTGAAGAAAAAAAAATTGCTTGAGTTTCACAAGTTTTCAGTCTACCTGGCCTCATGTCGCTTTATGGCGTTTCTATGGTGTTTACAATATAGATAGCCGCAACAGATGAAGACAATTTAAAAACAATGTTATTCAACGGGTTCTTATTACGTGTTTTAGTTAACGATTTTCCGATATGTTGGCGGTGTTGCTAGCGCCATGATCACCAGTGTACCAAGATCCTGCGGACCGAATGGTAAACAGTCGACGTCACCCAAAACACGTCATTTCGGATCCTCCCGATCCACTAACGGTGCTTTTAGGTACCCCAAGCACCGGTCATCGTTTTTGTCGAGCCCGTCGCTTGCGACGAAGGGCTTGGTGAGTAAATTAACCCATAGACACAGCCTACTGAGTTTCTCGCCGGATCTTCTCAGTGGGTCGCGTTTCCGATCCGGTGGTAGATTCTGCGAAGCACTGCTCTTACTAGGGTTCGTGTTAGCAACAACGTCAGGTTTGAGCCCCGCGAGCTCACTTACTAGTTCGGCGAATCTAGAATAACCCCTGAGGTTACTAGAATAGGTAAGAAAAAAAAAGGGTGCTCTACCCATCTAATAAAAAAAAAAATTTGTGGAAATAATCGTAAAGGCTTAAAATAATTGATCAATCTTTCTAAGAAGTACTCGATTGTTCATAAAAAAATATTATCGCAAACACTCTTGGGCTTCTTTGATTTAAATGTTGACACAGACTAATTAAGCTTGCATCTAATGTAAATAAAAAATAAATTCAAATGAACAGATGCAGCACAATACCTCGTTACTATGCCACGGCTCCATAAAAATATAATACATCACTTCAAATCGCACAGATGGATAAGTTGTCTCCTAAAACATTGTCCCTTCATAAGCATTGATAAGATTTTTGTAGGGAAAAAATGTTTTTCTCAGATAGGCAAGTCTCAGTTAGCTTGGTTTTAAATGATTGCTGGAGTTCTAACAAAATGCCGATTCCACCATCCAAGCAGAAATTTGAGGTCGTATAGAAAAATAATAATTTAGAGTTGTGTTTTCAAAACATTGTCTGCATCTAAATTTCAATCGCCACAGTCACTTCACTCGAGACAATTAATCGTGTTCTGAGATTCTGCAACAATTGTTTGCTTAATGTGAGTCTGTAGCGATAATATTTCCACAGTAGGTACTTCTTAATTCTTACATTACAGAAAGCACATGCAAAAATTGCTACCATGTTTTGCTAGTACCAATTCCTCTATTCAGAGAGTTGGGGTCAGCAAGTCAATCAATGTCAATCAACATTCATACACGTTTGAAAGAATAAGAATAAAATTAGTTGTCGATAAAGGTCCCCAAAATAAAATAATACCGGACCGATGGTATATTTGAATAGTTCTTTACTAAGCTTGTTGCTCGAAGAAACGTTTGCATGGAGCTTATGTATTAAATTTGATCACGGTTGATTCTGCTTCCGCTCTGAAAAATTTCTAACATTCGTGGATATCTTAATGAGGACTTCGTCGAGCAAAGGCAAAAAAATTCACTCAGGTGATGAGGTAGGTATGTTAATTAAATAATGTCAACAATGAAATTAAATTTGAAAATCCCTAATTCATTTCAAATTCAAATACTTTTAATGATAGAATATTTTAAAAGTTGTGTGATGCTTTAATATTATTATACTGTGGATTTAGATTTCAAGTATCTTTGAATTTTCTTGAACGGAAATTCTTAGAACATCAGGATTACTAACCTATTGATTAATATTGTTCTATCAACTTTCACGTTAAAACAGTCAATAATATTACAATATCTAGTTTAATAAATTGATACATTATTGTATCATAAAAAAGGCACAAGTGTTGTGTTATTTTTTTTGCACTATAAAACACACTTCGAGCTTTTAATGGTATAACAAAACGTTAATAAAGAGTGGGCCAAACTGGCCATTACAGAACAACCGGGGATGCTTATTAAAAATGTGGCCTGAATATCAAATTGCTATCTTCCTATTGTATCGCACCCTACGTCATAAGGGCACATCACTGGCCCTTTGAATTCAGATAAAGTACGCAGAGTAGGGAGATTTAGAGAATCAATAATTTGTAGGATATGTTTTTTAAATAAAAAATAAAAAAAGTTAACAGGCGTCAATAGCGCTTGGGATAGGGAAAATACAGTGATATATAATATAAAGAGAAAATACGATACAGCAAAATTGTTTAATTTTTGTATAAAGTTGCATTCAACCCAAGCAGATAAACGATGCGCGAGGACGAACATTTGATATTATTTTTGTTAAAAAAAAATATGGTATGGCTTGTAAATAGTTACACAATGTGGTGGAATGGAGGTTCAACTGGTATGTCTCTGTATGAGCATGCATAGGAATATTTTTAGCGGTATAGTAAGAAATAGCAGAATCAGGGAAGTACAAACTCGAAATCCTCGTCCTTTTAAGGTTCCTCTACAACTTTTTCATTATAAAACTACTAGCGACCCGCCCTCGCTTCGCTTCGGAAACATTAAAACACACATGAAACCAAAAAATAACATAAAAATAAAATAAAAAAAAAGTAGCCTATGTTCATCAGGGACAATGTCGGCTTCTAATGGAAAAAGAATTTTTCAAATCGGTCCAGTAGTTTCGGAGCCTATTCGAAACAAACAAACAAACAAATCTTTCCTCTTTATAATATTAGTATAGACTATGAATCCCTAATACGTTTCGTTCATATTATCACTAAATGTTCTGAAACAAAGAAATTCGTTGAAACAACTTATGTTCAACTTATAGTACGTTAATGGTATAACAACAAAACTATTTATATTCCCCGGTTTTCATATTATAATTAAAAGTACTTTTACGGTTTTATCTCAGGACTTCATGTTTGCGGACTACTACGAAAACTATGAAGTATTTGAAACGTCCGAAATAAATTAATGACAGTAAAATAATTTAGATTAATCCGTAAAAGTAGACTTAATGATATCTTTTTTCTATTTTTTTTTTCGCTCGATTACATATTCCAGTAATTGACGACTATCTATAAATTGTGGTACTCTGTGCAACAAAACTAAAGCACGAGCAAAAATGTTGTGTTAGTGCACTACTGGTGCCCTCTACAACGACTATTGTTTGTTGT
This sequence comes from Bombyx mandarina, assembly GCF_030267445.1. Taxonomy (NCBI): domain Eukaryota; kingdom Metazoa; phylum Arthropoda; class Insecta; order Lepidoptera; family Bombycidae; genus Bombyx; species Bombyx mandarina. The sequence goes on from NC_143229.1 coordinate 9,578,713, forward strand.
TTTTTTTTTTGTATAAATAAATTCAGTTGTCACATCCGAAATGATAAATGGCCAATCTGACACGGCGCTCATATGGTGGATTTGCCACTTGTTGTCCGTGAAGCTGAGTGGGGCTTGTTATTTTAATGGGCCCACATTTTATTAAAATGTCAAAACTTAACGCACGGTGTAATTTTGGGTAGACTATTGTGATATATGGAAATCACGAGAATAAATAACAGTTTAAAAAAAACTAACAAAATACGCTTTTATAGAAAATCCAACTAAAAAATAGAAAATAAATTTTAATAATTTTGAATTAAAAATAGTGTAAGAAAAAATGATTTTATTGTAAAAATAGCGTGGGGTGCTTTTCAGGATATTATCAAAACAAACCTTCTACTCATATCTGTTCATAAAATATTTATAACTACTGATATCATGCACCCCACGCTTTTCGCATTCGGACTTAAAAGGTATCAGGGTAATTGTTTAATTGAAACTATGAAACTGACGCCTTTAAGGTGGTCAAACCCATTCATATTTTGACGTTTCATTTGTGGGCTATTAAAAATGCTACAGATAACTCTCAGTCTTAATATCTATATATTAATACGTGAAGCAAAAACATTATATCAATAAAGAAAATATTACACACACTACATACCATGTATTTGACGCACACACGCATGCATACTATTTATTGTCAAGAACAAATCTTGACGTCCGTTGTCAAATTGAGAATAGATTAAATATTGTTTGTCTTTGTTAATATTTTTTATAGTGTAGTCTTGGTGAAATTTGTGATTATAGAAGTATAAAATACAATCATAATAGTGTACAAACTTACAATTCCAATTAATTATAGTCGAATTTCGACTACTGCGGGACCTCTAGTTAAAATAAATCTACTTTACGGTATAATCCCACATTTTTTTATTTCCATCATCATTATATTTGAAATATTGATATAAATGAGAATAGTAAACGTGAGAATGAATGTCTACGTCTCGCAAAATTCGGAGATAGTAATATAGTCCTAGTTACCTATGTCTCAACGTTTTTAAGCAGTTCGCGAAGATCGTGGTTAATTTTTGTTGCTCAAGTTAATTAGACAAAAGGATAATAACAGAGTCGATTAGAGGAAATTGCGTTGGAAATTGCCTCGGTTATAAAAAAAGTACGTATTGTCTAAATAACGTTTGCTATACGTAGTTTGCTAACTAAATAAAACCTATCTGCTTGGTGATATATATATATATCTCTAGAATATTATTAATTCATCTATTGACGAATTAAACGTCAGTGGTTCGTGACGTCAGAAATTGTTACATAACTAAAGTAAACTCGAGATTAAACCGTAATATGCTTTACAAAAGAAAAACAAATTATGAAGTTGTGAAGAAAAATTTAAGCCTTAAATAAATAATAAATCCATTTGTTACGGTTTCCGCTTTTTTCGGTCCCATTACGAGGGAGGGCGGCCAATTTGAAAATATTGAATAAGTAAAACAAGCGAAATATGAATGCAGAGATTAAGCGATGTAGACGGACCAAAGCTGATAATTAAATTTCGCTAATCGGAGAACGTGCTCACGGGCTACCTGGTGTTAAGTGGCTAACCGAGCCCAAAGACATCAACAACGTTAATACCACTACCCACTTTGAGACATGAAATCTAAATCTCAGTTCTATAGTTGTATGTCTAACGCACTCTTAAAGACGGAACGCGGTCTTACAAGATAGGCATCTTGATCATGCGATGACCAGTGATGACCGATGATTTTTATTACGCGATGCTATGTTATTTCCTTATCGTGGAAGTGATTCCTTTTAAGTACGTATTACGGGATACGAAAACCGGACCGCCCAAATTTTATATTTTTTTATCTTTCGATAATTTTCCAGACCAGGAATTATTTTTTGCAAATTGGAAACGCGTAGGCAGTTTACCAATCTGTAGATACCAAACATGATCATTTTAATTTACGTAAAATTCTTAATAATATGATTCACATTATTTATACGAACTTACATTAATATCGTTATAAATTTACTTTTTCAGCATCTAACTTAAAACCGATTTGATTTAGCATTGAAATGCTGTCAAGATGTTTACTTGTAATGCAGTGTGTAATAATTTCCATAAAGTACGACGATATTATATTGATTAACACAACTTATCTATTCGTTAATCTTTGAACAAAGGCTGATATGTAAAGGTATTATGACGAGATGCGCTGTATTTTGGCGTGCAGTATAGCATTAGTGATACGCCGTGGAACGTGTGGGAAACGCTATGAAAATACGCTAACACCATTAAAATGATCGGAGCCGGCCCGGTTTTTTTTTGTTTTTTTTGTTTAACGTACACGAATTCAGCATTTCGTTTTCCTTTTACGTTATCCTGACGTTTTCATAGTTCACAGTTACGGTCTTATTACTGCGGCAGACGAGAAAGGCTGTTAGTGTAGTTAAAAACAGACGTGCCTGTTCGTCGGACTATTAAAAATCTTTTCGTTTTATTCGCGGGTTCGGTAGAAATGTTTTCGATGTAACGCTCTTTCGCGGTTTGTGTATGGGATTTGTGGGAGAACCGCATTTTAGAGAGGTTGTTTTTTTTTTTGAAATAAATGTCATCTGTCTTTTAGTCGGCTTTGAAAATGTATATATAGTTATATTGGATAGTTATGGTTGGTTGGTTATTTTTTAAGTAGCTGCAGCTTAATCAACTTTAGAGCACCGTGATCACAATCGTTCGACTAAAACCTCCTGTCGCTCAACAACCAACGTCCAAACCTCGCATGAGACAGAACTCATGAAGAGGCAAAGGGAGGAAAGTGAAGCGTTTAGTGCGGAGCACATCTCTCCCATCACCCTCCCCCTCGGGACGCCGGACCGGCGGTCGTCGGCGCTACGACCACCAGCCCTCTCGGTCGGCAGGCTATCCGAAGCCCGCCTAGATGGCGCCGGTTAGAGTGAGCTATCCTACGGAATACCCCGCTGGACCAGAACCAGCGTGGGTCGAGGATAGCCGGCCTTCCATCACACGGATGCTCTTGCGTAAAACGCGTGCAGAGCAGCTTGCACATCGTCTTCTTAGGCCCCCCTCGCCGGTCCCCAGACCGACATGTGAGGGAGACCCGAAACACTTAGAGGGCCAGGGCTTGGGCGAGATCCGCCTCCCTGGCCTCCGCTCGACGGCGGCGGGATTGTGCGTCTCTCACGCGCCCCGCCGCCTCCTTCTGCGAGATGGTGCACTCGCAGAAGTTGAGCATCGCCTTCCACGACTCGTCGTCGCCGAGCATCGATGCCACAACACTCGGCAACGACAAGTAGTTTCCTATTTTTGCGACGAGGACACGGCGCCACCCCTCCCATGCGGGGCAGGCAACGAGCGTTTGCTCCGCCGTGTCCAAGTCGCAACCACAATGGTGGCACTCTGCCGTCGGCTCGGCTCCGATCCGGTGCAGGAACTCACCGAAGCAACCATGCCCAGTGATCACTTGCGTGAGCCGGAAAGTGAGGCGTCCTCTGTCACGATTCACCCAATCCACAAGGACCGGGCAAATCGCCTCGACGGTCCTACGACCAGCCGAAGGATCAGCCAGCCATTTGGACCATGACTCCAGTACGGACCGCCGAGATTGGGCCCTCCGGGCTCTGACCACACTGGGGCTGGGATGCACCACGCCCCGGGCATGAAGGTCAGCCCACCACTGATAGTCAGCGGCGAGCGCCTCCGCTTCCAGAACCCAAGGTGGCGTCCCAGCCAGCACACACGCCGCCTCAAAGGAGATGGTGCGATAACCACGGATGACCCTGACCGCGATGGTGCGTTGCGGCCGTTGCAGCAGCTTCGCCACCCCCGCGGCCAGGGACTGGCCCCATACAGGCGCCCCATATAGGGCCATTGATCGCACCACCCCCGTAAGAGACGGCGCGTCACCTGATCAGGCCCCCCGACGTTGGGCAGAAGCCGGCTTAACGCGCCGGCCACCCCCAACAAACGAGGGACCAGGTTCTGAAAATGAGCACGGAAGGTCCAACGACTGTCCAGAATGAGGCCGAGGTACTTCAACTGCACCACGACCGCGATACGGACGCCTCCAACCACGATATGGGTATCAACACTTTACCTATTTCAGCCGTAAAGTAGTAATGTGTTTCGATTTGAAGGGCGGGGCGGCCATTGTACTGTAAAAATTGATACCGTAGAATTCGTGTCTCAAGGTGGATATTACGTTTTAGATATCTATTCTATACCTATGTCTATACTTATACTATTCTATATGAAAAGTTTGTGCTATTTACGAGATAATTAATAGGTTTGGGAAAAGTTTCTTCGCATTTTTTTAAGAACATTCACAAAAAATTTTGATATAGTTTATTAACATTTAACTAAAGTATGTAGGTATAATTTTGTTTGATAACTTTTTGCCATCTTGTAGGTAGGGACATGACCCCATTGCTATAGAAATTTTGGGGTTTCTGATCAAAATACCGCGACAATTGGTTTTGGCAGTCCTCTCGTGATGTTAACCCGACACTGCCTAAAGAATTCCGAAGAGACCGAAACAAGTGGAAATCTGAAGGTGCAAGTTCAGGACTATACGGCGGATAACACCTCTCAGCCGAGCTCTCTTAATTTTTACTGACTGGCTAAAGATGTGTGAGGTCTAGCGTTATCATGATGAAAAACCACACCCCTTCTGTTAATTCCGGCCGCTTTCTCTCAACCTCTTGCTTTAATCTCATCAGTTGTTCGTAGTAGAGTTCAGAATCGATGGTCCTGCCTTGTGGTAATAGCTCATAATGAATAATGCCCTTCCAATCCCACCACACAAACAGCATCACCTTGTTGCGAGTTAACCCGGGTTAGTCTGTGAAGCCTGACCGGCCTTTGACCACGACCTTTTTCGCACGTTCTTGTCGTACGTGATCCATTTTTCATCACCAGTTATCAGCTTCTTCAAAAATGGTTCGGTTTCATTACGTCGTAATAAATAATCACAAATGAGTACACGGTTCATTAGGTTTCTTTCAGCAAGCTCGTGAGGTACCCAAATATCGAGCTTTTTTGTGTACCCAGTTTTTTTCAAATGCGCCAAAACTGTTTGTAGTCAATTCCCAGTTCTTTAGCTACGTCGTAACTACTGATATGCCGATCTTGCTCCACTTTTTCAACTTTTCAGGGCGACCAGAGTGACGTTCATCTTTGACATCAAAATTTCCGGATTAAAAACGTTTAAACCAAATTTGTGCTACTCTCACAGGCACTGCACTAGGTTTATAAACATTGCAAATTTTTTTCGCGGCTTGCGTTGCATTTTTACCTTCTTTGTAGTAAAATTTTTAAATGTATCGAATTTCTTCATTAGATTCACTCATCTTGACAGTACGAAAAATAAATAAAAATCAAACGTTTTCCTAATTTGAATTTGGAATTATCTTCATTAAAATTTAAACTTTTACCAAAACCAGCCAGATACAAATAGTATAGCCAAAGAGATTTTATTACAAGTTCACACATACTATAATGCGAAAAGACTTTTTCCCCAACCTATTATTATGTTTTAGTACCAAAACCACAAATTGCTGGGTCACGTTGGATGCAGGTGGCAACGGACCGGCCGCACTGGACATCAGTTGGAGAGGCCTATGTTCAGCAGTGGACAGTAAACAGGCTGAGATGATGATGATGGTCATCCAAAACCACAGAGCTGATTTTGACGAAATTCGTAGTGGAAATACTTTGAACCTTGGAAAATAAAATAGGTTGACCTTTATCCCAGTGCTGAGTACGGATTTTCGGCGCGGGACAACGCTAGACTTTGTGAGCGAAGCTGCGGGACGAAAGAAGCCATAAGACAACTATGTGCCTTAAGCTGCTGCTAATAAATCCCCATACACCTGTAGAAGAGGTATCATTACCTATTTTCCATCAAAACTCTGTGATATATACTTGAAAGTTTTTATTAAAAGTACTGAACATTTTTCGACTGCAGATCATTATTATGTCTCTAGTTGGAGACCAGTATTCATATTGTGCTATCTTTGGGGTCTAGTGGTCAATTAACAATGCGTGGCAGTAAAATCAATTGGTCAATTAATTTAATTAAATCTCTCAATTATTAAGACCCGGATTTATTCATAAGAGATCAGTTAAGAACCAAAATAATACATAAATAGACATTGTGAGCATTTGAAACTGTAAAATTGATTACGTTAGCAACACCACTTTTCAAAGGTTTTATGAATTCCATTCATGTGGTAAGAAGATTGTTTGGTTTTGGTTTAGCAGGAATCAAATAACGGAATATTTTTAGAATCACACAAACAAAAGCACAGCGTGATACCGTTAATACCCGCCTACTTACCAGAAAATTGTCGGTAAAACATCAAAACAGTAGTCGTAACCGTTTCGCAGCTACGTATTTTAATGTTATCATTCGAATGTATGCTTAGTGAAGGATACTAAAGACCCGTTTTTACGTTCGTTGTCAGTTGACGGAGTTTGTCTTCACAGCGGGAAAGGATCTTGAAAGGAAATGAACTGGTAAATTTGGTTTAACGATTTTTAATAAAAATATTAAGTAGTGGTGAAACACGAGTCTCGCTAATCAATCGCTTGAAACTAACTACTCGTGCGCCATCTGTAGTAATATGCTGTGCTGTGTTATGGCTTAGTTTTGATTTGAATGTTTAAATTATATCATTAAGAAATTCTTTCAAAATCCGACAAGTTTTTGAGTTAAAAGTAATCAAAATCCAATTATATTGACAAAGATTGATTGATAAACAAACCGCGGTTATATTTGCAAAAATAATCAGAAATACTCAATAGTTAGGATAGGACCTAGTTTGATTTTTTTCTGAAAAAATAACTGTCCGGAATATGATTTGAGTAATTTTTGTACATGTCATTCAGATAAAAAAAACATATAAATAGATGTACTGACCGAAATTAAAGAAAGTTTAAAAAGCCTATATTTCTAGATCGCATAAATACACTTGAGTTTTATCTAACCGTAATACGAGTAGGTGCATGTCTCAATTATTTTTTTGTGCTATGGCCTCACGTGTCAAAAAGTATTTCCTACCCATAAATAATACGCTAAATGAAGTTAGTGTTATGGTTTGAAATCCACTTGAGAAGTGTGACTATTCACACGCAAAAAAATAAATCCACTTAACCACGAAACAACACAATCAGATTACCCAACTATTAAAAACTTCCGGTTTGACTACAAATTTAAATGTGTGATGAAAAACTCGCCTTTGATCTATTTGCATAGAACACAAATTCCAACACCAAAATGAATTTTGTCATCCATCGTGCGTACATCTGTCCGTTTTTGCAAGGGACACTCCGCGCTGTCCCTTCATAGAAAAGCAATCGGGTAGTCGTAAACGTTAAGGGTCTGGAAGCACCCCCCGGGGGGCATCTAAGGGCAATACGATGTTTCTTGAAACTGGTAGAAAAAGCCGTTGGTAGCCCCTAATCCGGTACAGGCATCAGGGGTGTTATAAGGGAAGCAAAAAGTGTAATTTAAAGCTGACTTAAGGTTTCGAATTAAAATGAAGAGGCGTTGAAGGACCACGATTATTCACGGACCTTGACCGGATAACGTTTTTAGTTACTTCCTTGTTTATAGCGTAATATTTCGTACATAATATATGACTCTATTTTTATATAAGCTTTTTAACTACTCTCCTCATAGATATTGAAAACAATCGCGGTACAACCATAATATTCAAATGTAAAAAAAACCTGATTCTTCTGTTTGAGTACAAAAACTGTATTTTCTGTAAACGTCTTTAACATTAAATTGAAATTATTCAGCCGTCTACAACTGATGAAAAACGCAGAAAGTACAGATATAAATTAATACAAAATAGCGTGTTTGAAAGTTTGAATTTTAAATTAATTAAAGCGACCGTTCAATAAAATCAATTACTCATTCAGGAGGATCGGTAGCCATATGCAAATTCTGTGCTCCCAGATGACCGTACTCTAGTTGCATAAAGTATCGGTATTTTGCTGCTGTCTTTAATTAACATTTATTGAAAACTTTGATACGAACCTCCTTTTTTCCTCGCTTTTCAATGAGAAGATACACTTATGGCGCATTATGTAGTATCATAGCGTGATAATCTTGTCCCGTGAATACCCAATTACGTTGTAATAGGGACTGTCCTACTTTTGCCAAAATGTACCTATCTCTGAAATTTATTCCTCGTGTGAAGTACAGCCCCCACCTCTGGGTCGGGGCCCCGAAGTAACAGCTACTTCCATTTGACTCCATACAGAAGTTCGCAATGTCGATAATCCGATTCTCACGGATCCTTTGGAACCTCCGGGTGTGCGAAAAGACTTTGGTTCTCTCTGTATTTTGTACCGTATGCTCCATGGGGAGTGGTCTGAGGAATTGCTTGGGATAATCTCATCATATCTTTTTACTAGCGCAACGCCCGCCATCGGGTAGAGTTTATCCATACAACCTAGAACCGTTGCTTTGATCCACAACGCACTTCCAGAGATCTTTCTGGCACCTACCATCCAGCTTTGGAATGACTTCCCGTCCCGTGTTTGCCGAGCGCTATGACATGTTTGTCTTCAAATGAGGCTTGTGGAGAGTACTTTACAGTAGGCAGCAGGCTAGCTGTGCCATTGGCATTGCTAAAATTGGTGGACGAACTCACGGCTCACCTGGTATCTAGTGATTGTCAGAGCCCGTGGACATCAACAACATAAATGCCGTCACGCACATTGACACATGAGTTCTAAGTCTCCGTTTTTACAGTACAACGGCTGCCCCGTTCTTCAAACCGAAACGCATTACTGCTTCACGGTAGAAGTATGCCGAGTGGTGTTACCTACCCGTGTGAACTCACAAGACGCCATGCCACCAGAAATCACACAAATTCAAATTTTTGCGGGTTTGATTTTTGTTACGCTAAGTTATTCCTTCATCGTGGAAGTCATTCTTTAGTGAAATTTTTACTAAAAAACAAGGGCCTTAGTGTGGATCTATGCAATTGTCTGGAACAGCTCATATGATTTAAACAAGCGACGAGGAAAAAGCTCGTCTGGCTTCGATGATTTAAAAAAAAGCTTAGAAATGATTTACAGAGTACAACAATGCCACATTAATAGAAAATCTAGAACTAGCTTATAGTCGTGAACGGATTGAATAATTCAATTTCCTGACTTACCTTTTGTAGAACAATGTGATCTAATTCGATGCATTTATAATCATTGTATACTCTGTCGACTGTCAATTCGCTACTTACATTTGTCAGTTTCAAAACACTAACAATAGAATGAATAATAGATAGGTTAACAAATAAAAAAAAATATATATTCACGGCTGCCTTAAAAAATTCTGTACAGTAAATCTAAAAGCGCAGAAAATAAAATCTCTTATGACAGTTCATACGTAATAGATGATGTCTATGGGCTACGGTTACAACTTAACACCAGGTGGGCTGTGAGCTCATCTATTTATGCAATAATAAAGACTGTTTTCAAACCACGTTCTTGGAACGTTAAGAAGCAATTTAGTCATATATTCCTTTGTTCGCTTTTATAATTAAACAGTTTTTAAAACTGACCATACACCTGATGGTAGTACAGAGCAAAGGAGTAGGGTATCAGACAACATGCGAACTCTAGTCAAGCTGCAATGAAGTGCCTCCTGCACGTAAGTACCAGCCGACCTGCAGAAACAGGGGTGTGGCGCCAGGTACTAAAAATGAAACACTAAACACATCGCTCTGCGAAGAGCTTATTGACGAGGAAGAAGAAAGAAATGTAAAAGCATTCACATGTTCATTGAATAACTTCCAAGATTCCAAATTAAATTAATGACTAGTGATGGCCGTGGTGGGTTTTTTTATTGCCTTAATGTTAGGTCAAAAAACTATATTAGCAAATGTATGAAAATTGAATCTACAACAATCTTTGGGTATCCGAGGTATCCGAGAAACATTATTGTTAATTCTCAACAAATACCTTGGGCCAATCGAACAATTCGTTTGGCATATTTATGATATAATATCTACATATACCTGCAGTCATCTGGGTTCTCAAGTACATTCAAATCTCTAGGCACTCAGAGGGCGGGGCAGGGTGTGGGCGTGGTCTCGGCTGGGCGGTCCCTTTGAGACCTCCCAGAGCAGAAACCCGAGAGGTTTTGACTTTTTGTTCTGAACTTGTATCAGTAATTTTGTTGTTAGGTATTGCTGTCATGAAATACGCATTTAAATAATATGTGGCAAAATGCATTAATTATTTATTGAAAATCTCTACTGTCTATTTTTGCTCAGATGACACTTTGACTGCGTTTTTCGTTACAATTGACACATTATTTTACTGAACAAAGATCTATCTAAATACCTTGTTGGCAGGAAATACATAGTAGGTCGAAGTGCCTACCGAACTCAGTATCTCACTTATTTTGTGCCATATTTCTTTAATTACCATTACATTTCCGAGACACATAGTTGTTAACTTTCATTCGAAACATGGTCGTTTACCGATTGTATTGAACAGTAAAAAATAGCTCGATACAAGATTTTTTACTTGTATGGTGTTAATGAATTCCATATTCAATTATCTCTTAATGTGAACAAATGGTTTTAAATTATCAATGTAGAGATATGAGAAGATCGTATTCATTTTGTTCAAATAGTACAATAATATAGTTTCACGAATAGAAGAATATTGATTTGGTAAACAAACGATCACTGTCAAATTTGAATCGTTTCGAACAAAAGGTAGATTATCTCACAAATTTAAGGAAAAAATTCAAACAAAATTAGAACATTTTCCCGATCTTCAATGTTGATGAGATTCAAAATGAGTAGATGATATTGATTCGTATTTATATTGGTTTTCGTATGTATTATATTATCTATCGTACTAGTATAGATTATCTGCCTAAACTATTATAAATATCAGTAAATCCAGAAGGAGATTGATTTTATCTAATTGTAAAAAATATATTTTATCGTCTCATAAACAATTCATTAATACGGAAAAGCTCTCCAAGTATGTAATATTGTTTAAATTTTTCGAATATGATTATCGGAACCATTTGAAACTTTTCTAAGTAAGCACGCAACGAAATAGGATTACGCATAAAATTTAACTTTTCAATATAAAAACAAATATGCTAATTTGCAACAAAGAATCGGGTCTCATTTTTATTTGTGATATTACAATTTATAATTAGATTCGTTTTGCCAGACCACACGAACATGTACCACTATCACGCCTATTTATTTGGTGGTAGGATCTTTTGTAAGTCCACGCGGATAGGTACCACCACCCTGCCTATTTCTGCCGTGAAGCAGTAATGCCTTTTGGTTTGAAGGGTGAGGCAGCCGAACTATACTTGAGACCTTAGAACTTATATCTCAAGGTGGGTGGCGCATTCACGTTGTAGATGTCTATGGGCTCCAGTAACCATTTAACATCAGGTGCTGTGAGGTCGTCGACCCATCTAAGCAAAAAATAAATAAAAATAAAATTATGTCGTAAAGCAGAGGTGCATTTCAGTTTGATGGTGGCAACTGTACTTATAAGTACAATACAACGGAGACTTCGACATCACGTTTCAAAGTGCGTGGCGGAATTCACGTGTGGTGTTTATCCGAAGCCCATAAATCACTATGCAATAGAATAATAAAACTGGTATCACAATTTTGTTATTCGAAAATATTATCTATAGCGACTGCGTTAAAGTTGCTTTTCGTTTTTTAAACTTTTATATTAATGCGATGTTTTAATTATGAGTTAGAGAGTCAAGGGAATATCATCAAGGAAATCGCAATAAGAGGTTGAAGTGTTTTATTTGTATCAGAATTAACGGTTGTTTCGCAAGAGCAATAAAGAATAGTTGAAATAATCCAAACAACTGGTGGTAGGATCTCTTGAGAGTCCGCGCAGTTGGGTACCACTACCCTGCCTATTTCTGCCATGAAGCAGTAATGCGTTTCGGTTTGAAGGGTGGGGCAGCCGTTGTAACTATACTTGAGACCTTAGAACTTACATCTCAAGGTGGGGGGCGCATTCACGTTGGATGTCTATGGGCTCCAGTAACCAATTAACACCAGATGGGCTGTGAGCTCGATCACCCATCAAAGCAATAAAAAAAAAACAATATATCTTACCACCTGTAAATAGAATACGTTTGCATATTCCTATTGCTTTTTCGGGAACAGGCGATAATGTGACGTCTTGTGTGACTCGAAAATGGCTACCTATCATTTTCAAAGTTTTTAAATTACGAATTACCGATCAATTTCGTGTCGAACGAATATGCTACTAGTAACATAAGTAGATACTTATAGTTGTAAAAATAAATAATATGATGTAGCATTCGCAACTGGAATATATCTATTGAGTATCTAATACAAAATATTTATAATGTTTTTTAAGGATTAACGCTATCGCTTTTCGTTCAATTAAAGGCAAATAAAAAAAAATGCACTACCACGCGAGCTACCCAATTTAAAGACTGTTTATCAGAATAAAATACATTCATGTTTTCATAAAATAGTCAGAGTTGTCCAATTAAAAAATTAATTCGTTAACTTTTTACACAAAGTTATTATATTCACCCTAAGTTCCTACGTGAAGAAAAACTGCTTCTATTTCACATTTTCTAAATTATTACTCAGTTAGATGAAGCGATCCCCAAGTTGAAACAATCTGAAACGTTCATCAGTTGAGTTGAGCGAGTGAGGTGTCACTTTAATGGTACTATCAGCGTGACGCAATTTATACACGTTCACATCACACACGCTTTTCATATAATTAATGAGGCGGCAAAACCTCATCTCGCGAACAGTTAAAGTCAATTCCCACTGAAATTTCATCATCGTCAATCTAACTTGGGTTTAATAAGTAATACTTGCGCTGTGGGCCGTCCCCGAGCAGCCGGGCTGGTCCAGCGAGATATTTTGCGTCTCAAGTATTCAGTTGTCCCTTACCCACGCGCGGATCCTGTATTCTCTGAGGAAAACCTCGAATCCGACCTTTTGTTAGCGTAACACAAGTCCTAAGCTCCAATAGCTGTTTCATTAGTACAAATAAAAAAATAAAAAAAATATATTCGTAGTGAATCGTTAGTTAAATACGTCATTTTTTTGTTAAAAAATGTGTCTTAAAAATAATATAAGTGGCGCCACCTGTGCTCTTGTTGTCGTCCTGCTCTTGAGGCGAGGGCGTGTCCCAAGGGCGCCTCCCACAGTCCGCGGGGACGGACGGGGGCGCTTCGAAGCCCGGGCACTCGGCGGCGCGCTCCCGCGACGCTTGTTAGTGTTCCACAAATTCACAGCGGGATCGCCCGCACAACCGGGACGCAATCCCCTAACGCACGTACGATAACACAGAGCCGTCTACTGGCCCTTTATCCACCCAAAAGATATTTCAATTTTTTCACATCTCAGAAACTTAAGTGTCTAGATTTAAAAGTGGTCTAAAAATTATTTTGTGTCGATTTTTCTATGATGCAACAACGGTTTTATTTAATTTAAGAACGAGTGCTTTCGTTTGAATTTCGAGCGTAATTTCTATTGGAGGTCGCGATTTTTCGGTAACGTTCGCTTCTTTCCGGGGGTGTTCGTACGCTCTCGGGTGACACGGGGCGCTTGTCGTGGTCCGAGATTCGGTCGGACGAGTTAAACGCGGCGGCGGGCGGGTACACGGGCTCGCCGTGGCCGCCGCTCGAGCTCGACCCCGTGGGATGGGGTCGGAAACTATATCCATCAGGAACGCCAAGATCCTCAGGTACGTCTAAATTTTCAATTCAATTTTTTTTATAATTTTTAAGGCCATAAAACGAGTTTTGCTCTTTAAAACCTCTTTAATAATTTCTGATAATTGATTTCAAGCTTTTTTCCTATTTTATTAATAAAATTCCAAAAAAGTGCCTAATAAAGTAAGGAATTTGAGTGCAATAATATTTTTTATTTAACGTCGATTTAAAGTGAACTTGAAATAAGTACCTAGAGAAAGGTAATGTTAATGATGCAAGGAAGCAATTATCACAAACAAAGACACATATCTACGACGCTACGAATCGTCGACAGCCGTACTACGCTACGAATCGTCGACGGCCGGCTACGGCGTAGCATAATAAATGAGCGCCAGTTGTTGTTGCAATAAATTAAAACAACGTCTGATTAGATCTCGGAAAATGTTGTAACATAAATTTAATTTTTAAAATAACTTTTTCGAATAAACTTTTCTTAGATATTTCTATAAAATATATTATGTAGATTGCTTGCTCCTTTAAAACTTTTTGATTGTTACTGAGAGTTTGATATTTTACTATCCTTGTGTACATTTGGTTGTAACAAATAATAAATAAAAGTTAGTAAAATAAATTTACTGTAAACTTTACAAAAAAATTAGAAAATTTACTGCTATACATTTAGTCTTTCATCAATTACATGAGTCAATATTGTGAAATGCGTAAAACGCTGTTTTATTAGACATAATTACATATATTATCAAGTAACATTATTTGCATTAAACATTAAATCAATATGCTGGTTTATGATATTAATCTGGAGAATTATATAAATTCTGTCTACAATTATTCATTTACAAGTTAATATACAATAACTAAAGTTGATTCTCGTTCAGAAGTGACGTACATATGTACGAATAAAAAATATTATTAATTTAATTTATTGAAAGCTACATTTTGGTTTTTCGTTAAACTTACTTCAAACATCTAAAATTAACAGACAAGAGCAGATATTAGTCGCATTTTATGTGTGTATTTAATATTTTCATTGATTTGGTACAAAATCTCTTAGTACTATAAGGTTATTTCTTAAAATGCCTTCGATTTCCATAATTTTTTCATACCAACAATTTAAAGTAGTGGTGACCGTTTGCAAAAATTGAGCGATAGACATCTTATCGTAATTAATATTCCCGTCTACATCGTTATAGGAGACGGGAACGAAGAGCTGATTTAGAATATAAATAGACTTTACTCTTTACCCTTTTTGTTAAGTGTTCATGTACTTACAGGCGGACTGATGTTCGGGCTCCACCACCAGGAGGCGGCTGGTGGTCTCCATGCCCAACCTCGAGGACCCGTCACCTCTCTCAAAGAAGAACCGCTTACACGAGCATGGATGACGCCGAGTTCCCTAGTTGATAATACGAAGTAAGTATTGTACTAACAATAAAATTTATTTTGGGTACCTTCTGAATATTTCATCCATTGAACTGACTTTAAACATTATATTTCAATTTGACAGATACATACAGATTTTAAAATTGGAATAAGACGCCTTTTTTATTATAGCTTATGAATGTTATAAACTTTGAAGATGATAATGGATTTCGTTGTTGTGGTAACTATAATGGTGGCCGCTTTCAATGTCCGACCGGAGTCAGTGTTTTTGTAAAAGATAGATGGTATTTGGAGCCTGTTTGTTCTTGTCGCGTATGCGTTTCGGACATCCCTGAAACAGTAGATTTTATTTCTAATATAAACAAAAGCGATAATGTGTCATCAAGTCTGTCAAAATTTACAAGTAAAAGTACTTATGACAGAGTTTATTGGGAACAATTATGGGCAGGTATCTCAATTATATCTATTGCTATTTAGTAAAGTATCTTGAGGCCTCAAAGTAACATATCAAGGTTGGTGGCATTTACTTTGTAATATCAATGGGTAACTATAAAATACCAGCATAGCCCTTTTTTAACGCTAATCCGACTATCTATCCTAAAGAAAAGTTTCAAAATACTGTACTGTCAGTAAATATTTATGAACTCAATCAACTTTTTTTTATTGCATAGATTTTTTTTTTTATTTTTTTTTTATTGCTTAGATGAGTGGACGAGCTCACAGCCCACCTGGTGTTAAGTGGTTACTGGAGCCCATAGACATCTACAACGTAAATGCGCCACCCACCTTGAGATATAAGTTCTAAGGTCTCAATTATAGTTACAACGGCTGCCCCACCCTTCAAACCGAAACGCATTACTGCTTCACGGCAGAAATAGGCAGGGTGGTGGTACCTACCCGTGCGGACTCACAAGAGGTCCTACCACCAGTAATTACGCAAATTATAATTTTGCGGGTTTCATTTCTATTGCACGATGTTATTCCTTCACCGTGGAAATCAATCGTGAACATTTGTTGAGTACGTATTTCATTACAAAAATTGGTACCCGCCAGCGGGATTCGAACACCGATGCATCGCTAAACACGAATGTACCGGACGTCTTATCCGTTAGGCCACGACGACTTCATTGGTACCCGCCAGCGGGATTCGAACACCGATGCATCGCTAAACACGAATGTACCGGACGTCTTATCCGTTAGGCCACGACGACTTCATAATTCGATGTTTGAACGAGCTCACAGCCCACCTGGTGTTAAGTGGTTACCGGAGCACGTAGACATAAATACCGCCACCCACCTTGAGATATGAGTTCTAAGGTCTCAGTATAGCTACAACGGTTACCCCACCCTACAAACCGAAACACATTACTGCTTCACGGCAGAAATAGGCAGGTTCTTTCACAACACAAAATATCACAAATGTCCAATCCCTATAAAAATATTATTTGTATACCACTTACGCACACTAATACCATTAGCAACAAAGTCTATAAACGAGCAACTGTTGATACAGTTTTGATACACAGCCAGTGGTCGAAAAGAGCAACACAGTAAGCTTATTACGGATAACTAAATTGTATTAGGCGGCGTTCGGTAAACTCAGCAAGCCGATACAAATGTACGCCGGGCTCATACCGAATAACCGAACGGGATTAAGTTTTGAACCGCGCTGACTGTGTCGGGACTGTGTGGACTAATTTTTACTTATCGAATACTTATACTATCGAAATGATTCTGCTAACAGCGAGAACATGAGAACCATGTATAGGTAGTCCCGTAGATTTAGTAGCGGAAAATTTGCTGCTTTAGAGATTTCAAAACATCTTTCAGCGCCGGAACTCTACATTTATTGGCAGTACAGCATGATGTGAGCCGATACTGGTAGATGTCATTATTCTAGTTAGTTTTTGTTGTGAAACAGGGTGGGAATGCCATTATCCAATATTGAGGCTTTGGCCTCATCTTTTAAGGTGGCGTTTACATTGTCTTTTGTCTATGAAGTTAGAGATTTGTTCAATGATTTTTTTAAACTAATTAGTCCTAAGATATATCGTGAAGTTGTTTCTGCACTGCGAGTCTGTAATTGGATCAGATGCCAATATTTCTACAGCAAATCGGCATAAAAGTGTGAAAAGGCGTAAAGGTGTGTGATTAATACGCGTATTTACTACCGTCTTAACTCTCAGACACAGCCCACTGAGTTTCTCGCCGGATCTTCTCAGTGGGTCGCGTTTCCGATCCAGTGGTAGATTCTGCGAAGCACGGCTCTTGCTAGGGTTCGTGTTAGCAACGTCATCAGGTTTGAGCCCCGTGAGCTCACCTACAAACATTAGGGTTACGCTGAAATAGCACCTAAGGCTATCAGCTTAGGTACTAAAAAAAAACTACCGTTAGGGAGTTGGTGTGTATTAATTACCGCATGAGCTATTTGTACGGCGAAACATTCGCAGTCTAACAGGGTATTTGTAGGTTTTTTTTATTTAAAACAAAGTGAGATGCGAACACATTTGTCTATTCACGCTAGTAAAAAAAAGGAGGTGTGGTGTCGTGGGACACCGGATAGGAACGCAGTTCCTTATCATGAAAATATTAATTTTAAGTTCTATTCGAGGTATAAAGCCAATAATTATTCGGGTATACATTTTTATTATGATTTTTTTGATATAAAAATAATTTAAAAAACTATTTATACTTTACCAAGTTATCAACTTTATTTTATCCACAATGATTTATAAAAAATATACAATTAAAAAATATGTAATTTTTTGTACGTTATTACAAAGTTAAGTCGTACACTGTGTGCATTACTAATTTGTACGTTATCACAAAGTAAAGCCATACACTGTGTGCATTACTAATAAAAATCTTACGTTACGGACGTTTTTTCCCGGTTAGGGTACCCCTCCGCATCGTCCCATAAGGAACTTCGTTCCAAAAAAAAGTATTATCTATGAAAACCAGCAGGAAGTACAAACGAATAAAATGTCTTTGTACATCGTAAACTATACTTCGGGATATGTTTATCTGGTCAAAGTATCTAGAATACTCCACGAACATTGCATTTGCCAAATTGCACAGCACTGACCGAGCATAATGACGATAACACAACGCGCTCATCCAATCAGGGACGAGCGAATTCCGCACGCCCGATAATGAACCGGTCTATAACAAGTGCGTATTCATAAGCGGAAGGGGCGTCATAAATCGTCCGACACAGGGGCTAGCGCAGCAACAATTGTGTGCATCACTGTACTTGTCGAATTAAATTTAAAATAATTGTGTTTTTTTTTTTCAATGACTGTACACGTTTAAGTTTTTGAATATTTGGTAACGATTGTTTTGTATTATGAGATTAGACGAGTATTTATGGGAGTCCATAGACCACATAACGAATAGAATCGCTTATCTTCCAAGAGGAGAGCGCTGGAAAAAAATACCGAAATTCGTAGCGGAATTGTGCACGATACCTAAAGGTGGGAACTCGCAATGTGACCACCAATACTTGATTTGATTTTATGCTCCAACTTTATTCTCTCATCGTGGAAGTTATTCGTGAACAGTACATACAACAGGTAAGTACTACCACTGTCCTGTTTGTCTACCACGAAGTAGTTATACGTACAATTGAGACTTCAACCTCATTTCTCAAAGAGGGAGACGGTATTAATAGTCATATTTATGGGCACGAGTAACCCCTTAACTCGTGGCGAGAGCTTTATCTACTATTATATGCAATAATTAAAAAAAGTGTGCGTAACTTTATTGATTATACCGTGTGATTGAAATTAAGTCATCTTTTTTTTTTTAATTGCTTAAATGGGTAGACGAGCTCACAGCTCACCTGGTGTTAAGTGGTTACTAGAGCCCATAGACATCTACAATGTAAATGCGCCACCCACCTTGTGATATAAGTTCTAAGGTCTCAGTATAGTTACAACGGCTACCCCACCCTTCAAATCGAAACGTATTACCTACTGCTTCACGGCAGAAATAGGCAGGATGGTGGTACCTACCCGTGCGGACTGACAAGAGGTCCTACCACCATTAAAAATCATGAATAGTAGCAACGACTGATAAAGTGTTTGAATGAAATTGTTACTTCAAACATCATACTGTCTTTTATACTCACTTATTAGCTCAGTCAATACAATGAATATATGTACTTCTTAACTTTTTAATGCATCTACATAGTAACATACTAAACTAAAATGGGGTGGCTTCAGGGATAATGATCAACCTCGTCGACTATATTATTCTGAGTTTGCGTTATACATCTTTCTGTCGTCACTGATGACCTGCCTATTAACATTATGTCGCTTTGACCCTTTAATCGTTTTGAAAATATTAACAATGTCGTTATTACGATAACGTTCATGGGTAAAATTACTAAATGGTGTTCTGAATATCCTATTTCATTTTATAAATATGAAAGTACTAGCTGACCCGCAGACTTCGTAGTGGCTCAATCGATAAATAAAATACATAAACATTTGTATAAAATAAACTTAAAACAACACATCACGCATCAAACGGAAAACAAAAGTGTTATTTTTATTTAATTCCGGGCATTTTCATATTTATCTACCTTTTAAACCTTCAAGACTAAAATTAGCTAAATATTCTATCTCAATCAATTAGCTATCCTTATAACAAAGACTTGGATCGTAATGATCATTTAGATTAATAGTTGATCCAACCGTTATCACGGACAAAATCCGTGTGGTCGCTACCCATATGCTTATATATTTTAATTAATCAAATTCTCTTAATAAAAAGTACTTCAAATAAATTAAAGAGCAAACAGATAAACAACTTGAATCGTTCAAACATCAACTAGGGTCGAAATACACTCACAATGATTCGGTCCCACTCAGTGAATCTCAATGGCGGAGTGTGTGAGCAGGAAGGAGTGTTTGGTAAAAGTGCGGTTTGGATCTCTTAGTAAAAAGCGACAGATGTGGTACACAGCTCAGCTCTGCACTCCGTGAGCACAATGCGCACTAATTCCTGATGGTAAACATCAATATGTCATAAATACACCGTACCAAATGGTGTTACGCAAATGATGTTAGGTATACAATTGTTTATTAAGTAACATAGAAGTGTTTTTTTTTTTCGATCTTAATGTTATCATTTTCTTGATGTTGCTCGCTTAACTATTAAGGTGGAAGGTGGTGGAAGCAAGTTTAGTAAAATCGTTTATTTTGCAAGCTATACGTGGCCAGATAGATAAGGTGCCCGAAGTATTTGTAATCTCATGCATTTGGTGATAAGCGATTACTAGAGCCTATGTTTATTACTACGTCAATTCATCAAGATGTTTACTTTAAAAAAAAATCTACCTATTTGCTGGCTGCCTCAGGGTTTATTTCAGCTACCCCCGGACAGGTAGGTGAGCTCACGGGCTTAATCTGAGAGAATTTACTAACACTAGCCTCAGCAGTGCTTCGCAGAATTTACCACCGGAATCGCAAGCCACTGAGAATATTCGGCGAGTAACACAGTAGACTGTAGTTATGAGATTTAGTTAAACTGTTACGTCGCATCAAGAGATAGATATCTAGAAGAGGTGGTTTAGACAAAATGCATATTTAAGTTAAATAGCACTCGCATGACCTATACTCGTAAAACTCAAAAAAAGTAGGGTTCCGATATTGTAAAAAAAAAACTTAAAAACCCAAAGACTGACAAAACGAAATCGATACGTGAGTGAGAAAATCGCTGCAACCTAATCGCAAGCGTTCCGCTGAAACTGGTTGCGATAAATAAAACAATGGAGTGTCGCTCGCGAGAGTATAAAATGGCAATCGCGAAACCAATTTGTTTACGCAAATTCTGCAGCGGGGAGAGATGAATGGGCAACCATAGCGTAATACGCTCCTGGCCGGGTAATGTTCTGTAGTGCTTGCAACGATTTTATCGACATCGAGAGCTGTGTCGAAGATAATAACCTAAACACAAGAATAATTGAAGATTGATCATAAGATTCAATTATGAAATTGTTGCGAAATAGATTTAAGGTAATTATTATATTTATTTGTTAATACGGTAACTTTATAGTTATCTTTCGAAAACAAATTAACATAAATTAAACTTAACTGCAAATAATTGAAACACCAAAGTAATGCGTGACAAGTATAAATTTTTGGTGCAAAAGGCACGTACTTAATACGAATTGTGACACAGGAAAGATTTATGAATAAAAATTTGCAAAATATATTTTGTTGGATACCGGTAGTCTGAGGGACTAGAAGCTGACACGGCTAGGCATCCTGACTGTATCTATCCTCAATTCCGATGTGAAAGATAGGCCAGCTAATTCACAAATCAATACAGGCCCCGACCTCAAGGTGGGTGGCGGCTCCACATTGTGGTGTCAAAGAGCATCGCCAATACAAAACAACAACAAAAAAACATGAAGTAGGCACCCATATTGGAAATATTTTTGCATCGATATATTGATTGCTAGTATTGATGATAAATATAGAAATACTGTTTTTCTAATTTTAATGTTAAAGCATTGGTGTTAAAAGAGAAATTGGCATAGCAATAGTTGAAGCAATCCAACCTCGTGTCAATATCGACGCGTGTGGTGCTATTCGTTTATCGTCACCTAATTTGCGTGAACCTTTAAATATCGGTCCCATATTTACAACAACTGTTACAACTGTTGTTTTTATTATATTATCCATTAGAATTGTTAAACAGTAAAAACTTTTAGTAATATTTTTTTAAGTTGCCTCGTTTCTCAAATAATTTTACGGATGTCATTTATTTCTAACATTTCTATTTTTGTGATCATTGTCAACGTTTACAGTACGGGATATGAAACTTTTGTTAAGAAGAATGAATGCAAAAGTAGTGACTTGCAAAATGTCTTTCCCCTTTTAGCAACATAACCTTGTAATGACGTTAAAGGGATTATGATAGGTTCTTTTGTTTATTCAAACTTGCGGTTTTAAATAGAAGAATCATTTACTGTGTATTGTTTAAGTTTGTCAGAAGTCATTGATAAATTTACGACTTCCCTTTTCATAATTTTTGTAGCTCATATTAAAAATTAGCTGTCGTCTCTGGTAACCCCTTCCTTTGTGGCGCACCTTGCTTCAGTTTTGGTGTGAAAAGTTAGGGATTGGCAACGGTTTAAATCTGCATCTTCCATTAACATCGTCGAGCGGTGAATAATCTTCGGTGCTGTGTAAAAGTCGTTTGCCTTCATCGATTGTTTGAAAAACTAGAAAACATAAAGTAACAATACAGTCGCATGCTTATTTTGGAATTTCTGCGGTTTTTCATTTGAGATCTACAGATTTATCGGAATCCCTTAACTTTGCACTTAACGCAAATAAAAAGTAGCATATTTGCAAATAAATACATATACAATTTTCAGGGAACTGATTTCAATGGCGAAATGGTAATATGATTACTTTTTTTTATAACAACGAAAATGGAAAATAAAGTTAATATGTCATAGTTTTTCTCTGATTCCAGTGAGTCGTAGACACAATTAAGACTACTTTTGCAGTTCAATTTTCGCATTTATTACTTTTATTACACTATTTCCGCTACCAAATATCGACGAATAACACCTTAAACTGGCGTAAACACGATTACTAGTGTAGGGTTGGAAAATGGTGTAGGGTTGGAAAAGTCAGATATAAGAGAATGAAAATTTGCACTGCTAGTAAATCAGTTCGATAAGCTAGAAATGTAAGTTTTCGAGGACTCATAAACAACCATACTCATGTTGAGCTAATATCAGATAATTTACTTCGTCAGCTGATGTTATTCTACGTTCTGTTAATATACATAAATCATATAGATATTACAACCTTGTTTACCAAGATTGAAGTTTTAATTCAAGGCTTATAACGGCTGTCTCAGCTTTCAAAATACGCCACTTATTACCAGTTCATAAACCCACTGCTGTTCCTTATAAACGTGTTCAAATATCAGAAAGTTTTGATATCGACTATATTTTTTTATGGGCGTTAAACTTTACATTAACATTTTTACATAGAGCTTTTTTTCTAGGTGAAGCTAATTTCTTGATAGTTTGTAACCCACTGTTTCTAATCTGGTCCCATTTATATTTTACCAACATCTGACCAGTAGATTTTTGAGTCATTCATTAGTAATGCAAATTTACTTCGACCGCAATGCTGATACATGTTATTCTATTGAAGTCGCTGTTATTTTTAGAACGAAGTTCCTTATGGGACGATGCGGAGAGGTCCCTAACCGGGTAAAGACGTCCGTAACGTAAGATTTTTATTAGTACTGCACACAGGGTACGACTTAGCTTTGTAATAACGTACAAATTAGTAATGCACACAGTGTACGATTTAACTATGTAATAGCGTACAAAAAATAACATATTTTTTTATCATTCATTGACCACGATCTCAGAGCGTTCGTTTGCGCAATACACTAACTCTTATGCAAACAGCAGTGAGTGAAGTGTACCACAATAAGTTCGCACGTTACCGAATGACCGTGAATTGTTGCGAAACCTCCAGTTTTATTTTCTTTATACCTCGAATAGAACTTTAAAT
The DNA here is from genome assembly GCF_030267445.1 of Bombyx mandarina. Classification (NCBI taxonomy): domain Eukaryota; kingdom Metazoa; phylum Arthropoda; class Insecta; order Lepidoptera; family Bombycidae; genus Bombyx; species Bombyx mandarina. The sequence goes on from NC_143229.1 coordinate 9,602,414, forward strand.
TAATATTTTTATAATAAGGAACTTCGTTCCTATCCAGTGTCCCACGACACCAAAGATCTTTTTTACATTAACATTTTTACATGGAAAATTTTTTTCTAGTTGAAACTATTTTCTTGATAGCTTGTAACTTACTGCTTTTAATCTGGCCCCATTTATATTTTACCAACATCTGACCAGTGGATTTTAGGGTCACCATTAGTAATGCAAATTTAATTCGACCACATGTTAATCTATTGAAGTCGCTGTAATTTTTTATAAAAATTTTGTGTTATTAACTATTTATTTTCCTTAAATTCTACAGTATGTGTGTGTGTTTGTTTCGTTCGCAGTAGCGTGGGCGTTGGGCGTGCGCATTTCGAGAAGCAACCGCCTAGCAACCTGCGCAAGAGCAACTTCTTCCATTTCGTCGTAGCATTGTACGATCGCGCCGGGCAACCGGTCGAGATTGAACGGACAGCGTTCATAGGCTTCATTGAAAAGGACCAGGTATGAACATCCAAATAATAGCTAGTACGAGTAATAGGCAAATAATAGCGATTCGAACTCCGTATTTGCTACAATTCAATGGGATTGTAGTATCGTAAAATATAAGATACTATTGTGATCTTAGATATTTTTGTTGACTCGTGTATCTGGAATATTTTATCTGACGTACTTAGACGAACATCTGCTGTGATTAAAGTGTAACAGCTTAAAAACCTTCCAGGATATAATGCTATAGGAACAAACTAAATTAATTACCTTGATAAAATTCCAAATTGAACACAAAATTGTTTTATGACTTGATCATGACTTGGCGTTACGATTTAAACAGTTTAAATTGTCAAGCTAATTTTAAAGACATTAAATTCCTTTCAATACTTACGTATTATTATTTGTTATTTTATCAATTCGGGATATCAAAATTTTAATCAGAGAGAGTCATCAATCAGGATCGGCGTGACATGATGTCTATTGTATGCACTGAACCTATTTACATATTGCGCGTTGGTGGCATGTGTTAAATATATCGAGTTCCCTGTTTGTTCTTTAAAAACATACATTTTACTAGAAATGATTTTCATTGGGATATTATTTGTGTTTAGTTGTACAAAACACGTGTTAATGTATTTTGACATGAAAACAATGTTAAGGCCAAATGTCTACATTTGACCTGCCCATTTAGTTTAATGAGAAACACATGAATTATGTTGTATATTTGGCATTGGTACATTTAACAATATTTTTTATTGCAAACTGAAAATGTTTACAAATAATAAATTCGTAAATAATTGTCAATTAATTATTAGAAAAATAAAATTTAACCAATACAAAAATTTCGATTGTGTGGTGTCGCTGTAGACTGGTATTATCTCATCTATTCACATGGGTGTCGTAAAGGGGGCCTGTGGATTCATAGAAGAAGAGCAGCGTTCTTTGAGTGTCATACTAGCATACTGCCATCGCCAATCCGTATCCACCTAGACGTTTTATTGTGAGCCAGCACGTGTCGATAGTACCATTCTACCCATTAAGGGGAGATCGCCATATACAATATAACTGAGACATCAGTCTCGTATTTCCAGGCGCATTCACATTGTGATGTCCACGGGCTCCGGTTACCACTTTACAACAGGAGGGCCGCAAACTCATTCTCGTATTTTACCATGTACGCACAAGTGTAGGTACTCGAAATCATTGATCCAATTCGTAATGGTATTAAGCAAACAAACACAGACCGGTGTTCAGATATTAATTGTTTATAAATATATTGTTTTTTTAATTTATTGTTTATAATTAGGTTTATTAATCAATACAATAAAAAATAGAGGAATTACATTCCTTTGCTGTTGTTTAATAACACGAAGGGTATTTAAATAAGAAAACTCACGTCGAGTGGACTGTGTCGCCAGAGCGCTTTCACACATCTTGTTTGGTGGCAAATACGAGCGTATTAATTATTCACGTTTGTAAACGTTCCACGCGTTCAGCTTACGTTTTTAGCTGTACGTGTGTCACGCTCTTTATTGTGTACTGTTCAGATAAAGCATCAAACATTGTAATTTTTTATACACATTCTACTAATATTATAAACGCGAAAGTTTGTAAGAAAATAACTCGATGGATTTTGATGAAACTTTACAATAATATAGCTGATACATTATAATAGCATATAGACTATCTTATATATAAAATTCTCGTGTCACAATGTTAGTTACCATACTCCTCTGAAACCGACCGGTATGACCGATTTTTATGAAATTTTATATGCATGTTCAGTAGGTCTGAGAATCGGCTACTATCTATTTTTCATAACCCTAAGTGATAAGGGTTGTAACCCCTAACATTACTTTTTTTATTTTTTGGCCAATTTTTTTGTTATATTTTTTTATATATTTTTGTATATATTTTTTTGTATATTGAGGCATTATGTGGTTGAATGAGGTTTTTGTTATTTTTATATTCCCTCATCGTTCACAGCGCTACATGCCTCTTTCACTCATTTACCACATCCTTACACACTTACAATAAGTTAGCTTTTTTTTATACACTAGAAATTCCCTAGAAATCTTATATATGGCAAAACAACGTTTATCGGGTCAGCTAGTAATTTATAAAGATATAGTGTGAATTACCCAAAATATAATGATAAGTGTCAAGTAAGTAGGAAAAAATCTGCCGTCATATTCAATAATAAGGTAAATGTTTCCGAAGCAAAGCGACGGCGGGTCGGCAGTATATATTATATTTTTAATTATAAATATTATAATCTGTCTATTTTTAATTAACTTTCTCTTTTAAATTAAGTGTTAAGTGAGTCTAATCATAACAAATAGATTAGAGTAAGATTAGAGACCGCTATATTTTTTTAGTACAAGATTATTTTTGTTGCAGGAGCCTGACGGACAGAAAACAAATAATGGCATACAATATAGACTGCAATTACTTTACGCTAATGGTATGTATTATACTGTTTTGGAAAATTCAAATTTGTTTTATTTTAAATTATCATTTCTTAATATTCCTGTCAAGAACTAACTTTTCACCAGAATCATATTTTCAATTTGTATTTTTAACTGTAAGTTCTGATCTTTGTCACCATAATTATACCACGAAGTCCATCATCCGAAACGCGTTGCACTATTCGTTGAATTGTACAAACAATAATGGCCTCTATATTTATTGCGTTAAAGCCTTCGATTCCTATCAAACGTTCTTCATCTTGTATTCAACGGACGATGACAACGTTATAGAAGCGATAGTTGCACAGTAAATATTTGCCGTCTTGCCTTCAACAAGGATAATGGAAAATCGACACAGAGTACAAGGTCCTGATATATGAATCTCTGATAGCCACTAAGCTGTACGATCTGTGTGTGTGTGATTTTCTTTTTGTAGTTATATAGAGTTCTCAAAAAAGAAGATGAAACTGAATTAAAAAAAAGTATGCTTTATTTCAGGTATTAGACAAGAACAGGATATTTTCGTCCGTCTCATCGATTCGGTAACGAAACAGGTAAGCTTCAAGTGCATTTTATAATACACATGGGCAACGGCATGCGGTCCACGTGATGATAAGTAGTGACCATCGCCTGTGAGCAGTGCTATTGCCAGGGATACAGTCAAGCTGGTGCATACCGCCTTCTTTCAGACTTCAGTTGAAGATAGGCAGAGCACTTAGCAAACACCGTGGAAGGGCGAGTTCATTCCAGAGCGGTTGACCAAAATTATCACACCGCTTATCAAAGCTATTTATAGGAAATTGACCTCTGAGGCATAAAAAAACCACAATAAATCTTTATTTTTAATCATCGCTCATCAAATATACTATATTAGTACCTCCTGTTACAATCGCAAATACAAGGGAACATGGATATAGAAAGTCATCACCCATTACGGCCCTACCGAACCGTCGTCAAAGAATCCCTCCGACGACCACGTGACCAGCACGCGACAGATTGTCATCGGCGTCGTCCGATTAGGCGTAATCCCCACGCCCCTTGGTCAATGCAATTGCATTGCGTTCGGAACAATAATTATCATTATCTCTTGTTACAATTTTACTCTCACTTCACAATTGGCGGGTGTCGGTTTAAGATTTTGATCGACACTTTAGAAAGGGTTAGGCCTTTTGATAAATTGTCAGTCTTTTGATAAAGCGCGAGTTGTTCAGTTGATTTGAAATAGGATCACGGATTATACTTTCAATAACAATGTATTATCCGTAATTATCTGAATTATTTGGTGAAATTTTATTTGTCGTATTCAATACATCTCTAAACATAATATTTGTATTTTTTTTGGCACTTTCCAAAATCATCGCTGGCTTAGAAAATCTAAATAGAACAGTCTAGTGGCTTTGGATAACTGTGATTTAAACTTTCAAATTGCCAAAGCAATAATAATATCGTCAATATTTTTTAACTATACTACTTTATATATACTTTTAATTACTGCTGGTAGGACCTCTTACGAGTCCGCACGGATAGGTACCACCACCCTGCCTATTTCTGCCGTGAAACAATAATGCATTTCGGTTTGAAGGGTGGGGCAGCCGTTGTAACTAATCTGAGACCTTAGAGCTCATATTTCAAGGAGGGTGGCGGTATTCACGTTGTGGATGTCTATGGGTTCCACTAACCACTTAGCACCTTTTTTTTTATTGCTTAGCTTATGGTTTTTTTATATTAATCTTAGCAATAAAAAAAATTCAGATGGGCAGTTCAACTTACGGCCCGTCCGGTGTAGTAATTAGAAACCGTAGACATGAAGCCCAGTGACCTTGAGTAATTACTTAATTACTTACATGACATTAAAATACTAAACAGGATTAAACCTACTCCTACAAGCTTGTGTTTGTCTGCAAATGACTTCGTATCACTGGCCAAATCAACAGTCGAAACAAACTTGTCTGAATCAAAATTATCTTATACATTTAAACGAGCAATTCTTGTATATACTTACATATATTATTAAATATATAATCTGAATCTCGGAAACGGCTCCAACGATTTTCATAAAATTTAGTGTGCAGGGGATTTCGGGGGCGTTAAATCGATCTAGCTACGATTTATTTTCAGAAGATGTTGTTTTATTCGTATTTTCAATAATCAACTCTTCTCGACATCTATTGGCGAATAATAATACTATTTTTCTTAAGTGAGGGCAACTAACCGCTTTAAAGACACAACAAGAGGGCGTTATCACAAAAAAAAAAAACGAGCAAAGCTCGGTCATCATCTAGTGCAAATAAAAGTGTAATACAAACCTTCGAACGTTTTCGAATTGAAGAAAACTAATTACTATCAAAAGCCCTTTATAACATCTCGGTGCACCTCACATATATAATTTCAACACGTCGTACGCTGTTAGTATTGTGTAACAAGAAGCCAATTACTAAAGATTTATGCCGTGAGTATAATTAACTTAGGCCGAACGTTGTTAACCAAGAATTACTGAATTTCGTATGTATTTGCTTAGGTAAAGTAATCAAAGAACGCGTAAGACCAAAGAAATTCAGAAGTAAAAAAATAGCTGTTACTTTCTTGTTTTTATTTTCTCATAATTTTCATATAGTTAGGATTTGGTAATAAGATTATTTTATGATAACAGGATTTTTGTTTGGTCCCAATCTTAATTAAAAGTAATCTTCTTGAGTTAATTTGAAAATAAAATATTTTATTGCGCAACACAGTTGAACGATCATATGTCTTTTTAAATAAAATGAGGTGTTACGTAAGAAATTAAATCAGATGTGGAACTTATTATGTTTATATATAAACAGAATTTGTACGACATAGTGACAAAAATATGTATTTTAATTAAATAAATATTATAAATAAAACTTTGAAACGAGCTAATACACGACGTACATGTCACAAATGTCAACACGCGAAACAGTCATTGGGTAATATACACTGGTAATATAGTAATGAAAGATGGCGTCTAGGTAATAGCTACATCTGTTTAATAAAATTGCATTGAAATCTTAAGCTATGCACGTACGGTCAATCAATTACGCATTTTATAAAAGCGAACCATACTTTTTTATTTTTGTTCTAAACTACTCCTTTTTTTTTAACGCTGGGTAATCCATTTACGAATACCCGGTCAAGGGGGCTAAAAATAAAAAAAAACATAACCAATTAATTAAAAAAATAATTAATTGAATTAATTAATTTAAATTCTAAACGACTCCTGGTGTTTTAAGACCCTATGGTAATCGGAGTCTATAGACATCATAGCGTAATTGTATGTATCTGTCTATTTTGAGAACTTAATTGTATTTTCTAACAGGTGTACCACTTTGAAAGTGGAAATAATGGTTGCGTCGTACTTACCAGTACTTACTTACGCATTACCTCCAGTTATTATGAAAACTATAAATTTTAGATTTCCTGTGCTTCCTCATCTCATGTGTGTAATGTAATGAAAATCTTTAAAATAGGTTTTGTTATTTCAATAATAACCTTGAGTTAAATGATAAGTAAATATTTACTAATTTAATTATTTCTAATGTCCGAATCTTTGAGTTTTGAATTGTAAGTTGTGATTCACGATCCGGACTAATAACAGTAATAACAATTCATCTAATTGTACGAAAACATTAGGCCGGGGCAAATTGTCAATTACCTAATGTTCGGTGCATGCAAACTAAACACGCAACTCTCTTAGAAACGGGAGAATATTGGAATCTGCCGTTTAATGATGATTATTATGGTATTTATTCGCTTAATTAAGATGCTTAAAATAAATTTGGAGTGAACTTTGATTGTTTTTATCTATGAATATACATATTTTACTGCAACAAAGATATACGACAATATGAATGTACTAATACACCTTCAGACCGAGGGTAAAAAACTGAAATGTATTCTAAAAAGGATGCCCCATCCTTCAAACAGGAATATATTACTTCTTTGCGGCAGAATCAAGCCTACCAGTATGGACTGTTATCCTACCACCAGAAATAAATTTTTTCATTAAATTACTCATATTCGATTTTTTTGTCATATTTTTCAGCCCTACATTATTACATTAGCTAGTATTACATTACCTAATAAGTCTAACATCGCATTTTCCTCCAGGCTATTCAAGCTAGAACTCAAACGCTTAAGTTCGTTTTTAACACGCGTATCTAAAACTTAAATGTATTTTATAAAATGAGCCTTATGGAGATGCCATAATTTAATTATTAATAATGATTTATATTATTAATATTAATAATAATATAGCAGTAACTTTTTTTAAGTATACAATCTTTATTCCATGACTTACCTTATTGTTAGATAATGTTCTATTTTCTGGAGCAAACTATTAATAACCGGATTATTTATGTTCCCATACTAAATCACTATCATATCAATATCTAAAACATCAATCTGCCCACCCCCTGTTTGTGTTTAGTCTTAAGATAGTGATTCTATATTCCACGGAATGAGATTCGGTCAAATCCCATAGAACAACCAGCGGTTTGAATGGGAAGGCGTGCGCTGTGCACGTGCGTTCATGATTATGTTTACTTAACTATATTCAAACAACATATTAATTTGATGGCTTCTCGTTGGCTGACTGTGAGAAAGTGCTGCCTGAAAAATAGAGTAGTTTCAAATTTAATACAAATTTAAAAATTCTAGAGGTCCCGCAGTAATCGAAATTCGACTATAATTAATTGGAATTGTAAGTTTGTACACTATTATGGTTGTATTTTATACTTTTATAATCACAAATTTTGCCAAGGCTACACTATAAAAAATATTAATAAAGACAAACAATATTTAATCTATTCTCAATTTGACCACAGACGTCAAGAACAAAAGTTTGACAGTAAATAGTATGCATGCGTGTGTGCGTCAAATACATGATTTGTAGTGTGTGTAATGTTTTCTTTATTGATTTAATGTATCTTTTATGCACTATTTAAAAAAAAATTCGCATTGTGCACTTCTTCTCTATATTCTCTATAAGTGTGGAAAATTTCATACTCCTCCGTCCGCGCAATTTTCGTAAAAAGGTATACAAAGTTTTTGTTTCACGTATTAATATATAGATAAATGTAATAACCGTCTTTAATTTAATGAGATTTGCTGCTACTAGTATACAATATAGGTACAATATAGTATACAACATACAATAAGGTCGTTAATAAAACTTTTAAAGTGCACCTAGAATTTTTACTATCTCATCACTAAAGAAATATTATCACGGTTCTTTCGGAACATAAAACGTAATAAAGTTAATAATACTGACCACAGAATAGTTATTTATCTATTCCGTGATGCTGACGCATTTAGCAGTTCTTAAATAAATAGCATCAATAAAACCTGTTATAACTATGAAATGTTTGTTCGCTCGAATAACTGTTATTACCGGAAAAGCATTGTTGTGAGTGGACACGTAAATCATTGTAGACTTTTAATGTTCTTCTGTTTATTCTTTAGTATTTTAATTTATTTTCAAAGATTTTCGTCGGCCATTTTTGTGTTTTACTAACATCAGAATCGTAAAATTGCGAAGTGACCTTTCTGATTGTTACTTATTTGAATAATTCAAAACGAGTTATATTTTTATGAAATTGTTTTTTTTTTAAACTTTAATATTATTAATTAAGGAAAAGAAAGGAAGGATTAACAAAATTCTAGGTGTTTAGTATCTTTGGATAGGTATTTAAATATTTTCCTATTTGTTTTTGCCAAAACTTAATGAAATATGCTCCAAACAGATTTTTTATAGATGAATCAAATTAAAACGATTCTTGACGGCGATTAGCATTTTCAAATGGAACTAACAGAAATACTATTTAATTAAACAAACAAAAATATATACGAAGAAATACTGTTATACGACTTTTAATGTGCTAATATTAACAAAATATTCGCTTAGTAATTGACCGGTTTTTTGGCATTACTTAATATTAAAAAAATGCAGTCTATGTATGACTTTGTATTTCAAGTGGACAAATGCAGTCAAAAAGATCGCCAAGTCCCATTTCGTTGTCGGTCATGTAAATCACAGTGTTGTTTTGCGAGTTGGTACTACGTCTTGTCGTACTGTAGGAAGCTTTTATTTCGTCCTGGTTCATAAATTCAAGGCAGCACTGATCTTATACTATTATACTGTTTACTATCTAAAATTGCAAATTTTTAAGTTTGTAATGTATCAAAGCATTTTTTATAATTAGGCGTTTCAAAATTATGTCATATTTTTTTTTTATTTAGATGATTTAGACTCAGTTTCTGAGTATTACTTGGTTATCGAAAATTCCAGTTTACATATGACATTTGCCGCCATTCGCTCAATGTTTTGTGATGCGTTAATGCTTCGCTGGAAATTTAGGCAAGATAGGTAATCTAATATTTATTTTGATAGAGCTTGGTCATATCCAAGAGCCCCGCTAACTAAATACTAAGTGATCCCTTAAATAATATAAAAATAAAATAAAACATATTTAAACAATTAATGCGGCCACCAACATTGAGAAATATGGTCCATTGAAATATGAGTTTCAGTTGCATTAAAACAAATAATAATATTACCGTTGATGTTCAAATGAACTGTTTCGCGTTAGGGAAATCATATTACTACTAGTCCAGGTCCGAAATGTAATTACAAATAAATTTCATAATTTTAATATTATTACATAGCGTTGTTATTTTAATTACTTCGACAAATCAATATTGCCCGACGGCCTTCGATGTAGTCCGATAAATCAATTTTGTACATTAAGTGAAGAGTCCAAAAATAATCGAAACTGTTACCACAACACTTATTTATCATTCAAATTGTATTTACCAACAGAAGCCACACTGGTCAGTATTTTTTTTCAACCCCATAATTCCCAAGAGATTGAATCCCATGCGACGCTATGCCCAGCGGTCGACTCGCCCCGATCCTGAGGGACTTTAGTTAGGGATCTAGAAAAATGATGGCTAGTTCCCTTTGCAACTGTTTATTTGAACAGGGTATTTTATAAGAAAAACTTGCAAAGTTTTGCTTATTCATACGATGTACTAAACGTAAGCGGTTTTGAAATTTGAAACCGTTGTAAGCTGATACCCGAGTTTTAAAATCGAATAAAATGGTGAATTTTGGAAATTTAGTAAGTGTTCGTTTTTAATATTGGCTTCTGTTTACGAATATCTTATACCTTTAAACGAGGAATTCTTGTATATTAATATATATATAATCTGAATCTCGGAAACGGCTCCAACGACTTTCATAAAATTTAGTATACCTACAGGGGATTTCGGGGGTGATAAATCGATCTAGCTATGATTTATTTTTAGAAAATGTTGTTTTATTCGTGTTTTCAATAATCAGCTCTTCCCGACATCTATTCGCGAATAATAATACTATTCTTCTTAATTGAGTGCAACTAACCGCTTTAAAGACACAACAAGATGGCGTTATCAAAAAAAACGGTCATCATCTAGTATGAATTATAACAATATAAAAACGCGTCTATGTAATCTATGTAGGAAGCCGCCATTAAAAAAAACAATCTTATAAGAATAATCTCTCAAATATAACACATTTTTCTATAATGAATAGTGACTTATTTCATTTACAATCACACCTGATACCAGTCCCCCACTAATATTCCCCGAAGCACCCCCAAGCCATTTTGTCTGCTTAAATACTATCCTATGACCCTTGAAAAACACCCTTACGTAGACGTAATCCCTACAAATCCTTAGTACAAAAGACGATAATGCTAGACCATTTCATATTCAATTAAGTATTTTGCTAGGGATCAAAAAATGTATCTCGATTTTTGCGGGATCTGGTAGTTAATGCTCCGTGCAACATTAGAAAAATAATACTGACTTGTACATAATAGAAAAATTTGAGTTTACTGTGTAACTAAAAATCTTTTGTTGTGTTAACATTAATAAATTAAAATTGTTTCTGAATTGTGATAATTTGATATATGTATATAAATATATGCATGTAATATATGTATGTAAAATATATGATATAACTAGTCAGGTCATAAGTATTGTCACACAGTAAAAACTTTTATTTTAGAATGCTGGCCACAAAAAAGTTTATTGAATTCGAATTTCGAATTGTTCATGAAAATAAAAATGTATACTTTTAGAATTTTACTCATTTTTAAATATGGAGTGGACGCTTAAAGAAGACCGTGTTGCAGTTATTGCGTTGCATAGTTGCGGTTACGCGCCAATTCAAATTTTTAATATACTGAAAAATTTGAATATAACCAAAAGATTCGTTTATCGTACCATCAAACGATACAATGAAGACTCTAGTGTAGATGACAGGTCAAGAAGTGGTCGCCCTCGGTCTGTTAGGACTCCAGCAGTGATAAAAGCTGTGAAGGCGCGAATTCAAAGAAATCCCAAACGTAAGCAGAAACTGTTGGCCCTTCAGATGGGGTTAAGCAGAACCACGGTGAAAAGGGTTTTAAATGAAGACTTAGGGCTTCGGGCATATCGAAGAAAAACAGGACATCGTTTGAATGCTCGTCTAATGGACCTGAGACTGAAGAGATGCTGCGCTTTGTTGAAGCGGTACACGGGAAAAAAATATCGGGAAATTCTTTTTTCGGATGAAAAAATTTTTACCGTAGAAGAGAGCTACAACAAACAAAATGATAAGGTGTGCGCACACAGTAGTGAAGAAGCGAGCAACCGTATTCCGCGTGTCCAACGAGGTCATTTTCATCCTCGCTCATGGTATGGTTGGGAGTTTCTTATTGGGGCTTAACAGAGGTACATTTTTGTGAGAAAGGTGTAAAAACGAATGCAGTTGTGTATCAAAATACAGTCCTGACGAACCTTGTGGAACCTGTTTCTTATACCATGTTCAATAACAGCCACTGGGCATTCCAACAAGATTCGGCGTCAGCTCATAGAGCGAAGAGCACACAAGACTGGCTGGCGGCGCGTGAAATCGACTTCATCCGGCACGAAGACTGGCCCTCCTCCAGTCCAGATTTGAGTCCGTTAGATTACAAGATATGGCAACACTTGGAGGAAAAGGCGTGCTCAAAGCCTCATCCCAATTTGGAGTCACTCAAGACATCCTTGATTAAGGCAGCCGCCGATATTGACATGGACCTCGTTCGTGCTGCGATAGACGACTGGCCGCGCAGATTGAAGGCCTGTATTCAAAATCACGGAGGTCATTTTGAATAAACTTTAGTGTCATAAGAATCTATGTTTTGTTAAATTCATTTTGGTATATGAATGGTTACATAATGAATAAACTTGTTTCAATTATTTTACATTAAACATGTGACAGAATTTATGACCTGACTAGGTATAAATAATGTTTATTATTTAATTTATAATAATCTTTATTTTTAATTCATAAAAATATGTCGGAAAATTAGTATAGCCAGTATATTCTGTAAATAGAACGCATACCTAGTATTTGTTCTTACAATTCATGGGAAAAACGAAACACGATAAATTTAACACATCCGCCTGCTAAAATAGAGGTTACAATTCCTAATTAGTTATTAATAGCGAACGAAACCGACACGTGCTCACCAGTAGGGGTGTATTTTAGTGTGGTAGGCAACAAAAACATTTTAGTCTAGTTTAGCTACGCAAAATATATTAAATTTTATGAACTAAAATATTTAGTGCAGTACAACAAAATTATTGTTTTTAAATTATTGTTTTTATTTTTTTATTGCTCACACGGGTGGACGAGCTCACAGCTCACCTGGTGTTAAGTGGTTACTGGAACCCATAGAAATTCACAACGTAAATGCGCCACCCACCTTGAGATATAAGTTCTAAGGTCTCAAGTATAGTTACAACGGCTTCCCCACCCTTCAAACCGAAACGCATTACTGCTTCACGGCAGAAATAGGCAGGGTGGTGGTACCCACCCGCGCGGACTCACAAGAGGTCCTACCACCGAATAAGTACCACCTAAATTAAGACTAATTGACTAAAAAAATAATTTTGTTTTTTATTTTTACCTTGAACATAGCTTTAGCGTCATTTCAATACAATAATTCTCCTCTTAGTTGCTCTTCTTTTAGTTGTGAATGTTCGTTATTTCCTATTCATTTGTAATTTTATTTTGGTTTTGTTCTTAAATTTTTGGGGATGTTACTTCGGGACTAATGCAAATCAGTTTTTGGTTTTGATAATAAAATGCAATCACGCAGAAGGGTGCATAAATTATAATATTTTTGTTATCTACGATAAACTTTTCAATGCATCGGAGATAACAGTCCTAATATTATCTTATCTGAAATATAATCAGGGAATGTTTTTTTATAGAAGCGTAAATTATGTTGAATTTTTGGTTCGTTATAATCTGTAATAATAAAAATTTAAAATGTTTTTATTTAAGTAGGACTTCACAAACACTTTCAAATCGTCATATCTTTACCAAAATACGTAAATAGGTAACTGGTTTAATTAGGAGTGTTTGTTGATATATTTAGAATTTATTATTTACTGAAATAAACTACTTATATGACGCAGCTACCATATGATAAAAAAAACAATGATATAAAAAAAATTTAATCTCCTAGATTATTTTAACATTAGATAGTTGGATGAGCTTACCCCTCACCTAATGTTAGGCTGCCTGAAACTTAGCTGTGTGTTTTCGGTCTAACCCATGTCTTCTCATGAGCGTCGTAAAATCGGTTCACGTAACCATGTTGAGATATGATGACTCATTTTTAAAGTATAACTGCGCGTCCTCTGAAATTGGAATATTTTTTAACCGGTATTGTAAGATGAGAAGCACAAAACCTACCTGACAGTAACAAAAGTCACCGTTGCTCATAGATGTCAGCAATCCCAAGGGCATAGCCAAGCCACTACCCATGAGTGGATCGTGGTAGAAATAGGCAGGATCCCCGCGGGCCCATAATCACCAATAATTACGCAAGTTAAACAAGATTGCGATTTGATACATCAGTAATATTGAGATTGAAATAATAACTAAGATTGTTATAAATAAATTATTTGTTCCAGCCGATTGTTTATGAAGGTCAAGATAAGAATCCAGAAATGTGCAGGGTTTTACTCACGCATGAGGTCATGTGCAGGTAAATTTCATACGCTTTTATGTCACAGTCTTATTTGAAACCCTTTCCTAAAATCTTATGTAATTATCATATTTCTGATACAAAATACCTAAGTCTGTTAGTATGCGAAGGTAATCAACTAATAAGTAAGTTTCCAATCTAGGAAAATCTTATAAAATACATGATTGTAATTTCCTATTATGAACTATCAACAAAAGGTTCACGCAGTTAAGGATTTCTAAAGTAAATACGAGCTTCGAATAATATGACTTGAGTCGTTTTTAATTTAATATACAGTAATTATAAAAGTAATTTGTCATCGAAAGAAATCTACTGTGGTATTTTACCAAAAAGCCCGATTTCATTTATAATTACAAAAGTTACGATTCTTGTAAAATAATAATGCGCTATCCACTCAATAACAAAACTGACAACGTAGTTTATTTCATCACATACAAATATATAATTCGGAAGTCATGAAACAATTTTTACCTACTACTACTAATTACCTAGATAGATATAAAAGTAGCTAAAAAGAATATGTTAAAACATTTTCAATCACTGAAGTTTCTGCACTGTGACCACAGACCAAAAAGCTAGTGTTTGACAACAGACCGTGTCTGCGTGAGCAATTAAAATTTTATTCCACCTAAGACTGCATATCTCTATCTCTGTTTGCGAGATATGCGTGTCTCTGTCGCGCGTCTTCAGGGGAGGAGTCTCAAGGGAGTCTGTCCTTTCAATGTCTTTGCCCTTTGCGTCAAGGAGCTCTCTGTAGGGCGCAACACGGGTTCGCTTTACGTGGAACATCTTTTTGTTTGTCCGTCCGTTTACACGCGGTTGATTACAACAGTAGGACGGTATGTCAGAAACAAAAATTAATTCAGTAAACAATTTTTTGAAATAGCTTTGCCGGATTCATTGATCAAACGAAGCTTATAGTTTATTTTACATTAAAGCGTAACCTAAAATCGTAAGGAAATGTGCTGATAAGCTTTTTCTTTACCTTGCGTTACCTTATAAAAATACTAATTAATATTCGGCCTGTTTATTAATTCGTCATGGAACTGTAAAACAACAGACTGTCTTTCGTTATTCTTAAGTTTAATTATACTTCATAATTTCATGTACTCAATGAAAGAATTTTGTGAGTTATTCTTCTATTATTTTTACAGTCGCTGCTGTGATAAGAAAAGTTGTGGTAACAGAAACGAAACACCTTCGGATCCCGTCATCATCGACAGGTAAGTCTTGCTGAGTTAGATTAGCACAGTTTTCTATGTTCATACGTCGACAAAGAACACCTTAAAGCTTACCGGAATTCATCACAGATACTAAACAAAAACATAACCACATGAATGTTGCCAAACCGTTTTGAGATTTCAGGTCTATGTTTCAACTGTGTAGGAATTACGCAAATTATAATTTTTGGGTGTTCGACTTTTTAGTCGAACACCCAAAAATGCACGATGTTAATTCCTTCATGAAGCTAGTTTGGGAACAGCGAATAAGTATGTAGCCAGATAGAAAACGGACCAGCTCGCGGGTTTTGAACACGGGCATAGCAGCATCGCCCGGTATGAATGTATCAAGTGCCCTATTTTTAGGCCACGACGACTTTACAAATAACAAAATGTGAATAATAAACGCAAGATGATCAACGAGAGACGCAAAAACGGAAGGAAATACTAATAAATCTTTGCATAGTTTAGTAACTTAACATTTTTTTCCATTTAATTTAACGTATCTTACTGCCGTTTTCGGCTACGGCAACTGTAGTATTTTCGCGTCGTAGGGTTGCTCATTTAATTATAATATTATTTGTGTTTATACAAATCGGGTAAGCACTTAAATTTGGTAAGTAACCGTATAATGGTTCATTTAAACTTATCAGTATTGATTTATTCAAGCTCATCATTGAACGCCTATTTAAGGAATCATAAGTTTTTTTTTTTTTTTTGCTTAGATGGGTAGACGAGCTCACAGCCCACGTGATGTTAAATGGTTACTGGAGCTCATAGACATCTACAACGTAAATGCGCCACCCATCTTGAGGTTTATGTTCTAAGGTCTCAAGTGTAGTTACAACAGCTGCCCTACCCTTCAAACCGAAGCGCATTACAAGGTATTTTAGAAGGTAAGGCATTTTGAAGAAGAAAAAACGTTTCGGTAAAATTAAAAATGCGAATAAAACCATGGGTAGAGTCGCACTCAAAACTTTAGTCATAAATTAACAAAGTAAATGTATTATAAATAATTGGTGAGCGTAAAAATCTAAATAAAGGACAGCTGTGCAAATTAAAGCAGTTCGCGATTCATCAACAGTTGTTGACGGCGTTCTCAAAACTTTGCTCGAGCCAAATGCATTTTCACGATATACGAAACTTTGGAGGTTTTCTGTTTCCATTGTTCGTTTGGTTTATGGTGATTGTGAAGTTTTAGCGGTCGCTACATTTATTTTTACATTTATCACAAATTTGTTTTCCAGTGTACGCATTATTGACATATTTTACTTTAAAACAAATAAAACGGCTTGGGAATAACCTCCAAGAGGTGCCATGCTGTACCCCTCACAA
Organism: Bombyx mandarina; assembly: GCF_030267445.1. NCBI lineage: Eukaryota > Metazoa > Arthropoda > Insecta > Lepidoptera > Bombycidae > Bombyx > Bombyx mandarina. Next base: position 9,618,995 of record NC_143229.1, read on the forward strand.
TAATATAAATTCACTGTAAATCATTTCAAATCCACATGTAGTCTAATCTTTACCACATTCAGGATTCGAACCCAAAATTTTTAAAAGTTCCAATCTAAAACCATAAACAACACCTACCGATTGAAAAAAAAAACAATCAAATGTGAACGCAAAATTTTTTGAATGTCGACTTCACGCTGAGTCATTCAAACAGATTCGATAAAGAACAATTCGTATAGGAGGAGCGCTGGCTAATCAGGCTGACAAATATCAATATTTCAATGGAGCACTATTTGATAGGTGAGGGGACTCGTACCTACTCACTGCTTTTTATTTTTCCTTTTTCGGGAATTCAATAGAGATAGGCGTCTCCCGTTTTGTACGTTCGATATTTGAATGTTAGGGTTGGTAGTGAGAAAATATTTTTTAAAGAAATGATTTTCTCTATTATAATAATCTTGTTTTATTTGCTCACTTTCATTATAAAATAAGTTATTTATGTCTCTACAAAATGTTATTATTCTTGCAGGAAAATATTTTTGTGATACAACACAAATATAATGCAATACTACTCGTTAAAAATACCTATGTAAAGTTACAAAAACAATTAACATTCTGAGTATTAGACTTTAACCATAAACCAAATTCACAGACCTACAATCGAAATATCTAAAGTAAACTAAAACGGACAGCCCTACAAAATCGAACGTCGCGCGTCGGTTTTGTAATTCGCTCGATTCAAATTTTTTGTACCTTGGAAACAAAAAAATCAACGACGACCCTTTGTGCGATCTCTCCTTTGCTTTTCAATGACTCATGAATCTACTCGTTGGAATATGAGACACGAACGAAGTCGATTTTTTAACTTTTGATGTAAATGAAAATCGTTTCAATCACGGTTTCAACATTAAAGGAAACGAATGCGATTTATAAAAGGTTCTCTATTCTGTTTCACTTTGGTTACGTTTGTGATGAGTTAAAAATTAAAAAAATTGTGTATTCTAAATCTAAATGTAATAATAAATAATAATTTCTAAACGTGAATGATTTCAGTAAATTAGCTGTTATATTTGTTGTTGATGAACAAATTTTGTTTCGTGTTTGATTTCTTTTATTTTAGAAATAACTACGCTAATGCTAGTTTTCCTTTTAGCAAAATTTGACGTAATCTTCGATAATTATATGTATCAGGATAAAGTGTAATTCATCAGGCGTGTGTCGCCACGCCCATACGTCGCATGCTACGTACAAACTAATGCTATAATTGAAATTGTGCAATTGCGTGCAAAACTCGGGCCGAATTCATTATGTACATGTTTTTGCAATTTATTTTTCGGGCGTCGTTTTTTTCTGCTGTCGCTACGTATGAAGTGATACCCGTGCCCGTCGCAATGAATTAATTGGATGCGTCACACTTATTCAATCAATTAAATTGTAGTACTGTAGAATGTAAGTCCGAAATGCGTCAGTTTAAATATCCAGGTAACTCAGATGAAACAATGGAATCAAAATTTTATTTAGGTACGATTTTTATTATTTTTTGGCGAGTGTTAATTGATTAACAGTTTTCACAATATACGACACACTATCGATGTATCTCTATCATGCGTATTTCAGAAACAGTCATGTGAATGATATGATATGATAGGAAAAGAATCATTAAAATTTGTTAGATCTGTTTCATGCTAAAAACAAACACTTACACTTATTCAATCAATTAAATTGTAGTAGTGTAGTAACGTAATTCCGAAATGTATCAGTTTAAATATCCAGGTAACTCAGATGAAACAATGGAATCAAATTTTTTATTTAGGAACGATTTTTATTATTTGTCGAGTACTAATCGATTAACAGTTTTCACAATATACTATCGATGGTTGCCTATCATGCGTATTTTAAAAACAGGCATGAGAATGATACGATATAATATGAAAAAAATCATTGTTTGGATCTGTTTCGTGCTAAAAACAAACACTTATAAAGTTGAAATTTCGTAAACTCGATTAGGAGTGTTGAAAGAAATCTCGTTTCGCGTATCGATAGCACGTCGAATAATTGACGCGAAGGTAAAAGCGGCCAACAATCCAGAACCCTACGAATCAGCAGCAATTTGTTAAGTGGATTTTTGCCCGAGACACGCTCGCGGCTCGTTGCGCTCCTGTACACAATTTCATTATCTGTGCCTGCCTGCTCGCGGACGGCTATACTATTAACTTATACGATATTCTGTGCTGCTATGGAAATTATTTAAAAATTAGTTTTTATTTCAATTCCTTTGTTTTTATGAACGTTTCAAATTTGACAGACTTTTTGGCGGGAACGCGAGGAGTGAAGTTGTGCGATTTGTTTTATTTTCTCTATTTAGTTTTTCTTCAGGTTTAAACGTGTAAGAACGGTGGCTTATTAACTGTTTAATATCTGTGAAAGTGCACAAATGTGGGAAAATGAAACAATGCTGCTGGACGTAACTTCTCGGGATCCTCCAAAAAGTCCAATGAAAAAATCTCAGTAAATGACCACCATTTTACTGAGATTATATTTCATCCCATATCATCTCATTTTATTTAATTTCGTCCCAGTTGATTAATGTTCTAAATTAATCATTTTCATTTCATTTCATTTCACTCCATATTATCATCTCTCATAAAATTAAGAATATAAATTCAAATGAGACGTGACTTAAAGGCCTTAGTTACCAGGTCATAAAAAAAATCAAATTTGACATCTATATTTTTTCTTTAATATCACATTGTCTCTCTCTATCCATTTCTAAAAAACATACAGTAACGAAAACTTTATGATTACCGCGTTATATTTAGATAAATCAATTACAATTTTGTTCCAAAACAATAAAACATTCTATGAAAACGTTTCTAAATAACCATTACGCAATTTATAAGACCGGGGGTACTTTAAAAATGGACATTTCAAATCAATTCGTGCCCACGCAATCGAGTCCCCAATGCAATCACTTAAGAATTTTATGAACCGTAATGATTAAGATGTTTTGTCGTGCTTTATATAGGGGTTCGAAGTCATTCGATTAACTAACCGATTTAGACATATTGTAACTGGAATAACTATTAAAGGATTACGTGCAGTTAAAAGTACTATTTTGACTGAGGGGTCTTAAAAATATTGACCTAAAAGTCGGATGTAACATCCACTGATGGTTAAAATTAATCTAATTTCAAAATGGGTACGATGCTCAGAATTCGGATAACGAGTTGGAGTTTGGATATTATACTTCTACGGCGTATCCATGCTCGATATTCAACTGGTCAAATAATCAGTATTAAAGTTTCTAAGGCATTCGTAAGTCGTAGACATAACTAATACCTATCTTACTGACCTACCTACCTAATAACTACCTTACCTTACCAGCTAATTTCAGCAGGTCCTTGGTTCACTTCATTGGTTGTCTACCCATGTTACGACATCCAGTTTAAGGTCTCCACTCCAGTACTGGAACATGATCACCACTCCTTAAATTTATAGTCAAACTCGCTCGTATTAGACAATATCTTAGATCTTGGGACACGATGATAAATAGCGCCTAATCCAAATGCTGATACGGTGATGATACGTGGCAAAATCGTCTTCTGAAACAGAACTGTTGATTTATTCATTTGTATTCGGTAGTGGAGAAGAATAATAACCGGGTAGGGGGTGGCGCTATTGTAAAAGGTGGTAGGACCTTTTGTGAGTCCGCATGGGTAGGTACCAGCACCCTGCCTCTTTCTGCCGAGAAGCAGTAATGCGTTTCGGTTTAAAGGGCGGGGCAGCCGATGTAATTATACTGAGACCTTAGAACTCATATCTCAAGGTGAGTGTAGGCATTTAAGTTGTCAATGTCTATGGGCTCCGGTAACCACTTAACATCAGGTGGGCCGTGAGCTCGTCCACCCATCTAAGTAATAAAAAAAAACATAATTACTTTTGTACAAGCAAATTGATATAAAAGTTACAAAGATTTTAGTTTTGTGTGGAAATAAGTAAACGAACAGCTATAATATTATGTCATTAGATACGCACCAATGCCGCGCCGTGCTTGCTTTTCTATTTGCTAAATAAATTTCTTTTTGCCGTAGGTAAATCTATACTAGTCCCGTATTTTAATACAACCTTTTTTAAATTGGCTCGTGCTACGGAAACAAGTTTCCATCGAAGACAGTAAATTCACATTATAAATAGTTACCAACTGCAAATTTGTTGGCGCGAAACCTCGTTTCGGCTTCCGACCAGTTACACTGTTAAAGTTCCTATACTTTAAGCGTCCTTATTAATAACGTGGAACTTTGCTCTCGCGGGTTTGCAGCCGTATATATCCCGAGCGGGTTAGAAAATCTCTTTTGATTTATTTAATACGAATCCCTAAGAAAACGAAGTAAACACAATACAAATCATGTAAATCTGTACAAAAAGGGGCGCAACAAAAGAATTCGGCACACTTACAACGTAATGTAAACCAAAAAAGAAAACTGGTCCCAAAAGCATACCCCGGGGAACATTCGCGCGCTTCTCTCGGCCCGATACAGACACGACGACTGGTGATTAGGCTTCTTATCCACAAGATAGCGACAGAAACTGTGCAAGACTTAACAACTAGGACCGTTTTCTTATTCCCTCCTACCAAGCATTTTCTTACCCGTCGACTTATCTAATGTTTCTGTTCGGCTTAAAATTCCTATGTTATAATGTTAGTGGCTAAGTTCTGTTGCTTACGATTTTTTATGATCGATACAACTTTTTTCCGTATTATAATTTTAAGAAACCTACCAAAATAAATCTTCATTAGCCAAAAATGTTTCAATTTACTTATATTACTAGTGCGTGCCTTCCCCATTTTTTCAAGTCAATGAGACTGGTGACGATCGTAAATTGAAATATGATAAAGTCAGTAATAATCCCGAGTAATCGTATCGACCCTCCATTGCATTAGTCTCTTGAGTTACGATATGAGACTTCATGCCAATTTACTTGAACGTCACGATAAATTATACGATACTTGTGTACATATTCCCCTATCGATATTGTTTCGTTTAGAATTTAATCGCCTACCAGTTATATTTTTGCTTTCCTAGACTACGTGATTAGTTTTAATATTTATATTTTCTGGTTCCTTTTACCCGACCATGACTGAGTATTCTATCTCAATTTCAACCTCATTTTCGATTCCAATACGTGATTCGTCGGTTCGCAAATTATTCGGTGAAAATTCACCATCTCGTTAGAATGTGCGATCAGGGCGAGCCGGGCGAACCGCTTGATAAATTGTCTGGAATAATAATGATGAATTGCATCTACCCCGATCTTGATCTAATCTATAGCGAAAATTTTACTATCCAAAGCTATTATTACCTTTGTTTTATATGTAAGCTGTTTTTTTCTTTTTATTGCTTAGATGGGTGGACGAGCTCATAGCCCACCTGGTGTTAAGTGGTTACTGGAGCCCATAGACATCTACAACATAAATGCGCCACCCACCTTAAGATATAAGTTCTAAGATCTCAGTATAGTTACAACGGCTGCCCTACTCTTCAGACCGAAACGCATTACTGCTTTACGGCAGAAATAGGCAAGGCGGTGGTACCTACCTGCGCGGCCTCACAAGAGGTCCTACCACCAGTAAATAATGTTCTTAACATTATTATATGTAAGTGTTCGTTATATAGGTGTATTTGTATTACTGTTTCTATCTCTTTACTGTTGGAAAAAAATAAGATCTGTTGTGAAATTGATTCATTGTTTGAGTGTATAGGTACATTACCGCTTATAGACATTGTTATTAGAAATATCATTCAGTATTTAAATGCCAATTAATATAATTATATGCATAATCTAATATTGTCTTTAATTACTTTAGTTCAACAATGTAATTTAAATCATTATTTCGTATAAACTTAGGAAAAAGAAAAACTTTTAAGGATTACGTTTTATAATAAACATATTTCTAAATTAAATTTAATTCGACGCTTGATATTACGTCGGGTCGGCCAAATTACTTCAAATTAGCGACAAATCTATTAAGAATGAGACGTCTTGGGCCCATTTAATTAGTGACGGGGTTTTATCATCCCCTCTTCGCTTTCGTTCCTTCAGAATTTCAACGGTAATACCGCCATATTGGCGAAGCTTAAATAATATTGAGAATAATACAGCATCCCTGAAAATTTAGAGACATTTTATTACGTTTGTTTCTGAACGAAATTTATCAGATCTATATTATATATCTAACATATTATTGTATTGATTAATTTAATATTGATCACAATATCTTAGAAATTTAAATCTGAAGGACATTTTTGTATATTAATGATATTTATATCAGGAAGAATAGAACAAATGCGCGATTCGCATATCTTCAAAATTTTTCTTTTAAATGCATCCTGATTGATAGCAAAATTAAAACCACGATCTGGTATTTTCTATTTTTACTAAGGGTCATAAAAGCGGTAATGTAATGGGATCATTAAATTTAAATACGCATTCAGTGGTTCCATCTTCTTTGAAGACAAACGCGCTGGAATGACAGCGGGCTGTAAAACAAACTACACCGTTAATTGTTACTTTTATGATGATATCGCGTGAGCTGGGGTCAGACACCGGACTAATTGTTGCTTTTATTTAGTATTTCGTGGGTACTTGACCGAACGAATGTGGAAAATTAGGTTTGCTCGTACGAATATAATCCGAAGTATCAGTAAATAAAATAAAAAGTTAAATTTTAATGAAAATTCTTTTAGATTTCCGTAGTACATCTTTCGTAATCTTTGATAAGGAAAATTATCGATGTCTTTAAATAACACTGTATATAGGCAAATAGGATAATCACACGCTCATTTAAAGAAAGTGAACAATTGCTGCCCCCTTAAAGGTATTAAGATATTTTAAGATAGGTCTTAATATTTTTTCCCCGTTTTTCAATCTTTTTATACTATTAACTACACGAAGTAAAAAAAAATGTAACATCACTTACATTCAATTTGTACGAGTGGATTTACTTATCTACATTTGAATGTAATAATTCCCTTTTACCTGATTGATGGTCTATTCAATCTTCTCCAATTTTACGTTTAACTAATTGAGGTACACGAAATCAACTGTTTTTTGGACATCCATTAGGTTGATGATAGTGCGCTTTCATTGCTATTAAGATTTCATGTAATTGATGTTTTGTTTATTTGAAGTATCTAGTTTTATGTGCGCGTAAATTGATATTGCGCATTGAAAAAATGTAGTACATTCAATAAAAGTAATGTGATTGACTGAATTGCAATTTTTCATTAATTGATTTGTGTTAGTTAATTTAGAAAATTTCATGGTATTCGAGTGCTTAAAATTAAATCTGGTCACTTTGTGAAGAAGAAATTGTTTGATTGAAAATATGTGGAAATTCATTGAAAACAAAGGAGGCGGTAATCTCCAAGTTAAACTGAAGAGCTTAATGTCAAAAGTAATCTAATTGGAATTACCATTTCCAAACAAGCATAAACGTATTAGAGTTAACATAGCATATATGTACAGAGCTGTTACTACCGACTCTAGCTTCAAGACGTCAGCGCATTTAAGCGCCAATTAATTATTAAGGAGCACAGAGCTCCTTCCTTTGCTCTTTGACGGCGACTGTACAACAATGTGGCTACGTCTAGTGATTGCCTGCTTTGTAAATTGCATTACAAGTGCTTCCCTGTTTGTTTACGTGTATCGTTACGTGAGTTATCGAGACAAATTATTTACTTGATTAAGGCATTGGACATATGCTAAATTCGAAGTTTTGCTTTAGACTTGATTTTTTGTAACATTTTGAATTTAATTGATATCACAATTACAACATTAATAAAATCAATTAAGAAAAAAATCAGTTATTAAACAGAAGAATTTATAATTTATAGTGGACAACAAACGTGAGATTTAAAAATGAAATTGTAATATTGAATTCAACAGTTCAAATGTATAAGAGATAAAGGAGTCAAGAATTCACGCGTGTAAGGATATAGAGTGCTTTTAAAGTGTATTTCGACAAACATGTAGCGGGGTCGCTTTTGATGGAAGCGCCTTTTTCAATTGTCAGTTTTAAATCCAATTTTCACTTTATATTGGTAGTTTCACATATCAGAGGGTGCACTTTTCTGAGAGACATTTTTAGTATGTTGTCGATTGTCGTGAGGGAATATTGATCCATGGTAACTTTGAAATGTTTTTAAATGGACAAAAATATCTTTGAAAAAGAGAATCATACTTCGGAGAGTATTGGGACTCTTAGGGTCGACGCTTCGAGTGGTGTTCAGTATCGGAGACATTTGGTGGGTTACGCGAACTTTACTACTAAGATGTTGGGAACTTTCATCAGAGCGAAGCGGTGCTCCACGCCTGGACAAATAGTTATTCTTTAAAGCTCAGGCTCGGCCTCACGTGGAGTGGTACTTTTAATAATCCCGTAACTAATAATTCCATTATCCCCTTTTCCATCGCATCACTAGGATCAAAATGCATTCATACTATTTCTAAAACCATTGCCTTCTTCCAATATGCTTTCCCAAAGATCCTTTTTGTCAAGTACCTTAAGGTCTATGGCATGTCTTCTTCAAACTAGACTCTGAGAAATTTTCTCAGTGGTAGATAGTAGGCAGCAGATAAATTTTTCGCAGTTCTCTTCTCCGCTATCTTTGTCTTCGATGTTGCTTTTAGAAACTTTATATTTGTACATGTTTTAGTATTAAATGTTCGCAACATAACTTGGACTACGACTGTTGACGAAATTTTTCAGTTTCTTACGAAATCTAGTGTCTTGGCGATAGATTATTGCTAATAATTAGAGTGAAAATGGAGTAATTTACTTTTTGATGAAATAAATGAACTGTACTCGCTAATTCAAGATTTCTGTTCGTCACCGAAAAGGGGAAACGGTGTAGAAAAATTCACTTATACAGAGCTAGGGTAGATTAAATTGCATTGAGCTGGAACCATTAACGCCTTGTCTGATCGGATCTCGATTTCATACATCTGATAAATTCGATATATTGCATCCAAACGACACACTGTCAAATGGAACTTGGATTTGTTTAGATACGTTCTCAACGAAGTGCTGAATGAATACCTACAGGATTTTAGGGATAAGAGAGTAAAATATTTTACGATATTTTTTTTACTGGTGGTAGGACTTCTTGTGAGTCTGCGCGGGTAGGTGCCACCGCCTTGCCTATTTCTGCCGTGAAGCAGTAATGCGTTTCGGTTTGAAGGGTGGGGCAGCCGTTGTAACTATACTGAGATCTTAGAACTTATATCTCAAGGTGGGTGGCGCATTTACGTTGTAGATGTCCATGGGTTCCAGTAACCACTTAACACCAGGTGGGCTGTGAGCTCGTTCACCCATCCAAGCAATAAAAAAAAATCTAGACAAACTAAACATGCTCTGACTGCAGAGCCAAGGGTCTTGGGTTCGATCCCCGCATCGGGCAAACATTTGGTTCATGAACAAATTTATTTGCTCTCGGTGCTTAATATATGTGTTTATAAGTATATATGTTAGCCTCTGGTTCCCGTAGTTGGTACAGGGAATCTTAGTTTGGGACCAGATGACCATTTGTAACTTGTCCCCCGTTATTGTTATTACCCAAAATCTCTAATGAATATTTGTAGCGCCCAATCTTCAGAAATGGATAATTTATTTTCAATATTTTTTTGTTTATCGGATGGAGCAAAGCATAAATGTGTAATAAAACTAAAGATAAGGACGCGCGGACACGCTCCTTACAATCTCAGTCTATCTTGTTAATTTATATTAGCAGGCACATAATGAGATGTGGGGGTGAACGTTTTAAAATGAAATAAAAATGGCTAGTAACTATAAATTAGATTGGGCCGAACTCAAAAGAGATGTTCGTTTCATTTGTTTTCGTTTGCCTTACAATTTTTCCCGTTGTCACGAGGAGTTAATGAAAGAATTAGCTTTCATTACATCTGATACGATTCCTTAAAGGGATTCCCGAATGAAGACGAAGTGCCTTCGTAACCTTTCCGATGGGCGGGTATCATGAGGAGGTCGGCCGCTTATCTCGGATTAGTTTTTTTGGGACATGCTCTTACGAAGTTTACGTGTTAGAATCGCTTTTGGTTAAGATTGATAGTGTGACTAGTTTCGACCTCGGGATGGATCTTTCGCACGATATGTTCATAATTTTAAATATCTAAATAATCTTAAATTTATACCTAAATAATTAATTAGTTTATGCATTATACGGCTTTAACTGCGTGATGATGATGATGAAATTCATTTGAGATACACTTGGTAGGTATTACTCCTTTGAGGAGTATTCAAATAATCGACGACCTAAAGGCCGTTGCAAGCTCTACGTGGAAGAGGAAATGCCACGACTGGGACTTATGGCCGGATTTGGGGGAGGGCTATGCGAAAGCAAAACTATCTTTGCCGGTGTAAAATGTATAGAAAAATTACATTAATAGTATATACCGATATAGGAGTTAGAGTTGTTAATAAAGGCATCTTAACCTTTATCTTTATCTAATTAATTAGTATTTCGAATTCGTTCAAAAAACATTTGGCATTACAGTTTAAATGTTCATATGTTAACAGGAAAATAAATGAAATGTTTTTCATCACAAATGCTTTAATAATAATTTTACCAATACGCAACACTGCGGCGAGACAAAAGCGAGTGTAATAATAATACAGATAAAAGCTTTTCAGGAATGAAACGTCGTACTTTCAACTCTAATGCATTAATTAAGCGGCGCCGATCCCCAAAAATCGTCTACAAACTCACTCCGTTTAAATTAGTGCAGAATGAATTTTCCTTTTTTTTTTTAATTCGTCTTCCAAATTCAAATAAGATTTCTTTTTTATTACGTCGCGCCGCATAGAAGGGGGTATACCAGGATTCGTCGCTCCGGCCGTTCTCTTTGAAACGCTAATTCCTCTTCGTTCCATGATACTGATTGGACGATATATTTAACAATGGTACGGACCCGCTCCTCTGTGAAAAAAATACATCTTGGATACTACCTTTTTTCCTCGAGATTCCTTTATTTTCTTATTTTCCATTCTATTTCGCGACCGAAGGCCAAAAGACGCTGTCTGCGGTGCACGCGTTAATGATTCTAATACAAATTAGTGGAAGGTTGGGTTTGGCTTGTACGTGGTTGGTGTTTAGTTATTCGTTTTACTGACTGTATAAGCATATTACGAGGCACCCAGCCCATGGAGGGTCTTAACGGGAGGTCGTTTGCTGCGCTGCCAGCCTCCTAAGATTAATGACATTACGCCAAGACAGTTTGTAAGAGACAAAACGTGACAAAAAACTGAGTTGTAATTAAGTGGATCGAATGAATAGATTTCTATGAAGTAGTACTGTGAAGGGCTTTCTCAAGTGAAAATTAATCGAAGATTACGCATTGATTGTGACAAATCGAATCGATTATTTCGTACATAACAAAACGTTATATCGTCTACGTTCAAGAAAAATATTTTTTATATAGCGTTAAAGTTAGGAAACTTAACTTCAGATACAGTGGAGACCGCGACGACCCGACCGAGACGGCAAGCCTTGCGTCGGCACTGGACATCATAAAATATTTAACACTCATATCTCTTGAACTGGACCAAATATTATCGACTTGTCGATAAAACGTAAAACTGCAGAAAAAGACAGGCATACACATTTTAACTGTAGTGTAAAAAGGACGAAAGCCGTTGTGCGATCTTTGGAAATTCGTCGGAAACGTTTGGTTTCTTTTCCATCGTTTTTATCACGGTCGTTATATTTTGATAGAGCAGTTCAGTAGGATCGCCGATATAACGTTTATGTTTTGGTTTTCTTATACCTTTCGCGGGCTTTGTACGTATTCTTTTCTTTACCGGTTCTTAGCTTGTTAAAGTGAATAGCTTAAAAATTTATATCGTAACACGAAGTTAATATGTTTCAATATGCTATTGCTTAGCTATTCAGAAACTAAATAGGACCATTTGTCTGAAAATTCCTATTTTAGTGATTCATCGTCTCCGAAGGCAAAAAAGAGGCACCCATCTGATGCTGAATACCCGTAGCCGATGGATGTGAACATACACAGACTTGCCGCTGTGGAGTATTCATATGTGATTGTAATACATTCGGTAATCTAACCTCAAATCTCAAATAATGTTATATAGTAATCGTTTACTACAACTAGGCTATCCTAGCACTTCACTTTACGGTAGATAAAAGATGGTGTTTTTTTTTCAGAAGTAAAACTATTTAGTCCAGGATTTGTTATTGTTACCACAAATTTCGGTTTCGACTTTCGATCGAACAGTGACGTAGATATGCCAATACAAGTAATGCCGTTGAATGAAATCCTAATGAAAGTCTACTGCCCACTAGCCGAATTCTCGTCCAACACTGGGTGACATAATACTCTTTTCCCATTGGACCCGGAAGAGACTAAATGCGCTCCTGCGGTCTGAGTATCTTTTTTGAATATAAATGCGCCACCCACCTTGAGATATAAGCTCTAAGGTCTGAGTATAGTCACAATGGCTGCCCCCCCCTTCAAACTGAAACGCATTACTGCTTCACGGCAGAAATAGGCAGGGCGGTGGTACCTAACCATGCGGACTTAAGAGGGCTTACCACCAGTAATTACGCAAATTATAATTTTGCGGGTTTGATTTTTATTACACGATGTTATTCCCGCACCGTGGAAGTCAATCATGAAAATTGGTTAATTGCGTATTTAATTAGAAAAATTGGTACCCGTCTGCAGGATTAGAACACCGGTCCATCGCTAGATACGAATGCACCGGGCGTCTTATCCTTTAGGCCACGACGGCTTAAATGTACTTTAAATAAATAAATATGCTTTTGGGTAAATATACTTTTGTTGTGTGCATTCTCGATATCAATAACACAAAAAGCCCTACTTTGAGGCTCTTGAAGATTTTAATACATAAAAACAATGAAAATGTGTCAAATAAGTTTTTCTTAATCTTCATCTTGCATTGCAAAAATCGATACGATTTTAGAAATCGCATTTACGAGATGTACCTACTCGTAGAACGAATATGCTTACCTTAAGTTTTCTAGTGATAAATACTTAGCAGGTTTCACGAATTCCGGGCATTTTTGTACAGTCGACGCCAAAGTATTATTTTACACTTAATCTTTTTTAATAACAATAATTTACTACTTTGGGATGTGATACAACATAATTTGGAGTATTAACAAAAACAAAAAAGAAATGCTTTTTTGCATTGAACAAAATTTATATTTATTTTTTTAATACCTACATGTAATTTTTTTATAGTTTCAGTTATCGCTTGTTTATACCAGAACTACAGTAGTGATGTTTGGTATTGGTGTATACATATAAATTTGTATCTCATTTCAATCTACACGGAACGACATTGAAAAAGGGAAGAATTAAATAGTGGGTGTGAAGCAAAATGCATTCTGAAGAGTGGAAAAGTATTAAAATAAATAAAAATAGAACTTCTGGACGCGTCTGTACTTAGCGTACAATAACTCAACGTGGGACCCTCTTACGGATATGATACAGTGTACATTGCTTCTGCGTATATTTTTCATTTGAGGGTCGAAACCCTAATGTTTATAGTAGCGACAAAACGGCTATAAGTTTCTTATGCTTGTTTGTGTTCTTTAGGAGTTTTTGGAAACATTTTGTAACGCAGAGGGGTTGAGTTCACAGCCACTGCTGAAATTGGTACCTGTAGAGATATTTGGTGGAAATCTTTTTAATATATTTTTTATAAATTTTCAACGCTATCCCCATATGTATATTCAGACCACGAAACCACTATAACTGGCCCTTAGATATAGTAGGTGATTATTTTAATAAGAATATGTCCTGTTACATCTTTTTTTTTCCCTACCTAAGCCTCACCGGGCGAGTAGGTGAGCTCAAGGGGCTCAAACCTGATGTTGTTACTAGCACGAACCCTAGCAAAAGCCGTGCTTCGCAGAATCTACCACCGGATCGCAAACGCGACCCACTGAGAAGATCCGGCGAGAAACTCAGTGGGCTGTGTCTATGGGTTAATTTACTCCCCGAGCCCTTCGTCGCAAGCGACGGGTTCGACGAGAACGATGACCGATGCTTGAGGTACCTAAAAGCACCGTTAGTGGATCGGGAGGATTCGAAATGACGTGTTTTGGGCAACGTCGACTGTCTACCTTTCGGTACGCAGGATCGAGAATGAAACTATTACATCTTTCCAATCGGAATGCACAATAAATATAGACAGAAACACCCAAACCCACACATACCTATCTATTTATTGATCGTCAAAGTTATACATGAGCGAAAGTTATATGCAAAACTTGCTTAAAAATAATTGAAGAAATATCTGCTCAATGATCCATGGATTATTATTTAAATATTTGAAAGTGAAAAACCAACAAATTAGTGACAGTTAGTTATATCGTGTAATTTAACACGTAGGTAGTTAACTTCTAGTTCACACAATACAAAGCAAAATGAAAGCTACATCTAACTACACTGCCTTAGTTAATAACTAATACCTACTAACTATTTAACATAATTATGTTTTTTTTTAAATATCTACACAAACAAATTTTCGGACAAAAGTAACATTTTTAATAATAAAACTTTTTCATATAAAATTTTCAGCGAGCCGTTAAAACACTCGTGAATTCGGGTATGAAAATACGCGTCCGCGAATTTCCCAATAATAAATTATACTCCTTGTCCGCTTACCTCGGGTTAACCGGCTTTTATAAACTACCCTGGTAATTTATAACTATTACCCGGCCGAAAACGATCACGTGATATCACTTTATAGCGTATTCATCCGGTAAATATGAGGGAAGCATGTTATAATTTTACCCTGGTCTACTTTAGTAGTACCGATGTTTTTATTTGAATGCGGTTAAAGTTTACATAGGCATAAATGGAAATAAATATACATTGCTTTATTTAAGAAAATAATAACAAATTTTTTATATAATAAATAAATTTTACCTTAGGTTTTCACGAGTCGTAGATATTATTTAAAGTTAGTTTTAAATAAGATAAATAATACTTTAAAAAACTAACAAAATACGCTTTTATAGAAAATCTAACTTAAAAAATAGAAACTAAATTTTAATAAATTTGAATTAAAAATAGTGTAAGAAAAAAATATTTTATTGTAAATAATGTAATGTAATGTAATAAGTATACCAAATTTCGAGTTAATCCGACGTTTTGAAGGGGTCAAAATCATGTTCAAAGATTCCGTTACATACTAACATACATACGTCTGAAGCTAATAAAAGCGCATTAAAAATAGACAAATCTAAGTCAATACCATCGATCTTTAACATAAATATAATTCAGATAGAGAATATTGGTGGTTGCAAATAGTCCGCGCTGATTTTTCGGCATACTGTTTCAAATAGTTCGTTTTATCGATTTCAGAATTATATGTGGGGGACTATATCAAGCTAGGATGAAAGAAAATTGTTAAATCTCAGAAAAAACATGAATATATTATATAAATTTTAATAAGACTGCTAAATTAAAAGTTGATAATTCCAAAATAAAAACACATTTACGCATTTAATATATACATGTATAACTATAAATTCTTGTAAATGTCAGAAAAGAACAATCTACAAAAATTCTCTAAACCTTTAAAGCACAGTTAAATTTATAATAATTTATATATTGAATATGTACTAGCCATTCTAACGTTTTACATTGGCTATGAACTCTCAACTATTCGCAGCGAATACCGACTCCAAACAATTATATCAGAAATTTCCGGACCCAACTATCTAATCTAAGCAATACAAGTACGTACTTAATGTAATCGCACTCAATATCCTTTGTTCACTTTCAGACTCATTAAAAAGGCGATGCAATTTAATGAGTTGATAGTGTGCGTTAACCCTCCGCTACGTTTGCGAATATTGCCGTTTCACGTCACTAAAGATTCAACCTAATGTTAAGTCGGATAAAGTGTGTTTTTCACTGTTAAAGTATTGGTTGTGAGGGGGTCGAAGATTAGTGGCACACGCCTACCCGGCGGAGCGCTGAGCGGCTGATAGTGCCCAAGAGTGTAGTTACAATTAGAGCGGTGCCCACAATGAAGTGATGCCCGCGTAATGTTGGCCCTTGTCTTTGTATGTTGATTGTGCCCGAAAGAGGTCGGCGTGTTACCGTATAGTGTTAATGTGTTCTGCTAATCCAGTCTTATGAATATTGCAGCCTCAACTTGATCTTTGGAAGTCGCACGGTTTTGGTTTTTTTTGGAAATGATTTATGATATATTATGAATATGTGGTTTTGTGTTCTGTAACTATGATTTGAACACGGTATCATCGTTTTCCTTACATACCCTATCCTGTGGACCGAATGGTAAGCAGTCGACGTCGCCCTAAACACGTCATTACGAATCCTTCCGATCCATTAATGGTGTTTTTAAGTACCTCCAGCATCGGTCATCCCCAACCCATCGCTTACGACGAATGGCTCGACGAGTAAATAACCCATAGACACAGCCTACTGAGTTTCTCGCCGGATCTTCTCAGTGGGTCGCGTTTCCGGTCCGGTGGTAGATTCTGCGAAGCACTGCTCTTGCAAGGACCCGTGTTAGCAACACTTCCGGTTTGAGTCCCGAGAGCTCACCTACACGCTAGGGTAAAGCGGAAATAGCCTCTCAAGGCTATCAGCATAGGTAGAGGATAATAAAGTATTTTCCTATTTGTCGGACGACAAAAACTCCGGTATAAAATTCTTACAGTACTTAATTCCCTAAAATATTTTCCATCGAATTTATTCCATCATCGCTATAATAAAGGATAACAAGAAACTGTACCATATTATGACAATATAGGTAGGTACATTTTTAGCCCCTGGCATTGCTGAAGTCCATGTGCGACGGTAACCACTCACCATCAGGTGGCCCGTATGCCCGTCTGCCTACAAAGGCAATAAAAAAAAAAAAAAAAAAAAATAAAAATTAGTTGAATTCTGGAATGACAGGGCCGTATTTCACAGGTTTTTTTGTATTTCATATTTTTAATCATTAATAGACTTACAAGACACTGCCTGCTTATAGATTTAGAAGTATGTAATTAAAATATATTTCAAGCTATGAGACGAATAACTAAAATTTTCTTGTAAATACTTAACATCAGTAGTTCTAAAATAACAGTAAGTCAATTTATTGTTTTCGAAATGTTAATACAATTGACACAGCCGCAGGAAATAAATACATATTACGCAGATAATATCAGAATTTTTCTTTTATTGTGCTCCACACTCTCAGCTGCTACACGGAATGCACTATAGACAGTAGACATATGTGTGTATATTAAAATACTTTGGGTACGAAAACAAGTATAATTTTTTTTATAATTAGTGATTAAGAAAATCAAATCGTATTTTAGAGAAATTTTGATTTACGCATCTATACGTAATACATGCTTACAGTTTTTTTTTTCATTTTCTTTTAGGATTATTGAACTAGATTACTAAATAAATAAAACTATTTTTTGAAGTTGAAGGAGTTTATTTCTGCTTCTCTCATTTCTGATTACCTATCTGAGCTAGGTCGAGGGGATAAAGGCGCTTACAAGCCGCGAGCGATTGCCCCGTCTCTACCAGTAGGTATATTGTCAATTGGAAACTACTCGCGCTCAGAGCACAAGCGCTGGATTTGAAAGAGTACGCGAATATAGTATGAATAAGAAATGCAGAAAAATTCCTGCGTACGTTGTTGGAAATATTTAATGTTTTTTTTTTATTATTACCATGTTTTAATATGAATAATTCCAATAAACCAAAGTAAATAACTTAAACGTCATTCATGCCCTTCTTTACATATTTGTTTACCTCGACATTATTCTTGTAAATGATTTAATTTTTTTACGGTCAGAGAACAGGTTACGTTCAATGAAAATCAAAGACTTACAAAACTTGTACATACAATGAATATTATTTCATATCAAAACTCAAACATATACTACGCAGTGGGCTATGAAAAGGCGAGGTTTTATCGCGTTGCCATGACGACGGCGGGATGCCGCGTCGCCCGCGATACCCTCTTCGCACTCGGCACATCGGAAAAACTACTACAGTGCTTTATATTTACTGCCACTCGATATGTACGTATACATACACGTTTTATGTAGATTTTGACTAGGACAAGCTGATAGAAGTGCTTTGAAAAGGAATTTTCTTTTCTTCGAACTCTTTCTTGGTTTTGTTCTCAGTTTGAGTGTTGTTTGTTTAATCAGTATACAGTTCGTGTATTCATAATGTATGCTTATTGATATCAAAACAATTTCTGTGTGATTCTTTTGAGCAAAAATTACTAGAAAGAAAAAATGAAAATTGAAAATTCTGCAACAGAGCAGGCTGTACATTCAATAAGCATATTTAATTCAAATCTCTACATAGGTGACATTTCAGTTTTTTTCCGAAGATATAATAATGCTCACGGTATGGTTTAAATAATCCGATATAGCATAATATGGTAAAAGAGTTGTGAATGACAAGAGAGTTTGACATTGGCCAACAAAGACAAATTTCTCATCAAATAAAAACGTGCGATAATCCAAAAAATAATTTGACAAAATACTCGTATATAATTTCGTATTAGTGCATTCGGTGGCGATTAAGGACAGCCCATGTTACACACGAGGTCGAAATCCGAATGAAATAAAAGCCATATCTTTAAACGAGAACTAATGGTTACTTTGTCCAAGGATAAGGCAGGTATCACCCGTGCACACGCCCCGCCACCACAGCGTATTGACTTAGAGCCTTTTTTTTTCTAACGTTCAATAGTACGCATGCATGTTTGCAACAGAGGGGCGCAGTTAACCCTTGAATTCAACGTGTACTGAAATATTAACGCTTGCTGTAGAAGCACGCGGAAAAACAAAGTCGAAAACTGGCACCGTTATGGGCCCGTCGCGTGTACGACATAGAATATGAGACAAGCTCTTTACGTGTGTAGATGTGAAATTTTTAATTATTACTATCTGTAACCTAGATTTCCCGAACCCTATAACATATTCATCAAATGAGGCTTGTAGAGAGTATTAAACGGTATGGCATTGCTAACGTCCATGAGCGACGGTAGCCACTCACCATCAGGTGGGCCGTAAGCTCGTCTGCTTACACGGCCACAAAAGAAAAAAAAGAAAAAGGTTGACTTCTATAACATGTTCTACTTCGAAAGAAATTCGAAAATAACTCTGAGCAACCGCTGACAACCGTCAGCAGTTTGGCTGTGCTCATTTTTGCGAGTGGTATTCTTGGGGGGATGGGTTAATGTGTACATGACTCTGCTTCAGATGCTGATAACACAAGAGAAAATTCTCAGTGGTGACTTTTGATAAGGAGCATGAAAGGATGTGTTGGTGTTTGAGGTGTTTTGTTTGGTTTTATATTTGGATGATAATCTAATCAGATATGCTTAAAAATTGTTTTGATTAATACCTAGTATGTCAAAAATGTTAGAATTTTCAATAATTCAGCACTGAGGCAAGACTCTGGTAGTAATAATTACACCTGGTGTTTTAGGATAAAATTATTATTAATTAATCATTTTTTCTTTATTTTATTTTAAAAAAACATCAACACAAGAATTGGTTATAACTTTTTGAATCATTGGCAATCTTTGTATTCAACTCACGGATCAAGATGATCAGTATCGTTCTCTTACAACATTCAAAATTCAGTAATTAAATAATTTATTTCAAACTATTAATCTCAAATTCTTCAAATTATTAATTTATTTCAACAAATTTTTGTATGACTAGTCTATCTATTGGAGTAATCTTTGTCATCCGCATGGCGTGTCGGTATTGAGTGGTGGCAGGGGGCGTACAGGGAGTCGATGCCGGCCCTGGGGACCGCCTCCCGAGGGACGTGCGCCCGCGGGGCGTACGGGGGACGAAAGGTTAAAAGGGAAAAGTTATAAGAGACCGCTTGTTGCCCGATCGCGCTTTCCAACTTCGATTTGTGATATGGCGGACTTTTTTATTAGCAAGGTTTTAAGTGCACGCATCAACATCGCTTACCCAATGCAATTGTAGTAAACTGGTGATTGGACCTCTTATGAGTCCGCTCGGGTAGGTACCACCGCCCTGCCTATTTCTGCCGTGAAGCAGTAATGCGTTTCGGCTTGAAGGGTGTGGGGCAGCCGTTGTAACTATACTGAGACCTTACAACTTATATCTCAAGGTGGGTGGCGCTTTTACGTTGTAGATGTCTATGGGCTCCAGTAACCTCTTAACACCAGGTGGGCTGTGAGCTCGTCCACCCAACTAAGCAATAAAAAAAATTTATAATTTCTTTGATTAAGTAATAATTGTTTTTGTTAATATTTTCTCATAAAAATAGACAGTTACAGTTTTAGTTCCTTTGTTTTTAAGTCCAAAAATTCAATTAAATATAATCGTGAAACTTACAATATGTACTTTAGAAGTCGATTTTATTGTTCATTTAACGAGTAATTTTATATTAATTAAACTTTGAAGAATAACCAACCAAGTGTACAGCATTCCTTAGTAAGTTCAACATGACGTAATAATTTATTATGATTCGAAAAGTAATTATTTTCTAGTCATAAATCAATTATATGAATTTATTCAATGAATGACGTTATTAGTGATATTTATTAAATAATATCACGGGAATGTTCAAGAAATTCAATGTGGGAAAGTTCATGCGTCAGATCAGTAGTGTGGGGTGGGTGGCATAGGTGTTCTAGCGCGAAAGTCAACAGTCGTTTTTGCGACTAAGACCATACAGAATTTTTACGAAACTCTTCATGAAAGAAAAAAAAAAGTGAGATTCCTTTTGATTTCATTGTTTTCAAAACACTACATCTAGGTACATCTCTGAATGTTTCTCGTGTTCTCAATGAAACAATTTTTTTTCGTCATATTTTAATCATAAAAAACCTATCAAATGCCAACCGGCAAATATTGTCAAGTAATTTTCTCGTATGCCTACATAAATATCTACATCAACTCAAATAAATTAACCGACAATCCAAATAATGTATTCTCGCCTTTAAATACGAAGGCAATGCAAACATTTTCGCCTTAAAATTGGCTCCGAACAAAACATTCGTAACAAAATTCAGAAGAAGTTTTATTCAAATGCAAATAAAAATAGCGTATGGCTCGAGTAATACCTACTAGCGTAGTGGGTGGGTGACGTAAGTGCTCTGACTTGAAAGAAACCGACCGCGTCGATGCGGACTCAATAGTTTACTCGATTTATCAAAGTAAAAAATATATAAAGCATAAAGCTAACATTAACAAATATATCCTACTAATATTATAATCGCCAAAAATTTATAAGAATGTGTGTTTGTTAGTCTTTCACGCAAAAATTACTGAATGTATTTTGATGAAACTTTATAATAATATAGCTTACACATCAGAATAACACATATTATAAAGATTTAGTGTGAATTATTCAAAATACAAGTTTTCAAAGTTGTGTCAAACAAACAGATTCTTTATAAGAGACGGCCATAATTTTTCGTCTTACCACTCACATTTGTAAGGAGCACTCAACACTCCCGAAAGGTCTATTTAATATGAATAAATAAATTAAAGTAAAGAGAAGAAAATAATGAATTCAAAATGATTTTTTTATTGCTTAGATTATAGATGGTCGAGCTCACGGCTCATCTGGCTTTAAGTGGTTACCGGAATCGATAGGCATCAATAACGTAAATGCCATCACCCACTTCAAATCTATAGAAATGAACCTAAAGATTTTAGTGTTGTCTTTATATTTTTTCTATCCATGTGAGATATCTTGTCTAAAGGGGTATCACGGCGTTCTTTATTCTGCTTAAAGTTAATTTCTTATTATAAAGACCAGCACGACGAAAGTATAAAGATTAAGATCAATATTTTTATTGACAATGTCTGTAATTGTGATGTGCGTCATTTATTTATTTATTTATTTATAGATGTGTGGACGAGCTCACAGTCCACTTGATGTTAAGTGGTTACCGGAGCCCATAGACATCTACAACGTAAATGCCGCCACCCACTTTGAGATATAAGTTCTAAGGTCTCAGTATAGTTACAACGGCTACCCCACCCTTCAAACCGAAACGCATTACTGCTTCACAGCAGAAATAGGCGGGGTGGTGGTACCTACCCGTGCGGACTCACAAGAGGTCCCACCACCAGTCCTACCACCATTTTTCTACGTATTAATGTCCTAGTTTCGACGTTTCGGTTTTTATTGATCGTTTCTGATAAATGAATCTTCCACGCGTAGTATTTTGTAGTACAATAAAAATTTCATTCATACGGTTCACATGACGGAGGCTCAAACTCGTAACTCGCGATATTGTGACATAAGGTGTTTAACATAAATAATGCGGAGAGAGCGGCAACAGATGTGTTGTGCCCGCGGCACGGCAAATACGTTCGCCGTACGTCGTTTGTCGGATTTATATAGAGGTGGTCGTGAGCAAAATGGGTAATTTGAGGTAAAAACGTGCTGAAATTAATAGTGTACTCTAAAGCAAATAAATTCACTCCTAAAATTGTACATCATCGATTTGAGTTTAGAATTTTTAATGTTACGGTAACAAGGATTTATTTCAAAAAAATTGATGATATATACAAGAATGAAGTAATAAAATAAATGCAATAAGGAATGACAAATACTTTAAGCTTACGTGACAAAAACTCAACACAGCAACATTATATTTTATCATAAAAGCAAAAAAACAATTTAAGGCAATAAAATAAATCGCGCAAAAATATTAGTGGCTGTTATGGCGACAAAAACAAAAAAAAGATTGTATCTACTCTATTGAATACAAATGTGTTGGCACGGCAATATTCGTCGGCAGCTTTAGCGATGCCTCGGGCTATGTAAAATATTTCTGCAAAAGCATTCATCGTGATCGCCTGTCTGATCGCGTTCTCTACTCTGTGCTTTCGCAAAGCTTACTTTACCCACTTAAAATCAAACCAATACAACCTAAAATTAGTTGAAACACACCGAAATTGTACAATCCATTAAACTACTCAATTTCTAATGGACTATCTGTTAATTATTCTAAAAGTATTACATAACGGATTTATTTCAAAAAACTATATAAAACGACTTCATGTCACGTTTTTATGATAGCAAAGAATCTAATATACATAATTATTACTTTTATCGAATTCCGAACACTTACTCTATATTTTTACTTATTTATTAATTATTTAGAACTTTTATTAAATTCTTACACACACTTTATATGTTCACTTATTTCTACCCGAATTAAACACATTTTCCATTTTTTTCTCAATTCGTGTAGTTTTCATCAAACCGTTAAATAACGGAAACTAATTTACGTGTAAAAATAAAATCCATAATGCTAAAAATTGAAAAAAAAAACACGTTTTCGTCAAAACGTTACTTTACGAAAAGAAACAAATAAAATCCAAATAAAATTCACACATTTGGTTCAATACTAACAAAAAAAAATAAACAAAAAACTTATGAGACTTACCGAAACAGCGGAAAGGACAAATTTTACAGCACAAATAATAAATTAATAGTGACTGAGCGCCAATCTGTTTGAAGTCAAGTAGAAACATCTGGTGTTTCTGCTTGTAGCGATTTGTTGATTTTTGTTAATAATTTGCTGTAGCAAAAACATGCTTTATAGGATTAACATAATTAATTGATAATAGGTATTTTCGTAATTGGGTCTTTATGTAGTATACTGTAATTTTATACTGGTGGTAGGACCTCTTGTGAGGCCGCGCCTCCACCACCCTGCCTACTTCTGCCGTGAAGCAGTAATGCGTTTCGGTTTGAAGGGTGGGGCAGCCGTTGTAACTATACTTGAGACCTTAGAACTTATATCTCAAGGTGGGTGGGCATTTATGTCGTAGATGTCAATGGGCTCCAGTAACCACTTAACACCAGGTGGGCTGTGAGCTCCAGTCCACCCATGTAAGCAATAAATAAAAAAGTAGTTCTTGAATATTAATGTTGACTATCTTTAGTTAGTACTCATGTAGTTCACAGATTAGAGGTTTCTAAAGGAACCATAAAGAACTTTTTTTTTTTAAAATCCAGTTTTAAAAATGAAACAAATTAACCAAAATAGTGTTGTAAAAACACCATTATCAAAACCCAATTTTCGCAGGAAGCACTTCGTTAATTTCCAATAACGTAACCTCTGATTTATGCGTCCGCATCGTTTCTGTCAACATTATCTGTTCACACTGTACGAACCCTACTTTATGAACGCAACTACGTATTTTATGTTGACAAATTACGCACGTTTTACCGGGTGTTGAGTTTCCAAACTGAACCATCATTGTACGAACCCTCAAGATGGATCTAGAAATGCTGTTTAATACCTTCAAAAATTCTCTTCGTAATCTCCAAACAGTCATAGCTTATCGTCGACGGCCAATTTTTTTTGTTAATACTGAAATTAATCGAAAACCAATTTCTTAATCTTCGTCGTCCTAATTTTACCATTTTTGTTTAAGGTTTTTTCTCAAATTCTTCCTGAAATGCAACCAGAATTGTTTGAAGAACGCTGGCAACCCGAGAGACATGAGAAGATTTCAAGTAAGTTTTCTTATATGTCTTATCTAATAATAAAACTTAACAATCGCTGACAAATAATCCATCACTATTTTTTAGGAAGAAGGAAATAAAATATATTTGACAGTTAAACTAGTCTTAAAATTCATCGAAAAATTTACATTCTAATCTTTTTTAATGCGCGTGGACTAGATTTGTTAATTACACGCGCCAATAAAATAACATAGATATAAAAAAACTCCAATTACCGAAAACAAAGCGAATGCCAAAGTGACTTGTTCAGGTTTGAATTTGGTTTCTAAGCATTTGTTTATTATACACTATTTTAAGGATAAAAAACATTAACCTCGCTACATTTACTGCCGAATTTTGTTTGAAATCATCAATTATATGATAAAAGTAGAGTTAAGTTGAATTGTAAAAAAAAAGGAATCGTTAAGCTTGTAACTTAGGACAAAGGTTTCATTGAACCGCCCTTAACAGTAGGAAGAGTTACGTTCACGACTTTTGAATATTTGAAGCGCCTCCAATTTACGAAGGGGTGAAATTAAATTTATTTATACGTCTTTATGTACTTACTTTGCAACTGATCTGCTTTTGTTTTTGTGGCGTTTCATCTTTGATTTTACTAGTATTAATACTCAACCGTATTTTAGGCCCTGTTTTGGCTTCTTGAAATGCTTACTATATGTATTTCAAGTAGTATATAACGTCGACTTTTATTAATTTAAATCGGTTTAATTACAAATAAGCACGAATGCATTGAACTGAGAGGTAATATAACAGTGTTGGGTGAAATTAAATTTAAATGGCCCTAATTATTGGTGTTAAAGGCTGAACCGACATCAAAAACAGAATCAACTTAAAAAATTATAATTTAGAAATACTTTAATTAGTCGCAACCCTAACGATTCTCATAGATGGTGCATTCCGTTTATGAGTATAAATTTCCCTTCTGTAACTTTGCTGAAACAATATTTATCTTACTTGTCCTCACACTAACTTTGGCTTAATATTGATGGTGTGTATCAAGTCACTTTGTTGTGTTCTTTCGTAGCTTTTAGTTTGATTATTATTTCTTTTGGAAGAATGTTTTACGTATTCATTAAGATGCTCATACTTCAAATACGTGTTGTTAATAAAATTGTTTATAACGTATTTACTAAGTTTGCTGGAACAAGGACTCTCCGTGTGAATTAATTCTGCGTGGATCGTAAAACTGTAATGTTTTCCAGTTTTAAGGATAACAATTTCTACAAGAATTGGATATTTCCATTTTACTTCTTAGGGCTTGGGGATGTAATATATACATAAATAGATACCAAAAATGAAATTTTTTTTTAAGAAACGTACATCAATAAAACATTCCACATATGAATAGAAAAATATTAAATTTTCATTAAAAATGAACATAATATATATGTACGTATTATTATTAAAAAATCACATCCCTTTGGATTTAAAGCTGTAATAATTACGTTCTGCAAAATTGAATTTGTAAGACAATCATGATTCTAAGTCGAAATAAAATAGATGCTTAATCTTACTTGTTCTTATATATGTATTTCTTCTATAGTTTTAAGGACTGTCTGCAGAGGGGTGACCGCGTCTGTGTGTGTAGTTATGTCTATATTTGGGTTTCTGTGTGTCATTGAATAATTCAGTGGTCGTTCCCCAATGTTTCAAGGGTAAGAATATATGTCTATGGTTTCGTGGGTATATTTATATGTACGAAGATAGTCGACTGTAAGAACGATTTGTAGTAGAATTAGTAGTTGAAGTAAAAGTATTTAATACAACTCTCTCATATTTTAAACTAACAGTTACCTTTCAGAAAGGTAAAATCACATTGTATAAAAATTCTCCTTAAAACTGGAATTTTTTTAATATACATTTTTTTTTTCACTTTATTTTTCACATATCGTAGTGATAGAACTTTCAATATTTTTTTGTATCTGTCTTCTTAAATTGTTCCATATGATATTGATAAATATGAACCGTACAGAATCTTAAAAACGAAAGGTTAGTAACCCTGGTTAGTTTAGTACGCAGTGAAAATTTTACTACAGCGGAATGTGTTAGAAAACACTTTATACAAATATAACTGAAATAATATTACTAAAATTTGCAGTAACAGTGTAAAAAGCTATAAGATCAAATTTGGTAAATGGGGAGATGCAGTTATTTGACCCCGGCCATCTCGATTTGCTACTATTTCACTTATTAGTAAACTAATTGTTTTCGTACCTACCTATCCTCCTCTCAGGAGTTTCCTATATTGAGTATTCACAAACACAAATCAGTACAAATACTTCCTTATCTTACGTACCCTATCTGCAAAATAATCATCTCCAAACGGGGAGCCTAATATTTTTTATTCAATTAATTGAAACTTCGGTCTAATGAAATTAGTGAGTAAAAAAATTGAAATTAATTCAATTAACGAGTCAAAAACATGTGAGGAAGCATTGGCAGTTTTGTAATAGACCACCCACATACTCGATATGTGCACACAATGCATTTCCTTGCACACCTATTGGAAGAGTTTCGTCCATTTTGCGTCCCAAGACGGCTCCACCTCCCCAGGGACTCTCCCTTTCCTTCCCTTTGGTATGTGTGCGTCGGAATCCTATGTATGTTCGACGGGTGAATATTTTTGCCTTGATGCGTTTTATTTTAGATGTGTCACCTTGAATGGTGTTGGGTTTGTGAGTAAAATTCAAATTAGGTTAAAACTACTTTAGGATATGGTAGCGTAAAACTTTGAATTACCATAAAATTATCAGCGTAAAGAAACGATCTAAGAAATAAGTTTAAGATACCTTTCATTTTCTGATAGTTTTAGAATTCTGTATGATTCTTTGACCATTATTGTTA
This sequence comes from Bombyx mandarina, assembly GCF_030267445.1. Taxonomy (NCBI): domain Eukaryota; kingdom Metazoa; phylum Arthropoda; class Insecta; order Lepidoptera; family Bombycidae; genus Bombyx; species Bombyx mandarina. The sequence goes on from NC_143229.1 coordinate 9,646,424, forward strand.
TCAATTGGGTCGTTCCCTAAATTGTCTGATTTTAATTTTATCGAAAAGTTCCAAGGGTAACAGGTAACATCAGTTATAATAAATAGTTACCGGAGCCTTAGAATAAGGTGTCGTGTATTATATGTCCCATTTTGAGACATGAAGACATGGTCGGAGCCTCGAATATGTACAGTAATAGTCGCATAGTTTGGCATAGTGATACTTGATCTGACTCTCAATACGGTCTACTAACAGTGTGTACACAAAAACACTGAAGCAAAGGCAAAACCATAGCTGTTGTTATTTATTCTACCAGGTATTTACCAGATATTTACCGGAGTAAAGTTCATCCATACTACCTGGAGCCAATGCGTTCATCACAGTACAGCGCTTCCAGAGTAGTTTTTGCCACGTACCATCCGGCTTTGGAATGAGCTCCCCTCGACGGTGTTTCCCGCTTGTGGAGACTACTTCACGGTAGGCAGCGGCTTGGCTCTACTCCTGGCATTGCTGAAATCCATGAGCGACGGTAACCACTCACCATCAGGTGGGACGTATGCTCGTCTGATTACAAGGGCTATAAAAAAAAATATTTATTTACGGAACGATATTTTTTCAACAGGTAGTAATATCAACGCAAGTGATGGTGGACGGGCCGTTGCTAGCGATATCGGACAACATGTTTGTCCACAACAACAGCAAGCACGGCCGCAGAGCGAAAAGGCTCGATCCCACTGAAGGTATTGACGCCGCGCCCGAGACTCACTGTACGTTTTTTTGTTTTGTTTTTGTTTTTTTTTTTTGATTGGTTAATCTAAAACATTTATTTTTAGATTATAATTTTGAATAGTTTTATTAGATAACAAGTAATACAATGCTTGACACACATTAGAGATGCTCTTCCTTTCCAAAAAAAAAAAAAATTAGAATTGGAAATCTAATTCTAGCATTTGTTACAAGATTTCAATCTGTTTTTTTTTGGTTTTTAATTTACCTTCTAACGAATAATTTTCATTTTTATTATGATCACATATATCTATAGTTTATAATATAAATACCACACATTATATGTATATACCCATACATTTGCATATGTACATCAATAAGTTAAAATTTGTTATATACCTAAACTTTTTTACAGGTAATTTTGAAAAGTACTAACTATGTATACTTTACATTAAACAATCTGAGATTGGTTCATTTTGTTCTTCACAATTTGATTGAAACCTTTTTCGATTCTTTCAATACCTATTGAAATCATTTAAAATCTTTTGTCAATTTCGATTGCGTTTGATCAAGAATTAATCCGTAATAAAATGGTTTATTAAAAATACTGTTTCGTAGTAGTCATCAATTTCCGCCCGAACTACGTGTTGAATTTAGCAGTCAATTGACGATAAAAATGTGCAAAAGTCATAATCCGGCCGTTTTAAGATGTCGTTTGTATTCAAGGAATCACTGTAGACATTTCGCAAAGAACTTCAGGCGGGGGGCGATTACGCGGGGGTGGGCGAAACGAACATGAACCGAAAATAGGTAATTTAGTGAGGAAGCAGACCTTTTTGCGTTTTGTTAATTGTTCATCAAATCGTTTATGAATGTGAGTCTTACTAAGCGTAAATAATAGTTGGGTTCAACATTTTTTCCATACGTCTTCCAATTTTAAATTTAATTTAATTTAAATTAGGAATAATAGAAACATAATTTTATTTTGAATACCTAAGGCGTAACGGGAATTGAACAGATATAATTGCGTTTTACGAAATTTTAAGAAGAAAATCAAAATATTTGTATGTACCGTTAATGTTAACCTGTGGATAACTCGTGAAATGTTTAATGTCCCATCGTTTATATGCTACACCAGAAATGTTACATGTGGTTACAAAAACAAATGCACAAAGTCGAAAAACATGAAACATGAAAAAAAGAATCAAATTACAAACACACCAGAAAATCAATTTAAGATAGTGAATAAGTTATTGAGATTTCGAAAAAGTCAACTGCTTTAGTCCGTATCTGGTAAAAACAATGTTTGTATAACACAATGGATTATATTCCAAGTGGTGTCAGTAATAGAAAATAGTTTATTTTTATTGGTTATTGCTTACTACCTTTTTTTATTGTTTAGATGGGTGGACAAGCTCGCAGCCCACCCAGTGTTAAGTGGTTACTAGAGCCCATAGACATCTACAATGTAAATGTGCCACCTACCTTGAGATATAAGTTCTAAGGTCTCAGAATAGTTACAACGGCTGTCTCACTCTTTAAAGCGAAACGTATTACTGCTTCACGGGAGAAAAGGCGGGGTAGTGGTACCTACGCGTGCGGACTCAAAAAAGTTCCTACCACCAGTTTCTTACCACATCCTAGCAGATTTCCATCTATCAACTTTGATGTGTCAAGTTCGATTTTTTACCATCCTATAGACAAGCTACATTTAAAATAATCATCTCCGTACAAAGTTAGCGTAAAAGTTCTCAAGGAGACTAGACGGCGTGAAACCAACGCGAAGGATTACTCGGCGCGGATGAGAAAATTTAGAAAACTTTTATACGCGCACTCGACTGTTTCCCATAAGTATTGTTTTCATATCACTTATCCCAAGTATTTTTTTATTTGAGGACAGCTTTCATCAAATATTTCTGTGTCGATTTAGTTGGCAATTTATATGATATTTAGGAATAATCAAAACGAATAAAAATTTTCTTAACGTAGCTATTGTTTTCCAAATGACAACAGATAGCATGACTGTACTTTATTTACTCACGAACTTAAATTGCTTGAATACATATTACCTTTATAATTTAAAGAGGAGGATTTTAATATTAGTCAAATTAAAAAGGACCACCGATATAATCTGCTTTCGTCCCCTTAAATTCACTTTCTCTTCTCTTTATTACAACGGCGTTTTGTTCGTAAGATTTGTGCCCCCCTTACGGAGCCGCCGCTCCCCCACACTAGAACCTTCTTGCAACCACCTCGTAAAATTCGTAACGTCACAACGACTTTGAAAGTGCAAGCGTAAATCAATTTTATGCCTATTACTTAAAACTTATTTTTAATTTCACGTCGATGTTTCTTAGAGTTAAATAGTCTGTTTCGTGTTTTACTGCATGCAATTGTCCTTTTTCTGAAACGACTCGGAGCGAATAAATAAGTAGGATGGAATGAGTTTTGGTGTTTTGCCATTTATTCGACTTTCCAGTTGTTGGGATGTACGCCTCTTCACAGGCCAAGTTTAAAACGATGGCATTTACAACCCTGACGTAGTTTTCCGGAAGAAAGATTATATTTAATAAAACTCTCTTCGTAACTTTCCTTATATGTTTTACTACAACAGAACTTTCCATCAAAATTCCAATATATAATACATTTAAAAGAAATGGAACATATACGATTAATAGTATCTAACTATACAGAAAAACTAGTCCGGTGAATTAGTTACGCCGACTCTTCTCAGAGCTGTGGCTATTTTTTTAAGCCGGTCGTAAACATAGCATGTTTTGAGATTCAACAAGTATGTTTTAATGCCAAGTTGAAACCTTTTTCTCTTCATCGCTTTCTTCATTACTGAAGGTCGTGTCCCTGTTACGTGATCGTGGCCTGTCTCGTGAGCTGTTTCCACCTCCACCAGTCCTCAGCTTCTCGTAGGCCGGTTGTGACTGGCAGCCAAGTCACACAAGTTGAAACAATTATTGTTTTTTTTTTAATAATGAAGTTTTAATATATGTTTCGCACGCCTTCTTCGAGGTGGGTGGCGCATTTACGTTGTAGATGTCTATGGGCTCCAGTAACCACTTAACACCAGGTGGGCTGTGAGCTCGTCCATCCATCAATGCAATAAAAAAAAAAAAAAAAAAAAAAACGTAGGTAATCGTTTCAAATAAATGATTAGTTCATCATTATCTTCTAATCTTGTTGGTAAATAATTATTATTTTTCTCTTATCATAGCTGGCTTATACCCACCTTTGCCGGTCGCTACGCCGTGCATCAAGGCCATCTCGCCCAGCGAAGGCTGGACGTCAGGAGGTTCCACCGTGATTATAGTAGGAGACAACTTCTTCGACGGATTGCAAGTCGTGTTCGGAACCATGCTAGTCTGGAGTGAGGTTAGGAATACTTGACATTAACAAAATATATTCAAATGTTTATCTTAAATTCAGTTTTTTTTTCTAGCTCATTTCGATTATTACGCAATTTCATTAAATAAGTAATTTAACAGTTAGCGAAACTCTTGAAAGTTCTAGAAGGTGTTTTTAAATAAAAATTAACATTTGTTTCTATAGTTAATAACATCACACGCGATACGAGTTCAAACACCGCCAAGACACATACCGGGGGTAGTTGAAGTGACATTATCATACAAGAGCAAGCAATTCTGTAAAGGAGCGCCCGGCAGATTTGTTTATGTTTGTGAGTACAAATTGAAATTCTAGACCTTTTTTTTATTGCTCGTTTAGGCAGACGAGCATATGGCCCACCTGATGGTGAGTGGTTACCGTCGCCCATTGACTTCAGCAATGCCAGGGGCATAGCCAAGCCGCTGCCTACCGCTATGTACTCTCCACAAGCCTAGTTTAAAGAAGGATATGTCATAGCGATCGGGAAACACCATGGAGGGGAGCTCTTTCCAAAGCCGGATAGTACGTGGCAAAAAAGATCTCTGGAAGCGCACTGTGGATGAACGGAGTGGCTCCAGGTAGTATGGATGAACTCTTTTCCGGTGGCGGGCGGTGCGGTGGTAAAAAACGAGATGATAGAATCATCTCAAACAATTCCTCAGAGTACTCATAGATCTATACCGTTTTTTTTATAAATAATCCGCTTCGTCTTTGTTAATTGCTCAACATGAAGCGATCTCTATTAAGAATACCATTCCAAATAGAAATAGCCATGATATGACGTAAATAACCAAGATGAATAGTTTGGTAATCAAATCAAATAAATATTGAAATAAAATGTAGCAGTTCGAAATACATCATTATAATAATCTACAAATTTCTTTTTCCTCAAACCAAGACGTAATTAGGGAAACTCTACGCAATCTCTTATACGATCCATCAATTAGGCTTCCATTTGTTCGGGCCACCTAATGATTGATTTTGTTTTTGTGTTTTTCGCATAGCAGCACTCAACGAACCGACGATAGATTACGGATTCCAGAGGCTACAGAAACTTATACCGAGACATCCCGGTGACCCGGAAAAACTGCCAAAGGTAACCTATCTTGAGTATAATATGGCTTTTCGTTATAGTTAAAATCTATATTTAATATTATAAAGTTTATTTATTTATCTATATCTATATCTATACTAATATTATAAAGAGGAAAGATTTGTTTGTTTGTTTGTTTCGAATAGGCTCCGAAACTACTGGACCGATTTGAAAAATTCTTTTTCCGTTAGAAGCCGACATTGTCCCTGATGAACATAGGCTACTTTTTTTATTTTATTTTTTATTTTTTTTTTGGTTTCATGTGTGTTTTAATGTTTCCGAAGCGAAGCGAGGGCGGGTCGCTAGTACTATATAAATACATCATTTAAAAATGTTTTTCAAATTAAATTCTAATTTTAATTTTTTTATTAATGAATGTAATTGTTCTAAGCTCACAAACCCTTAATCACTTAACATGGAGCACCCATGAACTTTATCTCCAGATAAATACAAAAAATATTTCAAGTCCTATTTTGCGTTTTGACTGAATACCACTTTTGTTTTCAATTTTTATTTCGTCAGTTCGTTTTCTGATGTTCTTCCTTTCTCTTCTCTTAGGAAATCATTCTAAAACGAGCGGCTGACTTAGCGGAAGCATTGTATTCGATGCCAAGGAACAATCAGCTTGGATTAGGAGCGCCAAGGTCCCCTCCAGCCAGCATGCCTTTCAACTCGTATACTGGACAGTTGGCGGTCAGCGTGCAGGACACTGCGGCATCGCAGTGGACCGAAGGTGGGTTTCAAAAATATAATCGTGAACGGAAATGAAATAGATTTACTTTTAATGGCCGTACCTACTGAGAGTGAAGTTCCTAAACATAACAAAATCTAAAATCTGAAAGGACGGATTTAATTCGGATAAACCTTTCCAAATAAGTATTAAGTTCTTGAACAATTTAACTGTCAATGCTACTATCCTATCGTAATAAACTGATATTTAATGACTTTGATATTGACTGACTGATATTTAATGGTCTCAATAATTATATCAACTAAGGTAATTATGGTACCAATTTTTTTTTTTTTTTTCATTGCTTTAGTCGGTGGACTTGCTCACGACCCACCTGGTGTTAAGTGGTTACCAGAACCCATAGACATCTATAACGTAAATGCCGCCACCTACCTTGAGATATGAGTTCTAAGGTCTCAGTTTAGTTACAACAGCCGCCCCACTCTTCAAACCGAAACGCATTACTGCTTCACGGCAGAAATAAGCAGAGTGGTGGTACTTACTCGTATCCGGACTCACAAGACGTCCTACCACCAGTAACTACGCAAATTATAATTTTGCGGGTTCGATTTTTAATACACGATGTTATTCTTTCACCGTGAAAATCAATCGTGAATATTTGATAAAGTACGTATTTCATTTAAAAATAAATCCGGACACCGGCCGTCTTATCCTTTAGGCCACAATGGCTTCCAATTAAAGTTATTGACTGACAAACCGAATGGTCCTAACTGTAATTTTGTGTTGATCCCAGGCTTTTTCTTTTAGAAGAGTACGCGCGTAGTGGCGGCTCCGTTTCGCCGCGGTACTGCTCCGCCGCGTCTACCCCGCACGCCGCGCCCGCGTCCTACCCTCATCCACAGCACTACCCCGCACCTCCCACCTCGCTATTCAATACTACCTCACGTGAGTACTCAGACGTATAAAACAGTACTGTGAATTAGGCTGACAAAAAAAAATACTTTTCATTTAAACCAAATAAATAATAGTTTAAAAAAATTCAAAAAATACGCTGTTATAGAAATACCAACTAAAAAATTGAAAATAAATTTTAATAAATTTGAATTAAAAATAGTGTAAGAAAAAAAATTATTGCGTGGGGTATTATCAAAATAACCCTTCTACTCATATCTGTTCATAAAATATTTGTAACTACTGATACCATGCACCCCTCGCTTTTTTTTACAATAAAATAATTTTTTCTTACATTATTTTTAATTCAAATATATTAAAATTTATTTTCAATTTTTTAGTTGGATTTTCTATAAAAGCGTATTTTGTTAGTTTTTTTAAACTTTATTTATTTTTTAGTTGAATTTCAATTTTTTCTAATTTTTTTAATTATTGAATTGTCATCGGTCCTTAATAAGTTTTTTTTTTTACTGCTTTGGTTGCTGGAGGAGCTCACAGCCCACCTGGTGTTAAGTGGTTACTGGAGCCCAACGACATCCACAACGTAAATGCGTCACCCACCTTGAGAATAAGTTCTAAGGTCTCAAGTATAGTTACAACGGCTACCCCACCCTTCAAACCGAAACGCATTACTGCTTCACGGCAGAAATAGGCAGGGTAGTGGTACATACTCACGCGAACTCACAAGAGGTCCTACCACTAGTAAATACGCAAATTATAATTTTGCGGGTGTGATTTTTATTACACGATCTTATTCCTTCACCGTGGAAGTCAATCGTGAACATTTGTTGAGTACGTATTTCGTTAGAAAAATTGGTACCCGCCTGAGATTCGAACACCGGTGCATCGCTCAACACAAATGCATCAGACGTCTTATCCGTTAGGCCACGACGACTTCAAGTATACCAAATTTCAAGTTGATCCGACGTTTTGAAGGGGTCAAAATCATGTTCAAAGATTCCGTTACAAACATACGTCTGAAGCTAATAAAAGCGTATTAATAAATTCATCTTTTCTTTTTGTTGAATTGTAAAATATATTAGGATACTGTTTAATAAAGCAGAATAGGGTAGTCAGCTGTAATGGCAACTATTTGACTAACACAGTACGTTTAGCGAAAATCTGGGGATTTTTTTGGTTTGACCTGGAATACTACCAACCTGCATATTTCCATGAGTGATGTAATAGGTGACTTAGGGATACACCAGAGAATGGGCAGCAGCATTCTCCAAGTATTATAGAACTAATTGATCGGTTATTTCCAGTGGTAGCCCGTATTGTAAGCCCGCACTGTAGATAGCTTCTTTTTTCCCTACCTAATCACTGGTACCGAGAGGGCTGGTGGTCGCGGCGCCGACGACCACCGGTACGGCGTCCCAAGGGGAAGTGTGATGCACACTAAGCTCCGCACTAAACGCTTCACTTTCCCCCCTTTGCCTTTTCATGAGTTCTGTTTCATGCGAGCTTCAAATTTAGGTTGTTGAGCGACAGGAGGATTTTAGTCGGTTCGTCTCCGACATACCCGGTCCTTCATCCCCAGTAGAGGGCAGAAGTCCGGCGATTTCCTCCTGATCAAAAAGAAAGTTGTAAATTCGATCTTAGATATTCAATTTCATCGCTATGTACATTTTCGATACGAGGGGTTTTTAATTCGAAGAAAAATGTGCCATAACATTAGAAAAAAACTAATTTCATTTGATAATAGGGTAATACGTATTAGAAGTACATGAGTACTAGTAATTATTCAATAAAATGAAACTCGTTCGTCACCCTCACTAGCTTAGTCATAAGAACTTCATAATACAAAACACAGCATGTTCAAAGTCAATTAGTTGTGTTTGAAATTATGTTAAGTATGTAGGCGTGTAGGTATGTACCCATCACAATACCATTTATCACTTGATAGTTTATTAATATCTAATATATAATAAAATATAGTTTATTAATATCTAATATATAATAAAATATATTTACCCGTTAACCGTACTCGTCGCACTCGACAAAGAATTCGACGTGCAACTTAACCCATGCACCAGCTCGCTAAGTTTCTCGCCTGATCTTCTCAGTGGGTCGCGATTCCGATCCGGTAGTAGATACATTCGAGAAGCAGATGCTCTTGAGCTGTTGGGTCTCCTTCGGAGGCGCTCGGGTAGATGTTAGCAAATCCCACCCCTCCTGGCTGAGCCTTTGCTCGTCCACCTGTCCTGGTGAAACTGGAAAGGCCTCCGGGCCACCAGTAATCCTTCAATAATAAAAAAATATATATTTAAAAATAAATCAAGGATTCATGCAAAGTTTATTGGAGCGTATCTAAGACCAAGTCAAGTCTCTATATAATATTTTTACGGTTAACAAATCACTGAAGTTTATGTTTTTATTTTTATTATATTAGCATGCCAGCTAAAGTAGATTTTGCTTTAGAAAATTCTCATTCTTTTCCCCGCAACGAACGTGAACATTTCAACTCAGCTTATCTCGTGCTGTAACAAAACAAACAAGATTTCACATTTGCAACGCTTTCTCCGCACCGCTGTTCGTTTGTGTCGCTTTATGTTAACCCCATGTTTTCTTACCGACCAGTGTCTCTCGGACCGTATCACCCGGCCAACATGAATGGACATTTATCTTCTGACCATCACTATAACGCGTATAATACGAGAGATAGCGGACATTTTGAAAGGAACGCTTCTAAAGGCGCCGACTGTCCGGCAAACACTCATTCGAAATGCGCCGCGAATGATATGAAAGGGCATCAAAATAAAGAGGAAAAGTCTAGAAGCGCCTTTGCGGTCGTGAGACAGAGCCCGCCGCGAGTTCCCAACGTACACCTACAGAGTTGGCACCATCTCGCAGTTCAATGTTAGTAGCGTTCTGTTTTGTTTACGTCACGTTGCTTTTCTATATGATTAGTGCGAGTTTTTTAACGTTCTCGATAGCGTAAAAGTTAACTCGAATTTGTATGGAGTTGAAACGTTTGCCTACGTTTGACGCTAGAGGCGCTGTTCCATCTGCATAAAAAGTTATGTTAACTTTTACGCTATCGAGAACGTTAAGAAACTCGCACTAAGCACACTGGTCATAATTTTATCTGAAGTCTGAAAGGTATAGCCTAGCGAGATGAACGATCACCGAAGAAAGTTTTAGTTGCATTTCAAATGCTTGTTTAGATTTTTCAATTGCACGAAAATTAAGAGCATGCGTGAATATTTGATTACGTGTTCTTTGATTGAAATATACTATTTCTTTGTTCTCAGGAATGGGCGGTCTCGTCTCGTCTCCGTTCAGTATGAATCCGTTTTCCTTACCGACCTGCAGTTCCCAGCAGTACGCTCAGACAGCTCCACTAGCGTCCAAGTAAACTTTGGACAACTTCTTAAAAAGGTCCAACAATGAGCAATGGAATGAAGGTAAAAAAAATAAACACGATATGTGTGTAATTTTTTTATTTATTTTATCTGGTCTACGATTTTCGGAAACTAAACAAAATAATAAAAGTATTTTTAATGGTGAAAATCATGTTTCATAACTATGTTCTAGATTATTTTACGCAACCACTAAACATTTTTAAAATTTACAATAAAAGTAAAAAATGAGTAAATCGATACCCTGAAAAGGCTTTCTTTAAAATATTTGCAAGCTACATAGCAAAGATTTTATTGAATCGAAGTGAAAATTCATGTTCTAAAAGCAGATAAAAATATATTTTGTAGGTGGCCGTGTGGGTAATGTAAATACAATTGTAATAATATACATATAATTGTGTAAATATAGTGTATTTGACGGTGTATAGAATATGAATAATATCAAAATGATTCAATGAATGTTTGGTTCTAAATTATTTAAATACATTTTAGTAACTTTTTAGTAACCTAATCCTGGAAATGCTCAGGAGTTTGTAAATTTTAAATTACGTTTTTTTTTTCCGTTTGTTTGTGTCGATTTTGTTTTTGTAAAATCTGTGATATATTTATCGTAAGAACTGTAAATTATTAACGTAACAATAATTGTAAATTTGTCTAATTTGTTTAATAAGATTACGTTTCGTACTTGGGATAGTTCTACGTGCATTAAAAATTATTTGATCTTTATAAAACATATTGCAGTTCAATAACTTATTACGTATCTAATAATGTAGATCTATCCTGCGTGCAACATTTTAATATAGAAAAGGCGAATGGTAAATTTGTTACTCAAATCGAATCTGAATTATTCAAATGACGCTTTAGTTTACGGGTTTGCCTTTTGTCTTTTAAATAAGCGACCATATCTAGAAACAAAACATATCGATACAAAATATTATATCTAAACTATAAGTAAACATCGGATACTATCAAAATAAATGTGTATACGAAATCCATTTGGAGACGGCTTCGATTCAGAGAAATTCATTTTTTTTTCCGTCGGTTATCCAAAAATAATGGAATATGTAGTGACGTATTATATAACTCGAATTGTATCGATAAGATGTATAAATTGTAATCGTTCACGAAAGAAATATTAAGAAATACGAAATTAAACTACATTAATAATTACTTGACCTTTTATTTTCAATCGACAACATTTCTTATTGTATGTAATTGTAAATCAATCACTTCAAATATAATAAGTACATATATAAACGCTTCTCAGACCACAAAGAGATATTGAAAATGAGCAATCTATATGTAATAGTTATTAAATATATCATAATTTTTACAGAATGCCCTCATTCGTCATTGTCCTATCACATGTGACTCGAACAAAAACTCACTTTTAAACTATTGTGATTCCACACATGGTACTCTTTCGCCCTACTTGAAATATTATACTAACAATTTTACTCCAAGGGTAATGTTTCTATTGTTATCATGACTAGATAATGTATGGGTTTATCGCTGTCTCTAATTGAACTACCAAAGAATGGGGATCGTGTTACTGCTGATTAGCATAAAAATGCCAAATAGCCCTATCTTAGCTCGCGCTTTTTGTATGAGTAAACTAATTAAACAAATTTCATATTAACTAGCAAGGGATTTACATATATATGCCAAGGTACTAATGGTTATGATTATTTTAAGGAATTAGAACCTTCTTTTTTTTCAACCTATGCTGATAGCCTTGAGAGGCTATTTCAGCTTTTCCTTGACGTGTAGGTGAGCTCACTGGGCTCAAACCGGGTGTGTTGCTAACGCTGGCCCTAGCAAGAGCAGTGCTTCGCAGAATCTACCACCGGATCGGAAACGCGACCCACTGAGAAGATTCGGCTAGAAACTCAGTGGGCTGTGTCTGTGGGTTAATTTTCTCGTCGAGCCCTTCGTCGCAAGCCACGGTCTCGGCGAGTACGGTGATCGGTGCTTGAGGCACCTAAAGGCACCGTTAATCAATCGGGAGGATTCGTAATGATGTGCTTAGGGCGACGTCGACTGTTTACCATTCGGTCCACAGGATCGGGTATGCGAACCTTGTTGTGGACAGGTGCGTTTTTATATATGTACTGCATAATTCTTTTAGACGTGCGTTGGTACTGTGTGGGTATAGCTCTTCCAAAGCGAAGGATTTTAGTATTTTATTAGATTCATAATTGGACCCGGTAGGTGGCAAATCGCAGATTTACGACTAAGCTCATAATTTTCATATTCATTTTTTTTTCATTTTCAAGACTGGGCAGGTCTCAGTGTTACAGATTCGACCCCCGGCCCGCAAATAAGTAAAAGTAAAATCAAGAAAAGAATTTAATAAAGTAATTATTATTTTCTCCAAATAAGTTTCAATCGCATTGTCTGAAAACAGGTAAGTAAAAGTATTATAAGTACGCTAAAATATCACAATACGTAATATTAAATTCTAGCTTCTAATAAGCTAAGTAAAATGATGATTTCAGTTAAATTGATATTCAATCTCGTAGAAGGCTGCCGGTACACGAACCACTTTGTCTAAGTTGATTGCGATACAATAATCCAAATGAACGACTAGTCGACCGACCTCGTTTGTCGTCGTGTGCGGGGCACGTGCTTGTGTCTCCCGCACGCGTCCGTCCGGTCGTCGCGACACAACGCATTGTTTGTTACATATTTAGAATAATCTTTTTAAGGTGTGCGTTTGCATAATGTAAGATTGTGAATGCAAATTAATTGAGTCCATAGTTATCTGCTTTGCTCGATGCAAGCAACGCAGGAACGTTGTGGTGAGGCTTGGTGGAGCCCTATGTGCAGCATTGGACTGATATAATAGGGGATGTGTGGGCTGATAGAATAGAAAATAGTTTTTTTTTGTTTTAATACTGTTAACTTGAAAAGCAGCAAAAATGCGAATGCTCAACATGGATGTGTGGAGTGATAAGAAAAGACTAGATAAGGAATTAAAAAATAAAAGAGCGGACGGCTAGCGTGGTATGGACATGTGATGCGTAGAGAGGAGATGCGTGTGATTAGGAGATGTATGGAAATGGTAGTGCGAGGTAGAGGGGGAAGAAGTCGACCGAAGAAGACATGGATGGAGTGTGTGAATGACGATATGAGAGAGAGGAGTGAGTGTTGAGCTGACTGTTGATAGAAGAAAATGGAATAGAAAATTTCGCTGTGCCGAACTAGTGGGATAAAGTAGAGAAAAAAAAAGAAGAACTTGAAAAACGTTAATTGTATTATACTTTAAAAATATGCATTAAATCAAAGCTTTTACCACAGTTTACGCTAATAGTGATTTGAATTTTAAAACTACATGCCACATTCTAATAATGTTACATGTTTTTACGATTATTCCTAGTACGAGTTCAGTTCACTGTTTGGCTGTCTTTTAAGATAAACAAGTTAAGTGAACAAATCGTCCGGTGCCGTCAATCTGTCGCGTGGCGGTCGCGGGTCACGTGGCTGTCGCGTGCCGAAGTCGCACATTACCAAATTAGCGTCCGGTGTACAACCAGCCTTAAATCGTATTAAGTGAGGGAGGATCGCATTACTGATTGGTTTTTCTTTTTTTAAGAAATTTGAGTGGCTCTCCAATTTTGTTTTATGACCGAATTTTTTTGCGCGGCTTAAATCGGCAGACGAGCTTAAGGCCTTGCGACACGAGACTGAAATCTATGTCGTTAGAGTGATAGCGATCCTAAACTACAAGACGGAATGCAAACAGCTTCGCGGCAGAAATGAGCCGGGCAATTTTTCCGACCGTGTGTACTTCCAATACGTCATTCTAATAGTCCATAATACAACTACATATACCTAGTCAGGTCATAAATTCTGTCACATGTTTAATGTAAAATAATTGAAACAAGTTTATTCATTATATAACCATTCATATACCAAAATGAATTTAACAAAACATAGATTCTTATGACACTAAAGTTTATTCAAAATGACCTCCGTGATTTTGAATACAGGCCTTTTTTTTTTTTTTTTTTTATTGCTTAGATGGGTGGACGAGCTCACAGCCCACCTGGTGTTAAGTGGTTACTGGAGCCCATAGACATCCACAACGTAAATGCGCCACCCACCTTGAGATACAAGTTCTAAAGTTTCCCGTATAGTTACAACGGCTGCCCCACCCTTCAAACCGAAACGCATTACTGCTTCACGGCAGAAATAGGCAGGGTGGTGGTACCCACCCGCGCGGACTCACAAGAGGTCCTACCACCAGTAATTACGCAAATTATAATTTTGCGGGTTTCATTTTTATTACACGATGTTATTCCTTCACCGTGGAAGTCAATCGTGAACATTTGTTGAGTACGTATTTCATTAGAAAAATTGGTACCCGCCTGCGGGATTCGAACGCCGGTGCATCGCTCAACACGAATGCACCGGACGTCTTATCCGTTAGGCCACGACGACTTCCGGCCTTCAATCTGCGCGGCCAGTCGTCTATCGCAGCACGAACGAGGTCCATGTCAATATCGGCGGCTGCCTTAATCAAGGATATCTTGAGTGACTCCAAATTGGGATGAGGCTTTGAGCACGCCTTTTCCTCCAAGTGTTGCCATATCTTGTAATCTAACGGATTCAAATCTGGACTGGAGGAGGGCCAGTCTTCGTGCCGGATGAAGTCGATTTCACGCGCCGCCAGCCAGTCTTGTGTGCCCTTCGCTCTATGAGCTGGCGCCGAATCTTGTTGGAATACCCAGTGCCTGTTATTGAACATGGTATGAGAAACAGGTTCCACAAGGTTCGTCAGGACTGTATTTTGATACACAACTGCATTCGTTTTTACACCTTTCTCACAAAAATGTACCTCTGTTAAGCCCCAATAAGAAACTCCCAACCATACCATGAGCAAGGATGGAAAATGACCTCGTTGGACACGCGGAATACGGTTGCTCGCTTTTTCACTACTGTGTGCGTACACCTTATCATTTTGTTTGTTGTAGCTCTCTTCTACGGTAAAAATTTTTTCATCCGAAAAAAGAATTTCCTGATATTTTTTTCCCGCGTACCGCTTCAACAAAGCGCGGCATCTCTTCAGTCTCAGGTCCATTAGACGAGCATTCAAACGATGTCCTGTTTTTCTTCGATATGCCCGAAGCCCTAAGTCTTCATTTAACACCCTTTTCACCGTGGTTCTGCTTAACCCCATCTGAAGGGCCAACAGTTTCTGCTTACGTTTGGGATTTCTTTGAATTCGCGCCTTCGCAGCTTTTATCACTGCTGGAGTCCTAACAGACCGAGGGCGACCACTTCTTGACCTGTCATTTACACTAGAGTCTTCATTGTATCGTTTGATGGTACGATAAACGAATTCTTTTGGTTATGTTAAAATTTTTCAGTATGTTAAAAATTTGAATTGGCGCGTAACCGCAACGATGCAACGCAATAACTGCAACACGGTCTTCTTTAAGCGTCCACTCCATATTTAAAAATGAGTAAAATTCTAAAAGTATACATTTTTATTTTCATGAACAATTCGAAATTCGAATTCAATAAACTTTTTTGTGGCCAGCATTCTAAAAGAAAAGTTTTTACTGTGTGACAATACTTATGACCTGACTAGTTATAATTCTTTTATTTCCGTTAAAAACAGGGGAGCACACTGAGTATCTGACCTTGAATAGCCCCGTCCATCCACGGACACAAACCTCGCTTGAAAAATAACTCGGAAAACAACGAGAAGCGAAGTTTATTTTGGAGCCAAATTTTGTGTTACATATAGGACTACGATAAAAGTATATTAACTAAGATCGTCTAAAAAAAAATTCTTTTATCGTAGTCCCCAGACTACCACAAATAGCAGAATAGTTCCAATTTCAGATTAAAACAAAATGTCCAATATGTTTTATTTAATATTACAAATATAATTAAAAATTCATAAGAATTCGACACATTTGAGATTCCCATCATTTTGTCATTGTACTGAACTTGGAAATAAATTAGATTCTTACAATTAGATTTCGAATCAACATCGTAAAATTGTAACACGTTGATTACAAGGAGATGATAGACACACCGTGACTTAGGTTCAATGTCTGCATTCATATTCGACCTGCAAATGGTTTACTCGGTAACATCTCGAAATGTCTGTCGGTATGCCTCTTATACATTATCGATATTGAACCTTAACGCAAAAATATTGAAAAATAACTTTCTAAGCCTACAGAATAAAACGTAAAACGCATAAGAAAGTCGTAAGGCGACCGGGTGGAAAATAAGGATGGGGAAACAGGGGGTGGCCGACAATAGGTGTACAGATAACTTTCCTTCCATAGTAGAGTCAATACCGACCCCAGGGAGTTTTACCCTCGAGGTTCGGTCGCTTGGGAAAACTAGACCCAACAATATGAAACGAGACGCCTTTATGCGGATCGCAAACGTTAGAAGAGTGCACCAGATTATACTTATGTATTAATAATATATAGAGGAAAAATGTCGAGGACGTACGTCGGGTGATATGTTGCGACTGTTAGCGAGAGCGGGATGGATGACATCAATTTGTCGTGTCGTGATGGGGTTTGATTTTGTTTCGACTTTAGATATATATTTTTTGCAAACTATTTTCAGTTTATTATTAAACGAGTAGCATTTCGTTTTTTTTTTTCACTTCTATGTACATCTTAACTTTATCTAAGAAAATGTCTACATTGAATCCTTTCATTTATGTTTCTTCGTGATAAAATTACTAATTAGGTTTGTTGTCTCAATTATACTGCAAATACAGAGAGGAAATTAGATTCGACACTCATTTATTAAGAAAAATATTTTTGTAGACAATATTTTCAATATTACGTTCATCAGAAAATTCGTTAAAAATATTGTCTGATTTACTTTACTACGAAGCGACTGCATATTCATGACTTATAAAGCTATAAATTCATACCACACGTTATTTTTTTTTAAGTTCACCTAATAGACAGCGGCTTGGCTCTGCCCCTGGCATTGCTGAAGTCCATGGGCGACGATAATCACTCACCGTCAAGTGGGCCGTATGCTCGTCTGCCTACAAGTCAATAAAAAAAATACTCGTCTGTCTACAAGGGCAATAAAAAATAATAATAATAATCATTCATAATAAGCACGTTTTATTTATATATTTAGTATATTTAATCTAAACTGCATCAGAAGGTTTTTGACTATTTATCATTAAGAATTAAATAGCTTCAGTAAATAGGTATTAACAAAGTAGTATTTGTTTCATATTAAAGGTCTTATTTAAAGGGAAATAATTCAGCTCTAACCAAGTATTCTTTATTTTTGAAGTATATTTATCTTACTGATAATAGAACTTAAACATAAAATAACACAGTTAAACATAATTAATCGAAATAATAAAAAAATACTGGTATTGAATAGATCAAAATAATATTTGGATAGATTTATTACAGATACGACGCCTCAATTTGAGAGTGGCAATTAATAATACAACAATACAACGAAAAATATTTACATTTTAAGGTCTGCTTTTGAACAAAATAAAAATAATAACAATTTTTTACGTCTTAGAATATTTACATGTTCTTTCTTAGTTGTAAGGTGTAACATGAATAAAATCGTAAAACGATTTATGCGTGGCATCGGAGCGTGTCAACAGGCGTTAAGAGAAATTGAGGCAAAGTCGAGTTAAAGTATTAAAAGTTTTCAGCTAGCAAACTCTGCAAGGAAGCGAAACAGGCTCCGCTCCGCACACCTGTAGGGATGCGAATACGACGTTATCGGTATGTACTGTAGGCGTTCATATCGATGAAAATAAAAATATGGTACGACTAGAGCTTATAAATATTTCTATACATATAATTTATTGTAGACTATTGCTGTGTGATTTTGACAATGTTTTTCAAATGTAGTATTTAAATTAGGTTTTTTTATATCAGCATTACCCTAGCGTGTAGGTGAGTTCTCGGGGCTCAAACTGGAGGTGCTGTTAACACTGGTGGTAGGACCTCTTGTGAGTCCACACGGGTAGGTACCACCGCCCCGCCTATTTCTGCCGTGAAGCAGTAATGCGTTTCGGTTAGAAGGGTGGGGCAGCCGTTGTAACTATACTGAGACCTTAGAACTTATATCTCAAGGTGTGTGGCGCATTTACGTCGTAGATGTCTATGGGTTCCAGTAACCACTTAACACCAGGTAAAAAAAAAAAACACTGACCCTAGCAAGAAAAGTGCTTCGCAGAATCTACCACCGCATCAGAAACGGGGCCCACTGATTTAGTTTGTACTGTGAGTATACCGTTGGACTTAGTACCGTTAAATCGATATTACAATGGCGGGACTTAATAATAGCTAGAAAATATTACACCAGCATAGAATTTAAGAGTGCGTTCTGAAATTTGCGAACGAATACAAAAGGCATAATATATCAAAGATCCGTGGACGTCACTATTTCCTTAACACGGTGTAAGTTAATAATGTAATAGAATTACGAGGGAAAAACTGTTGAACTCCGTCGGAGCGGGGCGCTACTTAATTGTAGCACTTTGTATCTACGAGTCACTGTCTGACATCGCCAGACACAAACCTATATATGTTTACGTGTGGCATGCAATACTTGTTTACTATTTACTTTTAATTATATCGAAATATAATATATTATTTTTAGATTATACATAGTCAGGTCATAAATTCTGTCACATGTTTAATGTAAAATAATTGAAACAAGTTTATTCATTATGTAACCATTCATATACCAAAATGAACTTAACAAAACATAGATTCTTATGACAGTAAAGCTTATTCAAAATGACCTCCGTGATTTTGAAAACAGGCCTTCAATCTGCGCGGCCAGTCGTCTATCGCAGCACGAACGAGGTCCATGTCAATATCGGCGGCTGCCTTAATCAAGGATGTCTTGAGTGACTCCAAACTGGGATAAGGCTTTGAGCACGCCTTTTCCTCCAAGTGTTGCCATATCTTGTAATCTAACGGATTCAAATCTGGACTGGAGGAGGGCCAGTCTTCGTGCCGGATGAAGTCGATTTCACGCGCCGCCAGCCAGTCTTGTGTGCTCTTCGCTCTATGAGCTGGCGCCGAATCTTGTTGGAATACCCAGTGCCTGTTATTGAACATGGTATGAGAAACAGGTTCCACAAGGTTCGTCAGGACTGTATTTTGATACACAACTGCATTCGTTTTTACACCTTTCTGACAAAAATGTACCTCTGTTAAGCCCCAATAAGAAACTCCCAACCATACCATGAGCGAGGATGGAAAATGACCTCGTTGGACACGCGGAATACGGTTGCTCGCTTCTTCACTACTGTGTGCGTACACCTTATCATTTTGTTTGTTGTAGCTCTCTTCTAAGGTAAAAATTTTTTCATCCGAAAAAAGAATTTCCCGATATTTTTTTCCCGCGTACCGCTTCAACAAAGCGCGGCATCTCTTCAGTCTCAGGTCCATTAGACGAGCATTCAAACGATGTCCTGTTTTTCTTCGATATACCCGAAGCCCTAAGTTTTCATTTAACACCCTTTTCACCGTGGTTCTGCTTAACCCCATCTGAAGGGCCAACAGTTTCTGCTTACGTTTGGGATTTCTTTGAATTCGCGCCTTCACAGCTTTTATCACTGCTGGAGTCCTAACAGACCGAGGGCGACCACTTATTGACCTGTCATCTACACTAGAGTCTTCATTGTATCGTTTGATGGTACGATGAACGAATCTTTTGGTTATATTAAAATTTTTCAGTATGTTAAAAATTTGAATTGGCGCGTAACCGCAACGATGCAACGCAATAACTGCAACACGGTCTTCTTTAAGCGTCCACTCCATATTTAAAAATGAGTAAAAGTCTAAAAGTATACATTTTTATTTTCATGAACAATTCGAAATTCGAATTCAATAAACTTTTTTGTGGCCAGCATTCTAAAAGAAAAGTTTTTACTGTGTGACAATACTTATGACCTGACTAGTTAAATAACTAAAATTATTACTGAAGTTTTGCATCTACCAAATGTGCATGAAGGGTACATAAGTTTGAAGAAATATATTTTTTTAATTCCGAGAATCAAGAGTGGATAAATCTAATGAATTTTGATAGCCTTGTTAATCTGGTGGTTGAATATAATGTGACAGCCGCCGAAATGGACCAATTTCGTTGTTGGGTATAATTGTTTTTTTTTTTTCAAAATATCCATACCATACATATATTAGGTAATTGTTTTTTTAGGTAATTAAATAATACCTACGAAATAGTCGTTTATTAAACAGAAAATTAAAGTAATTTTTTTAATATATTTTTTTTAAATCTATGAATCAACATATGCACATATGTTAACGATACACCTATGCAAGCGCAATGGTAATTTTTCAATGCCCTTGTCGAAAAAGTCAGGTTTGGGGGAGCCAAGCAAACTCTTCAAAGGTACTGCATCTCGATTATTACTTTTTTTCTTGTCAAGAAGTTGTATAAACTTTGGTAATAGTCAAAATCTATTGGCATTAATACAATTCAAATCAATAGGCATAATTAATATGAATAAATAATGGGACGATGGTAGAGAATGCCTCAAGTATTAAGTCCGCCATTGTACTTCTGTGCATTAAGTTAAATAAATAAATAAATGATCTCAAGAATGCCGAGGACCAAGCAAATTGACGGAGTTTAAGTAGACAAGCGGACACTGGCACTAGACCGGGAAAACGTTAGAAAGAAGAAGAAGAATGTGATGATCTCAAAATACACTTTCACCAATTTGAAAATACTTTTGGTTTTATCTCAAGACCTTTTATACATTTATCACATTTAGTAAGCGTAACTTGTATGCATGTGCTTCAGGAACTGTCGATCACATAACTACGCAACCTTAAGAATGGTCTTTACAAAATCGAATACTTAATATTTACAATTAAATCTTAAGACCTTCATGGCCTCTGATCTCAAATAGACACCGTACATAAGTACATGTCTGAACCAGGAAATTCGTGAAGACATTCCGAATTTTTTATTTTTATGGCGAATCTAGAAGCATCATTTTAAAAAACAAGGAACGTTTTTTCTCTTAACAATTTCATTTGTAAGCCATCATCTAAAACTGCAGCAGCAAAACAAAGCCCACGCTATTTGAATATGCATAGGAGTTGATAGAGTAGAATTCAAATTTACTAGAATGTTCTGGAAATTTTCCTCATTTATGCCTCGGCGGACCGCCAACTATCTGACTAAAGTTTCAAAAATCATGCTGCAGTAATGGAAGTTAACAAAAAATTTACAAAACTCAGACATGTACCGTCTAAAATTTACATTTCGGACGCACGTTCGAATGGAGTTTCTGAAATATCACATTGTGTGTTCAATTAAAGTTAGTGATGTTATTATTAACTGCTTTTATTTTTAGTTGTAATGTTTTTGAATTTACTGTTTCATTGGCTGTGTTGAAAAATGCTCAATTGTGATGTCACTTGGAGAGTGCTATGTTCAGCAGTGGACATTGCACAGGCTGAGATGATGATGATGATGATGAATAAAATATATAAATCAATCTGGCGTTTTTGGAATGATATGTGCCTCCTGCATCCTGTTACAGTTTGAAGTGCAGTTTTGATTGGAAATACACAAAATTTGTTATATTAATAAAGGTAATTAAAGATGGCGTATCGAAAGCTCTCACGGGCAAATTTTTTATTTATTGATTAGATGGGTGGACGAGCTCACAGCCCACCTGGTGTTAAGTGGTTACTAGAGCCCATAGACATCTACGACGTAAATGCGCCACCCACCTTGAGATATAAGCTCTAAGGTCTCAAGTATAGTTACAACGGTTGCCCCACCCTTCAAACCGATACGCATTACTGTTTCACGGCAGAAATAGGCGGGGTGGTGGTACCTACCAGCGCGGACTCACAAGAGGTCCTGCCAGTAAAGCCTCCATTCTCCGTTTTTGGCGGCTTTTACGTTAAGTTGTCTATAGGCTCTAGTGAGCTGCAGATGTACCGTTGACTAGTTCACCTATTTGGGTGATAAAAATGATAGATGAGGTGGACTAGTTCATTGTACATGTCAAAGCGACTTTGCTTTGCGCTGATTTGCGTATCGGTCCTATACATATGTGCGTATTCGGAATCCACCACTAGCATCACACGTACTTACTTCTCGAACCGAATCCAACTCGAAGTTTCGAGATTGAACGCGAAAACCTTTAGTAACGTTAAATATTTTTACGCGTGCTCACGTTTAGTGGTCCAATAGCACGGTAAAGTTAACACCATTAATAGTACGAGCAGCGGTTTTTGAAGCAAAAAAAACACACATGCAACGAAAATTCCACGAGCAAATTGATGAAACTTCATAAAATGTTATTATTTATTTCAATATACATAAAGTACTGGTTTGGTTAACATTGTCTTTATGCAATACACTAGGCTTCGAGTCTTAAGGTATGTGGCGGAATTATCATTGAACTTGTCTGTCAAGTTAGTACACATATAAAGGAACACTGCTTCTTTTAAAGTTCACTTATACGACCTTGAACTTCTACCTTCATTCACAGTGCGTTTTCAGAGCTCTTTTTTGCCACATACCATCCCGCTTTAGAATCAACTTGCCTCTGCGGTGTTTTCTAGGCGCTATGTCTTGTCTTTCTACAAATGAAGTCTGAGGACTAAGCGACCTGGATGTAACTTTTGTATTCCTGACGTCCATAAACGACGGTAACCATTCACCACCAGCTGGGCCGTGTGCTCGTCTTCATGGAAAGACAATAAAAAAGTCTTTAAACACGATAGTTCAACAAAACAAAAAGAACAATTTCTAAGTCTAATTTGCATTGCGCGGACACTGGCTATAAATATCGTACGAGCGCACTTTACGTCCATATAACCTCTGTAGATACAGTTCCGTTGTCGATTTTCACGAGTCCCTTATCATGATCTCGCCGAGTTTTATGGGTCTAATCGCGGCGGCCGCAAATTGGACCCGAGCGAGTCATTTCCTAACCTGCCCGATTATGGGATTATGGCTAATTACCTATTACCGATATATGGTAGCGGTGTTTTACGCGATCGCTGTGTTTTTTGTATGAATTATCTGTATTGGTTATAGTAGTTTAGTTACAGATTAGTGTTTCGTTCTAATCGCGTTACCAAGGAAAAAAAACAGTTTCCAACTGAAAACACGTTGCGAACTGGCTGGTACCAGCGTCTTAACGAAATCACTCGGCACGTGTCACACGCACACGTTCCATTTTGAATAGTAAAGTAGCGGTCGAGATCCACCCAAGTTGAACGGCCTAGTTTACCTGGTGATGTCTGTAGACTCCTTTGCTTATATAGGTACACTAACTATTGAAGCTTACAGCTTAAAAAAGAAGAAAACACGACAGCAATATTAAGCCGAACTAAGCATGACATTCATAAACTTATTAGGTATAATTATTATAATTACCTATCGGTTTTTTACACATGTGCAATTTTTTACGTGACAACGTCTTATAATTCGATGGATCCGGCTGCACGCACGAAAAAAAAATGACTCATTGAGGCGTTCCATTTAAGGCTTGAAGTGCAAGCGAGAGCGCGCAACGAGCGACAAAGAGGCACAATCGGACTCCGCGTTCGGCAGCGTTCGACATCTGTCTCTCTTCTACTTGAGTGAGCGATGCATCCGCGTGGACAGCTGCTATACAATAATACATTTACATGTTTTCGTCAAGTATGAAGTTCAACTAAAAAGTGAATGTGGTGTCAATTGTCCATACAAAATATCTATCAAACAAATAAAATTAAAATTATCTTTTGAAAAATGAAACCATTCCATCAGTATTTTCTTATGACGTTGTCACGTTCAACTATCGTCAGTAAACCGATTTTACAGACAACCGATTTTTATTTTTGAGCTAGTTAGACATCCGGTCTTGATGCTAGTGAGAATGACGCCAGGAAATACACAACATATACAATTGAGAGGTCGAGCTCGTGTTTATTGTCTGTGGACATAATTAACCATTGAATAATAACCATAAAATAAGTTGAACCGCGAGCGGTTGAGTACCAAAATAAATAATAGTTTAAAAAAACTAACAAAATACGCTTATCTAGAAAATCCAACTAAAAAATAGAAAATAAATGCGTGAAGTGCTTTTCAGGATATTATCAAAATAACCCTTCTACACATATCTGTTCATTAAATATTTATAACTACTAATACCATACACCCCACGCTTTTTTTTACAATAAAATCATTTTACTTACACTATTTTTAATTCAAATTTATTAAAATTTATTTTCTACTTTTTAGTTGGATTTTCTGTAAAAACAGATTTTGTTAGTTTTTTTAAACTATGATTTATTTTTCACTTTTTAGTTGAATTTAATTTTTTTCAATATATTTTTTTTTAATTTTTTTAAAATATTGAAATGTCATTGGTCCTTATTAAGTATACCAAATTTCGATTTAATCCCACGTTTTGAAGGGGGTCAAAATCATGTTCAAAGATTCCGTTACATACTAACATACATACGTCTGAAGCTAATAAAAGCGTAATAAAAAGGTGTCTACCCTGTTAATACTGTATTTGTTTTTTTAACATCTTTAAAAACATGATTTACGCAAAAATATATTGCGGTACTAATTTCGAAAAAAAATTAAGAGAAACGCGTATTACCACTGTAATTAATGCTTAATGTCCATTAAACCAATAAAGCTTTTGTTGCGTCGTGACAGCAGCGATATTTTAACAACTAAAACATATTAGATACTAGCTTCCGCCCGCAATTTCCCTCACGTTGACTACACTTTATCCTTAGACGTTGACTACACTGTAATCGAGGGCGGAGACTCTTACTTATCAGTGGGATAAAGTAGCCCATATCAATACTACGCTATATAATTATTATTATCCTTGGGCGTCTAAATTACAATTAATTTATAACATGAGTATAATTCATAATGATAAAAAAATACTCAGATATTGCCTTATAAATAACAATATTACTCTGTTAGGATACCACATTTTCTCCAACGTTTTTCATACTAGACATCAATTTATTTAAGAGATAAACAATGTGTCTTACATTTTTGAAATCGATTCGTATCTATTCGAAGTTTTTTTTTCAATGCAGTATTATCAGAATCACCAACAATCAGTCAACTGAAGTTGAACTTCTGTGCCATTAAAGAGCAATTGCTTGTTTGAATTTAAAAATTAATTGTAAAACGTCTTTATTTTATTTGAGTAAACTGTTTAAATTAAAAAATATACGTTTTACTTAAGACCTTGCTATTTTTAGATTAAAAGAGAATTTTACAAATGAATTATCACTTTTAATTACCAAAAAGCACCTAAACAGTGAAATAAAGTTTCAAACATTAGGTATGTACTAACAACCTTTAAAAGCATATACGAAGACCATCGGCGCCATCTTACCGATGCGAATGTCCACGTAGTTCTATAAGAATATAATAGATGTCGCTGTACCGCCTCTCGGGACTTCGACGCGAACCCATTTTCACAGCGCACCGTCCTGAAACACAACGCAGCACCTTGAGAAAGGGAGAGAAGAATTCTCAAGGCTCCTGTATTTTGAAACATTCGACCGGTGTATTGCGATGTTCGCTTTGTAAGACTAGTGGGAGGTTACAACTCAGGCCAATAGGAGGGAATGCTTTAGGACCGACCACTCCCACCCTGTTCCTGATGCCTACTGGGACTTAGCTGAACAAAAATGTTGGTAATAGGTAATTGTGTACGCCGTTCGGTTGGTGACGCAATTGTGAATTTATAGCTGGAACGAACGTTGTTTGTTGAGGCTTAAATTTGATTGATTGAAACGAAACAGTAAATGGATTTTTACCAAAGTCTTTCGTGCATGTTTTCAAGATAGTCTTTAATTCGACTACTTTTCTAAAAGCGTCCAATTTGTAGTGCGCATTGTATTTGTTTTCACAGGCTAAGCATTTCTCACTTATACCTGTACTATATTTAAAAATATTTATGTAGGTATTGATTAAAAACGTTAACGCTGGGTTTTTTGTTGAAAGTGCAACTCTCTCACAGAATAGAAGATATTTGGCAAAAAACTGGATGACGCCTGCATAATTTCCTTAAAAGCGGACCGTCGCGTCGGTGTGCCGAGCACAGATACGCTGGCTGAACGATCTTCCTGACACAAAACCATACCCTATAAACTTCACTTATACTTCACTTTAAATATGTTATCAACATCCACTTTCACAGTTCGACCCAAGTCATCAACGACAGTTGTCCGTTAGCAGGCTAACATCGCAGACCTAAAACGTCGCAGTCGACAAATCGCACTCCCTATTCCTGCATCACGCATCCTTTCTACTACATTATACCGCTATAGTCTACCGCCGCCCAGGATTGAACCAGCTCTCACAAGCCCAAGTTTTCCGCATGCCGACTCTGCACGTAGGTAATACCCTCAACATTGACGCAGCAATCAAACTCGGTTTCGACACTTCGAAGGCTTTAAGTAGCACTGAATCCCGAACAAGCTACTATCAGCACAGATATGGTTAGTTAACTAGCATGATCTCCGGTCCTAGAGGGAAGGGCGTGGCGGCAACTTTTCTATATCAGAACAAAACCTGAATCACAACAACAACATTTTCAAGATAACTTAGCATATTTCCAAGTTCCAGAGAAAGTGCAAGCCCGCGTTTTATAACATGGAAGCTCTTCTTTCGTGATTTCCTCCAAAAAATTAATGGTTTGTGTCATAATTTTGTATGAGAATCAACGCTGAGTTTTCTAAAATCTAACTATCAGGTGCATCAGCACGTCATAGAATTACCTCAAGATTCAACGACCAATCTTTCACAACCTGTGTACAGTGGATCCCTGAACTTCTCTGGATCGTAACGATCCCATAAGGTAGATTGAATCTAGATTAGGTAAGTAGATTGAATCTACCTTATGGGATGCTACCCACATTACGCATTACACTACGTGGTCGTCATTGTATTGACCACACTGTCACTACGACTTCCCAATAGCGCCAGCTCAATATCATTAATTATTCTATAAACGAAAGAGAAGTATAACACCTATCATTAGTTTCCATGTGCCGCCTGTGGATATAGGTAATATCCCTATTTTCTTTAAAAGTAAATTTAAACAATTTTGATAATTTTATTCGGCATGGAAGTGTATAGGTATTGTGAATCTGACATTTAATATTGTATCCTAAAATGGGTGACGATATTTACGTTGTTCCATCTAGGAGAGCCGGTAACCATCTAACTTCAGATCGGTCGCAAATTCAATTATCCATTTGCAATAATTAAAAAGTTTACTAAACTCATTTTTTTAGAAATTAGTCAATGTTGAAGTCTCAACTTACTGAACGCAAAAGTTTTATAGTTTGTCTTCGAAAGACACCGACCTACTGGGTTAAAATGTTAACCTAGAAAAGCTTATACCCATAAAGTTGCGTTCCCCATATGCAAAGATATATTGATGGATAAGCGCCCTGTCCCTGGGAATAGCGCGGTCTCAACACGGCTTACCACTTTTAACAAAGTTTCGTCACTCCAGACACTATGGGGAAACTGCTTTTAGCACTTCCATTGGAGTGGTTATGGAAAGTTTAGGTGACGTTTATGTAAATTACTGAAATAAACGGTCTCATTTTTGGAGGATGGCCGTCTTTTAAATAGTGATATTTTGAACTTATTTGTATACATGAATGTGACGCCTCAAAAAACTTCTATCGATATTTTTTTGATTCCGTTAACCGTGATCTCAAGATGACTGAACTAATATATATATAGGTATATACTTTTTCCAGGTAAATATGTACCTATAAACCAGTTTATAACACAGATCTGTTGAGAATATTTTGTATGTCAAGCCATGTGTTTCTTGCCGATTCTTCACAGCGATGCAACTTTATTCCGAATCGGTCATGATGTTCTAAAAACGCTAATCTAATATTTGTTTGATTAATTATTGACGAGTTTTAGTGTCAACAATTAAAAAAATTGAAACTAATGTGTGTACTTTTAAATATTTAACACAATATTTTTCCACCTTTACTATCACGAAGAAATAGATGCATCTAATACATAAAAATAAATCTTGAGTATGCTGCCGAATTGTGTCCGAATTTCGATCATTGGGCGAACACCTAGTTATTGTTAAGATGCTTAAAGCAAACCCGTTATTAAAATTATTACTCTAACCTCACGTCTCAAAGGAGGCTTATTATTTATTAGGTTTTAGTATTAGTAGGTTTATTAAAGTAGGTATTGACGTTGTGATCTCAAAAAACGGCATTAACCATCTCACATCTTGTGACTCCATCATTTTGTATTAGAGGATCTAACCCGAGACTAGACTGTTCAGTTATTAAGCAGGAGATTCAATGCTGGCCGCTATTTGTACTATTGGTACTATTTGTACAACAATACTACAACAATAATAATACTATTTCCTTCTCTTACCGGTGGTAGGACCTCTTGTGAGTCCGCACGGGTAGATACCACCGCCCTACCTATAACTGCCGTGAAGCAGTGGTGCGTTTCGGTTTGAACGGTGGGGCAGCCGTTGTAACTATACTTGAGACCTTAGAACTGATATTTTCTTCTTCTATAGAAGTAGAATGTCCAGAGTTTTATATCGGCCACAGCCGATTTCGTCAGTATTTGATATCGATTCCAATACTGTTTGTTGTTCGCAGTTTGTTTGAGTAACGTAATAAAATAAATTGTAATCGAGTTTTACGTAGAAAACATAAAAACAACCCTTTGAATGCCTCATTACAAGACTGAGCATAATTTTTTCTGTCACCTATTGTACTGCCGTCACCCCTTTCGCCATAATACCATGTGTCACTGCAATTACCACGAATGCTACCACCACAATGCCGAGTAACAAGTGCGAAAATTTGACAAGCAATAAATTCAATTTCAATTATCCTATTGTTAGGTTTATGAAATGAAGATATTCGGCAAAATGATTTTTGTGGCTGTTATGCTCAGATGAAAATTCCGTTTGGTAAAGATGTACATTATGTACATTTTGTAGTCGTCGTGGCCTAACGGATGAGACGTCCGGTGTATTCGTGTTGAAGCGATGCACCGGTGTTCGAATCCCGCAGGCGGGTACCAATTTTTCTAATGAAATACGTACTCAACAAATGTTGACGATTGACTTCCACGGTGAAGGAATAACATCGTGTAATAAAAATGAAACCCGCAAAATTATAATTTGCGTAATTACTGGTGGTAGGACCTCTTGTGAGTCCGCGCGGGTGGGTACCACCGCCCTGCCTATTTCTGCCGTGAAGCAGTAATGCGTTTCGGTTTGAAGGGTGGGGCAGCCGTTGTAACTATACTTGAGACCTTAGAACTTGTATCTCAAGGTGGGTGGCGCATTTACGTTGTGGATGTCTATGGGCTCCAGTAACCACTTAACACCAGGTGGGCTGTGAGCTCGTCCACCCATCTAAGCAATAAAAAAAAAAAAAAAAAAAAAACATTATGTATGTGGTTTGTTATTTACTACCACACTATCGGGAAATTTGCACTCAGAAATAAATAAGTGGAACTTTTTGGCGGGAACGCGAGGAGTGAAGTTGTTCGTTTTATTTTGTCTATTTAGTGTTTCTTCGGTTTTAAATATGGTAAGTGCACGAATATGGGAAAATGAAACATAGCCGCTAACTTCTCGGGATCCTCGAAAAAGTCCACTGAAAAAATCTTAGTAAATGACCACAATTTTACTGAAATTATGTTTCATCCCATATCATTTCATTATTTTCATTTAATTTCATGCCAATTGATTAAGTTTCCTTCGATTTTTATTATTCATAAACTGTGAATAAATTATTAAAACGGTAAATTATAAAAATCTTATTACTTGACGCTGGCTGATGCACGGAGCGTGCCGGAGCCAAAAATAAAAAAAAAGTCCATCACACTATTTTATAAACACTTATAGTTTTGGTAGTATAAAGTATTTTATAATATTAACAAGAAACGGCGAAAAGTTGAAGAGAAAACAAAAGCTAGGCACTAGGATAATAGTCATATTATATTCCGAAGATATTTAAGTTACACATTAGATAGTAAATACTTTTATTATTTAAGCAATATTGTTTAGTATTAAAAATGTAGTATTTTCGGTTTTCATGAGTTGTAGAATTAATTAAAACTATTTTTATTGTTTAATCACGCGTTTTTACTGTCATGAAATATAAAGAAATCATTTCCGTATAAATGTTATCGAATGCGTATTAAAACCACATGTGGTAATGTATCAATTAATTCGATAAAATAACGGAGCGGATTGAGTTGTCGTTGAGATTTATCGACATTATGTTTTATTTTTTATCAATATTATTTATTTTATATCACAGATGATTGATACACAAGTCACAAAGAGTATTTATCATGATTTTTACCTACAACATGAACCTGAAAATATAAAAAAAAAAACTTCCTTTTTTATTAGTTTACACACACAGTTACTGCTTTATAAGCACATACATACATAATTAGATGTACCTAACTATATATGTGTGTTTTTCTTTTATGTAATTACTCTAAATATTTATTTTATGTAAAATTAATTAAATTCAACACGCATTTACATATTAACTGCATATAAGAGTAATATGTAGAATATGATAAACAGAATATATTATAAGCAAGAAAAAGTATTAATATTGTTTTTTACATTATACAATTACTAGTATTTATAGTTCTCAATTATAACAAAACTCCATTACCATAATTTTCTACAGTATTAAAATATAAGTACATTCTCAGCTCACTAAATCACGATGAAAGCGAATAAGGCGGAAGTCTACGTTGAAATCTCGTGAAAATCATTAATATCCCGCCTCATGTAACGATCCGCGACAGGTGAGGCGGAAGCCGACACGTTCTTAAATTGAAATTCTTTCAAATAAACAAACGCACTTATCAGATTTATTTTCCCCTTGAAGATTGCGTGTTTATAAAGCGAACGGTGTGCAAATGTGGTAATCATTGTACGCATATTACTGTTCAGGGATTTTGAATGCTGCCTTGAAATCTGTGTGCAGCTTAGGAACAATTTTATTTTTGTGTTAAACGCGTAAAAAGTCTGTGTGTGTGCGTGTAAAAAGTGAGTATATATTTCTAATTAGTTATACTCGTGGCTAATCATATTACATTTACGGAAATAAATAATTCAGTATAACATGATTTAAGTTAGGTATAGTACAATAGTTGTGGTAATCTAATTCCATTTTTAATTATTATAACGAAGACAAATCCCTAGAATACTTAAAAGCCATTGAAACAATAAGCTGTTTATGTTATATAATAAATAATTCCAAAGTGAGATGGCCAAATTAAAGAAGAAAAAAAAAACAAAAAAAAACTCTTGAAATAATCTATCAAATATACTCCTTCTAATAAATTTTGTAAGCCCAATATAAAGGATTCTTCTCAACACATTTCACATCACAGCGCCGTGATTAAATTTATTAGACGCGATAAACGAGATGAGACAGGTATCTCGTGAAGAAATATTATCTGAAGGAAGCTTCGTGAAACAGTTTCAATGTAGCACTAAAAAATGTTTACTTTAGTGAGATTACTGACAACAGTCTTGTTTTTTAAACAGTTTAGCGATTGAAACACGCATGTAAGTCACATAATCATTTTAGTAACAATTCAGAAATTTAATGTGCCAACTCACGCATACCTATTAGTAATCAATATCTATCAATAAACTCATTAGATTCCAACAAAAACCCCAAAAGAGTTGTTTGAAATGATTTACACTTTTCGAATTCAGTTTTTTGAACCTCTAAACTTTATCTAATTCGTTTCCTTTCCGGATCATTTGCTGGCGAACGTTCTCAATGGCGTAACTATAAACACAATCTTATTATGCAATTGTAAATTGTATTCGTATTGCTATTGTGTCACACAAAGCAATGTAGCAGATGTATTACATTACAACTTCATTTCGTTCATCGTAATCGAGCGGGGTTCAAAGTAACGACCCTGCGAGCAAGGTTGATGATAGACGAAACATGGATATGTTTAATTTACAAAAAAATAATACTCAATTTAAAATGAGTGAATTTAATGCTCAGTCTATATATTAAGTGTATATGAGTATTCATGGAAGTAAATTTATGTAAATATTTTCATTACTGCTAGATTAAAGTCGTTAGATATTAGATGTTTTAATTAAAATGTTTCCAAATCAAATTGAGAATACTATTGGGAGTAGTCCTAGTTATTTGAAATGACTCGTGTCTATCATACTCTCTGGTCATACTACTACATGGATATGTGTATGTCGGCGTTAAGCCAGGATTTACACACATAACTTCTTTTACAATGAAAATACAATACAATTCTATAAAACTTTAACATTACTTGTTTACAACAAAAAGCCACGCCTGAGTTATTCAGTGGTTTTTACACAATTAGCCATTTTGTGTTGGTTATAGCAACTACAACTTCTTTTATACAAACAAATGTAATTACTGCGAAACAATTCACAAAACATAGCTTAATATTCAAAATACATATTTTAGTGATTTTACATGACTCACATTTAATTTATTTTACATGAATTACTTTTAAGTAATATTAACTAACATTGTTATTATCCAGCCTAATAATAGATGGCGCCAACAACATCATTGCAAAACAATTACAATACTTAATTAAATTATTAGTACTGTTAATTATAATATAAATTATTATTAATATTTATGCTTTATTCATATTTAATCATTTATACAGTCATTTGTGTTTTTAAACAATAATATAAACATTAAACATATTCTGAACATTTTCACATCAAAACAGTGTCTGCTAATTATTAAATATGGTAGAATAACAGTTTTGTTGCTAATAATAAATAAATGTTAATATAGAATAAACTAATCTATATATTATTATGTTAATTATTGCCAACAGTGGCGTTTGCGCCCATACGGCCATACTGATTCCAGCGCGTCCCTTGCGCTGTTTTAGCATTTCACATAACAGTAAACAAGTCATATCCCCTACTGGGATCTACCCAATACACAAGGCACCATTCACCCTTACGAGATCTAGCTAACACACAAGAGGATCACCCAACGGGATTTACCCAACACACAAAGCATCACTCATACAGGTCTAGTTAACTCGCAAGCCATCACCCTTACAGTATCTAGCCAACTTACCAGGCATCACCCTTACGGGATCTAGCCAACACACTCGGCATCACCCATTCGGGATCTAGCCAACTCACAAGGCATCACACATTTGGGATCTAGCCAACCCACAAGGCATCACCCTCTCGGGATCTAGCCAACCCAAAAGGCATCACCCATTCGGGATCTAGCCAACTCATAAGGCATCACCCATTCGGGATCTAGCCAACTCACAAGGCATCACCCATTTGGGATCTAGCCAACCCACAAGGCATCACCCTCTCGGGATCTAGCCAACCCAAAAGGCATCACCCATTCGGGATCTAGCCAACTCATAAGGCATCACCCATTCGGGATCTAGCCAACTCATAAGGCATCACCCATTCGGGATCTAGCCAACTCATAAGGCATCACCCATACGGGATCTAGCCAACTCATAAGGCATCACCCATACGGGATCTAGCCAACTCATAAGGCATCACCCATACGGGATCTAGCCAACAAGACCAGGTTTAAGGATTCGCATGGTGGCCCGCCAGCGTTTTAGGAAGGATAATTGGATAGGAAAATAAAAGTAGATACCATAACAAATTATAAATCATTTTACAGCAGAACAAATCTCTTTGCCCATACGGTCAATCAGAATCCTCTGACATTAAGAGGATAGATTTACCTATATCAAACCGTTACCATTACCAAACCTTTACCTTTACCAAAACACATTAGATGACAGAGACCGCTCGTCCATCCATTTTTTACCAGCTGATTCAACTTCCCCTAATTCATCATTCAGCGGACCATTTTCAATTTGCTTTATTTTAATGACTGGTAGGGAACATCATCCTTCTAATGCCTCTGCATTTTTGTTTTATTGTTGTGCTGCAGATTTTAATCAACTGTAATTCTTAAAGCTGCCTGTCAGATCTTATTAATTGATATTTTACAAACATGTGACAT
This sequence comes from Bombyx mandarina, assembly GCF_030267445.1. Lineage (NCBI taxonomy): Eukaryota > Metazoa > Arthropoda > Insecta > Lepidoptera > Bombycidae > Bombyx > Bombyx mandarina. Next base: position 9,680,726 of record NC_143229.1, read on the forward strand.
TTATGACCCATCAATAGTTCAGCATGCCTGTTGACCATGCTCGCTCTCTTTGCAATAATGTGGTACTGAATTTCATATTGTTCACAAGTTTTTGAAACTCCTGAATTATCTTTTATCTTGGTGAATTTTTAAAAGTGACAGGTTTCCAAAAATGGAACTAAGATTTTAAAAACAGAAATCACATAGAGATCTGTGCCATCCTTTTTCTTGACTAATAATAAAGCAGCACCCCCACTAGAAACCTAGGGTGCAGAGAGTTAATCACTCATCCAAAAATAAATAATTATGAAAGGAAAAGTAATAATATGGAGCTGCTGAACAGGGATGAGCTGTCTCTTATTATGGCATATTATTAAAAGTTTATTTTTATTTTTATTGTAATATGCTTGAACTCCTCACAATAAACAGGAGACATACAGTATGTACAGCGTTGTACTATCCTATCCAAATTAATTATTTCAAATCCAACTTTTATCTGCCTGATCACCATCTATGAGACATGATTTGCAAAAGTTACATGATGATTGAATAATGACTCCAAACTTGAGCATTCACTGGATAGAAACTTATAAAAATAGATAAGTTCTCCTCAAAGAGTGCAACACTGAGAAGTTATTTTTAAAAGATTAAAACCTATTAGGATGTCAGCAAGACTGTCAGTATTACCATATGATTATGATTACCATATGAAATTCTATAATAGTTCTAGTATTTTTCTCCATTAAAAGTCACAATGCTTTGTTTTGAAATCAGTTGACTCCTTATGCTCAAAAACTTTACATGAAGTTGTTTAGCTTACTAAACTAGATCTGCAATGATTTAAGTCTTAATTGTGGTGATACGTTTGTCATCTTGACGGCGGTAACAAGTTTTCTCGAAATGACGCAAGTGACGCAGTAACCACATTTAAAACCTTAGTGTTACTAAAAGTGCCACGAAAACTGAAGGAATCATTATGTGATTGTGATAAAACTGAGTTATGTTTAGATTATTAACATTATATTTACAGTATATTTTCAATTTGACGCTTTCGGAACGTTTTTAGAATCGATATTATTTAGGAAGCGAAATACATACCACAGCGTATTTCTCAATAACTTGGATCGAATAAATTTAAGATAAATACCTGAAATCAGTATTTTTACCATCTCAGCGTCAGTAGCTTTTCCAAAACATCCACGGTCTAGAACTCATTTTAAATATCCACAACTTTACTGAATGCATGGATCAGTTCGTCCCTCACTTGCTCCAATGCGGTTCAATACAAAGACCAGATATCGGCTTATGTCTTGCTTGCTCTTTTGAACTCGATGTTCATGCGATGAAACAATTAGCTTCATGATAGTTTCGTCCACATTTCCGCATCGGTCTTGATGTCACGCCCTCATCGGAGTTGAACGGCGGCAAATAAAAGTTATAATGCCACTACAAGGGTACAGCATTTGCAGCTATCATCACTTTTCGCCTTTTTAATACAGGTTGAGAGACCCATCACTTGTTCAACAGTGGGCTACTTCATTCGGAGGCTTACGATTAATTTTGGGGCTGTGATCCCACTTCTGATGTCGGCGTTAAGCCAGGATTTACACACATAACTTCTTTTACAATGAAAATACAATACAATTCTATAAAACTTTAACATTACTTGTTTACAACAAAAAGCCACGCCTGAGTTATTCAGTGGTTTTTACACAATTAGCCATTTTGTGTTGGTTATAGCAACTACAACTTCTTTTATACAAACAAATGTAATTACTGCGAAACAATTCACAAAACATAGCTTAATATTCAAAATACATATTTTAGTGATTTTACATGACTCACATTTAATTTATTTTACATGAATTACTTTTAAGTAATATTAACTAACATTGTTATTATCCAGCCTAATAATAGATGGCGCCAACAACATCATTGCAAAACAATTACAATACTTAATTAAATTATTAGTACTGTTAATTATAATATAAATTATTATTAATATTTATGCTTTATTCATATTTAATCATTTATACAGTCATTTGTGTTTTTAAACAATAATATAAACATTAAACATATTCTGAACATTTTCACATCAAAACAGTGTCTGCTAATTATTAAATATGGTAGAATAACAGTTTTGTTGCTAATAATAAATAAATGTTAATATAGAATAAACTAATCTATATATTATTATGTTAATTATTGCCAACAGTGGCGTTTGCGCCCATATGTATGTACTAAATACTTACGAAAGCAAGACGTGGAAAATCACAGTACGGCGAGTCCGTCAGTTCAAGGTCGTTCTGTGAGCTATGGACAGAACCATGTTCGGAGCTTCTCTGGACGTTAAAATCAGGAATGAGGTTTTTCGACAGAGAACCAAAGTCATCGGCAATCGGCAAGTGGGCACGACATGCATGCTTTAGAACCGACTACGGATATAAATCGTACCCCAATATTACGTGTTGGAAAAGGCCTAGACATGGACGAAGATTATTAAAATGTCCATTAGTATTTTAAATCGTAAATTATCCACCTTACTCCAATGTGACCCCTCAAAGCGCGTACGCGCAAGCCCCGGAATTGTGTAAAGTACAAAATAATTTCACGCATCACGTGTCCCGCTCCCGGATAATGACCCGGGAATCCGAATGTCCCGGGCCGACCAAAACAAACAAGCTCCCGACTAATAAGAGTGAATAAGTTTCCTTTAAGGATCCCTTCACTGAAAGAAATCGAGCCAGTTGATGTCTTTTGTTGTGGAACGATTAGCTTTTTCTTGATAAGATTCGTAGCGTTTATTTCTGGATTAAATACTGACAAACTTGATTTTTAAATCTCAAAGCGTTTCTAGAGTTTTAAAAAGTTTCCTAGTTGCTATTAGACTGATGGAAAGGCATCATTTAAAAATGTTACCATATATTATTCCTAAAAACATAATAAACTTAGCGATTAATATTGTTAGTATTCATGAGAATTTATAGTATCTGAGATTGATTAATCAACTTCAAAATACAGTGCTCCTAAGATTCTGCAACAAGAATAAAATATCACAATACGTACCTATTTAATTTAAAATTACGGTATTAAATGTATATATAAACATCAACAGGATTCTCAGCTAATATAGAACATGAAAGGTTATTTTTACAGCTGTTGATAACTATTTTATTTTTTTATTTTATTGCTCAGATGAGTAGAAAAGCTCACGGCCCGCTTGGTGTTAAGTGGTTACCAGAGTCCATGGTCATGTTTAGTCTGTGCTTATATATAGAGCATGTCACGTCGGGGTCACCACTGTTGAGTCTGTACTGTGCTGTGTGTAAGATGATAATTACTAAAAAGACACGACAGCTTGGAACCTGTTTATTGTACGACGACTCAAAACAGACTAAACTAAACTAAGCCCGCTACAGCCAATTTAAACCCTTGAGACCCACCCCATCCCACTTTGAGACATTAGTTCTAAGTTTCAATTTTTCCAATAGAACGGCTGTCCCGCCCTTCAAACCGAAACGCAATACTGCTTCATGGCATATATAGACAACGTGGTGGCAATTATCAGCTGTTTATATATAAAAATCATATATGTGATATGTAAAAATCATAAAAAATTTAAAAATTGATTCTTTCAACTTAGCTATCGTATTAAAAATAGCGGTAGGTGAGTGGCTTGGCTCTGCCCCTGGCATTGTTGAAGTCCATGGGCGACGGTAACCACTCACCATCAGGTGGGCCGTACGCTCGTTTGCCTTCAAGAGTAATAAAAAAAAACTTTCATAAAATTAAAATAATTAATAAATTATTATATAAAAATGAACTGTAATATTTTTCGCAATGAGTATTGTAAAGTTAGTGATACTGTTGATTGTTAAAAGCTATTATGAACACCAAGCATCGTACTGTTTATTTTGTTTATAATAACACTTACAAATACAACTACAATACAGTACAAAATAATACAAAGACATTTTTTTAAGATGGTGATAAAATAGCGGTATTAGTTTTTAATCAAAATTAACAGTTTGTGTTAAGTGATTTTTTAAGTAACCATCACAACCTAAATCTTGCCACAATTTTCATATATGAGGTTGGGGTATCAATTGCATTAAACAAAGCAACACCTACCTATCGTTCAAATAGGAATGAAGACGGCTAGCAGCAGAAATTGTGGTACCTATAATACCTGTGTAGGGCCCACGGAATTAGGGCCATAGTGCAACTTACCACAAGCCATCGTTCCGAATTATTTTTTTCAATTCTGATTCGTAAAAAAACTTGATTAGGTACTCTTTGTTTTCTCTGATCGAGTTGAATTCTCGGTAAGAAATTGAAAACCCTTTCTAAAAAATGGTAAATATCAATCAACAGAAACCAATATGCCCGATTCAACAATACATCAAACAATCCAGACCCTAGCAATCACACCACGTTGGCTCCTGTGTTGACAGAACCAATGAACATTCTTAATTATTTGTTTTGCTGTGTAAACAATGACCCTATATAAGCAACCATCATAGATTGAACTCTGTTCTAATAAAAATTTAGAATTTACGTTCACATTTAAGGTTCGTTATAAATTGGTTTTCGAAACTATTGCTTGACAGCATAGGGTCTGTCCCAATTAAAAATATTGCAAACGAGGCAAACATTTGTCGCATGTACTTCGAGTTTTAATTGGCTGTTTGGTTTGGATAGATATAAATCTTTATTGGTTTTGGAAATTTATTATTTGACGTCGTACAATAGATAGAGACGTCTGTTGTTTTTTACTTTTGAATGATATGTTTTTATTAAAAAATAGATATCCATGCAGTGTATGTTATCTAAAAGAAAGGTATTACTTACTTATCTATTTACTTTACGTGCGCAAGTAAATAGCTAATAAGATACATTGGGTTCATTCTGAAACTAGACGTGCTTTGCCGGCGTTCAATATGTAATTCAGAAATTATGAATCACGTATCTTCCTTCGATAAAGCGTTGCTTAGGTGTTTCTGTAGTTCTTCATTTAACAGTCGATTTTTAAATCCGTATTCAAAAGATCCAAGCTAGGTTTTTTCTCGGTGTGATGATTCCCGATCATATACCGGAAACACATAAAATACAAGAACAGGTACATCCATAAGACGAAAAATCATCCCTCCGATCAAGCATCTAATCTCGACCCTGTAGCTAGTCTAGCTAGTAGCTAATCTAGATGACTAACCGTTTGATCAACGAGTCGACCTCAAAACAGAAATATCCTTGTTTGGCTTTTACTGGACGTCATAGTTCAAGTAATTGTAGAGCCACCAAAATATCTACTAAAGTCCGGACGCTAAAGGAATATCTTCTCTATGTAAAGTCGTAATAGAGAACGAAGTAGTAATGAAGTGTTGTTAAGTTTTAGATGGTTATTTTTTCTATTGTTAATTTGCTATTATTAACCAAATTTTGGAAAATACGTATAGTTTCAACCTGGGGGTAAAGTTAATTTATCCCTCAAGCTCATTTGGGTTAATCACATTTTCTCGGCGGTCAGAAAAAAGGTTACAAGTCTGATCCGACGACTTAAAGAATAAAACAAGAAGTATCATTATAATCGGTTCAATAATTTTAAGTAATGCCCGACGGAAGGAAACCGATACAAACAAACATAGACAAAAAATCTGAGGTTTGAGTAAACGTTTGACGCCATTACATTTTTATCTTGTACATATCTCCAATTTTCAGATATGCCTTTGTCGTCGCTTTCTAATACTAAATAGACACTGATATTCTATAAATTAAAATATTTAGGCGTATTCAAAGTCCCAACAGAGTATGTGGTCATTTTATCAGTAAAGTCACAGGACATTTCGAGCTTATCTGCGGCTACCATCTCGTGGGGTGGTCTGGAGTGACCGTCAAGATGAAAAGCTTGTTACGAAAGGGGTTCCGGGCTAATGAGTTTAGTGGATTTTCGAATTGAGTTAATTTCTGTTATCTGTTTCGGACATGTGGTAGTCCAGTTGTTGTTACCGAGTTTAAATTTATAATAATTATTGTTTTGCGGCAACTGTTTACAAAATGTACCTAACTAGGACCTACCTGGACCTATTATGGATGGTGTGATTTATAATTAGTTACAGTATAGCTAAGTAAGTTTTAAAGAAACCATAGGTAATATCCATCACAAAATTTAATGTCTTAAGTCGAAGTTTGTTGTATTTTGCTAACGACTACCCAAGTCGCCACGCGTGTTTTGTGGCAAAAATAGACAGGACAATTATATTATTCATAAATGTATTGGTGGTAATGTTATGATGATTTGATATTAACGAAGTGCATGTAAAGGGCTACTTATATAAAAATCAGTCATTTCGATTGAATGTCGGTTGACAATAGGTCTTACGGTAAGCTTAGATATAAATATTTTCGACTTTTATGACACAATGATATTCCTCTATCGTGGAAGTGGCTTATGAACACCTACTGGCTTCATGTTAACTTAAAATCTGTTATTACCTTCCTAAATTCCAGTTATAGTCACATCACTTGATAGAACTAGACCTGCCCACTGAGTTTCTCGCGGATCTTCTCAGTGGGTCGCGCTTTCAATCCGGTGGTACACTCTGCGAAGCACTACTCTTGCTAGGGCCAGTGCTAACAACACTGCCGGTTTGAGCCCCGTGAGCTCACCTACACGTCAAGGCGAAGCTGATTAGCCTTGAGAGGCTATTAGTATAGGTAGAGAAAAAAACAAGTAGACCATATGCAGATATATCCGTTGTTAAACAATAAAACAAAAATATTTACTATTAAAGTAAAATCAGCAAACAATCGTAATTAGTCAAAACCTAATATAAAATACCAGTCAAAACATAAAATATCCCGTATTATATTGTTTCTCGCACCGCACGTCAACCGTGACGGGAATGCATAATCAATCAGAAATACAGTCGCGTTCCCATACTGACGTGCAAATCGCATGGGATTCGAATTTTTTGCGAAAGATTCGAACCTTTATTTTTCTTTATGGCTATGCTGAAGCGTTATACCTTGTCTAATGTTCGCCTATAATCGACGGATTGTGCATTTAAAACATTGACGGATATGTTTTTGTTTATTGTTTAGTTGATCCAATATTGCGCTGGAATATTGGTCTACAATTTAGAAATGAGACTTTAGCAGCTTAACTTTAACATATGTTGCAATTTTGTGGTTTCAATTGCACATCTATTTAAAAATCGGCTATCTCCACTGCCAAGTCGATCGGTAACTAATTAATGTCTAAACGCAATCTCAAATTGCACGTTACATTCATGTAGACAATTTTTTCCTTGTTTTCTTACATTTTCTATCGCCACCTCCCAATGCTCCGTTGGCATGCCCAAATCGTTTCATCTCATTACAATACCGCCTGTTTATCTTTGAATTTCTTCCGCATTTACAACTAAAGGGAGTTGACAAAGAAAACCGAATGAATACGAATTTTTCAAAGCTTTTAAGAATGTTTTTTCGGCATTTGCTTCGTGCCCTCTGGGAGTCAGCCATTATAGATGTTTTGACTTCTCGTATTTAGAGAGATGATTATTGTAATGGATTGTTAGATGGTTTATGAAAAAAAGGTAACTTTGCTGTTATAAAAACATTTGTATCCGTAGTAACAGCAATGGACCAGAAAATATAAATTCTTTAGTGGCGTGTCCGTTTACATATTATTATGTATATATATATCATGGAATAGTAGGATTTGTTGGACTCAAGCGATTCAAAAGCTAATCGTTAACCAACTTTACTTAATAATTAAAAATGTTTTTTTTTTAATTGTGTCGATACACAAATTGGCCATTTAATGTAGGATAAGATCTATACGTCATCGTCAATCGAAAGGCTTAATAATTTTTTGCCTCGGTTCGTATATGAAATTTATGAAACAGATTTATTAACATAAATTTCTCTAGATAAATGTACATTAAAAAATACGAAGATACTTGATTTCTTTGCATTCTTAAGCAGCGCAGGTTGTGTTGCCAAGATTTAATAAATAAAAATACTAACCCCACATTTCTTGGTCAAATGAGCACATTGGTCACCAAAGTTATCTTGATCTAGTGCTGTACGATTATTATCCTTAAAGGCATACACTTAAAGGTGACAACAATCTAAACATAATTTTGTAACTGTAGACGCACGTCATAACCGCTGAGCGAAATTGAGGAAAGTGTGTGAGATAAATCGTGTTACAGATATAACGTTTACACTACGAGACTTTTTTTATTTCAATTAATAATTATTTTTCTATTTTTGTAGTATATTTTATAATAATAAAATCAGTTTAAATTACTTGATGACCATCGTTCATGATCGTAAAGTTCCTTTACCGCAGTGCCTATTTCGATAATCATTATAAAAATCGTATATATAGTTTGTGTTAGTTTTGAAATTCGTAACTACATGTACTGTACATCATGTGTTTATTGGCGTTACCGCAAGAACCAGTTTTCTTCAATTCAACTAAAATGCACATGCTGGAACCGTTTTGACATTTATAAACGATTGTTTTGCTTGTATGTCTTTAATAACTATATAATTTAGGACAAATGTGGAAAACAAATGTTGTCATAATATATATTGCGGTGTCTTAGTGTGGCCACGTAGTGGAGCAATGAGCAATTCCGACGGCCGTGATTGGTCGAATTTCCCATGAGGGCACCGATGCTACTCAACTTTTAATTTCTTGTTCCGGGTATCTGTTATCGTCTTTTCAAAACCTTAACGCAAAGGATTTTATTTGATATACTTTACTCGATTATTTCAATAATAGAGAAGTCGAAATGTATTCTGTAACATTATTTTCTTATTTAAACATAACACATTATTTTTCGTGCCAAACATATATCTATCCATATAATAAAATAAGATTTGTAATTACTTCAATTTTAAAATAATCCAGAACAATGGTGTTTCCAGTCATAACCCTCTTTCAGCCATGCGGAAGACTGCGCCCGTGTCGCACGCGGAATTAATGAATATTAAGTACACGCGTACCAATCCACTTCATAACGCCATCTCGCGACACGATCCGCACTTAATTTTCTTAAAACCCGCGGGAATTTGACTTTAGATATTTATTTTTGCTTGCCGATCCTCTACGAATATTCTTGTACCTATTCTTATTTCGGTATCTACATATTACCAAAACGATTTGTTAAAAATTAGTTTTTATTAAGCATGAACAATGAAAAAAAAAACAAAGTTATAGTCTGTTTATTTCACTCAAATCGGAAACTCAGTGGATATTTTCTGTGGACTAGTTTTTAAAAGATCAATAATGATATATGCTAAATATTTAGTGGGGGAAGGGGAAGGGAGAGGGAACTACTCCTAGAATAAACTGTTCCGTTCCATTGTACTCCAATGAGGCTACATTATTATAGCCGACGCGGACGATGATGGATAGTAAGCATCCAAATCGCATGAGATTTGCGGTGCCCGTATAACGCGGTACAAAAATATAATTTTTTTTTGCCAATTTATGTCTTATCATGATATTATGTTTCTGAACTGTAATATCTACTGATTGTATTGAATTTTAATCGGTGAACTTGAACTAGTTTCCGAACGTTTCGAAGTTTCCGAACTTGAACTACATAGTTACACCGATACTGATAATGGAGGTAAAACGAAAAAACGGTCAGACCTCACGATAAAAATACCTTAATCGTCTGCGACCACAAAAACTCTAAAGCATTTTAACCATCGGAGGTATTATAATGACACTAAAAACGCGAAATTATACCGTAAAAATAGTTTTAATAAACGAACAAAAACAAAAATAAGTAACAAAAGCGTTAGTGTAATGTCATAAAAATCGACTAACTTCCATTTTCTAGTATATTGAAAGCATTTTTTTTTTAATACTTTATTTCGTATTTTAAGCCATTTAAGCAATAAAATCAACTGTGATTCCGTTTCATTCATTTTCAAATACAAAATGTCCAAAAAGTCATAGATTCCTGGGCCGTCCAACGCTGGCTTCCTAAGATTAACATCGGATGTGTCCCGCTCCCTGTAACCCCGGTGTAAATATTTGACAAGGTTGTGACGACTCGCCGCAGACTGGCTTATGCTTAATTTATTTTGACAAATCATCTTCCCTTTGTACGAATACTGCGAAGGTGTATTTGTTGAGAAGCGCGGTACGAAGAATTGAGTTTTTTTTTTTCGGTCACCGAAGAGGGCTGACGTTTTTTTAAACGTGTTTTTTTTTTTTAATTTTACCTTTCCTTAGTTACATGTATTTTTATATTGATTTTACATTTGAAATAATCACGACAAACATTAATGCTACCAATTTGTCTAAGCAAATATGTTGAAGGAAAAGTATTATGTATGAAAAAACGAAATTTATTGATTTATGTCAAACACAATTTGGTAGTGTTGTATAACCTTAAACCTATAATATTGTTTTATTTCGAGAAGAAATGTGTCCTAGTAAAGATTTTATTAGTACTTAAGTTATTATAAATACATGTAATATTTGAAGGTAAATCTGACAGTATTGTAATTTCCCACTTAGTAAATGCTAAATAGATCGCTTGATAATATTGAGCACAGTGTAAGACACAAAATAATTATTGATATAAATCATAAATCAGTATTAAATAATTTAGCTTATGCAAATATTGAAGGCGAAATAGTTTAAGTTAAAGTTAAATAAGTCAGCTTCTAGCAAATCCCTAAAGGTCGTGACATCCGACATCCGGTGCGCCTTATTTCGGTTCTATGTTTAACCGAACCATATAGAGGGTGTTGTAATTGAAAATTATTTGAAAACTACTGAAAATTAATTTTCATCATTCAGGGAATGTTTCTAGTTTCTACTGGGACTGTTGTTCTCAACCTTGATACTTGTGGGGTATATCTAAATTCGATTAGTGTGATGTTTATCCTTGTTAAAGCGGCGGTGCATGTACGTGTATCGCTAACATTTTCTTACGTTTATTAATAATTAATCAATTAATTATTTTTTCCCACCTAAGCTAATGGTCTAGGGAGACCATATCATCGTAACCTTACCTAGTAAGTGAGCTCACGGGGCTCAAACCTGACGATGTAGCTAACACGAACCCCAGCAAGAGCCGTGCTTCGCAGAATCTACCAGAGGATCGGAAACGCGACCCACTGAGAAGATCCGGCGAGAAACTCAGTGGGCTGTGTTTGTGGGTTAATTTACTCGCGGAGCCCTTCGTCGCAAGCGACGGGTTCTACGAGAACGATGACCGGTGCTTGGGTTACCTAAAAGCACCGTTAGTGGATCGGGAGGTTCCGAAAGACGAGTTTTGGGCGACGTCGACTTAATTAATTAATAATTACTATTTAATAACATTATATGTTAAATTAATTGATGAAATCAAAAGAAAAGTTAATAGATCAGTGAAGATAACTGTTTAAAAAAAAAATTATATCCTGAATTCAGAATCTACACTTTTTTATTCTAAGTCAGCAAAAATGTTTTTAATAACATCCTGTAGATCAGTCGGTCCACATTTGACATAGCTTCATAATATATGAGATGAGTTAACAAGCATGTAGTTACTGGCTACCTCATATGGCAGTTAATCTCTAGAGATATCTTGCTAGTATGGAAATAGCTTCGTTTAAGGTTTGTACATTGAAAAATCTTTAACATATATGCATATAAATTTCCTGTATACATTTTTTTACCTATACAAATACACCAATATGCTTAGAACATCAAACATACTTTTTTGTTCAGAATGGTAATTCAATATACTAAATAACTGCACATTATAATGAGCATTATGTAGATAATCGTACTATCATTCCTGTGAATTTTAAAATGTTAGAACTAAATAAATATACTAGGGTATATAACTTTATTCAGGGTGTCCCTTGCCCCTCTGCGTTGAGATGGTCATTCGATATCATTTGATTGAAATTCTGTCTCTATCTGTAGAGCCTCATTAGCAGAATCTTGGTATATATCTGTGTCCACAAATATAATAATAAATCAAACCTAAACTGCATAAGCCATGTCCGTACTCGGATATCAAAACAAAGAAATCGAAATACCAAATTTTAAATATCCAACTTCAGTTATCTATTTGAACTGTCCGCGGTCCCCTGAACGTATAAGGAGCGACATTATCGGCCCGTACGTAATTACGTGGGGACCAAATGTTTGAGAACCACATTTGTTTAATATTTCAGTAGGGTTAGTTCGGGACTGCGTTCGATAGAAACTGCCTCTTTATTTAGTCTGAATCGTTTCCAATTTTGACGACCTTTTTTTCTTTTTTACTTTGCTTTGAATATTCCGCGTTTTGAAGCATCGGATTTTCCTGTATATGTTTTGACTTTGTATCGAATTCAAAATGACAGTGTATATGTTACCGGAAATGTATGAAATCAAGGAATTGTATACAAATCCTAGGAAATGTGTACAATTCCGATACTATTTAGGAAATGTATAAAATATTGTTTGAAAAACTATTTAATACATAGATATCCTAGGAAATGTATAAATTTCCTCGGAATTGTATATAATTCCAATATCGTATTAGGAAATGTATAAAGTAAATGCTTTCCGTAATAAAACACGTTGTTAATATATATTTTTTATTATAACACTTATTTGAGACAATCGGGTAACAGTCATACCGTAAAATAATAATAATATTTTTATATAATCTTACTAATTAAATCTTCTAAAATCAACTATCTATTAACTTATAACGTATCACAAAATCAACCTATATTTATTCTTATAAAATCAAATTTTCATTTGGCAAGTAATCAGTCTGGTAATTAAGTAATTATAAATGTCAAAGTATAAAAGTAAATCTTGATATTATAATACTTTGTCAGTCCATATAGCTATTTATTTTTGCAGGGTTAGCTCGAATGGGATTTGGAAGTACATAATACTTTATTTTTAAAACACAGACATCTTGCTGTAGCACAGTTTTTCTTGCAAAGGCACTTCTTCAATCCCTGGCAGCAGTGTTTTTAGCGTTTGTTAATATTCGTTACCACGCTATCCCCGCGTACCCTCCAATATCTTAAATGTTTTACATTTCCGATTGCTATTTAGGAAATGTATAGATTTCCTAGGAAATGTGTAATGTGTAAGTATAATATAATTTATTTCACACATTTCCGTGCGATTTTAGGAATTACATACATTTCCTAGGAATTGTATACAATGACGGATTACATACATTTCCGTTAACATATATATTGGTTAACGATTTAAACCACGGAAACAAAAATAATAAAAAAAATTAAGTTTACTTTTGAAGTAAAACTTATTTAGGCGCGTTGAGAGTAAAATTTAACTCGCGGCAGATTCGTTACGGCTAAAGAGAAAAGATACAATTTAGGACTAGCGAGAGTGAGAAAATAGACAGATCGTCACGCGAACCACTCGACCTTGGAGAGAGGGAGAAAGCGAGCTAAGTTGTTTCTCTTGTACACATTCTCTTTACGGGCGTCGGCCACTAAATGGCTAGTTATTAGTTTGCTATTACATTGCTCCTGTAGATGGCAGTAACATATTAGCTATCTTATATTTAACTTATAATGAAGTACTTAAAATAAATTATTTATTTTTCTATATATAATATAAAATATATATAAATGGTGAAGAGATCGTTTCTCTCATACACAACATTCCCTATTACAAGAGAAATTTGATTTAAGGATTAAAAATGAAGAAAACCACAATACTCCACCTCACAAAAGAAGTTTTACTTCTTTCACGTACCTACACCAAGTTGCACGCGCACCATTTTCTTTCAAATCATTACCGAAAGTTTTAAGCGTTGTCTATTCATTAAATATGTAGCTAGTAATAACCATTTAAACTAATCCACAAACATAATTAGTTGAGTTAATTCGCAATATTAATAGCAATCCGCCATTCGGTCAGATACGGCACTTCTGACCGAAACTAATCTGTCTCCTTAATTGTGTTACAGACAACTTTGATCCGACGTCGCCTCCCTCAGGATATGATCTGACAAGAAATTATATTAGTTGTAGTTAGCCTCGCTAATATGGGACGGAAAGTTTGTGGAATTCTCGTGTTCATGTACTATGGGAATGTTTTTTTTTTTTCATACGCATACTTTGTCCTTGAACAGGATTTTAAATTTTTAATACTTTACAACATTAAATCATAGCTTAGAGATTGATTAATTATAATGATTTGGCAGACTATTGTTTATATGATTGTCAAAATATGTCATAGTTCTTGAATATCTACTGGTGTTTATAAAGTTACGTTTAATACGAGATATTAAGGTTGAAATAAAAATAAAAATGCCTATTTCTGCGGTGAAACAGTAATGCGTTTCGGTTTGAAGGGCGGGGCAGCCGTTGTACTGTAAAAAATGAGACCTTAGAACTCATGTTTCAAGGTGGGTGGGGGCATTTATGTTGTATATGTCTATGGACTCCGGTTACCACTTAACACCAGGTGGGCCGTGAGCTCGTCCATCCATTTAAGCTATAAAAAAACATCAATTTGTTTTCTTAAAATCAAATATCGGAAAATGGAGATTCAATAACATGTTTCTACAAATTAGTGCGTCTTTGATAATCGTACAATTAATAAATCCTTAGCGCACAGTTGTTTTATATCGAAGACGCCAAGAGAAATTCTTAAAAAAAAAAAAAAAATTATGCATGAAGCAATGTAATTCAATGAGGTGTACAAAATTCTCTTTCGCCCTACGTCTCTTGTTTAATATTTAAAACGACCGATGTCTCGCCGTCGTGAAATTCATTACATGGCCGCGTAAAAAATACCTCCCCTTCTTTGTTTAAACGAAAAATCACAATAAACTTTTCCCGTAATGGGATATGCATTTTGCGTGTTCTTTTAATCAACATGCGCTTTGTTATATTACCGCAAAAGTTTAAATTGAATTTTTTAGCGTCTGCAAGCTTGATATTTTTTTATTTTATTTTTATTTTACGAAAGAGCGTAAGAATAAATGTAAAATTGCGATAAATATGGTCTCACAATATAGTTTCATTCCGCACACATAACACAGAACGGTTTAATCTAATTCCCTCGGATTTGAAGCCACAAAGCCGAATCTCCGTCTGTCTGGTCAGTCCCTAAAGACTCGGTCAGTCAAATATTAGAATGTCCTCCAGACTATTCGCAACTACATTAAAACTACGTATGGTAGCAATAATCTTTTGTCACGAGTAATTTAATAACTATTCATAAATAAATTCAAAAATTATTCATGAATAATTTCAGAATCTAAATGTAAAATGTAAATGAATAAAAAAATTTAAGTTTAAAATCATTAATCAACGATAATTTTCATGAGAATGAGAGAATGCCTAAATGGATGTAGTGATGTAACTATTATTATTAATGTACGCCGTATATCAATTTGAAGTCGTCGTGGCCTAAAGGATAAGGCGTCCGGTGCATTCGTGTATAGCGATGTAACGATGTTCGAATCCCGCAGACGGGTAGGTACCAATTTTTCCAATGAAATATGTACTTAACAAATGTTCTCGATTGACTTCCACGGTGAAGGAATAATCTCGTGTTATAAAAATCGAACCCGTAAAATTATAATTTGCGTAATTACTGGTGGTAGGACGTCTTGTGAGTACGCACGGGTAGGTACCACCGCCCTGCTTATTTCTGCCGTTAAGCAGTAATGCCTTTCGGTTTGAAGGCTGGGGCAGCCGTTGTAACTACATTGAGACCTTAGAACTTATGTCTCAAGGTGGGTGGCGCATTTAAGTTGTAGATGTCTATGGGCTTCAGTAACCATTGAACACCAGGTGGGATGTGAGCTCATCCACCCACTGAGCAATAAAAAAAAACCAGGGGTTAAGTACACATATCATGAACATACGGCCTACCTGATAGTGAGTGATTACTGTCACAGGAGCAGATAATTAGCAATACAAGAACAACATAACCGCTTAGCACTCTCCTCAAACATCTTATAGTGCTTTAAATTATACAACACAATCTAGGGATATAATCACACACTCAATATTAGAAGCTTAAAGTAGGTTTTTTAATTGCTTTTATACGTATTCGTATGCAGCCAATGGAAATGTAATTACCTACCGTTTGGAAGTCAAATTTTTTTATCGGAACAATGATTTAATATTATTATGATTTCCATAACATAAATAACAACAGACTAAAATAATTTCGTTGCGAAATATTAAATTTAAATCTATTATGCGACCTTTTGTAACGAAGCGTAAAGCATTTAAATTTGCCTGTTTCATCGGCAAATGAACCGGCAATCGACAATTTTGCATCATTATCGTCGATATTTTGGACCTTTGGATAGTTTAAATGAATCCTCAATGGATTATTGTGTTCATGTTACATAGCAGGTTGGGATTACTTGATTAACTCATGAATATTGAATGCGTACATATTTTGTTTACTCTTTTTTACGTAAAGTATCTAAATATATAATAATATAGATACAGTAAACATAGAATTAAGATCATAATAATAATAATAATAAATTTTTATTTCAGAATTAAATTCCATATGAAGTGTTAGTAATACAAGATCATTCTTAAAAAAAGCAGTTAATTTTATTTATTTTACATTGACCATGGCTGGTCAACGTAAAATAAATAAGTAAGGAAGTTTTGTTTTGATGTTGCGCAGATAGTGCATTATTTTGGTATAGTAACACGGACGTGAACAGAATCAAAGGAAAAATTCGTATTATTTATTACCTCGACTACGACTGGTTGAGTCACTTAACTCGCTCACTGTTTTAGTGAAACTGAAATGGCCCTTGGGTCATCCAGGCATCACTCCAAAAAAAAATATTTTTTTATTGCTTTGATGGGTGGACGAGCTCACAGCCCACCTGGTGGTTACTGGAGCCCATAGACATCTACGACATAAATGCGCCACCCACCTTGAGATATAAGTTCTAAAATCTCAAGTATAGTTACAGCGGCTGCCTGACCCTTCAAACCGAAACGCATCACTACTTTACGGCAGAAATAAGCAGGATGGTGGTACCTACCCGTGCGGACTCACCAGAGGTCCTACCACCAGTAAAAAATTTCAAAGTTATTATTATTTGTAAACATTTCAAAGTTTTTATTCTTTGTATACATAATATGTACGACTACAAACGCTCTGTTATAGAGAGATCAATACGTTTATAGTAAATTTTGAATTGTATGAATAGTGAGCCAATGTATTCCGGGTCACAATTAACATGACTCGCTTAATTACTCGTACATAAATTTTCTGCAATATTCAGTGCTTCCAGCTCACATTGTGCTTAAGAACAACAGTTGGACACGGCTTATATTTTTTATAATATTAATTATTTAACCTTTATTGTGACAAAAAAAATTTAAACTTGATAAACTTTTAAATAACATGTAGATAAGCGAGCTTAATCCATTCACGCATTTTGTACCGGTAAATTTCAATCGTTACACATATAGATAGACTTCTAATCCTCTGCGGGCTGCGTTTACTAATCAAAATCGAAGGAGGTCCTTCAAATCTGCGAAAAAAATATTTTATGCCATATCTATTATTTCGCAAATGAAGTACAATTACGCTCATAAATATGGCGAACAAATACCCGACAAAGCGTTCCGTTTGTCGCATGTTGTGCGCGTAAATAATAACGCGGGATGAACGCAACTTTATCGTGCCTTATTTATTGGCTCATTATCAGTGGAATATTGTCTGGTCATAGTTGTAACAAGAGGTATGGATCATTCCAGATTCATTTTATGGTAAAGGAAAAAAAAAAAAAAAAAAAAAAAAAAAAAAAAAAAAAAAAAAAAAAAAAAAACGCTTTCTTGGCACCAAGTTGATTTGAACAATCTAATTTGAAATTTTTATAAATTACTTGTCATCATCAGCCTGCGGCAGTCCACTGCTGGACATAGGCCTCCCCCAAAGCTCGCCACTGAACCCGATCTTCGGTTCTACGCATCCAGTTACTGCCAGCTGCCTTGCGCAGGTCGTCGCTCCATCTAGCAGGAGGGCGTCCTACACTACGTTTGCCGGTTCGCCTTCTCCACTCCAGAACACGTCTACCCCAACGGTTATCGGTTTTGCGATATATGTGACCAATTATATTAATAAATTACTTACCTATCTACATTTACAAAATTGTAATGTATGACCAATATCTAGCCATTGTTTTAACTTGAATGCTTTGACATAACTAAATTTTGATTCATCTAGCGTGTTTGGATACAGATTAATTTATCGTTTAACAAGTTGTGTACCGAATGGATCAAGTAGGGTAATTTACCTGAAAAAGTCGAGACAGGGGCAGTAAATCTTGTGAATCCAAACGTTTTTTGGTTAAACAAATGTGAGTATAAATTAAGTGAAGGCTGATGAGGGTCGCACCGATGGTTCAACGTCGGTAATTACGTTTCAGCGAATTTTAATGAGAACATTTACAGGAGAAAGACACGTGTGTTTTTCTCGTCATGGAAGTCTACAGCAATTTATAATAAGGTTTCCTAAGTTTGTTAAAATAATAATTAAAATGAAACTTGTATAAATTATATATCTATATATATAAAAATGAATTGCTGTTCGTTAGTCTCGCTAAAACTAGAGAACGGCTGGACCGATTTGGCTAATTTTGGTCTTGAATTATTCGTGGAAGCCCAGAGAAGGTTTAAAAGGTAGATAAATGAATGAAAATTCTCGGAATTAAATAAAAATAACAATTTTGTTTTTCCTTTGATGTGTCCCCCGTCGGACGGATTCCTTTTGTTTGTTTTAAGTTTATTTTATACAAAAGCTTAGGTCTTCTATTTATCGATTGAGGCACTACGAAGTCTGCCGGGTCAGCTAGTAAATAATAAATTTGTAATAGATCTTAAATTTTTAAGCGTGTATAAAACAAGAATAGATATATTATGCTGTGAAATAATAACTAAAAAAATTTTTTTTGTTCAGAAGATTAAATTATACACAGTATTTTCTTTAGATTTATACACAGTATAGCCAACTGCTACAATAAATATAAATACCGTAAGCAGCGGATTGGCTCTGCCCCTGGCATTACTGATGTCCATGGGCGACGTTAACCACTCAGCATTGGGTGGGTCGTATGCTTTTCTGCCTACAAGGGCAATAAAAGTAAATAAATAATAAGAAACTATTAAAAAAAACAACAATTATTTGTGTATTCTCATTTTAATGTTATTCTTTGTTAGATATTCCTGTGAAGTTGAAATGCAGCGGTTTGATTTGCATTGCTTTAATAGCTTTAAACAAAGAATATTTATGGTGTGAAATCTAATTTAAATGTTCGTATACCAGGCCGATGATGGATGTAATGATGAGTGGGGAAAAGTCTTCTATTTGTGACTTTAAAAGACCTGATCGTCCATATTGAACGTCCGTTCGTATTGAAACGATGATCAAAATAGTAAAGAAAGGAAAATGAATCCTGTAGGAAAGCATAAGATTATTTCCAGAAAATTTAAAATACCACGCATCACCATATCGCGTATTATGTTTTATTTCATTGGGTCGCAAACCTCTTTCAATACATCTAAATCTACTCCTTTTTTGAGCACTCTTTTAGAGAGTATGGCGTGATTTGAATGCTGTTATAATTTGGACAATTGTGCAGGGAACATGTTCCATAAGATTGGCAGTGGCGAATTTTTTTATATAGTAAGTGCGAAATTTTATCGGATTCAGCATGGAGGTAATAAATAGCAGTTAGTTTCATAATTAAACATAATATAACAATCGTTTAGAATCTAACGTACACTGCAGTAATATACAATGTTTCATTGTGTAAGGGAAAAATGTTTTCATTGTAACCAAATTTATAGTAAATTAAATATGTTTTTGAACCAAATAATGTTCAGAGTTCAGACTTGTTCTTAGACTCACTTTCAACTCAAACTTGCTTGCTATGAAGCTATACATAATATAAGTGTATTCATACAATACACATATACGCAAACCGTGTGTACAATAGTGTGCTAATTGCGTTTATTGTCCCTCCGAGACTAAAGACACGCCTCACTTAATTGTCATGTCAGTTACTAAGTACAACAACACCAGTATAGTTTTGTTTTGATGTACATACGCAATGAATAGTATAATAGGTAACATGATTTCCAATTAACAAAAATAGAGATTATACTAATTAAAGCAATTTGTTTTTCTGATTCTATAGAGACTATGTATATTCAACATTTTAATATTATATTGTTAAATATTTAATTGCAGGATTCTACTTAAGTAATCACATAAGCACGTAACGTAACGGCTTAAGTAATGACGTAATCATCACACTAACTCTTTCTATCACCTTTCCCTAAAGCTTAAAGAAATTCATCCATTAATTTTTCATTGTCATTTATATATTAACTTCTGGTCAGAATAAAAGTGAGCTTAGAGTGTAAGCTTGGAATCGAAAATTTGTCTGGGAAGTTCGTCACTTTTGAGGGAAGAAGCATGAAAATGAATATTGAATACTAGCGACCCGGCCTCGCTTCGCTTCGGAAACTGTAATTTATTATTGATTTATCCACTATTTAATGGATGTTATTATACATATAAACCTTCCTCTTTGATCACTTTATTTAATCACTATCTATTAAAAAAACTGCATCAAAATCTGTTGCGTAGTTTTAAAGATTTAAGCATACATAAGGACATAGGGACAGAGAAAGCGACTTTGTTTTATACTATGTAGTGATTGTTTAGGGAAATATAATATATTATTATATTATCAGATTATTTTTTGCATGCGAAACAAAGCACGTTACTAGTAATATTTACTTACTTAAATACAACATATATTTACCTACTTATACAAGTAGAAACAGTTACCTATTTATTACCTTATTATATTACCTTACTTTTATGTAATTACACAAATAAAATAACAGCTGCTAAAAACTGCTTTCAACATTTGTGTATAAATTTTTTTTAATAGCTGAAATAGCTTGGATTTCTTGCTTATCAGGGCTTCCTAAAAGCTAAAAATATAATTTAGTTACGTCCTAAGCTCTCTAAGTATTAATACACTTTAAATCTTTATAAAAATTGCTACAAGAATTCCGGGTTCCCTTGGGTTCTAACTTGACCACCGTACATCCAGATTGCTCATCTATTCTTTTTGTAATAGTTAAATTGAGCTGCTGATGTATTTTTTTTCCAAAATACTTATTGATTTAAAAGAGTAAAAAAAAATTCTGCTTCAGATATAAAATTTAATTTTACAACAAAACAAAATCTCTGGTCCGCAATTGTGTGACTTGTGACATTGACGTCCTGTCGCTTCACCGGACATTTATTACTGGTTTCAGAAATACAATGAGTATCCTTATCGATTGTAATTGTATTACTTTAAAATCAATAATTTAAAAATAATTATTTTGTTCTCAAATGGTCACGAAGGGCTCGACGAGCGAACTAACCCATAGACACAGCCCGCTGAGCTTCTCGCCGGATCTTCTCAGTAGGTCGCGTTTCCGATCCGGTGGTAGATTCTGCGAAGCTGCTAGGGCCAGTGTTAGCAACACTCCGGTTTGAGCCCCGTGAGCTCACCTACATGTTAGGGCGAAGATGAAATAGCCTCTCAAGGCTCTCAGCACAGGTGAAAAAAGAAAAAAAAATCAATTTGTGTTGCAATTTATCAGCAGCATTTTGCCTGTTATCAAATTAAATTAAATTTCATGAAGTTCAGTTTAATTAGGGCAAGAAGCTCTATAATGATAATATAATCTGAAGCTCTCTAGAAGCTCAAATAAATCTTAACAATAGAACCGTTTGGTTGGAAATCTTTGATTATATTCAATAATCATATTTTTACTTTCATAAAAGAAGACTTTCTTCAAATGCGTACTATTTGAGAGCGAGCAACTATTTGTGACTAATTGCCGATAACAATGTCTCTTGTCACTGTTAGCATTATCTCCCGATGAATTCAATATTTAAAAAAAATATAATGCTCAAAAAATTTCTATGAACACCATTCAGTTCTCTGTTCCTAGAACGTCGTGCATACATCACCGTGCGTGGACCATTATTCTAATTGGTCACAAATTATGCCTGATCGGGTTAGCCAGGGGAGTGCAACTCCCATACAAAGGAAAATAACATACAACTAGCGTCATCTTTAGGAACCGGCGAGGTCATTTTTGAAACGTTTTGGCCTTAATGAACTAATAAACTCACTAGATGGCAGATACGAGTTCTGACTCAATAAAAAAGGTTAGCATACTTTGAAGCAGTGCTTCCATTTTTAGGGAATTCTCCCTTTTTTAGGGAAAAATAGCTGATATTTTGGATGATAAAGACAATTTAAAAAATATAAAAAGCAAAGCCTATACTAGTAACTGTTGTGAATTTTAAAATAAACGGTTTTTAAAGTAAAACAATGAACATTTTATTTTATGGAGAGAGAATGACATTAAGTCGAGTTGACAAGTAAAAGAATAAAACAGAGTTGTGTATAAAAACTATTAAGAAGGTTTGATTCAACAGTAACCCTCTAGTAAAGTAAATCATAGATTAAGCCACTGCTTTTTTCTTAGGGATTCCCCAGAATCCCAATAAGTATAATCCGCCAAACTTTTATTTACCTATTTTCGTTGATGTCACCAGAACTTACTTGTATTGTAATATACAGGTACTTCATGTACCATGAAAGATTATCATGGTAATTTCATTTACGAAAACCTTGTAATTGTCATTTCACTTTTGCTAGCAGTTCCTTCTTCAAAGACTGAGGTGGAAAGATTATTCAGTGTTCTCAAATGTAAAAACTGACAAAAGAAACAGGCTTTCTAATGAAACCCTGAACGGCTTGCTTCATAGAAAGTTCCCAACTTTGCCAGCAAACAATTGCTCAATTTTAGAACCGAACAGTGTTAGGTTGCGTGCAGCAAAAGAATATAAAAGAAATGCGTCGACTTCCTTGAAAATTCTAATCCTATAGATCTATGATCTTCTGGGGGCGTTTATATTATATATACCTACATTAAATAATATGCTGTGGTTTATTTTCTGTATTTTATTTATGCTTTCTATATAAAGGATTTATGAAAGTTGTCTAGGAAATTTTAGGGATAAATTCAAAAGAAACTAGGGTAAAATGTGTTAAAAAAAACTTAAGTGGAAACACTGCTTTGAAGTTTTCAAAATTCCAGGGCCGTAAAACAATCTCAAAAAAAAAAAAAAAGTTTTCAAAATGTCGTAACGATTTAATTTTTTAAATCGTTTTTTTTTTGTCTTGGTGTGAGTTATTTTACGTTGTAGTATTAATTTAGAGCATCTTTTAGCTTTATGAGAATATTAGACGATTAGACATTGAGAAACTCTGTTTTGAATTCTCTTTAGACATAACTTGGTTCCAATACTTTTTTCTTCGTTAGCGTTTCGTAAGCCTGTGTAACTATTTTCGTTTCTTACAGAAAGTTTATTATTAAAAATCAGCATGCCTCGAAGATCGAAAATGAAATGCTATTTCGGATGCCTTGATAACGGTGAGTTTACACTATTTTCCCGGTATATTATTTGCTAACAGAATTATTATTCATAATATAATTAAATGAATTAGCACCAACTAATGGTCCTTCCTATTTCTGCTGCCTAGCTATCATATATGTTAAGTTTGATTAAAACAGTCGGTGTTAAGTCTCGTACTATCACACACACAACTCAGATAATAAAATTGTCTCGAGTGGGTGGAAGTATTTATGTTTTGCAACTCAGCGTATTATATGCTTATTGTCAAGTGGGCCCGAACTAGTTTTTTGGAATGATCAATCAGTCATGCTTTCCTGTTTAAATAAAATACAGCACAATTGATCTCACATCCAAAGTTAGATGATGGCATTCACATTTTGTTTCCTGGTGTTTGATAACCAAGTTACACCAAGTGGCCTGTGACCACGTTCATCCTTCTACCCAATATAAAATAATGTTTTTATTTTTGTAGACAAAGGTTTGATAATGACAAAATTTTATGGAAAAATTATAAGGAGCACTAAAATGTCTGAAACATGAAAAGATTGATGCACTATATTTGAACCAGAACGTGTTATGTAATATATTAATTTGTAAGTATGATTACATTAACACTAAATTTTTCATGGTCGTATTTTTTCAATATTTGTTACATACTTAAGATACTTTGTTTCTCCGTTTCAGAAGAGAAACTGATTCAGCAAGGAATGTGAACTCACAAGGGATCTTAATTTTTTTAAAATATGTTTATAATTTATAAATTAATAGATGAAATAGTTCATAAGAACTAAATTGATGCCAATTTTGTTTTAAAATAGGTTGTTTAGTTCTTATAGTTATACTATTACGTTTGAATAGTTGTAATTAGTAAGTTAGTAATATATGAAAATACTGATATAAATTTTTGTAAATGAGCTTTTGTAAATTCTACGAGAAGATGATTTTAATTAATGATCAAAAGTCAACGATCTTCAAAAGCATTATTTGCAATTATTTAGATTAACTGTGGAATATATTTGCTAACTTGTGTTTTCTGTATGAGCAGATATAAATGAAAATGCCCAAACATGATTATGTTTCTTACATTTTCATTATGTGAAATCAATATGCTTGTGACTGAGTATATTAATAATTTATTAAAACTTAAGTGATAGACAGCAACCCCTATGACACTGCTGAAGTTTATAAGCACTGGTGACCACTTATCATGAGCCGGGTTGTGTGCTCGTCTGCTGTTGAGTGCAATAAAAATTTTCGAGACCCTTTCTATTATTTAGATGTAATATTAATGTACATTTAATTTGGATTAAAAGATAAATTTACATTTTATGTTTGCATGTGTATGTTTATAATTCATTTGCATGTAACGAACATCAGTTTCTTTTGTAACAAAATGCAAACTAATGGTTTGTAATGAATGTAATTAACTTTAAGATGATTTTCTTTCAATCTGCTGTTTGTTTCATCTAGTATTACCAAAGCTAAAGCATCAGAAACGTCAGAATAGAAATAATTTAGTTAAAGAATAAAAGTATAACTATTGTAATCATGTCTAAGATTACTATAAGTGTCATTAAGTACAAACTATCAAATTTTAAGAGTACTTTAAATCATCATTACATTTTTTAAACATTTTTTTGTTTTTTTTTTGTTTTTCAAATCATGTAACAAAACGTTTGTGCAGAACAAAATGTCACATGTTATGAACATGATTGTGGGTTGATCGTTTCTTAAATTTCTAAATGTTTATAAGAATGCTAAGAATAATTTAGTATTCACTTTAGTGTGTGTATTATCTCTACAATGCTAGTTTAAATGACAATTATTGTATGACGAAGCATAGGTAGTATTTATAGATGTAATATTTTCATACAAGGTCATGATCTGTCACGATCAACTTTAAGCAAGAACTGCTATCATTAAGAAACAAATTTATTAAATTTAATTCAAATTGTCTACTATGTTTATAATGGAAAGCTGACATGTTTATATTTCGCACAAATGACTTAATTGACATTGAATGATTTGATTATCTAGACTTAATTAACTTTTAGATAACTTTCGATTTAATGTTAATAAGTACGCTAGTAGGATTAATCTAGAGGAGTTATTGTTATTCGAAGTTTTATACAATTGTACGTTCATACAATCTTTTAACCGAAAATTGTTTGTAATATAGGGAAATTAAATAGCTTACAGAGAATTACAGCTTTTTATTTTAAAAAACTGTTTTCTCTCTGTATGAAAAGATCTTATCGATTAGAATGCTGAACACAATCAAACATTCCTTAATATCTCATAAGTACTACCGGGAATTCCAGCGATTCTAAACGATAAGATTTTTTCATAAAGAGAGTTATTAAAAATATTAAAATTACTAAAAAAGCCACCTGGTGGGGGGTAGGGAGACTAATAATCGACCGTAGCGACGCCTGCTGGACCGGGCTTTAACTAAAGCAAAAATAAAAACGAGAGTTGCGCATCTATCTCTAATATATTAAGTGTATAATCTATGGGGTTAGCATTTAGCTCAGTATAGATGGGGTGACCAGTCCGGCGCTAATTCGGTTTGTCTAGTGCAGTTCACTGCGGGATTTAATTGTTCTATTGTTTGATTAGTGATTATTTATCAACTTATTATAATATGTAAAATTTTCTTTCTATGTCATTTCGGAATTTCATTAACTAGGAATTCAATAATACAATTTTGTAATTTAGGAGCATCTTCAGTTCTTCGTGAAAAGTGTGACGTTGTCTTCAGAAAATATATGATCAGAACGTTTTAAAATATCAACATTAGGAGTTATACAAAACTGAGTACATAATTATGTAAATTGATCAATAAAAAATAGCTTTTATAATTAAATCAATCGTCTGCGACCACGAACACTTTAAAGTATTTGACGCATACAACATTACATGATATAAGGACAATAATAAAGGAGAGATTAGGCCGTAAAAGTAATGCTACTTATGTCTACAACCCTCAAAAACCGAAAATAATCCTAACTAGCTTTTGGTTTTTTTAGGTTCTTCGCGATTAGACCTATAAAAAAGACTTCTACGGCTTAATCTTTTGAGTAGGTAATATTTTGCGTAAAAAAGTGTTATAGTATTTCTCTGAGAATTAGATTGATTAATTAATAATAATTTAGCCATCCATAATATGGCCATGGCTATTCATAATGGAGGCTTATAATTATAAGCCAGCAAGGGTTCATTTATGAATGAACTCTATCAGTAATATCGATCGTCCTCGACGTAATAAAAATTTTGCAATATCAGCAAAATTACGAAAAGTTGCTATAGCATAACTGGCGTAAATCACACAAATACGTACTATTCGAGACTAAACGGAGAAATATACAGAGAAAGAGAGAGAATGTTATGATTCAAATTTAATAGATTAAAAAAGAAAAGCATCCTCACATTAGCATAACACGAAAACCCCATAAACATATGACATTTGTTTTAAACACCCTTCTGGGTAAGCAACGAATCGTCTGAGTTCCCCTTTCGGATCCCTTGTATATATTATAATAAGCGTATATTTTAAATGTATATCTATGTTTACAAAATATTATTATTTTTGGTATATCGTTCATTGCTTGCTGCAACCTTGTAAAGTTTTAGCACAAAACGAGTAATATAAGTATTCCGATAAAAAGTCTATTTGGCTTGGAGGATAAGACGACCAGTGTACTCGTATGGAGTGATGCGACTATGCCGGTGTTCAAATCCTGCAGGTAGGTAGGCAAATTTTTTTTAAATTAAATTCTAACCGCACGAATGGCCTTGAAAGAAAATTTCAATAGTCTCGAATTCTGGCTTCACCGGGTGTGTAGAAGAAACTCACTCGTTCAGCTTGAGACACTTTGCTAACAACGTCCCTAGATTAGATAGATTGCTCTACCACTGGATCAGAATCGCGATCCACTGAGTAGATCAGGCGAGAAATTCAACGGGTTGTGTCTATGGGTTAAGTTGCCCTTCGAACTCTTCCACCCGACCATTTCGACGAGAACGGTGACCGGTGCTCAGAATTCGTAAAAGTACCGAGAGTGGATCGGGAGGCTGAAAAAGAACGTATTTTAGGCAATGTCTGTGTTTTGCCTGGTCGTCTGGGACGGGTATGCAATTTGAGGCGGTCATGATAAGAGGGTTATCGTGTCACGTCGCTATTTCGAAGAAGCCTTCTAACGCTATCTTGAAAGACTTCAGAGAGTATTGGTTTTAAACTTAGGTCGTCGTGAAGACCTGCATTCTTGACGTACCACGCTCCCACAGCTATTTTGCAGAAGCGGGGCTATACGACTTCGACGGTGTTTATCTGTGTGCGGGCCGAATGAACGAACACTACATTTGCATGACTCATGATCGGGTTAAATTATAATTTGCATAATTACAATACGCCTTACTGTAAGCCCATTCAGCTGAATTCGGTAGGCAGCGGCTTGGCTCTGCCTCTGGCATTGCTGCAGTCCATGGGCGACGGTAACCACTCACCATCAGGTGGCCCGTATGCCCGTCTGCCTACAAAGGCAAAAAAAAAAAAAACCGCCGCGAAACAGTCATGCTTTTTCCTTATTATAATTTTTTTTTTTTACCTGTAGGCAAACTGGCATATGGCCCACTTGATGATGAGTGGCTACCGTGACTCATGGACGTCTGCAATGCCCCCTGGCATTGAGGTAATAATAAATAATCATTTGAAGGGTGGAAGAGCATTCAATACAAAGGAAACGTAGACATAGTGTTACAAAGAGGATAGTGGAAATCACATTGTGATGTCCATAGGCCTCATTAACCAATACAATTCAACATCTTGTGGGCTATGAGCACCTCCACTAACTGCAATAAATTATTTACAAATCGATATACGGACCGATTGTTGTTAAAACTAAAGACAATAAATATACTATGATTAAAATTATTATTGCTACTTTATTTCTTTAACCTCCTTATTACTTTAGATTACCGTATACAGATTGAGACAAAAATTAATAATCCTATTACATCATCTATAGGTAATGGGACAAAGTAGTGCCTATGGAACAAATACCTTGAATTCCATTCATGGCTTTTTTAATACGGGTATTATTACAATTGATTGTCTTCTAAACCACATAGTTTCCAATCAGAATCAATATCTTATGTTTCCGGTATACATAAGGACGGATAAAAATCCTAGCTTTGAGCCATTGGGTGTAGAACGTTTACTGTAATTATAAAATTCGTTATCCAAAATGTTCACTTTGCTTGAAGGCAGAGAAAGAGCTAGAAATCAGTTGACGAGCATGGTCTACTGTCTCGTGTGACGATCGACCATAGAGTTAATTCACTAATACAATTTAAAACTCCAATAATCCCCCGGGTGGCTTGAGGCTTCGTTTGCCTTTCCAGAGGAATTATAAAAAAAAACTAACAGTTCATTTCAAATACAGTTTCCAAGTCCACAGAAATGAAAATGTCAAAGTAGTTATATGCTTATATTATTTAATGCTACATTCGTACGTTTAACAAGCTAAGATTTTTACGTTAAGAAAAAAAAAAAACGAACCCGCGGAAACCAAGCGAGCCCGGCAATGTTTTATTCAAATTTACTTACATTTATACTAACGTGAACGACCTTTGCTATCCTGAATTGTATTCCCTCGCCGCACAATATATCTTCTTCACGGTCGCTTCTACCCCGTAGTTATTTGTTTTTGGAACGTACAAGCTGCTATAAATAATGTGTTTGTTGTTAAAAATAAAAAAGCTAAGATTAGTGGCGGTCTTCCAGATTTTTTTGGCGAAGTTTTCCGGAAATTGTTCCTTATGACGATTAAGATAATTGTTTACGACGAATCGAGAACACTATCCTTTTTAAACAAACATAAGTCATGAGCGAATACGTCAGGATCTCAGAGAATGTTTAAGCTAATGCCATTTCTTGTTTTCGTCTGGTCCACTAAAACTGAATTATTTTTCACATAAACTTAACCAAGGCTACAAATCTATGAAGAAGAATTTCTACTCCATAATCTTATCGCGTTGATTATTTCGGTTAAAAAAATGTGCCTTAATAAAATTTAATCTATAGGTATATTGTAATATTTCATTTGACATTTAGGGTATTTTCAAGAAGGTTCAACTGTACGATACAATCAAATCACACCAAAAAATTAATTTAACTGAGATTCTTACCAAAATGCGTTCTATAATTTGGGATCAAACCACATCCTTGCTATAAATATGGATGTTATAAACGACTTGATATTTACCTTGTCGTATTCCCCACCTGTAAACTACGGTTTGCCGATATTCCAAGTTAGTTCACGTATAATAAATAATACAGGGTGTCTTATAAATTATTATCGTGTTAGCTCACTGCTCATTTGCTGACGAAGTTCAATCCCCTCGAGACTCGAACCAATCACGGCGGAGATGTGAAGTTATTATGAGAAAAAGTATGGATGGACTTCTGCCGAAAGGATGGAATGCCGTAAAAAAAAACATACATTCGTTGGAAAGTATTTCATTTTAATTTCTATATATGTTGAGTTGTAAATATGAATGACAATTTTTTATTAGCTTTTTTATTTTTTATTGCATTCTTAAAAAAATTAAAATAAATGCACTATTTTGAGTGTATATTCTAAATTAGATGAATTGTTTAAAAATATTTTGCTATTAAGCTATATCAGTGATACTTATTTGTTATGTTCTTAATAATCACCCTCGAATAAGGTTAAATCTAAAAAAATACTATGGAAGTCAATTCAATTTCAAATCTTGTTTGAAAAATCAACTGGTATTTTATACAAAACATTACGGCTGAAGTCAGCGATGCGATACGTCATCAGGTTATTACGGATGAGGCGCCAAAGCCTCTGATGGTGACAATTTTTCACAGTAAAACTGGGAACGAAACAATCCTTGATTAATCCGCCGGTGAGAATGGCTATTGAAGCGAGTGTTAATGAGCGCGACAAAATAATCTTGATACTTTAACATTATTACTGCACATTTAGGCGAGTCTTAAGACATCTAACAGACAGCGATCTAAATGCGATAAAGATGCAACTACGCCGTATCTAATACAGATAGGAGCCATTTTTGTTAACGACTTGTACACATAATAAATATATTTAATGATAAATCATAACCACAAAATTTTGGGAAATTCCATCATAAGAATAAGATATCCATCTCGTCTATTTTTGCCGTGAAGCAGACGTGTCTTCCGATTTGAAAGACGTGACAGCCATTATCCACTACACAATTGAGACCACTTAAGTTCCGATCTATACTTGTACATTCTTCTAGTGCACTAAAAATTTCTTAGACTTTATTACCTTTCAGAATTTTATCAAAAAAAGTCTGTTAATTAGTATTGAATCTGTTTATTTATATTATGAATATATTTTTAAAGAAACAATATTTTCACAATTATATTAATAAAAAAGTCGAATTTCATTGAGAAATTTGATTGGTACGATTAAGATTAATAAAAGGAATACATGGTTGGTATTGCCTTGAAAATAATGGGAGAGATATTTCGAGATTTTTCGAACAGTTTAAAGTTGTATAGATACTGACGTGTACTGACCATATTATTATTAATAGTACTCGCAGTATAGTTCGAGCAGCTTAATCATCGGTTACTTGTATATGTTTCATAAATAAAAATAAATGTTCTTTTTGCGGAATTTTAAATTCCGAATTATTCACAAAAAAATTAAAAGTATCAAAACTTACGATTCCGAAAATGCGTTCTTCAATACTTACCATAGAACCGCTGCATTAATATTTTGGTTCAGTTTTTTGCCGCCTTCAATTCCCGCGAGCGAGTCTCGGGAAAAGTGGGGGAAAATTATAGATAGGGGGGGTATCATACTCCGTCTCAATAAATTATTGGAGATGAGAAGGTACATTAACTAATTAGACGGTAGACTGAGGAAAATTACAAAGGAAATTCCAGAATCCATATTACACGGTAAAGACATTCCTTATTAAATATTATTTCTCTTTTTTGGCTAATTTATATGGGGCTTTGAGTGGTAAATCCAATAGTTTTTTTCATAAAGCGTATATTGCGTCAAATCTACGTATGTAAGACAAAGGTTAATATTGCAATTGCTGGATACATACATGCACTTTTGCGGTTCAAGTTTACATTTTATTTAATCGTTCTAAATTTTATTTTCGACTATTGCCTGTAATCGTTTCAAAGAGTTGACACGACAATTTCAGAGCAATTGTAAAATCCCTCTAGTCATATCAGTGACTAATAAAATAAGGAATATCTTGGAACACACCGATGAATTAAGTGAACATTTTGTTATAGTGCGCGGTGCTGGGAATAATTCCCAATTATGTATTTATTTTTCGATCTTTTTATTTAGAATTTAGAATATAAACTAAATCAAGCTTAAAAGCTTTTGATAATAAGCCAAAAAATATGTGTATTGATATTTTTTTTATAATTTTAGGCGATGTTGCTGTTTCATCATAGTTAGTCGATCGACAGTACGAATTAGCCAAGAATTAACTCTTGAAACTGATTACGTACTAGAGAATTTAAGTCCTGCCACAATCACATTCAGAATCAGTACATTTAGAAGCTTCAATGATATCTATTAAGGACAAGGATTTGTTTTACTTGTATATAAAGCTGTATGAGATATTTTTACATACCCACATATACTGCGCGGGTAGGTATCACCACACTGCCTATTTCTGTCGTGTAGCAGTAATGCGTTTTGGTTTGAAGGGTGGGGCAGCCGTTGTAACTATACTGAGACCTCAGAACTTATGTCTCAAGGTGGATGACGCATTTACGTTGTAGGTGTCTATGGGTTCCAGTAACCACTTAACACCAGGTGGGCTGTGAGCTCGTCCACCCATCTAAGCAATAAAAAAAAAGTTTCTCCAACTGAAACACAGCTCAAATCCGCGGCGTTGCAAGCGTAATGCAAATCCAGACGTTTCACCCTTTAACCGTATATATTTAATTCAACGGAACGGAATGCAGGTAACAATCGCGAGCGAAACACCGGTAACTGTTGTAAGTGTAAACGAAGAGAAAGTAGAAAATTTTTCCCCTGTACGCGAGAGGAAAAAACAACAAAGTGAAACTCAGCCTTCCTTATTTCCCCTGGCGATGCCCCGCCGACGCTCCCGTTTTTCCCCGGAAATGGAAAATATTGCGATAAGGCGCATTATAGATTAAACACGAACCGTTACTTTAATGCGTTTTACGGTGATCAAGTGTATCCGATACCATGTGTGTGCGAGTCTTTGCAAGTTGTAATGATGTCGGTAAATTATGAACGATAAGATGCTCTTTATGCAAACTGCTTTACTTCGGCACTTTAACTTGTTTTCAATGTATTTTTCTCATTCGAAAACCTATTTTAAGCTATTGCGTATCTAACAATAATGTGACGGACTGTCTCACTGAGATATCGTAAAGCCTGTACCGATGGATCTAAAGATTTTTATTTTTATTTATTGCTTAGATGGGTGGACGAGCTCACAGCCCACCTGGTTTTAAGTGGTTACAACGGCTGCCCCACCCTTCAAACCGAAATGCATTACTGCTTCACGGCAGAGATAGGTGAGATGGAGGTGGTGGTACCTACCCGTGCGGAGTCACAAGAGGTCCTACCATTTTGATCATACATTCTATTATTATTTTCCTACCTAAGCTGATTACCTTGAGAGGCTATGTCAGCGTAACCGGGCGAATAGGTGAGCTCACGGCGCTGAAACTGGGAGTGCTGCTAGCACTGGCCCTAGCAAGAGCAGTGCTTCGCAGAATCTTCCACCGGATCGGAAACGCGACCCACTGAGAAGATCCGGAGAGAAACTCAGTGGGCTATGTCTATGGGTTAATTTACTTGTGGAGCCCTTCGTCGCACGTGACGGGTTCGGTGAGGACGGTAACCGGTGCTTGAGGTAAATTCAATGAGTACTATAATGTTGCACTAAAAAGGTTTCTTATTAAATGAAACCCCGAAGCATACAAGATTATATGTAGTTAAGTTACAACTATGAGATTTTTTTCAATAAGATTTATAAATATTGAAGTACGTGGTTCGAGAGGCACACAACTTGTGTATCATTTGAAGCGTTAATATTTAATAAATTATTAATAATCATCGACAATCAGTTGTTCATAATTTTTAATTTATATACAAGCTTCTGCCATCACAAAGTCTCAGGAGCATTGTATTTAAAAGATCACTTAATAGTGAAGTTCAAATATCTACGATTGTAATCGTTATTCGATTTAAACCTAAAACCGCACGCACATGTTCCGTACTCCGATTACGTTTTAGACAATCACCCTTATTTCGTGCTCGACAACCGAGATAATTAATGTGTATACCCAATCTTTTTAAATAACATTTTAAACATTTTTTTTGGCTATTTGATGGCAATTGGTGGTCGAAGTTTTAACAGAGTTATGATAATATATATTACATATTATTCTACTGTTCTACATGAGACATAAGATTTATCTTTCATCAGACATAATTCAGATTCAGACGTAATTCTGTTCGCATATTCGTATCATCATTGTTCTAAATCGTCTATTAAAGTTTAATTAGCAATATTATTTTTAACATTTTTTTACAATAGACATGCTTATTTTAAATATTGTATTGTTGTTAAAATTTATTATTTTTGTCTATTGTTCCTCATAATTCTGATTAATTAATATTTTTGATAATATGGTAATGCAGTTTTGGAACCTGCACTAATTAATGCCATCGCGTCCATATCATTGAACGTTAATAATAAGGGAATTGCAGCAATTACATTTATAATGGTGGAAATAGGCCGAATACTTCTATTTTTATCCTTCAAAAAAAAATCAGCTCAGAAAATAAATAGAAAAAAACAACTGTAACTGAATTGCTCTTCGAAAGCCACACAAAATGTAATACTGATTTTTCTTATTATTTTGGATGTTTGTTTGAACACTTTATTTGAACACTTCAACGGCCGTCTAGTGTAGTGGTATGTGACATGGTCACTACACAAGGGGTCGCGGGTTCGAATCCCGCCAAGGGAAGATATTTCTATGATAAATATAAAATGTCTTTTCCAGGGTTATGGATGTATATTGTATGTATAAAAATCTTATATTTATTTCCGTTATCTGGTACCTGTAATACAAGTTCTTTACGAACTTAGCACGGGACTAGTTAACGTGGCGTGATTGTTAGTAAATATTTATTATTTATTTATTTATTATTACTTTAGATTAAGCAAATTTGAAAATGAAACGCGGAAACCGCTTTGAACGCTCGAGAACATTTGATGATAGAAATTCAGATCCTAACCAGATAAATTTAAATTTGACCTTAAAATAAAATGCTTCGAAAGCATGCGATGTGATTTATTTATTTATCTCCCTCTATTTTATATTTGCTTTGAATCCAAAAATGAACAGCTCAAGCCAATGTGTAACACAAGTAGAAGCGCATATGGTAAGACTAATTCCACACACTGGCCCCTTAGGTTGGGGTTGAAATAAAATAAAAACCAAATTAGGGGAAGATGATGCAACGACACACCCCTTCGATTTTTGATAAATTCCATTATACTTCTCGTATGGCTGATCCATTAGCTACTTAGCATTCGCGTTTAGTAATTCACGAGGAACATTATGCCTGACAGTTATAGATTGAGTAATATTTTCTTTCTAATCATTATTGGAACCAAAATAGTATCTTGGTTCCAAATAGTACACCAAACAATAGTATCCTGGATGACATAAAATACCCCGAAAATTAATTAGTACCATGAGCTTACCTATCTACAGAATTAAAAATATCGTCCAATATAAAATGCTTCTCGTGAAGACCATGATCACTGTCCTGATATCCGTTCTGATATCAGGTGAACATTCACCGTCTGAAGAACCGTATGGTTGATTGTATTCTAAGGTATCAAAAACTTTGTGCGCTGAAAATTTCAATTGTCAGTTATTAAAACCGTAAAATTGAGTATGTATGTACATAGGTGCATTATATTATTGTAGTTACTTTTCTGAATGTGTTCGTTCAGTTCCATGGTGATCTGAGCTGTATAGGTTTTATTTTTCGCCATCGAATTCAGATGAGCGCACGATTCATCTGGTTGTATGTAGTCTTTATCGCCCACTAACACCAGCAATTCCAGAAGCAGAAACCTTTGACTACCACAGTAAAATATTTTCAAATGTTGAATGAAAAAACATATCTACAGACAGAAATTGAGCGTGAGCTTGCCCCGCTTGCGGCTGGTGCCGACTAGGGACGACTCATAGAAGCCCTCAGAACATTCTAGAGATTCTATTTTTTTTTTATTAATTGCCTAAATGGGTGGACGAGCTCACAGCCCACCTGGTGTTCAGTGGTTACTGGAGCCCATAGACAACTACAACGTAAATGCGCCACCCACTTTGAGATATAAGTTCTAAGGTCTCAGTATAGTTACAACGGCTGCCCCACCCTTCAAACCGAAACGCATTACTCCTTCACGGCAGAAATAAGCAGGGTGGTGGTACCTACCCGTGCGGACTCCCAAGACGTCCTACCACCACCCAGTCACCGTCCTAGTCGAACCCGTCGCTTGCGACGAAGGGCTCGACGGGCGAACTAACCCATAGACA
Organism: Bombyx mandarina; assembly: GCF_030267445.1. NCBI lineage: Eukaryota > Metazoa > Arthropoda > Insecta > Lepidoptera > Bombycidae > Bombyx > Bombyx mandarina. The sequence continues at coordinate 9,716,860 of NC_143229.1, forward strand.
CAGCCCACTGAGTTTCTCGCCGGATCTTCTCAGTGGGTCGCGTTTCCGATCCGGTGGTAGATTCTGCGAAGCACTGCTCTTGCTAGGGTCAGTGTTAGTAACTCTCCGGTCGAGCCCCGTGAGCTCACCTACAAACGTTAGGGCGAAGCTGAAATAGCCTCTCAAAGCTATCAGCATATGTAGGAAAAAAAAAACCTTTCACCAGTAAACTATTTTTGTAGATTTGAAACTGAGCCGTTACCAATAAGTTAATTTTTTGCGAGTCCTGTGTACATAAAATGTAATATTTTTACGAGTTAAAGCTAATTAGCCATAGTTGAATCACTTTCTAAGATTTTTAGCAGAGCAGCGTTTTGAAACACCCAAAAAATACAGTGAATTAAATGAGTTAAATTCCCCATTCCGATCCTCGTTCGTGATTGTATTTTTCTCGTTTGCAAATTTACAAAAAAAAAAAACGTAATCTCCTCGATTTCCATAAAAATAATAAACATATCGATTTCGCGAAAGGCCCACATGTTAACTAATTTGAGAAGAGCAACACCCGCTGCGCTGAATAAATTACACCGCACGCCCCTACGCTATCAAAATCATTATTTGTTACAACAAAGGATACTTGATTATGTGAGTTATGAATTTTAGTTATCGTGTGCTATTTTCGTTTTGCTTTACGATGATTGGAAGGACAAGTGGCGTTTGTTTAGAAGGCAGTCGGAACGACATAATAATATCTACGATGTATTTGTATGTTCGTGGGACTATTACGGGATATTTACTCCGGTTTGAGCCCCGTGAGCTCACCTGCTAGTTAAGGTTACGCTGAAATAGCCTCTCAAGGATATCAGCTTATGTAAGAAAGAAAAAAGGATCTAGAGTGTGGAGAGAACATCATTGAAATAAAACTATTTGAAGTAAATCTCTTCTAATGAAATAAGTACTTAGTAATATTCACGAATGTCTGCCACGGTGAAGAAATAATATCGTGTGTGTAATAAAAATCAGGGCCGTAAAAATTTTAATTTTCGTAATTACTGGTAGACTATCTTGTAAGCCCACACTGGCAGGTACCACCACCTTACCTATTTCTGCCGTGAATTAGTAATGCGTTTTGGTTTGAAGGGTGGGGCCCGTTGTACTGTAAAATCTGAGACCTTGTAACTCGTGTGTCAAGATGGCATTGACATGGTTGATGTCTATGAACCCCGGTGACCACTTAGTACCAGGTGAGCTGTGAATTGGTCCAAAGTCCAAACAACACCCACAAAAAAAAACATACAGTAAAAAATAGTACGCGTGCAACTTGGTGTACGTGAAAGAAGTAAAACTTCTTTTGTGGTGTGTAGTATTGTAGTTTTCTTCTTTTTTCATGCTTAAATCAAATTTCTCTTGTAATAGGGAATTCTGTGTACAAGAAAAACGACCTCTTCACCAATTATCCATATTTTAAATTACTAGAGGTCCCGCAGTAGTCGAAATCCGACTATAATTAATTGGAATTGTAAGTTTGTACACTATTATGATTGTATTTTATACTTCTATAATCATAAATTTCGCCAAGACTACACTATAAAAAATATTGACAAAGACAAGCAATATTTAATCTATTCTCAATTTGACCACAGACGTCAAGAACAAAAGTTTGACAATAAATAGTAAGCATGCGTGTGTGCGTCAAATACATGATATGCAGTGTGTGAAATGTTTTCTTTATTGATTTAATGTATCTTTTATGCATTATTTTAAAAAAATATTAGCATTGTGCACTTCTTCTCTATATTCTCTATAAGTGTGGAAAATTTCATACGCCTCCGTCCACGCAATTTTCGTTAAAATGGATACAAAGTTTTTGCTTCACGTATTAATATATAGATATATAGATTTTTTAAATCCTTCATTATAAATAAAATCTACAGGAGCATTTCTTGGACAGCTATTAGAACCAATGTCTCCATCTTCGAAGAGCTGAAGGTCACCAAGCGCCCGCTGACTACGTGCCAGGAAAGAATCCGGAGTTTCTTTGGACACATAATGCGATCCCCATTGCACAGCTTGGAGAAACTCATCATCCTTGGACAAATGGAGGGGAAACGCGCTAGAGGAATAGCGCCAGCTAGATGGGTAGACCAACTCAAGGAGGTGACTGGAGGCCAGATACAGGGAGCGGTACATATGGCGCAGAACCGGACCGAGTGGAGAAGATTGACATACAGTCACGATCCTCAACATTGAGGGAATGACCAGAAAAAAACAGGAATTATACAAAGCGTAGTTTTTATTGGTCTGATGAGAAAATGGATCTATAACATAAACTGAAGCCATCATAGATGTAGGCGGCGACGTTCTATTTATATAGCTTACACAATATGTATAGAATAATAATAATATTATTCTCCCTTCGTGGAAGTCTTCGTTGAACATATTGAACATATTCGTTGAACATACATAAGTATTAAAATAAAAAATCGACGGATATCTAATTAAAATCGTCAACCCGATAAAAATTACAATGTTTCCGAATTGACTGTTTGGGCGTTTATGGAACATTCTATTTTTTTTTTTTTATTGCTTAGATGTGTGGACGAGCTCACAGCCCACCTGGTGTTAAGTAGTTACTGGAGCCCATAGACATCTACAACGTAAATGTGCCACACACCTTGAGATATAGTTCTAAGGTCTCAGTATAGTCACAACGGCTGCCCCACCCATCAAACCGAAACGCATTACTGCTTCACGGCAGAAATAGGCGGGGCGGTGGTACCTACCCGTGCGGACTCATCCGGACTCATGCCCTCCAGTGGGAAGATACTTATTCTCGCTGCCAAGAAGTGATGTATTCCAGACTGAAGTGTGGGACAGTTGCAATATAATACAATTGAAACATCGACCACAAGTCACTGAGTGAGTAGAGGAATTAACATTGAAACGTCTAGGTGCTTCAGTAACCATTTACCAGATTGGGCATTGAGCTTCGTAGCTCATATTTTCCTATGTATTCCAGAATTGATTTCCAATTCAATTGGATCCGTTTTCACATCTATGTTCACATCTTAGATCCAATTTAAAATCCATTGTTTCCGTACACCTCTTTGATCTTTGGTTATGTTACGTAATAAATCTGAAAGTAGACGGTTCGGCCAGTGCTGAACGTATTGGGAATTGATCAAGAGTAAAGTCACGATTGTAGCAACGTCCGGGAACATTCCTACGGGATTCATTATCCGGGTTCGGAGCGACTGATTGCCGGCACTGTTGCGGATGCACGGCCGTCGGTCGTGGGAGTTGTCGGGCAAAGGGAAGGTTTGCTTGAAATACGTTCTGAATAAATAAAGAATAGGCACAGCACGTTGTTATAGATTAACACAAAAAAATCGGATACTGTTAACAATGACCTAATCTATGCTAGGGTTATCTAGAATACATAGATTCATCTTATAAATAGACAAAACAAAACTGGAATTTACTACAGGATTAAAATAAGTAGCTCTGACAATTTCGGTAGACAGATACCGTGTTCTGGCTTAAAGATATTCCCATAGTGATGGAGACTTTAACTTGCAAATCAACTGCAGAATTTGAACCCCAACGTAGTGACATCGCTTGACAAGATTTTTGAAATACAACCAAAAAAAAAATATAAATTTTTAGTGTATGACCGCACGTCCCCTCTGGTGTTAAGTTGTTACCAGAGCCCATCGACATAAACAATGTAAATGCCGACATCCACCTTGGGACATGAATTTTTAGTTTCAGTTTTAAAGTACAACAGTTGTCCCACCCTACAAACCGAAACGCATTATGCTTCATCGCAGAAATAGGCAGGGCGATTGGCACATACACACGGAGGCTCACAAGACGCCGTACCGCGAGGAACTAAATAAAAATTCAATAAAAGATTAACTAAATTAAATAAAAAGTACTCCAATAGTGTCAGTATCGATCTAAATCTTAGGTTAACAAGTTGATTCACACAACCCTCCTGTGTATTAAGCCAATAACACAAAAAAGAGGGGCAGAGAGTCCTAAATGAGCCGTCTCTTGTTACTTGTGAATATTTATGAGTAGCTATCCGCTTGTTAAGATAGCGAGAATTTTAATCCATTTTGTTAGTGTTTTGTAGTCTATTAAAAATAAAACATTGTAAGGTATAAACAATTTGAAGGAAACAATCTTTTAATTAATTAAAAATATAGAGAACGAGAATACTTGATTTTAAAATCCAAAAACTAAAACAAATATAAACCATTTATTGCTTGCATGTCATACAGGCTTCAGGTTAACAAACACTGGTATTAACAATTTTCCAATTAATGAACCGGTTGAAAATTTAGGGATTTAGTTTAAAGTAAGAAACATTCGTCATTTTAAAGAAAAACCTTGATACCTTGAGGTATTTCTTTTTGAAATTCGCCCTTATGTTAAATTATTACCAAAGAGAGAGAGAGAAAAAATCAAAAGTGGCCGTATTTTTCCCTGACAAGTATTTTATTCGTAGTCTTCAAGACAGAAACCTTATTATCAAATAACAAAGTAACACCGGCCACTTTGATCAACGCGAAAATCTACATATATATGACAGTACGAAGTGTCGAGTTCAGACTACAATAAAGCAATTATAACTGTCATATTTCATCCATATTCTGCATTTACATTTATATTGGACGCCACTAGAGGCATTCGCTCGATTTGGGTATGCTCCTGATTTTAGAAGTATCAAGACGAGTTTTATTTAGACAATAACAATCTTCTATATAAATTTGTATGTATGTAAATTTTACATATTCTTCTCATAAGGTATAATGAAATTTAAGAATAGGGGAATTCATTGGTCACTAAAGACCATAGATACAAACCGAAGCTCATCCTGAGGTGTGATGAGGTTTTTATTTTATTACTTACACCGGTGAACCAGCTTATGACGAACTTAGTATTAAGTGATTATCGAACCCCATCAACAACGTAAGTGTCGCCACCCGCCTTGAGACAAGAGTCTCAGTTCTATAGTACTAAGGCTGCTTAGGCGGATTAGTGATACCTATTCGAGCCGGCTCACAAGACGCCACATCACTAGTTACTTTTTCAAGAGCATTATAAAGTCGGACCTCGTACTTCTGAAAATAAAGAATTCTTCACTAAATTAAAAACTAAAATCACTCTATAAGAATGAAAAAAAGAGAGGTTATTTTGTCGAAAATTGTTTTGTTTGGAACGTGTGATATGCCAATGCTTCCAATTTCAACTTGAGAACACAATAATGTAATAATTCAACACTAAGACATCGAAAGAAATATAGATTATATATCGGATAAGCTACATTTTCGATGTACACAGAATAAAGTTGGCGATGTATGCGTATTTGCAATTCGGTCCACGACTGAGCCTGCACTCTTACTGATTCCATTTGGGAATTACTCTGTCGCCGCAACTCGCAAATCAGTACTTTCATTAGATCCTTTTGCATCGTATCATTTGAGATGATATATAGAACTTGTTATATTTTCGAAAAAGTTAATGCAAATTTATTTTAATGGATATTTACAGTATTATAAAGATAATTTTCTTAGCGAATATCTACGTGGAACGTGCTTACGAACAACTTTATTCGAATAAAGAGAAATTTTATTTAATAAGCTCAAACTCGTTAAATCTTCGTACTTCTTGGAGAACTAGTACGCTAACACGATTGTCTTGTTTTTTACTTTCCTAAAATATATAATTTCGCATTCAAGTACGAAGAAATATGTTTTTTTTTTTTAAATCACTTAGCATCAGTTGGGCCGTGACCGTGACTCGATTAACAATAAAGAAAGATAATGAAAGTGTTTCAATTGTTTTACTGATAATAAGTAATCAGTTTGTTTCGTTGACATCGGCATTGCCAGACGTCCGACTTATTTATTCTCTTTAGCCGCAGCATTCACAGGTGCTCGTCAACTTCAAGTTCCGATAACCAATAAAACTTCAAATCCCATGACACAATAGAAATTCTCGACATGCCTCTCCCGAATAAATAACATTGACAGTGGCCATAATAGCTTTCCTACCGGACAATGTGTGGGGCCACGTTTTTATCCCATTATTGTTACTGAGAAATTGTTACAGTTTTGACGAGTGACCTGACCGTTTTTCTTGCCGGTGGTCGAGCAGAATGAAAAATTTTCAAGTTGGCCCCCAAGGTCCCCAGGGGGCCGTAAAATTCAGCCGGACGCGGGATAGTCCGGAGGCTGACCGCCGTCGGACAATTTGTCATATTCATATGTTAACGTGTCCCGTCTTTTCTTGCAAAAAGCGGATAACTTAATTCCGGCACGGTACGGTGCCGGCGGACGGATTATTCGATTTGCGGACATTCAAATTTCACGTCTTGTTATGTTAATATACATAGGTGTTGTTTCTGTGTTATTCGTGTATCTTTGAATGTTTTGTTTTGTTTCAATTTCGAACTAGAACGGAATTAATATCTCAAGGTAGGTGGCGCATTTACGTTGTAAATAACTATGGACTCCAGTTACCGGTTAACACCAGGTGGGCAGTGAGCTCGTCCACCCATCTAAGCTATAAATAAAAAATACATAGTATAATTTATACATTTATCGGGCACGATGACGTCGCCTTAATATTAACCAGATAACAGAGTTCTTAGCTAACACAGCGTAAAAGTCGTCATTTACACGCGGTCATACCACCGACCTGCCTATTTCTGCCGCGAAGTACATTGCAGATGTCTATGGGCTCCGGCAACCTAACATCAGATGGGCCTTGAAGTTCACCACCAATCTAAGCAATAAAAAAAGGCTCACGATACGTCTGAGCACCAGGAACTTCCACTTAACATAAGAGCATTAAGCAAATAAATTTTCTATCACGTCACAGTCAAGTGACCGCAACTGTGTGCAACTCTACCCAACCAATATCAATAACATAGGGCAATTGATGACTTGTCCGATTTGTTTCGACCACACATCTCTCACTCACTTTACGATGGACGTGTTTCGTTTTGACATAACTGCATGTTCACTTTGGTCCTGTAAAAAGGACCTTTTAGATTAAGTTAAATTAAATTACCAAGATTCGTTTGCCGAAATATGTATTATATATGTATATAATAAGTTACTAACGACAATCTAGTCGAAAACGATCTGTAATAGTTTTTATAAACAAAACGTTAAACGGACTCATAGCAATAATGTTGCGTGAGAGAGATTTATTAGTTAATATTTTTCTATTCAAAAATGATTTATGGAAAAATGACTAACTATGTTTTTCAAAACTTCAGCTAAAACGTGACTTAATTTTTATTGAGTTCGTTCGGGTTGTTGTATTAAAAAAACAATCGTTATTTGATTTTCCCACCAGCGTGAAACCTCTAAAATAAACAAGCTACCTATTTGATTAAGTCCACTTCATTAGCATCCTTATCTTTACCCACCTTATTACTTTAAACGAAGATCCCGCAGTCATTTCATCGCTGTGGGGTAAGCAAACAGAATTTTTGTCACCATGTCCAATGAAATTAACATCGGCCGCTCTGTATTCCTTTAACTTATGATGGGACGGCACGCGATCGTGTCACAGTAATGACAGAATAATAAATTATGCCGTAATAACTTATTATAATGTATTTTAAGGCTTATGATAGCCCCGTGTGTCCGTAAATGGGTGTGGGGTAAGTGGGTTTAATTAGCGAATTTCGTAAATTGAGTTTTCGTGCAAGCTTAAGTAATAAAGGGTTATTACAAAATGTTACGTCATTTTAACGTTCGCGATGATTAAATTTTTGATGACGAATCGTCTAGACACACCCACATTTTGTATTAAAGTAATTGTAAAAAGTCCAACTATCGCTTTAAAATACCAAATTTATTCGTTCAGCTGAATTGTAGATTTATGGTTATCATCTTTTTCTTTTAGAACGTTTCTCTAGTTAACCTAATTAGCTAATTCTACCGTTTTCACACTTAATAGCATTACAGAGATAAAGTGACATAATTTCACAGCACACATGAATTCAGTTTTTCGAAGGAATCATGCATTTTCGTATGCAAGTCTCGAATGAAGTACAATCCAATTAAGAATATCTTAGGTAACGTGGTGCTATTCTCCTTACGGTGTGCCTAAGGGCTACAGTAATTTCCAGTACTTACTACTAACAGTACCTAAGTAACAGTACTTAATACTAATGGCCGTTGATTCAAATACTGTTTACGGCAATAAAAGATACGTGCTTTTTTTTAAAAAAAAGCCCGCTGAGTTTGTTTCGCCGGTTCTTCTCAGGACTGTGGCTTTTTTTGGAACCGGTGGTAGAGTTAACATTGTTATTTGTATTTTGACATTCAACAAGTGTGTCATACTGACATCTAAGTTGAAATAAATGATTTTGAATTTGAATTTGAATTTGCTACATTCGCTGTGTGCCGGCTCATGTCAACGTCGAGGCAGTCCATCGGAGTCCGGCACGGCACTCGGACACGTATACAATAAATAATTATGAGTGATATGATTTTCCTTTGAGACTGACCCACACATAACTCCGCACAGTGGTGACCCCGACGTGATTTGAACACGCAACCTTCTGATGGAACTCAAAACACTCATCACATAGATCAAGTTTTTTTAACAAATTAACCTAAGCAATTAGTTATATAAAATGTCAATACGGCAAACGTTCATGTTGTAAACTACAATACTTTATTATCGTGTTTTAAAAAACGGACGTGTTGGCTATCTGTTTGTTTAATATGCACCCTCTTGAAAGCTTTGATAGAATAAAATTGTAAATTTTTAATTACACTTTTACTACGGACATCCCATCCAATTAACAAAAAAATATCAGTAAGACATATTCGCTATACCTTAATAAAAATTTAAAAATAAATATTTTTAATGTAAAAAATAATTCATTGAATATCAGTACTGCTTGCAATCTTTATCGTAAATGCGGCATTAACTTACTAAATTACTATTAAAGATATTACAATTATTTTGTTATTATTAGCATTGTTTTTCGATTCTGGATGTAGTTTTGTAAAATTATCATAGATTTATTTTCCAATTAAAACCTCCTAATTTTATAGTAGCATAGCTCATTTGCTCGTCTTTTTTTTATTGCTTAGATGGGTGGATGAGCTCACAGCCCACCTGGTGTTAAGTGGTTACTGGAGCCCATAGACATCTACAAAGTAAATGCGCCACCCACCTTAAGATATAAGCTCTAAGGTCTCAAGTATAGTTACAGCGGCTGCCCCACCCTTCAAACCGAAACGCATTACTGCTTCACGGCAGAAATAGGCAGGGCGGTAGTACCTTGAGATAAACTACATCACTTACAATAAATATGTACTTATGTATGTATTATTACCCTTGAATTAATTGTGAAATAATAATTTAGTTTATGTACTTTTGCTGTTAAAATTGCAGTAGATACTCAAATATATAAGATAAATACATAAGATTATGGTTTATACATTTGCCATGTAAACTGTATTTACATAAGCGGGTAAGCAAATTAATTAGCCATTGCAATTTAAAGGTGGATCTGACGTGATTTTTTTTAAAGGGTTGTAGTGTTTGTGTCTGTCAGATGCCAAATAATCGATAGTACACATATTAAAAAATAACCAGAGGCCCCGCAGTAGTCGAAATTCGACTATAATTAATTGGAATTGTAGGATAGGTTTGTACACTATTATGATTGTATTTTATACTTCTATAATCACAAATTTCGCCAAGGCTACACTATAAAAAAATATTAATAATGACAAACAATATTTAATCTATTCTCAATTTGATCACAGACGTCAACAACAAAAGTTTGACAATAAATCATCAATAAATAGTATACATGCGTGTGTGCGTCAAATACATGGTATGTAGTGTGTGTAATGTTTTCTTTATTGATTTAATGTATCTTTTATGCATTATTTTAAAAAAAATATTAGCTTTGTGCACTTCTCTATATTCTTTATAAGTGTGAAAAATTTCATACTTCTCCGTCCGCGCAATTTTCGTAAAAAGGGATACAAAGTTTTTGCTTCACGTATTAATATATAGATTTTGCTTGCATCACAATATTCGGAGAGGAAATATGAAATATAAAAACATTATTTATCGTATAATTTTTTCCACTAATACCACATCTAATAATCCGAAGTATTCCTAAGCATATGGAGAATGCACCAGCAGGATCGGTAAATAATCAAAATAAAATATATCAGTCTACCCACCTTATCCGTTTCCTCATTAGAACTTAATATGAAAAAAATTGTAAATGACAATATGACCGAGGAACTTAAATTTGAGAAGGGGAAGAAGAGAAAACAAAAGATCCAAATAAAAATATGTTTAAATTTAAAACCCCTGATCCCTAGATTTGATTTCAATAGAGCACCTAATTTTTGTTTCACTACAAACTTGTACTATCAATCACAGACGAGATTAAGCTAATTCGTTTTCGAGTCACATCCGAAGACGATTCGCGAAATAGGTCGCTTACAGCTAAAAGAAAACCCTTTGAAATTCGATCCTCGAACCACCACGATGTAAATCTGTATTCCCCGTGCTTTCACCCGATACGCATACGATATGTGTTATCAGCAATGCCACTTGGGATATGAGAGTAGTGCTTTGTACTCAAAGGTTTCTGTTTATTTTTAAGTCTGTTTTGATTCCATTCAATGTGTACATACTTAAATCTATAAAATATACTATACGATGCGGTATATTAGTATCTAAATACGTTTATTGAATTTACGATTCGAATATAACCATTTTATCTATCAAGTAATCCAAACTCCAATTATCCAAATACCAAATAATCCAATATATTACTGCAATACTTACTCTATTGAAAACCCGTAATTATCGCAATTTGTATCACTGCATACCTAAATTTCACCATTCCTTTTATGCCGAAACCTCTCATTTAGATCTTTGATATATAACGATCAAACTCTAGAATCATGCAGATTATATTTTAATCCTTAATAACTGTAATGATCTACCAATAAACGGTTCTATGATGTTGCCAGATGAATTAAAATAACTGATGGCTGAGTAAACAGGAACTTTATTTGTTCATGTAACAAATTATACAAAACACACGGATACGTAGATATTACAGTAAACGTACAATTCCTAAGGGTGGTTCTTGGAACGGGCTGCGGGGCTACCGCGTTCCTTAACCTCCTAGCTGATGCTTTTTCTGAGGGCTGCGGGGCTACCGCTCAGATCAACTTGGGCAGACGAGTGGACTGCGGGGCTATCGCACTCGTTGCCGTCTAGCTATCGAATGTCATAACTGGCGCGCTGCGGCCTCTTAAATAGCGATCGTTGACGCCGTAGTGGGGTGGCGATGCGTAGATTACTCATGGTTATCGTTGTGTGAGTGAGCGCGTCACAGTGCAGCGTTGTAGGTAAAATGTAGCATTGCTATATCCTCCCCCTCTGGTACTCTAAAGTCGTCTCGACAGAGTATCAGCACCTTAGGTTTTACGTGGTCGTCCTCGACGACGTATTGGATAAGTCGGCTGGACTATGCTATCAGCTCTCTTCTCAAATTTTGTTATTGCAGAGGAGTGGTATTTCCCAATTGATATATCTGGTGAATCTGGGTGTGCAACATCATAGGTAGAAGTACCGTGTTTCTTCATTATCACATAAGGACCATCTCGCTTTGGTGCAAATTTGGCAGAAAATTGCTTGTTAACATTACTAATAGGATGGGATTCTATTAAGACTAGATCTCCAACTTTATGTCCTGGGTCTGGTCTTCTCTTATTATTTGATTTATGCCGAGCTTCATCCATGTTGATCTCTGCATTTTCTCTTGCTAGCTTCAAATCCTGGGCTAGTTGTTTTAGCTTAGGTGTGATTTCTGCCAGAAAATTTTCAGATGCTACTATCGAATTAAGGTCATGAGTCAATTCGTACGGTGTTCGTAATTCTCTTCCAAACGTTAAGTAGGCTGGTGAAAAGCATGTAGATCGACAACGAGCTGTATTCATTGCAAATCGTATAGCTGGAAGTGTTGACGGCCACAAATTGTGTTTGTCTTTAACCATTATAGCTATTTGTGTTTTCATGTCTCTATTCTTTCTTTCAACTACATTCGGTTCAGGATGATATACTGGAGTGAAAATTTGTTGGATTTCTAAGCAGTATGTAAGTTTTTGCATTACTGCCGATATAAACTGTACTCCATTATCACAAACAATTTTTCGTGGTAATCCGTATCGGAGAAATATTTCATTTAGCAAAATCAAAGCGCAGCTTTCACCTGTAGCTTCTCTCAACGGAAACATTTCAACCCATCGTGAAGCCATGTCTTCTATTATAAATATCCATTTTTCACCAGAAAGGCCTTTTGGTAACGGACCAACCAAGTCTACTGATAATACTTCAAACCTCTGGGTATTTGGAGTAGATTGATATAAACCTGCTGGTTTCTGATTTGAAGGTTTATATTTCTGACATTCTTCACACGTTTTCACGTATTTTATGACATCTTTTCGTTGCCCTTTCCAGTAAAATTTATTTATGATTCGCTGAAGAGTTCTTTCTGCTCCCATATGTCCAGCAGTATGGGAATCGTGAAACGCTTTAAGGACGTTAGTTATTTCGTGACAAGGGACTACTAACTTTGCATTTTCGTCGTCTTGTTCTGGAGTGTAAAGATACAAAACACCTTTATGTAGTATATATCCTTTTTTAACATATTCAGCATAGTTTATGGAATGTCCTCCTTCTTCTAAAGTTTCAATTATATTTTTTAGAACTTCATCTTTTAATTGTTCGTCTCTTAAATGTTTTTCATTAAGTTTCGGCATCTCGAGATCTATACGACAAATGGTACAATCGTCATCATGATCCTGACATGGTGGTCGAGATAGTGTGTCGGCCACGACATTAGTTCGTCCTGGAGAATACTTAATTTGGAAATCATAGGGTTGTAACTGGAGTGCCCAACGTGCTAGGCGAACCGTTGGAGTTTTTAGGTTCATTAACCACTTCAGCGGTTGGTGATCTGTTATAGTCACAAATTTTGTTCCTTCTATGTATCCTCGGAACTTTGAAATAGCCCAAACTATGGCTAATGCTTCTTTCTCAGTTACAGTGTAATTGCATTCAGCTGTATTCAGGAGTCTACTTGCGTATTCTACTGGGTGTTCTTCTTCTCCCTCCCCCTGCACTAAAGCTGCTCCTATAGCATACTGGCTTGCATCTGTTTTAATTGTGAAAGGTAAATTAGCGTTAGCTTGTCTTAAGACTGGGGCAGTCGTCAAAGCGAGCTTTAATTTGTCGAAAGCTTCTTGTTGTTTTGATTCCCATTTCCAACTTACTTTCTTCTTTGTTAGATTGGTTAAAGGTTGTGCAATTTGTGCAAAATTTCTTATGAATCTTCGATACCATGACGCAGTTTGGAGAAACGACGTTAATTGTTTCATTGTTTTGGGTTTGTTGAGTTTCATAATTGCTGATACCTTTTCTGGGTCAGACTTTATTCCATCAGGTACAATAATATGTCCTAGGTATTTTATTTCTGTGCACCCGAATTTACATTTGTTTCTGTTAGCTCTGAGATTATACTCACGTAGCTTATTAAATATTTCTCGCAGATTCTCTACATGCTCTTTAAAGGAGTATGCTCTTGTTATGCAATCATCTAAGTATGCTAGTGTGTACTTTGTCTTTAAGCCTTGTATAAATTTATCCATTAGCCTTTGAAAAGTTGCTGGAGCATTTCGTAATCCAAATGGCATTCTTTTAAAACGAAAATTTCCAAACGGTGATATAAAGCTCGTTTCTACTACGTTCGAGTTTGCATAGACTATAGAAAACTAAATGAAATCACAAAACCAGATAGTTATCCATGACCACGTATTGATGACCTGCTTCATCAAGCAAAGGGGTTGCCATATATGTCTACACTCGACTTACAATCAGGATACTATCAAATAGTGGTAAATCCAGACGATCAAGACAAAACGAGCTTTATATCACCGCTTGGAAATTTTCGTTTTAAAAGAATGCCATTTGGATTACGAAATGCTCCAGCAACTTTTCAAAGGCTAATGGATAAATTTATACAAGGCTTAAAGACAAAGTACACACTAGCATACTTAGATGATTGCATAACAAGAGCATACTCCTTTAAAGAGCATGTAGAGAATCTGCGAGAAATATTTAATAAGCTACGTGAGTATAATCTCAGAGCTAACAGAAACAAATGTAAATTCGGGTGCACAGAAATAAAATACCTAGGACATATTATTGTACCTGATGGAATAAAGTCTGACCCAGAAAAGGTATCAGCAATTATGAAACTCAACAAACCCAAAACAATGAAACAATTAACGTCGTTTCTCCAAACTGCGTCATGGTATCGAAGATTCATAAGAAATTTTGCACAAATTGCACAACCTTTAACCAATCTAACAAAGAAGAAAGTAAGTTGGAAATGGGAATCAAAACAACAAGAAGCTTTCGACAAATTAAAGCTCGCTTTGACGACTGCCCCAGTCTTAAGACAAGCTAACACTAATTTACCTTTCACAATTAAAACAGATGCAAGCCAGTATGCTATAGGAGCAGCTTTAGTGCAGGGGGAGGGAGAAGAAGAACACCCAGTAGAATACGCAAGTAGACTCCTGAATACAGCTGAATGCAATTACACTGTAACTGAGAAAGAAGCATTAGCCATAGTTTGGGCTATTTCAAAGTTCCGAGGATACATAGAAGGAACAAAATTTGTGACTATAACAGATCACCAACCGCTGAAGTGGTTAATGAACCTAAAAACTCCAACGGGTCGCCTAGCACGTTGGGCACTCCAGTTACAACCCTATGATTTCCAAATTAAGTATTCTCCAGGACGAACTAATGTCGTGGCCGACACACTATCTCGACCACCATGTCAGGATCATGATGACGATTGTACCATTTGTCGTATAGATCTCGAGATGCCGAAACGTAATGAAAAACATTTAAGAGACGAACAATTAAAAGATGAAGTTCTAAAAAATATAATTGAAACTTTAGAAGAAGGAGGACATTCCATAAACTATGCTGAATATGTTAAAAAAGGATATATACTACATAAAGGTGTTTTGTATCTTTACACTCCAGAACAAGACGACGAAAATGCAAAGTTAGTAGTCCCTTGTCACGAAATAACTAACGTCCTTAAAGCGTTTCACGATTCCCATACTGCTGGATATATGGGAGCAGAAAGAACTCTTCAGCGAATCATAAATAAATTTTACTGGAAAGGGCAACGAAAAGATGTCATAAAATACGTGAAAACGTGTGAAGAATGTCAGAAATATAAACCTTCAAATCAGAAACCAGCAGGTTTATATCAATCTACTCCAAATACCCAGAGGTTTGAAGTATTATCAGTAGACTTGGTTGGTCCGTTACCAAAAGGCCTTTCTGGTGAAAAATGGATATTTATAATAGAAGACATGGCTTCACGATGGGTTGAAATGTTTCCGTTGAGAGAAGCTACAGGTGAAAGCTGCGCTTTGATTTTGCTAAATGAAATATTTCTCCGATACGGATTACCACGAAAAATTGTTTGTGATAATGGAGTACAGTTTATATCGGCAGTAATGCAAAAACTTACATACTGCTTAGAAATCCAACAAATTTTCACTCCAGTATATCATCCTGAACCGAATGTAGTTGAAAGAAAGAATAGAGACATGAAAACACAAATAGCTATAATGGTTAAAGACAAACACAATTTGTGGCCGTCAACACTTCCAGCTATACGATTTGCAATGAATACAGCTCGTTGTCGATCTACATGCTTTTCACCAGCCTACTTAACGTTTGGAAGAGAATTACGAACACCGTACGAATTGACTCATGACCTTAATTCGATAGTAGCATCTGAAAATTTTCTGGCAGAAATCACACCTAAGCTAAAACAACTAGCCCAGGATTTGAAGCTAGCAAGAGAAAATGCAGAGATCAACATGGATGAAGCTCGGCATAAATCAAATAATAAGAGAAGACCAGACCCAGGACATAAAGTTGGAGATAAGGGTAGGCAACGCACTGGCGTAAACGCTGGTGACCGTGGGCGGCGGTGAATCACTTACCATCAGGTGACCCGTCTTGCTCGTTTGCCTCCTACTTGTTATAAAAAAAAAAAAAAAAGAGATCTAGTCTTAATAGAATCCCATCCTATTAGTAATGTTAACAAGCAATTTTCTGCCAAATTTGCACCAAAGCGAGATGGTCCTTATGTGATAATGAAGAAACACGGTACTTCTACCTATGATGTTGCACACCCAGATTCACCAGATATATCAATTGGGAAATACCACTCCTCTGCAATAACAAAATTTGAGAAGAGAGCTGATAGCATAGTCCAGCCGACTTATCCAATACGTCGTCGAGGACGACCACGTAAAACCTAAGGTGCTGATACTCTGTCGAGACGACTTTAGAGTACCAGAGGGGGAGGATATAGCAATGCTACATTTTACCTACAACGCTGCACTGTGACGCGCTCACTCACACAACGATAACCATGAGTAATCTACGCATCGCCACCCCACTACGGCGTCAACGATCGCTATTTAAGATACCGCAGCGCGCCAGTTATGACATTCGATAGCTAGACGGCAACGAGTGCGATAGCCCCGCAGTCCACTCGTCTGCCCAAGTTGATCTGAGCGGTAGCCCCGCAGCCCTCAGAAACAGCATCAGCTAGGAGGTTAAGGAACGCGGTAGCCCCGCAGCCCGTTCCAAGAACCACCCTTAGGAATTGTACGTTTACTGTAATATCTACGTATCCGTGTGTTTTGTATAATTTGTTACATGAACAAATAAAGTTCCTGTTTACTCAGCCATCAGTTATTTTAATTCATCTGGCAACATCATATTTCTATATAATATTCATAATTAAATAAAATACAGGAACTGTTCACATAACAAACCTATTTATTGAATAATATTATACCAACTACAACTTATCTTGAATGATAAACTTAAATGTCGTTGACTACTTTTTGCCAAACATGACGACAACAATGTGAATTAAAATTCAACTCTGTTCAAGTTCAAATCAAAAATCATAAATCAATCCATTAACCAAAAAAACTAGTTTGTTCGTTATGGAAGTCATTCGTGAATATGGGCAAAAATTGTATTTGATTAGAAAAAAAATACCTACATGCCGAATTTGAAATCCGACATGGGCGCATGTTTCAATACGACTATATATGCCATCTTATCCTTTAGTCGACAACTACTACTAATATCAGCTTACATTTTTTTTATCCCTACCTATGCTGATAGCCTTGAGAGGCTATTTCAGCTTCTCCTTGACGTGCAGATGAGCTCATGGGCCTCTAACCGGGAGTGTGCTAACACTGGCCCTAGTAAGAGCAGTGCTTCGCAGAATCAACCACCGGATTGGAAACGCGATCCAACCCACAGACGTCCACTTTTGGCAATAGGCCTCCCTCACCCAGCGGATTATCTTTATTAGGTCATTAGTCAACCTTACGGGTGGTCAGTCCACATATGTAATTTTTTTGCCAAACTTATCCTAGTAACATTGAAGGCTTATACTGGGTTTGCAAAACGTGTAGGGGCCTGATGCTCACATACTGGCGAGAACTTTTTGGCGTAGCAGCCATCTACATCTTGCTACAGGCAATGTATTCTGCGCATTGCCACT
The DNA here is from genome assembly GCF_030267445.1 of Bombyx mandarina. Lineage (NCBI taxonomy): Eukaryota > Metazoa > Arthropoda > Insecta > Lepidoptera > Bombycidae > Bombyx > Bombyx mandarina. The sequence continues at coordinate 9,734,549 of NC_143229.1, forward strand.
TCAACGTCGCAATCTTTGCGCTTCTTATAATGGCCGTCCTGTGAATCTCCTGGTTCCTCCTCCTCATCCTCGCAGGGAAACTCGAAGCATAGCCTTTCGGTTCTGTTTGGATGACTTTTAGCCTTCTAATAAGGCCTGTTTTCTCACTGCTTTTATCGCGCTATAGCAAAACACACTGTGTAAAGACGAGTGTATTGTCATAGACTGTTAAGTGTCTTGGGACACTGTCGGTATTAAAAAATATTCTACACAGCTTCCCAAACGCTGCTCATTCGATTTGGATTTGACGATTGACCTCTTTCAAGAAGTTCTACCTACCTAGCTGAACAGTGTGCTCATATAAGTATATGCACTCGACAACAACTTTAAGGGTAGAGTTTCCGATCTTTACTGAAATGGACGCTATATGGGAATTCGACGTAATTTTTGTCTTGTCCAAGTAAATACTAATGCCCATTCGGATAGAAAATCTACCGAATTCATCGCGCTTTATCTTGAGATCTTCAACGGTTTCAGAAATAACTTCAAAATCGGCGGTAAGCCGAAAGTAAATTATTTACTCACCGTTATAATTGAAGGCTAAGCCAAGCCCACGACGACTATGAAGTAGTACCTTATTAAAAATCATTGCCATTTGAATATACGAGTATCATGGTTTTCGGAAAAACCGGTTTTCCTAAGCATGCCACAAATACAGCGATTCGAATGATTAATTTGAGCAAAGTTCAGAACAACATACAAATGCACTCAAATTCGCGTTACCATTTATCAGTCAATAAATATGGTAAAAAGTATTATTGGGGCGAGAATGTTCCCGTCGGGACAAAAAAGGGTATGTATATTGTTTTTATTTTCATCCCTTTACGCGAATGCTACTGAACGTATGTGTTTTATTGAAATTATCTTTGATATAAAGATTTATTGCATAAGTTTTCGGTCAGGTTCGGCTGCGTGGTCTCAAAAAGTTTTGAAACTTTTCTAAATCGAACTGTGGTTCCTTTTCTAAATTCAAATAATTTATCCCGAGGATAATTACTCTAGGATACTATGATATCACGTACTTAGCGAGCGATATGATTCATCGTCGTATCAAACTTCCTAACAGCCCTTCGACATTCGACGGTCTCGAAATAATATATAAGCCGAATTCGACTCAGTGGTATGACGTGATTCTGCTCAAAATATATGCTAGAAAAGTTCATTGCGCTCAACACACGACAGACTTGCTATACCAATTGCTCGCCCGACTTGCAATCATAACGGTGTCTGAACGGAGCATTTGAGCAATGCAATAAACAAATATAATTTTGTTTAAAATTCAGATTTCTTAATCTTAATCGCATGTTTAGATCGTTTTCTGTAATATGTCGGTCACATAGCCCGTAGAAACCCTAATAACGTGAAAAAGGTCATTGTTAATAGAAAAACGGAAGGCAAAAACCTAGAAGTCGAGCCCAAAGCGGTGATCTTACGAAGCTACTCAGTTGAAAATGCCAGTTAACGAAGCTCTTCACCAGCCAGAGGACAGAAACATGTGGAGAGAAAGAGTACACGAGAACAGAACAGAAAGATTTCAACGTGAAACGATAGTTTCCTTGACTCTTTGAACAGTTGCTATTTTTGTTACGCTATTGTAAATTACTCTTGCGATTTTTAATATGTTTACACGTTCCAACAACTAATTCTTTACAAAACTACGAGTATATAATAAAACAAATAAAACAAGATTAAAAAACTTCTATACATCAAACCGACGAATATATCTCGTATTTCCAACACCTATAAATAGTCTTATCTGCTTATTTAAGCCAATCCACTAATATCCTATGTTAATATTAATTCAATAAAAATTATAAAAACAACTATACACGCACTATCATTTTTCGATTTCACACCCCATTATCGCAGTCAAAGCTCTGTAAACTTTCCAATAACGCGCTTTCCCCAACCAATAACCGTTTGGTTAATTTTTCATGTAAACAAAACAAGCCAATATTGTCTCCAATAGTCAGGCAATAACAGGGTAAACGTCCCAGTTGGCGGCGCATCCTTATTTACTTATTGTAAACTCACATGACAGGTTCCTTAATGGGCGAAATAACATGGCGGGTGCGGCGCCGGCAACCGCGTCAAAGAGTACAATACTTCTACTAGATGAAACCTATGGTGTTCATTGATTTTTATGTGAGTGTTCATGTAGTAATTGCAGGCTCTTGGGAGCGTTGTGCCAGAGATGGCTAGGCTCTTGGAGAGCACTTAACGGTACGCAGCAGCTTGGCTCTGCCCCTGGCATTGCTGATGTCTATGGGAGACAGTAATCACTGACTATCAGGTGCGCCGTATACTCGTTTGCCCATAAGGGCAATAAAAAAAAGACCTGCTCTTCGTAAGCTAAGTCGTAGTGTTGTTTTTTTTTGTTGTTTGTTTTGTCTAGTTACAAAATTTGGATTATTAATTAAGTCATTCTAATCATATCATATTATATATACTTTTCTTAAGAATTAAATTATGTTAATGCTTGTTATCTTGCAATACGTAAGAATGCCAAATTTAATTTATTCATATGTATATTTCCAAATTTGATGATGAAAGAAAATACGTGTTATATATAATATAATATTTTAGCTAACTTAATACTAACTTAACTAACTTAACTAGAATAACTTAATATTTTAGCAATATTATTTAGAACAACCAGAATGCTCCATCTGAACTTATTCAATCTATGGTTACGGTGAACGTAGACCTCATGGGAAATCGAGTGTTGCTCGCTAGTTACGGGTAGGTGCTGCGACGTAACCCGGGCGCGGCACTGCCTATAACCGTAATTAATTAATTATCGATTTTACCGCACTTCATCCCCATATATTCTGTGGATGTATTATATGTTTGTTATAAACTCTAATGATATACAGTAAAAAAAAAATTGGTACCCGCCTGCGGGATTCGAACACCGGCGCATCGCAAGACACGAATGCACCGGACGTCTTATCCTTTAGGCCACGACGACTACAAATGTTCACGATTGACTTCCACTGTGAAGAAATTACGTCGTGTAATAAAAATCAAACCCACAAAATTATAATTTGCGTAATTACTGGTGGTAGGACATCTTGTGAGTCCCCACAGGTAGGTACCACCGCCCTGCCTATTTCTGCCGTGAAGCAATAATGCGTTTCGGTTTGAAGGGTTTTAAAGGCAGCCGTTGTACTGTAAAGACTGAGACCTTAGAACTCATATCTCAAAGTAGGTGGCGGCATTTACGTTGTTGATGTCTATGAGCTTCGGTAACCACTTAACACCAGGTGGGTCGTGAGCTCTTCCACCCATCTAAGCAATAAATAAAAAACATGTTCAACCCTAAGTTTTACAATCTAAAAATTCAAAATTCCAATTACGTGACTCTGTTTATTTGATATGGTTCTTTCAATTAAAACCCCGGTTTTTTTTTCAGGAAGGGAGCTGAACCTCTTACGAAGTTTCCGAGCTTAGGGGGTGCCCGGGGTAATATTGTATTAGACGATCTGCAGATGTTGGACCGCGAGCCCAAGGAGTTTTAGGATCCTACCGCACTAAACGACTCCCCTGCACTCTCACACTTGAGGTCGATTTCCGCCCTGGGTCATAACCCGGTCAAAGTAGGGGTTCCCACGGTCAACACTACAACCAGACTCGCAGTGCCACCCCGAAGACGCCCGACCGACGGGTCATCGAGGCGACATCCGACGACCAACGCCGGTCTCCGCAGTATTGCAGGCTCTATCAGGCCGCCCGGGCGATGTCCTTGGTCTTCGGGGATACCCGCTGAGTCAGGACCAGCCTGCCGAGTCGGAACGCAGTACACCGCCGACCGTGAAAGACAGATACCTCAAATACATAGCTATATTGAAGTATTTAATACATGAACTAATATATTCTCTCTATCCAAACTTCCGGCCCTAAAACATGCAGCACTGTGGTACTTAGGTACCGTAAAGTTTGAACTTACGCCTTACCGTCGAATAGTGTACCTACAGACACCAAAATTCAACATCGATAATATGTTAATGTAACGAACTGGTTAAAACCGGTTATGTTTCTATATGAATAGGTCAAAATGCATTAAAAATTTTACTCTCTTAAAACAATTTTTTTCGCCTTGACAAATACGTTCAATTTTACCAAGTAAACCTGATAAATTACAGATGAAAACCATGCTCATTGACAGGTAATATCCAATACTTAAAAATTTAAACAAACTCACTTCAAATATTCAACATACAATTGGAAACTCAGAAACCAAATCTTTAATGCAACGCATCGTAGCTTTTACTTGGAACCTAAAACCGTAGACATTGCTACGCCGTTAGTGCCAACAACGGAGACAGTTACCCTATCTCTACGAGCCGATAATGGACCGTGAACTCTCTAGACAGTCTGTCTGTCTTGCGTATATAGCTTTTAATACTGAATACTAACAACACATCGCAGATGGACAAACAATTCCGCGACTCGTCTATTGTTTAGTAATTTTTTGCGACTATAGAACTCACAACATGAATGGTCTACCCCAATTTAAGCCGTGATATCGAAGTCTAAATCGTATAGTACAATGGCTTTGCTATCCTTCAAACCGGAAATCATTATTACTTCGATAGAAATAGGTAAGTTATTGTAACTTATCCTGCGGGGATCTTCTTGCGTTATTGTGTGAACTAGCTCAAGGTCCGTAGAAATTAACGTGACTACACCCTTCAAACACAAATTCGAAGTCTTAATTACAATTAAAAATCATATTTTTCTTCTGCACGTAGGCCTGAGCGTGAATAAAAGCAATAAAAGAGGCTGGACAAGCAATATAAACATTGAAAACGTAGGTAACGATGTACCGAATGCTCCCTGACGGACATAACCAGACCCGCGGTCAAATTGTAAATACTACTACTCTCGTTTAGTTTGCAATATTTGTGCGGTTCCGTATAAATGGAAAAGGAGGTTGCAGAGTACTGCTAGAATACAGAGACAACAAATTAAAAAAAAAACCTGCATAGACCAATCTGTCTTAAATGTTATTAATCTGAGCGGTTATTAATGAGATGCTGGTATAATAATGATAATTGCACAGATATTATATATAACCAACACCCTGGTTATTAATACCATGAAATATTCGTCCGTATTGAGACTTCAACTTCAAACCTCAAGATGTCTATATACTCTGATAGCCACACCAATGAACGCAAGATACTTTTTTACGAATATTTTAAAAGAACTTAAAAATTCAAAAGCTACGATAGTTCCTGAAATATTTTTACTCTGTACCGCAAAGGGGGTACAACACGATATCGGAAACGCTGATGTGTGTAAGTCGACGGGAATTAGACGTTACGACGGAAGGGAATTGCCGCAGACACCGATGTGCCTTTACAAACGTATGCTATCTCACTATTCCGGTTTAGTGCACGTATAACGGAAATGAAAGGATTAATATTATGTATCAGAATCATATTAGAATCGTTTGAAATCGAATTTCGAAATAGATTTTTGAATCGATTTTTTTTTATCCTTTGACTCAGACAAGTAAGATTTTGTTTAACCAACACAACAATTGTGCAATTAACATAAACTAGATGATGAGCTTTGCCCGGTTTTTTTTTTTTGATAACGCCATCTTGTTGTGTCTTTAAAGCGGTTAGTTGTCCTCAATTAAGAAAAATAGTATTATTATTCGCCAATAGATGTCGGGAAGGGTTGATTTTTGAAAACACGAATAAAACTACATTTTCTGAAAATAAATCGTAGCTAGATCGATTTATCGCCCCCGAAATCCCCTGTACACTAAATTTTATGAAAATCGTTGGAGCCGTTTCCGAGATTCAGATTATATACATATATATTAATATACAAGAATTGCTCGTTTAAAGGTATAAGATTAGCTTCAAGCTAGTCTTACAAATCGAGACACCCAACTTATTGAATTTTACACGTTACACTGACATCAATCCGCATAATAAAATCTGATTACGTCATGAGCATCCATTAAATCGCAGACGAATGTGGCATGCGTTAACAATGATCAAGTTAGTGCAATTACAGGGTAACATGTGTCCAATTAAACGCGTCAAACGCTAGTCATTGGCGCGTGACGCGATTAGGTGAGTGCGTGACGGATGGTGAATAGCAGAATTGTGTGCACACCTTTATCAGATTACAAGTTATATAACCGGTAGTTATAGTAGAGTATGCTTTATGGTATACCAAAGCATACGTTTTATTATTGAACTAAATGAATGGAAGAGCAGACCTCACAACGGGAATGCCGCCAGCCGCCGTGACACATGAGGTCGTAGCGTCAATAGTATTATTAATAGACCATTATACAAATCAGAATACGAGACATATATATATGTAATAATTACTGCTTAACAATTGTACTTAAGGCATAAGCCGGATACGTATTTTTCATTAGTAATATTAACCACTCGTGGTCGAAGTGGTCGCAGTTAGTAAAGATATATGTTGAAGCAAAGGTACCTACTATTCATTTCTGTTTATTAAGGAGTTTTATTTATTTATTTATATAACAGTTAATTCAACTAGCTACTTTAATTATTAGAATTAACATATATTTAAATTATCTCTAACACAAATTAACTCTATTACAGCTTTGGAATTGTTTTTATGCAATTCTTTTCGTGCGTTTTGCTGATGTCCATGGCAACAGGTATCGCTGACTATCAAGTGGTAAATGATGATCAAGGGGTATGATGAACAGTTTGAGAGAAAAAAACGCCACGCATTCGCAAAAAAAAATTGTTCATTGTATTTGCAGTTAATGAAAACCTAGGATCGGTAAACTTGATTAAGGCGTTCTCCACAAAACGGTCATTAAGGAGGGTTGTCACGTACTAATAATTACATACATGACGTCACGTACAGGTAATTCACACATTTACACTTCACAGGCGACGTGTTAACCTTCCGAAATTGCGTACCCAGTTATTAAATTCATTAAGTAAGTAGATTTTTCTGTAGTGGAGCCTTCGATCAATGCTTAAGATGATAACCAAAACATAAATAATTACGAACTCTTTAAATTAAATGTCAGAAACAATATAATTTTTATTGAGCTCTTTGCCTATTCGAATGAATTTGGGTATTGTAATTTCAGTTTGAGTTATTAATGACAAAGCATAAAATTTTAAAAATTAAAAAAAAAACATTTCAAAGATTACTTATCATATGAGATTCAAAAATTTCGTTTCAGTAAATTTATTTAATAACAGACTAATTAGTTGGAAAGCGTATATTTCTATCTCAGTTTAAGTATGATCTTCATCATCTTCAGAACTGAGCCAAAAGCAACATACGAAATATATATTTTTTTACTATGCCAAAAAATATTGAGCTGTACTTAAAGTACTTTGACAAAAAAACACATCATTTTAAAAAAAAAAGATTTTTCATTGACAAACTTGCATGCATTCGGTAGGGTTGATCATGCAGCTAATATAAAAGTATCATTTTTAATCGGTTTTCTCGAAAAATAATAAGATGTTAATAGTAAAAGCGAGACAAAACTGTAAAAAAAGTTTTAATCGTAAGGATATCCGACATTGGAATAGCCCAGAAAATCTCGATACGGCTGGTATGCAAAATTTTGAAATACCACAAAACCTTTAACCAAAATGTAAATTATTAATAAACAAATTCTATTATCGGAATCCAAACCCTAAGCCAAGGGGTCTAGACTAATACCGATTTTAATTGACACAGACGGTGCGGTTAACTGAAAGGGGACCATTAGTACTTAGTTATCAATTCACGTACGCACTAAATAAAGCAGTTTCATTTTCAGGAAGCGACTATGCAAGAGCTCCGATTCGAATTGTAGTACAGTATTGTTACGCGCTGGGGTTTGGAATAAATAAAAAATTATACCGAAGTACAAATTAAAACTGTACTAGCACTTAGAACACTTAAAATACTTTAAAATTCTCAATTCGCTTCTTCCGCTTCGCTTCAGGTGATCCGTTTGCTGTTTCGCTTCGAGTTGTTCCGATTACTGCGTGCCATCTCTACAACGCTTTTATAGTCGATTCGATATCCCTAGAATCATCGAGAACATTCCTCACAAGTCGAGTACCTTCGATGTGTGTTTCCGGTATCTGACAATAGATGGCGTTGTACTTCTCGAGCATTCTAGGTGTTACTAGATCCTTCGATATTCGTTCGGCTATTCGGCGATAGATGACATTACTCTTACCGGCGTAACAGTATTGTAGGGCTTGACTAAAAAAAAATTACTTATACAATTCGTTCCAACTACAGGCAGCACACGACACGAGCACACGACCTGCTTAATAGCAAATAGTTACCATGGCTCGTGGACATCTGCAATGCCTGAAAAAGATCGATATTGCCTACCGAAATACATAGCATTTTTATATGTCGCGTAGAGACACTATAAACGAAGCAAAAACATGCCGCCTAGTAAATGTGAGCCGCAACTACTCGTCAAACATTGGCTCACTTCGGGTGGTGTACTTCGACAGAGTCGATGTGCTCAGGTTGAATCGAACAAATTCGTTGCCTAACTTGCTGCGCAATCTCTTTTCACGATTTCCCACCACGCCCACTATGTCAAGAAAAAATGAAGATATCGGCCCATTCTGCGACATCAGAAGTGGGATCAATCCGTGCAAATTAGACTACTCTTCCTTATCGAAACAATGAGGAATAATGGAAATTGCTTTTCAAATCGCAGAATCAACAAATCCAGTCATATTACACAGATATATAAGACAGATATTAATTGTATTTTTCAGTTCGTTTTTTATACATACATACGAGGATACATTTTATGAATTAACTATCAAACCTTTAAATACTAAAGTTAATAAACGATATTAGGAGTCGAAAGTGTTAGAAACAGAACGTTACGTAGAGAATAGAAAGTGTATGACATAAAACTGAGCCCTAGGGTCTTGTCTCAAGGTGCATGGCGGCATTTACGTTTTAGATGTCTATGGGTTCCGGTAACTATTTAACACCAGGTGGGCCGTGAGCTAGTCCATACATTTAAGCAATAAAAAAAAAATTATGCGGAGTATCAAATGTTAGATGTCGAATCTGTAACCACTGATCTTTGGTATTTTCTAAATCGCCGGGGTGCAGTAAACAAGGCGAGAGTAATTAACGCGATACGAAATAATTCACGGACCGACAAAATGTGAATTTTAATACGCAAATGAAATAATTCCTGAGATTGATGACGCTAGATTTCGCGGGTACGATTTTTTGCGATGCCCTTTTTTTTTCGGCGGAATTGAATTTTTAATTACGTTTTACGAGCTCGCGACTCGCAATCCGAGGAATTAACTGCTTTTTAGATGTGGAATCGAGTTTCGTTGCTTCTTATTATCCCTCGTTGAGTTATTTGTTAAAATGCTAACCTGAACGTAGCTAAATTTGTTTAGGAGGAAGTTTTGTAGTAAGCTACGGAACTTTACCTACTAATAATATAAATGAGCGATAGAAAAACCAGCAGCGTACATAACGACAAGTTCTTTTATTTATGAGAAAAAGCGGGTAGAAATGGCTGGCAAGGCTTCTTTATTAACACTGTTCTCCCTTCGTCGGTTTTGGCTAGTAGCGGTGGCGGAAGCGGGCGTGTTAATATATTATTATGGCTTGGCGGCATAGTTGGCGGTAGAGCATGGCAGCTGACGTCACGTCCGTTACACTAAATAATTGTAGACTTATTCTACATTTATCTCGTTTTTGTAAATATAAACTGCAAAATTTCTTTAAACACTATTTAGTATTCTAAAAGGCCACAGTATTACGACTTGATAGACGTATCTAAGCGAGTCAAACCAAAAACTAGTATGGAACTTCGTCACATCAAAATAAGGTCCAACGACCTTCGGTTAATGTGTACACACGCTAATTAAGACTGGGCTCTCACTCGCCGAAAGTTGGCTGAACCCGTCTGTTAGGTACACGGTTCGCGAATTTAGTTATTATTATAATGACCCTAACTTCGTCCGTCCGAAATGGCGTTACGTACACAAAGTGTCCGTCTATACTATGCCGACAACAGACCTAAAACAAGCCTGGCATGGTTGAATTTCGTTTTAAATTTATCATGAAATTTCGGTTCGCGAGTAAACTGCGGAGGTCGTGCTTAGGCTGTGTCGTGTGCGCACAGAAAGGGTGTCGTACAATGTAACATGTTTTAAAATGATATGCGTTTTCATTTATAAACAGAGAGACTCGCTCGACCCGGCAAACAACCTCCCTCAGGAACCAAACTTTCCGTCCACCTAGCGACAATATTTGAAAGTTATTTCAGCGTTCACAGCCCTCATAGGCGCCGTTAAAATTTTCCCTGTCGCCTTATTCATAATACACACGATACGAGCGTCTCTTTCCTACCTTAATTCGAATTTACGAGGGCGACAAAGTAGGAAATATTAACAAACTGACATCTCTGAATTAACGATGGTCGGCTCATGATAATTTACATATTTAGGTGAAATTAACCTCGTAACGTTAAATTGTATTATGAATATTAATAGGTGTGCATACGCGAATAATGTAATATCATAAACGTTATGGGAGGGATGTCTTTATAAATCAGATTTGTTGTAAGAGCTTTGAAAAACGACTTTAAGGTTAAAGCAGCAAGAGCTATAACATCCAATCCAACATCTTTAATTCTATATTAAAAATTTTCTATCCTATATAATAACCAGAAATATCTATCTCCAAAATGTAAACAAACAAACAATAAAAGTTTTACAAATATATCATGACCGCAAACATTCAGTGGTACCAACCAAACAAAAAATCCCTTGAATCAACATCGTTACGCAACAAACATTTTATACGAAACAAAAAGTGAAATTCAAGACAACCTCAGGCTAAAATTTGCAAACGTTGAAGGTTTATTTGGTTATCTAATAAAATATTACGAGCTTTGACAAGTGCCTTAAAGCTGCCCCCTTGTGGCCTGTGTGCTTCTTACCTTTTTCAGTTATGGCCCCGGAAGCATCTACTGGTTTTATGTAAGAAAACAAAGTTAATATCTTTTAGGGAAATTACTGTGACGGCCATCTTGAATCAATAATGTTTTCACGATGTTGCCATTGTTTATAGCGATATCTAAAACTTTCACGTATAAAACTTAAGGAATAGTGCTTGTCTTTAAAATAAGTTAGAATTTCAATCCACACGTTGTACTCAGCTGTAATGTTGGACAAAAAAATTTATTTATTTATTTAATTAAATTTAAATTTTAGAAATGAGGCTATGAATACATTAGATCTACGAGTACACGCAGTAAGGAAATGGAATCCCTATAAAGAAAAATACCTTTGACTAATAAAATAAGCGATCAGATAAAATTGACCCCGAGAAAATTAAATAAGACACACGAAAAATCTTTACGGTTGGCAATAATTTGAAGGGCGGGAAAAATGCGAGGGGATTTAAATTTAATTTTCGAACTGGAACGACGTGAAATATTCCCTGCGGTAGTTACAAGTTCAAATGTAACGTCTCGATAAAGTTGGTCCGAAAAAAGTTTAAATAAAAATGTAACAGCAAATTTCTGAACTCAAAGCTATGGAATAAAATCGTCCCTCCTATCCCATTTTTTTTATCGAGGTAACTTTAAACAAGGTTAAGTCCTTTATTTTGGTTTCACATAATTTGGGCTCAACGTCATTGTAATAATAAATTTAATAATATTCTAAAAAAAGGCTAAAAAGTTTATTGAAACACTGATCACACATCAAGCAGTGGGATTTAATTGTTCGTGAAAATATTTTTTAAAAAATGCGTTAAAACAATTTATTAAACAGAGACAGTATATTAAAAGGCTTCCCCCTGCTAACGGCGACTTGTTCTTGATAATTAACTAGGACTCCTCAGGGAAGCCCTGGGTCCGGCCAACGCGATATATTATATTCCAGATGACACTTTCTGCTTCGAGGGGTCGCAGTTTTGAAGGATCATATCAGAGGTTTGAATTGTATTTGTTGTTATCTTTACTACACAAAAAGTAAAAAATGTTTTATAGGAATCTAAAAATAAAATAAATAAAAATAACCCTATACTTCTGCGACGAGTGTTTGAAAATTTTTGTGGCAAAAGTCTTTTATTGCGACGATTTTCATGAGTCTCTCTTCCCAGCTATTTAGCGTATTGATGACAAAGGTCCATGAAAAACAATGATTTATCACAATTAGATTGGCCGTTTGATCTATCGACATTTCCTGAAAAACAAATTCTACGAATCGTCGGCCATAATGCTAAGACTGAGTGGAAGCTGGAGGATCACTAAGTCCATTAGTTTAAAAAGGCAGCAGATTTCGGATCATCTTAAGTGCAAGTTGATGATGTTAGCTCTGGCTTTAAGTGTAACCAGTGCTGTTTATTCCAAATACAGTATTCGGACATTTGACACCGTTTCTTGTGATGGATATGCAAAGATTTGCGTCAGCTTACAAGAATTGTATTTTTTATTGCGCTGTAAGCAAACTAGAGTATGGCACGCCTAATGGTGAGTGGTCAGCGTCGCCCATGGTCATCATCATATGAGGGGCACAGCGAAGCCGCTGCCGTCATCGCTGCTAACAAATAATCCACCTCACGTTTTGAGTGATCTTTCTTAGCCATTAACGAAATTAGTTTTCAAAATTTCATTCCTATTGTGTATTAATGAGGCCGTCAGCGCAAAAGTGGTCTAAGCTTACCATAGTCAGTATGGAGATAATGAGGTTAGAATTTACCTTTACAATACTTCGTAGGCAAAAAAAATACGCGCTAAAATGGTGTCTACAAAGTCATCTGTTATCTACGGGTAAAACTAGGGTTAGGCCGATATTGCATCATAATTTATTATATTTTAAATAAATTGCAATACATAAGCACGAATATGAATTGTGGGTTAGGCCACTTTTGCGCTGACAGCCTCAAATAAACAAACAAAGCACTTTTAATATTAAGAAGATAAACTACAAATTGCAGATGAAACTTCGTCTTGTGATATAATTTTCATAGTTTTCTTCCTCTGCAAGGTTTTACGATGAACGTTATCGTTCGAGACGACGATGAAGTCTACGGAATACGATTAATTCTTTAATAATTGAAATGCCATGAATTTATTAGCGTCTCAGAAACATAAGGGCATGTTGGCAGATTCGAAGTTCCAGTTTTTGGGAACACGTTCATCCTCATGCTTGTTACCTCGTTAAACGTTGATGGTTTTTGCTTAAGTTAGTGCCCATTTACTAAACATTTCCATATCTTTTAGTATTATTATTAAGCTATTGCATTGCTTTTACCGCGGGCTTTGAGCGCGGCGACCGAAACAAGAAATTCCGTAACGAAAATAAAACTTAACACCCCCACTCCGCCTACCATGTAGCTCGCGTTCAACACATTCACACGTTGCGCTTGTGTAGTGTTTGTTAATAAGCGCGCAGCGTGACGTCGCACTGCATGCGCATCATGAAAAGTCTGCCCATCTCTCTCTCGCGCGGTCTAGCTTATGAGTGTATTGTTTTAAAATTAAATTATTATTGTCTAATTATAATTGCATCATGATAATCGCCTTATCGTTGCCGCGGCTGACTACTCCCCTAATCCTGATCACGCAGGAGCCAGTCACCGTCGACGCCCTAGACACGTCCTTACGGATCCATCGGATCCAATAACCTTTGCATTAGACGCCTTCAGCTCTAACACTAGGAGCAGGCTTAGGGACCCCGGTTACCGTACTCGTCGAACTCGACAAAGAGTTCGCCGTGCAACCTAACCCATGAATCAGCTCGCTGAGTTCCTCGCCGGATCTTCTCAGCGGGTCGCGATTCCGATCCGGTAGTAGATTCATTCGCGAAGCAGCTGCTCTTGAGTTGTTAGGTCTCCTTCGGAGGCGCTCGAGTAGCTGTTAGCAAATCCCACCCCTTCTGGCTGAGCCTTTGCTCGCCCACCTGTCCTGGTGAAACTGGAAAGGCCTCCGGGCCACCAGTAATTCTTCAATCATAAAAAAAAAACAACGTAAATGGTGTCGCCCACCTTGAGATATGAGTTCTAAGGTTTCACTATAGTTACAACGACTGCCCTACCCACCCTTCAAACCGAAACGCCTTACTGCTTCACGGCAGAAATAGGAAGGGTGGTGGTACCTACCCGTGCGGACTCAAAAGACATCCTACCCCCAGTAATTACGCAAATTATAATTTTGCGGGTTTGGTTTTTATTATACGATGTCATTCCTTCACCGTGGAAGTCAATCGTGAAGATTTGTTGAGTATGTATTTCATTACAAAAAATAGTACATTACCTGCGGGATTCGAACACCAATGCATGGCTCGATACGAATGCACCGGACATCTTATCCTTTAGGTTACGACGACTTCAAATGGCTACCCAATTATAGAGGTCACACAAATTAATTTTGGAAAAACAAAAGAAATATAGGAGCGAAGTCATAAAAAAGTAGTAAATAAGTAAGTCCTCATGGAAGTTGAAAGAAAGAGAAATAATTATTACAACATTCCAAGAACAGCACGTCCCAATACACACGAGCGCCTAAATCTTGGTCTGACATTTTTATAAGAGCCTCTTCACCCCTATTGCTTGCCCGGAATTAGGAATTACGGTACTGGCTGCAAAAAAAACATCTATAATACAAATTACAATTCTGAATAATATTTTTCATAGTGTATTTTTTTTTGTTTGCGAAATTATTTTACGGTTTCGTTTCATTAATTTTTAGCCGAATCAACAAAGGAAGATGCTCTTAATTCGACTGTATTTTTTTAGGTGCTAGCTCAGAATTTTTCGATTTTCCTGATTGTTTGTTTATTTGACTTAACGTTGATGGTTCAATAAGATATGATCAGTAGTTTTTGAGTTATCCTTAATGATTCATAGTCCCTTTACTTCGACTCCATTAATTATATTTTCAGTTTATTTTGTTGACATCGCTTTTTTTTTAAATTACATCTCTCGTTTGAACACTTGAATTTTTATAACTTTTTTTTCGTTGTAGGTATTTATAGATCCCCAAACAAAATACTAACAGCAGAGAATTTTTATGAAGATCACTTTAATGCGCATACTGATACGCAGTAACTGAATTAACTCATCGGTGAAGTAAGAAAAAATTGTACTTAAATGAACTTAATTCAGACATTTAGTTTTGCAACTGTAAGCATTATAGAATGGAAGATATGTGACAGAAATTTGAATCGCGCTAATATTTACTCATATGTTTTTCCAGATCACGGAAATAATCGGCTACTCTAAAGCCGTTAATCCGATAACTACTTTACAATAGCCTCGGTCGCTCACTTACTCTTTAAAGAAGAAAAAAGACGTTTCCGAAAACAATATTCGGACTGTCTCCGAGATAAATCACCAGCTCGGTGTTCTATTTGTCATTCGCTCCTCAAAAAAATCCTCAAAGTATATCTTTTGAATATGCAAATTAAATTCGAATATATAAATTTTAATTATTCCGTACTGTAATTGTGCATTGCAATTGTAATTTTTTATTGCCGGCGGAAGATCAGCGCCGCAGTACCGATTGTCTCGGTACTGTTAGGCATTGCTGAGCCGGTAACCGTTTCCAAGCCTTGCTATTTTTATTTTTATTTTTGTTCCATTTTTTGTAAATTTATGTTTGGAATAAATGTTTATTATTATTATATTATTATTATAAAACTACTTAGCTTCACTACACTACACTAGCCACGAATACTTCGAAATAAATAAGAGATTTATACACTTAACATTCAACCAAGCCATGACCATAACCATCATGACCACACAAGACTATGAATAATAAATAAACAACAGATGTATGAAACAACATGTTTGATAAAAGAATCTATATTATTTGCTTTGCCAACGATCCACCTCCGGCCAGTTCATCTCAACAGTGTCCGTAACTAGTGTTTTTCACACAAGTTTTATGCGCTATTATTTGCAACGGATATAAAACCGACGTTGGATTTACTGCCGACCGGACTAATCCGGGTAGCATAAAGCCGGTGTGCAAACCCCTTTATGTTGTGCTCTACAATAAAATCTACGGCTTATGTATTGTTTATATATTATGTGCTATTACCACTTACCTACGTGTGTTGAGACAGAATTAAATTGGCGCTAACTTTTTATTCACACAGCTCAAGTATTTACAACTTCTTTATCAGAATCGTAGGGTCTATTTTGGTACGCAATATCTAGACTTAGATTTCAAATTCTACTTATCTTTTACTACATTAAAGTTAAGCAAAACTTAATTTATGTGATTAAGTTAAACGTTGGAAGTTAAACAGCCTTAAGCTTGCATTAAGGGTCCCCTATATTCAAACCCCGTATGACAAATATGTTTAGCAAACATGCTGACTTCGACCGAGAATAATGCCAATAGGAAGTTAATTATAACGCCTTATGTCGTCTTGGTCTAAGGGATAAGATGCCCCGGTGTTTGCATATTGAGCGATGCGACTGTGTCAGTGTTCGAATCCCGCAGAACGGTATCAATGTTTCCAAAGAAATACGTACACTTAACACACTTTCACGGATGACTGCCATGATAAGGGAAGAACATCGTGTAGTAAAAATGAAAACCCACAAAAAAAAAATTTGCGTTATACCTAGTCAGGTCATAAGTATTGTCACACAGTAAAAACTTTTCTTTTAGAATGCTGGCCACAAAAAAGTTTATTGAATTCGAATTTCGAATTGTTCATGAAAATAAAAATAGTATACATTTAGAATTTTACTCATTTTTAAATATGGAGTGGACGCTTAAAGAAGACCGTGTTGCAGTTATTGCGTTGCATCGTTGCGGTTACGCGCCAATTCAAATTTTTAACATACTGAAAAATTTGAATAAAACCAAAAGATTCGTTTATCGTACCATCAAACGATACAATGAAGACTCTAGTGTAGATGACAGGTCAAGAAGTGGTCGCCCTCGGTCTGTTAGGACTCCAGCAGTGATAAAAGCTGTGAAGGCGTGAATTCAAAGAAATTCCAAACGTAAGCAGAAACTGTTGGCCCTTCAGATGGGGTTAAGCAGAACCATGGTGAAAAGGGTGTTAAATGAAGATTTAGGGCTTCGGGCATACCGAAGAAAACAGGACGTCGTTTGAATGCTCGTCTAATGGACCTGAGACTGAAGAGATGCCGCGCTTTGTTGAAGCGGTACGCGGGAAAAAAATATCGGGAAATTCTTTTTTCGGATGAAAAATTTTTTACCGTAGAAGAGAGCTACAACAAACAAAATGATAAGGTGTCCGCACACAGTAGTGAAGAAGCGAGCAACCGTATTCCGCGTGTCCAACGAGGTCATTTTCCATCCTCGCTCATGGTATGGTTGGGAGTTTCTTATTGGGGCTTAACTGAGGTACATTTTTGTGAGAAAGGTGTAAAAACGAATGCAGTTGTGTATCAAAATACAGTCCTGACGAACCTTGTGGTACCTGTTTCTCATACCATGTTCAATAACAGGCACTGGGTATTCCAACAAGATTCGGCGCCAGCTCATAGAGCGAAGAGCACACAAGACGGGCTGGCGGCGCGTGAAATCGACTTCATCCGGCACGAAGACTGGCCCTCCTCCAGTCCAGATTTGAATCCGTTAGATTACAAGATATGGCAACACTTGGAGGAAAAGGCGTGCTCAAAGCCTCATCCCAACTTGGAGTCACTCAAGACATCCTTGATTAAGGCAGCCGCCGATATTGACATGGATCTCGTTCGTGCTGCGATTGCGTGCGCGCAGATTGAAGGCCTGTATTCAAAATCACGGAGGTCATTTTGAATAAACTTTAGTGTCATAAGAATCTATGTTTGTTAAGTTCATTTTGGTATATGAATGGTTACATAATGAATAAACTTGTTTCAATTATTTTACATTAAACATGTGACAGAATTTATGACCTGACTATGTATATTTAGTGATGGTAGCTAAGAGTATCCCGCCTATATCTGCCATGAAACAGTAATACGTTTCAATTTCAAGAGTAGGGCGGCCGTTGTACTCTATAACTGACACTTCGAACTCATGTCTCAAGGTGGATGGTAGTATTAACTTTGTTGATATATATGGGCTACAGTCATCGTCTAGTGGTTACCTTACAGTAACAAATTCCAACAAAGTTCCAATGTTCTAATTCAATTTCGTGTATTAAAGCGACGTATTCTGGAAACTGCCTCGTAACAATCGACTTTACGCGAGTCGCAGTGATTCTGGAGCAATGAAAGTCGCACGATCGCGCCCCGTGATTGCGTTAAATTTTCATCGTACTGCGGCGAACGTAAACGTGGAACTTAACGTTTATTGACTGAAGATTTCGTTGGAATTACTCGAGGATTTCGTAATTGTTAATTTAATTTGAACTTCTTCGTTCCTTTCTCATTTTAATTCAAATACACAGCCGGTTACATATTTAAACTAATTTTAGAAAATAAAAAAATATCTCAGCTTAAATAATCGTAAAGTTAATTAATGGATTATTTCATAAATTATTACTTAAGATGCTATGATTATGAAATAATCGAGCTGCAACTGTTACTTCTCTTTTTGACCACTGAGCTACTCTACTAGACGTGCGGAGAAAATCACGAATACTCTGAGATTATTAAATCCAGCAGGCCCCATGATAGCCTTCCTAATCTTAATAAATATATTTCTTCTATGCGTGTGTTTGTCACTGAATTCCTCCTAAGCGGCTGGACCGATTTTAATGAAATTTTCTGTGTACCTTCAGGTGGATTCGAGAATGGTTTAGATTTACAAATCAGCCCGGCAGATGGCACTACAGTCGGTATCTAGGTTATTTATCTTTCCTAGAAATAATTTATATGGCAAAACCACGTTTGCCGCGCCAGTTAGTTACTCTATAAAAAACTAAAATTGAAAACAGTAAGAAATTACTTGAACCCGCAAAAAGCGATTACTTTTTACTGCCTTCAATACGGTACAAACCAATTGCACTACTACAATAAACAATTTTACACCATATGTCATAACCCTTACACACCACTTACTCACCGGCAATCCAAAAGCCATTTTCTGACATAAATAAAACCAAGTCTCAAGCGCCCCATACCTTTCAATTTGTACCTAGTATGTGTACCTACCAAATTCCCGAACCCATACTAAACAACTGTCATTTTATTTTATCACCGGGCTTTCGCGTAAACTCGCTCGCTAGTGATAAATTTTAATGTTGTAAGAAAATATTGTCGCGTGGTTCGCGCAATCGCACCTTCTGAGGAAAAGAACTGAGGTGAAAATTACCAGCGCTGAACTATTTCACAGCACTATGCTAAAGCTTTCATGAGTGTAGTTAATGTTTAGATAATGAAAAATAATTAATTTACTATAGTAATTTACTGTATAACTTAATGAATTTCACGTTTTTTTAAGATGTTCCTTAATCAATCAAGCAATAGCACCTTCTAAGGAAAAGAACTGAGATGAATATTACCAACACTGAACTATTTATTTCACAGCACTATGCTAAAGCTTTCATGAGTGTAGTTAATGTTTAGATAATGAAAAATAATTAATGTACTATAGTAATTTACTATATACACTTAATTAATCTCACCTTTTTTATGTTGTTCTTTTATGCTGCTTGTGGTAGTGATTGATAGATGAAAATCATCACGTAACAAAAAATCGTTACAGCCAACCCTGCTACTGTACCTAACAAATGTGACTAAGCTCCGATACATATTTTATTTTAAACTACAAATATAGTTCATATTAAAGTGTCGTTAAAGATCAAATATGTTCAAAATCGAATATTAATTTCTATTCAGTACTTCAAACCTCAGAATTGATTTTTATATAATCACATCACATGTAACTGATTTTTTTATGAATCTCAAATATTTTACAAATGGATATTGTTCCTAAACGATTACTTTATAATGTATTAAGAATGATTTTTAGTTATAAAAAATTTCGTTCTTGTCTTAAGTCCCGCGACTGCGCCAGTTTTTACGTGATTCTTTCTCTACAGTCGCACAAAATGTCCTAGCGTAAATAATCAAACAAATTTACATTCTTGAAAATTATATTTTTTTATTAAACGATACTATTCTTTCATCACGGAAGCTGTGCGTAAGACGAGTACCGTTTCAAAGCAGAGGCTAGCATACTTAACAAAAACAAGTCATAAAAACATCCATTAACATCTCGCATAATCGCTAATGTTAAAACTACAGGAGAAAGACTGTTTAAAGCAGAAAAGGCGGCTTCAGGGAACCGTAAAATTATTCAAGTCAAGCAACGCAACCCATTGTAAGAGTGACTTTTTAACAAACTCCTACGACTTTTAAACTCGACTGTAGCTCGCAATCTACCGGTCTCCAGAGGTTTTGAAAAAAATTACTTTACAAAGAGAAAAAAAAAATTAAGTGTCCCCTTCCCTGGAAGAGTAAACATTTTACGTTCGCTTAAAGAACGGCGGAATTCATTGAAAATTTAACTCTTTTTATGGCGTTTTCTGTGTTCCTACAAATATACAGAGTAGATTACATATACATTTCGTTGTTTTAAAATAAAATACATAATCTATTTCCGATTTACAAAAAAGAAAAAAATATATATAATATCAAAATGTTTGTATTCCCCAATGCGTATGGATCGAACTATTTACATATTTTTCAATGGATATATTATTCACAACAACGGTTATATATAAAAATAGCACAGCTAAATATTAGGATTTTTATTAATTTAACCAATTCCATGAGGTATAGTAGTAGAAATTGATGTAGGAAAGTGATGTTTTTAATATTTCTGCCACCAAGCTGTCATGCGTAGCGGCTTGAAGTGCGGATTAGTCGCCATATTACCTATATGTTTGAGAGTTATACCTCATGACTCAAGGTGGGTCGCGGCATTCACTTTGTGTGGATCACATATCAGGCGGACCGTAGGCTCGTGCCCTAATAACCGGTCAAACCAATATCGTGTGTACAATCTTCTGGCCCTAATTAATCGATACGCAACTTACTCAAAAATTTTACAAGCAAACACTTCAAACACCTCCAAACAATTTCGCAAAGTACCATAACGCGAAAAATATCCTCCGCAATCCGAGAGCTGAGCGGCACGGTTAATTCATATTGAATTCATTAAGTTTAAAGAAGCCTTTACTAGGTGTCTTGATAATTTAATCTTTACAGGATTGCCCAATTAAAATGTTGCCAACGACTTTTTAAATATTCAGGGCGGAAGGGTCGGAGCAAACTCAAAAACGAGGTGAAATTCGTCACTCCCGGGCGGGGATTTATGCGAAAATAATGACAATTCAGGTGTCGATTAGTAAAAGTTCGCTCGTAAAAGTTTCAACCGAAAGGCTTAAAGTTGTTTACGCGCCGCAAGGGAATAGAAATATTCGTAATTTAAACATTTTCATATTTTATTTTTTAATTCATATATCTAGAACGAAGTTAAAAAATATAAGGATGTTGGATATAAGGAGGAGGAAAGATGATATAAAGAAGGTATTTGATGCATATGCCAATTTTTAAGTTAATTGGGACGTCTTGAAGTTGGTAAAAATGACTTTCAAAGGTACGTTCGTAGCTTAATTACATCTTAACCACAAAAACCTTAACCATAGCATATTAACTTCACGAATTGAGCTCTCAACTGTATTGTATGGCGACTAGCCCACTCTTCAAACTGGGACGCACCACTATTTCGAGCCAGACGTAGGTCGATTGCTAGTACCTACCTTGCTACCTACGCGTGCGCTTTTACAATACTTCTTAAAACTAATAAGCCCTCGCTCTGTGAATCTAGTATCGGTTCCCTTTGTATTTTGTACCGTATGTTCCACGGGGAGTGCTCTGAGAAATTGCTTGAGATGATCCCATAATCTCGTTTCTACCATCGCACCGCCCGCCACCGGAGTAGAGTTCATCCGTACTACCTGGAGCCACTGCGTTCATCCAGTGTGTTGCCAGATTTTTTTTGCCACGTACCATCCGGCTTTGGAATGAGCTCCCCTCCACGGTGTTTCCCGAGCGCTATAACATGACCTTCTTCAAACGAGGCTTGTAGAGAGTATTAAGCGGTAGGCAGCGGCTTGGCTCTGTTTCTGGCATTGCTAACGTCCATGAGCGACGATAACCACTCACCATCAGGTGGGCCATGTTCCTGGCTGCCTACAAGGGCATTAAAAAATATATATTCACGTAACTACACGGAAAACAATTTTGAAAAACCTTATGTGAAGATTGTTTAATTCCGTCACCATCAGATGGGCCGTATGCTTATCTGGCTACACAGCAATAAAAATGAAAATAAAACACTAAAATTGGTAGAAAAGAAAACATCAGTAAATTCCAGCTGACGACGGAAGCACGCTGGTAGAACACTCAGAGAACGCTGTTGTTCATTCTCAGGTGAATCCTTTGATCGCCTTATCGATCGACTACGACACCCACGAACAAGTCGAAGCTGATAAGAGAAGCTGATATGATGATAAGAGCCTGGTTTTTGTCTTGCACGCTTCCAGTGCTTCTAAAACAATAAGAAAAAATCCTACGGAAGCTCACAAGACAGATTTTCCGCAGTAGACCAATGATCTAAATATTCTTGTTCGGCAGTGTTATTCAAGAGTCTTTTGAAAATGTCACTACCGCATTTTTGTTTTTATTGCTTAAATGGGTGGACGAGCTCACACAAATTGGCCTAAAGGATAAGACGTCCGCTGCATTCGTATCTAGGAAGCAACGACGATCGAATCTAATCAAATACGTACTTCACAAATGTTCACGATTGACTTCCATCGTGAAGGAATAACATCGTGATATAAAAAATCAAAGCCGCAAAATTATAATTTGCGTAATTACTGGTGGTAGGACCTCTTGTGAGTCCGCACGGGTAGGCACCACCACCCCCCGCCAGTTTCTGCCGTGAAGTAGTAATGCGTTTCGGTTTGAAGGGTGTGGCAGCCGTTGTAACTATACTGAGACCTCAGAACTTATACCTCGAGATGGGTGGCGCATTTACGTTGTAGATGTCTATGGGCTTCATAACCACTTAACACTAGGTGCATGTGAGCACGTCCACCCATCTTAGCAATAAATATAAATAAAAACTTGCTTGAAAAAAAAGATTTTCCCGCCGGATCTTTTTAGTGGGTCGCCATTACAATCTGGCGGTAGATTCTTCAAACAACTGCTACGGCTGAGATCAATATTAACACCTTTCTCAAGTTGAGCTTGTGAGCTCACTCACTTGTCAGTGAGTAGTTGACATAAACCATTAGGCTACCAATGATTACGTAGGGGAAAACAAAAAGTTGACTTGGTATTTGACTGAACGACATCTATGATTTTAAAATGGCAGCATTTATTTCAAACCTGAGGCTCTGCCCTGCTCTGCAGCTCTTTGTTTTTTAGTTTGAATAAAGAAACATAGAGGGCACAACAAAGTTTGCTAGAGCGCCATCTATATTATGACAAAAAAACTAAAGAAGTATTGTGAGTATTTTCAATCGTTCAAGTTCCATATAATTTCAATAGATGTCACTTATATTCATTTTTAAAGGAAATATTTAAAATTATAATAATATATATACACATGAAAATTGGAGAGTGCAATATTCAAAGTAAAGTACCATTCCATCTGTTAGACAGATCCCTATTCAGTATGGCCGACAGGTCACGCGTACTTACGCGCGTTAAGAGCTTGGGCTAGTAATTCTGTCTAGTGCAGCGCTGCGAAGACAGAGCTGATGATGAAATTAATTTTAAATGTGTTGCTGTTCTAAGAAAATTCCAAATTTTGTGGAAAATTTTAGTTCATTCCCTTTTGATCTATGAAAATGAGCTGCTTAGTTTTTGATCTAATATACACTGTGTTGATAATAAATTCAACTATTGATTGAGCATTAAAAAGAACAAAAATATTGCCGCTGGCAAAATAAAACAATTAAGAGACAATTCTATAAGTAACTAACAATAGTTCGCGGAAAGATAAAATTGTACAAATCTAAATATTGTTAAATCATGTTTCAACTAAAAAAGAAGCAAATTATTAACGAGCGGCAATTATTTAAATTGTCGAAATTTACACAAAAAAAAAACACAAAGATGTTATGCCCACGAGGTCGCGATGTGGCGCCAATATTCTTCGAATTCCTTCGTGATGATCGCACCTACAATGTAAATCAACAAGAGAGTTTACCTCCTTTATTTATTTACCACTAAAATTTTAAATATCGAATTGCTATGTCTAGATTGAATGTATTTGTGTTGCTACCTATTTTAACTGCAAATCAATCATAGCTTTCAACATTACCCTTCCACAGACATCACAACAGAAACCGTTTATCGAAGAGCCGATGTCTCGATTATATTGTATTAACGAAAACAGCTGTCACATCCTTCAAACCAGGATCAGACCTACGCGTGTGGTCTCACAGCCCCGCTCATCGTTCTCGTCGAACCCGTCGCTTGCGACGAAGGGCTCGGCGAGTAAATTAACCCACAGATACAGCCCACTGAGTTTCTCGCCGGATCTTCTCAGTAGCTCGCGTTTCCGATCCGGTGGTAGATTGTGCGAAGCACTGCTCTTGTTAGGGTTAATGTTAGCAACGACGTCAGAGTTAGAGTCCCGTGAGCTCACCTACTTGTTAAGGTTACGCTGAAGTGGACTGTCAAGACTATCAGATCGGGTCGAAAAAAAAAGAGGTTGGGTAGAAAAAAAATATTACCGACTAACGCTAAAAATATTTTTTTACTAAAAGTTACTTATTATTAATTGATTTATCTGCTTTCCCCTTATTTTCCTTGGAACGTCGAAAGGTCATTTAATTGTAATCAAAGGTTTGTATTTAACCAATTTATACACGAATTGGTCCATCAGCAACACTAAAAATACAATATTAATAGAGATTTCGTATTAAAACTGCAGCATGGTTTCTTTCGATATGAGAAAATGTAATTTTTATTTTTTCCTTAGACCGGTGATGGGTGGTTATGCAAGCCCATAGACATCTACAACGTAAGTGGCGATACCCACCTTGAGACATGAGGTCTAAGGCTCAGTTCTATATTACAATGCTACCTTTCAAACCGCGAACGCATTACGGCCGAATTTTATAGAATAATGTACATAAATATATAGCTGACCTAAATCGTTTAACGAAGATCAATTTTGTATTTAAACATTTAAAAAAACATTTCCAATATAATACAATAGTCGCAGTCTTTAATTTATACGAAATGAAAAAATGTAATAGCTAAGTACTAGTAATTCGGACATTTAAAAATTAGCGCCAAAACTAAATCAAAAAAATAACAAAAATAAATCGTTCGATCCATCAAACTAACTATAATAATGTTGTTCATAGTTTTGAACATCGAAATTGTAGTGTTGATACAAAACTGTTCTGAGAGGAAAGTAAATATTTGATAGTTACGAGCCGCGCTCGGGTATTAAGGCAACAAGTTCGCACCACTTTGATGGGGTATTGTTTCGAATTCCTTCACGCGTTCGTCGAGCCTTAGTCCAAAGGCGCTGCCCTTATAGGAGTCCATTGATAAATCGCAAAATTTCTATTTTAAAACAACTGTAAATTTTAATGTATACATAATATTATAAATGCACTTTTTTTTTGTTCTAGTTTTCGGGAAGTAAGTATAAAAATAACGTTTATTTTGTCAGTGCGAAACTTAGTAATGATAATTGATGTTTTAAGTGATATCTATTTGAACTAAAGTCTCTATAGGCTCTTGACAAGGCACAGTGTAGTTTTTTTTTCCCCTATCTAATCGATGGTAACATAAGAGGCTATTCCAACTTTGCGCAGACTGGTAGGTGAGCTCGGGCTCAACCTGAGAGAATTACTAACAATAGCCCTAGTATGAGCAGTGCTTCGCTAATACTACTACCGGATCGGAATCGCGACCCACTGAGAAGATCCGGCGAGAAACTCCATGGCTACAATGTAGCGATTCACTTGCGAGAGGTGTTTAAGGATGAGAGAGCAGACGATGTTTCCCGATCGCTATGACATGTCCCTCTTCAAGGGAGGTTTGCGGAGTTTAGTCAATGGTAGATAGCGGCTTGGCTCTGCCCCTGGAATTGCTGACGTCCATGACGGTAGCTACTCACTGTAAGGCGGGCCGTATTCTTGTCTGCCTAAAAGGTCAATAAAAAAACGATGAAAATATCCCTTAAGGGTCGAACATAGGTACTCCTGGTTTGAGTACGGACTCTTCGAACTAGTCGAAGGGTTCGACGTGAAACCTAACCCGTAAGATCAGCCTGCTGAGTTTCTCTAACATTTTTGAAATTCCTCTTATAAGATCACACTAAAGATGAATCCAACGCCATCTCATTATTATGTATAAACTCACTAAGTCTAATTGCATTCGTAGAGTATTGGAGTTCTTCGGACACATTGCTCGAAAGGAGGGTCACAATCTTGAGCAGCTGATTTTGACGGCCAAGAGGGAGGGCAAATGTCCCAGAGGACGCAGTCCCACGAGATGGTTGGACCAAATTCGGTTTTGTCTCTGGACATTAAACTCCACGATGCCCTCCACGAGGCCAAGGATCGCAGCAGATGGAGAACAATAGTACAGGAGAGATTCATGGAACGAGAGAGTCACGACCCTCAGCAATGAGGAGATCGACACAAGGAGGAACACTGAGTCTTATAGTGAACATGTAAAAAAAATAAACATAGGTACTTTTATAACTTACGAAAATCGGATACAATGTTATAATTTATATGTGTACAAATTCAATTATCAGAGAACATATAAAAACATTTATTGAACAATTTTTGAACCAAACACAAAAATGTTACACATCAAAATTCCTTGTCACTTTATTTTTGTAACATGAATTAATTGGTTTCAAAAAAATACGAGTTAAATAGTTTTGAGTCTTCTGGAAAAAACAAAGGCGGTCTCAGAAAACGAGGTAGTCGCTTGAAAAAAATAAATCACTTCACTAATACATTTCTGTTACCCCACACCTTAGCTGTCAATTTTACTCTGTTAAGATGAGGTGTTGTATTCACGAGGCCCGCTATAGAAAGCAGAGTATTATGTACACTTGACATTGGCGAAATCTAAAATGAAACGCCATAAACCTAAGAGATAGATAGATAGATAGAGGTGTTGTACTGACCATCCTCATGTGTATTGAGTACAATGTTTTTATGGTGTGCTAAAACAGAAATAATCACATTACAATCTTTAATAAATCTATTCCAAACAGTTATTAAGCAGTAGTTATTGATAATTATAAAGACGAGCATACATGATGCGATGATATGCGTTACTACTGATAACTCGTACAATATATGATATATAAGTACATACATATATCCAAGAATAGTTTTAATAAACGCAATCCACAGTGCTTGGGCATAGAAAATGTTAGACGTTCGAAACTTTGACTGCCCAGTCATGAAAAAGTGGCCAAAATATACGTAAACAAATAGGATTGACTGGGCACTGGACGTATTCGTAAATGTTTAAATGACCAATATTGAAATGCGTCTCATTTTATGCAACAAAAACTGTCTTTGAAATGTCTGCGAACGAGCTAACAATATCTCTACAAATAATTATATTTATCCGTTACTTCAATGCTGCCTGAAAAAAGGACAAACAGACAAACACTTTTTCGAACGCTCAACATTGCTATACATCCAGTATACAAAAACAGCGGCTTGGCTCTGCCTTTGCCATTGCTGACGTCCATGGGCGATTGTAACCACTCACCATCAAGTGGGCCATATGCTCTCATCTGGCTACAAGGGCAATATAAAAAACATCCATATTGTTTTAATCCTCCTTAATATAAATAAGAAATTTATGTTTGTGGAAGCTAACAAATCATCTCTATCCGAAAATCAAATCATTTTTAAATCATACATTTGGATTTAGCGAACACTTAACTAACCTTATTTAAGGTGAATGAATTGACAAAAAATAATCAAATTTTAAAAAGCACGTTGATTTGCGGATTCAGCTTCGTAACGACAAAAAAATAACAAACAGTGTGAAGAAACGCTATGCCTTAACAAAGTGGCAATGACTGTGCACCCTTAAAATCACCCAATTATAAATACCCCTTTTAAAGGCGCCGCCCTTAAATACCATTAACTGTTAAACTACTGATTTATCTACGGTCATTAAGAACACTGTTTATTAACCGTTGCCCAAAACTTGTATGTTCGCATTCTTAGTGAATGTTAGTTGAAAGTAAATAATATAAGTGTCCTAATATAGTGTTCTAGTACAGAATTAATATTTCTTTGAGAATTTATATTTGAATATAATTAATTGACGGACATCTAATTAATTTATGATTTCATCATTTTAATTTTTTTTTGCATTTGCTTAATGTCGCGCGGCGCAATGTTTTTTGTACTATGATCAAACATTAACTGAAAAAGCTATGTAAAGTGGTAGGACGCCTTGTGAGTTCGCACGAGTAGTTACCACCGCCCTGCCTATTTCTGCCATGAAGCAGTAATTAGGTTTGAAGGGCGGGGCAACCGTTGTAGTGTTAAAAGTGAAACCTTAGAACTCATGTGTCAAAAGTGGATGGCGAAATTTTCTTTGTAGACGTCTATGGGCTTCGGTAACCACTTAACACCAGATGGGCCGTGAGCTCATTCACCCATATAAGCAATAAAAAAAAGGAATTTACGTTTAAAATGCCAAACGGAAGTAAATATGAAATGTTTTATTAGTGCAAAGAAACCAACGGTTAACCAGAAATGGAAAAATTTATTAACTTACAAAACGTGCCTATCACATCAACGATTATGCTAATCTGTGACACAAAAATTGAATTTTCAAAACAGCTTTCCCCATAAAATACCGATAACACTTAACCAAAAATTACATGGTTGTCAAGTACGCAAAAATTTCATGAATACAACGTCTAATGAATCTCTCGTGTAGGTAGACCGAGTGATTTACGTTAATTTTCAACTATTATTATTCAGCGCATATCTTTTCACAAACGATGCCGCCGATGATGATTTTTTCGGAACAAAAAAAACAGTCGAGACGCCTCTCGAATAAAGATTTTGTTTTAACATTTGTTATTTATGACGAAACGATTCGGTTTGACCGTTATTATGTATTTGCCTTTAGTATAAAGAATTTAATGGATAGTAACTGATTCCTATGGCAATATTGGAGACACGACAGAACTATGTTCGTAACGATTTTTTGTTAACTAGCTGCGTCCGCGACTTATTTCGCGTTGACTCAACTAGTCGCTTAGAAAACTTTTTTATATGAAACCATCTGACATTTAGAAAATGAATGACGTCATCCATCGGGTTCTATATACGAGATTTTAAATTTAATATAAAGGTACATACTACATGAAGGTATCGTGTTTTGTTTTAATGAAGGAGTTTAATGTGTAGAAGTGAAGTAAAGCTTTGGCACGCACAAAGGATGACCTCTTTTTATTAATATTGTTACGCCGGTAAGAGTAACGCCATCTATCGCCTAAAGCCGAAACGAATATCAAAGGAACTCGTAACGTCGAGAAAGCTCGAGAAGTACAACGCGATCTATTGTCAGATAGCGGAAGCACGCATCGAAGCTACTTGACTTGCCCAGAATGATCTCGATAAATCTAGGGATGTCGTCTCGACTATAAAAACGTTGCAGAGAATGCACGAAGCAATCAGTAGGTAATCGGAATTACTTGAAGCGAAACAGCGAACGGATCACTTGAAGCGAAGCGGAAGAAGTGACCTACGAGTTTTAAAGTGCTTGTTAAGTGTTCTAAGTGTGGATACAGGCTTAAATTGGACTTCGGTAGAACTTTTATTTATGCCGAACCCCAGCGCGTGATAATATAGATAGTCGTGTGCGTTTTTTATTATAATGCTAGCTCGGATGCAAAGGGGCGCGAATAAGCGGAGCGAAATTTCAACAAATGGAATTACAACAGTACTAGTCTAGTAGACGAGTGACCAATTTCACGATTGATGTTGTATTTTTTTACTACTATTGCTTAGAGTGATGGAAAAGTTCACGGCCCACCTGTGTGCTTAGTGCGAGTTTTTTTACGTTCTCGATAGCGTAAAAGTTAGCTCATATTTGTATGGAATGGGATCGTTTGCCTACGTTTGCCGTTAGGGGCGCTGTTCCAACTGCATACAAAATTGGGTTAACTTTTACGCTCTCGAGAACGTTAAAAAACTCGCACTAAGCACTCTGGTGTCAAGTGGTTACTGGAGCCCACACACGTCCATTGCGTTAATGACAATTTCACTCAAATACCAAAGCAACAGGTTCAGGCGTAT
This sequence comes from Bombyx mandarina, assembly GCF_030267445.1. Lineage (NCBI taxonomy): Eukaryota > Metazoa > Arthropoda > Insecta > Lepidoptera > Bombycidae > Bombyx > Bombyx mandarina. The sequence continues at coordinate 9,764,893 of NC_143229.1, forward strand.
TGGGCTCACTTCACAAATCGCGATAGGTCGCTTATGCCCATCAAAATCGATAATAATCAATAAGTATATAGAAACATCAAAATTTGAAAACAAGATATGTGCATCATGTATGACACTTTTGTTAAAATAATAAAAAGATAATGTTATTCCCATCTGTTCTGTATTCTCAGGGCATCGCTCCAAATTGAGTTATCAACTTTCGTGAAATTCATTGTTTTTAAGCTTTTATCCTTTTTGTGCGATGCGTGTTTAATACTCAATTAATGAAGCTACCTGCGGAACTGACCAGTCATCGTGTTAGAACTAATCTGTTTTGTTGTTTTGAAATCCCTTACGTTATTTGGAAGTCATTGTTAAAGAAACATTTCTCGTTTTCGATAAGTAGAAAATGTGAGAGGTTTTTTAGTGTTTGTGTGTGTGTGTGTGTGTGTGTGTGTGTGTGTAAATTAAGTTATTAAATTAAATCAAACGTGTGTTTATGGCAACTGTAAATTTTTTGAATTAAAATAAACGACAGCATTCTTTAAATTCAACCATTGTAATCCAGATGGGCTAACTAATTTAATGTATATTTTTTTCCCACAAGTCGAGTGAAATACCCGAAAACCTTAACAAGCCATTGAACCATGATTACATATTATTATATTCACTAATTTAAGGGCGTGGATCAGTTACGTTGGTAATGGGCCGATTAGACCCTTCAGTCTGTGATCGACCGATGAAAATCAATGGTTAATTTAATAGGGAGCCGCAGTTATTAGATATATTTTCTGCTTTTTTTTTTCTCTCTTGCCATGACCAAGTAATCCTTTTAAAGCCATCGGAATCGATCCCATCTCATATCCGTAATCCTCAGAAATTGATCTACACTAAAGATTAGCTTAACAGAAATGGAATTATATTTGAGGTAGGTTACACACACTGTTGAATAATTCCAAACGAAAAAAAAATGTTGCCACAAAAAAAAAACACCTTAACATTCATAATTGATACATGAAGATATTTCTGACTAATATATACCAGAGCAGGCCAACAGCCTTTGTAACTGCACTGAGACCTTAGTGGCGCATTTACGTTGTAAATGCCTATGGGCTCGAGGAACCACTTAACGCCAGGTGGGCTGCGAGCTCGTCAACACATCTAAGCAATAAAAAAAAACAAGAAAAGACATGTGGTGTCGTGGGACACCGGATAGTAACGAAGTTCCTTATTATAAAAATATTAATTTTAAGTTCTATTCTAGGTATAAAGAAAATAATTACTCGGGTATACATTTTTTATTATGATATTATTATTTATAAAAATTAAATAAAACTACTTTACAAAGTTATCAACTTTATTTTATTCACAATGATACATAAAATTTATATTAATAATATACAAAAAAACAGCTATTTATATGAATAATAATAATTAAGCCTGCAATAATAATAATAATGTTCTATCATAGAAAACCGTCATCACGTAGACTATACATTAGACACTGTACAGCCATCATACTAAGACTATACATAAATAATAAAAATCTTACGCTACGGACGTTTTTTCCCGGTTAGGGTACCCGTCCGCATCGTCCCATAAGGAACTTCGTTCCAAAAAAATCAGAATACAGTTTGCATACACGAATATATAGGTATAACTGAAGATCCTACTATGAAATCAAATTTCAAAATAGTTTTTTTTTTGTTGCTTAGATGTGTGGACAAGCTCACGGCCCACCTGGTGTTAAGTGGTTACTGGAGCCCATAGACATCTACAGCGTAAATGCGCCACACACCTTGAGATATAAGTTCTAAGGTCTCAGTATAGTTACAACGGCTGCCCCACCCTTCAAACCGAAACGCATTACTGCTTCACGGCAGAAATAGGCGGGGCGGTGGTACCTACCCGTGCGGACTCACAAGAGGTCCTACCACCAGTAATTACGCAAATTATAACGATGTTATTCCTTCACTAATCACAAATTAAGAATAATTAACTTTAACTGCTCTCAGTGGTTCTAAGTATTGAAATCTTACGATAACGCTTTCCTAACGCCATATTCCAATAAACGGTAGCAATCTTGGGTGGTGCTGTTTACGATGCGACTTGTGTGTTCTCTCTAATGCTATTCGCTCGTTTTTTTTTTTTCATTCGAACTCATAATTGAAATATGGATCATCCTTAGACCACATGGTACATTAAAATTTTATCTGTAATTAGGGTTAATACGTTAAATGTTCCACTTGTGGATTAAGTATCTTATTTTATTTGCTTTACTAACGAAACGCTTCGCATTGTACATAAATTATGTGGAATGTGATCAATTAACAAATTTAGTTCATAGAATCTGAATTATTCATAAAAGTCGTAGTATAAAAATTGAGATTCATAACTCATGTCTCAAGGTGAGTAGCGGTATTTGCGTTGTTGATGACTATGGGCTCCGGTGACCGTTTAACATCAGGAGGGTCGTGAAGTCGTCCACACGTCTTAGCAATTAAGCTCTACAACCAACTCTAAGAAGATTCCTCTAATTGTTGTCGATATTTCGTAACCAAATAAAGATTTGATTGCGTCTTGATTGCTTCTTGGTTGCTTCTTTCTTCTCTTCTTCAAATCTTTATTTGGTTGTGAAAAGACGAAGTAAAGACGAAGATAAAAATGAATGAGTGATAACGCAACAAGATGGATTCCTGAGATACCGACTACCGCAATTCTAGGCGTGCAATCTCCAATTCAACAATCAATATATCGAACAAAAAAAATTATGTACTTATAAATTTAATTGCATATTTTTAATCTCGTGCTATAAATACGTGTGAAAAATACCATTTCATATCGTTTCTCACCCGTACTTAACAGCAATGAATCAAAGTGTTAAATAGTTTGTAATTACGGAATCTTCCTCGGAACTCAATAAAACGGATATCAATAAACGTGCAATCAGCGTGCTATTAAGCTTGCTTTATTTTGCGCATCGTTTTCATTACGATCTCGCCGAGGAGTATTAATTATTTTGTTGGTTATGTAATTTGTAGCTGTGAGTAAGAAGAATCTGATAGTGATTTTTTACAACCAACATTACTCTTATAACTATTTTTATAATATAATTGAAGCTGCTTTACCGTTTTCCTGGTGCTGGAGGATTAGAGTGTTTTCTATACTTATACTTATATATAATATATAATATAATAATATTATAAAGAGGAAAGATTTGTTTGTTTGTTTGTTCCGAATAGGCTCCGAAACTACTGGACCGATTTGAAAAATTCTTTTTCCATTAGAAGCCGACATTGTCCCTGATGAACATAGGCTACTTTTTTTTGGTTTCATGTGTGTTTTAATGTTTCCGAAGCGCAGCGAGGGCGGGTCGCTAGTTTTGTGACAGCTGCCGCTTATTTTTTTTTATAAAAATTCATTGTAGATATTTACTTTTCATTTTACATGGGACGAACTAATAGTGTCTTGAGGTTGTAGCATCGGAATTAATATAATGAAATTGACAAATGAGATATTAAAACGTAAACCGTAAAAGTTGTTTTTAGTATGGAAATGATTTTCGAAAAATTAAAGATGAAAAGAAAAAACACTTCTTAACTTTTCGGTATATTTCCTGTGAAATTTTAATGTGAAAATCCGTTTTACGTGCGGCTATAGATGTTTCACATCAAAAATTGTGAAGAGAGATAGAACAGTTCGAGCTTGGAGTGCCATGACGTGGCTGTACTAATAATGTAACTGGCTCAAATGACACGAGCAGGTAAGTAAGACGTTAATTGGCTAACTTAAAAAAAAAACACGATACGGTGTTATGTAATTCAAATATGACGTTTATTACGATCCATCGTCAGACCACCAGCGCTACAAATATCAACATAATTGTTTCTAACGGCCCTTTTGAAACGTGACCGTCCACGTAATTCTATACGCATTATCATAATAACTGTATAAAGTCGTGTAAACATAAATTAATACACTTTAAAACTTATGTATTTTCTCGAAAATATGCCTAGCGAGCTGATCGAAACGGGAACGCAAAATAATGCGTAAAACACCCGCGTCTAATAACGTAAGTGAATAGCAGAAGAACATGAGGTAATAATAATGAGAAAGAATTTTGTTTTCTGACAATGAGTGTTTATGTATTGTAGAGATAATAAATAATAATAAATTTATGGACACAAGCCAAAAATATTGCATAATATTAATTTATGAAACGCATCGCAAGTTTCATTCACGAAAATAAAAATGATAAGATTATGAAGATTCTTTTCATATCGTTCGATTTTAAATTCGATACACTAAGCTCTGCTATAAGCAATTTTTTTGTTATTGAAATTAAAAATTATCTGTATAAAAGATTATAAATTTATCTACTTGAAGCTAGAATGTTGAATGTTTTATTTATTGATAGAATTATTTGAAAATTGGAGCTGTGTAATTTATTTTGTAATGTAGATTATAATTAAAAATTTAACGAAGAATTTGGCGAGTACGTTGACTTATAATTTGGCGAATTCTTGCGTTAGAATTAGCAGCATCCAAATCTAATACATAGTTTTATAGATCATTTAAGCTGAGGCTAGTAGTACAAAGGCCAGCCCAATCTTCAAAGCGAAACGCATAACTACTTTGCCTTTAAAAAACACAGACAGGCGGTGGTACCTAACCGCACGGGTTATAAAAACTCCCTATCGCCAGCAATTCCACAAAATTTATTTAATTCCAATTCGTATTGCACGATGCTATTCCTTTATCGTGAAAGTCATATGTATAGATGAACTTAGACGTATTAGATGTACGTTATGTACTAAGATAGTGCGTATTCCGTTACAAAAACTGATAATTGCTTGAAAGATTTGAGTATTAACATAATCGCATCGCTTGACAAGCGCTTGAGCACACCTGGCGTCTTATCATTTAAGCCACGACAAGTGAAAATATTAAAACAACTCAAGAATATTCCTACCGAATACACTGATTTATGAATTAACCCTTATTAAATGTTTTTAAACATTTTTTTACATATCTGTTCATCTAAACTTTTAAGTAGTAGTTTACTTTTATTAGCATGATTGAACGTAACATTTTAGCATCCCAAATGAAAGTTTCATTCTATTTTCTTCAAATTTAAAAAACCAATCTAATCATATTTTCTTCTTTTTTCGTGAGTTATAGATACGATTAAAACTACTTTCACGGCCAAAAAATAATTAATATTTTTGTTTGCTTAGATGGATGGACAAGTTCAGGGCCTTCTGGTGTTAAATGGTTACCGAATCCCAGAGACACCAACAGCGTAGAAACTGCCACCCACCTTGAAACATGGGTTCCAAGTCTCAGTCGAACGGTGCAAAGACCGCCTCATCCTTCAACCTGAAACGTGTTACTGCCTTCCGACAGAAATAGGCAGGTTAGCGGTACCTGTCCATGCTTTTCCCCCTACCTATTCGCTGGTAGCCTAAGAGGCTATTTCAGCAACGCCCGGAGGGGCTCACTGTGAGCTCACGAGCTTAACCTGAGAGAATTTGCTAACACTAGCCCTAGTAAGAGCAGTACTTCGCAGAATCTGCCACAGGATCGGAATCGCGACCCACTCGGAAGGTCCGGCGAGAAGCTCAGTGGGCGTACCCATGTGTGCTCACAAGACGGCCCTACAGCAGTAAAAACGCCAATTATAATTTTTGGGGGTTTTGTATTATATTTATATTTTATTACACGATGCTGTTTCTTCACCGTAGAAGTCAAACGTGAATTTGTGAAGCACGTAGCATTGCTAATATTTATCCCTCCCTGTGGGATTCGAACACCGCCACCGTTGCATCGGTCAATACGTAGGCACCTATATACCGGCGTCTTATTCATTAGGCCACAACAACTTCAAATCTCGCGTTTTTTATCGTCATTATATTAATATAAGCAACTAATTCAGCTATTTTAATGTGGTGTTAATTTTTCAAGCGGTGCTTCTTTACGTTCTAAATCTTTCCCGATAACAAACCAAATATTTAGAAACATGAATTCACAGAAAATACCGGATCTCTAAGAACAACAACAAATACATAGCCGGTTGTTTCTCGAACAACTACTGCTAAATTATTCAAATACAGATGCACCAAATGGCTTTTTCAATCTATTTAGCGTAGGCGTATCGGCGCCTCTGTTGCCCGAGTTCATATTGTATGTTAATTATTGAGATTTCCAAAAGTAATTAATACGAAATATTATATAATTTGTCAACTGGTCCAATGAACACCGCAACGGGTTTTCGAATAATGGTTCAGTCTTGGCCAACTAGTACCGGTTTTTTTATCTTTCAAAAAACACAACGGGCCCTTTATTATTCAGTTGTTCCTATGTATATTCATATAATTTAGCTCGAGGTGCGATAAGCTTGGAACATAAAATAATTTGATCTGACATATGTCGTGTTTCTCATAGAACAGTGGAGAAAAGTTCTTTATTCGAATTGAAATACAGGTCTATTAATGCGATATGTTTATTAGTTTTAATAAAAATCTACAAGAAATAATATTTATGCGTAACTTTGTAATGAAATTTACTTGTCGAACTCGTCGCGTGCAAGAGTTCGACGTACAACTGAATCCACAGGCACAACCCACAATGATCCTCGCCGGATCTTCTCATTAAGCAAAACACTGCTCTTACTAGGGCAGATGTTAACAAAGTCGGTCAGGCTCCGTAAGCTCGCCTACGAACCCCGTGAAATCAAATTATCACCTCGAGACTCTTGGAAGTATGAATATTAAGCAGTGAAAAAGCTCTTGAGTTGAACGATCTTTAGTCTTCATATGGTATTGTGAATTCACTGAAAATATTTCGACTTACATTGCGCGTTTAATATAATGACTTGTATAGTCTATGATATTAAAATTAAAGGCAATTTGTACCAAAAATGTGATTGTTAAATTAAATGACCAAAATTCTACTTTGTATAAAGGGGGCGACACGATAACCCTCTTATTGCGGCCATTGCTAACTATATATCAGACCCAGGTGACAGGGCAAAGCAAAGCCGCCTTCGCCCAAAACGTATCTTTTCGGATCCTCCCGATCCCCTCTCGGTGCTTTTAAGCTCGACAAGTACCGGGCATAGCTTGCCGCGCAATCGCCTGTATGGGCTTCCCGTAGGAATCCGCTTCGAGCGCCTTTCCAAGGGTCTTTCCATGTTCTGCTCCTTCCGTCCCCAAACAGTCGTCCGCTGGGGGAACAAAGTACGGCTCGGTGACCACAGCCACGTCAATTGACCGCTCCGCCATGGTTGGAACAGCACATCCTGAGTCCCGGCAAAGTGGTACAAATTTCCTTGGTGGAAGCGATACGAGGGCGACACTGAAAATTTCGGGAATTAACGTAGTGACACAACAGTACTATTTAAAAATGTATTTATTGCTTTTCGAAGTATTCTCCGCGAAATTTGACACATTTTTCCATACGATGGAACCAATCATTGAAGCAACCATTCCATTCGGAAGTTGGGGTCTCCAAAATGGCCGTTTTGTAGGCGTCCACAGCTTCTTCAGGTGATGAAAATCTCTGTCCACGCAATTTATTCTTTATTTTAGGGAAAGTATAGAAATCATTAGGGCTTAGGTCGGGGCTGTACGGCGGATGGTCTAATAATTCTATGTTTTCTTGCTCTAAAAACTCTTTTGTGTCCTGTGCGCGGTGTGAGAACTCGCATTGTCGTGATGGAGGATGATGCGGCGGTTGCAGTTCTCTTTACGGAGCTCAGAAACGACCTGTGGCAAACAAATGTTAGCATACCATTCTGCATTAACCGTTCTTTGTCCCTCAAGAGGAATAGTCGTAAAATGGCCGGTTTTGGAGACAAACGTGGCCACCATTTTTTTTGCAACACTCCGTGAACGAACAATTTTTGTTGGCTTTAACTCATTTTCGAACACCCAAACTCGTGACTGGTTTTTTGTTTCGGGTTTGTACGCGTATATCCAGGATTCGTCACCTGATACAATGTTTTATACAGCATTTGAGGATCCTGCGTGGAATCTTTCGAGAGTTCTGAGGCACCAAGTAACGCGAGCCGCTTTTTGCTCTTCACAGAGCGAATGCGGTATCCATCGGGAAAACAACTTTTTTATACCTAATTGTTCATGCAAGATTATTTGTATTTGACTCATGTCAATGTCTAAAGTTGCCTGAATTTCGCGGTATGTCACATGTCGATCTTCCTCAATCAGCTTACGCACAGCATCAACGTTTTCTTGGGTGACTGCAGTTTTTGGACGACCTTGACGGGGATCATCACTGAGCTTGACACGTCCACGTTGAAACTCAGCAAACCAGCGATAAATTGTGGTTTTGGATGGGGCTTCATTACCAAATGCAGAAATCATCCGGTCAACACAGTGTTTTTGTGTTAAACCACTTCGAAAGTCATAATAAATCATCGCTCTTGAATTTTCTCGAGTCAATTCCATTTTCTCAACGACTAAACAAGTTTGACAAAACCTCGTGACAAGACCGAGAATCTTTTTTTAAATAAATAAATGGTATTCGATTTTTAAAACCAAGGAGTTTTCAATTAAAAAGATTTTAATATGACAGGAACAGTGGAAATATTCCATTCCCGATACTTTTAGTGCAGCCTAGTAGGTAGGCCATTAAGGCTGGAACACATCCATCGCCTCGTCCCCTACTCCACTGACCCCAAATGCTGGCTGGTGCTCCCCCAGCCAACATCTTATTTTGGCACTGCTTGGCTTGGCGGCACCGATTTCGGGCTGCGTTCTTTCCGGCTGGGGGGGCCTTCCTAACTCCTGGCCTGGTGGTCAGCCCTGCGCCTGGCTTCCGCACATAATGAGCAATGCGCGAAAGAAGTTTAATTGAATTCATTCCTCAAAATTAATTCATTTTAAATGGCTCTAACCTATATCGTAATTCATCAATTCGCGTCTCTTAATCCTTAGCTTCCACAATATACTCATTTAAGGCATTATTATGAAATACTGCTAATATTTTGATTCACAGTAACTTTATCCCTTTTACAATACTTTAATGTTTTTTGACTGAGATATGCGAATTTAATAAAACATGAATAAACTCTCGGAAAATCAGTACGTTAAAGAATGTTAACGTGATAAACATAAACGATCATAATGAATGATTAAACCTGCCAAGGTTACGTAAAGATAAGATTTCGGAAAAGATCATTTGTAAAAAAAAATACGATTAATAAGCTAGATAAAATGTAAAATTGCAATTGACTAGCCACTGCTGTAACGATATTTTATTACTGATCACGTTTGATACTCGTGAAAACTTGTAAAATATCATCATCATCATCATCATCATCAACAGCCCACAGTCGTCCACTGCTGGACATAGGCTTCTCCCAATCCACACCACTGAGCCCGGTCTACGGCTCTCCTCATCCACTTCTTGCCGGCTGGAGGTCATCGCACCACCTAGCCACGGGGCGTCCCACGTTACGTCTTCCGCTGCGCTGTCTCCACTCGAGAACCCGTCTGCTCCAGCGATCGTCAGTGCTCCAGTGATCGTCAGTCGCTCCATCGATCTTCAGTAAAATATATTATTATGTATCACCATCTCGTCAGTAAATTAATGTAAAATATAATCACTACATAGTATAAAACAAAGTCGCTTTCTCTGTCCCTATATCCCTATGTATGCTTAAATCTTTAATACTACGCAACGGATTTTGATACAGTTTTGTTTTAATAGATAGAGTGATTGAAGAGGAAGGTTTATATGTATAATAACATCCATTAAATAGTGGAGACTTCAATAATAAATTACAGTTTCCGAAGCGAAGCGAGAGCGGGTCGCTAGTATACTTATATAATAGAGACAGTGTTTTTCATATCTACAATATAAAATATATAAATAAATGCTGGCTGCGATAAATAGAACATAAATATCTACAAGACGTAACTGATGATTTGGGTCACCAAAATCTACAAACGTCATACGCTAAGGTACACTAATGAGTGAAAATTGTTTTAACTGATTAACCTCGAATTTTATTTATCAGATAAATACAAAAAAAAATATTCAAAAAATTCTATCGTACATGTTAACGTTTTAACTAACATTAAAATAAAAAGAATGCTAAAATTTTACTTGATTAAAATCACTAAATCATACAGACGTCACGACCTCGTTATAACGATTTCAATATTGAATTATTAATTTTAATTGTTTTATTGCGCGTGGGACGTAAAATAATGCAGTCAAGGCTAAGAGAATGTTTGTTTAAGCTAGGCATGCAAATTCTTTTTCAGGCTATTTAACTATTGATTTTTTTTGTTTATTTTGTACTCATGATTCGCAGCAATTGTTCACTATGAGAATTGTATTATTTAATAGTCAATTTTTTTTTTGTCTACCTAATCATTATGATTTCACCGGGTTGTTATTTAATTTTTTTTTCTCCACCTTATCCCACCATGTAGGGTTGGCACAGCAAATATTTCTCTTTCAGTCTCTTCTATCAGCCGTCATCTCAACACTCACTCACTCCTCTCTCTCTCGTATCGTCATTCCCACATTCCATCATGTCTTCTTCTTCAGTCGACCTCTTCCCCCTCTACCTTGTACTACCATTTCCATACATCTCCTAGTCACATGCATCTTCTCTCTACGCATCACATGTCCATACCACGCTAACCGTCCGCTCTTCGATTTGTTGATTACCGGGGCTACATTCACACTTCCATTGATTTCATATTAATTAAAAGCTGTTAAGGCACCAATATTAAATATTTTTATGAATAGATTGGGCGAAATATACAACTCTGATTGAAACTTGAAACATAAAACTGAAACAGAATCTGCTAATGTGATTGTCAGTCTTTATTTGAGAACAATAAGAGTAGATACTAATTACATACTTCTTTAAAAGTTTCTCTTTAACTTTAGTTTTCTTACGTCTTGAAGGAAATCGCTACTCCCTGACGACTTTTTATGAACTTTGTGCTTTTCGAAGTAAATATATGTAGTAGTAAAACTCGGCAATTATAAAAAATGTTACGTGCACATTATTACTCGTTGTTTTGTCTACAAATATATTTTATTGCGTTCAATGGAGAGACAAACTCGCAGATAGCCCGGTATGAAGTGTTTAGTGTTTGGAAGTTATTGCTGTTGGCCTTACAGCTTCAAAAGTACTGGTGGGCCGAGCTAGAGGTCTTAACCGACAGGAAAGAGGTTATTTTTATTTTTATTGCATGTATGTGTGGACGAGCTTGCAGACAACCTGGTGTAAAGTGGTTACCGGAGCACATAGATATCTACTACGTAAATGCCGCCACCCACCTTGAGATATGAATTCTAAGGTCTCAGTATAGTCACAACGGCAGCCCCACCCTTCAAACCGAAACGCATTACTGCTTTACGGCAGAAGTAACCAGGGTGGTGGTACCTACCCGTGCGGACTCACAAGAGATCCTACCAGCAGTAAAAAACAAAAATCTGCCCGAAACCCCTTAGAGGAAGAGCCAACAGCTCGACGACTGATTTGCAATTGGATCGGAATCGCGACTCGCTAAGAAGATCCGGCGAGATACTGCTTGGAAGTCCCAATAGTATTGTAATACATATATCGACGTCTTTGAAGTCGTCGTGGCCTTGAAAATAAAACACTTGGTTCCTCCATCCTCAATTTTTTCGAGAGGCTACTTCTTAGCACAATATGATCACGAATAGGTTCTATGATGAAATACTACTTCCTAAGAAATTGAATTTGCATAATCATTGAAGATAGGGCGTCTTGTGAGTCTAGGGCAAGGCGCTGGAATGCTGCGGTATCTAAGCGGCTAATGTGCGCTGACTGACGGCAAAATCCCTTGCCAGGCCAGCCCGGTCTGCGTAGGCCTTTAGGACAACGGTATTGTCAAGGCCACAAACAGATCATTGCGCACATTCTTCTCTCCCTTGCTGTTGTGGATGATGTCTCTTCTGTAATTTTCTCACTGTTTCTCTGCGCCTATACCTAGGACATCTTGTGAGTCCGCATGGGTAGGTACCAACCACCACCCTGCCGTATTTCTGCCAAGAAGCAGCCCAACGTTCCGCTTTGAAATGTGGAGGAACTGTTATAGGTATTTTATATTATGTCTCAAGGTATGTGGTAGCGTTGTGACATCTATTGGCTTCGGTAATAACTAAGCACCAGGTGGACCTTGGGATTGTTCACCCGTTTATGTATTCACAAATAATGCAGATGAAAAGAGAAAGTAAATGTTTTAAGAAACACTCTTTCTAATATGAATTTCCAATAATTGCTACGTACATCATCACCCGCTTGTTAACCTTAGCAAATAAATCAATTCATATGATCACGGATGTTGTGCAATAAAAATTGATTTCTTGCTAATGAAATAATAAATATCAACGTAAATTCTTCTGTCATGCTTTAAATTTTTAAATTATGACACTAAAGCTTCTCTCGAAAAATTGTATGCATTACCTCGAAATTTCATGTAATTGGTTTTAAACTGTATAATTAAATGGCTATAAATTATCTTAAATAGTGCCCCTTAAATATGCTCATTGCTCGGAGAAACGCCTCCGAAAATGTGGATGCATGCATTAATAATGTGATTTCTGGTACAGTTATCTAGTCTTATGTAGTAAGTATCAAGACAGTTTCAAAAACTGATTGTGTGTAAGATCATTGGAAGAACAGTGACTTTTAACTAACAAGAAAAAAAAATTTGGAGAGGGTCATTAGTTTGGTCTGTAGGTGGGGCAGCCAAACGAAAAGCAGCACGATTCCCGAAAGATGGCAGTACGATTGCAGTATCGTCGGAGCTTGGCTGACTTCATGCTACCACAGAGCCTAGGCGGTGGAGGCGCATAGACCCCATCACACTCACCAGCCAGCCTTCTTGAAGAGCGGTGCCTCCGTCCTGGGAACTGTCATTCGTTTTCGATTGCTAAGCTCGATCGCCCTATTCGCCCCTGTAATGTCTGACGATAGTGTTAACAAATGTGGTTTCTCCGACGTATATATATAAATAAAAAAACAAATTGCATCATTCCATTATCCAGTTGAGAGTTAAATTTAATTTAAGCAATAACATGTCAATGCATCACAACGATCTATCGCGAGATTATACGTAAATCAACGACAGATTATAATCTGAAAAGATTTTTGTCGAAATTCCTTGTCATTTTCTGCAAACAACAATAAAAAAATCTTTTACATATAACTTATATAAAAACGCAATAAATTGTCACATATTTTAACTAACGACAGGAGTATATATAAATGGCGAAACAAGAAAAGACTCTTAACGCGAAAATGTCAGATGTTACACACCGAATGTCTTAGGAATGCGGGATGTTCAACGTATTTTTTTTTATTCATTATAAATCGTACACTTGTATTGAAAACTTGTTTAAAATTTATCTCATTATTATTACTCATCCGCGGTTATCTATGTTAATAAAGTTTGTGCATGTTCATGCGTGGAAAATCCAGTAAAAAAATCGTATCTTACACCCATTAGCTCCTCATATCATATGCAAATAACTTACAAGTAGAAGCCCACAATTATTATTCAAGGGTCATTTCTCTTAATTTTTCGGTTTCATTTTCTCATTATTTTCATTTCTTATCTGTGTAGTTTACGATCACAGAATATACTCCACGTAGAATTGAAGGTATTGGGTGGTCCAGGCTTCAGGTAATGACGCCATTATTCTGTTTATTATTAATGGTGGCTTTGATCGCAACAACATCGAGATAAGTTTGTTTTAAAACTCATTTACCACTTATCGGATCTTCTACGTACTACAGGCGCTGAGTTATCGATTTTGATACGATGTTTCTAGCTTTGTTGGCTACCGTTTAATTTTTTGTACATAATAGTCATTGTTGGGATAGTAAAAAATCTGCTTTATTATTGGTGATAGAACTATATTTCACTAATCTGTTTTTTTTCCTGCTACAAGGCAGTGCTCCGTTTCAACGGCTGGAAACAATCTTAATACTATACATATAGACTTCAAGATAGGCATTCACGCTCTAATTTCTATGGGTATCGGTAACATTAACAACAAACAGACTCACGGTTCGTTTATCTGTCTACATAATAAAATAAAAGCTAATTCTTATTCGTGTTACGTGTTCAGGGCTCATATTCTCTTCCAAAATACTCTCCATCACCCCAGAGCTGGTACTTTTCAGAATATAATATTACTTTATTAAACCATTTTCAATCGCTGCAACAATTTTAATAAATATGAAGTAGTTATAGGTATACGTTTTCATTGTTGAGAACGCTATTTTGATATCAGTCAAAACCTTTACCTACATAATAACTAACGATTCACGCCAGCTGGATAATCATAAGTCAGAGATAGCACTGGATAAATTATAGATTACTTCCCTTTCAAAGTTCGAAAAAAAAATGTTTTTATCCGACCCACGGATTTACTAATCCGATTTATCAATACTCATTACCATATTATTTTCGACTAATGATAGTTTTAATATCGCTCCACTAATTCGGCAGCGAGATTAACATCCTATAAAACCAAAAAATGATAACAACGATAAACTTAAGGGCGCTTTCAGACTACGCTATAATATACCTAATAGCATATAGTATATAGCTCATAGCAGAACAATATTGCACACCATACATTGTTATGGACACGTCCACACTGTACTGTACTATATATTATAGTAGGCTTGTTAAGTACAGGCTGCTATACTATATGGCACTATAGTATAGCGTAGTCTGAAACGCGAAGTCGTAGACCTTAAGTGACCTAACCTTAAAAGTGAACACTAAAACATCCACTCGCAACAACAAATATGTCGGCTGTGATTTATTCTTAACCGTGAACACATTGTAAAATTGAAGCCATTTTTAATGGAGTGACTTCAAATTTACTATAAAAAAAAACACATTTACCATCGACTCCAATACTGATATAGATTATGCACTGGCTTCAAAACAATAACACTAATTGGCGACTGACCCTGATCAAAGTTATGCGATCTTGTGGGATACCCGCGAAAATCTAAACGTACACTTTTTTCCCTACCAAAGCTGATAGCCTTGAAAAGCTATATATCAGCGTAACCTAACAAGTAGGTGAGCTCACGTTGCTTTAACCAGAGGATATCGCTAACACTAGCCGTAGCTAGAGCCGTGCTTTGCAGAATCTACCACCGGATTGGAAACGCGACCCATTGAGAAGATCCGGCGAGAAACTCAGTGGGCTTATATTTCAACGGCCGTCTGGTGTAGTGGTAAGTGACATGGTCACTACACAAGGGGGTCGCGGGTTCGAATCCCGCCAAGGGAAGATATTTGTATGATAAATATAAATATATTTTCCAGGGTTATGGATGTATATTAAATATATGTATGTGTATAATATAAATCTTACATTTATTTCCGTTATCTGGTACCTGTAACACAAGTTCTTTACGAACTTATCACGGGACCAGTTAACGTGGCGTGATTGTTAGTAAAATATTTAATTATTTATATTTATTTATTTATTTATCCATAGGGTAAGAAAGTATGTATGGCGGATCACAATGCTGCAAACGACTCCTAGGTTTATGGCCAGCTTTTGACTTCTGCGGATTCGTTTAGTTCCGTCCGTTACGTAAGCGAGAAGGCTATTTATAAAAAAAAACTTTTGTTTCAGTTACAATAAAATAAAAATTGAATCGCTATCAAGAGTGACTTATTGTTACAGCTACTAGTTATTTTAGCGATAAAGGTTTCAAATAGATATAATACTGGCTAATAATCACCCAATTTATCTCTAATATTGGTACTAAACAAACCTACGAGCGTGGGAACCCTTGGTATTTGAACGGCACATTGTGGACCTCTTCACAGAGACCAAACACTCGACGTCTTTTGTCCAGAAACGTAATGGGGATAGGCAAATAATAACAAGAAACCTTGATGGCGCTACGAATATTGGAAATATGAGAGAGAGAGAGAGAGAGAGAGAGAGGGGGAGAGAATTCTTTATTGTACACCAACAAAAGAAACAATGCGAAAAATTAAATACAAAAATAGTACAATTGGCGGTCTTATCCCTAAAAGCGATTTCTTCCAGACAATCATCAGGTGGAAAATAATCGTTTGGAAACTAATTACAGGCGGTGTACCAATCAATTGAAATATGTATATGTATACACATACACACACATACATATATATACCAACACTATTTCTTACATATATACGTTTATAAATATACATACAAATACACAATATAACGTAATAATAATTTTGTTTCATTACACATAGATAAGAATAAATAATTTATATATAAAACATACTTGAAATACCTAGAATATGTATTTATGTACGTATGAAGTAATGTAAAAGAAATGTTTTTGTTTCCTCGTTGATGATATTTGGAGATTAGGTGGTATTACGTCTAATTGTTGCATGATAATAGCCTGCGTGCCAACAATTGCCATAGTGATAAATATAGATATGTCGATTAATAAATTTGGGAGCTCTCGTACATACAGAGAGGGCTGGTGGTCGTGGCGCCGATGAACGCCGGTCCGGCGCCGGCGTCCCAAGGCGGAGGGTTTTTTTCTGTTTATTTTTATTGCTTAGATGGGTGTACGAGCTCACAGCCTACCTGGTGTTAAGTGGTTACTGGAGCCCATGGACATCTACAACGTAAATGCGCCACCCATCTTGAGATACAAGTTCTAAGGTCTCAGTATAGTTACATTTAGTTCAGTTACATTCAGTATAGTTAGGGTGACGGGAGAGATGTGCTCCGCACTAAACGCTTCACTTTCCCTCTTTTGCCTTTTTATGAGTTCTGAGCGACATTAGGTTTTAGCCGGTTCGACTCCGGAACTGTCGAAGTAAATTGATTATGAATGTTAAGAAATTATTCCAATAAGCAGAGGCTTGGCTAGCCCTTGGAAGAGACCCTTAGAGACGATAGAAACTCATTATTAGGCTCACTATTACTTATCTGAATTCTGGGGAAATAAACAAATAAACACCACGCAGTGACACCCTTACAATGTCGTTCGCCTAATCAAAAAACGTAGAAACCCGCAATAACCGTTGGATAGATTTCGACAATTGTATTTGGTTACAAATTTACTTATTTTCGAAAAAAAAAAACAACAACGTACCTAATTACTAATAAAACGCAATAGTCAGATTACCAAAAGTTTATTGAATAGCGAATCTTATCGGTGAAATAAACACTGAGAATTTGGCTAATGCTTGGTAACACAGACCTGTTTCTTTCAGAACAAGACATTTTTATTAGCCTATTATTAACCTACAGATTTAGTAATATTTTGAGTGATATAATATTTTGAGTTTCTTGCCGATTCTTTTCCATAATCAAACTACATGCAGAATCTATAATCAAGTCATTACGATTTAAAACCGAATATGAAAATCTGCTTAAAAAATTCTATGCGTCTCATTATTATTCATATTCATTTGAGCTCTGCCATTGCCGGTCCCAAGCCCGGATGAGAAAAGAGGAGGGTTGAGTAGAGCTGGACATTCCTACCGTAAAACGTCAACGCCGAGCACTGGGCGGCGAGAAATAACCCAGCCCCCGGATACAACCAGAGACCCGGAGCGGGACCAGTTTGCCGCGAAGGACTAAATCCCTTCGAAATACTGATGTGGAAGGACGTGGGAACCCACCACAATTACATCCCAAGAGAGTCATGGACAGAGAAACATTTAAACTGTTTCAAGGCCATGACCACGACCCTCAGTAATGAGGAAACCGACGCAAGGAGGAGCGTCTCATTATCAATGTTAAAATTTCATTTTTTATTTTAATAAGCGTGTGCTTGATTTGTAATTCATTGCTCTAAATTTCAGGCGCAAGTTTTTTTTTTTTATTTGCCTGTAGCCTCGAGGGGCTATTCGGACTTCACCGTGACTGGTAGGCGAGCTTACGAGGCTCAGCCTGAAAAAATTTGCTAACATTTACCTTAGCAAGAGCAGTGTTTCGCCGAATATACCACCGAATCGGAATCCCGAGCCAATTAGATGATTTAATTACCGGAGCCAATAGAAATAGAAAAGGTACAATTTGAATACTACCGGCTAACAAGTGACATAATGTTAAAATTTCAATTAAACTGTTTTTGGTCGTCGTGGCCTAAAGGATAAGACGTCCGGTGCATTCGTTGTTGCGATGCACCGGTGTTCGAATCCCGCAGGTGGGTACCAATTTTTCTAATGAAAGACGTACTTAACAAATGTTCACGATTGACTTCCACGGTGAAGGAATAACATCGTGTAATAAAAATCAAACCCGCAAAATTATAATTTGCGTAATCACTGGTGGTAGGGCCTCTTGTGAGTCCGCACGGGTAGGTACCACCGCCCTGCCTATTTCTGCCGTGAAGCAATAATGCGTTTCGGTTTGAAGGGTGAGGTAGCCGTTGTAACTATACTGAGACCTTAGAACTTATATCTCAAGGTGGGTGGCGCATTTACGTTGTAGATGTCTATGGGCTCCAGTAACCACTTAACACCAGGTGGGTTGTGAGCTCGTCCACTCATCTAAGCAATAAAAAAAAAAATTACCGAGCGAACATCAATAATACCACAGGTACAACGTAGTCACTGTCTACCTCGACAATGACTTCCATTAATCGCTTAGCAAGAAGAGGACATTGAACTCTTACTTTAAAAAAATTATATTAAAGAAAACAACGTTGTGGCGCCATTTCTTAAAAAAAAAGTGTGTGTGTCCGCTCCGACGCACGACTGGAGTTTACTGGATATAAAAAATTAAACGAAACAATACGAGAAATAGTTCTATATTACGACAACACGATACACTACAGATTATTAACAAATTAACGAGACACAAAACAAACGACTAACAAATATATGAAAATACAATAATGAGAGAAACGCGCGATCAGTACGAGGCTTTGTGGCGGACTGCCGGCGCATGTACTAGCATGTCACACGAAATGCGCATAACGCATTTCGTGTGACATGCTAGTACGATTTTGGTCCCCATAATTTTCATACCCCGGGCCTATATATGTAAATCGATTCTAAAGGAGTAAACTCCAAAAATACGCTACACGTCTCCATCTCATAGTCAATCATCCTGACATATCCGCAAGCGAACTAATGGACATGTAATATCCGAAGACTTCAAACAGGAGAGTGGCGTTAAAAGGACGAAAAACCAATACAATACATTTTGGCGTTTGTTCCAATTTAAGAAAGACGAACACTATGACACTTTGTTTCTGAAAAAAATGTGTTGCTCAGCCAGATATTCTTGGGAACATTGTTGAAAATGAAGTAAAAACTTTTGCAAACGCTTTTATGTAACTTTTTAGATATGATTTAGTGAAATTCACATGCAAATCGTCGAAGTCATTTAAATATATTTTCTCTTGTAACTTGTGGCGTACAATAAGACACTGGACGACTAATATTTACAAAGCAAAGTATTTTTTGTCAGGCTCGGATGGAAGGGTTGAATGGTTGAATGTGTTTGGAGATGCAACGTACCTAACTGAGCCGATGTCAAAATTGCGTTAAAGGGTGGCATGATTTTAAAAGACCCATCACTGGTATATATTTTTGAATAGATTTAATTGATATTTGATTAAGACTACGAGTTCAAAGGATAGCCTTCCGACTTCTTTTTTTTTTACCCAAAGTTGTGACTGAAACTATTCGTACCTTTCTACTACCTATAGTAAAAAAAAATTACAGCCACTCATTATGGGATGGTTAATTGATACCTGACAGCTTAAAACACAACTGTGATTTGTATGTACGCTAGTTTCTCGTGAAAAATACTTAATAAAACAAACATGTAAATTGCGTTTTCAGAAGAAGAATTTCGAAGCATTCAAAAGTCAAGGCTCGATAGTTCACTTATAGAAATAGAGATGTCGCCACTAAGGTCATGAACCAAAATCCACATTATATGACATTTATGTAATCATTTGCATTCAGAATGTTTATGAGTATTTACTTAAAACAATTCGAGTGCTACTTTTAGAATATGTTTATAATAAATATTTACTTTCAAACAAACGTTATGTTAATCGGAATTTAGAAAGTGGATTCATATAGTTACGCGTATTCGTGTGAATCGGATATATTCCAGGAACCCTCATTTGCGAAGAATATTGACAGACCACTACATTTTCCTTGTACGTTAGATTATTAAGGCACTGAGTCGCGGCAGGGTTATTGTTTGCCCGCCTATTTTAGTTGGTGCTCGTATAAGCTGGCGGAACATTCAACAAACGCTTGGCGGTGTTGGAATTCTTGGATTTTAACTATTATACCTATACTTTCATCTTCGTACTCATTCGAGTTCAACTATAGCTTTAATAGAAAGAATATCAGTAAAAATTTAATAATATCAGAAAACGATTGTTTTGATTTGTTTGATTTTCTCTGTGGTGCTGCTCATATTAGATATGCACCTCACCTTGCTTTTAAAGCTACCAGAAATTTGAGACACCATGTCATTACCGAGACCCGCCTTATAATGTGAGTTTGAAATAGAAAATTGTATTATGTAACGAGTATACTACGCTTCAAAATGGTATGTTCGAGATCTTTTCATAACACAATGTTAAATTACTGATCTTGATAGGCAGAAAAACTCACCGCCTGTCCCGTCTTAAGTAGATAACGAGTGCATAGATATAACAGAAGTAACAATTATAATGCGGTTGTCCTATCCTGCAATCCGAAATGCTGAGTTCCGGTAGCCACTGTACATCAGATGGGGCCTGAGCTAGTTCACTCACCTAGGGTAATAAAAATATAATTGAGACAATATCAATTAATACCTGAAGTATGGACGTCTCAATTCTCAACAGTATAAGGTTACATCTTCATAATGGATATAAAATATTTTTAAGCATTGAAAATTCATAAGGCTCAAACATGCATCTGGGTACTTTTGTGCCCGTTGGAACCGGTCCAAATGTTTGGTCAAACACTTAGAACCTAAACTAGTTGGCAGACGCATCATGTACTTTGATTAACGTAATGTAAATTAAGGTTTTTTTCGTCGCTTCATTCAATTACTCTTATCCGTATTGAAGAATCGTACTGAAGATTTTATTTTATATCCAATAACGTGTTAGCGCTTGCGTGAAACTCACTAGTGCTAATTCTAACACCAAATGTGTGTATTTCATGCTTATTGAAGATGTCGTATCTTTGTGAGCACGTAACACCACAACACTATAGGTATATCTGCCTTAAAACAATACTACGTTATATTCTGAAAAATGAGCGTTCCAATGCGCAATTGACGGTGGCTAGTAGTAATCCAAGATTACCCATAACATTAGAATTGGATTACCAACATACCTTGAATAAAAACTTCAGTAATCGAATAATAGTAGATTCTAGAATTTAATAACTAGAACAGTCTACTCATTTGTTGCGGACCTTATAAATGCAACACATAAAATCTTTAATGTAACTCTAGTTGCGCTAATTATGACAAATTATGGGAATGTTATTTAAATTCCGTAAGCATTAAACTCGAAAAAACTTTTAGTGTGTTTACAATTGAAATTAAAATCATCTATTATTTAAAAGAATTTAATTACAGTGGTGCGTATGCATCGGCACGTAGGTCTCTCCAACAGTGTATGCGGATAAATTATTCTGTAAAAATGTTATATTGATTGACGTAGACATTTAAGGTGCGAGTATGTGAATGCGATAGTTAGAACCGAAAACTTACTTTTTCGTCTTTTTTTTCCTACCTATTCTAGTAACCTCGAGGGGTTGTTCTAGATTCGCCGAATTAATAGGTGAGCTCACGGGGCTCAAGCCTGATGACGTTATTAACACGAACCCTACCACGGGCTCGACGCGAACGATGAGCGGTGTTTGAGGTACCTAAAAGCACCCTTTTTCGTCAGCTATTCATAGCTCCGCTTTTCCGCTTAGAATAAACACAAACTAGAGATTGTCGCGTGTCTGAATCCGCACTAGTTTGTATTAAAAATATTCTATACATCTCTTCCACGATCATCGTTCATGTTCGAATAGCATGAGGGCACATGTCGACAAATACATGGAATTACATATATTGTAAATTATATTTAGGTAAAACTGAGTTACAATGTTATTTCTTGTACCTTTTGATTTAATAGAATTGAGATGACAATTTTGTGTATAAGATCCGAGACGTCTGCACGTTGTGTGCCGTGGACTCCGGTTATTACTTGGGTCGTTCTCAAATTTGGGGACAGAAGCGAGTTATTTGACTTAATTCTAATAACCTTAATGTTACTGTAATTATCAGTACAGTAAATTGGTGTACATGGTCTATATCAATATATTCATTATATTCAATCAATATAACTATATTATATTCGTCAACACTACTAAATTAGGATTTATACATTAAAAACTACCCCAAATCTCATTCGTATCACTAGTTGGCTGAGCATTTAATTTTTAATTTATTTATTGCTTAGAAAGGTGGACGAGCTCGCGTCCCATCCGCTGTTAAATGGTCACTGGAGCCCATAGACAACAACGTAAAAGCCGCCAACGACTTTGACACAAGAGTTGTAAGTCTCCATTTTTACAGTACAACGGCATACAGAAATAGGCAGGGTGGTGATTCTCACCCATGCTAGCTCACAAATATCAACAAAAGCTATCCGTGAAGTAAATTAAAATATAACTGAATGCAAAACTGAATTCTTATTTTTATTTAATTTTATGTTATGATTAACTTTAAAACAAATGTTAAGCCGGAATTTAAGGCAGCGTGGTTCTAGTGTCTAATCGTAGGGCAATACAAGAAATGCTGTTGTTTAATTAGGTGTAAACGAATACTAGCATGCACATTGCTCATATCTCGCTGTGTTTTCTGTAGTTAGCACGTCAGTACATAAGTTAGAATCAGTAAACATATTAATCGACAACATGCGCCTTATTACGTGAGCGCTTATGTTCAATTTTCTTAACACGCCACAAACTAGATGAATGTAGACGCACATTTTTTTTTTATTGCTTAGACGTGTGGACGAGCTCACAGCCCACCTGGTGTTAAGTGGTTACTGACGCCCATAGACATCTACAACGTAAATGAGCCACACACCTTGAGATATAAGTTCTAAGGTCTCAGTATAGTCACAACGGCTACCCCACCCTTCAAACCGAAACGCATTACTGCTTCACGGTAGAAATAAGCGGGGTGGTGGTACCTACCCGTGCGGACTCACAAGAGGTCCTACCACCAGTAAAACACATGCATTTTGCATTTCAATTCAACACACAAAATATTCGAAAAATTATGATGTTTTTCATGATCATGAAATACGATAATAATTCGATAATGATTGAGTATTCGCGTAGAGTGATAAATTACATGATTTACTACAATCCTAATTGAAATTAGATCGAGACAAGGAAAAAAATAAAAGTCTGTACTGATATTGATTTAAAAACATGATAAGGTTTTGACGACTGGAGTGTTGTTCAAATTGCCACATCAGTGTGCAAAATCGTTAATTCCGTCATCCGCCTTCAAATTGTCACCTTTATTAACATTTCGTCTACCCTACTAGCCCGAGATCCTTAATTATTTACAATAAGATTTTCAATAAGGACTCGCTATTGGTAATTACGTAAATCGTATAGTTATTAATAATAAATGATGCGCAGTCGCACGCAATTTTGTCATGAAACTTTACGAAATTTTTCTTTCTCCAAAATATTAAGGTGCGTTTTGCTGGGATAAAATAATATTCGCCCTAGAACTCGAATTACCTACTATTAAACGACGAAAGAATTAATCTTTATTAAACAGAAACAACCAAATTTCTATTTCTAATGACATTCAATAATTTACCATAAATTCACTTTGAGTCTTTTTGAGTTGATTTATGTACCTCTATTTAATTCTTTTAGGAAATAAATGTAAACGACTTGATACGTTCCAAGCTCAGCATTGTCATACATAAAAGTCCCCATAAAATCATTCATTTTAAATTGCGTCTTCTGTCGTGAATCGAACAATCTATGAATTCGAAACACAAATCCACTTAAAACGTTGGGCTTGTCCATTGACAAAATTTTCATAGATGATGTAACACAATGACATACCGACGTCCAACAATGAATATTTTTGTAAGCGGACAAAACAAGCACTTGAATGTTTTTCTTACTTCACGCTGTTTGGGAAACCCTTGAAAACACAATTCAAATATATCTGCGCTAAATTCTCATATTTTTCGGCGCTCCGTTGCTAATGCCAACATATGAACGGTTTGCGGAATGGAGACTTCCACTTATGTTTGTTATCTATAAACATTTGATGTTAACATTAAAAGACACAGATTTCATTACTATTTTCTTTTTAGGGTTCACGAAGCTAAATGTCATATAAGAAATCCTTTTGATTTTATGAAATACTTTAAGACCATTATTATAGTAACCGTTCTATGAAATTTGAAAGTAGTTGCTACAAAACGTTGTTCCTAAATTAGAATATATTATAACTAGCGACCCGCCCTCGCTTCGCTTCGGAAACATTAAAACACACATGAAACAAAAAAAAAATAAAAAAATAAATAAAAAAAGTAGCCTATGTTCATCAGGGACAATGTCGGCTTCTAATGGAAAAAGTGTTTTCAAATCGGTCCAGTAATTTCGGAGCCTATTCGAAACAAACAAACAAACAAATCTTTCCTCTTTATAATATTAGTATAGAAAACACAATTAGTGTTTATACCTAGGCGGCACTGAAAATTTCGGGAATTAACGAAGTGACACAACATTACTATTTAAAAATGTATTTATTGCTCTTCGAAGTATTCTCCGCGAAATTTGACACATTTTCCCATACGATGGAACAAATCATTGAAGCAACCATTCCATTCGGAAGTTGGGGTCTCCAAAATGGCCGTTTTGTAGGCGTCCACAGACAGCTTCTTCAGGTGATGAAAATCTCTGTCCACGCAATTTATTCTTTATTTTAGGGAAAGTATAGAAATCGGGGCTGTACGGCGGATGGTCTAATAATTCTATGTTTTCTTGCTCTAAAAACTCTTTTGTTCTGTGCGCGGTGTGAGAACTCGCATTGTCGTGATGGAGGATGATGCGGCGGTTGCAGTTTTCTTTACGGAGTTCAGAAACGACCTGTGGCAAACAAATGCTAGCATACCATTCTGCATTAACTGTTCTTTGTCCCTCAAGAGGAATAGTCGTAACATGGCCGGTTTTGGAGACAAACGTGGCAACCATTTTTTTTTTGCAACACTCCGTGAACGAACAATTTTTGTTGGCTTTAACTCATTTTCGAACACCCAAACTCGTGACTGGTTTTTTGTTTCGGGTTCGTACGCGTATATCCAGGATTCGTCACCTGATACAATGTTTTATACAGCATTTGAGGATCCTGCGTGGAATCTTTCGTGAGTTCTGACGCACCAAGTAACGCGAGCCGCTTTTTGCTCTTCACAGAGCGAATGCGGTATCCATCGGGAAAACAACTTTTTTACACCTAATTGTTCATGCAAGATTATTTGTATTTGATTCATGCTAATGTCTAAAGTTGCCTGAATTTCGCGGTATGTCACATGTCGATCTTCCTCAATCCAAATGACCCATATGACTACTGTTGTCGATTTGACCAGCAATGTTTGTTGAAAATGATGAGCACCTTATGAGACATCCACTATCCAACTGGGTTCAGGAAGCGGTACAGGATACTCGAGAATTTCTCAGTCTAGAACCCTAACCAATGGTGACTTGAGTCATAGAAAATCTGAACAGTCGCAAAATTTGGACAAAAAAGAACAAGTACACGCAGACGTGAAAGACATTTAGTATTCGCGGTCATTCTCGGTAGGAGACGCTGACTCCGGAATCGAAAGCAAGGGAATTATAGTTACTAGCAACACTATTTTTGGAACGAAGTTCCTTATGGGACGATGCGAATTGGTACCTTAACCGGGAAAAAACGTCCGTAACGTAAGATTTTTATTATTTATATATAGTCTAAGTATGATGGCTATACAGTGTCGGATGTATATAGTCGGATTTTTAATTAGACGAAGCCAGCTGACAGTAGCTAATGTCACTTTGTGAAATAATGTTGCTATATTTAAAGTAATAGTGATGAGTTCAGTTCTCGTTCAATCACATGAATGAACAATGAGTGTGAAGAGTTAATCATTAATCTCAAACTATAAAAGAATATTATTTATATTTTACAATAAAATTGTATTAAAGTGCTCCAATATATGTTACTAGTAGTATGTAACTACAATCAGTTTTTTTATTTTCATTACCTACCTATAATTGTTATATTTTATACATCTATAATTTCAACTATGTGATGTATTGGAAATAGGACAGTCTTACAAGCTTCCACGCAATGTTTTCTTAATGTTTAAAACACTCGGTATTCAGTACAGGTAGATACTATAGGAACATAATATTTCGTCGAAAACTCGTTGGTATGTACAAAGCACGCCTAAAATTCTAACCCCGTACCCGATATCGGCATATCGGCACACCAACTATTCACTAGACAATCGAGGCAATTTCATTAATTCAGGAGTTTTTTTAATCGTTCACTTTGTCACAACACTATTTTTATTTCATCAAAAACTGACAACACAGTAAACGTCAGTTGACTTCGTCTAATAAAAAATCCGACTATAGTATACGTGATGACGGTTATTATTATTATTATTCAGATAAATAGCTGTTTCTTTGTATATTAATATTATATATTTTTTATAAATCATTGTGAATAAAATAAAGTTGATAACTTTGTAAAGTAGTTTTTATTTTATTTTTATCAATAAAAAAATCATAATAAAAAATGTATGTAACCCCAATAATTATTTTTTTTATGCCTCGAATAGAACTTAAAATTAATATTTTTATAATAAGGAACTTCGTTCTTATCCGGTGTCCCACGACACCACACATATTTTTTCTTTTCACTTCTTACACTTCTTTATCTTCGCATAACAGGCCAGAGGATCATAGACAGGTGATTCAGGAGTCAAAAACACTCGAGCAATTCCTTTTACCATTACCATAACTAGCTTATCATTCCTCCCCCTAACTTCTCATAAATACATGGTGATTGGCTTTTGCCTTTTTCTCTAACTAAACATTCGTGCCCTAGAAAGATTGTCGTTTTCCAAATGAAACTTAAACCTCACGAATCAAGGTAGATAACATCCAGATTTTGTAGTTATACTTGAGACCTTACAACTTATATCTCAAGGTGGGTGGCGCATTTTGTAGATGTATATGGGCTCCAGTAACCACTTAGCACCAGGTGGGGTGTGAGCTCGTCCACCCATCTAATCAATAATAAAAAAATTTTTTTTGAAAGATTACTGTTAGTTAGCTTACATGAATATTTTTCTTTTATGGCTATGTTATGTGTGCACTATAAACACATTTTGTTTTTATAATATACTAGCTGACCCGGCAGACTTCGTAGTGCCTTAATCGATAAATAAAAGACACAAACAAAAGGAATCCGTCTGACGGGGGGACATCAAAGGGAAAACAAACTGAGCTCACCCACCCATCTAAGCAAAAGAAAAAAGTATCTGCGTACTCCGATAATACTTGGTAAAGTTTTAATGAGTTCATTTAAATGTATAAAAATACGTAAAACAGTCGAATCTGTTTCTCGATTCTTTGAGTGTGTCTTAGGTGCTAACGAGAGCAGGCACACGCGTGCACCAACGGCATTACCTCCCTGTTTGTTCTTTTTTTTTCTTCTTCTCTCTAAACGTTACGTTTCCACAAATACCCTCTTCCGCCGAGATTATTGGAAACTACGCCTTTTTTGTGACCGCACCCGGTTCGGCTACTTTGTGTAAACAAGAATCCAGTTAGAGAACCCAGATTAACACTTCGTTGATTTCAAGAATGCTTACCTTAATTTACCGTGATAATGTGTTCTTATTGAAGGCCTTTACTGTAGTAACCCACTTAAACGGATAATGATTTTATTGATTAATTAAACTATGTAGATCGTTGTAAGTAGATCGAAAGAAGGGTTATCATTTTATAAAATCTTATATTTAGGTCTTTTTTTATATATATACATACTAGCTGACCCGGCAAACATTGTTTTGCCATATATAAGATTTCTAGGGAATTTCTAGTGTAGAAAAAAAAACTAAGTTATTGTAAGTGTGTAAGGATGTGGTAAATGAGTGAAAGAGATATGTAGTGCTGTGAACGATGAGGGAATATATAATAAAAATAACAAAACCTCATTCAACCACATAATACCTCATTATAACAACAAAAAAAATTCCAAATAAAATAAAAATGTTAGGTGTGGACAACCCTAATCACTTAGAGGTATGAAAAATAGATAGTAGCCGATTCTCAGGCTTACTGAATATGCATAAAAAAATTCATGAGAATCGGTCAAGCGGTTTCGGAGGAGTATGGGAACGAACATTGTGACACGAGAATTTTATATATTAGATATTTTTTAATGATAATATTTGGCTAATCAGAATTAATATATGGGGTTAAAAGTGTATGAAATAAAGAACATAACATACAGCGTGTTAAATATGATTTAATTTCGTAATTTTTCTTAGCTATAATGTTTCGGTTTCAGCATTTGAATACTCATATTTTGACGCAGCGATACAAGAGCCGTCGTCAAATTACATATATATTTAATAAATGTATCTAAGCGCATATTTTCATTACACTATTTTTACGTGTTTGGAATGTTTTAAAATGTCTTTTACAATTACTTTCTATGGAATATATAGGAATGTATAGCAACGATATACGTTCACATTGTTTTTTTTTTTTGGCTTTTTATTTGTTTCTACGATTTTCTAAATCCGAATATTGTTCGAGTTCCAAAATAACTATACGACTAGCAAAAGGACAACATGCAATAGATTTATTATGACAGCTGTAGAAAGAATTTAAATTCAATATTCGGATTGAGGTAATCACTTTTTTTACAACATCAACATACAAATGAATACATGACAATACGATACATTTAACTAATAACTTTTATTGATTTCAAATTAACCAAAAACGGACAAGGGCCTTTTTGGATTTTCTAAATTTTTAGATAAAATTTGTATGTATTACATCGAAAACGATTATTGGCTACATTCAGCATATTCTTAATATAAATAAGGGCAATTTCTACTATAGGTGAACATACATAGACATTTAAATATACTACTATTACAATGCGAACACAAATACATACATTGCCACCACACATATGGCACAGATCTTATAAATTATTTTACACAATAATGGCCTTTATATACTGGTACTTAAAAGAATTCACAATTTAAATCTTTAACGCAATTAAATAGAAAAGACAAAGAAGCATCGATTGAAAATCGACTTTACGAAAACAAGAGATTCAATCCATCATTCACATGCCAACACTTAAAATAATATTTACAAAGCTCTCAAATCATACCGAACAGATACACAGAAACATTTGAATTTATCTAATCAAGAACAATTATTAAGGGAATAATTTCAGTAGAGGAAGTTTATTATGAAAACTAGATCGACTGGCTAATCACGAGAGAGCGACGGTCGGGTACCCATTATTAAATACAAAACATTTTATTACAACTTTACATCTAACATCTACGTTTAAAATTTTCTGAATAACATTTATTTCGATAAATAAGTAAACACAATCAGTCCTATTATATTTACAAGCAGTCACGATCCGGACTTAAAATTTAAGCGTTTTAAATAATAACACACTGAGAATTGACGTAAAGGCATATTAGCTACACTGATAGCGGGCCAGCCGGAGCAATCGAAGGTATGGGATGTAGTTCATGTAATGCTGGTGGGTGGCTCAGAGCTCGGCCGTCGAGTGTCGGCGCGCCAGCGAGCATCCGAGTGCAACGGTGGTCTGTCGGAACACTCGTGACGACCGAGACTACTATTTGTTCTTTCCACAGAAAACCTTTTTTCCTTTTAGTGCACAGGCCCGGTCGCTAGCACACGAACAAACGAGCGCCACGATGTTACACGACCTTAAGGAATTTCACAGCTCCGGACGACGTCTCGGCTCGGCGTTTTTTTTTACCCCCATTCAAATGTTTGCTCTATAGCTTCAGCTACCATTCATGCGGCGTTTGAAACGCCGCGGCCACCGCGCCCCACCTAATGCTATCACTGTCCACGTCACTGTAATAATACTGCGGTAGTTGACTAATACTCTGTCCACTCACAAAGTCCATCGACAGCTCTGGCAACGAAACGCGCGAAGCGTTGAAGCGTGAAGCTGCTAATTATCGGGAGAGGTTGTCTACGTGCCCTCGCAGTTCCTCCGCCTCTGATGCCTGGCGTGGTGGTGGCGCACACCGCGGCACGGAGGCTTGATGGAATTCTGTGCTGGGGGCCGTCTACGCTGTGAGCGCCACTTGGTATTGGCGAGCATGCTGTTGTGTCTGTTGATGTCGAAGTCGTGGGCTTCGTTCATGAAGGAGAAACACTTGTGCATTCTCTCCGGAACGTTGTTCTTGCCACGACGCAACTGCATCCCGCGCCGGTTGAACCCTATGTACCTGTTTTTGTTGTTCGCGAGTCGGTATCTGTTGTAGCCGTCCACAAATTCCTCTTTGAATAGGCAGTTGGGCTGCTTCTCTGCTTGGAAACGTGTCTGCGAAGAAGAAAGAAGAAAAAGTTGATTTAATTACGATTACACTAACAGTTTTACTTAGCATTCGTAATAATAAATAATAAAGTAACTCACCAGTCGCCTGCCGACAAGCCGGGATCGATTGAAACAGAGATACATGTCTTGAATGGGCGAGTAGATTAGCAGTTCTAGGCTGAAGCGCGAGCTGATGGTGAGATTCGCTGTAACAAAAAAAAAACACTGTCATAAAATTCTAAAGTACCTAATAATCTTGACAAATTGTTGTATCACAGATAGACGCATCGAGATAGGCAGTATTTGTTTTGCAATCTTTAGACGTTTATAAAGCTTGAAAAATATGTACCGTATAATCGCACGGGTACTTCCATTCGGCCTATTTTTGCCAAGAAACAGTCACGGGTTCCGATTTGGACAGAGACAGCCGGTATACAACTGAAACTTCGATCTCATGTCTCAAGGTGTCTATCATGTTATGATGTCTATGAATACCCGATACCCATTCAAGACTCGATGGCTCGAGAGAGCATCGCCACATGCGCAAAAAAAAAACTAAAATATGAAAAAAATTGTTGTTAAATAATTGCTTTTTTGAAGACTCTAAATTTAAGAAAGCCTTTATCTTTATTACAAAGAAATAAATACACACTGTGTATACAAAAAAACGTAAACAGAATTATACTAAAAATACAAAGTCAAGTATGTTCCTCGGCTCTCTAATTTGTAATGAATAAACTCATAACACGGTAATATTAATAATTAGAAAGTCAACATTCAAGGAATCTCATTTAAAACTCCCGGTATCGATAATTACATCACCATGCGTGCAATCATTCTTATTAAAATCGAAGCCTTATTATTAAATTTTATTTTAGTTACTTTCTTAAACACAATGTTACTTTTGAAAACAATATTTGAAGAAATGAGAACAAACATATATTTTTTTACTTTTAATTTACTAGAAATGTATTACTTTTTAAAAACCTTTATAATTTAGAATGAATAAGGATGTCCTATATCCATAATATGATCGTCTAAAATATTAATATTTCGGTCGTCACGCCTTGATTCGTCTTACTAATCAATAAAACTTAAAAACGGAGTAAATTAGAAATTACGTTATTACATCGCGCTACAGAGTTAATATTTTTATTTTGATGGTTCATTAAAATGAACTTTTTTAAAGTTCAAAATGAATATGTCGATGAATGTTAAATTATTGTTGGACACTTTATACATTAAAAGACAGTATTACATGTGCGCTTTTCATTTCATTTAAAATTTACCTATTCAAATATTCTTATTCGATAATGTTATTCCCACGAGACTTGCGATCAACATACCCTATCTTAATAATATTCGATTGGTAGGAGATGGATAACATCTCGAATGTCTGAATGTACCCAATATAGTGAAAGTGGTTTGAGGGGGTACATAACGCTCATATGTGTCTCCTGATTATTGTCCGGTTACATAATATTTAAGAATGAAATTATCTATACTAATATTATAAAGAGGAAAGATTTGTTTGTTTGTTTGTTTCGAATAGGCTCCGAAACTACTGGACCGATTTGAAAAATTATTTTTCCATTAGAAGCCGACATTGTCCCTGACGAACATAGTCTACTTTTTTTTTAAAAAAATTTAATTTTTTTTTTTGGTTTCATGTGTATTTTAATGTTTCCGAAGCGAAGCGAGGGCGGGTCGCTAGTAATTAATATAAAACTCACAACATACAGTGAACGGAATGAATAGAACACTCGTTGCTTTTTAAATATATATTTTTTTCATTTTGTCATCATATAAACCAACCTTTCTATGATAGATAACGTGAAAGACGAAAGTTCGTGTATGGAATCCAATGTCCAACGCGACTGGTTTCGAATAAAAAGCATTTATAAAAAATAAAAATAAAACCTTATGCATCGGATGCGACCGCCTGCGACACCGGCTATGTCATTTCAATTAACATTCGGGGATATAAAAACTACGGTATAACTACGGACATAAATTCGTTATAATTTCTATGAATCGGATTGTGTGAAAGCGGAAAAACGATATCGGGTTAAAGCCGAACAGGAAATATATATGATCGATCGTGTAACTACTAAGGTTTCGGTGACAATTTACAGACGAACGAGCTTAGTTTTGTTTGCCTTTAATTAGGTAAAGATTAAATACAAATTCTATAATAGTTTTTTTTTTTTTTGTGTATTTGAACTTAGACATCAGTTTCATTAAAAGGTTCCTCATAAGGTTATAGCGGAATCCATATAGTTCGCAATTCAAATCAGCTAGATAATTAAGGTCGAGTTCCCAGTTATATAGGACATTCGTTTATCCTACTTTTAAAAAGCTACTACTACGACCAATATCTTTAATCAAACTTATACTAATTCTAATCATGTTAGGATAACCGTGACAATTGAAATTTCGACTTTATGACACAACGTATGAAGCGGTTTTCACGTTCGGTCCATAGCATCCGACAACAAATTAACAACAAAGCAACCATGAATTAAAACTAGGAAGGGTACTAGGTGATAGAATAAAAACCAACGTCAAACACACCTCAAATCGGACACTAGTGGTCTTGCCTCTATTGAATAGCCTGAAACCTTACTTTATTACTTTATCAAAATGATAAGACCCTGTCCTTAAATAGCTATGTCGATCAAAAACAGTTCTCAATAGTCTTGGGTGAGAAATAACTGTATTAACAGCGAAATGCTATTTCTTTTTAAAAACAGAGCGTCATTATGATCACGTGAAATAAGAGTAATTTAATAATATTTTTTTACCCCATCAAATACAGCTATAAAAATACTCTGATAAAGTCAGGAATTGTTTTATTGTGTGCTATAACGTTATCTTGTAGAGCGCGTACGTCAGAGAAGTTTATTGTAAATGAAAATTTGTTTAATCTCCGTAACATTACATTTTAGTTTTGACCGAAACTGTGAATGGAACGAATCGGTATGCTTGTTTTAGTAGTGCGTTGCAAATTTGCACAATACTTATTTGTTAAAGTGGTAAGAAAAACAAATTTTAACATATTCGTTAAGGTATTGATCAGTTCAAAACGTATTTTATTTATGAGTTTTAGATGTCGAATTTAAAATAAGCTATTACGAATTGTACGTGACTTCTTTGCGGGTGAACTAATTAAGGATCGAATGAATAACAATATATTAGAGGCACTTCTTAGCACAGCTTCTTCTCAAGTTAATGATATATATAGAGAGAGATAAACGCAATCCCCATCTTTGAGGAGAACAATTTAACCACGTATTTTTTTTATATTTGGCTGTGGGGCATACTACTGTTCCTTTTATGCAAACGGTACTAATCAATCCTGAATCAATTTCCGTTCTGAGTCATCACCTTTATTAAATATTTATCATCATTTGGTACTTCTCCTATCTATCGCTAAAGAGTCTGAATTCCAACCTTAATGGAATGGTGGATCAAATAAATATATTATATATATGAATGGCGAATAGAAAAATGGTGGATCAACCGATTTGCAGTGAAACGTAGACTTTAATTTCAGGTTTCAAGTTGGGTGGCGACATTTTCACTATGGTATCTGTATGCTCCGGTAACCATCGATGTCATCTCCGGTAACCATCATCCATTGATGCAATCAACAAGATAATAATACCAGCAGCGTAAACCTGACAATATCAAAGAATTAGAATCGAATTTAGTTCTTATATGTGCCAAAAATAACGACGACCACAACCTTGATATTTATTCAGTGATGTCAAACTTTACAATACTGACAGAACATATTGTAAGCTTGAAAAATTAGGTATCAACGATTTACCTATGTGTGGCCATGGGGCAATCATGCGCTCTGGTTTATTACCATCAATTGCCTTTATGGCAATTGAGGTTTTAACCTAAGTTTATTTTCATGTCAATTAAGCTATGTTGCAACCGCTTAAGAGAAGTGAACGATAAGCTCGTCTGTCAATCTACACATCAATTATTAATAATTAAACAGATAAAACATCTGTACAAAAGTTAGATAATACGATTCGTAAACTTTAAGCAGGGGCCAATTTCAAAGGGAACTTCTTTGGAAACAGGCGGAGCGCGTAATCTGCCTAACCCCGTGATTGAGAGACAAGCTAATTTTGTAAAGACAAAGTTATCTCAGTCGCTTGAGTGAACATCTCTTTGAAGTGACGCCGACACGTGATTTTCTCTTCAGTTAGCTACGCAGATAGACTTTCAATCTTTCGATTTCGTAAGTATATAGTCAAACTGAACAAGAAAAAGCTGGTAAATTTGATTTGAAACAGTATTCAAGCTTTGTCATTTCATATCTGCATAATCGAATAATAAAATCTCACTCTACCGAAAGAAGTATAGCGCCAGACGGAGCAAGAAACAAATTTTCGAGGGGAAATTCAAAACTGACAATAGAATAAAACAGATAATTATACACACATACTGTGCGCAATTTAAAAAATAAATCGCATATCATATCTAGCATGTCGTCAATCGAAACATTATTTCTATAATTGATGTTCTGTCACACCACTGAACCCAGTCGGACTATCAATTTTAAAAGAAATAAAAGAAAAAGAAACTGTTACTTGTACAATATATAATATACAATAATTATTTGTCTATTTCCACAAGCACACATACTAATGACCTTCAAGCTATTTACAACACGTATTTACTTCACGTTAAATGTCTCTTTTTGGCTCACATTTTCTACAAATTAATCTTCAAGTCATCAAGAACAGTCAACGATTCACGGGTCAATGACTGACAATCGACCGATAACGCCATATCAATATCTATGTACTTGTTACCTGAATTTAATAAACTTAATGTAATACAATGCTTTAAAATTTTTCTGGCCACGATCGTTAATGCCTGTTATCAAAATTGAATACTTGTAAATATATTCCAACAATGGAATCCATTAATCATTTATTATAAAGGAAATTTATTTATTTTGAACTAAGAAACGAACGTCTAATCTTAAATATTGTTTTTAATTATTAAAGTAGATAATAATACCTTTTGTAATATATCTAAATCCTGACTTATAAAGTATTGATTTAAAAAATTCATATACAATACAAAGTCCACTGCAATTTTTACAGTGGCCAAGTCATGTGGTAAATCAATCTTTAATAAAATGTAGATGTAAATTTTTTAAATGTACACTCCTACAGAAAATACTCAAAATAGAAAATGAACAATTTAATTCACTTTGAATGCGGTAATACTGGTATTACTACCAAATTTAAACTAACATTCTGAAACATTCAACCTCGATGCTGTACCCATTACACACAGATAAAAGCGGAATTAAAACTCAAGTTGAACGGTTGTAATCGCGGCAAATCCGGGTGAATCCGAGCCTGCGGTGGGTTTGATATTTAACAAGAATCTCACTTTGACTCCCAAAGCGCTTCTTTAGAAAGAGTGATTTCATTACATTACACGTCACGTCGGAAAGAATATTTTTATGCCTTTTAATGTAAAAGTATTGAAAACAAATTATTGCACAAAATGTACCATAATACCGCACAACAGCGTGTCTCATATCAGATTGGAGCCCAAAACAAAAAGGAGTTGAAAGAAATCGTCACGTAACAAAATAGCGTTACGCCGTTATTGACTATTCAAAAAAACCATGATCTGGAAATACAATTGCCTAAAGACAAAACTTATATTTATAAAGCTTTATAATATTACAGTTAATATAACAATTCTCAACTTTTAATACTCACAGTTGAATTTTTCGTAAAGATTTTTGATAGAGATGTCGTCGTCGTGGCCTAAAGGATAAGACGTCCGGTGCATTCGTGTTGAAGCGATGCACCGGTGTTCGAATCCCGCAGGCGGGTACCAATGTTTCTAATGAAATATGTATTCAACAAATGTTCACGATTGACTTCCACGGTGAAGGAATAACATCGTGTGATAAAAATCAAACCCGCAAAATTATAATTTGCGTAATTACTGGTGGTAGGACCTCTTGTGAGTCCGCGCGGATAGGTACCACCGCCCTGCTTATTTCTGCCGTGAAGCAGTAATGCGTTTCAGTTTGAAGGGTGGGGTAGCCGTTGTAACTATACTGAGATTTTAGAACTTGTATCTCAAGGTGGGTGGCGCGTTTACGTTGTAGATGTCTATGGGCTCCAGTAACCACTTAACATCAGGTGGGCTGTGAGCTCGTCCAACCATCAACGCAATAAAAAAAAAAAAAAAAGCTAGACTAATATAAGAAGATAAGCAGAGATAAAATACTCGAAAATAAATTAGATGCAGTAATTTATGAGCGCTCATATTTTGGTGCTTTAATTAGCCAGCGTAAAGTAAACAAAATGAACAGAACGCAAAAATGACGATAAAGTAAGGAACTTTGTTCTTTACGGTGGTTCCCCGACCCCATATTTTATTTTATTTCCAACAGACTAGCCATTGATATCATAACATGAATGCCTCTGCTCGCCTGGACTCAAGGGGTCGAAGTTTCAATTACAATATACAATCTTTACGTATCTATCTGTTAGGTTCGATATTGATTGCACGACATTCTTCCAACCATTGAAGTAGTTTGTTTACGTTAAAATATATTTGTTTAAGTAATTTGATGCTTATCTAAAAATCTTACTAATTATTTGTTAGCGTAAACACCGAAATAGATGGTAATAAAAAAGCTTATTAAAAAGCACTCTTTATTTCTTTAAGAATGTCTTCCAGCACACTCAATGTTAATATTTTAAAAGGTATGAAAAATAACTCGACGATCGGAAAATCGTGTCGTCTCGAAAATGGGAACGCGCTTTAAAAGCAGCGCCTTCACGGCGACAGGATGCTAACGCCTTGGTAAGTAAACAGGGATTTAGTCAGCTATTGAAATCTCGACCGCTATCTTAATCTCAGATAGCGTCGTATCCAGATTAAGAAAATCAGAATGGAACAAATAAACGAAACAAAACGGATTTATACATTAAAATGTATTTTGTTTTTAAATGGTTCCACGCGCCTTTGATACGGATATAAATGTGTGAGGCGCAAATAATTCACATCGGACCTTGCCTCTGTAGGATTTCGAACGAAGACTAATGATCGTGTGGCCTACAGTAACGGTGTTCCACGGGTGAAGAGATGATATGCACAGAGGTAACAACTAGATTGCCTTTTTGGAACACCAGAAGTACCGTTTCGGGCAGTGAAAGGAGTGATTGCTAGATTCAACATAGCATCCCACCCGGGACACGTGGGTTGATTATCCGGCGACTCGACCTCCCGGCTAAAATAATGGTAAGCTATTATTCCAAAACAATTTTACCGTCATATGACACAGAGAGAATTATGTTAATTACATTGGCGCCAAGTACAACAGGGTAGTCGTGTACGTCAATGACCAATCATTCATATTACTGGCTCTATTTTTAGTATAGATTACGTATACTCTAAGCATTCCTAGAGACTAGGTTTTCGCACGTTTTTCCTTATCACCCTTCCTCGTGCTGTGACGTCACTGATGCATCATTACACTTCTGCGAGAATACTGACATTTCGAATCGAGGCTACATCCGCATAATATATGAAAGAATTAAGTTTTACATATCAGAATATGCAAGAGCCGTGCCTCTCGCGAAGAATTTGAAAAATCGAATGTTAGTTTTGTGGAACAATATTAGAATTTCTGAGTATTATGATTATGATTGAAATGTTGCGTAATCTAAACCCTGTAAAGTTTTTCTTCGTACCTAAGACAATTGTAACAGTGTTTTGGGTTAAACTTTGACTAGCACTTAAAATTACCTCATGCAAAAATGTAACATTTCTGATAATTGAAAATTATTTAAAATCTGCTGCAAGCACATAAAATTAAGAACAAAATCCGATGAGTATATGAAAGAATAGAAAGCTTATGCACAATTTTTTACTGAGCTAATCTGTCAACCGAAAAACACACTAATTTATTTGAAACTAATCAAACACGTTTACGAGTGTTACAATAATAATTCCATAATGGCTTATGTCAGCTAACTACACTACTCCGTACTAAATATTATAGTCTACTAGAGTGCAAATTACTTACGCATTACTCATCTCGTATCAATTTACTAGACTTTGTCCCTTGTTTTCAAATAATCTATCTAATCACGACCCGAGACTGCTAATATATTACATTAACACGAAACATAGACATATAATAAATGGAACGATTATTGCGGAGAATCACAGTGGACACTGTAAGTTCCACAATTTCTACAATTTCGCATCGTAAATGTACACCATTATAATATTCAGTATTTGAATGTCGGCTGAAATGCGTTTAATTCATTCAAATGTGACGTACAATAAGATTCGTAGCATTATATAAATATATTTGTGGCCTACGGTTTTCACTTCGCTTTTATGAGAATCTTTGGAAAGTTCGTATCGGAACGACATTCAATGTTTATGTAATAGTTTGATGGAAATTATTTTACATATTATCTAAATTAATTGATTTTGTTAAATAAGATATCTATTTCCCTCTGCATGAAATAAGATGAGAAAATACAAAATATCGCTTTAATAAATAGATTGTTTATTTTTGGCATAAATCGTAAAATACTGACACATGGCAAATTTAATGAGAATAACATAGGTTCGATGTGTTCGCAGTACACTATCTATTTTTGTTAAAGGCAACTTATTTCAGATAACAGTTTGACTAAAATAACTCGAAACTAATATTATTCCCCCTACGGTCAAAATTCAACCCTGACTCCTCAAGATTGAGATTAATTTCATATAACACGTTTATTCTTGTAAAGACAGTAAGGAAACTATTTCAATTATTTCATTGATAAAGCTATAAGTTTGTCAATAGCTACTTAAAAAAGAAAATCGTTGTGCAAACAGAAAAGGAAAATACTGAACTGTTTTGTCTTTATATATATTTATATAAATATATATCGATAAGGCAAATAAAATCTGTTTCATACTGCGTGGTTGTTGTATTAGTACCATAACGATATTTTTTAAGAACAAATAAAAAAACATTACCATTTTCAAGTTACTACGAAAAAGCTGAAATCATAAATATTTTCCGATTGAAATCATAAATTATTAAAGCTTCACTTCCAGTTAATAATTTTGTTTCAACGTTACAGATAATATATCGGATTCCAGTCTAGTCAGGCTAGATTAAGTGACCACAAACACTACGTGGCATTGACACTAATACTAGGGATGGCGGTTATGTTTACAATTAAATTTATCTTTTATACGGCTGATAAAATTTTAGGCCGGTGCAAATGAATAACAAAAAAAATATTATTGTTGTTAGGGGCCATCCATAAAGTACGTCACACGTTAATGGGGAGGGAGGGTATCACCAAAGTGTGACATCGTGTGACAAGGGGCATGGGGGGGTCAATACTTTTGTGACGTCACATGTTAAAATTTAATAAAAGAGTGGATCCAAAGTCCATGGACACTCGATAATTAAGTTTTTTATCTTTAATTAATATAATTAATCGTTTATTATTTTCTAACTAGTCATTTGTTTTTTCGGTTTTATGAAATGTTGGACTTTATGTTGATTTTATTAGATTATTATTTAATAAAAATAAGGTAAAAAATGAAAATAGCTGTTTTCTCTCGATTATTTTTAAATACATACATAAATTTAAAAAATGTGTGACGTCACATCAGGAGGGGGGGGTTATAAAAATGTGACAACCTGTGACAAGGAGGGGGGGGAGGGGTTCAAAAGTCCTAAAATTCGTGTGACGTACTTTATGGATGGCCCCTTATGAGGGCGTAGTGGCCTAAAGCATGTATAAGAAGAGCAGTCCATTCGTATCAAGCGATGAAACTGTGCCCGTGTTCGAATATCGAAGGTAGGTACCAATTTTTCTAATGAAATACATAATTAACAAAAGTTCACGATTGACTTCCAATGTGAAAGAATAACATAATGTAATAAAAATTAAGCCCGTAAAAATTTTAAGTTGCGTAATTACTGGTGGTAGGGCGGAGTCCACAGGGGTAGGTAACACTACCCTGCCTATTTCTGCCGTGAAGCAGTAATGCGTTTGGGTTTGGAGGATGGGGCAGCCGCAGTACTTTGTTGATGTCTATGGGGTCCGGTAACCACATAACACCAGGTGGGCCGTGAGCTCCCACCTATCTACGAAATAGAAAAAAATATTGTTTAATAGAGAAATATTATGAAACCCCATTCATTTTAAAATGTTTCAGCATTAATGTAGTCCAAATAAAAACCCAATGCATTTGCAAAAAAATAACTTAGCAGATCATTTATCAATCTAAACGTCAAAATCAGACGTATTGAGAGTACAAAACACGATATTACACGAAATAAACTGTGTCAATAATGCATAAAATATTATCGTCGGAAAAAAAGGAAATAGTTTTTAATACAATAGCCATAAGAGTCACAAATTTATCGGTTGGATTCAGAATAATCGTGGAAATCAGGTCAAACGCATATTTTTGATAATGCGCACATCATAAAATTGACATGATAAAGTGTTACGAAAAAGTAGAATTCGATAATCTAGCAGACTATTTTGCGGTAAGTATCGACTGGCCCTGGTTTTATTGTAACCTAATTTTGATGTGTTTCACTATGACGAACACTATGACGTATCCGCTACTGCTGCTTCTGCCATTTCTGGTATCCATGGGTAACGATAACCCCTCATCACCTGGTGGGCCACAGAGCTGTCAGACTTCGATAGCAGTAAATAATACCTAACTATCGTTCCAAAATTTGATGATTTCAAAGATGCAAAAAACCGACAAACACACTTAGATACTTTACATTTATGTAGTAAAAAACAATAATCATCGAAATCGGTTGGCGTGATGTTTAGTTATTTATCTATTTGTCGGGCACGTACTTAATGCAAATTTAAGGCTTATATGGTTTTCTCGTGGATACCATTATCAGAACTGGACTAAATTAGACGACACGGAAAGCGCCAGCTTTCTAATAAAAAAAGAATCATCAAAATCAATTCACCTAGTAAAAAGTTATGATGTAACAAACATAAAATCTCACGTTAAGGACGTTTTTTCCCGGTTAGGGTACCCCTCTACATCGTCCCATAAGGAACTTAGTTCCAAAACGTTGGGCATTGCTCAAGCATTTTGGGTACTGCAATTTGAATCACTTACAAAATAAGCGATTCATAAACATTACGTTTTGTTTCGTCTTATCGAAACATATTTTTAATACGAAGTACTACGTATTTACAAAATACGATTATTGTATATAGGTACATATTATTTTTTTTGTTATTCGCGACATTGAATTGCTCAGTGCCGGACCACCCAACAAGCATTATTACCAACATATGCTAAAGTAATACAAATAAAACATTTAGATAAGCACCACAGCGCCTGTGTGGATTTCAGCATCTGAATATCATATCAATAGGTTACGTACGATATTAAAAACAGATGGTAATATAAGTAATTAAAATCGCTTCGAGTTAAACAAACAATTCTCGTAATTAATTAAGACGCACGATACAAAGGTAAGTTCGCGTTGACGAATTACGTATTACGTATTTGAACAGTAAACAAAGTGAAGACTCCTTGAAGGGACCACAGCCTCGTGAATGTACTCATCCTATGATTATGCCTTGGTTCTATTCTGGAACGGTATCGATTTTTCTCAATACCTATGTACTTAATGTAATTTCATCGGATATTTTAATCTAAGCCCTGAAATTTATAGTGTAAAAGTAATTGATCTGGGTCCGCACTAGTTGGAAGCCACCGTTCTTATTGGCTTTTTATTAGCTTTATACATAATTATTAACACGCCGATATTAGCTTGGTATGTACAGATATACATTTGTTTGTACGTGACAGAATTTTTGAACGTCATTTTCACCGACTTCAAGAACGTCCGATTAACTTGGAAATTTGCACACGCATCAAGGATCGATCATAGTATAAAAATTCTATAACTTCGCTCAAATATCCGAGACAATATCAACATGATAAAAAAATGAAATTAATTCTTAGTTCACCTTACTATTTAATCGTGATTAAATAGTTTTCAAACTACATACATTTTTGTCATGAAAAAATAGTGTATTTCATATCTGAGGTTAGAAAAAATGCTATTTTAATACGTCGATTCAGTAAAAATAGCTTAGCTTAGCCGCTGGCATTGCTGATGTCCGTGGTTGACGGTGACAACGAGCCATCAGGTGGATCATAAATTCGTTTTCCCGCAAAGCCAATAAAAAAAACTTCAAAAGCAGTATCAGAAACGCTCTGCTAATTATGGACTCCAATATCCGCATATCATTAGATGTTCCGTGATCTCGTATGCGTGTCCAAAAAGAAAGAAGTCAGGAATGTTTTCAATACTTGCATCTTGCTTACAGCCATTCTTTATCAATTTTTTTATCACGTTTCGTGACCTACAGTAAATTATCGTGACCTACAGTTTAATTGGTTTATTGGTCATAAGATTCAATTATAAAAATATTCATAATAAAAATTTTAAATTATTTACTCGAGGTCTTCGTACACTTAATCGGGAGTTTTCGTT
The DNA here is from genome assembly GCF_030267445.1 of Bombyx mandarina. Classification (NCBI taxonomy): domain Eukaryota; kingdom Metazoa; phylum Arthropoda; class Insecta; order Lepidoptera; family Bombycidae; genus Bombyx; species Bombyx mandarina. Next base: position 9,808,142 of record NC_143229.1, read on the forward strand.
CCATTTAGGAATTTTAATTAGTAAGATCTCGTGGTAAATCCTCATTATTTAAATTTCGAGTGCTAGAATAAAAATCTTGAGTATTTTATAATTTGCCGATGAATGTTTGTGGTGATTGCGAGGATTCTCAAAAAGGCTCGTAACAAAAAGTTTGGTCGTGTACTTAAACCTCTTAACGTCAAAATTGGATTAAACGAAAACCGAACTCAAGAAAAAAAAAGAATTAATGAAGTTTTATCAAAATAAACAAAATGTAAGCATCGCAGTAGTAATAGGGAGAAAAAAAAAACGAAAATTGTTCCTCTTGATAAACGTTTTTTTTTATTAAATTGTACCAAACTAAAGAGGTTGCGTGTGGGTGGGTATTTTTTCCGCAAAATAAAAGGGCCTTATGGGTTTTTGTTGTGAGCGTTTAAAATATAACAACATAATCATGGAAAGGCGCCGTACCGCCTACATTGATTGAATCCGTATAATTTTCGTACCGCCAAATTGTAAAATTGCGTCGGAACAAAAAAATCGGTTATACCGAGAGCTGGTAGCTTTTAATTTTGCCTTTTTTGAACATTAAATGATAATTTTTCGTACCTTAAAATCAAATGGACTATATTATGGTATAAGTCAGTCTTGGAAGCACTTGATAACATTTTGCCTACTCAAAACTATAATTACACTACATAATTCACATTCCTCATTACAATAAAAATATAATCTTGCATTACACGAAGCGATACGACTTCAGCAATTACATTTTTTACGCGATCAAATTAATGTATCTGCAACGCGAGTCTGTTTTTCTAACACGTCAATAATAATTAAGTGTCGTTATCAGAATGTTCAAATCTAATTTTAATTAAAAAGCGTCACATATTTCACGCGCTATTCGGCGGTAGGCGGTGCAATGGATTCAACGAAATGATAAACGGCGAAATTAATAAGACCCATCGCCTATTAGTCTTCATGGGTAGGAATGATAAAATCAAAGATCACATAACACTGGTGATGCAATATTATATCGTTAAATTTAATATTGGCTGTGGAGTTTCTTTTATTGCTTTACAACTAACGCGCATGCTAACACGGGTCGTGTGTTTTTTTTAAATATAGTATCGACTAAATGTTTATTCTCACGCAATTGTTCAAATTATATTAAGAGTTAGAATGTATTTTATTATTAATTAGTAGAAGGTATACATTTAAAGATGATTACGTAATTAATCTTTTTTCCTGATTTATTTTATAATCCATGATCATGTGTGCTAGAGTGTATGATGGTGATAGTGAGGTGCAGCGCAAAATTAAATAAATAGTCTTTAAAAAATACCGCAATTTTGAACTAGCTTGTAGTAAAGTAGGAAACCCCAGTTGCCAAATGATTGTATTTTTATATAAGTAGTTTTCCACTATACAACTCGCGATAAAATTTGTAATGATTCGTATGAATGCACTTTAGGTAAGGTAACAAGTAAGATGGTATTCGAAGTACAATGCCATAAAATACGGTCTATGATATTATTTCTATTTCTCTTAACTTCCATCATTGTAGCGTTATATATATAAATAAATTGCTTCGTTAGTCTCGCTAAAACTTGAGAACGGCTGAACCGATTTGACTTATTTTGGTCTTAAATTATTTATGGAAGTCCAGAGAAGGTTTAAAAGGTAGATAAATATGAAAATGCTCGAAATTTAATAAAAATAACAATTTTGTTTTTCCTTTGATGTTTCCACCATCGGACGGATAAAGCTTAGGTCTTTTATTTATCGTTTAAGGCACTACGAAGTGTGCCAGGTCAGCTAGTATCTATATAATATAAATAAATTGCTTCGTTAGTCTCGCTAAAACTCGAGAACAGCTGGACCGATTTGGCAAATTTTGGTCTTGAATTATTTTTGGAAGTCCAGCGAAAGTTTAAAAGGTAGATAAATATGAAAATGCTTGGAATTAAATAAAAATAACAATTTTGTTTTTCCTATGATGTGTGCCCCTTTGGACGGATTCCTTTTGTTTGTTTTAAGTTTATTTTATCCAAAAGTTTAGGTCTTTTATTTATCGATTGAGGCACTACGAAGTCTGCCAGATCAGCTAGTAATCAATACTAATTTAATTTGTAATATTATTTATAAATAATGTTAAAATCGGTCCTGTTGTTTTTGGGTGATGCACGAAAAAACTAACAGACAGGCAGACAAAAATATAAGCAGTCGATGGTCTCTCAGGTCAACATAATTACCATTTTTATATCCTTTTTGACATCACATTTCAATTACAATTTAAATCCTACGCTAATGATCAGGCAAAAGAATTCTTCAAAATTATACTAAGCATCAAATTGGTTTGATGATCTCCAGCTTTCGTCGAAAAATCATACTTGAAGAAGATGTTAGATTAATCTTTAATCAGTAAAGTATACGCACCGACATGTGAAATGACCTAGCCATTTATATTTACTTGGCATTGTAAAAAAATTAATAATTATTTATTTGTCCTCACAAGCGTCACATTTGTCAAGACAAGCGCACTCACTTCAATTGCAGTGAATGCGCTTGTCTCCTAAATAATGTAAGTAATTAAATAGTAAATGTAAATATCTGGAATATTCACAATATATATTTTGTTGATATATTTAATAGTTTATATTCCACCTATTGCTTTCAACACCTTTGGCAATACAAATACATTTCGCGTCAATAGCACTCAGGCCACAAACGAATGAATCATATATGAATAACAAATAGCCCTATACCCAGATGACAATCTCTGTTCTGTGACAATGACAGCATAAATTAAAAAAAAGAAAGTAATCTAATAACTGTTTTCAAAGAATAATTTGATTATAATGCCTCCGGTTACACTCGTGTCTAAAATTTGTCTAATTGATGCAACAAGCAATAAACAGGTCATAATAAATAACTATTTAGTAATTAATTATGTGTCGAAACACCGATATGCAACAGTCGCTATTATTAGGTCACAAGTCGTATGTTTGAAATATGAACTACACAATAGAAAACAGTGATGTAGTGATTTAATGTGGGCATAACTAAAGCATAAATAAATTTTGATGAACACAAGTGAGTGTTAACCCGAGAAACACACATCTGACAAGTATCTTAAAGAGCTCCCGAGAGAACTAAATTCAAATTTATTTGACTATAGATGCGATTTCCGCGAAGTCATTACATTAATTTAAAATATAGACGGACCTAAAGTAGCTTTTTTTACAACTTTTTACGATTTTGCGATATTGAAATTGAAATTGTCGAAATTATCCATTTCGTTCCATAAATTAAGATTTGGGCAACATTTCTGTGTATTTGCCTTAATTTTCTTGATGTTTACTTTGTTAATATTTCTGGATTATCTTCGGATTTGTAAGAAGATTTGTTGTCTGATTGAAATTGATTTTAACTTTTAAAGAGCGACAAAATATTCGTGTGATAAATAATAAAATGAACGTATTTTTAGCCGAGCTTGGTTTAGATATTAATATTTATACTTATCAATATGATCAAATTCACAGATTTAAATTTATATTTAAATAAGATTGTAAATGCCAAAGACAGAATACATTCAACCAATTTTCTTTTCCTATGCTTAATAATAGCTCTTAATTGACTCTGGGAATATATTTTTTATTTATTGCAAAAATCAGTTTTGTTTCTTTGAAAGAGTGACAAAAGCTGGTTAGATAGCATTTGTTTCTCAACCGATTATCTTTATTTGTCTAACAGCTCTCAACAACTTGTGGTTTTAGCAACAAAAAAAATACAATTTAGCTGCTACACTTTGTTTTTCTTCATTTCTTAGCCGATATTTGTTTTGTTTAAATACCTATTGCCGACTTTTTTTACCTTGAGGTGTCAGTGATTATGGTAGAATTTTGATCATTGTGCGAACACTACTTAATTTAGTTGTTTTGTCAAATTTACTTTAATTAAAAGCGGACTAACTATAAACAGCAGATGTCTATTTACAGAAAATAATCAATAACAAATCTACTAATAAATAAGAAAATATTATCTATATGTATAAAAATGAATTGCTGTTAGTTAGTCTCGCTAAAACTCGAGAACGGCTGGACCGATTTGGCTAATTTTGGTCTTGAATTATTTGTGGAAGTCCAGGGAAGGTTTAAAAGTAGATAAATAAGAAAATGCTCGTAGTTAAATAAAAATAACAATTTTGTTTTCCCTTTGACGTGTCCCCCGTCGGACGGATTCCTTTTGTTTGTTTTAAGTTTATTTTATTATACAAAAGTTTAGGTCTTTTATTTATCGATTGAGGCACTACGAAATCTGCCGGGTCAGCTAGTTTTAAATAAAATTTTTAGCACTATGTTTGTTGATGGACACATTTAATCGTACCAATAAGTGTGTCTTAATTTAGCAAACACATGACAAAACAAACAAAAATGAACAGCGTTTCAAAGGAAAAAAAGTTTGCATGTATTCGCAATCTCAGTTTGAAGAAAGGTGAAAGCGTTATGTGAAGTAACTGCCAAATGGTGCGTGTTTTTACAGTAAATATTAAGTAATTTGACAACAAGTGCAATTACATATTCGCAAGTATTTGCGATGTTTGAGCTTAACCATCGACAAACGAAAAGAGACTTCATATTGCGGGAAGACTTCACAGAGATTATCTAACAATGTTTTTTTTAGTTTAAGGCAAGCGTGCGTCCAACTATTGGAAATTGCCTTATACTTATATCTCGCTAAAATCAATAGCAACTTTACTAGTGATAGCATTTCAATTGATCCCGTTATTCAAATTAGAGCGCACATAACTTATTGAAACTTTAAATGAATACAAAAATCCAGTCGAATTCTAAATCTAGCTATATCCTTGTTCATGATTACAAATTTTTCAAAGGCTTCTTTCAGTCACTTGTTTTACTGGATGTAAAGATCTGAATGATATTTCTCGAATTGTAAAATCACAAACTTGTTTCAATCCAGCTCAACATTGTTAAGGTGAATATCCACGATTTAGAAATTCCTTTCTCCCATTCGCACGTCACCAGTCAATACTCATGTATTGTGAGTGTACCCCGTTACTATATCGCACACTACCTGTTGGAGCTTGGACGTTGACCCGTCAAGTATTGACATATTCCTATAGTTTCTCACGTCTAGCACCTACGATTGCTGCCATGTTTTACTATAGTTCGTAAAGGTCAACTGCTCAGCATTATTAGTGCAGTTTCATGAGTTAATATAAGGTAGTTATTACCTTTCGAATATCGGACACCTACATTTTTGTTGGTTATAATTATATTTAGTTTTATTACGAACAGACCATTTTCATTCCCAAAATTCAAAAGATTCTTGTGAGAGCTGTATGCCGTAATCAGATCAAGTCAATATTGGAATCTCGATACAATTTTGTGTATTGCACATATACCTATTATCTTTTTAACATACATTTTTTCGTAAGCATATTCGCACTGACAAGTAAATAGTTCGTATATTATGGAAGTCAGTGCTTGGGTTTAATATGTTAAAAGGTTTTTAATTGCATTTCTTAAAAAAAGAATGCAATGAACTTATATTATGAAAGTTATTCAGTTGATATTTTGTTAAATCATTATTTTCCTGGTAGTAGGGCATATAACAAACAAGCACGGATAAGTAGTGCTGCATAGGACGTGTTTCCAATGTATGACAACCGCTATACAATATGCTTAACATCAATGCCATTATCAATTCGATCTCATGCCTCAACTCTAGGGCTCCAGTAACCGCCATACCAGATGAACTGTTAGCTCATTCACCCATCTAAGCAAAAATTAATAGGTAAGGCTTCCAAATAACAAAATTGTATTTCATTTACTTACGCTGGTCGTTTCCATCGGAGCGAGCCATGACGGTACCGTTTGGATACACGTTGACGTACATATGGGAGCACTGGCTGTATAGGCGACTTTGCCGGAACACCGATGGCACCGCACCGCAGATCACCACCTATAAAATAAATAAGCAATATAAATAAAACATTACTACCTTTTCTCCTCCTCCTTGTACCGTCTTCCTCAATCCTGAGGATCGTGACCTTTACGGAGCATTTTTGTTCAGACTATGTTCCTCCATTCTATGCTGTTCTTTGCGCAATGGATTGCGACATTGATGTTGGACTTTTTAAAAATTGTATAATTAAACTTACGCATGCTATAGTTAAAAATCTTTTATACATCACACCCCAAAACATAGAACTTAAAAAAAACTATTCAAAAGTGTAGCTTGCAAAGACAAACAAAACACTGAACAATGAAAAATACATTAGAGAATAAACTTTATAGCCGTTTCGTAATATCTACCACATTACCCAATTAGTACAAAAATGTCTCCCAAAGAGTCACGTTCCTAGACCATGTCGCATTTTACCTCAGCGCAATTATCATCAGGCTTGTAAACACAGAAGCATGCGGTGTTGCTGACACCGAAAGCATCAACATATTTAATTAACGTCGCAATGACCAAACGTTGCGTATAAGCATTCGTGATAAGATTATTATGAAAATTACCAAGACCTATCAAATTTTAATAACATAAGCAGACGTTCATAAATTTAGAAACGTATTGAGTTGTTTTATCCGTATAAGCACTGTTATGTAGGAAACTGGACACATTCTTATCAAGCCTCTCGAGTACCTCAGTGTGTTAAATAGCCAGAACGATAAGAACAAGTTGTAAAACACCGATTTATGCCAGGGTTAGTCATTTTTTCATGGTTAATTCTCAGATCCTTGATTGTTTTACCATGACGCAGTCTTTCTACAAAAAGAAACCAACACAGTCTAGAAAAAAGCCATGAATCTTAATAACAGTGTCTTAAAGTGATGAAAAGTGTAGTATTGAATTTAGACTTTAATAAAAGCGAATTAAAGAAGATTAAGGTGAGTGTGGTCTTCATTACGATTCAAGTAGCTTGTTAAAGCACTTTCACCGGGTTATAGTTTAAATGTCATTTCGCTATCTCCATATCTTCCTTCGTACGTATCCTTTACGAACGCTTTTGTTAATTTACTTAATAACCCCACTACATTTTGACCTTTGACAACTGACGGTCAGCCATTATAAGATTTGATATAAGCAGTACATTGTCGGCTCATTATTTTAATAGTGTACGACATTATCAATCGCAACTATTTAATCAATCAGTCGTACCGACTTTGACATCTTCCTCGTCATATTTTGAAATACAAATAATTTCATTTTATATACTATTAAGTAAAACTCTAACTCTTAATCATTTATATTTTGTAATTATTTCTGTTCTAGGTAGCATAATAAGGAAACAATCGATCGTTTTAATGGGTCAGCCGTACTCGGCTAATCCATCACGCTGAGGGTTTTATTGGACCAAAATTGAAAATTGATTCTTAATGCTCTATCAACAAAGGCTAATGTTGTTTATTTAACAGGAATTGCTTTACACCTTTTTATAACTTAAAGCTCGGTGTCATATTCAGGTGGGAAAGCATAGGCTACCGCGACGTGGTCACCGTTCAACCATATTGCATTTCACGTGAACTTTTTGTAAACAATACCGAGTTTGCTTTTAATAATGTCGAACGTTTTCTTTTGAGTTATTCGAATCGGTCATGGCGCCATCTGTGTAAACGGATACTAAAGGTCGTAAATGCAAATGAGATAATATATAATAATGGTTCATATTTTATTGAAATCAAAACATATTTAATTCTCAAATATTGAAGTTTCGAAACTATAATTATGAATGCATATTACAAATAAAATTGTACTTTTGAAATGTAATCAGAACATAATAGAGATATGTAGAAACGAGTTTTAACTGTAACGGTATAGTTCCGAAATCGAAAATGGTAACTTATGTTAATGAAACCATAGACTTTCGATTTGACGTTTTTAATTTTAACTGCCCAAAGAGTTTACATTAGTAATATTTATGTGTATTTGATACGTCTGTTCGTAATTTATGTCTTCTATTCGTTTTTATGCATAAATAAGCATCAAAGTTTTAAAATCCATAAATCCTATATCTCAATAATGGAATAAAACATAAAATTCCGTATATGATTCTCACAATATTTTCACGTTATTAAGCCGCGGATATTTCGATATTTACACGTGGTTTGTCTGGTAATAGTTATATTGATACCAAAGTTATGAATAACGTTAACATTGATTCTGATTTTTTCTCATTAAAAAGGATCTTTATTGAATGGAGTATAAGTCACAAAAAACAAATATTTTCACAACTGAATATGTCATAATATTATAATGAAATAAATTGTATAAAGCCAATGAAATAAATAAAAATGTATACTAGAACAATGTATACTAGAACTAAAATATGTTATTAAAAGGAGACCTTTAGGCAAGGTTCCGAAGATAATGTCAGCGTTCCCCCTTTTGTCAGATTTATATAGGAAGGTAGTTACTACGTGTGCAATTATCAACTATTTGAAGGTAAATTGTACTATGCTTGGGCGTGTCTATGGCGAGTTGACTTAAAACGTATTATTTCCATTCGATTACATTTATGAAGCGCATCGAAATTGTCCAGTGGAAAGTGTATCGGAGACTTCACAGTACTTTAACTGCGATCAATATACAGGGATTGAATAGTATTTTGTTGAACGTCTTTGTTTTTCCAGTCCTATTCTTTTTTAGGAAAGATAACTGGTATCCCAGTGTCCTTTTCAGTTTCGCCAGGATAGGTGGGCGACCACGGGTTCAGCAAAGAGGATTAGGATATGCTAACAGCTGTCCGAGCGCCTGCGGAAGAGACCTAATAACTCAAGAACTGCTGCTTGGCAAATGGATAACTTTCAATCATTATCATCAAACAGAACAATTTACATAAAAACCGAAGTTGAAATGTTAATTCCGATCTTTAGACATGAGCTACTAGAAAATGACTTGACTATAGTGGGTTCCGAGAACTATATATGTATGTATAGAAGAATCTTAATCATTTAAAACCTTTCAAACTCTTTAGTTATAAAAAAAGATTTTTCTTTAACGGAATCAATCACCTGGCTGTCATTCGGTGAAAAGAAATTTCAGTTTTGTATATTAAAAAAAATATGTTTAATGTTTTATATTAATTTTAATAGAGATTAAGGACTTTAAATGTTATGTTATTATATCACAGAAAAGACGAAGTCTTTTATTGTCTATTCATTCTGAAGTACAAATAAATATATTATTATATCATTCATACCTTTTTAAGCAGTGTACATACATGGAAGTCAGTATAGTAGTAGTTATTATCATTTCCTCGTGATAAAAGGGATCTATGATAGCCTAAATCCGAATGACCCAACGGTCGATTTATCAACTGTCTGTTTCGCTTGGATTAGATAAACTTAAGACTTGATAATAAATTGTTATCTTTTAAAATAGTTTTTCAATAGTTTTCTGCATCAATGTTTTTGTTGATAATACTAGTTTATATTGAATATCGCAGCTATCAATGTTATATATAATTGAGTAATAGATATTAGATCTAATAAATGAATCCAATTTCTAAGCGAAAAATCATAACAAAGTTCAAGCTACATTTCATGTTGTATTCAACTTACGCTTTCAAACCTTTTTTTATTTACCAGTAAATATGTACTGGATAATGAATAAGTTATGAACTAATTGTAATTTAATATAAAGGCTAAATGATTCAAGAACAAAAAAGTTTATTTTTCATAGAGGTAAAAACTTAAACTATTCATAGCTTTTGCATGCTTATTTAAGATAAAAACAAATATAAAAACAAACTCGGATAAAACGTCAGAAAATAAAACAAAGTTTGATGCTAACGAGGTTATGCAAAGTGCCAGCGAAAACAAAATTAACCCTGCATACATATTTAGAGGCTGGTATTATCCGAATCCGCAAAGAAGTTAATGTGCTAAACGAAAAATCGTGAAGATCCCCTCACAGATCGATTCCGTTAGTGTCGTCATGCATAAACTCGTCCATCTGGATTCTTGTCAGGGCTATAATATTTTCATGTCATGCATACATTTTATGTAAATTACTTTTCGAGTTTTTTCTACATCAATAATAACACGGATTCAGATTATTTTCTGACCCGTGACCTGTTCTATGTCATCGCCTTATTGTGAATATTACATCCATGTATAAATATGTCGATCTAAATATGGATATTACTTGATGCAGCATAAAGAATAGCGTTTAATCATAATAAATTCATGATTAGGTATTTAATAACGGTGACATATCATTCTAAAAATATCATTCTATTTGACATATTATACAAAACGGTAATAATATGTATAATCGGCATCTATTCGTTGATTCATATGAACGATATAAAAATGTAAAATTTAAAAAATAATTTCGACAGAAGTGCGTAAAAATTATTCTTGATGTTCAGAGTGTATTTATGTTGAAAACAAAAGGCAAAGTCTAGCTTATTACAATTACCAAGAAGCACAATGAAGTCTAGCGATTAACATTATTTATCATTATTAAATAAGTATTACACAGTTATCATATAGCGATTACATTATTTTACGGAAACAACACGTTTTTTTAATATTTTTTTTAGTCAATGATGTAAAAATGAATCTCAGATGTCATTTAAAATAAATTACTACAAGTAGCTTATGAATATGATGGATGACAACATGCGTAGCACAAAAATTTCGATTTTGAAGTGTTTATTTCACTTTTAAAATCAATGAGTATATATGTATTATATTATTTTATTATATATATATCTTTTTACTTTGATTTTCACGTATAGTAAACAAGATTAATAGAAAACATATAATAATTTCTCATCACAAAGTTTACCAGAAATTTAAAATTATTTGTGTCTATTTAATAAACTTGACAAATCTATCTTATCTTATTGTTAAGTTATCCGTGATCTCGAAAAATGTATAGGTAACATTCGGAAAGTTGTACGAAAATAGGGTAATACAAAAAATTATAATTCAAGAACGTCGAAAATATTTACGTCGAATCCCGAAAATTCGTCTCAAAGATAAACACTTGCAGTAATGAGTTTCTTATAAATATCACAAGTGTCAAAAATGTCAGTGTCAAAGTTTAACATTCATATTTTTTTATTACATACTAGCTGTCCCAGCAGACTTCGTAGTGCCTCAATCGATAAATAAAAGACCTAGTCTTTCGTACAAAATAAACTTAAAACAAACAAAAGGAATCCGTCCGACGGGGGACACATCAAAGGAAAAAGAAAATTGTTATATTAATTTAATTCCCAGCATTTTCATATTTATCTACCTTTTAAACCTTCTCTGGACTTCCACAAATAATTCAAGACCAAAATTAGCCAAATCGGTGCAGCCGTTCTCGAGTTTTAGTGAGACTAACGAACAGCAATTCATTTATATGTATATATATAAGTATAGATTTTCATTTTAAATTCCAACTATTTCTATCGCAAAGCAGCGGTTAGTTCCAGTATTAGACGGTTGTTGCTTAGAAACAAATGACTTGCAAGGGTGGACATAGCTCGCTAATCAAACCACGACTGCTATTATCTAGTTCTTTATCATTAATGTTTGTAATTATGAGCTGTAAACTATGCCAGTACGCGTTAATTAATTAAGATTAATAGTCGTAACTGTCTGCCATAATGGTTTCGTCTATTCTCACGCCGATTCGCATAGATCTATACGATATCTTATGGACAGAGAAATTCAATTCTCATTTATGATAACACAATCTATCTGTATATATAAAAATGAATTGCTGTTCGTCAGTCTCGCTAAAACTCGAGAACGGCTAGACCGATTTGACTAACTTTGGTCTTGAATTATTTGTGGAAGTCCAGAGAAGGTTTAAAAGGTAGATAAATATGAAAATGCTCGGAATTAAATAAAAATTACCATTTTGTTTTTCCTTTGATGTGTCCCCCGTCGGACGGATTCCTTTTGTTTGTTTTAAGTTAATTTTATACAAAAGTTTAGGTCTTTTATTTATCGATTATTTCAGCTATTTATAAAATAGATATTTGTTTAATTTTTTTAATATTTTTAACGTGGTTTAAAAATTTCATAATACTGCTCAATGTTATAATAATTCATTCATTCATTCTTCAAACATTTTCCTTTTTAGAATCTTAGAACAACATCTAAATCCAAATTTCTGATACTGTTTTATTCGTGACCCCTTCAAAACTAAATTGTAGTTATAATTAATTACTATTTAAATAATGATTAAGGTAGCTGATAAAAGCTTTTTGACAATACGCAGGTACGCATTATTTAATATACGTATGTATACAATAGGTAGGTAACATTTCACACATATTGACTTTTGTACACAAAATTTATTTGAATATTTTGAAATATTACAATTATTTTGACCATTCTATAAAATTTCGTTTGAATGTTTGAAGAATATGTACTCACTGTAATACAAAAAGTTAGTAGTTTTATTTAAATAATAATAAAAACACATAATTCCTTTTGGTTTCGATTGCCGTGCTATTTTAATTAATTTAAAAAGCACCTTAACTACGCGATGTTGCGTTGAACGTGCGCCTGCTTATCTAGCTCATTTGATCTTGGCCTACTGGGCGCTATGTTCGCATCTTAATCGAATATATTCGAATTACCTTTAAGTTTGGGATCCTTGGTAACTATCATTAACGATATCGGAATATCGGGAACGTATTTGTTATATTTATAGTTTTATTTACGGGAATAACATACTACATATAGTTATTAAACAATTGTTGTGAAAGCAACTTAATTGTGAATCATAAAATCTAAAAAGATATTGAATTCAAATCCAAAATTCTAATTACGCCTTTAAGACAGTTTTGTTTAGATGTGCACTCAATTAAAATCGAATTACGGCCCAATTTAAATCAAATCGGAGTTTCAATTGCGTCAATAATATTCGATTATTTTTCTTACCACAAACAAAAAAACATTACAAGTGATAGTTGGTTCATTTTATTATTTATTGCTATCTGTACACTATGAGAAATGTGAATGTGTTGCGAAATAAGCAGAAAGAAATACGTATGAATAAAAAACTAGACATTCTTTCGTAGCGAATAATATTTGTTACTTTTAATTTTATACTGAAGCTTCCAGTAGCCAGGGTTTATCATTTGTAACAATATTTACGATCATTATCTAATGCTTTTATGTCTTTGATAACCCTACGGTCGTAATTTTTATTGTTTTTGTTTCTTTATTTCAATTAGTAAGAAAACTTCTTCATCCTATGAAATTGGTCATTATAATATATCACGTGAATAAACTAACATCACTGTTAGAGGATTCAATAAATTTATTTTTAATAAATACTAATACTACTGACGTATACTTCACTAAAAACGTTAATTCTATTATTAAATTGTGAATAAGAAACACAAAATAAACGAATCCTTAACTATTCTCCGGTACTTCAAAACTATAAAAAGGGAAGATGCTGCAATTGCTCTAAAAATGTTTTAGGGCGACCCTTACAAGATAATTTGACAAAATTTCTGAGAGTATAAAGTAAATTAGACAGGGAGATATACTGGCCCACAGTCTACTTAAGTATACTGGCACATAGGGATATCTGGACACCATCAAAACTACAAAGAACCAATACGTCATGTTCACCTTCGTTGGTAACGCTTTCAATATAAATTAATAATGGTAAAATTAAAATTGATGCAAGAATGACCATACTTACCATCAGGAGGCACAATATCTTCGCAGAGACGGCAAGCTGTGGTAACCTGCAAACAAATGATCACTGTTAACAATACATTCAGATTCTCTCCTTATATCCAGTATAATTATCATGTAAGTTTTTTTATATATTTTTTATTACTTAGATGTGTGGACGAGCTCACCGCCCACCTGGTGTTAAGTGGTTACTGGAGCCCATAGACATCTACAACGTAAATGCGCTACACACCTTGAGATATAGTTCTAAGGTCTCAGTATAGTCACAACGGCTGCCCCACCCTTCAAACCGAAACGCATTATTGCTTCACGGCAGAAATAGGCGGGGCGGTGATACCTACCCGTGCGGACTCACAAGAGGTCCTACCACCAGTAAGTGTGTTTATTACCAAGACTTTTCAAATGACTAGAACGATTTTGATGACATACCTAGAATTCGATCGCTGCAATAGTATTCTAGGATTTTACTTTAGAAGTGAAACTTCTTTAAGCGCATCGAGAGTAAAATTTAACTCGCAACAGATTCGTTACGGCTAGAGAGAAAATATACAATTTAGGAAGAGCAAGACTGAGAAAATAGAGAGAGAGTCTCGCGTACCACTCTACCGCGGAGAGAGGGAAAGGACAAAGCGAGCTAGGTCGTTTTTCTTATATGCAGCAATCCCTATTAAAAGAAAAATTTGATTTAAGGATGAAAAATTAAGATAGCTACAATATTACACATCTCAAAAGAAGTTTCACTTCTTTCGCGTGCACCAAGTTGCACGAGCACCATTTTTATTTTCAAGATAACCTTAGCCGGGTAATAATGGTAGAATGGCAAGTTATAACACTATTGATTGATAAACAAAATCATGAATATGAATTTCAGTACATATTTAAGAGATGGCGGGATGTCATGAGACGCATCAAGTCTGTCCCCTCCAACACTACGTGACGATCGCGACCAGAGTGATAAAGAGTGAAACGATTGAGAAGAATAATATACATTAAAATATAAAACAAAAACATCTGAAGTCACATCAATTGAAATATATATACAGAAAAGGCACAAACAAAAGATCTCAGGTAATTTTCTTTAATTTTCAATTCGAAAAAAAAAAAAAAAGATTTGAAAACATTTGTAATGGTAAATCTATAACCGGTAACACGAGAAAGAATATTAGGCGGCTCTCGGGCAGACGAACTTGAAAATGGAAAGCATAAACACACAGAGTACGTTTGTTTTGTACTAAAACATATATGATTGCCGGTGCTAACATTGTGGATATGTAATAAGCATTGTAAACTGAAGTAGAAGGCTTTGCGCCACACATGCACTGAATACGTGAATTAATAATAATAATATTACCATAATTTATGTACGTTACATTAGACTTGTTTACTAGAGCTTATTGTAGTTAGCGCAGTTGTATTTTTGTAATGTTTTATGTTACATGGGTTACATTGACATCCGATTCATACATAGACGTTCGATTCAAATCTAGACTTCGCTAATTATTTTTTAATGCCTAGGTTGGTGAACGAACTCACGCCGCTGGTGTTAAGGGTTACCGGAGCCCATAGACACCAACAAAATATATGCCGCCATCTTTTTTTGTGGCATTTCCGAAATCATTAAGTATATTATACCAAATCAACAAACCGAATATAATATGTTCGTTTGCTGTGGTACAAGCATTTGCTGTGGTATCGTTTTTAAAAGTTCATATTTCGGTAATCTTATACCACAGCTACGTCTCCGCGTCGCAAAAGACCGTTGACATATACAAAAGCTGAATTTCATTACACTCATTATTAGTTTTACATACATTGCTTAAAATACATTTTTACAGGGTTAACATAGTGGGAACATATTTATATTAAATCATTGAAATAAGTACATTTAGTTTCATAAGATATATTTTGGTTTTATCCTGGTGATCTTAGTTAGGATTTTATGAATCCAAAGATCACGACAGTACGTATGCAGATTTTCAACTTAACCTGACGTCTTGTAGTTGGAGAAAATTACAATGAAAAGTTTCGTTACATCGAAAGATAAAGATATCAACAATCGTGGCTTTTTCTGGATTTTGAATCATGCATGCATGATTGTGTGTATTATTCACCGACTCTATTGACGGCGACTTCCATATAAATTTTAATCATCCTTAAGTAATCGACGTAACGCCCGTGCACATTGGCTCAAGTCAGTTAAGGCACGTTCGGTTTACGTTGTTTCGCATTCTTGTATACACACGCAAGCATATTATCTGTACCACAGTAAGGCCGATGACAAACTTAGCACATGGCTGTCTGGCGACTAATCATTTGCTACAAATCATTTGAAATTATTAGAGGGGAAAAGAAGTTCCTTATTATAAAAATATAAATTTTAAGTTCTATTCGAGGTATAAAGAAAATAATTATTCGGGTATACATTTTTTATTATGTGTTTTTTCATTGATAAAAATAAATTACTTTACAAAGCTATTAACTGTATTTTATTCACAATGATTTATAAAAAATATAGGTATAATAAAAAAATATGTACTTTTTTGTACGTCGTTACAAAGTGAAGTCGTACACTGTGTGCATTAGTAATAAAATCTTACGTTACGGACGTTTTTTCCCGGTTAGGGTAACCCTCCGCATCGTCACCGATTTTTGTAACGAAGTTCCTTATGTTCGTACCTAATCGAACCTAAAATTAGATTAGTTTTCCCATTCACGGTACATTTACATTACGTGCATTCTCGAGCTCCCAACTCATTTTGAATACTGCATATTTTAATTACTAGTCAATTTAAAACAAATAACGCAATGGTGTTTCTTTTTTCAAAACAATTATTTTTGCCATTCTTATTTAATCGTAGTGATACAGTATGTTCTCTTGAGACCATGCCGTCATACAATCATTGAAAAATCAGGATTAATGAGAGGCTAAGTTCCTAAATAGAGTAAGGACGTACAGAAAAATGACGTAGCAGCTGTAATAGCTCGAGAAATTGTCACAAAGGCTGTTTTTACCGTATCGAAAACAATTTTAAAGGTTAGCAATCGGTAAGTAGTTCGAATTTATAAGTTTTGTAAGAATAAAATTACCAGTTCAATGTAAATAGTTTAATGTCTACACTATACACGTGTCGGGGAGAAAAACAATTTTAAATCGTTTAATGCCACAAGTAAACATCGTAAAATGAAGACTCGGTTGTAAACTAGACATAAAAATTAAAGTACAACGCTAGTTAACAAGTGACTGGTAGGCAGCGGCTTGGCTCTGCCCCTGGCATTGATGAAGTCCATGGGCGACGGTAACCACTCACCATCAGGTGGGCCGTATGCTCGTCAGCCTACAAAGGCAATTAAAAAAAAAAAAAAAGTGACAATAGACATTCAAATCGGATTTTATATTATCAACACATAAAGATATATTCAATCATACTCGTATGTAAAATTCGTAAAACGAAAATGGCTAAAAATTATTTTGATCAAAAATCTATCCCTTTTTTACCAAATTTAGATGTTCGTTCTTTGCTTTTTTTTTCTGAAAGTCGGCTATGTGTACGTAACGTGAGATATTTCCACAATTCCGTAAGGTTGTCACGCTGTAAGTATTAATTATAGGTATAATTTAATTTGAAGTCGTCGTGGCCTAAAGGATAAGACGTCCGGTGCGTTCGTGTTGAGCGATGCACCGGTGTTCGAATCTTAGGCGGATACCAATTTTTCTAATGAAATACGTACTCAACAAATGTTCACGATTGACTTCCACGGTGAAGGAATAACATCGTGTAACAAAAATCAAACCCGTAAAATTATAATTTGCGTAATTTCTGGTGGTAGGACCCACTAGTGAGTCCGCGCGGGTAGGCACCACCACCAGGTGGGGCAGCCGTTGTAACTATACTTGAGACCTTAGAACTTATATCTCAAGATGAGTGGCGCATTTACGTTGTAGAAGTCTGTGGGCTCCAGTAACCACTTAACACTAGTTGGGCTGTGAGCTCGTCCACCCTTCTAAGCAATAAAAAAAAATTCGATGACTGGTGCACATACCCTATCTGCGCGGACTACAGTTACGGCAGAATCAGTTTGTTGAGTAAAATTAGATAACTGATGATTACCTATGAAAGATATATAGCTCTGCTTATTCTATCTACACCCGTTCCACAACTACGTGAACAAACGTTACTCTTACAAAATGATATAGAATTTATTTTCTAATAGCAGAACAGAGTAGATATTTCGATATAATAATTCAAATTTGTTCAAGATCATAACAGTAGAAAATAAGAGATCGATACTGCTAAATCCGTAGAAGCGTACGCCCGATCCCACGTGTCTACGGATTGTAGTTACAATAATAATTGTAATGTTTCGGATCTATAGGTTCGGACATCGATTGTCTTAAAAGTTGTCCCACTTGTCACATTAAATATACACCCAGACGTCTGGCGCCAAAACGTAACTAAAATAAATCATAAAATATAATATGATAGGACTACAGGCAGAGTTGATGTTATTGAAATTGTAAAAATGTGACAAAACTACTAATTATTACATAAATTTTGAAATATATAGATATCATTATGGATTTATTAGTCCATAACTCAGTTTTGAGAGAACGTGTTATTGAAATTTCATGCAAATCAGGTCCTAAAATTAAATGTGTGCATATAGAGATATTAATCATTAAAGATTAATTAAATTAAAGAAACAAATAAATTCGCCGAGTTTTATTTGAAAAATGTATGACATTTTTTATCACCACTAGCAAAGTGGATAAATAAAATTATATTTTTATTTTACGTCAATTACGAAATTTAAATATATTCTTTGTTAAGGTTTAAGAAAAACTATAATCTTTAGATAATGTTTTTTTTATAATAAAATAGTAAGCGAGAGTTGTGTCAATTTGTTATACATATACTATAATGAAATTATGACCTAACGTAAAAATGACGCTCATGACCCAAACATAATGAGCACGCCTTCCAAAACAGAGATTGTCCGGATTCTGTGTACCCAAAGTACGGAGCGCATAAATACTACAATGTAAGTATCGCCACTTTAGAATTAGCTAGAATTAGCTGTGGAAGTAAGAACTTTCCGGTTTAACGTCTATCCTTGTAACGCATTATAGATTCGCGGTTATTCAATAAACAATTCAAAATGCTGTTTGACTTTGAATTGGCGTTGAATTTGAGGTTAAGGAATATGTAACAATCTCTACGAAACGAAATAAAACAGTAAAAAGAATCGTATTCAAATTATAAAATGTAGATACAACTAAAATACAACGTCATATTACCATTGTATTATGAACTAAAATGTGTTTATAGAATTTATTTCATTTAGAAATAACAATCCCAGAAAAGAATATATTTGAGAATAACATTTTTTTTATTGAAACGTTAGTAACTAAAATAGTATAATATTAAGTGACCGAAATAGTTCCGTTTTAAGACCTTCTATTCAATTTTAGTTTAAAATTCATCATGTTTTGATTTAAAAGGAAAACACAAACTAAACAAAATTCAAATTAATCAAATAATGGATTGTTTTTCTAATAAAACAATATTGTCTTTAAAAAATTATCTTGTCATAACTCACAGCATGGGGCATGTGACTTTGTGGTGTTATTTAAAAATATCTAAATTTGTAAAGTAAACACGTTTTAATGCCTTTTTTTTTCAAAGATTTTAGAATATCAAATATCTGAAAATGTCAAAGTTTCTGTATCTCGAAAATTTACTTAGTTAAACTAAAATTGTTTTAAAATAATTAGTTTTTAGGCCAAATTTGAGGTCGATACAAATAGAAACACAACAAAACATTTTGTGGGCACGTGTATAGATCCATTTGTAAAAGAAACTGATGAACAACAAAATTTCGCTCAATTGTCAAAATTAGACTATAATCAGTCGCACCTCCAAATTTGGATTTTTTTTTGTTTACAATTGCCTACTTTTTTCAGCTTCCAATTTTTTTTTAACTAAGGACAGTTATTGATTGGACGCTGTCACCTGTCTGTGTATCTCACAACATGGCAGACTATCAAAAAATATATAAAAGAAATTGTGGATATAAAATATTTTTAGGTATATTTTATCGTGTTCATCACGAAAACAGCGTAGGCACATTTAATATAGTAAAAAAAGTAGTGCGAAAAAAGTTATTCGAAAAAATTAATAAGCGCTACGGTGTAATGGCATGAATTCGAAATGATTTTTTTATATATCGGGACTACGTTATTATACTATACATCTAAGATATGAAAGTGACGGTGATAAAGCACGTTGGACAATTTAGGCATAATTATAAAGATCTAAAATCGGTATCATACGTCTGCGTTGATAGACTTTTCTTATCAGAAAATAAATTATAATGCATATAAAATTACTCACACAAATAAGTTTTTATCACACAAACTTTCATCGTCATCGAAAATCTAATGATTTCTCTATAGCTTAACATTTTCATAAATCAAACAAACATTTGTAGGAAGGTGATTGCGCTCTTTAGCCTAAAAAAGAGCAAATTGTAATTTGTAAGTGTTTGTCATGTGTTTTATCGATTTTCTTACTTCTACTCTCAAAATTGTCTTTACTAGTAATCCTTCCTTCCCAACAAAAAAAAACAAGTATCTGCTTACGCCAAGGAACCTCATTAAACTAAATCTAAAAATCTGTCAGATTACTCGGAAAACAAACAATCAAGAAACAATAACATAAATGAATGTGTTAATCTAAATTCTGTTCTTCAATGTTTCCCACTACAATATTTATCCATATTGTATTGTAATTTGATTGCACCTCATTGGGAATGCCCGGCCTAATAGTGATATTACGGATAAGAGTTAGTGACTAAGATACAATGAAGAAGACTAAAAATGGTAGTGTAACTCATTTACTAATATTATTGGTAATAGTGGCAGGTTTCGATCTAGTGTGTGCAATACAATTGAGTTCTCCAGATATCGAGCTATGAGCAAAAAATTTATACGCTCTAAGCGAATATAAAAAAACATGTTTCAAGCATCAAAGTAATTCTCTTGGACTTTTATCGTGTTATATTTTACATGGAGCATATTAACGACGAATATAATTTATGTTCTTAGAAATATATCAATATTGAATTTTATGCGTTCAATTTTGTTTAATTTTGATTTCTTATTATTTTTTGTGTCAAAAATAGGATGTTCCTTTTTTTTAAGTAAAAACAAAAATCGATAGGTGCTTACGAACTCGAAGTCTCCGCGAGAAGTCCAAGTTAGTGAATTATCTATTAATTACTGAACAGGAAAAGGGCGTGATCAATATACACACACACATCCAGTCCACACCAATATTTCTTTTTATCCAGCCTAATACAAAAAAAATATTGAAAATCTATTAACTCATAGACGTCATTGTGGTTTTCCGATGGCGTAGGTACAGCATACACTTAAATTGGAACGATAAATATTAGTGTCTTGAAAAATACGACTGAAACCTCGCTGAAATAAAAATATTAAGTTGTCAAATTATCGCCGTTTCTACTCATGGCATTAAAAATCAGCACAATTACGTAATAAACTTTTTTCGCAAAATACTAATAGAATTGAATTTCTGGAGAATTTCTTTCTTCATCTTCAGAGGAGGTGTATGGAAATGATAGTACAAGGTAGAGGGGGAAGAAAGAGGTCGACCGAAGAAGACATTGATGGAGTGTGTGAATGATGATATGAGAGAGAGAGAGGAGTGATTGTTGAGATGACGGCTGATAGAAGAGAATGGAAGAGAAAAATTTGGTGTGCCGACCCCACCTAGTGGGATAAAGTGGAGAAAAAGAAGAAGAAGAATAGAATTGAATTTTCACAATGAGCAATTACGTAAAATATGTTTTCCCTCCCCAGCTATCACCACCATGTACCTATCGTCATATTTACAACTATTAACGTGTGTGTTGTTATTCTCTGTCTTTGAGGATTGCTCATCCAATGGAACTTCATACAGATCTACATGGCGCTAGCGATTTATAAAATTCAATTAATTTTGTAACTTCTAAGTATGTATATCCGGATTAAATTAGTTGTCAAATATATAAATTCTATCAGCCAAATAGGAAACTTATAATTGCAGAGCTAAAATGCAATTTCTCTAAATAGCTTTGAAATGTTTCAATTGGTTGTTAAAACCATAAATTTCCTTAAAACATTTGAAACATTTTTTTTTTTAAATAATCGTTAAATTATTTGGCTAAATATAAAATAGTAATGGCACTGCTTCGAGTAAATTTCAATTTTCCGTTATCGAAATAAGTAACTTTTATTACATTTCAATTATCTCCTAAATTTTATTTTTAGATTGGACACCTTCCTGTATAATTATCAGATATCTATCACATTTGGCTTCTGCGCTTATAATTCGACATATTTAATACCCGTGGCGCCAATTGCTCCCTTTATCATTGAAGATTAAGATAATATCATATTTACACGAACATTATTAGATTCAAATTGTTGCTATGTCGCTTTAAGTATGATGTGTGTACAATTTATAAAAAATATTCTTAATAATTTTTTTAATCGATCGAAAGTTCGTCTACTTTGTAGTTGAAACATTTTCAAAACTAATATACTCGTAATGATTTTATAGCCACAACGTTTTACCAACCCGTCAGTTTTAAGACAAAAGTGCTGACATATTTACTGGCATGCGTGATAGTTTTTATTATTTGTCAGCATACTTCAAATTAATTCGTACTTATTAATATTTTAATTGTGAATGTGATTTTATTTGTTTATTACGCTTTCGTGTCCTAACTACTCAACCGATTATCATGCGTTGTTAGGGTTGGAAGAAAAGACATGAGTATTTTTTATTCACGAAAAAGTACTATTCGCGAGGGATACAATTTATTTTATACATTAACGTGAACGGAACCCTATTAGTTAGTTACATTTTTTTTTCTTTTAGATGAATCAACAATCTAGTATTACCACGTAAGTCACCGGAGCCCTACGCGGCGCACCGAATTAACTATACCGATTTCTGTTACTAGCGCCTGGATTACCTAACTTTGCTTTTTTTTTATTGTATGTTTTAGTCTTTTGGATCTCTTATAAATAGATTTTATCTCAGTATCTTCGAATTTGTCTGCCCCAGAGTCTACTAGATACTGTGGTGCCTTAGTAAGAAGATCGAAGAAAGAAATCGATATAATTACTTTATTGCGCTACGTAGAGAACCGGTGACCTACAAGACAGTGAACATGTTAAATCTAAGTGTTTCTAGTACCATTCTTAACGTTGATCCGATATTCCCTTGTTAGTTATACTGAAATAAATCACAGTTCACGCAAAAATTCATTAACATTCACAAATACAGTTACATAATTATAACTTTTATTTTTTTTATTGCTGAAATGTGTGGCCGAGCTCACAGCCCACCTGGTGTCAAGTGGTTATTGGAGCCCATAGACACCTACAACGTAAACCGCCACTCAACTTGAGATATAAGTTCTAAGGTCTCAGTATAATTACAACGGCTGCCCCACCCTTCAACCTGAAACGCATTACTGCTTCACGGCAGAAATAGGCAGGGTGGCGGTACCTACCCGTACGAACTCACAAAAGGTCCTACCACCAGTAAAATTCTACATTACAGTCCAAAAATGATGATTTATATTATTTATTTTATTTTGATAATTCAAATTGCAATTGGTTCTAACGTATTATGTGATATTTATACAACCGTTTAAATATGAGATTTCTTTAAATAATCGAATTAAATTATAGTCTAGTAGTCAAACTATATTATAAACACCTGAACAGACCGGATCCGCTCTGCCCCTCACAATCAAGGTTGCCGCGACGCTATGTGCTGTTGAAAGTTGGTTGACGGAAGAGCGTCGTACCGGAAAACATGACTCCCTAATAGGTCGTTACCCCTCAATTGGCGATTCGAACCAAGAGGAAGACTATAACTTGAATCTTAAAGTAAATCCAAACTTCTGGATGTTTGTTATGTCGCAAAATGAAGGCTGGTCCAGAATAGAACCCGCTACAAAACAATTCTCGGTCAGATCAAATAGGTATATGATAGTTGGAAACCATGATTTTATTCCCCTTACAGCATTACTATTGCAGGAATCGATTTTCTGAATCAATTCACACACAGTACAGCAAAGGCGTAGCATTGATTCTTAGTTATGATTTAACACGGCAGAGAAATCGTTTTGTGTATTTCCCTTATATTCGCTGAGATGGGTACACCAACTTCTCATTTGATGTTATGCAGTGTCAGGAACCCAATAGAGAGGTACATTCCCGATCCTGCGGACCGAATGGTAAACAGTCGACGTCGCCTTAAACACGTCACTTCGGATCCTCCCGATCCACTAAAGGCGCTTTTAGGTACCTCAAGCACCGGTCATCGTTTTCGTCGAACCCGTGGCTTGCAACTAACGGTTCGGCAAGTAAATTAAGCCACAGATACAGCCCACTAAGTTTCCCGCCGGATCTTCTCAATGGGTCGCGTTTCCGATCCGGTGGTAGATTCTGCGAAGCAGTGCTAGGGCCAGTGTTAGCAGCACCTCCGGTTTGAGTCCCGAGAGCCCACCTACACGTTAGGGTAACGCTGATAATCAAGGCTATCAGCATAGATAGGAAAGAAAAGCCCAATAGCCATAGGGTAAATGCCGCGATTGAGCTGAAGACATTCATTGAAGTGTTATTTTTATTAATACAACGGCTACAAATTCAATTGGAAAGGATCAAGACAAATTTATTATAGCGACGGCTTAGAGTACATGACTGATTGTAATCAACAAATAGTTTAATTTAACAAAATGTTTTTGGGACCCATCGTCTGTATCGTGCTCTGTATATATTTTTATTCTTTACAGCTTTACTTCAACTAAACTTATCGTTCATTTATCAGTAAACTGTTACATAAATAGCATCGAGATTTGTAGTATCAACGCCGTACCTCTTTAAAGATAATATATAAAAATTCATTTCCATTCATAAAACTACATTGAACATCCGTCAATAAGCGCTACGAGGCTGCGCAATATGAATATTCGTTCGGGCTGTAAAATCATCCGTTGAAAACACTTAATCGAATACTTATCGTCTTATGTCTGGAAATCGATTAAACGTGCTCAATGTGTGCGAACAATAAATAGAAAAAAATATATACCTATATAAAATAAAATAAACAGAATGTACCTTCGATACAAAATTTAAGTACTACGAAAATGCAAACGCAAAATATTTGTACCTTCTTTTGCATTTAAAGCTTATCTGGGTGAACGAGCTCCCGGTTTGCGAGTTTAAAAATGGTCACTGGGAGCTTCTAGTCGTATCCAGGTGAATTCCGCCACCCATATTGAGGTATTAAGTCGAAAACTCAATAGTGTTGTGATATAGCGGTTGTCTCGCCCATCGAACTGGAATGCATGAAAACTTCTCGGCAGAAGTAGACAGGGAGGCGGTGTCTACGCGTCCACAATACGACTTACGGCGATCGCAATACCCTGGTTTTATACTTAGAGAACGCCGCTCTCCATTCTTCGTTGATTCCCTTAGTCGCATTTTACGACATGCACGGAAAGAAAAGGGATGGTACTATCGTAGACAAACGCACAGCCAAATGAAAAATATTTAGTATTTATTTTGAAACTTACATAGCCGAACTTTGCCGTCATGTTGTGTACCGTTGTATATTATGTTGAACACACATCTAACTTGATTACTCAGCCGCTTTTCCTTTAACAAAACCGAACAATTCACTTTATGTAATAATTTTTAAACACACTTCCTATTCAAAGGAACAAACACTAAAAAAACATAGGTATACTTTTTGTACTTAGATTCAGACAAAACTCGAACAATAGCTTTTGTAGTCACCAGCAAAATATACAAAGTAAATTCTGAGCTCTGAAGAGAAACACATTTCACATCACTTTCATAATTTTCCGAATAAGCGACCAAGCGCGGCTTCAGAAATGGAACACCCTTTATTTGTCAAAAGGCTTTGAAGGCGAGTGCTTCTTTGAAGAGCGACCGTAGAATTCGAATTTTTTTTTTTTTTAAATGCGGTTGGCTTCTTTTTTTTCACGCGCGTACTTATGTGTTTAGCGCGAGCAGAGACATGTGCGCTGCGCGGCGGGCGGCCAACGACTACGAGATAAAAACCTCGCTTGATTATAAACTTATAAGCTAAACTTTTTTGTTTGTGTGCGTTTCTTTGAGACGGTGTGCACGCGAGGCTTTGTTGGTGACCTTAAAAAATTTTTCATGAGGTAGGAAAGGGACTAGAAGTAATAAAAAAATCGTATTCGTAAATCTGATATATCATTACTTTAGAAACACTAAAAATTTACACGTTCAGGTAAACATGTATTATGTAAGTAATATTTATTTATTTTTTAAACATAACACTTGATTCTGCTAAGTATCAAATGTACTGTTTTTTCTTTGATGTATTTTCTATCGCCAAATATATGGGCTTTACTATTTTAGCAACAAGAAAGCTCGTTATGATAGTGAAAAATAAATATTATATGTAACTATATACTAAAGTATTTATAGTTAATTATAATATTCCTCTAACAAAGTCTTAGGAAAGCAGTTAGAAAAATGTTTACTAATCCAACACATTGACTGTTTTGGAAATTATGCCAAGCTATCTGATATCAGAGATTCTATGTAACTCTGCAAACGTTGAAATTGATGCGGTGGTAGAGCCCAAAGAGAACCACTTGCTTATATAAATAAACGGGAAAATTTCACGAAATAGTCAATCCTAAAATTACGAAAACAAAGATTTTTGTATTACTTATTAACAGCTCTATAGAGGTCGCCAAAATAATATTTTAAATGAATAATTTAAATTGATATTTTAGGGAACAGTATAATATATTATGTTGTATAATATAAAATAAAAGTAAAAAACGTTACACGAAACACATGTACCTGAGTATTACGTGGAAACGTAATCTATTCGCGGCACTATCAAAATGGGTCAATGCGGCAATTCTTTACTGCAGTCGAGAGCTTCACGATAAACAAACATTGTTACATATAAATCGTCGTTTTTGTACGTTTTGTTACATTAACACGAACGCCCTGAGCTGTAATGGATTCTGAACTTGTCCTGGTCACGCTATTTTAGTGTCGTCGGATTAAAAACGAATTTTGCAAATACATACTTCACGCTAAACTATAGGTATAGGTAAAAATTAATTGCTGTACGTTAGTCTCACTAAAACTCGAGAACGGCTGTACCGATTTGGCTAATTTTCGTCTTGAATTATTTGTGGAAGTCCAGAGAAGGTTTAAAAGGTAAATAAATATGAAAATGCTCGAAATTATACAAAAACAAACAATTTCGTTTTTCCTTTGATGTGTCCCCCGTCGGACGGATTCCTTTTGTTATTTTTAAGTTTATTTTATACAAAAGTTTAGGTTGAGGCACTACGAAGTCTGCCGGATCAGCTAGTTTAGAATATATTTGATTTCAATGATGAGTTAATTGACCACCCGGTATTAAAGATTAAAATCATTCGAGAATAATATTAATTTTGAAATAGGTAGATTAAAAACCAAAACAACGGAAACACGCGATACTGTAAATAGAATTAATTCAAGAAACGATAAAACAACCATTCATTTGATTATAATTATGTAGGCAAGTTGTTTTAAAACCAATGTTGTGTTTGATCAGCTGTCAACCTTGCATTGCATTAATACAGGGCTTCGTGACCCGATGCACATATTCACGAGTTGCAAACAAAACGTATTATTTGTACATTGGAAAAAAAAACTGTTTTTTCATATAGAACGAACGTAAAATTTTACAAACCGGGCCTTACGATGTAATACAACGACATAAATCTACATAGAATTATAGCATTAACTAATATCTTTAGACCTGTGTGCTTAGTGCGAGTTTTTTAACGTTCTCGATAGCGTAAAAGTTAACTCAAATTTGGATGTAGTTGGAACAGCGTCCGTAGTGGCAAACGTATGCAAAGGTTTCAACTCCATACAAATTTAAGTTAACTTTTACGCTATCGAGAACGTTAAAAGACTCGCACTAAGGACACTGGTACATATCGTAACCTGCAAGTAACCGACGAACATAATATAATTAAATATTTCAGAAAGGCTCTCGTTGTGTACACTAGACCCTTCAAATGATCGCAAATTATTTTGAAAATGTTATCAACTAAAATTTTACTTATTATATTATATTATACA
This sequence comes from Bombyx mandarina, assembly GCF_030267445.1. Classification (NCBI taxonomy): domain Eukaryota; kingdom Metazoa; phylum Arthropoda; class Insecta; order Lepidoptera; family Bombycidae; genus Bombyx; species Bombyx mandarina. The sequence continues at coordinate 9,836,054 of NC_143229.1, forward strand.
ATGACGAGCGACGATATAAACTAAGCCATTATTGCGTCAACGGGACTAGCGGATAGCCCAAATTCCGGCAAGCAAGTAATTACCCATGGCTATCACAGGGGGTATCACAGGGGACAATATCAGGGACAATACAATCGTAGAAATCTTTCGAAACTAAAACATCTAGAACTACGTTTGAAGAAGCTCACGATTGTGATATTTATTGATTCTAAACTGCATTTGGAACCCCATACTGTTATGTAGAAAAAGCACTATCAACCTGCCTACTTTAGCCCCTAATCAGTTTTTTTGTTTATAGGTAAATGTAGTATATGGCGCACGTAGAAGGCGGTCTTCGCATCCTGATGACAATGTACTCCGGGAACCACTTATTACCGGGCGAATTAATGGAAATCATCGAATTACCAGGAATAAAGAATACGGCTGCCAAATAACTAACGTTAAACCGACGTTTTTAAATTAACTAATACGTTCTATAGTTTTCGATTTTTTAAGTAGACAAACACGATGCCTCTCGACATATTACGAAAAATAAGATATATTCAGCACTTTGCGGCTTTTATTAAAACGTACGAGTTCTATTGACCTTTCTAAGTCACGAGAAGCAACTTCCGACTTCCGAGTAGAAGCGAATTTAAATAGTTTCCTTGATTGGTTTTATGCATAAAAAGACACAAAATAAATTTTGACTTAATTAAACTAGTTTCGATATTAATACGTAAATGTAAATGATTAAAGTTTATTTTGTAGTGCAAGAGCAATGACTGTCACTCCAAAATCCGCGTGGTTGAGTCTTGGACCTTAATCTCAATAGATGAATCACTGTTGGAGGGCTCTATATACTCTAGACTCTAGACTATTTAGTACCAAATGGGTAAATATCTATTCATTAACTAATATCTAACAATAAGTTGTAACTGTGTCCCGAAATTTCACGATTTTTATTGCTTAGATGGGTGGATGAGCTCACAGCCCACCTGGTGCTAAGTGGTTACTGGAGCCCATAGATATCTACAACTTAAATGCGCCACCCACCTTGGGATATAAGTTCTAAGATCTCAGTATAGTTACAATGGCTGCCCCACCCTTCAAACCGAAACGCATTACTGCTTTACGGTAGAAATAGGCAGGGTGGTGGTACCTACTCGCGCGGATTTACAGGAGGTCCTTCCACCAGCTTTATGGAATATGTCTTGAAATAAAAGCTCACATTATTGATTAAACTACGCTGTCAAAATTTCGTTAGTCTATATGTAATCAAATCAAAATCGGACTATTATCCTTACATTTTTTCAACAAATATACAAGCAGCACTAACTGTGTAGATTAAAAAATTATTCAGCCATTGTAACTTACACTAAACCAGTAAAAATTAGAATGCGTTCGAATGATTACATAATAATTTTATTTCATTATTACATAATTACTATGTAACTATAGAGTTTCGTGTTTTGTAAATTGATTGAGTCCGTTTAGATTACAGGTACAGCATTGTTTTCAATGTCAATGCGTAATTTTCCAGTAATGCGCGGAAAATTTTATTTGTTTATTATTTTCATAAAACCACCTTGACCCACCCAACAAGCGGTAGATAGCAGACCATTAAAGCTTGGCCTTTCCAATGACAGTTTATTGGCTTACTCAAAGGCCTATGCTAAAGTATTCATTTTTATTGGAAAGGTTAAAAATTTCGTCTCATTAATCAACAAAAGTCGCACGTATTATTTCTTAATCAATGGTAAAATAATAATATATTTTAGCTATTAATTTTTATAAATAGGCATTTCATTATGTTTCTCAATTCACAAGTTAGGCAATATCTAAGCCCTTCGCTTTTTGAATAGACAATTACTAATCACATACATGGATTAGATGAAGGGAACAATTTATTTTTTATGTAATAATCGTGTTGCCTAAAAATAATCAAAATAAGGCGTTTTCCCGCTTGCAATCTGCTGAATATTTTCCAAGACATAAGAAAGGCTCATTTAACATAGCCTGCCAAGTAAATCATCTTTTTTTCTTTTTTCCTACCAATGCTGATAGCCTTGAGAGGCTATTTCAGCTTCTCCTTGACGTGTAGATGAGCTCACGGGGCTCAAACTGGGAGTGTTGCTAATACTGGCCCTGGCAAGAGGAGTGCTTCGCAGAATCTACCAGCGGATCAGAAACGCGACCCACTGAGAAGATCCGGCGAGAAACTCAGTGGACTGTGTCTATGGGTTAATTCGCTCGTCGAGCCCTTCGTCGCAAGCGACGGGTTCGACGAGGACGGTGACCGGTGCTTGTGGTTACCTCATCAAAATATGTATACCAAACTACAGCTACAAATCCGAAGGCTCTCTAAATACTCACGTAATAATAGACATCATTTATTGGTCATTGATTTCTATATCAAGCACATTAACATAATATATTCATATGTCACATGAATTCCACTCGAAATACCATTAGTAAGTGCGAAATGTAATTTACAACAAATATGTTATTGAGAAACGGTATTCTGTTGACACAGCACAATAACGTCAGAGTACATTTGTACGTTGTGGCGACCACGTATTTATTTACATTGTACACTACGATAATATTACAATATAGTAAATACTTCTGAATTTGGTAATAACCATACCACTTACCATTTTTTTATATTTCAAACGTATATCTTTCAAAGGGTTACATAATAGGTTGACGATGTGGGTAATGAATTTTTCACAGCCTAGTGAGTTTCTCACCGAATCCTCTCAGTGGATTGCATTTCCGATCTGGTGGTAGATTCTTCGAAACACTGCTCTTGCTAGGGCTGGTGTTAGCCAATTTGCCACACTGAGCCCCGTGAGCTCACCTACTCGCTCGGTGAATCTAGTATAACCCATAGAGCTTACCAGCATAGGTAGGAATGAAAAATCCTTCTGTTATTTTTAATGTACTTAATCTCTTCTTCTTTGTCTTCACTTGATTATCGGCACAGCGAATTTTTCTATTCCATTCTCTTCCATCAGCCGTCATCTTAGCACTCGCTCCTCTCTCTCTCTCTCATATCGTCATTCACACATCCATCTATGTCTTCTTCGATCGACCTCTTCCCCCTCTACCTTGCAGTACCATTTCCATACATCTCCTAGTTACATGTACTTAATTATGATGAAAAATGTAGAGAAGATAAAAAAGGTGCTTCTATAGCTTAGTCGACATATAATGAAGAATTATTGCTTGCGTGCTAAATATGGTTCGCTGTTAATATAATATTATAGTTAGTCATAAACAACTCTTGTGAGATATTTAATTTACATATCAGTCGAAAGTGACGAGCTAAGCGCCATAATAACCATTTTCAAAGTAAATAAAGTTAGAAGAGACATTGCACACAACTACTTAACGTCGACGGCTTTATTTTGCAAACATAAAATCGATAAAAAGGGCACACTCCAGGACCTGGCCTGTAGGGTTGCCATTTAAAAGATATTCAAAAACAATTAAAAGCTAGTTACAATAGTAGCTACTTACCAGAAGCGGTATATTACTACATACAAGTATGTTCATATAAGAATAGACAAAAATAGAGTAACAAGCGAACAACTAAATTTACAGTTAGGGATATTGGGTATAACAACAGAATTATGCATTATATTATGAAAAAAAAATTTTATGTACATTTCAAACGACATTGTAAAATAAGGCTCCCCGCACACTAAGCAGCCTGGCTGCCGAATTTTTTTCATTTTATTACTTTAGCGTGTGGACGAGCTCACAGCCCATCTGGTGTTAAGTGGTTACTGGAGCCTATAGACATCTACAACGTAAATGCCGCCACCCACCTTGAGACATAAGTTGTAAGGTCTCAGTATAGTTAATATTTGAGCAGCCAGTTAGCCAACCGACGCCCATTTATGATCCTTTCGTCGAGCAATTTGGACTTTATCTCTTAAAAAACGTAAAGCAAAGAAAATACACTGGATTCATCCTATTTTTCTAGAACGGCACTCAAAAGGCTTATTCTATAACTATTTTAAAGATGTTCATACATACCCAGACCGGTTTTTTTTAAATACAAGAGATTGTACAAGCATGCTGTGTCATATAACTAACATTTGGAAAAACGATTATGCATTGGCTGCTACAGCAAGTGCGCGGGGACTGTAAAATAAAAACTAAGGGTAAATTAATAAATACATATATGTGAAAGATATGCTTCCACTATATATATTTATTTAATTCGTAAAAGCGTTTGAATTTCTGAATGCTTATCTTTACAACCCCTAAACTTATTTTTCAATAGATCTCTTTTAAATCCTAATTAATTTGTAGAATCTATTTATTATACATGCGTAATACAACCTTAGTATGAGATATAGCATGAATACAGGTTGTACCGCGTCGCAATAATTTAAACTTGACAAGAGAAAAGTATAAGAGAGCTTCCATAGTTCGAACTATTTATGTCTGGAGGTAGGGACAAGATATACATGAACCTTCTTTCCTATTTTACACAAAACTGCACTTTATAGTTTCTGCGCTCCTTTTTGAAATGTATAACAATTCTTCCTTCTATTGTACCCTTCGCTTGTTTCTTTAAAATAATAAATCATATCATAATCATAATAATATTTTAATATACTTTTTTATTGATTAGATTGGTGGACGAGCTCACAGCCCACCTGGTATTAAGTGGTTACTGGAGCCCATAGACATCTACAACGCAGACGCGCCACCCACCTTGAGATACAAGTCCTAAAGTCTCAGTATAGTTACAACGGCTGCCCCATCCCTCTAACCGAAACGCATTACTGCTTCACGGCAGAAATAGGCAGGGCGGTGGTACCTATCCGCGCGGACTCACAGGTGGTCCTACCACCAGTAATTACGCAAATTATAATTTTGTGGGTTTGATTTTTATTACACGATGTTATTCCTTCACCGTGGAAGTCAATCGTGAATATTTGTTGAGTAAGTATTTCATTAGAAAAATTGGTACCCGCCTGCGGGATTCGAACACCGGCGCATCGCTTCAACACGAATGCACCGGACGTCTTATCCTGTAGGCCACGACGACTTTAAATAACATATCATAATTATTTCATTAACATATGATTAAGCTGCAAATGTAAATTATCAGCGCTTTAATATAATATTCAAGCACTAATAGGCATTAAAGAAACATATTTGAACGAAAATATGACAATGAACTAAATTTATAAACTGATTAAATTATAAATTTTCTTACTGGTGATAGGACCTCTTGTGAGTCCGCACGGGTAGGTACCTCCGCTCTGCCTATTTCTACCGTGAAGCAGTAATGAGTTTCTGTTTGAAGGGTAAGGCAGCCGTTGTAACTATACTGAGACCTTAGAACTTATATCTTAAGGTGGGTGGCGCATTTACGTTGTAATTGTGTCTATGGGCTCCAGTAATCACTTAACACCAGGTGGGCTGAGAGCTCGTACACCCATCTAAGTAATAAAAAAGTAAAAAATAAAATTTTAATGAAAATAGCAACCCTAAACTAACGTCCCATTCCAGCTTTATAGTCTTCACAACTGCATCGAATGAAAAAAGATGCCCTAGGTAAAAGGAAAAAGCAGTTAGTCTAATAATAACTTCTATACTAATCATTCTAATAATTTAAAGATGACGTTTTTTATACCTTTACATGTTTATAATAAAACGCAAATCATACAACCAAAGAAGTAAAAGAAACACTAAAAGAACAAGTAGAAAAGTTCCTCCCTATGGCAGGTTGCAATATTTTAATAGGGCCGGTCGTAATTCAAGATAGTATAGCTGGTCGTAAAAATCATGCCAAATCTCTTTGCGGCGCCGAATAGATGGATAAAAATGGATTCTTATCCAAGAAGACGAAATTTCAGTTTTATACAGCGCGATTCCATATTCGATTTTAAATAAATTTACACAGTTCTGACTTTAGCCAATTGTTTTAATACAAGATACGAAAACAGCATACAACATCACAAAAAACACGAAAAAATGAGAATATGTGATTCGGACAAATTAACATACCGAACATGATCATTTGGTATTTGTAAATAATATTTTTTGTCAAACTAGCCAATTCTAAGAGTGAGAGTAGTAATTTACTACTTAAGTAAGTAGTACCTTTTAGGAGTAAGGTAAAGTAGTACAATAAAAGCCTTTATTCAGACGCAAAGGATATTTACAAATAATAAACTTAAATTAACGACTCTGCCGAGTCGATGACATCGACAGTTTCGTCTGTTTGCCCAACTTTGGCAAAGGCCTCCTCCATTTCGATTCACTCTACTCGGTTTACTTCTTGTTCATAGTTTTCCTGCTACCGTCTTTATCACGTCTTCCCACCTCCGAATCTGTCTGCCTCGTTTCCTTTTTCTATCTCTAGGGTACCAAAACAATATGCTTTTGTTCCATTTTTCGATGCCTCTTATTGTATGTCCTGTCCATTGCCATTTTAGTTTCCGAATTCTAGTTAAGGTAAAGTAGTAAGGCTCCGTAAATAGAAAAACTTTAATGGAAAATGCCTCTATGACAATGCCTCATTCAAAATAAAAACTCATGGTGTTTTACGTAATTGTTAGGTAAAAACAGCTGCATACAATGGCAGTAGTTTCATTTTCCTTTATGTCTCAATGTGCATTCAAAGAAACATTTTCAAAGTCCATCCTTACATTCTAATACACAATACGAAACACAGAAGCAGTAAAAGTCACAGCTATTTATAAAACAACTATTCATTTATCGCTTTTATCAAGAATAAAAGTTTTCAAAGAAATCACCAAAATGAATTGAGTTCGCTTTCCTTAGATATGATGACTAATTGACTAAAAAAATTAAATCGCGACTAAGTTTTATAAATATTCAAAAATTAAAATCAACATATATTTGTGTATTTTGTGACTAACTGCGATATACACGGAAATTCTTGCGTTTTACGTCATTAAAATAATGATGTAACACTTTAGTTGCTCTTGGGTCAAGATCGTAGTACCTACGAGGTTTGAATTTTTTCACGTAAACACAATATTTTCCTCTTTCGCGGGAAAAACACAAGAGCATCTTAACCTAAATAGTTTTAGAAGCTACATCTTGAGTAAATAGTTCCATATATATGTACAAAGCACATCACATGCATATGTATACTAACGAATATTTATTTTATAAAATTGCCATTTTTGTTTTTGAATATTACAGTTCTGAAAAGGTCTCAGAGGTGTTGGCTCTGACAATTAGTGGATGAGTATTCTAATGAGGGTTTCTGTCTCTTTAATAACAAAGTCAAAAATGAGCTGAACTGATTATTATTTTTATAGCTTAGATAAATGGACGAGCTCACGGCCCACCTGGTGTTAAGTGGTAACCGGAGTCCTTAGACATCTACAACGTAAATGCCGCCACCCACCTTGAGACAAGTCTTATTGTAACAGTACAACGGCTGCCCCACCCTTCACACAGAAACGCATTACTGCCTTACGGCAGAAATAGGCAGGCAGGGTGGAGGTATCTACCCGTGCGGACTCACAAGATGTCCTACCACCAGTTTTTACGCAAATTATAATTTTGCGGGTTTGATTTTTATTACACGATGTTATTCCTTCACCGTGGAAGTCAATCGTGAATAATTGTTAAGTACGTAATTCATTAGAAAAGTTGGTACCCGCCTGTGGGATTCGAACACCGTTGCATCTCAATGCACCGGACGTCTTATCCTTTAGGCCACGACGATTAAGACGTCTTTGTCAGATGAAAACGACTTTGTTTTAGAATATTACAGTTCTGAAAGGGTCTGAGATGTGTTGGCTCTGACGACTATTGGATTAGTATTCTAATGAGGGCTTCTACCTCTTTAATAACAAAATCAAAAATGAGCTGAACCGAAATATCATGGCAAATGCAGTATACGTTTAATTTTTTTTATTTATTTCGGCAGTTGTTTGACGTTCAGAAATCAGCCGTGTGGTAACTAATGGTAAGGTAATAGTATGGTACACCCATGCGGGCTTATAGTGTGAACTACCATTACGCAAATTATAATTATTGCTCTCTCAATTCAATTCAAACCTGAAAATATTACTAAATTTTAAATACTAAATCTGGTCTAACGATTGTCAAGCACAAATACGTTATATATTTAAAAACACAAAAAATGATCCACATTCGAACGATAACATTTTATCTTTTAGGACATACCTAATTCCTAAACATAAGTCATGCATTATCGATATCTATTAAGACAAGTGATTTTTTCGTTCTTCCTTGTAAGCGAATTTCTCCGAAATAGATATATTAACCTCGAACAACGAGTCACACACAGAATCGATGACATCAATATTCCTGATGTCAATGCTCAAAAAAGAAATCAATTCGTAAACATTAGTCTGTTAATTAAACCATAATTTTTACCTCATGATAAGACAAATAAGTTACTCAATGGATTTGTCATTGTTCTTCAGGTGACTTTTATTAAATATTTTTTTTATTGCTTAGATCAGTCTTTCTCAAAGTGGGCGATAACGCCCCCTGGGGGGCGTTTGAAACCTAGAGGGGGGCGTTAAGGGGTCCAGGAAAAAATGGGGGGCGTTGATGTGGGTTAGGGGGGCGCTGTAAAATTTATAATTTACTTTATAGTATTTTAAATTTTACTAAAATTAAAACTCACCTACTACACAATAACGAATAATTAGTTTATATTTCTACCCTGTATGATGTTATAAAAACTTAAAATAATTAACATAGATTTCGTAGGATAGCCCACACACCGTACGCAATCAAGTTGTAACAAGTTTCTGCGGAACATGATCGATGATAGTTAAAAAATTAGAGCAATTTTACCTTAATTACATTGCGCCAGAAATTATTTTAAACATTAGAAAAAAAACTACGATGCAGAGTTTTAAAATATTACACATATGTAAACTAACACAAATTGAGGTTTTCTTTACTTTCTTTCTTATTTTTAACATAAGGGCATTTTAAAGCATTTTCCTAGCATGTTATAAGAAATTACTGATGTAAGAATCATAATTTTTATATAAAATGGAAATGCGTATATAATTATTGTTCAAAAACTTGTCTTAGATTATTATTTTTTACAATTTACCCATTACCGTCCAATGTCTAATAGTTTAGTATAGTAAGCCTAAACAGCTCACTTATTGTAAACATTGTTTACTATTTTATTTCTATAAATATAATAATAGGTTGGGGAAAATGTTTCTTCGCATTTTTTAAGAAAATTCACAACATTTTTTAATATAATTTATTCACATTTAACTAAAGTATGTTGGTACCATTTTGTTCGATAACTTTTTGCCATCTTGTACGTAGGGACATGATCCCATTGCTATAGAAATTTTGGGGTTTCTGATCAAAATACCGCGTCAATTGGTTTTGGCAGTCCTCTCGTGATGTTAACCTGACACTGCCTAAAGAATTCTGAAGAGGCCGAAACAGGTAGAAATCTGAAGGTGCAAGGTCAGAACTATATGGCGGATGCATTAACACCTCCCAGCCAAGCTCTCTTAATTTTTGCTGAGTGGCTAAAGAGGTCTAGCGTTATCATGATGAAAAACTACACCCCTTCTGTTGATTAATTCCGTCGGCTTTCTCTAAACTTCTTACTTTAATCTCATCAGTTGTTTGCAGTAGAGTTCAGAATCGATGGTCCTGCCTGGTGGTAACAGCTCATAATGTATAATGCCCTTCCAATCCCACCACACACACAGCATCACCTTGTTGCGAGTTAACCCGGGTTTCGCCAGAGTCTGTGAAGCCTGACCGGCCTTTGACCACAACCTTTCTCGTATGTTCTTGTCGTACGTGATCCACTTTTCATCACCAGTTATCAGCTTCTTCAAAAATGGTTCGGTTTCATTACGTCGTAATAAAGAATCACAAATTAGTACACGGTTCATTAGGTTTCTTTCAGTGAGCTTTTTTGTGTACCCAGTTCTTTTCAAATGCGCCATAACTATTTTGTGGTCAATTCCCAGTTCTTCAGTTACGTTGTAACTACTGATATGCCGATCTTGCCCCACTTTTTCAAAAATGGCATCGATTTTATCCGTAATAAGGCGACCAGAGCGACGTGCATTTTTGACATCATAATTTCCGGATTGAAAACGCTTAAACCAAATTTGTGCTACTCTCACAGACACAGCACTAGGTCCATAAACATCGCAAATTTTTTTCACGGCTTGCGTTGCTTTTTTACTTTTTTTGTAGTAAAATTTTCAAATGTATCGAATATCTTCATTAGATTCACTCATCTTGACAGTACGAAAAATAAATAAAAATCACACATCTTCTTAATTTTAATTTGGAATTATCTTCTTTCGAATTTAAACTTTTAATGATACCAAAACCAGCCAGATACAAATAGTATAGCTTAAGAGATTTTATTACAAGTTCATACATTTTTAAGCTATTGCATAGCTTTTATCGCGGGCCTTGAGCGCGGCGACTGAATCATGAAATTCCGTAACGAAAAAAACCTAACACCCCTCACTCCGCCTACCATGTAGCTCGCGTTCAACACATTCACACGTTGCGCTTGTGTAGTGTTTGTGAATAAGCGCGTGGCGTGATGTCACACTGCATGCGAATCATAAAAAGTCTGCCCATTTCTCTCTCGCGCGCTTTAGCTTATGAGTGTGAAGGGGACAGTTAAGGTTTTGCCTTTATTAAGGTTTAATATAGCGTGGTCTTGTTTTATTATTGTTTTAATATTAAATTATCATTGTCTAATTATAATGTCATAAGTTGATAAAAAATGCTATGCAACAGCTTTACCGCCGCAGTTCCCGAGTGCCACACTTTTTTTTTTGTCAGGTGGAAATCGCCGGACTTCCGCCTTTCACTGGGGATGGAGGGCGGCGCATGTCGGAATCGAACCGACTAAAACCTCCTGTCGCTCAACAACCAGCATCCAAACCTCGCATGAGACAGAGCTCATGAAAAGGCAAAGGGGGGAAAGTGAAGCGTTTAGTGCGGAGCACATCTCTCCCATCACCCTCCCCCTCGGGATGCCGCACTGGCGGTCGTCGGCGCCACAACCACCAGCCCTCTCGGTCGGCAGGCTGTCCGAAGCCCGCCTAGATGGCGTCGGTTAGAATGGTCTATCCTACGGAATACCCCGCTGGGTCAGAACCAGGTGGGTTGGGGATAGCCGGCCTTCCATCACCCGGATGCTCATACGTAAAACGTATGCAGAGCAGCTTGCACGCCGTCTTCTTAGGCCCCCTTCGCCGGTCCCCAGGCCGACATGTGAGGGAGACCCGAAACACTTAGAAGGCCAGGGCTTGGGCGAGATCCGCCTCTCTGGACCCAGCTCGACGGGGGCGGGCCTGTGCATCTCTCACGCACCCCGCCGCCTCGTTTTGGTGGTGCACTCGCAGAAGTCGAGCATCGCCTTCCACGACTCGTCGTCACCGAGCATCGATGCCAGAACACTCGGCAACGACAAGCCGTTTCCTATTTTTGCGACGAGGTCACGCCGTCACCCCTCCCATGCGGGGCAGGCGACGATCGTATGCTCTGCCGTTTCCAAGTCACAACCACAATGGTGGCACTCTGCCGTCGGCTCGGCTCCGATCCGGTGTAGGAACTCACCGAAGCAACCATGCCCAGTGAGTAACTGCGTGAGCCGGAAAGTGAGGCGTCCTCTGTCACCCAATTCACAAGAACCGGGCGAATCGCCTCGACGGCCCTATGACCAGCCGAAGGATCGGCCAGCCGCCTGGACCATGACTCCAGCACGGACCGCCGAGATTGGGCCCTCCGCGCTCTGACCACTCTGGGGCTGGGACGCGCCACGCCCCGGGCACGAAGGTTAGCCCGCCACTGATAGTCAGCGGCGAGCGCCTCCGCCTCCAGGACCCAAGGCGGCGTCCCAGCCAGCACACACGCCGCCTCGAAAGAGATGGTGCGATAAACACGGATGATCCTTTTTTTTTTTTTTTTTCAACACGGATGATCCTGACCGCGATTGTGCGTTGCGGCCGTTGCAGCAACTTCGCTACCCCCCACGGCCAGTGACTGGCCCCGCGGGCGCCTCGTATAAGGCCATTGACCGCACCACCCCCGTATAGAGACGGCGCGTCACCTGGTCAGGCCCCCCGATGTTGGGAAGAAGCCAGCTTAACGCGCCGGCCACCCCCAACAAACGAGGGACCAGGTTCTGAAAGTGAACACGGAAGGTCCAACGACTGTCCAGAATGAGGCCGAGGTACTTCAACTGCACCCCCGACCCGATACGGACGCCCCCAACCGCGATATGGGCATCGACAGGTGGCACTCTCCGGGGCCTGTGGGACCACATGGCCTCGGATTTACTGAGTGTCACGTCGAGGCCCAATGTCCTGATTTTGCCGACGACATGCGCCACCCCAACGGTGGCAAGACGAGCAAACCCTCCCCGGGACACGACCAGCGTATCGTCTGCGTAACAGATTACGCTTAGGCCCGGGAGGAGGGCACCTCTCAGTACCCAGTCATACCCGATATTCCACAAAAGGGGCCGAGCACCGACCCCTGTAGAACATCGCGCACGACCGGGAGCCTGTGCACGATCTCACCGTGTCCAGTACACGTGACCGCTCTGTCCTCCAAGTAGGAAGCCACCAGTCGGCGAAGGTAGGGGGGCACTCCGTGTCTTACCAGGGGCATTTTTTTAAATAAAAGAACACTTATTGCGGCATAACTATAATAGTTAGACAAATGCTGTCGCGACACTTTTTGTAAATAATAATGTTTTCTACAAAGTCGTAGTACATTATTTTATTCTATCATCAATAGTTTTCGTAGGTACGCGACGTAAAGAATATTTTAGGAATTTTTTTTTACACCTTGGGTTAAATTATTGGAGTTTTAGTAAGAATACCTAATTTTTTTCAAAAAAGATTATAGCCTATGTCACTCGGGAATAGTGAAGCTTCCAAACAGAGAAAGAATTTTTCAAATCGGCTTAGTAGTTTCGGAGCCTATTGAATACAAACAAACAAACAAATCTTTCCTTTTTATAATATTAGTATAGATATTAATTATTACAAATAATAAAAACGCTGACTTAGGCGGCGGTTTTTATTTGAACCAGTTCTAAATTATAAACTAAAATTCTATGAAAAATTACCCATAAATATAATACGAAATGATATTAATTTATTTTTCGTAGTTTCCTTCCTTCTTGCGTCGATAATCCTCAGTGCTGAGGATCGTGGCCTCCTCTAATAACTTTCTCCTGCATCATCTTGCGCCATTCCTGCCTGTCCTCGGCTGTGTGGATAGCAACGTGGACTGAGATATTAAGAGTGGAGCGTATTTGGTCCGACCAGCGCATTGGATTTCTGCCTCTGTGCCTTCTCCCGCATACCTTGCCTGTTACCAGCAGCTTTTCTAGATTGTCACCTCTCTTTCTGGCGATATGTCCAAAGATCTCGAAACTTCTCCGCGCGCATGTAGTGCTGAGGCGCATTGGAATCTTGAGCTCGGTAAGAATGGATTCGTTGGTTCTGTGTTCTGTGTTCTGTCCAACGAATCCCGAGCATTTTCCTCCAGCACCACATCTCAAACGCGTCGATGCGTTGGGGATCGGCTTTCTTGAGAGTCCAAGTCTCTGCGCCGTAGAGAAAAATGGAAAAGATGAGGGAGGTGACGAGCTGCTTTTTGGTATTCCTCGAGATGTTTCTGTCCGCCCAAACACGGTCCATTTGGGACATAGCTCTCATTGCTATACTGATTCGCCTTCTGAGGTCCTTTTCGGAGGATCCATTACTAGCTGTGACGGAGCTCAGATAAATGAAATCCTCTACGACTTCCAGGTTTAGCTTATTCGTAGTTTAATAAGTTATTATTGTTAGTAGTATTATTTACTAGTCGAAATATAAATTTTTAGTTATCTTATGATGAGAATCTTATATTAATGAGAAAGATATTCAACAAAAATAGTTTCGTTCTAATAAATTAGCATAGTAATAGTACAGTGAACTAGCAATTTATTTTGGTGATTCTGAATTTAAGCAAACATATTGATGAGAAGACTTCATTTTTACTTTGCAAATTTGTAAATACACGCTCTGTAGCAATGTACGGACATATAATAATATGAAGAAACAATAATAGCATCTACAAATACGTACTACGTGGTACTACATTTACTAAAATTAATACAACGTTTATTAATTAAATTAATGAAATTATGGTTTTAAAGTTTTAGGAGTGTATAAAAAATGGGGGGCGCTGAAAAGTAATTGATTTTCAAAGGGGGCGGTAAAAGAAATAAGTTTGATAATCACTGGCTTAGATGGATGGACGAGCTCACAGCCTACCTGGTGTTAAGTGGTTACTGGAGCTTATAGACATCTACAACGTCAATGCGCCACCCACCTTGAGATATAAGTTCTAAGGTCTCATTATAGTTACAACGGCTACCCCACCCTTCAGACCGAAAGGTATTACTGCTTCACATCAGAAATAGGCGCGGTGGTCATACCTACCCGTGCAGACTAACAAGAGGTCCTACCAGCAGTATTCTCGTCAGTCAGTGAGCTCAGATACACCAGAGTTCTTATACGGTATCGATTTTATTAAATAAAGGCAGCTTTAAATGTTCCAGTCAACGAGAGCATAAGAAGGGCTGCGGTACGCGACGAATGGCGACGTCTTGTGAAACGCACCACAACCCGAAACGATGACAACGACCACTCTGCCAAGAGCGCAAGTGACTGAGAAGAAGAATCAATTTTATCGGCCAATTCATGCTATACACACCCATCGATACAATCACATATAAACAAGGCTTATTGAGAGTATTAAGCGGTAGGCAGCGGCTTAACCCTGGCATTACTGACGTCCATGAGCGACGGTAATCATTTAGCATCAGGGCGGGGAGCCGTATATTCGTCGGTCTATTCGAAAAAAAAAACAGATGATATAAAAACACTTAAATTTCAGCAGTATCACACTTCGAGTGGGGACTTTAAATGTATGACACACATCTCTGCATATCTTATTTCTCTTCTAATCAGTCTCCTATTAAGTGTAGACAGTTTAACACAAATCATTTTTTTTAAAAGCAAAATTTACAAATTTATTTTTATGCTATTGCACAGAGAGGTCATCGAGCTCACAGCTCACCTAGGCTTAAGTGGTCACCGGAACCCATAAACAATATAACGCGAACGTGGCCATCTTGAGACAACTTGTTTTAATCTCAATTGCATAGAATTTTATAGTGTAAGGCCTTTCTAAGTCGGAACGCATCAGCTCTTCACGACAGAAATAGGCAGGGTGGGAGTAACCTCATACAAATCAAGGACATGAACATAATTTTGTTTATGTTTATTAAATTTTCTTAAATTCATTACGAAGTTCCGTTATATTCGACATGTGAAATGTCCTAAATATACGCAAATATATCATCAGTCGTAAAAAACCAAAAAAATATATTAAATTTTACTAGCTTTAATGTACAATTTATTTTCTTTATTGCCCTTGTAAGTAAACGAGCATATAGATCGTCTGATGGAGATTTTTTTTTATTGCCCTTGTAAGCAGACAAGCGCACGGCCCACCTGATAATGAGTGGTTACCGTCGCCCGTGGACTTCAGCAATGCCAGAGGCAGAGCCAAGCCGCTGCCTACCGCTTAATACTCTCCACAAGCCTCGTTTGAAGAAGGACATGAGATAACGCTCAGGAAACATCGTGGAGGGGAGCTCATTCCATAGCCGGATGGTTAGTGGCAAAAAAGACCTCTGGAAACGCATTGTGGATGACCGCAGTGGCTCCAGGTAGTATGGATGAACTCTACTCCGGTGGCGGGCGGTGCAATGGTAAAAACGAGATGACGGTATCATTTCGAACAATTCCTCAGAGCACCAGAGGAGATTAGTTACCATTACCCATGGACGTCAGCAATGCCAGGGGTAGAGTTAAGCCGCTGCCTACATGCCGTCAATGAAGTAAGACTAACTTAAATCAACGACCATATTTTCGTAAACTTAATATTGTCCCAATAATCGTGTAATAAAATTGAAACCCGCAAAATTATAATTTGCGTAATTACTGGTGGTAGAACCTCTTGTGAGTCCGCACGGGTAGGTACCACCGCCCTGCCTATTTCTGCCGTGAAGCAGTAATGCGTTTCGATCTGAAGGGTGGGGCAGCCGTTGTAACTATACTGAGACCTTACAACTTATATCTCAAGGTGGGTGGCGCATTTACGTCGTAGATGTCTATGGGCTCCAGTAACCACTTAACACCAGGTGGGCTGTGAGCTCGTCCACCCATCAAAGCAATAAAAAAAAAAACGAAGTTCATTGTATAAGTTTTAAAGCTAGATAAATTAGTAAATCACAACGTCTCGACGCTACATAATATGTTTGTATGTATAAATAATTACGTACGGCAGGCGCCGGTCGACAAATACCTATATACATACTTCAACAAACTTGTATTTGTGTGTGTTTCGGAATATCGAGGCTTTTAGTGGCGAACACACGTAAGATATTACAATGAATTACAGATTTACGAATACCCACCCTGACTACGCAAATAAAATAAATAATTAAAAAACAATCTAAAATCTTTGTTGCACAGGTGTTTGAAGCAACACGATAGTCTATAGTGAAATCCATTGACTAAAGTAACCCTGGCATCATATTAGATCAGATCAGCTGATATTATCACTTTGTTAGTAGTAGATACATGATCGTATATTACTGAAGTATTGGCGACCAATGTACTTATTCCAAACTTAAAGTTGCCACTACACATTAAAAAAAATATACATTCCAAACAATTTATGTATCACTTAAATTAGAAAAACACATTTACTTACTAATATTTATTTTTGAAGTCGGAGCCACTAACTGAGGTTTGCTTATAAAAAACTGTTTTAGATATGATTATTTATTTGAATTTAAATTTATCGTATATTTTCGATATCTTGAAGAAACATATTATATATGTACACAAAAAGAGGGAATTTGGCTAAAAACTTTAGATCAAAGATAAACGAGATTTTGTAATGACAACATGCTGACCGTCTGACACGACGAGGGCTATCATTTTTGTTGTTATCAGCTCATTGATACGTGGCGCCATGTGTGATGAATAATACATAACGATGTATAACCAAAGAACAGTACTGAAATTGCGACTGATTTATTTTTTATAACTAATGAAGGTCGGGTAATGGGGTGTTAATTAAAGGTGATATAAATTTTGTTATTTAACTACTGCTAGCGGCATATTCTAAATTTTGAAATAGGGCAAAACAGTGCACAGGACGTTTTCTATGCAGCAGCTAGGACGGTGATATGAAACTCGAACAAATTCACCAGTTCACTATTTGGGTAAAATCAAATGGGAATTATTCTGGGACGGCTAAGATTTTTGTTATGCCTCTAAAAATTAGGCTGAATAAAAGCAGGTTACAAGTGGTACGACGTATTGTGAGACTTTACGGGTAGGTACCACCGTCCTGCTTATTTCTGCCGTGAAGCAGTAATGCGTTTCGGTTTGAAGGGTTGGGTAGCCGTTGTAACTCGAACTTTAGAAGTCATATCTCAAGGTGGGTGACGGCAATTACGTTGCAGACGTCTATGGGCTCCAGTAACCGCTTAACTTAACCAGGTGGGCTGTGAGCTCGTCCAATCGTCTAAGCAATAAAAAATGCCACCAGTTATGAAAATATATAAAAATATGCGCTCTTTAATGACTTCATATAATAAACTCAAATGATCCATAAAATTATATTTTTCGTTAATGTATACTTTACTGTTCTTTACAACATGTTACTATTAAATGCAAACTGAATTCAATTGAAATATTTATCATAATTATTACCGTTACAACGAATATCACAGATTATGACAACATTAATTTAATACTTGAAAATGTTACACTAATATCATTTCTAAAAAGTAGTGGAGCTCAACAATTACTTGAGTTCTTTATTTAATTTTTTCCAAAATCGTTACTATCTTTAATGATTTTTGATTAGTTTTATTTCCGAACATTAATATTTTTTTGTTATTGTTATAACTTAAGGTTTCAAAATGAAATAAGCTATGTACATAGCTTAGGGAAGTAGTTACCTCGGACTGGGATCGAACCGAATAGCACCTGTAACTTGTACGGTACCAAGGGAAGCTATAATATTATCTATTTTATATTTATAGAGCTTTGCTTTCCGTTTTTAATGAAGACTATTTTAATTTGACAATTTTTTTAAATTTATTTTGATAATATTTTTATTGTCAGCCCTATTCGTCTCCCTTTCTTAATCGTTCCCGCTATGTGTGAGACTGTGAATCGACTTAATACATAATATTGTTAACAAATTTGATTATTCGAATTTCAATTTAAATTTAGTATTTGTTTATTACGTTTTGATGATCGTAACAGAGGAGCAAATATTTTACTCATTTTGATTTCGTATCCAATAAATAGCAAACAATTTCAGGAATACCTCATACGCGCGTGCCAAGTAGCGAACACGAAATAAAGGTAATAAAACAAAAAAAAGCTACCAACAAAACTCACAGGAAAGAAAGCTAAGCACGACAATTGAGAGTCAAAAAAAAGAACCAGGATTAATTAAAACGGAGCAGTCACAAAAAAGTCAACGTATGCGAAACGCAAAAGAACAATTCTCTTATCGAGCGTTCAGTAAATTTCAACAATCTGAATCATGAGCTCGCTCTGAATGCAATTACCGAGTTAAGCTAGAAAATTCAAGATTCATCAAGTAAATTTGAAAAATTTACAATGAGGATAAATGTTTCTATTTCAAAACTAAAATTAATCAGATGATTATTGGTATTTTAATCCTAATTATGAATTAAATAATCAAAATTATCAATTATAATTAATTAAACTTGGTGATAATTGTCATTGTACATTATTCAAAATATAACAAAATTATGATAGCAACTGTGTTTGATGAATTGTTCTTTTATCAGAAAATAAAGGAACAACGAATGAGGTACATTGTTTTACAAGAAATTATCTAGCCTACTTTTTATGCCTTAAAAGTGACAAGTTCTGCACAAGAATCGATTAGCAAATTATTTCAAAGAATAGAAATCGCTTGGAAAAAATTAATTTAACAACTTTAAAGCATCGTGAGCGCACCATCTCTAATTAAAATATCATTGTTCTGGTTTTTGTTGTAGATAACCAACATAATTAATTTGGTTACAAAAATATATTATATCACATGACATCTATCTACGTCCTAGACGTTATTTTTAAGACATTTTTGTTAACCTTGCAATGTCCTTCTTCAAACGAAGCTTGTGGAAAGTATTAAGCTGTTGGCAGTGGCTTGGTTCTACCTATATCATTGCTGAAGTCCATGGGCGTCGGTAACCACTCACCATCAGGTGGGCTGTATGCTCGCCTGCCTACAAGAGCAATAAAAGAAAAATAAAAAAATACGACGAACTTCCTACGAGGTCTCCGCGGCGAGGGAGCGCGCCATATATGTGGGACCGCCAAGATGTTAGAGGCCACCCAATAAACGACTCTCTTGCTGAACCTCCAACCCCCGCCCGAGACAGAGCCCGGTGAGAGGTATCAAACGATATTAACTTTTTTATTTACGAAACATAATTATTCTGAAATTTTCAGTCGTACAAAATAATCTATTTAGCAAATTCTGATTAAAATGAAATGAATAAATCCTCTCAAACATCGTAGATCTCACTCCGACTCTAGTTTAAATTGCACTGCAGGTAGCTCGTGAAAACGTTAATAGCATTAGCGAGATCACGATAGTCCGATGAATTGTTTACGGATTAGTTAACGATTGAGGGCACGCGCCTTTCGGTAACTATGTTTGACGAAAAAATTAATGGGATCTATGAATTTGAAGAATTTTCTTTCCATTATTTTATCAGTTATTCTTTAAGCGCTTGAGGAGTAGAGCCGGTATTTGTTGACTAAGAAATTTATGAGTAGCAACCACTAATGGGAATAATGTGAATAGCACTATGGTACATTCTAACAGTTTATTAAACTGCAAAAATCAGTGTTCGGTTATAAATAACAACTGTTCTAAAGCATATAAAACAAAAAAGTACAGAAAAAGTTGTTCCCGCATTATTTCTTTTATTGCCCTTGTAGGGAGACGAGCATACGGCCCACCTGATGATGAGTGGTTACCGTCACCCATGGACTTCAGTAATGCCAGGGGCAGAGCCAAGCCGCTGCTTACCATTAAGTATTCTCCACAAGCTTCGTTTGAAGAAGGATATGTCATAGCGCTCGGGAAACACCGTCGAGGGGAGCTCATTCCAAATCCGGATGGTACGTGGCAAAAAAGATCTCTGGAAACGTACTGTGGATGAACGCAGTGGCTCCATGTAGTATGGATGAACTCTACTCCGATGGCGGACGGTGCGATGGTAAAAACGAGATAAAGGTATCATCTCAAACAATTTCTCAGAGCACTCCCCATGGAACATATGGTCCAAATAAAGAAGTCCCTCCGCAGACCCAGAAGTTCCAAACAATCCGTGAGAACGGGATTATCGACAATCCGAACGGCCCTCTTCTGTATGGAGTCAAATGGAAGAAGCTGGTATTTGGGAACCCCGGCCTAGAGCAGAAGAAGGAGTCAAATAGAAGAAGCTGGTATTTGGGAGCCCACGTGGAGCAGTACTCCACGCCAGGCCGGACTTCTGCTTTATAAAGCAAAAGTCTTGGCCCAGGCGTGAAGTACCACTTCGCTCTGTTGAGGACTCTAAGCATTTTGGACGAAAACTTGGATTTGCCTTCCAAATGACTCCGAAATTGGGCATCACTGGAAATGTCGACCCCAAGTATCCCGATACTCTCGGAAGGTTGCAGGGATACTCCTTAGAATTGCGGCGCCATGACAAAGGGGTCCTTCTTCGCTATTGATCGCTTCGCTTTCATATTGATGCGATATTATAAATCCACCATATTCCGATATTCTAAGTTTAAGCATTTTTTTAGAAACTGCACGCTTTAGCATTGTCAAATTATATATCTATACTTCCGGAAAGATACACCATAATAAAAACAATGAGCAGCTATTTTTCTATTGCCTTTAAAAAAACTTCAACCATATCGGATATTTTTAATTGACTGAAAATCGAGCTCAGTCTCTCTGACTCTAAAAGTAGTATGTTATTAGTTAGTAGTATATATAATTAAACTTACATATACAACATAATGCACACATAAATCCCATAGTGTACCTTGAGGCAGAGACTAAATAAAGCCTTTATGATACAACAGTTGAGTCACTTTCAAATCTTAAAACTTGTAGGCATTCATAGAATAACAAAACTGATTGGCCTAACAGCATCTTAGGAGCTAAGACATTCGGATTTAGAAAAAAATATCGGAGTACTGCTATTGCAGACTACGTGGAGGATGAATCTTCTAATATTTTTAACTTCTAAGAAGAGAAAGCGTCCGGAAATTCCATCTTGCGGGCCAACAGCGGATGAATATACCTCCAAAATATGTGTTTACAAATCATCTGGTTTTTTATTTATTTGAACTTTATTGACCATTATATTATTTTAGTCTTTTCTTTGGTTAGCGCCATAATTTTATTGAGTCGAGGAAAATTCGCCGAATTTATTGGTAATTGGATGGGTAAAAATTGGATTTCTATAACACTGACTTTAAAGATTAAAAATTTTGTCACCGTTCTAAGAAGTACGTAACTGTATTCATAATTCATACAATCAGGTTATTAGTCATGAGTTCATTACGTTTGGTCAAGCATTGAAGGTTAAAACAATAAATAAGCTTCCACAAAGACTTTGGATTCCGCTGCACTTAACACCTTTTACCTTCATGTTTGTTTTTAAGTACAATGACACATCAAGAAAATAATCGGATAAGCATATTTTTTTTCTGATTCATTTAAAACAGCAGATTGGCTTGTGGGCAGGAAAATAAATTCAGATTTGATATTAATTCAGTCCAGTGTTATAACTTTTTCTCTGTTGCAACTTTGAACGTCTATTTGTCAAAACTTCAAATTGTCTTAATTGTCAAGTTTAGTTAATATACAATATCAATTAACAACAAAAGAGTTGATACCTCTCATTAGTCATCAAAATAATTTAGCCTTTACTGATCTTTAAGGTTAAGTAAGCATCGTGTATCAAATTGTGTTAATACTATTGAAATTTCAGAAAATGTTTCCGGTACAGTATCATCATCATACGACAGCTGGAACTCAAGAAGTTTCAACAATGTTTACTATATTTTGAGTATCACTATTTTAAAAATTTAAGTAATCATCCTTAATTGCATTTTGAGCATGTGCACGCTATTTCCGTGTTGATTAAACTACGACTAAGTTTTTTCATGGATATTTGAATATTGTGCTAAGTAACGTAACGTCTAACTTTCTTAAAAAAAACAAGTTTGTGTATGAAATCGCAGACACCCGCCACATTAGAGAAATAAAGGCTAGGCTTTGGTTACCTTTTCAGAGGAACCACCTTTAAACGAATAAAAGCATTGTATTAATTTGTTATGATAACAAATATTACTGAACTACCTACAATGTTAGACCGTTACATCTGTCTGTCCAATATACTACGAACAATATTTACGCGAACTCATTCACCTTCTATCACTGTTAATCGATCTGATATTTTCACATGCTAGTACAAATAAATCTTTGTACTCTACTCAATGGCTTTTGCTTAATTAATGCACCGACACGACCGTCGCCATATTTAGACGACAACGTAATATTTTCATACTCCTCGTGTAGGGTGGCCATGATGGCAGATAAAAAATAGAATATATTACATTTAAGCAACATTATTGGAATTTAATGATTTTGCGACTTATGACCTATGGTAATGATATCGGCAAAAATCTCATACTGTACGTGTTGAAGATGTCGTTACATTTTAAATATTTAAATAGAAACAAGGGGAGTGGTGTCAAATAAGCATTTTCATTTCGTGTAAATGCTAGCTAATGCTTTGCATTTATCTTGGTGATTACAAGCTAAATATAATCTTAAAGTTTTAAAAAATGGTTTGATATCTTTTTATAAAATAATAATATTTTATGCTTTATTCTTGGCTCTAATTTTGGCTTGGCTCTAAATACTCTATTATAAATACTATTTAAAAACGTATCCAATTTAATTAATTACAGTTCAATGAAAATTAATATAATAATTAATAAGTGATTGAAATTTAATAATTGTCTTTAAGACTTCCCGCTTAATTTGACGTCGTAGTCACCCCAAGTGTGTCGAATTTGCTTTTTTAAATTATTATGCAAATAGTACTTGTAAACAGACATACGAACTCGTACGGTCATTCCGTTAATTATATAATTTAAGTAGAATTTTGTCATCGACGCTAAACATAATACTAATTTATTCGTCAACACGTCTCTTTCGAATGTTAGGAATTTAAGCCGATTTTTAATAACGATAAATAATACTTCTATTTTCGTTACAAAAACTAATAAAATATTTATAGCTTATTTTAAGAAAAGTTAATATTTTATACTTTAATATAAAACACTGATTTATCTACTCGCTCTATAAATAATCTGATTTACGTGAATAGCAGATGTCATTGATTTCGTGTCAGTAGATTTTGTTATTTATATCGAGCTGACTTCATTCAATTCTTCGTTAGAGATACTTCTACAACGTAAATGCTGCCACGCACCTTGAGATATGAGTTCTAAGTTCTCAGTATAGTTACAACGGCTGCCCCACCCTTCAAACCGAAACGCATTACTGCTTCACGGCAGAAATAGGCGGGGCGGTGGTACCTACCAGTTCGGACTCACAAGAGGTCCTACCACCAGTAATTACGCAAATTATAATTTTGCGGGTTTGATTTTTATTACACGATATTATTCCTTCACCGTAGAAGTCAATCATGAACATTTGCTCCGTGCGTTTTTCTTTAGAAAAATTGGTACCCGCCTCCGGGATTCGAACACCGATGCATCGTTAAATACGAATGCACAGGACGTCTTATCCTTTAGGCCACGACGACTTAATTTATATCTGTCTCTGGTTCTCATAGTACTAGGAATCCTAGTTTAGGGCCAGATCATTACGCGTAAATTGTCCCCCGGTTATTATTATTACAAATTTACAACGATATTCGTTAAAGTTACTTAATACCTTTTGCAGAAACACGTGTCTTTGTATGAAGTCAAGGTTTTAACATCACAATCAGAAAACATGATTATCGGGATGGCACCACACGACCGCACGCCAGAACAATTACTAATAGAGCTCTGATCTTAACCGCAACTGATAGTGATCGTACATTGAACAAGAATGTCCTTAGGTTTGTACGTCAAGAAGATGAGATATAAAATTTGCATTACGTTCATAGAAGCGTAGAATAGATAAGATACACGAATTATTTCGTCAAAAGCTACAATTGTGTTTATAATAAAATCGATGAAAAGGTAAAGCTTTTTTTTGTATTGACATTTTACTTTGGAAGGGCGCTTTGCGCTCATAACCCGCCGAACATACCATGGAAGAGAGCTCCATAGCCCGTTTGATTTTTGAAACGGAATGGGACGATGCGGAGTGGTACCATAACCGGGAAAAAACGTCCGTAACATAAGATTTTTATTAGTAATGCACACATTGTACGACTTACCTTTGTAATAACGTACAAATTAGTAATTCACACAATGTACGTCTTAACTTTGTAATAACGTACAAAAAATAACATATTTTTTTATCATTCATTGACCACGATCTCAGAGCGTTCTTTTGCGCAATACACTAACTCTTATGAAAATAACCGTGAATGGAGTGTACCACATTAAGTTCGCACGTTACCGAATGACCGGGGGTTGTTGCGAAACCTCCAGTTTTATTTTCTTTATACCTCGAATAGAACTTAAAATTAATATTTTTATAATAAGGAACTTCGTTCCTATCCGGTGTCCCACGACACCACAAAATGGCTGAATGAGCTCACAGTTCACCAGATGTTTAGTGGTTATTCGAGTCGATGCACATGACAACGCGAATCCCGTCATCATCTTGAAACATGAAGCCGAAATCTCTATTGTACTGTATAACGGTTGACACTTCAAACAGCAACGCATGACTACATCGCGACAGAGATGCGCAAGAATCTTACCAGTGGAGAGCGCCCATGAGCCTACCATTACCACGACGAAAACGAAAATTTTGAAACAGAAAAATCCATAAATTCTACCGCTTTTATGTTTAAATGAAGCTTAATGTAGTGTGCTTAAAGGCGATTTTAATTTGAAATTATTTACAGACATTAGTTGTGTTGGCATAAAACTATCAAAGTAAGATAGCTGGAGCACGAGTGGCTTCGAAAAATATTTGTTTATCACACAATATCGACTACGGTCACAGCGAATCGTGGCCGGATTTCATTAGTCTGATATAAAATTTCGTATCTAAAGAAATACCGCGATAAACATTATTTATTTTAACGAAAATAAAGCCTTAACTGTCTTATCTTTACGACAAGCAGCGAAGATAATGAACATTTTCATTTCATTCATTAATTTGTTTTACCGAACAATATCAACATCTTATCACCATAGCACGATCTTTCGATATTATGTAATGTTTTCCACGCGCGTCAATGAACGGGCTCATACATGAGTGTAATTGAATTTTCAATTCTATTTTCACATGATTTCAAACGTATTGTAAACCTTAGCTTGATTTACATTGACAATCTTTATATATTATATATAATTCTACTGTACGTTTGTATGTCACTGAACTCCTCCTAAACGGCTGAACCGATATGAATGTTTTTTTTTGTATGCATTCACAGGACGTCAACGTCGTAGGATAAAATTCTATACCCTCAAATCGGTCTGTTGACTGTGGAGAGCCTTGATATTATTTATTTGAGCACTCATTGACAGTGGACTGATTAGATTTGTAATATTGAGGACAACTCATAGGTGTAATGGCTTTTTTTTTCGTAAAATTACTCATTCTCCGCCTTGGTAGATTGATAGCCAGCAATAAGACAATAACCTTCAATAACATAGGCGTGATCGTCTATTTCACGAACAAACATTAAACAAATATGTTTAGAGAGAGAGAGAGAGAGAGTATTCTTTATTGTACACCAAAAAACAAATAAACAGTGCGATACATTAAATACAAAAAAGTACAATTGGCGGTCTTATCGCTAAGAGCGTTCTCTTCCAGACAACCATCCGGTGGACAAGAATCATTTGGAAACGAACTACGCGCCTTGTACCAATCCAGTGAAATACATATACATGTATGTACACATACATATATATACACATACATTCATATATCCGTAAATATACATACAAATAATACACAATGTAATATGATAATAATTATTTAAAAAAAATGCTTCTTTACACATAAATAAGAATATGTTTAATATACCTATAAACAAATTAAGGAAAATTTTAGAAATTTAATCCGCATTTCAGCATTTCCTACTGTTTTCAAACTAGGACATCGAATTAAATGACCGGTTCACCTAAGAGTTTCTAACCGACGACCGACGGACGGTACATAATTATACAAAACTTATTCCTGGGTCATTATAATACGCAAACACTCGTGTGCCCATTCAACTAGAGGCGTGAAGATCAGTAATGTTTATATGAATTGCGCTTGCTAATATTGGCTCAGAATAATAATTGAAAGCTATTCACACAGCTAACGGAACGCGGTGGTCGGACTAAATTATGAAATGTATTGTCTTAGGTTTTCGCGAGTTATTGACGTAATTCATAATAAAATTACAGTTAATCCTAGCAAAATATTTTAAAGTTGCTCATCTATCTATTTAAATAAAAATTAATTGCTGTTCGTTAGTCTCGCTAAAACTCGAGAACGGCTGGACCGATTTGGCTAATTTTGATCTTGAATCAT
Source organism: Bombyx mandarina (assembly GCF_030267445.1). Classification (NCBI taxonomy): domain Eukaryota; kingdom Metazoa; phylum Arthropoda; class Insecta; order Lepidoptera; family Bombycidae; genus Bombyx; species Bombyx mandarina. Next base: position 9,862,964 of record NC_143229.1, read on the forward strand.
TTATGGAAGTTCAGAGAAGGTTTAAAAGGTAGATAAATATGAAAATGCTCGGAATTAAATAAAAATAACAATTTTGTTTTCCCTTTGATGTATGTGTCCTCCGATGGACGGATTCCTTTTGTTTTTTTTTGAAGTTTATTTTATACAAAAGTTTAGGTATTTTATTTATCGATTGAGGCGCTACGAAGTCTGCCGGGTCAGCTAGTTTTAAATACATATTATACAACATAAACGAATAATCATTAAAAATTCATAAGTTACAGGAAAGTTCTGGATAACAGCCCTAAATTCGTTTGGTAGCATTGGTTTTATCCTCTTTTATCCAATCTGCATTGCTTCAGGAAATTATGCTATAACCCAATGATTAACTGACTGAAGACGCTTATTACATTCTGTTCTGTTTTGCATAATAAAGATAAAATAAATAAAAAACATATTCGTTTAATTAGTAAATTCTACAGTGAATTAGCAAAACCATTATTCAAAACAACCTACCTACATAGGATAGATTATTATAACAAAGTGTAACATAAAAATAATTTACAACGGAAGGCACGAATGACGAAAAAGATATTCACATTTGTCGCGTTTTTTTTATCACTGAAAGATAATTTAAATCATTTTATAATATAGAACTCACCCACAATACTTGTTTATTCTTATTTTGACGTCTATAGATATAGGATAAGCGTAATAATATCGTTACGTCTTATAAATATAAAGTGATAATATAATATTATATAATATTATTACTTTATAGAATACCAGTTATATATTATAATATGTATTATTAGTCACGTTTGGACTTTATCCGAGGCTGCGGCCTATTAGCTACTTAACAAAGTAAAAATTTTATTTTTGTGGTCGCCTGAAGATGTCGTGGATAAATGGTATGTTAGGTACTTTTAAATTTTGACTTCGACGATAAAATAATAACGTCGTGTTAATAATAGCTAAAATTTAGTGTAATAGCTGATGGTAGGATGTATGAGCCCTCATGTCTGAAATATTATAATGAAACATATAGAGATATCATCATCATTCTCCTGCCATCATTTTTCCCAGTCACCTGGGGTCGGCGCAACATGTTTTCTCCTTCCATACTCCTCTATCATATACCATTTCTTCGCTCACTCCTCTCTAACACATATCGTCTTTCACGCAATCCATCCATTTCTTCTTAGCTCTACCTCTTCTTCTATATCCTTCCACATTAATAGTTAACACTCTCTTACCAACCTCATTTTCATTTCGTCTCATCACATGTCCATACCATCTCAAACGCGCACTTCTCAACTTCTCTGTCACAGGTGACACTTTCAGACTTCCTATAACATATTAATTTCATATTCTATCCATTCTCGTTACTCCACACATCCATCGCAACATTCACATCTCTGCTGCAATGCAATCGTCTTTCATATAAAGGTTTTTCGTATGTCGTATCACTCTTGTCAAAGCGGTCGTGGTCGTCATCCAGCATCATTGCTGTGGGCAGATGCTATGCGCCTCACGAGCAATCGACACTCCTCCCGGTTTCTGGTGAGACTGGTACACTCATGCAAACAGAGATAATGGGCATAAATTTGCAATGATCGACTTACGGTTTTACCCCGTATTTTTATTATCATAATATTAGTTTCCGAAATATCGAATAATTTACAGCTTTCTTGGTCACCGACGACTTAGCTAGATTAAACCATGAAAGCAGTTTCGATCGCGTCTACTAGTCGCGAAAATCGAAGAAGAAATTACAATTTCAAATCGTATACAAGTCACGCTCATCTGGTGTTATGTGGTTGGCGGAGAACTTAGAGACCACAATGTGAATACCGCATATCACATGAGGTTGAAATATCAATTTTATTATTTTTAATGCGTGTTCGCTGAATATTAGGAAAAGTTTCGGTAATTTTTTGGCTCTACATACAATATCAAAATAGATATACAAAAAGTATTACATACGAATGATTCTTCAGAAATTCGTGGAAATAAGGACACAATGCCCCACGTTATTTCGATCCACTAACAACATTGTCGTTTATCATCATTATAACTGAATTCTTTCTTTGAAATATGTATGTGCGTATTTTAACAAATACGAACACATATAAATTATAATAATTATAAATTATACTTTGCGTAATTACTGGTGGTAGGACCTCTTGTGAGTCCGCGCAGGTGGGTACCACCACCCTGCCTATTTCTGCCGTGAAGCAGTAATGCGTTTCGGTTTGAAGGGTGGGGCAGCCGTTGTAACTATACTTGAGACCTTAGAACTTGTATCTCAAGGTGGGTGGCGCATTTACGCTGTGGATGTCTATGGGCTCCAGTATCCACTTAACACCAGGTGGGCTGTGAGCTCGTCCACCCAAGTAAGCAATAAAAAAAACATTATTTAATACCTAATATTTAAATTCCTGAATCATTTTTTTAAATGTTTTCTCTATTGATTTTTTTTTTAGTAAATACACTTTCGTGCACTTTTATTCTAGAATATTTCCTTTGAGAAAAAAAAGAAAAGAAACAATAATATTATTAACATATTAAAATGATTTTACAGCAAATAAACACTGCTCTAATGGTTTCCTCGCATTCTTTTATCAAATTACTCTTTTGTGTTGATTCAAAATGAAGAAAACGTTGAAGAAGAAGAACCTTTGAAATTTAATTTACATGGAAATTTATATATTAAACATCAATGTGAATATGGAAACCATTCAAATGACAAATTCAGAAACGATCAAAGAGCAAATATTCAATTGAATTGAAACATTATACAGGTTTCGTATGAATTGGATTAATTCAGCGGCTCTAACCTTATTTCAGATTACACAGCTCCATATATATGTAGTCACGCGATGTAGGTCGCGTTAACTATATACACTTGAATAAAATAAAACGTTCGCGACTGTAAGTACTGTACTTATATTGGTGGTAGGACCTCTTGTGAGTCCGCGCGGGTAGGTACCACCACCCTGCCTATTTCTGCCGTGAAGCAGTAATGCGTTTCGGTTTCAAGGGTAGAGCAGCCGTTGTAACTATACTTTAAACATTAGAACTTATATCTCAAGGTGGGTGGCGCATTTACGTCGCAGATGTCTATGGGCTCCAATAACCACTTAACACCAGGTGGGCTGTGAGCTTGTCCAACTAAGAAATAAAAAAAATAAAAAATGAAAATAATCCAAGATGTCTACAATAAAAGAAAACGCCCTGTTGACCCCGCATGGGTAGGGACCACCGTCCCGCCTGTTCCCGCTGCAAGCTCCACATTCGTTCCAGTTTTAACAGTGGAACATATGTTGTACAATGAAGTTAAGACTTGAACGATCAGTCCACTGACTCCTACTACTCTGGAGAGCGTCCTTAAACTGCCCTCACTTTAGATATTAGGTTCACTAACATAAAATTAGTAAAACGACAAGAATTTATGCTCAACTTAGCCAATATCTTAGCCAAAGGTCACGTTTCACCTTGTTTCACATGGTTCCATATATGTGTACCTCTAAAGTGGTGTACATGTGTAATTGGTTCCAAAGGTCGTTATCAAATCTAATTTTGCTTCAACCAGCACATAATTCTAATGTCAATAGATTTTAATACGATTTCTACTATTGCTTTTTATTGTTTAAAAACAATATAATCACGAAAAACATTTTTTAGATTCCATTTCATGAACAAAATCCGATTAAATCCTGAAAAAAATATTTATGTATCATTTAATCCAACTACCGATGTTATAATGTTGTTTTATTTAAAAAACTTTCACTCCCCAGCACTTTTTGAGGTTCTTGATCTTTCTTGAAATTTAAAAATACTAGAAAATTAGTCTACATACGATTTTTTTTTTAATATACTATTTGGGAATTAATAACAGTATACAAAATATTCATCAAAGCTACATGTGTACAATTACAATTCAAATAAATATTGTAATAGTACTTCTTTTATAAATCTGAATTTGATATGTCGATCAATTGCCTGCCACTCCGATGGAGACTACGGAGAAGTAGAATAATTGAATAATAAATTGAATCATATTTTAGATGTTTTCGTGTTGTTGATTACGTCGAAATTATTTTCTACTTTTTCTTGAAACAAGATAAATCTCACCTTGTACGTGTCACCTTATCTCTTACGCAAAAACAGGGGCCGATCAGTCTCGTTTGAGTCATTATCTATTCCCCTAGCTATAATAATGAATGCATACATTTATCTCTAAACTATGAATAAGTCTTATATAAGACAACGTTATCATCCTCAAACTTTAGTTATTATCTTGATTAATCGTTCCTTCAAAGAAAAGTCTGAATGCACGACTTAGTCAGACGGCCTGACGTCAATTTTTAATCTAAATTAACTATAAGTGTAAGATATATTTTAGTTTCTAGCGTCATACTTTAATTACACGAAGATAGTGATGCTGCAAATCACCTTTGAATTAGATGATTATTTTGAAACACGCATACCATGCCTCGTGAAGATTAATTTAAAATTACGAAATATTGTAAAAATAATAGCATAGATAGATCGTAAAATATTATAAATTTACTAGCATGGACTGTCAATTTAACCGTCTTTTACAGGTAATAGATTTGACATAAATGATTGCAGCACAAACAGCTATAACTTTTAATATGTTACAAGACAATAACACGCCCACAAGAAAATAAAATTGGACTAAAATCATAACGTAGGCGGAAAATAGAACCGTTAAACAAACAAAACACATTTTGTAATCGTACAAAAATACAAAACTATTCAATAAATTACTTTTTAAAAAAAATGGTAGGGGCATCTATAAAACAAAACTAACGCTACAGTTTATGGCGTAACAGATACATCATAAAGTATTTTAGTGGACACATCGAATATTAACAGAGATTAATAAACACAAATATTTGATTTTGCCAACGAAATTAACATACCGAACGAACAAGAAATCGACGAGACTCATGTATTGAATGAATTTTAAGATAAACAAAACGCCAACATGAAAGTAAGCAAAACATATCTATGCATGTAAGAAAGTACGGGAATATGCGTTGAGATAACAGACTAATGTTTATTCTTTTGAAGCAACAAGTTGTGTGGTGACTTCTGCATTTGAATTTTTATGTGTTTATCAATGAGCCTGATTACGTTTATTGAACCACAGTAATTCGATTTTTTTTACGATTTTCTTGATCTGTACATAAAGATGTTGGCTACATTTCAACTTAAAGTTAGCTTCTTCAGATTTGTCTATTAAAATGTATGACATTCCAGTTCTGTGAGCTACTGTTAATGGATGCTGTTGAAGCGAGGTTATGAATATTCATTAAAACCTTGACCAATAGATACGGCGGTATTGCAGACCAAATGACCGTCGCATCATGCTTATGATAATTTCGAATTTCATATAAAGGAAACTAGACATTAGGAAATACCGGTGATGTGGCGGCATGGGATGGTTAGCTTAAAACTTATTTTCTTAATCTTATTTAGATGCCTGTGTTATGAAACATTATTAGTATATTTCATTCCTAAACAATTTTCCGTGTGTGCCGCAAGAATGTATAGATAAATAACAACTATAATACTCATAACGGTGGCAGATATAAAATATTTCAAAACACAAAATGGTGCCGAATCGATAATTGGCCATCGAGTTACTTTTATTGCTGTTTGATTCTATTGAAATGACATCGTAACTTAATGCAAATGCCAACTTAAAATTCAAAAACAATTAATTAATATATTATCTCAATGGAGCAATATATTGACGCTTTCTTCGGCCCCGATGTGGGATATGGGAAATATGTGTTGTAAGGTCAAAATTTTTGTGGAGACAAAATAATGTGGTGGCATTATCTGAAGTCATTGATTTGTGATTTAATTCAACCTCGCATCAATATGCAGTGTTATAACGAAATGTGATTCAAAAGGTATATTTTTTATTTTTTTAAAAAAAGAACGTAGAAGCAGAACTAAAATTTGGTCGATAAGTGATTCACATAATTTAAGCATGGTAAATTTAAGTGTTAGTAGTCGAACCGATACCATATTATTCAATTATTATCATTTTATTATACATATAATTATTTTATGTTCGTTTGATATTACAAAGACGTGAATATTCTTGTTTATCTTGTTGGGTGGTCATTCAGAATTCACGTTTTAGGAATTTGACCTGTTTTAGAATTTGAATTTAAAACACTAAGTGTTGTAATTGTTTAGTACTCGTGAACTCATTCTTCTTTTTAGTCGCATCCTTCATTGCTGAAGGTCGTGTCCCTAAAAGCACTTTGTGGCTCTTTGTACCATCAGCTTCCATTTCCTTCGGTTTTCGGCTTCTCTGAGGGCGGTCGCAACAGAGAGTTCAGTGAGCGCAGTTACCTGATCTGACCAACGGTTTGGCGGCCGGCCGGCGGGTCTTTTCCCTTCTACCTTGCCCACCACAGCCAATGTTTCAAGGTTGTCTGGTGGCCACTGAGCAATGTGACCAAATTAAGCAAGAATTTCTGGTAACAAATCGTAGACAGTCTCGTTTCTACACGAAGTTGCTCGAGGACAGATTTGTTTGTTGTCTTGGCGGTCCACGGTATGCGGAGCATTCATCGCCAACACCACATCTCGAACGCTTCTATTTTTTTCCGTTTCCGAACTCATTATTAGGTTATCTATTAACAGATGTGAAAATGTGTGTATGTGCAAAGAAGTTAATTGGAATATAGACCAGACCAAGACTAATCCAAACACTATCCGTAAGAGTAAACATTTATAATCATATAATTGGCCACCAATAAATTATGAACACATCTGAATTTAAGGTAAACATTATTTACTTTTTAGTGCCTCTTTAACTGCCTAAGGCTTAAGACCTTCGTTAATTAGTCTTAATAAATAAATAAACAAATAAAAGTCATCGAGACTATTATACCGCGCAATTTAACCCTCTGAGTTTCTCGGCGGATCTTCTCAGTGGATCCCGATTAGATCCAGTGGTAGATTCGGCGAACCATTGCTCTGGCTAAAGACAGATGTGAGCAAATTATTTCTGGCTGAGCGCTGTGAGCTCGTTCACCAGTCACGATGAAACCATGATACTTTTTCAAGGCTACTAGCACATATGTAGGCAAAAAATATCTCAATTATGAAGTACGTTATGAATCTATTGGACAAGCAATACGACCAATACCTAAAAATGCATTTCTATTTTTCAAGACACATTTCATTTTTTTTATTGCTTAGATGGTCGGACGAGCTCACCAGCCCTTCTGGCGTTATTTACTGAAGCCCATAGACATCTACAACGTAAATGCGCCACCCACCTTGAGATATAAGTTCTAAGGTCTCAGTATAGTTACAACGGCTACCCCACCTTTCAAACCGAAACGCATTACTACTTCACGGCAGAAATAGGCAGGGTGGTGATACCTACCCGTGCGGACTCACAAAAGGTCCTACCACCATCATTTTTTCCTATCTAGCCCAAATTTATATACATATATTCGAATCTCATTTTGAATGTATCCATGAGTCACAAACGCTCATTTTGCAATCATTACATGTATCTCTAGACTACAACAAGAGGTACATACTTTAAGAATGACGCATTTAAGATGGGAATTTCAACAAATTAATGTTCTATGGTATAGTTTGTACGTGGTAAGTAGATGAATGCTTAAAGAGTGCTGTCCTGCATTGAAATTAGGATTACTATCACACAGCAGTGACAATTTGATGTCAGTTAAATACACACTTAAGCTTAGTGTACAAATTTATAAAAGGTTACGTGTCGTTGTCTTTTGATTTCTTTCATTGTAATGTTTGTTTTTACATTGTCTTATTTTCTCAGTTCAGCTCAGGCGTTAAGCAGTCGTCAGATCTAATAAGCGCCGATACCCATCTTGAGATATGGGCTTGAACTTCAAATTACGTCAGAATTACGACTATCTCAACTTTCAAACCGTGATGCATGATTTCCTCACGACAGCAATGAATGGCAGCAGCAGTTTCAGCAGTGAAATGTGATCCCACCTTCGGTTGGGTCCGATATTATTGCATACGGCCGTCTGGTGTAGTGGTAAGTGACATGGTCACTACACAAGAAGGTCGCGGGTTCGAATCCCGCCAAGGGAAAATATATTTGTATGATAAATGCAAAATGTCTTTTCCAGGGTTATGGGTGTATATTATATATACGTATGTGTATAATAAAAATCTTACATTTATTTCCGTTATCTGGTACCAGTAACACAACTGTTCTTTACGAACTTAGCACGGGACCAGTTATCGTGGCGTGATCGTTAGTAAGTATATATTTATTTATTTATTTGTTCTAATGCTTCCGAGGTATTTATTACTTCTTAGTTATTTACTTTTCTGAAATGCGTCGTGGGCGAACGAGCTTTCAGTCTGCCTGGCGTTAAGGAGCTCATAAACATCAAAACGTGTATGTAAACTTACAACAAGAGATCCAAATTTCATCCTGAAAACCGGAACGCGTAATTTCTTCGCGCCAGAAATAGATAGGATGATAATACCTAACCGTGCGACCATAAAATATGCTATACCAAAGGTATAATTCTATAATTTTTTAGCGGTAGGCCGCGGCTTGGCTCTGCCCCTGGCATTACTGAAGTCCATAGGCGACCGTAACCACTCACCGTCAGGTGGGCCGTATGCTCGTCTGCCTACAGGGGCAATAAAAAAAAAACAACAAAATAAGGTAAGATATTCTATTCGTTGACGCACTGCTAAACTGATACTGAAATTGCTCTCGTGACCTAACATTCACATACAGACGTACCTTCTATGTCTCTCGTCTATAAATGTGTAATCTGATCCGTCCTCTTCAAATCAATTAGCTATTACCAAGACGTTAATTAATTCTAATTTAATTCGCTACAATATCCACGTCTGCTTGTATACTCGATGATTATTAGTTTAACAAATGATATACGTTATAATGTATACTTTAAAACCAGTAGGTGAATTATAACATCGTTATTCGGAATTTTCATTATCTTTTAGAACATTATTGTTCCATCTCGGAATGTAAAATTACCTGTTTTAAGAATATAGGGGTCGAAGTTCGTGTTATATTACACACACGACCATAATTTTATGTAGTCGGAAACGAATATACTCTATGGAAACAAATTGTCTATGTTTTATTAGGACTTTTTGGCGGGAAGTGAAGTTGTGTGATTGTTGTTTTATTTTGACTATTTAGTGTTTCTTCAGGTTTAAATGTATAATAACGGTGGTTTATTAACTGTTTAATATCTGTGAAAGTGCACAAAATGAAACAAAGCGGCTGGACGTAACTTCTCGGGATCCTCCAAAAAGTCAACTGAAAGAAAATCTCAGTAAATGACCACCAATTTACTGAAGTTATATATGTCATCCCATATCAGCTCATTTAATTTCATCGCAGATAATTAATGTCTCAAATCAATTGGGGCTAGATGACAGTGTCTTACAAACAAAACCAATTTTAACAAAATTTTATACCGGAACCTTTTTTGCTCCAGATTGACAAACTGTGTATGTAAATCTTCCCTTAAGACGTTGGATTAAAGTCTCAATTGCTTTAAACGGGAACGCATGACGGTTCTCGGCGGAAATATGCACAATGTACAATGGGTACAATACGCCAAATTACCAAAAAATACCGATTGATGAGCGCAGTATAATACAAAAAGCATGATAATAATGAATATTTTTTAATAAATTTTAAATTAAATTTAATAGCTAGACCTGCAAAAACAACGAAATTGAACGTAATTTTATATAGCTTAAGCAATATAGCGGTGTAGGTTGAAGTGCTTAGTGGGCAATCCACACAACGCCTCTTGTTATCAAAAATAACAATAGCTAATAACCACTTCAAAATATATCTAAAGTTCTAGATGCTTTTACAAACCAGCTTATTATGTAAGTCTTCAAATAACAACAACTTGTTTTTTTATTTCATTTCATAAAATTATAAACAAACAAAATAAAATAGTTAAATGAATAAGGATGTTTCAAACAAAAGAATCGTAAAAACAACTAATGTACTATGTACTTGTGTCTTGAAACAATTCGCCGTTAGTTGAACTATGAACAATGGGATACAATCAAAAATTTTTCTACTTTATATGCAAATTGACAAATTTACAATCGATATATACAATCGTTTCGGTCAATTACAGCTTTTTTATGGCATTCCTATTACAATGTCGATATCACAGTGAGTGTAGGAAAGCGAGTTTCTAGCTAGATAGTTCTAATATTAACGTAGATACCAGTATCCAAAGTTTTTTTTTTAAGTGAAAACTTCTTTAGAATCGTTGTGATTTCAAACCGGATGCAACGGAAAAAATGACAGGTAAGAGACACAAATACAAAAATGTGTAGGATGAAGCCAGCAAAGAATGAGACAGAAATATACATACTATTTAATACAGCGCCATCTGTGAGATTTTTTAATACTAACGTGTGTATGAAAGCTCTTGTTAATTTAGGATTATACGTGAAATTAAAATATCAATTCACAGAGGGCGCTACCTTACAATTGTTTACTAATGACAAAATTTTACATATACTTAAGACGTTTACGATAATTGTATTTTGATTTTGGAAGGTTTCACTTCTACCACATGTGAATTGCACACATTTTCTTTTTTTTTTAGTTGGAATTAATTGTGACCAGTACAGTTTCAAGTCACATAGACGATGGGCTCTTGGGGCCCTGAAGCAAAAATTTTTTAATCAGAAATCTCCAAACGCTTGAAAGAAGCTACACGTGATGCGAAGGCTGGCTGATACAGAGAGTGAGTCTGGCAGTCCAACGAGGTAACACAGCCAATATATTGGGAGCTCTACCTTCTTCAAGCGCAATGGAAGAGTTGTTCTACTGCATGAAATGATTTATGTTAAATTATACAAATGATAATGTTAATAATATAATAAATAAATATACAATTCGTATAATAAATATATAATCCGTGTGTAAAAAAAAGTCACATAAAAACATAATAAGACTTATCAGAAATTAGAATTTGATAAATCCTTAATCTTCTCATTTCAATACCGAATATCAAAAACATTTCATAGCAATGTTCACTATCTACGAAGAAAGAATAAACACCAGATAATAATTAATAAACAAATTATAATTAATCCAATAATCAATAATAATAATCAATCAATCCATCACAGTTGGTAACATTAAAAATCGCCATTGGTATTTTAATTATTCTACGAATACCGCTTTTTTTTTCCTTACCCTAAACTGATGGTCTAGAGAGACCATGTCAGCGTCACCGGGCTAGTGGGTGAGCTCACGGGGCTCAAACTTGACGATGTTGCTAACACGAACCCTAGCAAGAGCCGTGCTTCGCAGAATCTACCACCGGATCGGAAACGCGACCCACTGACAAGATCCGGCGAAAAACTCAGTGGGCTAAAGAATACCGCGTCAAGACTCTCCAGCAACAAAAACTAAACTATTATATGCTATGATAAAACAGCAAAGGAATCGCTAAGTGAAATCGCTTCGCTTCATTTAATATAAACTCACCTTTAAAATCAAGGCGAAACTTAGTTGTACTTCATTATGCTGTCGATAGCTAGCAACAGTAACATAATTAATTAGCAATAGGAGTTTTATGATCATTTTAGTGGCTATCAATTTTCAATTTACTTGAATTTGACGGTCGCGTCGTCTTGTGAGGTAGGTGACAATGTTTATTGTTGCAATGCCGATACTGATTTTACTGTTTGATTCTAATAACAGACGACAGATCTCGTAGAGCTTACAAAAAAAAGCAGGACTTTCAGTGATCGAAATCTTAGGTTTTGTTTATACTCGTTTTGTTCAATTAAAACTTACTTTCATGTTTTAATCTCGAGTTATTTGTGTCGAATATTATTGTTAATCCGTTGTTACAAATACTCTTGCATAGTTTTCGTGGTCACCAATGATTGGGAAAAATTAATCCTTAACAGTAGTTTTAATTATATTTACGACTCGAGAAAATCGAAGAAAAAACTTTTTTTTCAAAAAAAGTATGTTTCATTGGTAAAATTAAATATCGTGTGGTTACCCTTTATACTTTATTCTAATGATTCAGCGTCTACGCTTATCCGTCACTGACGCTAATAGAAAAGCACCATTTTTAAATCGCGCCCCATCAGTCGTATGTTCACGATAAAAAAGCCTTCTCGTAAGCCAGCATCAGCTGTACAAAGCTTGAATTCGATCGGATAAAAGATGCGCATAGACAATCAACAACAAACTTTCTATTTCATATAGCCGATAATTCTCGTAAAGAAACATTCGACAACCAAACAAAGATCACACTAACTCAAAACGCCAACGTCCTTAACAAGCCAGACAAAAACAACGAAAGATCGACCTCAATTAAATATAGGTATATTACCTCCCAAATACCTAATTTGTATTCATTTGTAGTTTTCGACTGGTGTGTCCGATTTAGTATTCCAAATATTACGCAGACGATTTCGTACCGATATCGATTTTAAACGTAAAACGAATTCTAAAGTGTCCAAATTTGAGTGTTTCATAAAACCGACAGTTTATGTGGTCTTAGAAAAAAAAAGCCAACAAATTAGGGATATGTTAATGTCAAATTGTATTAATGTGTTAATAGTCAAAACTGAAAACTGCCAATTAGCCGTCCACAAAAACTTCGCTCAGAAGATTGTGTATAGTTATTAAATTAGCTAACACAACCTCTAATTAATATTTGAAGTGGTGGTACGGCAAGCTGTGAGCCCGTACATTTATTTCTGCCTTGAAGTACGCATGATATCGAGGACTAAAAGGATATTTGGTTTAAGCGACATTTCGCGTAATACGAGACATTTCTCTTTGTAATTAAAGGGGCGTTTTATTTTTATTTGGTATCAACAGTTCGATGTTTTTAATTGAACTTCAATTAAACATACTCCATTCAAATGGCTGAAGAAGGTTTTTATTATGATATTTTTTGCAAATTTTTAAACTTTAAATGTATCTCCTGTAAAGTTGCCGCTTAAACCAAATAGCCTGTTACCCCTCAATATCTATTACGTGAAGCAAAAAGTTTGTGGCACTTTTTACGAAAATTGCGCGGACGGAGTAGTATGGAAATTTCCCACACTTATTGAGAATATAGAAAAGGAGTGCACAATGCTAATATTTTTTTTAAATTATCCATAATAAATACATTAAATCAATAAAAATAAAAACATTACATACACAACCATATATTTGACACATACACACGGATATATATAATTATTTTTTTGTTAGTTGTCAAACTTTTGTTATTGTTTAAAGTCTGTGATCAAATAGAGAATAGATTGTTAATATTGCCTTGACGAAATCTGTGATTATAAAAGTAAAATCTTTGACAACAAAACTAAGAGTATAATAATGTTCCAGCTTATAATTTAAATTAATAATTATGGTCGACCACTAGTTCGATTTAAAGGACGCAATAGTTGTTATTTCAATGTTGTTGAGTGCGACCTCTTATCACACGCAGGTGAACGACGTGGTCGCCTAGCTACAGATTAGCGGTAGGCTCTTGACCCATCAACAAAGTAACCACAAATAATAATATTTGTATCTTTTTTTTCTTTCTTAGATGGTTTGACGAGGTCACAGCCCGCCCGGTGTTCAGTGGTTACTGGAGCCCATAGACATCTACAACGTAAATGCGCCACCCATCTTGAGATATAAGTTCTAAGGTCTCAAGTGTAGTTACAACGGCTGCCCTACCCTTCAAACCGAAACGCATTACTGTTTCACAGCAGAAATAGGCAGGGTGATGGTATCTACCCGCGCGGACTCACAAGAGGTCCTACCATCAGTTTAAATAGTAATAGTAGGTATCTTAATTCAGACTTCAATTTAAACAGGTTTGTGGCACTATTTGAGTCTGACGAAGCATGTTGCGGATAATAACATGTACTTTTAGGTTAGGAATATTGTGTTCTTTTTTTTATAATAAATAAATTGATTTTGAGTAAATCGATCAATCTTCTATCGTGTTAAATCTTGCAACACCTCTAGATCAACAGTTTACTACTAGTTTATTAATAGTATTAAAACTGAACCTCTTAAAAAACTATAAGTGCCTACGATGGTAAACATTAAAATGTAAAATATGTGGCGCCGCAGTGTGTAATTTGATAAGTTCAATACATTTGCTATGCTCACTCAAAATGTACGATAAAATGACGGAACTCATCATTTTGGTCAAGGCTTACAGAATAAAAAATACTTTGAAATAACCTTGATTAAAATTAATGAACGAGGAAGAAATTTTACATGTAAAATCATTTGATTTTATTTTGACTATCACCGACTTAATTTCTTGGTAATTTCGTGTCCACATATTTTAATAATATTGACGTTTAAAAGAAAGGAATATCTCAAAATAAGTTTCGAAACTCCCTAAAAAAATATTTAACTAAACATTATGTTCCTTTTGATATTCAAATTCATCCAATATACGGTCGACAAACAGTGATCCGACATTGCGTCCGCGTGGGCGTACACAAACACGAAAACATGAATTTCCATTGAGAAAAACAAACCACAATTACGTGACAATAAATATGGGCGGTTCAGACTTTGCTCGCGATTAGCATGTTACAGCCCATACGTAATGACAAAAACAAACTGCAGTGTATGAAGTAAGCGAAATTCAACATTGGTTCGAGAACTAGCCGAGCCTGTGTGAACACGCCTTTAATTTCAAGAATATTCAGGGGCATTCTGTTTAGTTGTATTTAAGTTCCATAGCTAGTTTCGGAATTAAGTTTTTTTTTTTGAGTTCTGCTGGAACCATATCACTTATAATTTTCAGTCAGTATGTCCATCTTTGAAGTCGTCCATAGATGTCCATAGAAGTAGTCGTGGCCTAAAGGATAAGACGTCCGGTTCATTCGTATCGAGCGATGCAACGGTGTTCGAATCCCACAGGCGGGTACCAATTTTTCTAATGAAATACGTACTTAACAAACGTTCACGATTGACTTCCACGGTGAAGGAATCGTGTAATAAAAATCAATCCCGCAAAAATTATAATTTGCGTAATTACTGATGGTAGGATCTCTTGTGAGTCCACACGGGTAGGTCCACCACCCCGCCTATTTCTGCAGTGAAGCAGTAATGTGTTTCGGTTTGAAGGGTGTGGCAGCCGTTGTAACTATACTGAGACCTTAGAACTTATATCTCAAGGTAGGCGGCGCACTTACGTTGTAGATGTCTATGGGCTCCTGTGACCACTTAACACCAGGTGGGCCGTGAGCTTTTTTATAAAAATAAAAAAATACGTTAAACCGTTGTTTCCAAATTCTTAGCTTTAAAAATACTCGCGTGATTGTCCAGTCATGATGCGCACACGCATATTAAGACACTCGTCAATTGTGTATCTAAGAACTGAATGTCATCAAATGTTTC
Source organism: Bombyx mandarina (assembly GCF_030267445.1). NCBI lineage: Eukaryota > Metazoa > Arthropoda > Insecta > Lepidoptera > Bombycidae > Bombyx > Bombyx mandarina. The sequence continues at coordinate 9,878,418 of NC_143229.1, forward strand.
CTGGATAAGAGCCTCAAGTATCCATGTTTCAAACGTGTACTATTGAATAAATATTGTTTAACAAGTTACCAAGTGACATTTCGTTGCCTCTCGGACAATCTCCTCCCACGTGATATTACCCACTTGCAAACAAATTACTTTCAGTACACAAACTATAACAATTAGTTCCACGAATTCAAAGGCTCGATTAAGATTAAGATATGATAACAGCGACCCTTGATTTTGTATATTGCATTATCAGGATGTAACATGTCGAGAAACTAGCTCGAGTTACGCCGTAGAAGTGGCTTCTATTCTATGTATGTACAATGTCGATCTGTCGTAATATATTTTTACAAAATGACAACGTTGAATAAACGCATAAAATTGGCGGGCTACCTTTATATAGACTTCGAAACTTGAAGCTATAAATTTGAAAACGCGATAAAACTGTGCTCGAACGAAGATTTAATAGTCCTACCGTTGATATTGGAATTTCTAGATTTTTAATGAAATGTCTGGCCGCTAGAATTGAATTTTCGTTTTCTTACGACTACTTTAAATTTATAAAGAATGTTAAAAAAGATCTTAGTGTTCCATTTATCGAAGACAGCGGCATATTTTGGCAGCGACTTGACTCTGTCCATGGCATTGCTGAAGTCCATGGGCGACGGTAACCATTCACCATCAGGTGGGCGTATGCTCGTTTGCGTACAAGGGCAAAAAAGACAAAGACTAGTCAAGTTAAAAAATCTGTCTCGAAAGCCTCAAATATTCCTTGAGAATACTTTAAAATTAATCATTGTTTTCGCGATATAGTTTCAACATGAACTAATAACACAACAAAGGCAATGTCTAAACCTGAAAAACCTATCGAACCAACAATAGAACGCCTTCAAAACATCTTAACAAGCTAAAATGAAGACATAAAGGATAATACCGGTTCGCAAAAGCAGTGTTAATTCTCTCCAACCATTAACAGGGCCCTCTTAACCGAGTTTCCGAGCTTTACTTGCAGACAGATCTCCATTGTCATAAAATTCAAAGAATATCCAACAGCAGATTCGTATTTTAACTATGTATTTAAACGTAAACACTAGTATTATTAAGAGATTTTAGTAACAATTCCAATAAAGTTTTAACGTAAGTTCCTAATTAGACAGCTCCTTAATTTTTTTGTCGATCCAAATTGTTACTGTATTGAAAGCAGTAATTATTAGAAAAGTTTAATAAATATGTATAGTATAAATTTAATCTTTCACTTCTGTTATTGTACAATTTGGAATATCAATTAGTTTAAATATCGAATAGGCATGTTTGCTTACAGGCCAGACGTTTCGTATGACTTAAAAAAAATGGATAGTTCTTCTTGACATAATTACACCTGTTCATATGAATACCTAGACCAAAGCAACCGAGCATACCAATTTCAAAGGAAAGATGTGTTTTAATAAAATGTATACCGTGGTCTGGTGTTTCAAGGTTTGGCACTGTGGCACTATGAACTCCATCAAGCGCCTGACTCAGAATGGCTGCTTCCTCAACACCTTAAAAACACGCTGTTGTACTTAAAAACGTAAATGTAATGTTTTCGGCAATTGACCAATACGAACATTAAGATTAACCCGTGAATTCACGGACAAATTTAAGTGATTGTAAACCAAAGACAATCTTCTTAAAAGGCTTTCCCATTTAGTATCGTAACGTTGAAGCGATAGATAACAGCCAGCAAGTAATGTCAAGAGTTCACGGTTTTTTCACCTAATACAAATTAAATGTACAACAATTTAGAATAAAGTGCTTTTAGTGACCACCCAGAATTTCGATTGTGCAATAGCCATTTGCGCAATACCACATAAAAATGTATGTGGATATCTTACTATATTATTACGAACGATCACCTTAAACGACTTCGGCAGCAGTAAACCTTGTTCCACGAAAATAATAAACATGATTTATTGTAAAAACGATCCTAATAATAACATCTTAACTTACGTTATTGCCTGTCTCCGACATATATTTCGTACTAAAACTCTGAAAGCGCGAACGTTTCATTCAAGCCTTTTTTTATGATATTTAAAAGCCAGGAATGTTCAAAGGGTGCGAACACTGCGAACTGACACAGAATCTCTTGGTGACCTATTTGACGGATTAATCCGACGATTCCTGATGTGTACTCATTTTTAATACATTAGAAACGTTTTACCATAACATTCATTTACTGCATTGTGCTAAAGTATATACTGTGTTCTTAATTATTGTAGTCGTCGTGGCCTAACGGATAAGACGTCCGGTGCATTCGTGTTGAAGCGATGCACCGGTGTTCGAATCCCGCAGGCGGGTACCAATTTTTCAAATGAAATACTTACTCAACAAATGTTCACGATTGACTTCCACGGTGAAGGAATAACATCGTGTAATAAAAATGAAACCCGCAAAATTATAATTTGCGTAATTACTGGTGGTAGGACCTCTTGTGAGTCCGCGCGGGTAGGTACGACCACCCTGCCTATTTCTGCCGTGAAGCAGTAATGCGTTTCGGTTTAAAGGGTAGGGCAGCCGTTGTAACTATACTTGAGACCCTAGAACTTATATCTCAAGGTGGGTGGCGCACTTACGTTGTGGGTGTCTATGGGCTCCAGTAACCACTTAAAAAACCAGGTGGGCTGTGAGCTCGTCCACCCACCTAAGGAATAAAAAAAAATTAAATCACTTTTACTGTTAAATTTTGCATATAGTTTTATTCGTTCTGCGAATTTTCGAATACATTAATTTTGTAGCCACGGTATATTAATTAATCTGTTATATGTCAAAGTTATTAAAATGAAATACATATATCTAAATATAATTCTTGAAGTGTTACGTTTCAATGAAACAGAGAACAAAGTAACATTACGTATTTTTATTAGGGTTTCAGATAATTTAAAAAATCATCTAGAAAAAATCTTAGGGTATAAAGTCGAACCAGCGAGATGGTCGTGCCTCTGAAGGTACTAGTTATACGATGTATATTAAGTACTAAGCCCCGGAGACTGCTGAATATATGGTTTATTGATATTCCATTTCTAATGTTAGCGGTACCCTAAGAATTATGAAAAAATCTTGCAATATGCGCCCTGGCTAATAATATTTATAATATACACATGATACAAACAAACAATATACATCAAATATTTCAATTGAATTTCAAAATCTTGAAAGCGTTCCTCATTAAAATGCAACCGGCGCCTCGGTAAAATAAAACACACACATAAAGATTCAAACAAAACAAACATATCTAATGAGTGTTGTCTGTCCGTTCGTGACTCGAGATGCTGCCATATTAGTTTCATAATCACTTGTTTGAAACGTGATCAATGTTGTGGATTGATTTTGATATTGATTGCTCACTTCCGTAACGTTTTATGTTTAGTTGTGAATCTTTGGATATTCATTATTGTACAATTGCGTACAAAATGAAATCATCGGTATTGACTTTTGTTTTATGGTAATGTAATAACGTGCGCGACGATCCGCATCCATTATCCAGTTTCAAATTTTCGAAACGTCTTATGTATGTGTTAACTAAATCAAACGAATTGAGTACAAATTAATGAAGGAGTACTAACGAAATTTTTGCAGTTCCGCTTATAATTCAACTTGTGGTAGATGGCTAACATTATGATTTCTTTGTAATATTTGTTTACAATCACTAATCTAACTTAACTAAAATTTGTTATTACCAATTCTAAATGGTTCGACTCAAGTTAGAGTCTAACATTAGCAAAAAAAATTTAAATATTGATCTCAATATTGTACTTTTGACGCTAACTGTACTAAATATTGGTTTTTGTAGTACTCTAATCTTTAGTTAAGTATATTTCAATCAGCAAGGTTGAGTAGTGAGGAGTGCATTAAATCTTCAGCTGCATTTCCGTTTATGTTGTTTTGTCATGGACATGTCGTTATACACGTGAGTCTCTCAGGTATTTATACTATAAATAGCTGGCCCGGCAAACATTGTTTTGCCATATAAATTAATTGTAGGAAAGATAAATAACCTAGATACCGACTGCAGCGCCATCTGTCGGACTGATTTGTAAATCTAAACCATTCTCGAATCCACCTGAAGGTACACAGAAAATTTCATTAAATTCGGTCCAGCTGTTTAGGAGAAGTTCAGTGACAAAAACACGCATAGAAGAAATATATATATATAAAGATTATATATTCTATATTCATGAGCATTTGTAGACCATTCAGATGACATATAACAAGTTTACTATTGCTTAATTTTCAACATAATGATGTAACATTTAACAAAGTAAAGAGTGTGCTTTATTCTACAGTCAATTAATATACCAAAAAAAGTATTTGACTATAAGAAAATCTGGTGATTATAGTTATATGTACTCGTCATTTGAGATGTGGATTTTTTTTGTTCTTATCTATTTTTGTTGTTGTACGAGTCATTGATTTCCATTCTGATCGCATCTTCTTATTATATCGGTAGTTTTAACTTTTGCATTCATTGGAAGATCGTTCAAATAATCAAAAGTCCGTGGTTCGTGTGTGCAATTATATTGATGTCACTTTTGGTTCTGAGATAGAATTACATTACTTTTTTTTTTAAATCATTCGCTTTTAAAAAACATGATGAAACTTGGATTCAAATTGTTTTTTTTAATTACACTTAATGCACATTGATTTACATTAATAGTGTTAATTTCCTAGATGTTCAAGTTATTATTAGTTGTACAACTTTTTTTTGTTATAGTTCAGATGAGTGGTGGAGCTGACAGCCCACCTCGTTCTAAGTGGTTACTGGAGCCATTAAACATCAACAACATATCTACCGCCACCCACATTGAAACATTAGCAAGTCTCCGTTTTTTTTAATTGTATTTTTTAACAACGGCTAAACACATTATGGATTCACGGCAGTACTAGACAGGGTTTAACCAAGAGAATTTTCGGAAATACAAGAGTATAATTAAAAAAAAAAAAAAACATGTTAAAAATCTAGCCGTCGCTCGGAGTAGTTGTGACTGTTATAATAAATTGTTATATTGATACCACAATTATCGCGCCCATGTTTCTTCATTATACCGATCATTTGTTGAGTCGGCAACCGCCCAGTGCGATGCTAATATACTTTACACACAGGCCCGTACTGTAAGAGTATTAATGGGCCCCATATTTTTGGCACCTCAACCTCAACCCTGAATTATCAAGTTTCCAAGCAATCATCATATCACAACATCATTTAAATATTTAATCTACTTACTTCTTAACGTTGTTAATTATATCTACGTTTAAATCTAGTAACTATCACAATGAGAATACCGATACTCACCTTGAAGCACGAGGTTAATTCAACTCTCAGTTATATGAAAATGTGGCCGAGCAATAAATGCGTGCCGGAAAAATAGCATTGAAATCTCAAGATTCTCCGTTTCCCATCGTCGTGGATTTATTAGAGACTGCGGGTCTGGAAGGATTTTGGTTAAGAATCGAAGAAGTACAGACTACAGAAAGCTGTGCTTTGTAGTGATGCTTCAATGAGAAGCCCTTTGAAGAGCTGTTTGGGAAAATCCCACAATCATTTGCCACCGCACCACTCGCCACAAAAGTAGAATCAATCCATACTAGAATAACTAGCTGGTCCATAGTACGTTTCCAAAAATGTTTTTCACGTTTCCAAACTCTGGAATGAACTTGTTTACGTTGAACCGTTTACGTTGTTTTCTGAGTGTTATAACATCTCCTTAAACGAGATTTGAATAAAGTCCTAACACCTATCCATGAGCGTTCATGAGCATCGGCAATCACTCACCATGACCTAGTATGAAGGTATATTATCATTACTCTTTGCAGAGATGCTCTGAAAGATAATTAATAAACAAACTGTTCTTATTAATAAAAACATTAATAATACTAAAACATCAAAATAAATTCCTCTTCCAATTTCGTTATATGAAATCCCATTTTTTTTTTAATTCAAAAATCCAATTACATCCCTGTCTTAATATATACACAGTTCCTAATATTAGTGAACAGATTCTTGAAGTTGTGTAACTTGGGTTCTTGATAAACTGACAGGCGTTCAACCTTTGGAACGAAACGAACTTAAATTATCTAGCCATTGAGCTTCTACAACTTCGGGTCATCGGTTAATAATCGTTATCTCTTGAGATAATCTTGAATAATTATACGATACGCATCTAATCAATTACGTGATCTTTAAAGTATATCTATTCGAAGATAGGTTATTGTTTGACATTATTTGATTTCGGAAAATACGTACTTTTATTGCAAATTTCACTTATCACGAACTAACTACATATATCCACTCGAATCCTTCAGTTCAGTGAAATGCATTAAACTTTTTTTTGTCGCATCTAAACTGATAGCCTTGAGAGGCTATTTCAGCGTAACCTTAACTGGTAGGTGAGCTCACGGGGCTCAAACTGGAGTGATGCTAACACTGACCCTAGCAAGGGCAGTGCTTCGCAGAATCTATCGGGATCGACGAGGACGGTGACCGGTGCATTTAACATTACACCCATCTTGAAGCACAAATTGAACATAAAGGTAAGTCTGGGCATTCACCCAACTATAGCATACTACTACTTTACGTCAGATACAAGAGAAAAAAAGGGGTATAAATAGTCCACAACTAGTACCAAATGCAAGTATAAATTCAGAAACTGTCCAACTACATCTATCATAGTATCCTGTCTTACCTTATAGTACAACCCAACTTTCCTAGTAACTCGATTAATTTCTATCGTGACCTATCTAATAGAAAAGGAATAACATACTGCAGGCTCCAATATATGTATCCGTCTGTTTTGGTCTCAAAGCAATATCTACTGGTTTTAAAGGTAAATAACCCTCACACATAATGGACTCTTGGACCTCAGGACCATTCGTGTTGTAATGTCCATGGTCCTACCGACACAAAATGAACCGCACACTAGTTTGTCCTTATACGTAAATCAAATAAAACAGATTAATAAAAAAACATGTGACTAGCACGCAATGTAAGTCGCTCGACGAATGAAAGAAGGTTTTACTTCAATTAAAAGAAACGCTACGAATCATTTTACACACTCAATGGACTTATTACACTATACACATAGGTAAATAAACGTAATATTTATCATTATATGTATTTCAATTTATTTATCGTAACACTAACTTTTGCCCACGACTTCGTCCGCATGGAATAGTTACTTTGGTATAACGCTAAATTTTACCCGCGACTTCATTTACTTTTAAATATTTATTTTTGAATAATAGAATGTTAAGTAGCTATTTAAGGTACCAAAATCATGCTATTTAGTCGACTTCAAAAGAGGAGGTTATTAGTGCTCCGCTCGTATTGGTCTTAGCGTGATGTTATTATAGCCTATAATAGTTTTCCTCAATAAATGGACTATCTGACACTGAAAGAATTTTTCAAATCGGACCAGTAGTTCCTGAGATTAGCGCGTTCAAACAAACAAACTCTTCAGCTTTATAACATTATAAGTATAGATATTTGTACAATTTACGCTATCGTATTCACTGCACGAGTAGCATGATACTTAAACCACGAGCCTAAAACTATTACCCTGAACACAGTTTCCGTTTGTTTTGGATGTACTAATAATCTAAAAGTAAATTTTAAAAGAGCCGCATTTCATCCAAATATAAAGCAAACCAATTTTTATTTAAATACTAGCTGACTCGGCAGACTTCTTAGTGCCTCCATCGATAAATAAAAGACCTAAACTTTTGTATAAAATAAACTTAAAACAAACAAAAGGAATCCGTCCGACGGGGGACACATCAAAGGAAAAACAAAATTGTTATTTTTATTTAATTCCGAGCATTTTCATATTTACCTTTTAAACCCTTCTCTGGACTTCCACAAATAATTCAAGACCAAAATTAGCCAAATCGGTCCAGCCGTTCACGAGTTTTAGCGAGACTAACGAACTGCAATTCATTTTCATATTTATTTATTGTTTTTTTTTTATTGCCCTTGTAGGCAGACGAGCATACGGCCCACCTGATGGTGAGTGGTTACCGTCGCCCATGGACTTCAGCAATGCCAGGGGCAGAGCCAAGCCGCTGCCTATCGGTTAATACTCTCCACAAGCCTCGTTTGAAGAAGGACATGTCATAGCGCTCGGGAAACACCGTGGAGGGGAGCTCATTCCATAGCCGGATGGTACGTGGCAAAAAAGATCTCTGGAAACGCATTGTGGATGACCGCAGTGGCTCCAGGTAGTATGGATGAACTCTACTCTGGTGGCGAGCGGTGCGATGGTAAAAACGAGACGTTGGTATCATCTCGAACAATTCCTCAGAGCACTCATATATATAGATTCCACTTTCAGTGCCCGTAAATATTTTCAATACACGTTATATTCATCAAAGCAACACCGCGTAATCCGATCGTTTTACAAAGGCCGTTAAACGAAGCTGCTGCAATAAAATAATTATTTATTTTAAGAATTTATCGAATGACCGTTAAATAACAATTAATTAAGCGAGATGTAATTTATCGTTTTAAATATTTTGCTTCGTTTGTCTTAACGAGTAATAAAAGACGCTTATTCATATTCTGATTCAATTCATTCAAATTATAACAAATATCTCCAACGCAGTTTCAAATCGGGATATTATTGTATTGCAGCATTTGCAGCAGACTTCTTAATTTTTTGTGAGTATCCGACTACGAAAAGTAAAAAAAATATATTAAAAAAAACTATTAGAACATGTTTTGTATTAAAATTCACTGAAACCCACATGCAAAGTTCGAGCATAGGAAAATTTGCGTGTTTCCAACGCACAAACAAAAGGAAGAATATGTATCTTAATCCGTTAACATCCCTAACATCCGAGCTGTGGTTTAAATATGGTTTACCTACACACAAAAAAGCGTGTCATTAATTACTGTTTTTTGACAAAATTTCTTCTAGTAAAAAAGTCACTTCTAGAACTTTTAAATATAAAAACACGCACAAAATAAATTAAATTCATAATCACAAAATTGTGTTCGTTTACAAGATCAGAATAGCATATTTTATTTTCCGCAAGTTCCTTTCGCTGATCAGATAAAATATTACGACTGAATGATAAAATCGTTTTCTCAATAAACATTCTTTAACCCGTTGTAAAGTTTTTATAAGTTCGCCATTACACTTTTAATTGTAAGCTTCGAAGATATAAACCAAGTATTTTATTATCATTAAAAGCGACACTTTTGCATCCAAGCAGACATGCCGATTACAAATTGACTACCAATGAATGTTCCCGGCGACGTTGTATAAAAGCTTCAATTAAAGGAATTTTAAAACACAAATTTACATAGAAAATTGTTTTTTTTTTTTTTTGTTAGCATTACCAAAATAGTATTAAATCAGAAATAGACCTGCAAAATGGATTATGACCAAAAAATATAGATGTAGATTTTTTTTTAAATAACTTGCTGGCCTTGTGTACGTCTCCACCCACGGATTTAAATAATAGCGTTATTATATACAGACGGACAGAAGCCACCACCGTCTTTCATAAAACCAGGAAACAAACAAAAACACAGTACGTATTTTTTACACTAACAAAATTAGCGCGGCTAATAAATACTACTTTAATTATGTTACAAAGTCGGTTATTACAACGTCATTGGCATGTTCCTTCTGCTAATTGCGTTTATTCAAGTAATGCAGGTTTAAATAAGATACAACGTGATATTTTTTTTTTGTATTCATTCGTATCGTTTCATTGCGATACTTGAAAGTCGTCGATTGATTCTGATAATTATTTAAATGGACTTAAAACACGCAAATGCACGTCTTAATGCGTGCTCCGATTAATGCAGGGTTTCTTTAAAAGGGGACAGCATTCGATTTCAATACGGATTCTCAGTTAGTCATCGGTTTAAGTGAAAGTATTGATGTCGTCTAATCGTGTACACATTAAGGACTTCAGTACTATTATAATATGCAATCCAAATGGTTCAATTTATGATGATACATCTTAATTCAACTGACACCCAAAGACTAAGTGGTAAGCGACTAGCGTGAATGGATTATTGTTGTATACTGTTACTAATCTACTAAGTACTAATCGTACGTTCAGATAATGTTTTTTTTAATACTATAAATATGTGAAAGTCTGTTTGTTTGTTTGTACTTCTATCAATTTTAAATTGAAATGATTTTTTTAAAGTATTCAAGTCAAATCAATTAGTAAGGATAGTCACATAAGCTACTTTTTATTATGAAAAAAAATCTCTTTCCTACGGGAAACTACACTGGCACCTTTCCTTGACCACGCTAGCAAAGTCGCGGGTAATATCTAGTTCTTTATAAACGATTTCATTACACACAGACACACATACTTAGCTAACACATACCTAGTTTTCACAACAGTACAATATAGATTTACAAGTAGCTAGCTTTCTTTTTACAGTTTATTATTATTAAAGTCTATTAAAATATTGAAGGCTTATGTTCCTTTTGTGAGTCCACACGGGTAGGTACCACCACCCTACCTATTTCTGCCGTGAAGCAGTAATGCGTTTCGGTTGAAGGGTGGGACAGCCGTTGTAACTATACTGAGACCTTAGAACTTATATCTCAAGGTGGGTGGCGAATTTACGTCATAGATATCTATGGACTCCAGTAACTACTTAACACCAAGTGAGCTGTGAGCTCATCCACCCATCTAAGCATTAAAAAATAAAATAAAAAAATGTTCCATTTATCAGAATTAAAATATTAAAATATTGAAGGCTTATTTTTCTTTTATCGGCATTAAGCATTCTACGAATATTCAACGGAATGAAACTGAAGCTTAATTTTCGAACGACCTCAGAAACGCCGCCGGCTCGATAACAATCGGCCTTCGGGCTCGCAGATGCCGAACGCAGATAGCTGCCTAGTTCAGATCTTGAAACGAGATAAAATGGAAACTCGAGCTACGGAAAAGGGGTCACAGTTTCAATGGAATAAACGGGGAATTAAAATTTAACGACCACGTTTTAAGTACATACACGACATAATCTTAAGTGATTACAAAGTTTGAGTAATTAGATTAAATGTAGTAATTAGATTTGAGTAAATAGAGGAAGAGGTAGACCTAAGAAGAAATGGATAGATTGCGGATAGAGCGCCGATAGAAAGACGATATGTGTAAGAGGGGATTGAGCAAAGAAATGGTATATGATAGAGGAGTATGGAAGGATAAAACATTTTGCGCCGACCCAGGTGACTGGGAGAAAGGCAGGATAATGATGATGATGATATAAAGTTTGAGTAATTGTCTTAGTTTCGTAAATAGATCAAACTTCAGATTTTTTGCCATTGATTTTCGAAAATAATCTAATTGAGATTATTATTATAATAAAATCATACAGTTACAATATTATCTATCCTGTCTAGCTTCTGCATTGGACTGGATCAATAGTACATCATTTTTTATTTATTGCTTAGGTGGGTGGACGATCTCACAACCCACCTGGTGTTAAGTGTTTACCAGAGCCCATAGACACCTACGACGTACATGCCGCCATCTACCTCGAGACATAAGATCTAAGGTCTCAATTTTTTACAGTGTGCCCCACCTTTCAAGCCGAAACGCATTACTGCTTCACGGCAGAAATAGGCAGAGTGATGTTGCCTACCCGTGCAGATTCACAAGACGTCCAACCACACTGATGGTTTCTCGCAATTGCTTAAAAACCCTCTTTGATTACTGAATCAAAGAGGGTTTTTTAAAAACCCTCACACTCGATTACTGAATCAAAGAGGGTTTTTAAAAAATTGCTAGAAACAGCCACCTAAAGCCACTAATGAAAAAATATCATACGGAATCACTATTTCTACGCAGAAATCCTGTAAGGATATTTTTATATTACCAGAATCGCTACTATACTAAAAGCAATAACCATTAGACATGATAAAGTATTCATTTCAGTATCACATCCTTCTGTGTTCCCTAACTAACCACCGTAAGAACCAAATCAGGCTCGCATCCACACGCTTAGAAGATCACACGCCGGCCATATCTATGTCATCTCACCTACGATTATGGCAGTGAAGTGAAATTAATTATACAATATTCAAATTGAATGAACGATTTGTGTAGAAAGGTTAGGTAAACAAACTATGTCCCAGCAGGTGCTGGGAATGCCAAAGTAAACACGGCGACGCGTGTTCTAAAAGAACTATGAATTTTTATGTAATATCTATTAAAGAAACTTAAGATTTTTAGTTGGATTACCACGAAAGAGATTTCTAGAATATATTTTTTATTGTTAAATTGAATGGACGAGCTCGCAGCCTACCTGGTGTTAAGTGGTTACTGGAGCCTATAGACATCTACAACGTAAATGCGCCACCCACCTTGAGATATAAGTTCTAAGGTCTTAAGTATAGTTACAACGGCTGCCCCACCCTTCAAACCGAAACGCATTACTGCTTCAGGGCAGAAATAGGCAGGGTGGTGGTACCTGCCCGCGCGGACTCACAAGAGGTCCTACCACCAGTAGCCATTACCGGTAGTAACCCAATAACATGTACCGGCCGGCATGAATACGATCCCGCAAACACAGAAACTGTTTATTCTAGAACCAGGAATTTAAAAATTGCTTCACTAGGTACTCAATCTTTGACATTCAATTAATTCGCTATTTTTCCATTAAAGCTTATTGTTCGTTAATTCATGTTGTTATGACGCTTTATTTTAAACGCAGCTCGACGTTTAAATCATACACTGAGCGACACCCAAATAACGGGTTACAGCTGTAATTACACACAAGCTGATCAGCAAACGAACTAACCGACAGAATTCGTTACAAATAGCAGTTATAAATAACCTTGGTAATAACTGTGAAATAATTACTTCACACCCGCAACACCTGTGATTCTCGATTCGAACTCGCCAGAGCTTTTTGTTATCATTATTATGATTTATTTGATTATTAATAACAGTATTTGATTTTTATCTGATTTCGATCAATGTCTAAATTTTATCGTAGCCAATTATGAATATTTTGCGTCTGACTATTTGCGGAATGAGAAGGAAAATAAAAATTTAAGCACACTTTAAGGTATGTATACACAAAAAACTAATAAAAATGAAGAAAATATTTTTAGGATCGATTCGTGAAGATTTAAATTGGCAACTTTCGTTAGGGAAAACAGTTATTTTGGTTTCAAAATAGCTGAGACTTGCATTATCATTATAATTATTCTAATAAGAAATGTATTGTCTATACTATAATAATATTATAAAGCTGAAGAAATTCTTTGAATGCGCTAATCTCAGGAACTGCTGGTCCGATTTGAAAAATTATTTCAGTGTTAGATAGCCCATTTGTCGAGGAAGGCTATATAACATCACGCTAAGACCAATACAAGCGGAGCACCAATATAGAATGTTACAAAATATTTTCACTTTCTACGTGAATGAAGTGGGGGGGTAAAATTTAGTGTTATGCCAAAGTAACTGTTCCACGCGGACGGAGTCGCAGGCAAAAGCTAGTCGTACATTTAATTGTAGCTCCTACAACATTTCACTTCCATTAGATCTTGCGGAGAAAGAACTGTCAGCTGTAATCTGGAGTGACATCATGAGCAACCGAACACTTGATGCGACACACATAAAAAAAAATTATTTCTTTACCCTTTACCGAGATCGAAGCAACATCTCTATATTCACGAGGAGCATGTTTAAGAAATAAATTTCAATTAATTCGAACAACGTGAATCTAGATGCCGCTAGCTACCACACTGCATAATTGACAAGTTGTTGATGAATTGTTCAAGTCGCCTCGTTATTATTCAACTAGAAGCCATCTATCATTGTGGTATGGTCCGCGCTCTGGTGTGGAAATTTCGAAATCCACCTGTTTAACATAGTCTTATATTAAGTAGAAAGTGCCCCTTGATGTATTCTCGGACATAATTAGTGAATCTTAATTGATTATTGTATTTTAATTAGGTTGAGTATAGTTTTGTAACTTTTAAGCCGTGTGTTTCGAATAGACATTGTTAAGTTGGTATTTGCCAGAGCAATAACAAAACAAAGATACAATAAGGAATAATTGCAAATTTTTTTGGAAAATATTTTTTTAATGTATTCACTATACTTAAATACTTGAAAAATATGAAAAATAAAATTGGTCCGCAGATTAGTTTGGTGGCATTATAAATATTTTTATTAATCGAACACTAAAACAGAGGAAAATCGTCTGACATAAATGACATGACTATCATCACAAAACTCATTCGCATACTTATCATATCCTCATCGCCTTTTTTCAGAAAAGGAAATTGTCAGTCACCTATTCATTACATCAGACGATTACTTCAAGCGCTCAATCGCAAAATTGTGATTATCAATAATATCATTATCTATACTAATATTATAAAGAGGAAAGATTTGTTTGTTTGTTTCGAATAGGCTCCGAAACTACTGGACCGATTTGAAAAATTATTTTTCCATTAGAAGCCGACATTGTCCCTGATGAACATAGGCTACTTTTATAAATTTTTTTTTATTTTTTTTTTTGGTTTCATTTGTGTTTTAATGTTTCCGAAGCGAGCGAGGGCGGGTCGCTAGTCTCTATATATAAAAATTAATTGCTGTTCGTTAGTCTCGCTAAAACTCGAGAACGGCCGGACCGATTTGGCTAATTTTGGTCTTGAATTATTCGTGGAAGTCCAGGGAAGGTATAAAAGGTGAGAAAATATGAAAAAGCTCGGAATTATATAAAAACAAACAATTTTGTTTTTCTTTTGATGTTGTCCCCTTGATGTGTCTTTTATTTATCGATTGAGGCACTACGAAGTCTGCCGGGTCAGCTAGTATTAAATAAAGTTTTATTTATATAAACAATCAAAATGCCAGTTTTCTTTATGATAATCAAATGCCTATCTGTATGTAAGTTAAGAAAGATTTTGAAAAACTATATAATTAGTCATCGCTGTAGCGCCAAAACACGGATGAACCGTTAATATATAAAACTAGCTTTTGCCCACGACTTCGTCCGCGTGGAATAGTTCACAAATAAATATGCAAAATTAAATGTATATTTTTCAATATTTCTGAGAGATTTTCATAATATTTGTTTCCGTAAGAACCTTGTACAGAGTATTAGAAAACTACAAAAAAAAAATAAGCCAAATCGGTCAAGCCGTTTTCATGTTATGTCGTGACAACGGAAAACGGGTTTCATTTTTATATATATAGATTATCGAAGACTCTCAGGATACAGCTGCGTGAGACAGAAATAAAAAACAAAAAAAAAACAACTTACAAGTTTCATAATTAAATTAGCGTCTTCGAAAATTAAAAATGGAAAAGAACATAAGGGACGTCCTACCGGCCTCCGTGGGGCGCCGTCCTCACGACACATACCATTGCGTTTTATACCCATCAAATCGACCGATAATTGAAATGAGTTCCTTGTAAAAAGCAGAAAAACGATTATCCCTATACCTTTTAAGACGTCCGAGATACACAAATGGACTTTGTATTAGAATTTATGTCACTTAAAAGAGATGATATAAAAAAGCGCCGACGGCTTTACACGCAATAAAAATATTGGGAACGTAGAGAATGCCTTCCCGGTTGTCAATCGTTGGGTTTAATAATCGTAAAATGTTTTTTGATCCACTCAAGTCGAGGACATGCGCTATGTGGCGTTAGCCCCGGGTCTCGAGCAATTGATAGTGCTCGATAAAGTACACTCACGTACACAATCGTTTACTACACGAATTTTCCGTGTTGCTTGCAAATTAACCCAAAAAATTCGGACCCAACACGAAGAATACATGTTTTATATACGACACGTGATTTCATAAGCATTTTATTGTTATGTGTTTTTGTATTTGTATTGGCTTATAATCAGCAGGGAGACGCTTTATTGTATTAATTAAACATCAATTATTCTGTGGGCGTACGGCCTTTTTAAGTTTACCAGTTTAACTTAAAGGAAAATCCTTTTTTATTTGTACATTTTCATAAAACGATGAATTATTCATTAGCAGCAATACCTAATTTTAATGAATTACATGTCGTGAGTGCGAGAAAAATACAATATTATAATCACATAAGAATAACATAAGCGCATAGTTTATTATTATAACATTAAATACACGCTGTGAACTTGATAGAGCGACACTTACTATTTGATATTATTTTTACGACTGACGATAATGCCAATACATTGCTCGCTTGAAAACATTTTTGACTTTTAACGAGTTAAAAGAAGAAGCGATAAAAATACATTTTTAATAATCGTACGCGTTAATAAAATACGTGTAATTATTGTATTACTTACGCTTTCTCATTGATCAGTATCGGGTGAATCGTTTCACTAAACATTCAAAAGGTTATAATTAACTTCAATTACAAAGGTGTTCGCCGATCATTTTTCACGAATCTAACCGTATTCTGACAACTAATAACGTGTTGCTTTAATCGGGAAGTAATTTATTTACGAAATTCCAAACGCCCTATACGATTAAAAAGCCGTGTTCACTTAATATTCATAAAGGCAGTCATTCATAGTCAAACATGCTGCACAACTGATGCTGCCATCCGTGGAATGAGGAATCTCAGGTCCAATAGTCACGTCAATGCACAAATACACATTTGACATTATTCTACGAAATAAATTACGAATATAAATACCTTGTTCATGCTGTCTTATGGTGTTGTTATTTGAACAATGTTAAGGCAAATGGCACAGCTGGATTTACATAATCGACGTTACAACAACAGTCAAATTGTGAATACTTCCAATACCATCGACAAGCATCTTTATGTGTGGTGCAGTCAAAAAGTTTGTTGGTTAAATAAAAGACAAGCTCGGCCGTGAATGGATTGCGTTCATATTAAGGCGGATATGCACCACTCGATCGATCACCATTTTTTATTGGACTATTGTGAGTTGTTTATCAATAAAAATGTAAACACGCGTACCTTACAAAAAATATACAAAAGGAACAGGGAACTCGAAATCAATTTATAGATGTTTCAAGTAGGAAATCTAACAGCTGTTCGAATTGGACAAAAAGTTTTCTTTTTCTAGAGGGTTTTTGAATAAAAATTCCCATAAATTACTAACGAGAGCTATAGGATTCTTTAATTTGTATGTATAGTTTTGGGAATATATCTATTAATACTTTTGAATAATATAAAAATGTATCTGCACATCAAAGCTTTGAACTTTGTACTGTTGTTTTTGTCTGTATGTTTTTTTTTATTCTTTTGACTTTCACCAATGATAATGGGAAATAGTAACATTAAAGACCACATCATTTCACGATCATCAAAATTACGAGGGAGTTCCTATTTTTATTGGCTGACGAGCAAAATGAAACCTGAACTTCAGATTTATTTATTACAATATTATATACTAGCACCGGAATCTCAATACAAAACCGATTAATATAGCACTGAATAAAGATGTTTAACGCTGAATATATTTCGCGGATAATCAAAACTGTGATGGCCGTCGGTAATAAGACATCAACGGTTTATCGAACGAAAATCCAGCCTCCGAGTTTACGTAATACCTATTCATTAAAAATGCTTGCGCTACGTAAAAACTGCAGTCTCGGTCGACTTAAGTTACAAGAGGTTGACGATTACCAAATTAAAAACGCTGTTGAAAAATCAAAGTGAAGTTTAGTAGTGTTCAGTTAATAAACAAATAAGCCTTAAGATAATTAAGAGTTAATAGTAAAGATTTTAGCTAAAGAATTAAAACATAATTCTTACTTTAGGGTAGTAATACAAAATGTAGTTTAGAAACCAGAAAAACACGTTTAAATAGCAAACTGAACTAACCATTTTTTTATCTTATTCATACTGGTCACGATATTAAAGCAAAGTTATAAAATTACTGTCTTATGATCGGCCCTTGATTCGTGCACGAATATTCAAATTAATCGAACGTCTTAAAATCTGTGGTTATGACGTTTAAAGATTTCATTACACACAAACAAACACACACACATACCAAGCTAATGAAATCGTGTTGAAAACGAAGACATTCACAGTTGTAGTTCATAGTAGTTCATTGGGCTAGCCGACATTATAATTAAATCGATGTTTTTGAATAAGAAGATAACTTAGCAAAAATTATATAATACAAATGTATATCGATATTTGAAACTACCTTTAACAAACAAATCTCATTAAGTCATCAAATAAAGACCTAAAATTATCAAATTTGTCTCTTATGTTTAAATATTTAATATAATTTCCACTAGCCAATTGATCGCCAACTATTCGTGATCTCCAATTACAGCAGACGTATGAAATTGCCTCGTCAAATATTTGTCGAAATAAACTTTCACCGCCCACGTGTCCTCTTGTCGTTTAAGCCGATGTGTTAAATGTTAAACCTACAATTACGTATATTGAACCATCACATCAAAAGCACCGACGTAATCACGAGCTCACCGAATTAATATCAAAACGTTTTAAGTAAAATAGCTGTTAAATACACAGAAGCTTTTTAATATTTTCTTAGAAGCTGCAAAGCTTCGGCGCCTAGAAAATCTCTTTTAGGACACGAACAGTAAATAGAAGATATCCCAACGAGTAGGTGTTTTTGTTGCTTGGGATTTTGCTTTGCGAAAATCCAAATACATTTTTTCCTTTTTTTACTTGCATACATATATGTTCAGAGTAATAAAATCTATTAGTATACATTCAAACCTATCTCTGAATGTGATTAGAGCAATTCAGGCTTACATGTCTGAACTAAATATTCGTTTTCATGGTAAGCACCCACTAGAAACTGATTTTTAGGTATTTCTATAAAGAATGTGTCTTTCATCTACCATCGCAAATATGCAGATAGTACCAGCTACCATGGTAGCCGTTGCAATACTATGATCTGGTAGTTTAGTGGATCTGAGAGTGATGCAAATAAATCTTTATCCTGAGAAAATACAAATATGTTCCAAAGTTCTGACTATTTTTGCGAAAGACATACCTTCCGATTCAAAAGGTGGGTTAGAGTCGTAATATTATGGTCTTTTCGCATTAAAAGTGTACAATTTCCAAAAATATTTGAAATTGGGTTAATATGCGTAAACATTTGGTATCACCAGTATTTTTCTCATAAATACTGTCAAAAGAGCGTAGTTTAGTTTTAGGTTTTTTTTTTAGTTTACCTATGTTTTGACTACTATTAACAAAATTACTTCATAATTTCATCTTACTTTAATAGATAGATAATGTAACTGGTAAAAAATAAAAAATAAATGTTGCAAAAATAATTAATATTAAAAATATCACATGCAAACAAACCTTTAAAACATTCGCCTGTAAAATTAGGAAGTTTTGAGATTAGACAGTTTTAATGCGAGAAGACGATATGTATTTGCAATAGAGTTGGGCTTCACACCTGAAGTTAAGTATCCGGTTATTTAAGCAACAAAATATCTAAATAATATAAACGATTTGTACAAATCCCTTATTTTCGGTGAATTTAAGAAATCATTCGATGTGCTGAGAATAGATGTTTTGAGGAATATTAAAGAAACATTCGATATAACCGGTGTTGATACTTTATAGATATCATTGACAGCGAATATATCACTTACGTCAGTAGGACGAGGCTACCTGACCTAAACGTTGCGTTCAGCTCCGGATCGCAGGGCTACGCTAATTAATTTATTGTCACGTTAAATAAATTTTCATTATAAATACCCTTTTGTATTACGGGCGTTTTATTTTATTTTATTTATGAGGTATTTAGAGAATGAATAGAACGGGGTCAACAACATACGTCTATTGATTCCGTTGAATTATTAGCCCGGGTACTTCACCGGCTAATGACTTTGAAATTTAAAGATGGTACTGTTATGTGGTGACAAATGTTTTTCTTTATTGTGCAATAGGGATAGGGCTTGCACTGCCCAAAATATTTTAATTTGATCAGAGGAATAAAGGCTTTTTTTGTTTTTTTTTTACCTACCTATGCTGATAGCCTTGAGAGGCTATTTCAGCTTACCCTAGCGTGTGTAGGTGAGCTCACGGGGCTCTAACCGGAGAATTGCTAACACTGACCCTAGCTAGAGCATTGCTTCGCAGAATCTACCACCGGATTGGAAGCGCGACCCACTGAGAAGATCCGGCGAGAAACTCAGTGGCCTGTGTTTGTGGGTTTTTTTGGGTATTGAGCACTGTAAGTACGGGGAATATTCGCGTTATGAAATTCAAAAAATATTTTTTTCGTTTAACTGTAAAATCATTGAACATATCATTGTTCTCTATATATAAGTACATTAGTCTAAAATAGCACAACCCCATGTTTTTTCTTAAGCCGACTAAGAGATTCACGGAATTCATAAAAACATTCTTCAAATGCATCTGTAATGCGCGGTGAGGCGTGTTTTGAGTCTGCACGGGTAAGACACCACATCCCTGCCTGTTTCTGCCGCAAAACAGTAATGCATTTCTATTTCAAGGATGAGATAGTTGTTATACAAGACCTCATGTCTCACGGCTGCTGTTTGGATTCACGGTATGACGTTTATGAGTTCCGATAATCAGTGAACACCACACGACCATGTGAGGTCGTTCACACATCTACGTATACTACAAAACAATAAAAATCTACAATCATTCGTTTTCCTACAAAAATACACTAATATTATTCCTTCATACAATTTAGTACAAAATATTACTATTCTCATATAAAACTCCACAAAATGTGGTTCTAGTTCATATAAAAGAAACGCTCTCATATTTCATCAGAAACGTAGGCTCGTTACATATTTCTTGGAACTCGTTTGAAACAAAAATTGTATTCGTGAATATTGTACAGAACAGGATTCTTACAAAAACACAGCATAATTGAATTGGCCCATCTATCATAGTACAAACGGGGTATTATTCCACAGAAGTATAATAAATACAATACGGTAATACATCAAGAAAATTACTTTCGTTCAAAAAAAATTCAAATACTAACAACAAATATAAAGACGCCCACACACAGTAGAGTAAAAGTCGCTTTCCAAAAGCAATTGTCGCTGCGACCGGTCGACAAAATGCGATCCCTCTTATGTGTTTACATTTCAAATTACATATTTGTTATGTGTACAAAGATTTGACTTATAGAAGGATTTATCGATTTATGCAACTCACATACTTCGTTGTGGGATACAGAAAAAAAGCTCCTACATAACGCATTAGCGCTTACTACCGAAATTAAGATGAATATAAGTATTTTGATAAATTAACACATTTATTGGGTTCGCAGTATTAAGGAGAAATGTGAGGCATTGCTAATAATCATGTAAATAATGCTGAAGTGGCAGTGGGCTGGCCATATATGCCGTAGGACTGACGATCGCTGGAGCAGACGGGTTCTCGAGTGGAGACCGCGCAGCGGAAGACGTAACGTGGGACGCCCCCTGGCTAGATGGTGCGATGACCTCCGCACGGTGGCCGGCAAGAAGTGGATGAGGAGAGCAGCAGACCGGGATCAGTGGTGTAGATTGGGAGAGGCCTATGTCCAGCAGTGGACGACTGTGGGCTGTTGATGATGATGATGTAAATAATATAGACATTGTAGAAAATGCCTACAACGGCAATTAAAAAATAATCTTCTACAGGGTTTTAGTTTGACGCTGACTTAAATAACTGATTTTCACTTTTAAAAAAAAGATTGCTAGCTACGCATTTAAATAGTGTTTAATAATAATAATAATAATTAGTGTTTACAATAAGTTATAGTTTTTATTTAATAACGAAGACATGAATGTTCCTGGAACACTCACTACTGCATCGTAATAGAATCTTAATTGCTTTATTAATATCAATTAGCAAAGGAATCCTCTTCAAAAGCATGTCATACAATATGTAATTATTTGCAAACAAGCTTAATGTACACATTACCTTTATTATACGCCTACCGGACCACCCATTAGCTGAATAAATCGTAATTAAATACACATCTACTGTTTAATTAGAAGCTTATTATGTGTTACGACAATGGATAAGATTTCATTTGTGGTTTGAATGTCGGCGAACGGCGATTCTAAATTTTAAGGTAATTCTAATTTCTTAATTGAAGTTGGGTTCATTTTAATAATTATTAATATTTAATTTAATAAATATTAAGAGATTGTAACTCTTTTATGGGGTAATGACAAGGATAGTGTGAGTAAAGCTGAATTATATTTATTGTTTCATTAATGTTTCAAAGGGAAAATGTAGGTAGATACACTCATAGTTACTTAAAGTAAATATGTTTTTATTGTATAATGTCGGTTTATATTATACATTAAATAACGGTTGATATGATACATAATATAATCTATGCAGATAGCTATTATCCGCATTACCGTCTTCTAATGGCTATTTTATAAATTAATTCGTAGAAGTTGAAGAATATCAACAACATATTTATTTTTCCTTGAAGGAAAACTTGGTGACACGCAAATCGGATAAGAACTCTGATTTTGAATGTTTCCGGGAACAGTTGTCATATTACATATTTTATTAAGAAATCATAGTTTCCTTATTTAGCTTTTAGAAACGACCTGAGTTTCTGCTAACGCTAATGTTAGTCATGCAAAATAACATCCAGTTGTGTGTGTAATATATTTCTTAATACATAGTGACTGAAAAAATTGTACCTAATATATCTATATAAGACTTTGGGGCGTGTGTGGACGGGTGACCGAACTTCCGACCCAGCTAGTTAAGTGGTTATCAGAACCCATAGACTTACTACGAGAATGTCATCAGTCACTTTGAGATAGCAAATCGAAGTCTGAAGTCCATTAAACAACGGCGGTCCAGCCATCAAACCAGAAATAGGTAATACTGAAGCAGAATTAGCTGTTTACCACGAGCTTACAAAACGCCCTTTGATTAGTAAAGAACTGGAAAAGGCTTTGGAAGAAGAAATTATTCAATAAATAAGAACCATCGTCTATGACATAATCTACTCCGATTCCCTCGTAAATCAGTCAATCAACAAGCAATATAAATGCGATCATTCAGTAACTAGCTTCCACTTAACAACATCATAATAATTCATCGGTCACCATATTTGGACAGAGCGTGTTGATTAGACCGACATATGAATTACATTGAGCCAGCCACTAATCACAATGGTACAATTTGACAAAGAGATTATTAAAATTTTACTCGCGTTTACTTAATTTAAATACTTCTCTATTTACTCTAATGCCATTGTTGTCTTCGAAATAAAAAAAATGTGTGTGTGTTGTGCAAGTCATACACGGTAGAAGTAAAACTTTTAAAAAATAAAAATAATCGCAAGGGTCAACCACTCCGCAGTGTAATAGAGCAGCCTCACCCTGGGGGAACCGAATGCATGCTCACGGTATTCCTACGCCAGATAAGTATGATTTAGCAAGAGAAATACGAGAACGTCTATCAGCTGTGTAACATCTCGTCACCGCGATTCAGGCATTGTTGAATTTACGTGCAGCGACATTTGTTGATAACAAACTAGATAGAAATAAAAGTATCTCAAGGTGCTCCGAGAGCCACGACAGCGTGCACGGTCGTCAAATACACACTGAACTAGTCGGAGACGCGAGACCGTGTGGAGCGCTTCGTGATTTGTCGGCGCTGCTTGGAGCCGCTTCGGCAAACCAATTGCGGCACACTTATTTTTTCGTTTCGTTTCATTTCGTTTCATCGAGTTTGAAATCACATCACAACGATTCTAAAGAAGTTTCACTTCAAAAATAAGGTAATATCAAATCAAAATACATCATAGTGGTGCTCCAATAATACTGCAGAGGGAAGTTAACTCCAGAATTACAACTTATGTGGCCGAGAAAGTATCTGAAAACACACTGCTTCTTGAAACAGATATGTCCAGCTCCAGGCGCTGGAGAATTCTACTCCGCGACGGAGTGGTACGTTGATAAGACTGAGGCGTAATTAACATCGGCTTCAGTTGCTTCGCTTGTTCTCCATGTACTAAGGGGTAAACAGCTAAAGGAGGCCGAATCATCTTTTGGACCTCAATATAATCAGTTCCTTACAAATGATGAGTACAAAAACGAATACAATAAGACCCGAAAACATCCGAACATGATTAATTAGAGTTTAAAGCACACCCACAGACTACAAGTAGCGGATCGAATAAAAAATGTCTACCTTTCAATATGTCTAGACTGTGTCGTAACATGAACCCAACCTCGCATGAGTTTGAACAATGTAAACCGGCCCACACATAATAATGTATGTTAAGGCAGTTACTATTTTTATAGTCAGAATCACAAGTTTAATGAGAATAATCGAATGTAACCGCTATTCAACGGTTTTCTAATTATTCGTACAGTTATCATATTGATTTGTGCTAGTGACCTACTACCTAGTTAGTTCGGTTTCAAAGATTATTTATCCTGGTAAAGAATAAAAATGAGGCTTAAGTTGATTTGTTGCAGTTGCCGTGCCTATCTATCATTATCAATATTTATTAAACAGAAAATCAATGTTAAGACTGAGCATTCGAGTTAAATTTTTCGGGTAATTTTTTTTTTTTTATTTCTTAGATGGGTGGACGAGCTCACAGCCCACCTGGTATTAAGTGGTTACTGGAGCCCATAGACATCCACAACGTAAAATGAGCCACCCACCTTGAGATACAAGTTCTAAGGTCTCAAGTATAGTTACAACGGCTGCCCCACCCTTCAAACCGAAACGCATTACTGCTTCACGGCAAAAATAGGCGGTTCTGGCCCCATGCATTGCTGACGTCCATGAGCGAGGGTAATCACTTACAATTAGCGGGGCCGTATGTTCGTCTGCCTACAAGGCAATAAAAAAAATCTAGCCTAGCCCAGACAAGACACACACACGTTATGTTTCCATATTGTTGTTATAAATTTTACTGGTGGTAGGACCTCTTGTGAGTCCGCGCGAGTGGGTACTACCACCCTGCCTATTTCTGCCGTGAAGCAGTAATGCGTTTCGGTTTGAAGGGTGGGGCAGCCGTTGTAACTATACTGAGACCTTAGAACTTATATCTCAAGGTGGGTGGCGCATTTACGTTGTAGATGGGCTCCATCCAGAAACCACTTAACACTTACCAGGTGGATTGTGAGCTCGTCCACCCATCTAAGCAAAAAAAAAAAAAAAAGAACCAAGCTGCTCCCTACCGTAAAGATCGAATAATCGCGACTGGAAGTTGTTTACGGTATCACATATAAAACGCCCTTAAAACATAATGTGAATATACACCGTATTCTACAAGAATAAACTTGGAACCAATAATATCTAACAAAAAATGTGGCCACCCGTTATGCCAAACTATTCGACAATATGAAAACTTTGAACTTGTTTAACACTAGAATTATGCTTGGAATACAACTATGTTTTTAAAATATAATATAATTTAATGATATTTAAAGTACAAATTTACATATTAACGAAAATCATAACATATTTGACTTGCAGTTCGCAAGCCAATATCACTATTAACTTCGTGTAAATACTTAAAACAAGTAAATATACAAGACTAGTTTGTAATGGCGTTTAAATTTAAAGAAAATAAATGAACGCGCAATAAAAAAAAACACTATCATTTACCTCTCATATATTTTTGGAAATAAATGAAGCAAGTTTGTTCAAAAGAAACAGTCTTGTAAATTAATCAAATAAAATAAATTAATTAGGTAAAAAATAATGAAAAACCGAAATGTTGGAAAATTTTATATTAACAATAATTACTCCTTATAATATTCGTAATTTGAAGGATACTACTTTTTTAACTTCACGTTTTCATATTGTTATAGATATCACTTAGGATTTTTTTAGTTATTATTCATCTATCACTCCCACCCCTATAATTCATGTGTAGCCAAGAGCCACAGCGATCTGAAGTCCAGAGTACTCGAGGAACAGATACTGTAATTATTTAATATAATTATTATTACTTTACGACTTAATCTCACGTTTACTATCTTAATTTTATCATTTCTGACGTTTCGAATCTTTACCGTAGTCGCAGACGACTAAGGTTAGGTTATTCGTTGAACACTGTGCTGATTATGTACCATCAGTTTCATTTATTGTCTCAAGTCTAATATTGGACTTAATAAACAAACCAATCGGAACATAGTCTTTTATTTCGACTTATTTTCCTTAAAACAGGATACATTAAAAGCTGGAAAAATCCTTTAATAAAACTCATGATGAAAGATATGCTTTCAATGAAAACTCGACCGAAATACACCACAGACAAGCACTTTCATGTTTTTACTAAACATTTGCTTATAGCAGTAGCTTTAGCTAATTTGGTAAATCTAAATCGGAAATAGGTAAATTAAAATAATAAAACCGTAATGGTAGTTTTTACTAATAATTTTACTTATTTAGAATTCTAATGTGCTTAAATAATTTCAAGGCGCCTTAAAAATTTGTAACTACTGTTTCTTTGAAAAAATCTTATATATATACCATTACTTACGAATCTAAGAAAATAATAACAAAAAATCTTCGTAAATATCTAAAATTTGAACATATTTCTTTTCTTTGCCGCTTCTTTAACAAATGCAAATCAATCAATAAATCTGATCAATTGAAACAAATCTTAGAATTATTATTGTTACTAAACCAAATGCCAAATTGTAATTGGTCATGTTGAACGGTAAAAAAAGTAATATGTATGCAAATACATACACATATTTGAAATGTACTTTATTTACATAACAATATATCCAATACCTACCGAGTTACGTCTTGTTCTAATACTTACAACGCGAACCACTGCGACTCTAGCAACTGCTATTAATTAACCTATTGTGTCCAGTTTTGGCGCGACTTGAACACACACCGTGGGCGGAAATGATCGGTCAAGGGTGTACATATATATTTCATCTATGTTCATCCGAAAAAACTCCTTATGACCTTTATGAAGCCAGACAGATCCCATAAAAGTCGATTATAGATAGTTTATTACCGGTATTTTGTTAGTTGTATAAGGAAATCGAACGATATAAGGACATAATGAATATATCGCTATACAAATGAGACGGATTAAATTTATCTGTCTTATGAAGCTGTTATGATATCTGTCCAAATCAGTCGTTTTATGATTCATTGTATAAAACATATATGTATTTTATATTTATTTTCGACTTATGAATGTTCGGATTAAATAATGGAAAATATATCGAAACTCTAGAAAACGGTGGAAACATCGATAATTTAATTTTAAAGATAGCCACAGATTCAATTAAGTATGTATTACAACCATAATTCTTTACGAGTATGTATACCAAATGAATAAATTATGATGTTAACCGACAAGCCCTAACATGTCAATTAATCTTGTAATAGCAAATTATCTATTTAACATCAAACAATGTTACATTCCTGCAAATTTGACACATCGCCGCGATGTTTTCGACAAACGACTAACGCAAACATTTCGCGCTCTTGCAAATTTTTTGCCTATCTTTTATAATATTATGCTGATTATGTTAAACCCACTTTTGTTGCAAACTCCTTGTTATATAACAAAACAAATTAGTATTACTTACTTAAAATTACATGTGCATTGAAATCAACCAAAGTATATAAACTCACAGAGAAATTTCAAAGATATATTCAGATTTAAATAAACATATTAATGAATCAAAATATTATATCACGATTACATTAAAGGAAAAATCACATGAAAGTAATTAAATTAATGACGTATTCCAATCAATCGGTAGTGCAGAACGCCCCTGTGCGAACGAACTTTATCTACATTTATCTGAAAGCACTTACTCTAATCTGTCGATGAGAATTTATTTCTCGGGGTAAAGCCTGCAGGAACATACGAGTCAGGTAGAAAAGCAGGTCGAGATTAAATGTAAGAAAATATTTTTTAAATCAAGCTCGATTTCAATATACGTTTCAATAAGACTTTAAATTGAGATACAAATAATGATTTTCTTATTTACTACATAAAGAAAACCAATAAACACTTAACCATTATTCCCTAAGCATCAGGTTTTTAACTATTAGATATTAACAGGCCGTCACTACACAAACCACGCCTTTTAAAAATACCAAATATTTTCCCACAACATTAGAGCACTGTAAGCAGAATATAAATATTAACGATGTTATTGTTAAGACGAACATATATAATACAAAACAAGAGGCTGCAGATAATGACAATAATAAGAAAGGAGCATTTGTTGAAATGCTTCGACGAACAAAGGATGAGTACATAGAAACTGGTAATGAAAGACGCGTCGTAAATCGAACGGCAAAGTAAGCAAGCACTCATACCAAGGAGGTTGTCCACTGAATTCACATAGACAAGTTTTATGTCCTTTACATTGATGAGCATGAAGAAGGAAAGGTCGTGGAGCCTATTCCAAGCACATAACTTGGCTTTGATTGCCAACTCGCTTGTCAACAACGGCCATTAACAACAGTAACTCATTACATTGTAACTAAATAATTCCATTTAAAAGTAATAGCGCTTGTAAGTACGTATTAAACGGAGATGTTCAATGAATCACATAAACTTGTCAACATGGAATTGCATAATTTAATTTTGATTTTCTGTTTATTTCGGTCAATTTTTTGTTTTGTAGATTAGTCTACATCACGACCCATCTGGCTTTACATGGCTGCCACTCACCTTGAGGCATAAGTCAAAATCTCAATAACTGATAAGCTTTTAAGGTTTTTCGATATTGATTTTAACTCAATGAGTTTATTGCCGAATCTACACAGTGGGTCGCGATTCCAATCTATTGGTAAAGTAGCACTGCTCTTGCTAGGGCTATTGATAAGTCTACTATACCAGTGAAGTTGGAATACTCCCTCGAGGCTATCAGCGATTGGGTAGAAAAAAAAGATGTTGATCTATTTACATTATTTACAGAAGCATGTTGCTGATAACTCTGTTTCTATAATCTGACGAAAAGTTTTACGTATAATAATATGCTTAAAAAAGTGTTACATATTTGATTATTGCAAAAATAAAATAAGGTACTCACGTGTATACAGTTAGTAGCATCCAGCACTGCAAACGCGCGCCGGGAAGCCACGTGACGTAGCGACCAGTCAGCGCACAGTCGATCCAAGATGCAATATAAAGCATACCACCGCAGTGGCGATTCCAGCACTATACGCTCTAGCGTTTCGTTCTATTACTCTTTTTGGTAACTTTCTATTGCTATTGATTTCAAATTTGTTGCTTTGACTAGTTAAGTTTCAGATGCTTCGGGCGATCTCAATATCGTTTTTTTTTGTATTGTTAATATATTTTATTTCGAAATTTATGTCTGTTTGATTCAAGGGAAGTTTAGTTTATCTACTTATCTAAGCACCGGCTATCGTCGGCCGAACTGAAGTTAATTTCTTTCGGTGAAGCGGAAATGAACACTGAGGTTACTCTTTTGTAAGCACACCCCAGCATCTTTATTTGTCAGACGGTTTTTAAAATGCGGCTCTATCGAAAATCAAATAAATCACAAATCCCCGAACAGTATGCAAATCGAAAACGTGCTTTCCATATTGTTCCTGCAACAAAAGAAATACGAATTAAGCTATTTATTGATTTTAATTGGTAAACACGAGATTTAAATTGAACAAAATATATTTGAAACCACCCAAAAGGCGGTCAAGCGAAGGCTTTTAAAGGTGAAGTCGTAAATAAATCACACCTTCACACCGACCCCGGGTCTCTTTTGTTTAAATGCTACCAAGCCGTACCAAAAAAATATGGCATGTCTTAGTGAAAAAAAACGAATTTGGTCGAGAATTGTGCAAGATCACAACAGAAAAATCATTAAACAATGCCTTTGCCAGGAATTGAGGAGTTTATTATATCGGACCGCGTTCGTCTCAAGTCATGCCGAAAAAAATACAATCCAGGTAAACCGTTGCCGTGTTTTTGCACCTCGAGGAACTTATTATGCGCGATTTATGTCACTTTTTGTCGTGTCCGGCTAATAATAATTGTTATCTACTTTCTGCTTGACCATAGCGATTTCTATGGAGCAATAATGGCTCACTAATTCTCATAACACCTTCGAAGTTAAAGCGTCAATCGTGGCGGACGCTTCCATTGTGCCAACGGACAAAGCTCCCCGCAATTCCTACTGTGCTTTTAACGTTTTTATTATTTGCATTGTCGACGTCTCATTCAACTTCGCAATCTCTAGCTACCTTTATGCCTTTAGTATTTTTATTTTTTATTCGTCCCGTTTTTGACTCGAATGTTGTTTGCGATTTCGCTGATTCATTCGATCTCAGCCGTTAATGAACTAACGAACGATTGCAAATTTAATTTTAGAAGCGGCGTGCATCGGAAAAAAGCAAAAATGAAATTCGAATTTAGAACAGCGATCCGGCCGCGGGACTTATTATTTTAGCCAACAAAGTAGAAAACCATTTACAATAAATCATTTTGAATGCTTTCTTGGTTCCCATACGAGCGGGCGACGCAAAGGGTGATTTCTCTCGGAGAGTACATAAATAAAGGTGAAGGTCCTTGGAGCAGATCCCAGGTACTTTTGGTTTAAAGTTAAGTACACAAAGATTTTGTAACGGAAACGTCTCGCAAAAGAAGTTTAAGAACAACATTTTTAGTTAGATTTAGCCTTTTGTATAAAGTTTTGTATAGTTCACGAAACACAGAACAAATCGCACACAAATCTTATCTGTACGTCTTAATTTCATCGTCTTCTCGAGAGATTTTCCCTTTCAATTTCTTTCTCAAATAATCACTAAAAGCAATCTGCAGATAAGATTACTATGCTGGTACTTGAGATCCAAAAGGGAACATGAAGCCTGGAACTACCCACAACTTTTAATTACAGCCCGCATGAACTGTCAGCGGATCGCATCTCTGACGACGCGGCGACGTCCTTACCATATATAAATATTTGATGGGATTTCGCGCGAAAGCATCACATCAGCAGGAATTACTAGAAACCTAGAAGTACTTCTAGGTTTCTAGTAATTCCTTGGAATATTACTAGGGTTTGCGGTACACCGACATAGCGACTACAACTGAGAAATGCTGGCGAAGCTGTTTGTCTAACGATTAGGAGCATGCGCGGTTGTGTGCGGCATGCATTAAGGCTAACCATGAACTAAGAGAATGGGTAATTTTTGACCCACTTTTACGTTTTCCAAAATCTCATAACAGTTAGCGACTTACCAACAAATTAGTTTAGCTGCGTACGTGTCTATAAATGCCCATAAATAACGGCAAGCCTTCTTTAAAATACATTTGAATATCGAACTGTCATTAGTACCATAATTTCCCTTTCAAATCTCGTAGATCATTCTAGAGCAAAGAGTCATTAGGTACTTTTAGTATTTTTACTTTGGACTTATTGTGAATAGACAAATAACAATTTGGGATTTGGACGCTGAGCAAACATTTGCGCGGCACTTCGAATCAATAACTATTCATACAATATTGGGAAATGAATTTTATAGAAGTACGAAAAAAAAAAACAACGATTTCATTGTTTAACGATTATATATCCTTTTAGAATTTACATTATTGATAACTATAAAATGAAATTAGCCCTGAAACAGATAACGAACAAACAAGAGATACTTTCATAAATTTTAGGAGTCTTATTGATAGTAGAAGTCACTTTAACTACCTTAACATATTTTATCTCTAACTCACTGCTTAAAACTAATCTGCCAACGCACTAATAATTAACTTTCTTCGAACATCTAAACAGCAGGTTGCTAATTTCATTTCCGTTGAACTAAAAGACTTAATCTATTCCAGTAACATTTCAGTCACTCATATAACTTGTATGCACAGATCTGCTACCACACAAAATGTTTTCACAATGCTTTTAAGTATTAATAAAATATCCCACTGTCAACTCAGCCGTAAATTTCTATTCGAATGTAAAACTTGATGGACTTTTAGAGTTTTGCATGTAAAACAGAATTATTGTAACTAAACAAATACGTGGTTAGTTTGAATTCGCTACAAGTTTTTAACAACGACGCGTGTACTTTTAATGTGTTTTAAAACTCTGTTCAGTTGTTTCTGAAATGTATTTGTAGAAAATTTCTAGATACACCACAAAATGTACATAAATGTAAGTAATAAAAAAATCCTAATAAATTGGAAATTTGTGGACATCAACGATCGTTTTTTTAATACGCTTTTCAGACTACATACTTCAGACGTATGTATGTAACGGAATCTTTGAACATGATTTTGACCCCCTTCAAAACGTCGGATTAACTCGAAATTTGGTATACATATTAAAGACCGATGACAATTTATGCAATAAAAAAAAAATTTAAAAAATTGAAATTCAACTAAAAAATTTAAAATAAATAATAGTTTAAAAAACTGACAAATTACGCTTTTACAGAAAATCCAACTAAAAAGTAGAAAATAATTTTTAATAAATTTGAATTTAAAATAGTGTAAGAAAAATGATTTTATTGTAAAAAAAGCGTAGGGTGCATGGTTCAGTTATAAATATTTTATAAACAGATATGAGTAGAAGGGTTATTTTGATAATATCTTGAAAAGCACCCCATGCTAATTTTGTTAGTTTTTTTAAACTATTTTTTTTGATGTAATGGAAACATAAATTTGAGTTTAATGTTTTAACAAAAACGATTCCAAATACAACCCGCTACCAATAAATGGGTCTTGTAATGAACGCATTCCTAGAATACTTATTGAGATCCGCGAACCCACATGCAGCCTATTAGAAAAAGTTAACGCCCGTGAATAGACGCTAACGCCAGGTATACATCAACCGTTGACCACTTCCAAAGGTGCTTCTAAGATCTTTGAATAGAGTAGATTAGAGTAGAGTAGCGTGAGAGAAACACAGGGAAGGAATTTAATCGGTTTGAAGTAGTTGTAAACTGAAACAAATCAGAAAAACATCGATACATCTGATCTTACAATTCTATGGTTAGTTATTGGTGAACCAACGCCTACACTCCGCCATCCGGCTGTCATTTCGCAATTAATCTATTTTAATGACTACACAATTACAATGTTCATAATTAGAATCATAACTATAAAATAATAAATCCGTAATGTAATATGATTCGTGTTATGACGACGACGACAATATCTTTTCGATAACATAACAAATACATTGCGTAGGTACTTTTTTTTTAAATGATACCTCTATTTTTGGAAATATAAATAACTAGCGATTTTATGTTAATATTAGGTGGGTGAAACGAGCTCAAAGCCCATCTGATATTAAATAACGAGATACTGTATATCGTATAACTGCTGGCCCAACCTTCAAACGAGAAAAGGATAGAAATAGGCAGAATGCTGATAACTACCGTAGGATCTCAGTGTATGCCTTACCACCAAAATGCCAATTTAAAATTTGAAATTCTTGCGTTCCACACGAACTGATTATTAACAATATCATTAATATTTTTATAATAGAAAAATGAATTAGCTTCGAGTTAAATTAGCTTCGAGTTAAAATGGTAAACATAAACGTATGATCCACACGCACGAACGACGAATGTGCTGTAGTAATGCGTCTTGAAATTGGAAAATGTCTCGTCGCCAAATTTCTCTGTCATCACATCGCCGGGGTGAACGCACGATTTAGGTGCATTACACACAGACAATTTAGACTAAATAACGACCGTGGAGATTGTATAAAAAGATTAATTTTCAAAATACCTACAATATGTACCATCAGCATTTATTCAGCTTCTTAACAATGTGAACTATGAACAATATAATTGACTTATTTACATACATTTTAATGAGATAAGAATATCAAAGCCTACAAATACCTAAATAGTGGCCCAATAGAGTAAGTTATTCTCAAGAAACGTGTTCAGGATAACTAACAGAAGTATACTCCTAAATTTTATAGATTTGAAGCGTTTGTCTATATCTATACTCTATACTAATATTATAAAGAGGAAAGATTTGTTTGTTTGTTTGTTTCGAATAGGCTCCGAAACTACTGGACCGATTTGAAAAATTCTTTTTCCATTAGAAGCCGATATTGTCCCTGATGAACATAGGCTACTTTTTTTTATTTTTTTTTTATTTTTTTTTATTGGTTTCACGTGTGTTTTAATGTTTCCGAAGCGAAGCGAGGGCGGGTCGCTAGTTATTAATAATGTCATTAACAGTCATTCGTTCCCAATAACGGATTGATTTGGATTGATTTGATAAATTAAAATGTTAGAAGCGATATTGAACTGTAGCAAGCATATTATTAGCATGAATTGTCAAGGAAAATGAAATGTGAGTATTTATATAACTGTTGTCCGCTCATTGGAATGGCTCGTAATTTGAGCATTGATCACTTACACCTCGAGATTAATTTATGTTCTATATTGTCCCTATTTTTACAATAATAGGGCCTGTTCTGCCTATTCTACCTTTTTCCATCTTAACGGAAAAACTGTTTCAATTTATTTATATACGCAAAGAAAAGAAAAGAAAAAAATCGATAAAAAGGTAGTAAATTTTCCTGCTAATTTTTATATAGGAAATTGAAACGGAACCTATATTATTCTATTATTTTCTATTTTATTCTATTTTAGTTTTTCTTTTATTTTATTTTTTTATGTTATTCTATTACATTAAAATCTACACGAAATTACAATAACAGACACAGTTATTATTTGTAAAGTTCACCGACAGACATTACAAAATCAAGAAAATATGGGCGGAACTAAGTCGTTAAGACTTTTCGCTTCACAAAAATTATAAATTTGCGAAATGACTTGTGGTATTTATTCTAAGTAAGCATGAGTAGATACCACTATTCTGCTTATATCTGCCGTGAAACAGTGATCCATTCCAATTTAAAGGGCTTGACATCCGCTACGCCATATATTTCAGTTTTCAACCCCATATGTCAAGGTTTTGTAGGCGAACGAGCATACGGTTCACCTGATGATGAGTGGTTACCGTCGCCCATGGACATCAGCAATGCCAGCAGCAAAGTCAAGCCGCTATCTACCGTTAAGTACTCTCTCCACAATCCTCATTTGAAAAAGGATAATGTCAGGTGAGTAATGTCTTTCAAATTCTGAGGCAATGGGCTCCGATAACACTGAGATTTATTTAGCAGAGACCCAGTCATTATCTACCTATTAAAAAGAATATTAAAAAAGGATATACCAAAACCTATACGCACAAAGTCATTGTTTTTTTTGCACTAAAATACCATCTCACATTTTCGCAAAACTCCGTCTGAAAAATTCGACAATTCCGTTATTTACGTGTGAAAAATGTAGCTGTGACGAAGAGCGTTTTATCGAAATTGCATTTATGGCTGTGACTGTACATCGACAAAACGACAAGGAGATATACGATCACGTCTGGACTCGATTACGCTGTGGCTTTAAACATTTATATACAGTGAGTGCAGTTTTTCAGTGTTAGAAATTTCAAACTTTTATGTTTGGCTTTCTACTACTGGATAACTCTTATTACGTATTATGAATCAAATATCTTATTGTGCTTTTTAGATTTAAAATTCTAAAACACCATTTTTATATCTTTGAATAAAATTAATTATCTGTTTACTGGTGGTAGGACCTCTTGTGAATCCGTACGGGTACCACCGCCCCGCCTAGTCCTGCCGTGAAGCAGTAATGCGTTTCGGTTTCGGTGTGTGGCGCATTTACGTTGTAGATGTCTATGGGTTCCAGTAACCACTTAACACCGGGTGGGCTGTGAGCTCGTCCACACGGCAATAAAAAAAAAACCTTTATGTCTGGTCTAATTATTTATTATAATAGATAGCGATTTGGCTGTATTTCTGACATTGCTGGTGTCAATAAGCGTTGGCGACTACAAGGTTAAAAAAGTGCAATACTATTTTTTAATTTTTACCCTTTACTATTTCCTACAAAAGTACTATGAATTATTTTTTATACGTGACCCTTTTATGAAGTTAAGTAACAAAGCAATCGCGTTAAAATCAAATACCAAAGCTTGAATTGCATTATTTCAGAATAATTTCAAGTAAACCACTATTTATTTATCTTAGCCTACGTCAACAATCCTGGGCCAATCTGTTTTCACAAAAGTTTCGTACAAATAGTGCAACTTCGTTCTAACCAGTGCGACATATCTATCTACAATGGTAGTTGAGAAACTCTATCGCATTCCTGAAATTCAAACAGCAAAAACATCGTCCCAACAAAGAAACGTTTGAAAACAAGAATCCTACCGTGCGAACTATCTACGGGCGAAGAAGTTTCATTTCGCGGAAACGTCGAGAATATATTTGGCGTGCGATTGTAACAATGTTTGTACGTTTCAAAAAGTTTCCGAAGTCGCGGATGCAGTCCCGAATATAGATACCGCTGGTTTTCGAACGGAACTTTGTTATTCCCAAACTGAAACTACCGAGTCAACGACATCGTTACTTCGAGATATATTGCAACTTCAATTTATATACTTAGCGATAATTTTAAAAGAATTGTGCATTAACAAACGGGAGAATGCTATGTTGGTGAGTGTATATATATATTTGAAGCCACAGTATTTAAGTTATAAACGCTTCTGCAATGATAGCTATGATAGTACGATGAATTTTTGTTATTAGGGTAAGTAGCCAGACCATGACCAACTAGTGCATGAATGCTGACAGATATCTTATCTTTTCTACCGGAACTTATAATCGTTTCGTGGCAGAAATAGGCTGAACAATGATGCCATAACACGCTAGTACCTACTCTAAATTCTCAACTTCTTTTAGAGACGAAATGATTTAGAGAATAATATATGTAGATTAACAATTTAAAAAAACACACACAAATAGCAATCGTGTCGATACTGGCTGGGTATGGACGACTAATAATAATATACGAACAGTCGACATCTTAATATTTCAAGTATTTTTATCGACTCGCCGAAACTGAACAAAATACTGTTTTCGATCATTAGTATACATACAACAAAACTAAATTTACAAAAAACCTAAATGGAGATCCTTCTACGAGGAGAGAAGTAGTATTAGACCATTTCTTAATAAGGGCTTACAGAGCGAAATTACAATATTATTATATTTTCATCAGTAATTGATGCGTGTGTAAATTTTCAACTTAATCGAAAATCTTGATGTCGATGAAAATGACGTTCAAAGATTCCGATGCATACTTATATGAGTATATGTGCATACATAACAAGTTAAAAAAAGCATCTTAAATATACCAGGAGAAATCCTTTCAATAACTTAAAAATTTTCGGATAAAAAAAGAGAGACAAACGATCGGCTCCCAAAAAAAATTTTTGCGGTTAACCGGTTTTCTCATCAATCATCAACTGAGACCTTATTAATCGCGAGGAAAATTCAGTTCAGTAAATTTCTTCTTTAGTTCGTTGCAACCCTAAAAGGGATTTCATGGAAGCCTATCAGTGCCCCACATTTCAATAAGTTTGTGTACATGATTAAATTTGTATGTCCGGTGGGTACAACAACATATTTATGAACACCACGTATCCTGTGATACTTGGTTAATTCAATAAACAGTATCCGCTTATTTATTTATTTGAACTTTATGATTTAAAGGGTACATGCACGCTATCACGTATTTCGTATACTCACACGTTAATAGTATTTAGAGCAACAAAAAAAAAAAAAAAGCACATTTAGCAACAAAGCTTAGCTAAAACGGGTTGGTTTGGCATTCTCATTCTCTCAATCTTTCCCCTCCATACATCCGTACATAGTATGTGAAATACTAGAGACTTATTGCATCTCAATTTATATTGGAAAATGCTTTTTTGTGATTTGTAAACTAACGCACTTTCGTTATACCTTTTCACACTGTCATACTGTCTAGTAAAGTCCATTGAAACTACATATAACCTAAGAAGTAACATGAAATATTGTAATAAATTTTAAATTTGTAAACAGATCTGAATCGGTTGTAAAATTAGGAAGTGATTAGTATTATTATATGCAATGATGGTTAAACGGAGAAAATTTTTTTGTAGAAAAAACAAAATGCACTGTCTCGCAAGCCGTAATTGTAATCGCGACAGTATCATGTGCTGGCCCGTGTTGGTATGTATTTTTAAGTACTAGTTTAAGTTTTATAATTAATATTATAACATTTAAGTATTCTTAAAACAGTATTCATCTAAAAAAAAAATAGAGTTAATATCAAGTAAACCAGAGCTTAGATTACCGTAACCTTTTAACTTCAGCTGAGTGCGCCCCGAGTGTCGATACATCTAGAGCAAAAAATCCTATTACCCAAGCCTATTTGATTTTCAAGTGCGTTAACGAAAACCAAATTAAGAAATACAATCAAGTATGCCGAATATATATCTAAATACGGACTACTATCTAAAAAAGGTTACTAACTCAGACCGGGAATGAAACATAGAAACACCAGTACAATAGGCTGTACAACAGGGTAAAAAGCAACTTGGCCAAGGAAGGGTTAAAAAATACTTGAAATCTTCAGTTCATTGTCTGTTCCTGTCATCAATATTATACTTTCTAAATTTATTTGAGTAACATCGATCGAAAAAATGTGATTTATACGAGTACCTATATATTTTTTAGGGGTAGGTGG
Source organism: Bombyx mandarina (assembly GCF_030267445.1). NCBI lineage: Eukaryota > Metazoa > Arthropoda > Insecta > Lepidoptera > Bombycidae > Bombyx > Bombyx mandarina. Next base: position 9,916,950 of record NC_143229.1, read on the forward strand.
TGGTAGGTTATTTTGTAACGCCATCTCGTAAAGTTTTGAGGTATGCTACCATCCAAAAACAACAATTCAAGCACTTCAAAAATCTACCAGGTGGCGCTATGAAAATGTATTTTGCGAATTTTCAGGAAATTATTTTTTTTCCTACCTATGCTGATAGCCTTAAAAGGCTATTTCAGCTTCTTCTTGACGTATAGGTGAGCTCACGGGGCTCAAGCCGGGAGTGTTGCTAACACTAGCCCTAGCAAGAGCAGTGCTTCGCAGAACCTACCACCGGATCGGAAATGCGAACCACTGAGAAGATCCGGCGAGAAACTCAGTGGACTGTGTCTATGGGTTAATTTACTCGTTGAGCCCTTCGTCGCAGGCGACGGGTTCGGTGAGGACGGTGACCGGTGCTTGAGGTACCTAAAAGTACCGTTAATGGATCAAAGGCTTCTAAAGTTTCAAACCTTAAAAGAAATTGTTTAACCTTTTTCTGCGATGCACGAAATTTATTTAAATAAATATACAGGCATTGCTCGTTTAAAGATATTAGATATATCTTTAAGCTTATTCACTATATCTGTGATTTTATCTTTTAAATAGTGCAAAATCATTTTCTAATACTAATCAAACAAAGTGTATTCGGTATCCTTCCCTACGTTCAAGTTTAATTCAACTGTAATTACATGTGTACTTTCAAATTTATTTATTGTTTAGCCTTGCCATGAAGAAATCTAATGTCGTGCCGTAAAGTTGCGAGTCATTTGCAACAATTTTTACAATTACTAAACAAAAAATTTTAATAATATAATTTGCGTGATTTCCGGAATGCAATTCTTATTGAGTTAAAAGTCACCCTCTAGCAATATTTTCAAGTAGCTGTTTTAATTAAGTAGCAGTTAGGTCCGCGCTAATAATCTACTAAATTTACAAATATTTACGTAAGCTACCGATCTTGACATTGACAGTGCTATTGAGGCAGCGGCTTGGCATTGCCCCTGGCATTATTGATCTTCATGAGCGACAGTGACAGTAACAGTGAATCGTGAGGTAAGCTCGTGTGCTTTTTTATTTTATTGTTAGTACTACTAGTAATATACTAGTTTTTATTTGATTGCCTTCACAAGTCTACCTATTATATAAGCAAAAAAAATAACATTGATATGTCTTTCAAAAAATATTTAGAACCGAATTAGATCCAATTTTGTAAGAATCTGAGACAATATGCATTATAGTTACATACGTTCATGGCATGAACAAAGAGTTGCCTCATAATACTTGATAAACCATAATTCCCACTAATAACTTAACTAGACAAATCTGACTCCAATATTTCAGTGTTTTTTGTATTAACTTTTAACAATATTTATTGATAAGAACGAGACTTACTGGTAGCAACCAATATTCCAAACTAGATTCATCCCAACCAAATTGTTTCCAATCACATTGTTTCATTTCATTCTAAGTCCTTTTTTACATCTTGTTTCTTTAGCTAAGGGTGTGTTAGCAACCTAATTCAATTAATTCCTTTAACAACATAATGTCTCAACAACATTTGTTACATTTGAAACATCACTGAAAGATAACTATGTAGATAACACACTAATAATATTACCATCCATTACTATATCAGTCGGACTAGATGTAGTAAATGCTTGTATACGACCGGATTACAAGATACTAATTGTATGAGTATTCTGTTATTCATTCCCGGTTCCTTTACAAAAATAAATTTTACTTGTATTTGAACAGGATTAAATGAAACATGGACGATGTTTTGATAGTAAATTACCGTAAACAGAATAAATAGCCTTCATGGATTTTTTCCGAACCTTTCTCAACATTTTTCGGATAGATTAAAATACTTTTATTTCAACGGGGAAGCTACAATACTAACTTCATCAAAATACGTTTTACATAATACATAAACATATTATATAAACAACGTTTAATTCTTTAATACATGTGGTTAATTTTATAAATTGATACTTTAGTTTTAAAGTTCAAAAATATATTGTTACGAGATAATTAGGAAGTTAAAATATGCCTCAAAGTAGATATATGCCTATATTTTGGTAATAATTTAATAGCTCAAATATTATAATATGTAATTATGAATAGTTTTTGGAATGACACAATGGTAGTACTGATAGTAATTATTTTGTTCCAAAGCATTTTGCTTTTCTTCGACTTTTAATGTTCTCAGAGCTCAAATATTCCTTATTTATATTAATAAAATTGGTTCAAATAATTAATTTGCATTATTCTATTAAATCCCAATGAATTTTAAATATGATAATTTAAAGCTGAATTATTTAATGTGACTTTAAGCAACTAATAGTTAGTGGGAAAATAAAGTGTCTGGAATAATAAAAAAATAAGAAAGACATTCAAAGTTTTACGTCATAGTGTCTACCTTTTTTGCCATCACAGATTTTCTGAGCAAATTTTATAATTCTGTAATAATGTTTAGCTGTAATTCTATTTTTTTTTTCTATTCAATTCTTCACAACTTTAGTGACCGTAATGATTATTGTGCTTTGCTGAATTTATGACAGCAAAAACTATTTCCTTTGAAGTTAATGTCGGTTCCATTCTAATTATATTCGTGAAAAATATTATAAATGCTACATGTTAATTTCTCGTTTGTATTCATTAATTTGTTATTTTAATTTTAGTTGAATTAGAGAGGTAAATATCGTAATAAAATAATTGAAATTATAGTTTTTGTTTTTTTTTTTTTCAAACTTACACGAGAATTTCATCTGAAGAATAAATGAAAGAGAATAATCCATATCAAACAATCACCTTTGTAATAAGAACGATTTTGTTCAGAGTTCTTTGGCATTGCGTAACCACTGAAGAAATCTGAACAAAATTGACAAGGTCTATGTTATGATTACACGAGTATTATTTTATGTTATATTTCATCAGTTCAACAAATCCCTACTAATATATAAATGTGAATGTAAGTTTGTTTGTTACGCTTTCACGCGAAAACTACTCAACCGATCATCATGAAACTTTGTACACATATTCTTGGAGGTATTAGAAGTAACTTAGGATACTTTTTATTAAGAAAAAAAAAATTTTTTTTTACGAAAAATTAAAAAATTGTTTGTCAAAAAATCTCAAAATCTAGCATCTTCAACGCCATCTACCGGTTCAGTAACGAAGTTCCGATCCTGAGTGCTGTAAATGAAGTCGCGGGTAAAATTTAGCGTTATGCCAAAGTAACTATTCCACGCGAGCGAAGTCGCGGGCAAAAGCTAGTAACAATATATTTAAACTTTTCCAATCACAATATTTTCAAATATGTACCTACGCTTAAGAAAACTAAATCTGAAATCTACAATTCAATTCAAACAACAATTTGTCAATATTCAACTGAATGGGATAAATGATCCGCCTACATGGACAAACTGAAAGAATTCGTTTTACATTTTTCAGTAATGCAAGCATCAATTCAATTATTATTTTTATTGCTTAAATGGTTGGACAAGCTCATAGCCCACCTGGGGTTAAGAGCTTACTGGAGCTCATAGACATCTACAACCTAAATGTGCTACCCAGCTTGAAGTATAAGTTCTAAGTATATTTATATACATAAATACCGATACGTACATATATAAACTGTTATTTGATATGAAAATACGTGTCTTGAACTCACACGGATAGGTACTGCTATCCTGCCTATTCGGAAAAATTCCGTTTAGCTGTTTGAGGGTTAGGACAACCGATTTATACCAAGCAGTTGGGGTCTCGGTTTTTTAGTCCTTTAGATGTGTATGTTCGTCTTTTTAAGTTCTTATTTTGTTTTCATCGAGTCATAAAAGTGTTAAAGTATCTTCAAAAATATCAACTTTAAATCGCGGTACTTAACAAAGCTATTTATCACGGTAACAATATAGTTACAATATTTTATTAATTGATAAAACTGTACCGGCGTATGTAGTTAGAATATTAAAAAGGTAGAGCTACCTTATGATCGCATTTTTGTTTTTTATTACACAGCTGAGTGAACGAGCTCGGTACCCACCTAGTGTTAAGTGATTCGCGGTGGCATCGTCGGCTCTAGACCAAGATTAACGGACCTTCGCTTCTGGGTCCGGAGTTCATGTGCCGATCGGAGTCCCTAACTATAAAATCACATTCGACTTGTCGATTTTGTAATTAAATTATTTTTACCTCAAAATGTATATTCTACGAAGCAACAAAACGTCGATGCTCTTACCGATAATTTTTATCGTTTTGTCCCCATATTCGAAGAAATAAGATTAATAATCCACAGAAATACGCTTTATGGTAAATCCGTAATGTAAAGTAACCGTAAATGTAACAATTAAGGTTGAACCTAAGCACTTAAGCCCTAAAACTTGATTAAGTTTCTTTAATTTCTTTCAAATTTGCCCTACACAGCATATCAGGCACAAAAATTCAAAATTTATGATTTATATAGTAAAATCCTTGTTTGTCTTAGGAGGGGCGCAAATAAGTAAGTGTCTTGCCGAATTCTGATGGGAAACACTCGTGTCTTTCGACTTAAACGATACGACAGGGGCTGCGATACATAAAAGATTTCGATCTAACACTTCAACAATGGCAGTAATGTGTAATAGTCTCTAAAGAGTCTGGCCACCATTTAGCACCAGGCCCTCTGTCCGACGGGCCCATACGCAGCGAAAATGAAATCGGGAATCAAAATATAATTTCCAATCGAAGACAAATTTATGACTGCTTAATCTACACTCGTGTAGGTCACTTAACCTATACTTGCTTCTACTGTTTAGATAGTACATAAAAATTACTGTTGCGCTATAAAACCCTATCGAACGATCGTTCACGTGAATAAAATATTAATTTTATTGAAAGAAACCACAACCACACACACCGATTATGAGAATCGATGTTCAAAGATAACGATTTGGATGCTAACGTTGTGATAATGCATCTATGTAAAGAAAGGAAGGAATTTTCGGTAGGCAGCGGCTTGGCTCTGCCCCTGGCATTGCTGAAGTTCATGGGCGATGGTAACCACTCACCATCAGGTTGTCCGTATACACGTTTGCCTACAAGGGCAATAAAAAAAAGCCTAAAGTGAAATGACATAAAAAATTACTATCTAAAAACTTTTACTTTTTTTGATAGCGTGTTCCTATTTAAGAAGACAAACGAATGCATTTTCAGTTATAAAATATGAAAGTTAATAATCGAAGTCCGGCCGCACCAAATAACTGCTGCGCCATGTGATAGCGTTAAAATATGAATGGTAAAGTGCAAGAAAAAAATAAGGAAATTAAATTATTATTGATCAGGATCAAATGTTAAATTGAATAGCAGAATCGAAATGAAATCCGGACTAAAAAAATAAATTAAATATTAAAAAAAATAACGCTGTAAATAAATCCCTATCAACTGTAGCATTATGAAAGGGCCAGAATTTGAAACATCTTTATTTTATTTTGTTATAATATAGCAAAATGAAACCCCCGAAAATGCATTTAAGATTAACAAAAAATCCACCCGTAGGCGTAAAACTATTCGTGTAAATTTTTAGAAAACTTGTTACAGTTTTTAACCAATATAAAAAAACGAATTGTAAGAACTACATCATCTTCAATTTTACTATTGCGCCCCAAAACTTGGTGGCTTGATTTACGTAAAAATAGTAACAATACTATACGAGGAGTCGTGCAAAAGGATCTTCAAAATGAAACATGCTACCTTAATATCTGACTTAAAACTAAATAGTGAAATTAAATAATACAAAAAACAACCAACCAAAAATATCCCGGAACAAAAAAATCCAAATAAAAATGTGCACAAAATAAATAAAACACTTCACACTAACAAAATCTTTAGGCGCACCGACAAAGCACACAAATTTAAAAAAAAAATATCTTACAAAAGCTCAAAAGTTATCTACAACACTTTAACGTACACAACACAGAACTTTACCGTATGCCTCCAACACCGCCAATTTTCGACGGCAGCTATTTAAAAAAAATATTTGGAAAAGAATTCGCGAATCTGGAAAATTAAAGTTTCCGCGACGCGCCGGCACGCGTTACTACCCGTCGTATGTGGAGTTTCGGCTATGATGGGGAAGATGTTCGCATAGCAATGGTTTAGATGAGACTGTGGTGTGTCGCGTCGATCTAACCGCGTACCCAGAGCCGACTTTCGCCCCGACCGGTCGCCCTGTAGCTCCGACGACCGGTGACGCATCCAGGAACACTATTAATTCACTATGTTCAATGCTGTGACGAATTTTTTTCCGAATAAATTCCGTAATCCAATTATTGTGACGGTGACGGCTCTATTCTCTGTTTTTTTTTTCAATGCAAAAAGTTCCAACTGTGCGAACCGGCTAATCGGGCTTATATTAAGGGTTGTAGATAACGCGGAGATGTATAGACCAAGTTTTTTTTTTTTTAAATCGCTATTTGCAAATTTTCGTGAATAGAATTGTCGTCTTATTGTATTTATACGAAAACTGATTTCCTAATTTTTGTTAAAAGTTTTTACCGCGCACAAAATAAATTTATTTATACTTATTATAAAATGTTTTAAATCAATTCTTGGTTTTTTTTTTCATTAAAAATTACTAGTAACTTAAATTCTCCATAATAAACTTCTAAAGCGTAGTAATTTAATTGTAACTAGGTCAATGTTATAATGCAGGGAATATAAACCGTGCCATTTTATTAATGGTCCATTTAATTGTTACTGAGAATAAATATATTATTTAACGCAACTCATGATTCAGTTTTGCTGCAGGAAACAAAATGTTTTCCTATTAAATACCTAACTGGCATGTATGAATTACGTACTATTACGGTAATAAAATTCTATTACTCATAATTCTTAACGTAAAATTTACATAATTATTTCTTTAAAACGCGATATTTTCGTATTTATAAACAAATGTGTATTATTTCTACTGTAATTTTTAAGAGGAATGTTTTTGATATTGTTTGTTTGTTTTTAGTTTCATCGCGGGCTGTGTCCTAATTCAGTTGAAATATTGTACTTGTTTCTGGAACTTCGTAGAATGGTTCTGCGACAGTACCACTAACGTACAAGAACTGACGCGGAAGAAATTACGGCAAATGAGTTTTTGTGATTTGATATTTGGTGGGAGTCTCTGCAAAGTTGCAATCGTTCCTTGATTTATTTATTTATTCTTCAATGGCCTTCTTGAAAAAGTCAGACATACGGGAGCCAACAAACTCGTCAGAGGCATGTACTGCCCCCTCGAATATTAAATTTTTTCCCTGCTAAAAAGTCGTTCAAAGTTTGTACAGAAAAAGTAGAAGTCTGTCTGCGCAAGGTCTGGTATGCACGTCTGGTGGATGACGCAAAATTAGCCTAGCTAGAGACCAGTCTAGCTCTTGTAGCTTCCTATGTGCCACCCCTATGACTGAGCGTCTTTAGCCTCAGCAGCTGCGGGACATCGTTTCGGCGTTGTTCCCGCAGGAGCGGAAGGGTTTTGTCCTCCCCGCTATGGGTGAGCCGTCGGACGCCAGCGATGGCGAAGCCCCTGCTGAGGTGCCCCGGATTACCGGAGTAAAGCTCCGTGTGGCCGTTGTCAGGATGACAAACGACACGGCCCCCGGCCCGGGCTGAGTCCACGGCTAGGTACTGGCCTTAGCCGTCGGTGCCCTCGAGAACCGGCTACTTGAGCTGTATAATGTTTGCAGATGGTCGAGGCAGTTTACCCGATCTTTGGAAACTGGGTGAATCATGGCAGAAGACGCCTCACTTTTAGTCTGGTGCAGGCGCTGACGTGGCCCTCTAAAAGCTTCGGGTTCCACCCTCTTTGTGCAGAGCGGGACCCGGTCGTGGGGCGGCGTGCTCGGCACGCTCGGCCGTAATAGGAAATTGGTGTTGGTAGGCCACGTTCTCCCGAGCGCTCCGGGGAAAGGTGCAGCGCAACAACATCAAGGCGAGCTCCGGGCCCGTCAACTGAGGGAGCTGGTGGTCGTGTCGCACGCAGCCGCTGGTCCGGTGTCAAGGGGACGGCAAGGTGGATGTAATATGCTCTACGTCGACCTTGTCCCGCCGTCTCTATGGCCCCGACGGGATTCAGCCCGATTCAGGGTCGGGTGCCGGCTGTGAGCGGCAGTAGTTTTAGTGACGTTCAACTGCCAAATATTCGGATCACCAGATCAACACCGGTGACCGGAAAATCACCGGATGCGGTGATTTTCTCCTGAGGAAAAAAACTCTTGTAGCTAAGAGACCGTCTGTTGCGCCATATGAGGTCGAACGTTGTCGTGTAGAAACAATGGAGACGAGCGATTCACCAAGGGTGGCCGAATATTCTCGAGTTTCTCCATCATTGTATCCAGTTCCTCACAATACACACGGTTTGGTAAGAAGCTGTGATGAATCACCGATACTAAACCGCCAAATAGTGATCATGACTTTATTAGGGGATGTTTTCGTTTGGGGCATTGCCGAAGTGCTGAACCGGTGTCTAACCAATATGATGAGCGTTTACGATTATCAAAAAGAATCCTCTATCGCCTTTAATTCATCGTTGTTGGCTTTAGTTTTTGAGCGACCACGGAGTTCATTCATTTTAGATCAGAATCAGATCATTAGAAATCATCTAGTAATCAATACTTAACTTAAAAATTAATTTAAACATTTCAAGGACACTTTTCAATTTGCCGTTGTTCAATTGTTTACTCAAGTGCTCATGATATGTAGCTAAAGATTTAAAACAATAGTTTTAAGCCGAAGCATCGAGATCTAATATACATTTGCTTTTAAAATAAGTAAATCAAGTAAACATTCAAATTTAGAACGTTTGTTAAGTCATTATACACATACCTGTTTCAAGTAGGGACTTTTTAAGTTAATGGCACTTAATGCTTTCATTAAGAACAATATTTTTTATTTGTTCATGTATTCATCACGTTAAATTTGTTTATTGAATATTTGTGCAATAATTATTTATATATTCAAATATTTTGAGGGGAAGAACCAAATTAGTATGATTAGCATCGGGCACTTAAAGTGTTTGCGACACCTTAGTGTGTGCGAACGCAAATTTGAGTGAATAGCATGTCCTCCCCTTAACACCTATAATAAATCTGATGGTAGGCTATATTTTTATACTTTCTTACCTATTTCTGCCTTAAAATAAATTAAAAGTTCCAATTTGGTGAGTGATACAGAAAATTTTGAGGATCTTGAGCTTGTAAGTTAGAAACTATAAGTAGCAAATTATCATTAGTATCATTAACAAACGCGTCAATTTATCTTGGGTTCATTTGAAACATGAAAAAACTAAAGTTCTTTGTTTGTGTGCTACATTAGAACAAGGTAAACTATAGTTTTAATAAACTACTCTGAAAAATATTATTCGATAGAAAACTACATAACCGCAATTACATACGATAAAAATGCAGTTAATATGAAAGCGTAATAATAATAATAAATAATAATAATAAATATTTACTAACAATCACGCCACGTTAACTGGTCCCGTGATAAGTTCGTAAAGAACTTGTGTTACAAGTACCAGATAACGGAAATAAATGTAAGATTTTTATTATACACATACATATATTTAATATACATCCATAACCCTGGAAAAGACATTTTATATTTATCATACAAATATCTTCCCTTGGCGGGATTCGAACCCGCGACCCCCGTATGTAGTGACCATGTCGCTTACCACTACACCAGACGGCCGTTAAAATTAGTAATAGTATTCCGAATTTTATTTCAAAATCTTAAATATCTGTTAATTGTCTTCTGCGAGTAATGACAGAATATTTCACGATTCACAATGATTTTGCATATCACTTAGATACTATTTTCTCTATTTAGATTCTTTGAATAGAAATGTTACACCCATTTATAATCGATATCGCAACTCGAAGGACGTTATCGAGTCACCAGCATAACCCAGTTACAGTGAATAGCAATAGAACACAGGTAGTGCAGGAGCAGGATTCTATAGGACAACTTCAATGGAACTGTTGACAGTTGAGAGAGACACCGCCACAGTATTGAAAAACTAGTTCTATCGAGGGATGAAAAATACGTTTCTTCGTGTTTACGAGTACTTTAGATACCTATTATAGATGAAAATGACTACTACTTTTACTACTGACTTTATAGGTGAATGTTGCGTTTAAATAAACAAAAAATTGGTGTCTTATACAAATAGTATATCTATATATTAGTACGTGAAGCAAAAACTTTGTATCCCTTTTTACGAAAATTGCGCGGACGGAGGAGTATGAAATTTTCCACACTTATAGAGAATATAAAGAAGAAGTGCACAATGCTAATATTTTTTTTAAAATAATGCATAAAAGATACATTAAATCAATAAAGAAAACATTACACACACTGCATACCATGTATTTGACGCACACACGCATGCATACTATTTATTGTCAAACTTTTGTTCTTGACGTCTGTTGTCAAACTGAGAATAGATTAAATATTGTTTGCCTTTGTTAATATTTTTATAGTGTAGTCTTGGCGAAATTTGTGATTATAGAAGTGTAAAATACAATCATAATAGTGCACAAACTTACAATTCCAATTAATTATAGTCGAATTTCGACTACTGCGGGACCTCTAGTTCCGTTTAATTGCTCAAGAAAAAGCCATGATTTCGAATAATTTAAAAAACACCAAATTCCAGATTTATCTTTCTGGTGTCTCTTACTATTTCCGGCCGAATTTATATTCCATAATGATTTCAATTTTACTTATTATAATTTTATCCACGTACCTAAGCAATTAAATGTGATAAATAACCATTCTCGCAATCAAAGAATGTTGTTTATAGATAAAACTAATTCATGGTAGTAGCGCCGTATAATGTTACTATAATTCTCAATAATTTAACAGAAATAAACGTTGATTATCTGCAGCGCCTGACATATAATCATTACATGTGCAATCATTATTTAACGTTTGACGGTAGTTTTTCGGCATGCCAACCTCATTTTGGTTCTACACCATCAAAATGAATATTTTAAAACGCTGACAGCAGTATTATTTATTTAACTTTCTCTCGTGACAAGACTAACGCCCTTTGAATGATGTCAATAGACCTCACGACTCGCTCTCGTAATGAAGGTACAACAATTGACCGTCCTTTAAAAGGCATTGGTAGAATTAGAATGACCTAATGTTCAATGACGTAAATCAATTGTTTATCGTAATGCTAAGCTGTCCTGGAACCTTGTAGTTGAACAAGAACATCGCTATACGGGAAAGGAAACACACTGTTACAATTTAAATGATGACAAGGAAAAAACAATGAACAAAAAACGAATGCGTTGACATGCCCGATGCGTATCTTGTATCAGAATAATAAACAATTTAACAAAGTGAAATATTAAAGTGACCAACCACTAGTTATTTGCATGATGACAAATTCTTGTTCAGAATATTCATATTCCTTATCGTTCGTTTATCTCGATCTCGCAGACAACTCACTCGTAGGACAGCTTCTGCAGGACTACTGTCTGCAGTAATAAACAGAAATCCGATATTCGTGCATTACACGACTACTTAGGCTACGCGATCGTTGATAAGAGAATCGTTTATTTTATACAAGCCGATCGCAGCTTCTATGCCAAAATTTGTTGCAGTTATGTTAAATAGAACACATAGCAATTATTTTTTTTATTGCACTGTCACTGAGCGCGTGGTTTTTTTATTTATTGCATATATGTATAGACGAGCTTATAGCTACCAGGTGTTAAGTGGTTACCGGAGCCCATAGACATCTACAACGTAAATGCCGCCACCCACCTTGAGATATGAGTTCTAAGTCTCATTGTAGTTACAATTACAGTCTCTGTTATATAACATTGTTCCACAATTCAAACCGAAACCCGAGATGGCGTCCCGGCATATATATATATATAGTGATGGCACCAACCCGTCAGGGCTTATAATAATACTTCATAGAAACTACTAATTATTAGAACTTATCAATGTTCGTGTTTTGAATTTTATATGATGTTATCCTTTATAACGAAAATCCTTTGGGAACTATTAAAAAGTACGTATTTCATTAGAAAGATCAATAGTTATCTTTGAGATTTGAACTTTAGTATCGCTGTATAGGCCACGACTTCAATTTAATCTGTTTATGTAGATTGTTACAAATTCAAACAAGAGAACAGCTGCACACTCGAATGATATTCTAAGGTCTCGTATAAATTCATTTACCCTTCACGCCCTAAATCTCTACGTTATGAATGGAAGGGTTCAAGGGAAGCGTCATCTCGTGCGCGAGGTTCATCGATCATTTTGGCGATGCAAATCGAATTGATTTCTAAGCACGTGTTATGTTTTATAGCATCGGAATAACAACGAAATTTAGTCCCGAAAAAAAGGAGACAAACACTTTAGTAAGTATCTACATACAAATGTATTTTTTGAGATAACATTTTGAATTGCCTAACTCCCAGTTACAGGGATTAGTCACTGGGATTTAATGCTCGGTATTAGTCAAACCATTTCAAATCACTATCATCATCATAGTCGGTTACTCTTGACAGAACAGTCGTGGTCATGTGGAATTCTTGTTTATTAAAGCCTTGACAGATGTTTTCCATAGTTTGCGAACTTAGGCTTGGCGTTCGCATTTGTTAAGTGGGGTTTTAGTAAGGTCTTTCAGCTGATCAGTCCGGCGCATGGGGCTTTGTCCACCTACAAATCAATCAATCCTTCAAATCATATTATAACTAAATTCAAATCGTATTTATTAGTACATTTTACTACTAATAAAATTCATTAACGTATCATCACTCTGCTTTTATGTTCAGTAACTTATCTTTTTATAATTTTTTGCGATATTCATAACTTGTAATTATCCCGCGGCCGGGTCGATGTATTTAATTAATTACAGATTCTGCTCGGCTTAATACTGGTTTTAGGTCCGACAAAACATGGTTGCGTTTAACAAATTGCCTGTTTAAAATTGCGGAATCTTAAACGACCGAGATAAAAATACGTCATAATTACCTTTATGAAGATGTTTCAACTATGAAACCGGTGTACATGTTTAGATATGCATAATGTACTTATTACTAACTATGTAAAGCTTAGCTACAGTGTTGAAAATGAAATACTTTAAGAAGTTGTAATTAACGGGCCTGCAATAGCAGTCAAACGCGGCGACAATATGACTACCTCGAGATATATCAAATACAAATATATTCATTGAAGTTAATCTCACGCGATTTGTCTTACGTTAAAGATACTACACTAAAAACCCTCTCTGCAAGGTTTAACTTTTTAAAGTTTTAAGTAAATCGAAAAAACTAAATTTTACAAAGTCTAAGATATTCGTTTATTTTTATAAAATGTATGACTACATTCAGTCGTTACACAATTACAATTACAGTAATATAAGATGATTCAGTTTTTCTTAAAATATTTTCCGACTTATGAACTTAAACAGACAACACCCGGAATTGGCGCCGATCTCAATATTGATCTGATAAATTCGTAATTGGGCTAGTAGAAAAAAGATATCAATAGACTTGAACTAAACAATGTACGTATTTACTATTTCTTGTATTATACAACGAAGTAACAAAAAAACCAAGCGTTTTACATAACGGCTAATTAGAAATACGACAAAAACCCAAAAAGGCCACACTACACCGTATAATTACAGTGGATTGTCTAACAAAAAAATCCGTTGTGGTAAGCTCGGAAGCCGAAGGGTAAGTAGGAAGTGACACCGGTTGTATTTCCTCCCCACTGTATATCGATTCCCCACTGTCACCGCATTGGGGAGTTTTTGAATGTTCCTTGATTGATGTTACAAAGCTTTGTGTCCTTTTCTTTGTATGAAAATAGTTGTTATTGTAACGGAATCTATATAAATGTTTCATTTATAATATAAATTCCTTTTCACGCGTGCGCTCATTTGAAATTTTATACGGTTGTTCGATAATTTGTTTGGGGTTTACTGTTTAAATCACAAGTTATTGATTTAGTGACGTTCAGCTGGCTTGTACTGTGAGATTGTGCTATGCGCGAAATTCGAATGGACCTACACAACAACGAGACCTAATTTACATGTACATATGAATGTATAAGTTTATATGTATGAAATTATTGCACAAAAACAGTTTCAAGTGCAGTAAATGTGTTCTACGAATACCACCCACCAATCCGCCTTGACTGATAAAGTCGAAACATCAATTGCATTGTTTAGAGACTGTTCCAATCTTGAAACAGCAGCCCAAAACTGCCTCGCTGCAAAAGTCGAATGACAGTGCCAACTCATGCGAGCTCAGAACTCCTAACACATCAAGTCATTCGGAAGATTTATAAATAATTGCGCGTTCCATTTTACTACACTATGTCATGTGCAGATAATCATTAGATATGCACATAGAGAAACCGTAATGAAATTTCCTTGTCTTCAATACTGGATTTTGCAATTTCGCGTCGCTCTAATAACTTACAAAAGCTTGCATACGCACTGCGCAATAATACCTAGGGGTGCATAACATCGCCCCATCATAAATCTGTTACAGCGCTATTCAATAACAACTGTTCTAATTAAAATATCGTGATTATGCAAAGCACCTACCCCCGGATTTCGGGATGAAGATGTGAACGAACCCGACTCGCGCCAAACCGGTCCTCTTTCAAAACTCTCTATCAGTTTTCAAATAACAAGGGGCCTTTAAGTATCTGTGTTGGTTTTTTTTTACAATTGTATCGTTTGTAAATAAATGTATGTCATCAAAGTAGTTTTTTTTTACGTTTTTACATGAAACACGTATAATAGAACTTGCGAAATCCTTAAATAGTCTTTGTGATATTTTTGAGCATTAGATATTGCAAATTATCAAATTATTCAATAATTGTGGCACCATTTTAAAGTATTTTTTTAATTAAATATTTTTAAACTTTAAACAGCTATACCACTTCAAACGAAACTGGTACACTCAACACTGCAACCAGATTGCCAAGGAGGCCGACGGAGCCTTCGAGGCGAAACAAAGGCTATGGAGCGTAACCCGACTCGGTCCCCCAGGTCACCAAAGCTATGCCGCTGTTGTCGCGACGTACCACCTGGATCGTGATACCCCGGAGTTGCGACGCTATACACCACCAATCGTATGCTTTTACGATGTGACATGGCGCCATTTTGAGCGACGCGCTAGAACGATGGTAGCGTGCCATGGTGACCTTCACCGGGGAGAGGCCACCTCCTTGCTGGGGCCCGGACGTACGCTCGTACAGTCTATTCCAGCTCTCGGCTCGATGATGACGGATCGGTACAGAGGTACCACCAGCCTGCGGTTGGGACAGCCGTGGTACTATAGAACTGAGACTTAGAACTCGTACCTCAATGTGAATGGCGGCGTTTACGCTGTGGATATCTATTAGGCTATCCAATTACCGAGAGGGCTGGTGGTCGTGGCGCCGACGACCGCCAGTCCGGTGTCCCGAGGGGGAGGGTGATGGGAGAGATGTGCTCCGCACTAAGCACTTCACTTTCCCCCCTTTGCCTTTTCATGAGTTCTGTCTCATGTGAAGTTTGGACGTTGGTTGTTGAGCGACAGGAGGTTTTAGTCGGTTCGACTCCGACATGCTCCGCCCGCCGTCCCCAGTGGAGGGCGGAAGTCCGGCAATTTCCTCCTGACCAAAAAAAAAAAGGCTATCCAATTATTGTGAAACAATAATGTGTCCTTCAAACAAATGATTAACTAGTACGTATAAAAGAGTTTTCCGCCATGGTGCAAATGGATGCAATGGAAATGCAAATGCACTAAATTTAAATGAAGAAGCAGAATGAAAGATCTAAGATTTATTAGTCGTATCATAATTAGCTAAATTGGCATACACGAGGGGTCGAACGATTATCGTACTTTGTAGCAGCGGCTCCCTGTGTCGGAAAATACGATCAGACGTCATAAAAGGAAATATAATTAACTGCTTCGAATGTTACGTAGAAAGTGCAGTTAAATTTGTGTAAAAGGCCGGAGAAGCTCTTTTTTTAATTGCACCATTGCACCGGATTGGTGGACCAATTCACGGCTCGCCTAATGTTATGGAGGTTACCGGAGTATGACTATTGAATTGAACATTATTGAAATTATTGATATCACTACCTGAATTCCGCTACCTACCTTGGAAGATCAGGTGGAAAACTCACTAGTATTATATGGTTACTGTGGCGGACATAGAACCGAAAGGCATGGCTGCTTTGCGAAGAAATACCTAGGATATAATATCTGTGTAGGATAAAAAAAGCCACCAGTGAATACGCCGCAGTGAATGCGGTAGGCAGCGGCTTGGCTCTGCCCCTGGCATTGCTGAAGTCCATGGGCAACGGTAACCACTCACCATTCGGTGGGCCGTATGCTCGTCTACCTATAAGGGCAATAAAAAAACGCAAATGTCGAGCATTTTTTTCGATTAAATTTTATTTACACGATGTAATTTCTTCATCACATAAATTATTCGTCTGTACTTGTGAGAAGTTTATTTTGTGGTCACGATATTTCAGTAGCTTGATGGAAGTTCCTTTAGGCCACGACAAATTTTAAAGCATATTTCAGAATGCTTAATACTTCTTTGTTCATAAAACAAATAAAATAATAGCATATCCAATACAAAGTAAAACACAAATTAGAAAAAAAAACAAATTTAAAAAAATATGCCTATGTATCAAAAAGACGTATTTTTGGAGCATATATCGATAATTCAATTATGCATAGACCAATTAATTCATCCTATTAATGCTCCTACAAAATTTCATTAATTTCACTTTTCATCGGCTGATTATGCTAAACGCGATATCAACGGTATCCACTTAGTCTTTAATTTCACATCCAAATCAAATTACTAATACGCATCTACGGTTGTAAATCCGAAGAGCACAGCAATAAAATGAATGAAACGGCACATTAGTGGATGCAATAAATAAAATATTTATAGCGTATTTAATACGAGTAAAATAATAATAAATAAAAAGACTCTGTCGCGACAGATGCATTGAAACTTTGATTGACAATGGATTTAAAACGGATTAGATAGTTGAAAATATTTTGTGTTTAGTTTTAAAATGTTTGAGAATGTTGCGAGAATGTTATCGAATGAATGATTTAACGATCACGGTACACTAAAATATGTGTGAAAAAAATGTGTTGTATATAAATTAAAAATAATAAGTTATGACGACCACGCTATCGAAAAAATGTACATGGATGGAATAATAATAAAAAACTTACTAAATTACCTTTTTTCGGAGCGTGTCCGTGAGAAAAGTGAGATTCATTAGACTCTCCTACGAGCGTGCTCATAGTTGAATAGTACGTGTCATGCTTATTTAAACGAGGCGTTAATGCCGCAGTTTTGAGAAATAACATGAAACCCCTAAAAGTAACTTAGTTTCTACCAAGACGACACGCATATCTTCAAACCAAAATTTTTTTTACTGGTGGTAGGACCTCTTGTGAGTCCGTGCGGGTAGGTACCACCGCCCTGCCTATTTCTGCCGTGAAGCAGTAATGCGTTTCAGTTTGATGGGTGGGGCAGCCGTTGTAACTATACTGAGATCTTAGAACTTATATCTCAAGGTGGGTGGCGCATTTACGTTGTAGATGTCCATGGGCTCCAGTAACCACTTAACACCAGGTGGGCTGTGAGCTCGTCCACCCATCTAAGCAATAAAAAATAAAATCTTTAGCAAGGGAAGTGAACTGTTATTTGGATTTATTAATCCTTAAAGGTCGTGATTCTTAAAGGTCGTGATCGTCCTTGTAATTTCAAATGGACGATTTTACACTAACAGTCATACACTGGATAGAGAACGGTGACGAGATCAGTGACGGACCGCAATGTGACTCGAATTTGATTACTCTAATGTTTCTGAGTGCAAGCTATGGGACCCATTTCATTGTGGTAATCAGTTTTTAGATTTAACTATAATTTACAGTCCCATTCCCAAATGTATAAATAATTGATATTTCTCGTATTATCCAATGTTTCTTTCATGTTCACACACCCATATTTTCTCCATTATCATCGAAACTGTCTGGCGACGCGTCGTGCGACATGTTGCGTCATAACACAACGACCTGACCATATAATGTTAATATCCAAAACTCACGAACTTTCATACCAATAAAACAATATAAAAACTTATTGATAATAATTTATTCAATACAGTTTGATGCTCTGGCGTTGAATAATGAAAGAAATTGGACAAGGCGGTTTTACGAAGATTAAAGTTTAATTCATAAGTTCATGAAAAACTAAAATATGTACATACATGCAAAATACCTACAGATTCATTTTTCTTCCACTGCTTCTTATTCTTTGGGATTCGTTTCCAAAAGTAATAGTGGCCTGTTCTTTTATTATACTTCTAGGTGCATTCCTGACTTATGTTACGGTAGTATACTTGGATTTTATTTTAATTTTAAATCAAACTACGATGCTGATATTGTAATAAAGTGCACCTTTGTAATGGTTTTAGCCTATTCCGGATTACTTTTATTTAATTGATACCAAGTGTTTTTTTTCTTTCTTTTTTGTATAAGCTCGGCCTACGAGCTCACGGCCCAGCTGGTATTAAGTGATTAACGGAGCCATGCTGCCACTCGCCTTGTGACGTCTAACGGTCTAAGTCTCAATTGTATCGTATAAATTGTCGCATCAATGTAATCGGAGCACATGACTGTTTCACAGCAAAAATAGACATAATAGTACTTACCCGTGTGGTCTTGTAATACGTACTACCAGCATGTCTGCCGACAATTAATCTACCCATTAAAACAGATCACAAATCTAGTATTTAAGACTTAAAGAAATTCCTTTAGAGTTAATTGACCTGTCATTGTCAAGCTATCATGCATCACACCACTTCATTATTACCACATCAAAATGTACTATTCATAAGTCGTTGTAATTTCAAATCCGTGGTGGTGCATAAAGTAAAACTCTATGGGAAGCCAGGTGGGCGGCAGTAATCTAGTGATTACAAGGGAATTATCGCCGTATAGAAAGAAGCGCACATAACTTTCCAATAAATGCGTAATTTGCTTAAAACTTTTTCCTTCGTTAGTTTGTTTATTCAATACTTCAATCGTGTGAAATATTTTTATCGATGCTGTCTGAATAACAGCGGCTAGTTTGTGGCGGTCAAAAATCTCAGAGGATTATCTACAAGCTTAATTTATCAACGCCTCGTAAAAATTAAAATCGGAAGCTAATCCCCGATAATAGTGCTATTCATATTTTTTTGACAGCTATGCGGTAAAGTTTACGCAATCTTTCCGAGATGTCGTGTATTCTAATTTAAACATAGCAAATAGCCAAACCCCCGTTTTTATTTCATCATAGCTACAGCTAAATTATAAATCCGTATAAATAGAAACAAAATATTTTTTTCTTCTAATGAACCTCTTTTTTTTTGCTATAAAATTTTAATGTATACATCTAAACATATTTCTTTTTCTTCCAGTGAATCTAATTTTGCTTGCTTTAAAACATTTAATAATAAAAACCAGCTAAATAGTCAGTACAGATAACTGTGGTGCACGTGAAAGATGTGAAACTTCCTTTGCGGTGTGTGTGTGTATTGTGGTTTTCTTCATTTTTCATCCTTAAATCAAATTTCTTTTGTAATAGGGAACGCTGTGTATAAGAGAAACGTCCTAGCTCGCTTTGTCCTTTCCCTTTCTCCACGGTCGAGCGGTTCGCGAGACGCTCTATCTATTTTCTCACTCTCGGTCTTCCTGAATTGTATATGTTATCTCTAGCCGTAACGAATCTATCGGGAGTAAAATTTTACTCTCAATAAATGTATATAAAGTATTATATAGATCTATTCAGAACCGTAAACAAATTTTCAAATGATTCGTCTATTATTTTACGACAAAATCGAAAAAACAAATCTTCGTAGTGACATTGACGACTACGTTCCTTAGTGTCTACAAATGTAAATCTTCGGATACATTAAACACTACTAGTTTGTCCAGTTCAAGGTTTCAACGCGTACGAAGATGCGCCAGCCAAGTCATCGCTCCTTTGAGTGTTTACTTTTAATTGTTTATTCACCTCGACAGACATATAACAGTTGCACAGGCTAACTACACAAGAACAAACCTTTCGCACTCTGAACTTCGACGACACTATTTACACGGAATTTTCGTAGGCCTTGGCACGCCGTAATTGTATTGATCTCGCACACAAACAAACACGAAGCAAAATTGTGTTATTTATTTTCCTTAATATCATATATTCAAGATGCTGGACAAATATTTGCGAGACCAAGGTCCAGACGTCGCGTTTACTTTAAGATTAAGATACTGCAAGTTCACAACTTCAGAGAAAAACAAGATCAGGTGGATCGACATGTTTGTTCATAGAAAAGAAGAAAACTTTTAATTCCTTTAATTTTGTCGAACACCAATAATTCACAAAATATTTTACTAACAATCAACAATCACGCCACGTTAACTGGTCCCGTGATAAGTTCGTAAAGAACTTGTGTTACAGGTACCAGATAACGGAAATAAATGTAAGATTTTTATTATACACATACATATATTTAATATACATCCATAACCCTGGAAAAGACATTTATATTTATCATACAAATATCCTCCCTTGGCGGGATTCGAACCCGCGACCCCCTAGTGTAGTGACCATGTCACTTACCACTACACCAGACGGACGTCAAACAACATCAAACAAAAGGATGCGTGTATTGGAGTCGCAATATTGGCCGCCTTATTTATTATGATTTCAATTGTAATTTATCTCAGAAATAATCTAAAGCTGACACGTTGACTATTGGATCAAGTAAATGTGATAAATTAATATTCATTATAGATTTAGTTTTACTCTTAACCTTGTTCTTATGAAGTCTTCCTCACTATTAATGTAACTTACATTAAAACATAGCAGCCAGTATCAAATTTTAAAGAAAAAACTACTGTCAAAATATTTTGAAGTTTCTCTTTGATTTCGAATAAAATTTCCTCATAAACAAATAACATCATGCGAAGCGGACGCTACACGCCGCCTTGCAAATTGCAATCGGAAATGACAGTACGAGTGGAATCACTGGAAAATCCTTATCTTCAAAGGAATGTCAAGTATCGACGGACGAGGTAATGCGCGATGCCTCTTGAAATATTACTCGAATGTGCCTTATGAGTGGGTTTGTACGCACAATACTAAGGATGATTTTATGTACATACATTAAACATGCATAGAATGAGGTTTTAATGGGTTTTTTTTTTTTATTGCCTTTGTAGGCAGACGAGCGTACGGCCCACCTGATGGTAAGTGGTTACCGTCGCCCATGGACTTCAGCAATGCCAGGAGCAGAGCCAAGCCGCTGCCTGTAATGTCATAAAAAAGAATCGGATAAGCAGTTTGACTGTGACTCTGACATTTCTGATGAATATGCGCGACTTTAGTCACTCACAACCAGGTGAGCATAGGTAGATCTGGTTTCGATGAAAGGTTTTTTTATTCAAACCTAGCCAAGTCGGATCGCTCAACAAACTTGCTCTATTAATTGTATTATTGATGCAATGAGAAAATCATGAGCCTCAGTAATGAGGAGAACGACGGAAGGAGGAGGAGGAGGAGCCAAACCAAGAAGTTCTTAAGAGACGTTTTCAAATAGTAATACCGCCGATTTGCAATTCAGTATATTCAGTGGTGAACTACTAAAAATTTTTTTTATTTTGTTTTTATGATTCCCAAAAGTTTCATCATCATCATCATCATTTCAGCCTATCGCCGTCCACTGCTGAACATAGGCCTCTCCAATAGATTTCCAGTGCGACCGGTCCATTGCCACTTGCATCCAAAAGTTTGCTCGGTGTAAATTAGATAAATTGCTTACCGCCTCGTTACTTTATATCATGTCGGAAGAGACCCGTGCTCAGGAGCAGGATGAAAGGTAACTTGCAAGGTTACCAGGGTTCAAACTAATTCAATATCGAATTTCATCAAGATCGCTTCAGTGGTTTGGGTCTGAGAACGTAATATTAACAATTTTAGATCAGCGCATCAACCATTATAAGCGATATGTTAGGCAGCGGCTTGACTCTGCCCCTGGCATTGCTGACGTCCATGAGCGACGGTGACCACTTACCATCGTGGTGGGCCCGCTCGTTTGCCTACAAAGGCAATAAAAAAAAATTATTAACGTTTCCATTGTAAATGGTATTACTGTTGGTGGTAGGAGCATTTGAGACTACCATTTTGTGGGCAAGGGCCTGGTTTTTTTTATTTTTTTTATTGCTTAAATGCCTGGACGAGCTCACAGCCTAACTGGTGTTATGTGGTTACTGGAGCCCATAGACACCTACAACATAAATGTGCCACCCACCTTGAGCTATAAGTTCTAAGGTCTCAGTATAGTTACAATGGCTGCCCCACCCTTCAAACCTGCCAATACTGACGTCCTTAAGTAACGGTAACACACTCTGAGGTGGGCCGTTTTTTGACGGCCTGACATGTTTTTGCGACCACACTCTCCGATTTATAACCTGGGATAACGGTTATCGAACACGAATAAGACTTATGAAAAGATTTAAATCTAATACTGAAGATAATTGGCAGTATCAAATAAACCCTGTACTATATATAGGTCAATGAATTCGTTATTTAGCAACACAACCGCATCTTAACATTTTTTCTCGGGAAGCAGTCATGCATTATGGTTTTAAGGAGGGGATAGCCGCTATATGATACAATTGAGATTTAGACCTCAAGCCTCACGATGGGTGGCAGCGTTCGCGCTGTGATAGCCTATGGTGTCACTGTAAACCAGGTGGACAATGACCTTATTCAAGCGTATTAGTACTAAAAAAAGAACATCTTAAAAGTTAGTTTTATGTGAGTTTTTCTTTTACCTACAATTTTTATACGGCGTTATCACGCTTCAACAAGACCAACATGATGTTAAAGAAAGGAAAAAACATTTTAAGGATATCCGAAAGAATTACGTCAAAAACTTGTTTAATAAAACTTTTGTAGCGTTACATTTATTTACAAATTTCCCTAAAAGTAGAAAATTTATGAAGCAAAAAAATAACTTTTTTTTAATATAAATCTTTTCAAGATATTTAGCTGATTAAAGAAAGTGTCAGACGAAATTTCGATTCATAGAGCATAACTTTTTTCAATATTTAAATTTATTACGGGTTCTTCCTTTCACACTCGCTTAACCCGGCTGCTGGGCTAGTGGTTCACAACCAATATAAGAGACCAACAAGGCAACGTAGCTCTTCTACGTGGGGGCGTTGCACTCAATGCCTATACAGACCACCAGTATGGAGTGAGGCTCTAATCACGAGAGCGACGAAGCTGCTACAACGCTATGCTTATCACAGCTCAACTGCGATATTCCAGGCGTACGACACTCAAAGCACAGCCGTTGAGATATGAAGACTTAACTGTCGCATAGGCAATCCCTTCCCTCCCTTCAAACTAAAAAGCACAACGGCTATATGTAATCACCAACCTAATTCCATGAATATCTCCGGTAATCCCCCAGAAGTATTTCAACAGAATGTAGTTAGCTGCAAGCAGATATCGCCTACAGCATTACCTATATTTATAAAACTTTATCTTGATCGTTCAGTAATTAAAATAACTTACCTTATCAACGCATAATGATTAGAATCGATATTTATCTCTACAAAAGTGTAGAATTAAAAAACAATTTAAACATCATCTACCTTTTTTTTCGAAAGGATTTATGTTACTAGTGGCCCGAAGGCCTTTCCAATTTCACCAGAGCAGGCGGGCAAGCACGGGCTCAGACAGGAGAGATGGGACTTGTTAACAGCCGCCCGAGCGCCTCCGAAGGAGACCTAACAGCTCAAGGGCAGCTGCTTCGCGACTGCATCTACTAATAGATTGGAATTGCGACCCGCTCAGAAGATCCGGCGAGAAACTCAGTGGGCTCGAGACAAAGCATTCACTCTGCACCGTCATCAAAACTTTTAACACTCAAATATTTACAAAATATAACGAAGTCGTCGTAGCCTAAAGGATAAGACGTCCGGTGCATTCGTTTTGAGCGATGCACCGGTGTTCGAATCTCAGGCGGGTACCTATTATTCTAATGAAATAAGTAATAAACAACTGTTCACGATTGACTTCCACAGTGAAGGAAACATCGTGTAATAAAAATCAAAACCCCAAAATTATAATTTGCGTAATTACTGGTGGTAGGACCTCTTGTGTGTCCGCACGGGTAGGTACCACCACCCTGCCTATTTCTGCCGTGAAGCAGTAATGCGTTTTGGTTTTAAGGCTGAGGCAGCCGTTGTAACTATACTGAGACCTTAGAACTTATATCTCAAGGTGGGTTGCGCATTTACGTTGTAGATGTCTATGGGCTCCAGTAGCCACTTAACACCAGGTGGGCTGTGAACTCGTACAACCCACCTAAGCAATAAAAAAAACAGATTTCATGAATTTCTTCAAAATGCGTATTATACTTAAATTTTGAAAACAGGATTACCCAATTATTTTTTAATGAAATTAACATAAGACTACGACGTCCGTCTCCGTGGTACGGCGGCCCTACCAAGCCGCCCGGGCGATGCCGCTGGTGTTCCGGGATACCCCGCTGGGCCAGACCCAGCCTGTCAGGTCGGAGCGCGATACACCGCCGACCGGGTTGCTCTTGAACAATATGTTCGGCGACGACAGTGACGATGACAATGCCGACCGCATCGCAGTCCACAGCCACCGACGCATCGTCCCGTCTTCCTGCCAGGACTCATTGCTGCCGAGCATCGTAGCCACGACGGTCGGAAGCGACAAGTCCGGAACACGATAACCTATGCTGTCTTGATAACACTACTTAACCTTCAAAGGATCCGTAATTATTATTGCTTTTCAATACTGATATAACAGAACTTATTGACAATTATTAATTGATTTTGAAAATTAAAAGTTTCCTTTTATTATTACTTCAAATTAAGTACATCGCTAAAAATCAAACGATCTAAATATAAGAATTTGAGAAGTTAATTGACATAGACAATTCGGGTTGTCTATAATCGTTTTACACTGGAAACGCTTTTATTTGTTTTCTTGCAAAATTATGCTAACGCTATCTGAGAAGCCGCCCAACAGAAAACAATTCTGACTGCAACTCTTGACAAGTATTGTAAGCCGATAAAATACGTTTTTCCACAAAATGACCTACAAATATTATCATAATACCAGTCGATACGCTCATAAATCGATACAAAAAATCACTTAGCGGCATAGGTTTTTGTAATCTTTAATTAACATTAATAACTTTGTAATATAATATTTAGAACACATTAACACTATATTGCAACGATAAGCTGATTATCAGCTGTTAATAAATTTCTAGTCATTTATTTTAAATTGCTACTTCTAATGCGGTTGCGTAAGATTTCTATTATCTATCCGGTTGAAGATTGACGCAGTTCCCGAACTTAATTAAATCTTTCATATAAATATATTTTCGATACTGACGATTGACATCATAGAAGTAGTCACCAAACGATAATAAACATGGATCCAACAAAGAAATACTTTTATAGTACCGAAATAGAATAGTATTGAAATACTATGGTAGTATGACTCAATATTTGATGGCATTAAAATGACAATTGAGAAAATATTTATACATAATATATATTCTTGAATAATTCAATTTCATTTCAATAATAAGCTCATAAATTATATAACGTGAAAAACAATTTCGGTATTGAATCAATACGTGTGACTGTCGACCAAACCGACAATAATTCTAAACGTATTAACGACAGACTCCCCTAAAATGAATTAGTAATCCATTTACCTACGTCGAAGTTTGTCCCCTACGGTCCGCACCCATAAAATGACCAACAATTGCACCCTGAATCGTGAACGTATAAATTAACTGTCAAATTGCTCTATTTCCGTGCAAAATCGACTGCGTTCGTCTATCACGAATGGACAATTACTATCGAATTATTAATTTTTTCTTTTTATTATTTAGTAATTTTTTTTGTACAAGCACTTCATGGGTCATTGTGTGGTCACATTGCAAGCGACCACATCAAAGTAGTTTAGTTATTCAACATTAATTTTTATTATTTAAGGTATTTACCTCGAGTTCAGAATGTAGACTCTGTGAGTTGAGACGAATTCACGCAACTATCTCTGATACATAAATATTCATTAATTAAATCTCAGTCGATTACGCCGCCATCTTTAAAACCAGCGTGATCGTAATTTACAATTAATTTAATTAATTTTAAAAATATGTGCTACAATTAATTACTGTTTCAATAGTTGCAGTTTACGCTTATTTTATTATAAACCTTATTATGAATGAATTCCCGTAACTAATGACAACGAAATTCACAAAAGTTCATAAAAGCATTTATTTGACGTCATCACCATCTGCTATTCAGCTGCGATTCATCAGATGCGTGTTGGAATTGACCGGACCGTAGCCATAAATCGTATTAGCCTTTATTATTGGAGAAAAAATGTTTTTGTTAAATGTTGAGCTATTCACTGGATTTGTGGTCAGACCAAATCTTATTTAGGACAATTCTGACTCACTCGCCAATTAGTTTTATTAAATGTGTTGATGATTTATATATTTGTAATATACAACCAGTATTCGAATATTCTGTGACAACATTGGTGTATTTTAGTAATTATGTGTATTAGACAATATTGAGAGATTTAGAGAAAACATTTCACTTTTGTAGATAATTTTCGATATAAGACCCTTCTGACTAGTGACCATGATTGTGACCATTTAATAACTATATAACTATGGAACAAGTACATTATCCAGCAGGATTGGACATCACCTCCAATAGCATTTGGTTATTTATACCATGAAGAAATCAAGCTTTTTCAACCAGAACACAACCCACAATTCAAATAAAATTGAGACTTGCATAATATCCAAGGACTGTATTTGCTTTTAGTATTCTTTCAAATATATATTCTATAGTGACTATAGACTAGTGAGTGACTGAATAAATTATGAACAGAAACTATACTCTCACATTGTAGTCATAGATACAGTGTACTACAATCAGTAGTTATATAAATACTGACTTATCTAGCAACGCATCGTCCAGGTAAAATAATGCAATAAATTAACAAAAAAACATTGAACAAAAACTTTCAACCAAACACAGACATTGTCATTAGCACGACCATTTTGTCTTCAATTATGACGGCTTGAATATCAGTCAGTAACAAATGATCACGGCTAATTAATGTTATTGTTTGCAAACGTTTTTCACGTGTCTCCGTGTGTGGAACAATGTGTCTTGTCTTTGTAAAGCAAAATCATAAAGCAAAACCGCATAATGGTTTGTATGCAAAAAAACATCTCGTTCGCCAGACAGCGTGCCGCTAGAGTTTCTAACTAATTCGAGAAACATGGAGCCATGAAGCAAACATATTTAACGTGACACATTTAAAATGTGTTCAAATTACCTATAGTAGGTTACCGAGCTATTCAAATCGGTCACGACAATTTTTTAATAACCAGTTTTAAGTGTCAACGATTGAGTCAATTTCTGAGCTATGAACAACATAGTCATAGAGAAGAGAGAAAGAGAGAAATATAATTTTATCTTAGATTTGTCGTAAGTTACAAGGAAAAAGTCGATTCGAAATCATTTTGAATAACTAGTTCAATAATACATACATACTAGCTGGCCCGGCTTTTAGCAAACGTTGTTTTGCCATATAAATTATTTCTAGGAAAGATAAATAACCTAGTAGATACCGACCGCAGCGCCATCTGCCGGGCTGATTTCAAAATCTAAACAATTCTCGAATCCGCCTGAAGGTACACAGAAAATTTCATAAAAATCGGTCCAGCCGTTTAGGAGTTCAGTGACAAAAGAAATATATATTATATACATAATAATAATATGTATGCTTTGAACTGCAACTCTATCTATATTACAACTACAACTATTGCAACTATATCTATTTGCTAGCGAAAAAAACAATCATTGAACCAATTGAATACGAAATAAGACAAAACTTTCTATCTTTTTTTAGTACATTTACTACGCGTCGGAAAATATTTATATTACAAATCTAGAACATTCAGAACAATTTATTAATTATAACTCCATGTGAACTTGAACATCTGGACGAATCAAGGTCTGGGAATTGAGGAAACCGAATCAAAAACCACAACAAAAAATCAAATAAGCCACTATCAAAGATCATCGTGAGTAAAATAAATTTAGCACTCGCAAAAAAAAGAACAAATTATTGAACAGTAAAATAGACCAATTACTTCCTTAACACACACAGTTATTCTGACAGGTTTGATGTTGGGCAAATATAATATGTCATTATGCAATCATTACTACCAATACAAACGATTATGCTGTACAAATAAGGTCACTTTTTATATTAATTGGCAAAAAAGACACGCTACGTAACGTAATTCCTACTGTTAAGCCTTTCAATAATACAAACAACGACTGCTCAATTTGAATAATGACACGTTATATTAGAAGTACGTGAAAGAGCTGTGCCAATCGATATTTAATATTCTTGAAGGGTACATTTGAATATTGCGTTATGATATGTAATAGCATGTAGTGACTTGAATATTTACCGAAATTATGACCTTATACGGATTAAAAGCAAATTATTCAACATTAAAAGATCTTGATCTATATATTTATGTTTTCGAATTGAAACTATTAACTCCTTATACATAAAAATGAAATAAAATTTAATACGTTTCAAAAAACTATTATAGAGTATTTCGGTATGTTTTCACCGGCTGTAAGACTCAAATTATTTTTACACTTATATCTGCCATGGATTAATTCTGACGTGTTGGATAATTTACAAACTAACCACCTGGAATTATCTAATCGTGAAAACGAAACCCCAAGTCGAACAAACTGCCAAACCTCGATTAGATACATGTAGCTATTTGTGTACGCAGAAAGATTTCTTTAAATAATCTAGCCGTTACTATGCACAATATTCAAATTCCCACCAATAAAAGCACCTTAGTTGGCCAAAGTCATGAAAACTATAAATTATTTGAAACATATGAAATTATAAAATGTTAATATTAACCGTAAGCAGAAGAAGTTTTAACTTTCGTCTATATTTCAAATTCTCTAATAAAAACCGTTTCCATATTGTTTTACAGTTATTCCTGTCTTTACCTCTACTCATAATATTTATATGAAACAAACAATAAATATCGATTAACTACGTCCAAATAGTTAAAATCAATTATAAATCACGCTTTCTTATCGTCCGCGGACGCCATAAATAAAATTCGACCATTATGCAAATATCTTTATAGCACTTTAAAAAATGCGTTTTATTAGATTCACGGAGATATATCAAGGTTTATTATATAACGAATACGATCCCTTACATCTCTATTTCGTTTCCGATAAAGAAATTTTCACACGTAAAACTGCATCTAACTATCTCTTTCGTTTTTCTTACGCAAGATAAAGTGAGAAGCGACCGCTTTGTCGTTTCTATGAAATATAATGAGTTTTGAAGCTGTTTATCAAAAAGAATGGACCTGTAGTAGATACTGGCCCCATAAAGATATGATAGCAATGTTATTATGCCCCATAAAAATACGTTTGCACATCGAAATGATTCATTACATATTGTAAATCATTGAATGACGTATGTGACAATTTGTCAAAATGTAGTCTTTGTCCAAATTTTATGACAGTATTTCTTCATTAATTTTATTGGACGGTTACGGATGAATATTTAATGAAATTATACAACAATCAATTTTTGTATGGTTTTATTTGGCTTTAGTCATTTAAATAATTGTAATTTTTAATAAGCGGTCATTTCATTGATACTATTTCATATATTGTACGTATATTTCTCTGATTGACAAAAAGGAACATAAGAACTCTATTTGTAAGTTTTATATACGAATATTTTAGTGCATTTCTGTCATGTAGAGATTTAAAAAGATTTTGTTGTAATGGGAAGTTGAGCACAAAATCCACTGCAGCTAATAGTCATCACGACGTGAATGTCGCTTAACCAGATGTCAGTGCTAGGGCGTATTATAAGGCCGCATTTGTAGGTACCACCACTCTTATTTCTGCCACGAAATAGTCCTGCACTTCGATTTTGAAGACGGAACAGCCGTTCCATAGTGCAAGTAAGATTTCAACCTCATATCTCAAGGTGGGTGGCGGCATTCACGTTGTGACGTCTTCGTGTTCCGATAACCACTTCACACCAGATAAGCCAACTCATTCATATGGCAGAATGATCATATCTAAACTTACGGACCGACAATCCATTCTATTACCAGTTGTATACCAAATCAAATGAAACTCATTCATTTAATAACGTACAATAATAAATATCGGAGTGTTTGGTTAATAAAGGTTAACCAAACACTCCGATATTTAACAAAGTACATCACGTATACTACCGACAAATTGAAAATTAAAATTGATTGATTGTCTTAATAAAAATTTAACGACGCGTGTTAACTGGACATCAATCAAAGCTATCAAGACTAACTGATGTACTGAACTGACTAGATAGCGTGATAAAATGTAAGCGGCTGCTTTATGTTATAAATAAATACCTCTACTTAGATGGGCCTTAATGACGGAACTTTATCAAGGAAGTTTTTTTGAAAGGATGACAATGCTTTGAGAAAATTTCTTGGAAATTGTGAATAGTACAATTTGATCTAGAATAGCCCAATATTTTGCTATATATAGGTATATTATATTTTGCTAGGTGTCGTAAAACACGACTAAGGGATTCACTGGAAAATAAGCGCCGGGGGGCTTCTCTGAGTACAGCCAAAACTCTTTATTCGCGGGTATAAGTTCCATGAATATGCCGCGAATACAAAAACCATGAATATGGAACAGCGCGTTTACAAAGTATATTCGGTTGAATACCTATTTACATATTGGAATAGTTTTTATCAATGTATATGCACCGATTAGGTCCGTGAATAAAGAAATATTTAGCAACGAACATTAGAATTGGGGCACATTTTTTTAATCCGCGAATAGTGAAAACGCGAATGAAGGAAGTGCAAATAATGAGTTCTTACTGTGTTATACAAACTTACTGCGATCGCTATACAACATTTACACCTGAAAGGGTGTATTCTAAGCCCACACAGGTAGGTGCTACTACTCTTCCTATTTCTGTACCAAAACTGTCCTGCGTTCCGGTTTGAAGGTAGTGAAAATCTTTATATTGTGTGTCATAGTTGTGTTTTTTTTTTTAACATAAGAACATTATTTTAAAACCTCTAAAAAGTTTTCCGGCTGCTCAGAAATATTGGTCACCCCTAAATATACTTTTCTAATAGCCGATCCTTTTTCTACGCATGGATTAAGATTAATTAATAAAAGGACCCATTAATCTAATGAAATTATTTTGTTATTATTCAAAAACGACAACGAACACTCAATTTAAACTTCAAAAGAGGTGAATTGTCACGCAAACTCTTAAAAAGAAAAGGTCTCAGTGGAAACTTGACGACCATTTACTGAAACAATTGCAACAAAAAAAAACAACTGCCTATTTCTGCCGTGAAGCAGTAATGCGTTTCGGTTTGAAGGGTGGGGCAGCCGTTGTAACTATACTGAGACCCTTAGAACTTATATCTCAAGGTGGGTGTCGCATTTACGTTGTAGATGTCTATGGGCTCCAGTAACCACTTAACACCAGGTGGGCTGTGAGCTCGTCCACCCATCTAAGCAATAATAAAAAAAATTAAAAAAAAAAAATCATGAATTTACTTAGCTGCGTGTGTGTAAGAGCGTATTGCTTTTTTTTTTCCTAGCTATTCTAAATACGCCCAGACGGGTAGGTGAGCTCCCGGCTTAACTTGAGAGAATTTGCTAACACTAGCCCTAGCAACTGGAGTCCTTCACAGAATGTACCACCGGATCGGAATCGCGACCCACTGAAAAGGTCTGGCGAGACACTCAGTGGGCTGTGCCTATAGGTCTCTATAGAACTCTTCATCGTAATCGACGAGTTCGACGAGGACGGTGCTTGGCCGGTGAGCTTGGGCATGGAATACCATTTTATGTATCTCTGCCAGTCATGCGTTCCAGTTTGAAGAGTGGGGAAAGCTGTTATATAAATCAATTGAGATTTAGAGGCCTCAAAATCTGTGGTGACAATCGCTATATCATGCCAATAAGTTCCGATAAGATAAGTAAGGTTTCGGGTAAGTTGAATCAAACTCACAGATACCTTAATTATCGCAAAAATACCAACCGAAAAGGAACGTATCGGATTGGGACAAAGTAATTGAGAAACGAAAGTAAGTCTACACTGTAGAACTACTTAGTGTGGACATCCCTGATATGTCATAGCTGCAAATAAAGGTGAGAGCTACTATAGCAATAGACACATGCTTCTGCATAACAATTTCTTGACTTAGATCCTGGCTTGACTAGCAGCAAATTATAAGACTGCACGAGCTGTGTCTGTCGCAAATAGCGCTCCAGTCTGAAAAGTGGAAGAATCGATATACCGATTCAACGAATACTTCGACGTATCTCGAAACGAACAGCGACATTCACGTCGTTTTCTTCGTGGACTATAAAACCAGTGAACATTAGCTAGGCTATGAATCGTTGCCCACTTATGGTAGTAAAATTAAAAAAGTACTTACACCTTACACCTTTGGACCACGAACCGGTTGAGCTTTATTTTTAACCGACTTAAAAAAGTAGAATGTTCTCAATTAGGCTGAACTTTTTTATGTGTGTTACCTTAAAACTTTTCTCTACGTGAACCGATTTTGGTGAATGTTTTATTTGGAAGCTGTCGCTTCTCGGGTTCAATTTAAATGTTATCAAGATATATTTTTTTACCTCAACAGTGCATATTTAATTAACTTCGACTACATTGATAATAATCTCATTTAGTTTTGTTGGAGTCGGTTTAATTTTTTGTAATTTTTTTTAAACTCTATTTTAAAGTAGAGTCAAATTCAAAATATCTCCACACCGACAAAACGCTGAAACAGCGTATTATAATAACAATAGTATACAATGAAGTCGTCGTGGCCTAAAGGATAAGAAGTCCGGTGCATTCTTGTGTAGCGATGCACCGGTGTTCGAATCCCGCAGGCGGGTACCAATTTTTCTAATGAAATACGTACTCAACAAATGTTCACGATTGACTTCCACGGTGTAGGAATAACATCGTGTAATAAAAATTAAACCCGCAAAATTATAATTAGCGTAATCACTGGTGGTAGGACCTCTTGGGAGTCCGCACGGGTAGTTAGCACCACCCCGTCTATTTCCGCCGTGAAGCAGTAATGCGTTTCGGTTCGAAGGGTGGGGTAGCCGTTGTAACTAACTATACTGAGACCTTAAAACTTATATCTCAAGGTGGGTGGCGCATTTACGTTGTAGATGTCTATGGGCTCCAGTAACCACTTAACACCAGGTGGGCTGTGAGCTCCTCCACCCATCTAAGCAATAAAAAAATAAAAAATAAAAAATAAAATGACAAAAAGCACGTATCATGTTAACCAGCCTTTGATATCAACATTACCATTTACTAACTTAACTTCTTTATGAATATTCCAATGAATATCGTGCATTACGTGCCGTCTTAGTTTTAATCGAATGAGATTGACCTTCACATAATTTGGTCACGAAAAATAATATGATATTATAGTTTATGACTTAAATTTAAAAATATTAGGTGATCACGTTAATGTATATTTGTAGTTTGATTTATTTTTTACTTCATATCATCTTTTGAGGTAGTTGGTATAAATTACTTACTAATGCATAATATGGTGTTATAAGTATTCATTTTGTATCTCATAAACAATTAATTGACTGAACGTTGAACATGCTTGAAATAGCTTTTGAATTCACACGTTTATTTGTTTTAAAGGACATACATATTTGTTTTTATGAAATCAAATAAAATTTCTAACGCCCCATATAGTTTTATGTTTTAACTCAATGTTTTACGACGTTCTGCGGAATTCAGTTTCAGAAACTGCGTTCAAAATATTTGTTCCAATGTGCAATAGTCGTTATCGACGCAAAGGTGGATGCACACGCCGCCGAACCAACCGAAAAGCAATAAACCGCATCACACAAACAAACCCCCGATCATAATTCACGCGGAAATATTTTCGTCGGAATCAGCAGGAAAATACATTCGCTAAGTGTTTTCGGAACTCGGAATACAATCTTTTAGTACAACGACTACGATTTTGTAAAAGCCGAAAACGTGTTGTTCCTGAAAAGGAAATCGCACATTTTGTGATTAGAAGTTATTTTAATTGAACGGGACTAATGAAACAAATTTTTTGCGTCAGTATAACTAATTATTAAATATAAATTAGCGAAAGAATCACCTCTTGTGAGTCCGTACGGGTAGGTACCACCACCCTACCTATTTCTGCCGTGAAGCAGTAATGCGTTTCGGTTTGAAGGGTGGGGCAGCTGTTGTAACCTATACTTGAGACCTTAGAACTTATATCTCAAGGTGGGTGGCGCATTTACGTCGTAGTTGTCTATGGGCCCCAGTAACCACTTAACACCAGGTGGGCTGTGAGCTCGTCCATACATCTAAGCAATAAATAAAAAAAACGAATTCAGAAAAAAAAAATGCATAGCATTGTACATACACACATACTTAATAACATATTTTGGGCGGTCTTAGTCATTAACGCCTGAATTTGAACGAATTTGGCTACAATTAAATAAATAAAAGCCAGTTTATGATTTAATTTTCAATTTACGAATCATCCATTATCTTAAATACTGTTGAGTTTTTACGTTGCAGTTGTGAAGACTTGCAAAAATGACAAATATAATAATTCAAAGAGTTATAATTTAACTATGCCGCCAACGGAGCGTGCAGTCTAGTCGGATCGAATGGTAAACAGTCGACGTCGCCCGAAACACGTCAGTGTAAGTATCTACAGTCGGCATCATTGCGCCACTTTGAAAGGCGACACGACATGAGAACCCTCTTGCCGTGGCCGCTGGAAGTAACATACCCCATCCTGTAGACCGAATGGTAAATAGTCGACGTCGCCTAAAGCACGTTTTTACGGATCCTCCCGATCCATTAACGGTGCTTTTAGGCACCACAAGCACCGGTCACCGTCCTCGTCGAACCAGTCGCTAGCGACGAAGGGTTTGACGAGCGAATTAACCCACTGAGTTTCTCGCCGGTTCTTCTCAGTGGGTCGCGTTTCCGATCCGGTGGTAGAATCTGCGAGGCACTGCTCTTGCTAGGGTCAGTGTTAGCATCACTCCGGTTTGAACCCCGTGAGCTCACCTACTAGTTAAGGTTACGCTGAAATAGCCTCTCAAGGCTATCAACTTAGGTAGGAAAAAAATATGTCTAGTCGGAATATCCATTTTGCTAAAACGAACAAAACAAGGACTTCATGGGTCAAGGTGAACAGCGGCATCCACGCTGTATTTGGACTCCGCTAATCTCTCAATATCAAAGAGGCCCAAGACAACACCTATCCACAGCAAAAGCATAACTAAATCTTTCTTTCATTTTCAAAGAACTTTCCCGCGAGAACCCAATTTGACTCACCACCCATATAATTTCTTCATTCTCGTCTAACTATATAACTGAATTTATTTTGCTCACAACAAGTGTAATAAATTTGGATGATAAACAGAGTAAGAGTTATTGTATATTAGCAATGATGAAAATCGTTATTTATGAAACAAACAAATTTATGTTCAATGTTTTATTAGTGTACTAATTTAGTGTGATTTTCTGTTTATTTGCCGATAGATCAGAATAAATAGTTCGGGTGTAAGTATCTTTCTACTTCAAGAACTGAATAAGTAAATATAATTTTAAACTATGATTTTTAAAACTTAAAAATTAAACTGAATAAGTAAATATAATTTAAATCTTTAATTAAATTTTTAAAAACTACCGAACGGTGCTTTAAGTAAAATTAAAAATTAAAATGTCTATTTTATCCTGTCATTGGTTCGTGATACGTTTGCATTATTTTTTTTATAGCTTAGATGGGTGGACGAGCTTACAGCCCACCTAGTGTTGAGTGGTTACTGGAGCCCATAGACATCTACAACGTAAATGCGCCACCCACCTTGAGATAAGTTCTAAGGTCTCAAGTATAGTTACAACGGCTGCCTCACCCTTCAAACCGAAACGCATTACTGCTTCACGGCAGAAATAGGCAGGGTGGTAGCACCTATCCGCGTGGACTCACAAGAGGTCCTACCACCAGTAAAAGTTGCATGTATTCAAGTCAATGGGACGTCTTGAAAAAAGGAAAACTTCACAAATAGTATTTCTAAACGATATCGTCGTGTATGTAAATATAATGCACAATAATTCATTCATACGAATACGCAATTTCAGTACCGTTCCAATATATTTCAGGTGTGCTGTAAACAAACAAAGTTATGGACCGTGTGGTTAGATATTGTAAATTTTTACAGAAATGTTTTCGCAATGCCCTCCTTGTACGCTTCCTGTTGTTTTGAATCACGAATCACTCGAGTTTTCGTATCAAATTTTTAAATCAAATGTTTTGGTAAACATTTTGGGTTGTTTTTATTACATAAATCCGCACGGGTAGGTACCACCACCCTGCCTGTTTCTGCCGTGAAGCAGTAATGCGTTTCGGTTTGAAGGGTGGGGCAACCGTTCTAACTATACTTGAGACCTTAGAACTTATATCTCAATGTGGGTGGCGCATTTACGTCGTAGATGTCTATGGGCTCCAGTAACCACTTTACAGCAGGTGGGCTGCGAGCTCGACCACCCATCAAGGTGGACAAATGCACAGAGCGCATCGGGTGTAAAGTTGTTACCCAAGCCCCAAGGCGTCATCAATGCCGTCACTCGTCTTGAGACGTGAGACTCATAACTGTTTAGTTGTCACCGCTGCCCCGTTCTTCAAAAAAATTGGCCGATATATCATATCTACCAGTACTGGCTTTGTATCTTTAAAAGCAGTTAAGTTACATCAGAGCCCGCAACATTTTCTTCTTTTCTAAATCTTTTATTTTCGTATGCTATTCGGGTATACAGACACATTCTATTGAAAATAATGGGAACGTATTCAATGGAGTCGTGACGAAAAAATAAATTATGAATGAGTATGGGGCCGCTGACGTCAGAGCCTCCGGCTCCTGTCTCTGGCATCGCGCCAATCCTGAAATACGTAGGCAAGAAAATTCATTCAAATGCCAAAGGTTATCGATATTAAGTAACATCTAACAGAGGATATCTCAACGGACTTGGGTAACCACTCAAGAATAGGCGGCCCGTGAGCTCGTTCAGTTTTCGATACATTAAAACAAAAAGAATTAAACCGTATACAAATAGTGATCTTGACCAACTTCAAGCTTTTTGTCTTTTCTGATTTGAATGATCTTTACCTGTTATTCTCCTCCTGAAATCTAAGTTGTCCTTTAAGAGGATTTTCTTAACAATCTTGTAAAAAAATTATATTAGTCATTTTTTCGTGTAGTATACGAAAATTTTAAAATGTTTTGAAGGATAGTGTGACAATAATTTTCACGCTAATGCGTAGTATATGTAATATTCGTAGTAATGCGTTTCTGCTTGAAGGGTGGGGTAGCCATTGTACTATACTGAGACCTTAAAACTCATATCCCAAGGTAGGTGGCGGCATTTACGTTGTAGATGTCTATGGGCTACAGTAACCACTTACCATCAGGTGGGCCGTGAGCTCGTCTACCTACATATGCAATAAAAATAAAACGGATGCCACTACGCATTGAGAGTTAATATTAAATTCAGCAGTGCACTGTATACTTCTAAAATATTCTACATAAAACTATCATTTTTATTCTCCAGTTGCACAGACAAACTCACGACGTATCAGTTACTGCCGAAAGCCAAAGCCTTTTGTAGGCCCGAACAGGGTGGGTACCACTGGCCTGCCTGTTTCCGCCGCGAAGCAGTAATCCATTTCGGTATGGAGGGACCGTTGCACTATACAATTGTGCCCCGTAAGTAATAAAAATAATTTTATAAACCTGATGACTGTCACAACATTGAAAGGAGTCAGTGAGTGCTTCGCAGCAGAAATAGGCAGAATGTTGACGAGTGCACTCAAAATAAACCCTACTACAGCTTAGACTAAATTTTAAATCTGAAGTAACATAGTTGCCTACTAATTGATATATTAGAAACTCGCAATAAATGTACCAGCTGTATAATAAATATGTTTTCCAGATCTATCGGTCCATTCCGCCGTCTCTGAAAGTGATTAATTAGCAGAATGATGATAAAGCACAAAGAATACAGTTAAAAAACAATTTCATCACAATATCTGCCCACACGCCACTACGGAATGAATGTAGTTTGAAAACATGAATGGAAGTCCCGAACCTGGCTGGCAGCCAACAGTCGGGACAGTAAACGTGGGTTGCTCTCCGAACACAATCTTGCAAAGGTTAAGGGTGACGAAAATAATGTAACAAGCCATTTTACTGCCTAATGTTTTGTACAAGATTAGAACACATTTCGAGAAAACAATTCAGAACTTATCTTCGGATATTACACAATTTTTTTACAATATGAAACACAGTCGGACCGGTAAGGACTGTTTTGAAACCTCTTATAAATAATGACATTTCATAGCACTCAGGGAATCGCTAATTTTAATTTTATAAAAAAATATTAGCAAAGTCTTAGTAGCTGGGACACGGTAGTGTCACCGACATTGTCGTATACTATGAACCAAGACCTTACCACCAAGTGGAAAATATGGTAATTCATGAAATATGCAATTCCGAAATATTAAGTTTCAACCGCAACCGTCTCCAATAGGTACGGACATGCAACACTCGATAGCACGTTAAGTTGACTTTCTGGTCTCTGCTTGCTAAGAGGAGTCGTTATAACAAATGAAACGCAACTCGTTTACATGAATTCAGATTTAGGACCATAAGTTTAAATCAGAATAATCTAAACATCAAATGTTTGCGAGTCAGAACATGGTCTCAACACATAATCGTACTGAAAATATATATGTAAATTTTGTAAAATATAACATGTAAATGACAGCGTGTTTTTGACAGACAAAAATACAAAACTCGTTCCAGAACAAAACGAGCGACAAATAACAACATTAAATCCGTCCCGGCGTAAGTTTGGAACCGAAATATATCTGCCAGGTATATTTCACGTCCAAATTATTCAGTGTTTTCTCCGAATAAATAAACAAAGAACTAATTCATCTACCAGAAAAACACCCACTACCTGAGCTCGACAAAAATAACGTCGAAATAAAGGCATAAATTCGAAGCAGAAGCGGTGTGTTCGCATACGCGAAAACTTCCTTTTTGTCGTTAAGAATGAAAATAATAAATAAGTAAAATTGCAGCTTAAAATTAAAATCGTCATTAAGTTACGTCAAAGCCTTAATTTCATATTTTTAAGACGTATTTGTATCGTTTATAAATAGAGTATGTTTAATGAAAATATGTTATTATATTTTTGTATGTTATTACAAAGTAAAGTCGTACACTGTGTGCATTACTAATAAAAATCTTACGTTACGGACATTTTTTCCCGGTTAGGGTACCTCTCCGCATCGTCACATAAGGAACTTTGTTCCAAAAAAGAACTGTTTTCCGATATTAGATGTACAAATTTTATTTCATACACAAAAACAGAAAAGTATATTTTATAACCAGACGAAATTTATTTACGACAGTAGCGGTCGGCGGCTCAACGTCGGCAAACTAATAAAAACAAAACTTCTATTACCGGTATTAAATCTTACAACATTAACGGTTTAATTAAGTTTTTATTTGATTCGTTTTAAAATAAGATTCTCGAATCGTGTGCATAACTGAAGGAAACCTGAGAATACTACACTATAGTCGAGTATTCGTGAAGATTATATAGAACGCGTTGCCGCCCTAATATTTTATATGGCAAAAATATGACGAAATTCTAGCACCGCAGTCACAAATAAAGCTGACAACGAACAGTAAAATATAGATTGAACAATAAACTAACAACGAGATGATTTCATTAATAATGTCCGTGCTTTACGATCGGGTGTATGCGTAATCACAATAAATTACTGATAGACAAAACAACGTCGGAATAAACATATAGAACACACACATATCTTTTATGATGAAAATCTCTTTAATGACTGTCCGTGCTGGAAAACTACATATATTTTTGAAATAAATCTGTTGGTATTTCTATAAGTTTCAAGTAAACAATAGTATCTTTGTTAGAGGTATAATGTTTTTAAAATAACTTTGCAATGTACATGAGAATTAGATCTTTGAAAACAACTCTGTAGACAGTTTTATACATTAAACTTTCATGAGAAATACCACACCTTATATTATTTATATATACTTTTTATTCAGCAACTAGCTGACCCGGCAGACTCCGTAGTGCCTCAATCGATAAATAAAAAACCTATACTTTTGTATAAAACAAACTTAAAACAAACAAAAGGAATCCTTCCGACGGGGGACGCATCAAAGGAAAAAAAAATTGTTATTTTTATTTAATTCCGAGCATTTTCATATTTATCTACCTTTAAACCTTCTCTGGACTTCCACAAATAATTCAAGATCAAAATTAGCCAAATCGGTTCAGCCGTTCTCGAGTTTTAGCGAGACTAACGAACAGCAATTCATTTATATATATATATAGAAGATAAGATATTCTTTTTCTAAGTAATATACTAAGAGTGGATCAGCTGTATTGGATTCATTGAGCTGTTATATTCTACACTTGAAACGGCGTCGCCCTGATTCGAATGCCGACACAGTTTTCATTCATTCTCCCCATCCCTATTATACCTGATGAGCTATTTTCGGAAATTCATACAAAAGAGTCGATTCGCGTAATGATTATTTATTTAAAAAAATACCGTACATTTTCTACAAATAAACACTTTCTATTACTCTTAGAAATTTTGTCTAGAAAAATTATATATATTGGGACTTTACGCATATGTCTAGACGCTAGCTGATTATTCCATGAAACATTGACGGGATGGCCTCAATGGAAAAGATTCTTCAAAACGTTGTTTTTCTTTTTATGGTTACGAATAACTAAAATGTAGATATTTATTGTATTTATAATTAGATAAACCAGTTAAGTGGGTGCTTAGCTCTATAAATGATGTTTGTTAAACGATTTTCTTGTTTTTGGTTTAAGTTCAAGTAACGAGATTTAATTGCGATTGTTTTTCTTTTACAATCTTTTCAAGAAAAAAATCCAATGACACTAGAAAAGATAAAATGTGATACATAAATTAATACGATCGTTAGTGTGTTAGTGGTTCTGGTCGAATTCCGTGTGAACAATCGTTCTTGTAAAATCAATAACTATTACAGATCAAAAGATAAATAATAAGAGATCTGTTGTAATTTATTGCTTATTAGAAATTTAGATTATTATTAAAATCAAATACGAAAACCAAAGCAGTAGATATGTATTATGGGAGTAAACAATGTTACGTAACACGAGAACAGATGTCATAATTTATATTGTACGTGACCGAGATTCTTTGTGGACATTTTAATTAAAAGGAAAAAGGTCAAATGTTATTCATTTTTGACCTTTAGACCGACATAAGTTACACGTGTCTCCTTAGAAGATGTTCGAACAGCTTAGGTTCAATGAGACACAGTACAATTATTTATTTATATTTTAATTCTGATTTATAGCTCACACCTGAGGACGTTTATTATTTATTATGTAAAATATTAGAGACGACCATTAAATCAACCAATCAAATATGAACTATAATCAAGTTAATTAAATTAAGCTACCGAACTGAAAAAAAAAACTCGTTTTTTAGGTCAAGGTGTCAATTTGATTTATTACTAGAATATTCATGGTAGTGGTTTGTTTATACATTATATTGGTAATTATAAATACCTTAATTTCGAAATCGATGGTGGACCAAATAAAAGTCTCTCACACACAACTTTAACTGGTGGTAGGCCCTCTTGTGAGTCCGCGCGGGTAGGTACCACCACCCTCCGGAGAGGTCGGTCGACCGTGGACGCGGTCTTACGCGTCCGTGACCTTACCGACCAGGCGTGCTCTGGGGGGGGCGTGCTATTGGCTGTGTCAATCGATATAGCCAACGCCTTCAACACGATCCCCTGGAGTACGATCATGGAGTCATTACGATTTCACCGCGTGCCCACCGGTCTCCGCAATCTGATCGAAGATTATCTCTCAGGGCGGGCTGTAATCTTCCCCGAGCGGAGTGGGTGGGGACGGAAAACAGTGTCGCGGGGAGTTCCACAGGGGTCGGTACTGGGTCCGCTCCTGTGGGATATAGGCTTCGACTGGGTCCTCCGTGGGGCTAACCTGCGTGGCGTCGAAGTGGTTTGCTATGCTGACGACACGCTGGTGACGGCCCGCGGAGACGACTACCGGTCAGCAGCCATCCTGGCTGTAGCAGGTGTAGCGACTGTGGTGAGTCGAATAAAGAGACTCGGCCTCGAGGTGGCCCTTCATAAATCCGAAGCAGTGTGCTTCCACTCGGCTCGGGAGGGGCCGCCTCAAGGCGCGAATCTCGTAGTCGGGGGTGTCACCATTGCTGTCCAGCCGAAGCTCAAGTATTTGGGCCTTGTGTTGGACAGCAAATGGAGATTCGACCACCATTTCAAAATGCTGGTTCCAAGGCTGATGGGGACGGCGGGTGCGCTGACCCGTCTTCTTCCCAACACCGGTGGATGCAGCGCCGGTATCCGGCGACTGTACCTGGGGGTGGTGCGCAGTATGGCCCTGTACGGTGCTCCCGTGTGGTCGCCCGCACTTACCGCGCGAAACGCGGCTCTGCTGCTCAGAGCTCAGCGGGCGCTCGCGGTGAGGGTCATCAGGGGGTACCGTACCATCTCTCAGGATGTGGCCTGTGCCCTCGCCGGATCCTTACCGTGGGACCTCGAGGCCGAAATCTTGGCCGCGACATACCGACGGAGAACACAGTCCTCGACTCGGGAACGGACACCCGGCCCGTCGGTTGTCGATCGATGGAGGCGTGCTGCGCGTGGTCTGGCGTATGCCAAATGGAGAGAGCGCTTGCTGGAGGAGCTCGGCCGAACTTCGGCCACTCGTCAGCGCACGCTCGAGGCACTGGTGCCTGTGCTGGAGGCATGGTCGGACCGGCGACACGGTGAGCTCTCCTTTCGCCTCACCCAGGTCCTTTCGGGGCATGGATGCTTCGGGAGGTATCTGTGGAGAGTCTGCGGAAGGGAGCCACATCCGGGCTGCCACCAGTGCGGGCACCCGAACGATGACGCCCAGCACGCGCTAGAAGCGTGCCCACGGTGGGAGCACCCGCGGCGAAACCTCGTCGCGGTGTTGGGGCAGGACCTCTCTTTGAGGGCTATCGTCGCCCGTATGGTAGAGGACCGGAGTTCGTGGGAGGCCATGGCTGGGTTTTGTGACTTGGTCATGGCGCTTCGTGAGGCTGAGGAGCGCGAAAGGGAATGGGATCCCTCTTCGGCTCCTCAGCGCAGAAGGCGGGGTGGACGGCGCGTGCGAGAGGCCGCCGCTCAGCCCTCGTAGGGACTATCGAGTGCCGGGTGCGGGGGCGCCCGGCACTCGACTGTTGGTCCGGTGGTGAAGCGGTGCAAGGTGGCTCCTGTGCGCCGCTCACGGTGTGTCTCCCGAGACGAGGTTCTACGGGATTTTCCCGGGGATGAAATCCCGTCTTAACATCAGTACGGGTACCGCCTAAGGCGAGACTTTCGGCGCGCATCGCGGTACCGTTAGTTTCGTGTAGTCGGTGTGGTGGAGCTCGATGGGGTTTAGTCGGTAGTCGTTCTGCGGGGCAAGTGCTTCGCGCGCCTTTTTCAAGGCGTAGTCTCCTGTGAGAAATTGGGGGAGGTGAAGGACCTCGGTCCTTCTCTTCTCCCCTTCTTCCTCTCAGGAGGCGCCGGAGTCCGACATAACCCTGTCCGTTACCCCCCTCGACCGGGTATCCGTAAATGGATTCCCTAGCGTTAAAAAAATAAAAAAAAAAAAAAAAAAAAAAAAAAAAAGGTACCACCACCCTACCTATTTCTGCCGTGAAGCAGTAATGCGTTTCGGTTTGAAGGGTGGGGCAGTAGTTGTAACTATACTTGAGACGTTAGAACTTATATCTCAAGGTGGGTGGCGCATTTACGTTATAGACGTCTATGGGCTCCAGTAACCACTTAACACCAGGTGGGCTGTGAGCTCGTCCACCCAACTAAGCAATAAAAAATAAAAAAAAACCAAAATCTAGAACAAATTATATTATTTCTTCAAAATATCTCTGTGTTACTTGAAGAACT
The DNA here is from genome assembly GCF_030267445.1 of Bombyx mandarina. NCBI lineage: Eukaryota > Metazoa > Arthropoda > Insecta > Lepidoptera > Bombycidae > Bombyx > Bombyx mandarina. Next base: position 9,961,292 of record NC_143229.1, read on the forward strand.
ATGAACGACATCATTTTTTATTTTTCCTGAAATCCCAAAAAAAATTTTATTCAATTTCCAGGCCTCTTGTACCTTGCAATACTAAATCACGATCTTTATATTATAATAAATACTAACGTTACATAAAGGATTATTTCTTTTGATTGACAAAAACCAAAGACGAACTTCATTTTGTATGTGCCAGGAGTACCGTTATTGAAGTTATATCGCACTTTCTTTTTTGCCACGTACCATCCGGCTTTGGAATGAGCTCCCCTCCACGGTGTTTTCCGAGCGCTATGACATGTCCTTCTTCAAACGAGGCTTGCGGAGAGTAATTTATGGTAGGCAGCGGCTTGGCTCTGCCCCTGGCATTGCTGACGTCCATGAGCGATGGTAACCACTTACCATCAGGTAGGCCGTATGCCCGTCTGCCTACGAAGGCAATAAAAAAAAACTTTGTTTCTATCTCAAACTACTCTCTTTCTCTCAAAAAGCCCTCGGGGCACATTGTCCGAGTCATGTCCACTTACAAGGATTAGCATGACGTCACTCCGCGGCCACACAAAGCGACGTATTAATAACGGCAAAAAATAATCCATTCATGTATGCGATTATGTTTCTGTTTTTTTTTTTGAGTCTCAACGTCGGATGTCTGGTTGGGACAAAGAAATAATATGTATATTTAGACATGACTTTAAAACTAAGTGTTCTTATTTTTTTTTTAAAACTAGGTCCTATTTAGAGCTTTGGCTAGTTCAAGGCTTTTTTAAAAACTATATAGTTAAATAATGTGGAGAAATCCAATAAAAAAAAATACGTATCTATCAAGTTTATACAAAAAACTTCCACAATGAATGAATAACGTCTTGAAAATAAACTAAATATTGAAAATTTTGTCTAATGTGTATAATTTTTTTGTAGTGTAATAAAACTTCGGATTTGCTGGTAGGCTATTATGACTCTGTCTATATTCGTCGCCAAGTATTTACTAGTACCCGTTTGAAAGGTGGAATAGCCGTAAGATCATACAATCGAGGCTTCTCACATCTCAAGGTGGGTGGTGTCTATGAGCTCCGGAAACCAATTAACACCAGATGGGCTGTGAGTTCGTCTACAACAAAACAAATGTTTGATTTAATCATTTTATCATGTTTTTTTCTCTTTTTTTCCTACCTAAGCTGATATTCTTGAGAGACCATTGCAGCGTAGCCTTAACTAGTAGGTGAGCTCACGGGGCTCAAACCTGACGACGTTGCTGACACTAACCCTAGCAAGAGTAGCGCTTCGCAAAATCTACCACCGGATCGAAAACGCGACCCACTGAGAAGATCCGGCGAGAAACTCAGTGGGCTGTGTCTGGGTTAATTTACTCGCCGAGCCCTTCGTCGCAAACGATGGATTCGACGAGAACGATGACCGGATTTACTATGTTCCGAATACTACATCCTACACTTTACGTTCATTCGGATCATAAGCCATTCGTCAAAAGAAAGTTTTGGATAAAAACAGCTTTTAGAGCCTTCGCTGGCAGACCAGCGTCCGACCGACTAACTGGTGTCCAAAACCTCACATAGGCATCAATAGCCCACGAGCCGCTGTCTATCGCTGAGGTCTTGTTTAGAACAAGCCAGGTTTGAAGAAGGACATGTCGTTGCGCTTAAAAATCATGATGAAAGCAATAAAACTTTAGTTTCCCTCACAAAAGTCAAAATATGTCGGACTCCCTTTTGTTTTGATGTAATGTAGTGCCGGTATAGGGTATATCTAGCTCATCAGTACATTCATTAAGAAGGAACGAAGATAACTGGTACCTTCCTATCGTTTTAAGCTTACGCAATGCACCAAACTTACGTGTTTACGGTTGTTTGCTGTTACTAATTATAAATTAAAGTCCATTAATAATAATCCAAATAAAATAATTCTCGAACACCATTACGAAAATAAAGACATTTTGAGACTATATATATTATATAAGAAGCGTAACAAGATAAACAGAAATAGAGAATCAAAATTACTAGCTCAAATTATTTAAAATATTGAAATTAAAATAAACATAATATAGAACGTTAAATTGCCAAGAGGAAACAAAGCACATTCCACATTAGAATTCAGATATGATTGTTGGCACTATTCAAACATTTAAAATACCCCATTGAGTTTCTCGGCAGATCTTCTAATCGGGTCACGATTCCGATCCGGTGGTAGATTTAGAGAAACCCTGCTCTTGATAGGGCTAGTGTCAGTAATTCTCTGAGATTGAGCCCGTGAGCTCACCTACCCGTCTGAGCGTCGCTGAAATAGCTATCAGAGATTAGGTAGAGAAAAGCAAATTAAAATATTTTTTATGACGTGTGACGTGAGCTGTTAAGTGTGGAGGGCTTAAAAAAAATTAATTATAAATAATTCAATACATTATTAAAATTTAATTAAAATCATGTGTCACACGTTCAAACTTTTTAAAAAAAACCTTATTTTTTTCTTTCTAAAATAGCACATGAACATAAGTACACGTATCAACGTAAATTTCGTAGCCAGAGTGATTAGTCAATATTCATCGAGCTATTTCACCGTGGAGACTATACAATAGTGTAAAACAAGTGTGCCGTGTTGTTTGATTTTACAATTTTATATTCTTGGAAGGAATTCTGACTTCAGGTAGTGATTTTTTTCCATCCGTTGGCCCGCACGCCTCGTAACACCTGCGTAATGGACATTGATTGGCCAAAACATACATCTAAATTATTTCTTAGTACAGCCCTATTAATCGCAAAGGTGTATTTTTTACATGGAAACAAAACTAACGAAACTAATGGAGAACTTAGTCCCTTAACACTATGTTGACTCGGGACCGTAACTTCGTCCGCCGGTATATGCAATAAAAAATACTCTTTCTCTATCTCCTTTGAAGAGAGAAATATTGCTGAAGACTTGGAGGAAAAGAACTGGGGAGAGTTAATTGCAGGGCCGGCTCGAACGTGACGGAAATGATATCGAGATGCGCAATGTACATTTAACCACTTAATATGATTTAACAACATAATAAAGTACTTTCTAAAAGCTTTCAAGCAATTGGTTTGAAATTTTGTATTAATTTTGTATATTTGTATTAAAAACACATATTTAATCAATTTTTTTTATTGCTCTTGTAGGCAGACGAGCATACGGCCCACCTGATGGTGAGTGGTTACCGTCGCCCATGGACTTCAGCAATGCCAGGGACAGAGCCAAGCTGCTGCCTACCGCTAATTAATCAATATTCTTCAAATCAGATACTACAAATAGATGAGTTTGTTGGAGCATCCTTTGAGAGTATCTCGATACATTAGGATGACTTACTTCATTTTGTTGCATTCTTAATATTCAGGACGGGGTTTATTTGAAGATTATTTTTAATTGGCGATAGTCACACCGGAGCACGATCTGCTTTCACTCAGATTAATAATATAAACTATAAGTATTTTAAAATATATAAATCCATTTATTTGAAACAATATCGTACTGAGATCTCATATTAATCGTGAGCAAATCGACTTATGTCAACTTAAATCAGTTACAAAACGCAGCCATTGCATTTAGGAACGACTGTTTCCACACGATTTGGTACATATAAGGTAATTTTATTATTGCAAATGAGTCATCTATATGGATTAATAATTTACAAATGCCCGGAAAAGGCATCACAGATACTTATTTTCAACAACAAACCATGTTTCATTGTATTTTACTTTGAAATATCATCTTGTACCTCGAATTGCTCATATCCACATATATATTATGTTATAAATTATCCATATATTTTTACATGTGTATTTAATTTTGAATTTATTCTTATAACTATTATGGTAGCCGGTATACAAAGCCTATCCGTAGTACGGGCTACCATCCTACATATCACTGCCGCAAAGAAACCATGCGTTCCTACTTGAGTGGTTTGATAGTCGTTATAAAATAGAGTTGGGACTTCGATTGCGTGTCTCAAGGTGGGAGACGATATTCTTATGTTGTCTATGGACTCGGGTAACAGCTTAATACAATTTTCCCCTACCTATTCGCTGGTAGCCTAAGGGGCTATTCTATTCGTTGGGTCAGCTATGTAATTAGCGACACCCACGATAAGTAGGTTATCATGTCGCGCCGCTTTGTTGAAGTAGCATTCTGATGCTACCATAAAATACTTACGTATCGCTTCGACATTTAGATCGTCATGAAGATCAACATTCCTGATGTACTACAGTGCTGCGTTGGTTATCATGCAGCAACGGGCTTGGACCTGGAGAACTTAATAGCATGACTACAGGCTCATGCCGTACTCCGTTAACTCGTCTCCCAAACAAAAATGAGGTTAACTAGAAAATATGGTTTTGCTTGATTTGACCTACAATTTTATGACCTCTGCCTACCTGGTGTCAACCTTTCATCTCATTCCTTTAATAGGCTTTTGGGGAATTGCATTAAAAATACGCACGAGAGCTTAATTATAAAATTAAGAAAGTAATTTGTTATACTAAACAGAACCATTTGATCATATTTAAGGTGTTAAATACACTACACAATAATTACCAACACTATATAACAAAATAAATCAAGTAAAAAAAGTATCACAACAAAAGGAACGAACTAAAACATATTGTTTGTATTTGGATTTAGACCAAACACCTTATACTTGGAAGTAAATGCTATTAACACCCAGAGTTAACGATGTAATTAATATCGAAGCGTCCGCATCCTCAATTCGCAAGCAATATAGAATTTCCTCTTTAATAAACATCTCAAGTGAAAATATGTTAAATGGAGTCATTTCATGGTAGAAGCAAATCGTAAATGGAAATATCTTCATCGTATCAACAAAGTGAGAACGTTAATCACAAGACTCAGGAAAGATCGAAGTGTGCGAACCCGCAGCAGTAGCTGCTTTCAAAAGTTCGCAAGGCTTTTTAATGTTAGTCTAGAATAGAACCAATTAATCACTAAGGGTGTTAGGCGACTATGGGATAGTTTTTTTTTTAATGAGGGATTATACTGGTGGCCCAGATTACTGGAAAGGGCTCCAGTTTCACCAGGACAGGTGGGCGAGCAAAGGCTCAGTCAGGACGGGTGAGATTTGCTAACAGCTGCCCGAGCGCCTCCAAAAGAGACCTAACAACTCAACTTCAGCGGCTCGCGAATGAATCTGCTACCGGATCGCGATATCAGATGCGCGGATACCACTGAGAAGATCCGGCGAGAAACTCAGTTAACTGATGCATGGATTAGGTTGCACATCAAACTCCTTGCCGACAACGAGTACGGTTACCGAGGTCCCTAAGCCTGCTCGTAGTATTAGAGCTGAAAACGTCTGACAAAAGAGTTATGGCATCTGATCGATCTGTTATCTAGGGCGTCCACGGTGACAGATTCTTGCGTGATCAGAATTCGGGGACTAGTCAGCGGCGGCAACGATAAGGCAATTATCATGACGCATCGCCTTATAGAAGTAACCACCCGACGCCTATGGGATACATCGGACAATAGGTAGCAACGTTCGCTGAATATTATACGAGCGTACCGCGCTCTCCTCTCCCACCGGCACTTAATTGCGGCAGAGTATATTGCAATCCCACACAGGTAGGTACAATTATCTGGCCTATTTCTGCCGCGAAACAGTATATTATTAAGCAGTAGTACAACAGTCGTTATACTATGCAATTAAAATTTCGTTGTCATATCTTGGGTGGATGACGGTGTTCATGTTTTGAGGTCTATGGTGACCTCCTTACATTAATTAGGTGGGCTGTGTGCACCCGTCTATGCTTTTTTTTTATTCCTACCTAAGCTGATAGCCTTGAGAGGCTATTTCAGCGTAACCTTAACTAGTAGGTGAGCTCGCGGGGCTCAAACCTGACGACGTTGCTAACACGAACCCTAGCAAGAGCCGTGCTTCGCAGAATCTACCACCGGATCGGAAACGCGACCCACTGAGAAGTTCCAGCGAGAAACTCAATGGGCTGCATCCATGCAATAAATAAACTAAAGAAAACGTCAACACGTTGCGTTTAATTTAATTGTAATTAAATGACTGAGTTAGAAATCAATTCGAATATAGCTTCCGTGAGAACAAAGAATCATTGTCCGGTGATGATTTTACAGCCTGTTTAACGATCAAAGCTAATTAAATTGAATTGATCATATCAAACAAATTACTATTTTATGAGTGACAAGTCAAGTAAACATCGTCGATTGCCGTCTCGCTATGAAAACGCCGTATAATTACCCTGAACAATGAGACCTCGCATTCTCGAAGCCGTGTTACGAGTACTGTAGTGTACATGTTGCTAATCGCGCTTCGCATGCGCCATCACGAAACTTTGAGCGCTTAAATTTCGCCCTCCAACGATGTATTCAAAAATTTGCCACCTACTTTGTACTTACTGTACTTCTGTTTTTTTTTCTTAGTTTATATTATTTATTAATTTAGTTTATAATATCATATTATCTTAGTTATAAATGACTAGATTTTTCCCGCGACTTCGTCCGCGTGGAATAGTTCACAAATAATGCTTTATTTTAGAACAAATTTGGTTAGCATAAAAAACGTTATAGTGAGCCAACATATAGAAGTAATGCTGTTGCGAACTTTTTTTTAGATCTTTTAAAGGGGAACAATTCTATCATACATTATTTTATTGAAACTTTAACCGTCTCTGCAGCGCACGCAGCGGAAGCTCTCAAAAGGTGAAAATAACCCCGATTTTGAAACATTAAGTCGTCGTGGCCTAAGGGATAAGATGTCCGGTGCATTCGTGTTGGGCGATGCACCCGGTGTTCGAATCTCAGGCGGGTACCAATTTTTCTAATGAAATACGTACTCAACAAATGTTCACGATTGATTTCCACGGTGAAGGAATAACATCATGTAATAAAAATCAAAACCCGCAAAAATTATAATTTGCGTTATTATTGGTGGTAGGACCTCTTGTGAGTCTGCACGGGTAGGTACCACCACCCTGCCTATTTCTGCCGTGAAGCAGTCATGCGTTTCGGTTTGAAGGGTGGGGCAGCCGTTGTAAACTATACTTGAGACCTTAGAACTTATATCTCAAGGTAGGTAGCGCATTTACGTTGTGGATGTCTATGGGCTCCAGTAACCACTTAGATCGTCCACCCATCTAAGCAAAAAAAAAAAAATCTTTTTTTATTGGTGCTCCGCTTGTATTGGTCATTGCGTTTTAAGCACGGATTTATTACAAATAATGTTGGTTGTAAATTCCCAAACAAAAGTTCACAAAGCCTTTAAAATCGCACGTCATTACATAAACAGAAGCGCTATGCTCCTCAGATACTGACAATACATGTCATAGTGCTGTCCCTCTAAATTATCGATAAATCAAACTAAAAACTGTTCAATTTATTCATATTTATCTTTTTATTATTATAATAAATAAAAAAATAAATAAAAATACTTTTATATTGTAATAATATTGAATAAACGAAGACATTTTACTGATGCAGCAACTTTTGCGGTCATTCCTGGAGAAATAAACACGTGATGAATCTGTCGCGGATCGTTCTCTGCGTCATTTGCATACATTTTATTACGCACCATAAATAATCCATATAATGCATATTGTGTTGCGAAAAGGCGTTTTCATTGACAACCAGATTCTTTAGCTGCGTGTTGAAAAACGTGATCGGTCTCGTGTGAAAGGGCTTAATGAATAGTACCAATAGAAATTTATAAGGCAAATTAGACGCATTAACATCCGAAAGTGATCTAATTTAAGCGCCATATACTTTGGCGCCGCTTAAACTACCTAAATGGACCCTAAAGTTTATAATGCCATAACATTGTCAGTAGGCGTAAGTAAATTATACGGAGAGAAAAGTATTTAGCACTACGTCGAAAGTGTTAGAAAAGATTTCTAAAAAAATAAAAACGAAATACTAATAGAATGAGCAGCTCTCGGTAAGCATCGGCTTGGCTCTGCCGCTGGCATCGTTGGCTTCCATGACCGGCGGTAACATCCACCATCAGATGGGCCGTATGCTCGTCTGCTCATACAATGAAAAAAAAACTTAGAGCAATAAGAAGGCATTTGGTTAAATAATAAAATAATTTAAAACAATTCCTAGGAATTTAACTTACTTCAAATTTTTATTTTATTAGCGGTCAAGAATACTTACCATCGCTATGCCCATTTCTTCCGCGAAGAAATTATGGTTTCTTTCTTAAAGGTTACCACCACCACAAAACATTGAGACAGCAGCCTTATATTTCGAGGGCATTGATTTCTCGGTTATAAAGCATAGATAGCATTAAATATATAAATGTAGATTAGTTTAGCGAAAAAGTATTGAAACACCTATAGACTTGTACAATTTTATGTGTAGTGCTAATTAAATAGCTGTAATAACTAGGCACGACATGAATGACTCCCATCTACGACTCACAACTTACAAAATACCATAAAGAGAAGACATTAATGTATCTACTGAATTCATACTTGAAATATATTTACTGAAAACTCTGACAAAATTGTGGTTTTATTAGTACTCCAATTTATATGTACGAAGAAGTACAGTAACCGAACTTGATATGGGTAATAAAGCGACGAATACAGCGTGCAACGACAATTACGCCTCAAATAAACTGAGCATAGTTTTGCTGCAGCTTAATGAAAAATATCGTTCATTTAAAAAAAAAACCTTGTATACCGCAAACGACCAAGTAGATCAATTAGGCAAGAGTGCCATTCATGCGTTTTATTCATCATACTAATGGTATTGTAAAAGGAACCATGAACAAATCCTAATTAGTTTATGATTTTTTAGAAACAGTTAAAATAAAATTGATTATCTTATAAACCGCAAAAATTTTCAGTCACATTAAAAGTGGCACAAAAGATAAACAAATTATACTATCGTTAACGCTGATCATGCAGTGCACACATCACATGATTTATTCCGCATTTAAAACAGATACAATTTTAAAGTTACCAGCTATTTTATCTCTTCAATACTGAAATAGCTCGTAGCTTACTTAGAGTTGGAAGTCTTGTGACCCCGTATAGTTAGGTACCACTACCCAGCCTATTTCTGCCGCGAAGTAGCAATGCGTTCCGGTTTGATATGTGGTACATTCGTTATACTAAGGTACTGAGACTGAGGCCTCGTGTCTCAAGGTGGTTGGCAGCATTTACGTTGTTGATGTTTATGAGATTCGGTAACCGCTTAACATCAAGTTGGCCGAAATACCGCACATCTACCGATACCCGGCAAAAGTCATCGTGGCCTAAAGGATAAGACGTCCGGTGCATTCGTGTTGAAGCGATGCACCGGTGTTCGAATCCCGCAGGCGGGTACCAATTTTTCTAATGAAATACGTACTCAACAAATGTTCACGATTGACTTCCACGGTGAAGGAATAACATCGTGTAATAAAAACCAAACCCGCAAAATTATAATTTGCGTAATCACTGGTGGTAGGACCTCTTGGGAGTCCGCACGGGTAGGTACCACTACCCCGTCTATTTCCGCCGTGAAGCAGTAATGCGTTTCGGTTCGAAGGGTGGGGTAGCCGTTGTAACTATACTGAGACCTTAGAACTTATAGCTCGAGGTGGGTGGCGCATTTACGTTGTAGATGTCTATGGGCTCCAGTACCCACTTAACACCAGGTGGGCTGTGAGCTCGTCCATCCACCTAAGCAATAAAAAAAAAATAAAAAAAATACGTCTTTTAGGTGCTTTTAGGTACCTCAAGCACCGGTCACCTTGCTCGCCGAATCCGTCGCTTACGACGAAGGGCTCGACGAGCGAATTTACCCATAGACACAGCCCACTGAATTTCACGCCGGACCATCTCAGTGAGTCGCGTTTCCGATCCGGTAGTAGATTCTGCAAAGTACTGCTCTTGCTAGGGCCAGTGTTAACAACGCTTACGGTTTGAGCCCCGTGAGCTCACCTACCCGTCAAGGCGAAGCTGAAATAGTCAAGGCTATCAGCATAGGTAGGAGGTAGTCAACTGGCATACTCCATGCGTGGGGAGCGGCGCACGCTCGATATCCTGATGCTCATGCTACAGGAATGATCGGATCGGCGACACGGCGTGCTCTCCTTCCACCTCACGTTCCTCTCCTCTCCTTCTCCATCTTCTTCTTTGGAGGCGCTGCAATTTGGCGTAACCTGTTCTATTAACCCTATCGACCGTATATCCGGAAACAGATTAGACAAGATTAAAAAAAGGGTACAATAAACTTAACAGCTCAGATTTCCACACTAGTTAAACCACACTTACCTATGTATTATTCCTTAACATAAATAACATGGCATATTCCATGACTATATTCACACTTTACCAGCAACACACATTTCGCCGAACGAACAAAACTTTGAGTTATAGTGGTGTGACGCGTCATATGAGTAATTTGGGGTTCCGTTGGCCGTTAGACTACATATGCAATATGTCGGGGAGAGAATCCTTGCCAAAATTTGCATCTTTACGCCTCGTGATTGTGGCTAGACAAATCGAGCTGCTTTGAGTTGCTTTGAATTCAGTTAATCGACTACCAAAATATTCAAATTGACAATGAAATCTTAAATATGACAATTTGGATCTGTTTTATAACGTTAAGATTAAAATAATTCAAAGGATTAGTTAGTACCCTACGTTGGGAGTACCAGATGCAGATAAGTTTTTTTCATGTAAAATTTCAAAAATTCTAATTATTTTATGTAGAAATTACTCAACGGTAGAGACTTGGCTGTACCCCTGACATTGCTAACGTTCATGAGAGACGGTACTACCTTGCTATCATAAGCACATTCTATACATTCGAAATGTGAATGTGTCGGTTTTTATGCATTTAAGTGTAAACTGCAGATATGACGTAGGATTATATTAAGAATTATCGCAGAATTATCGCAGCCAGTACAAGAGCGTAATCATGCAATTTCACACGAGAAAAGCAACGTGTTTTCTTTTTGACTGTTATAGATCAGTACAATTATTTGAATCTCTTCAAAGATCCTCTCTCTCTCTTCAACAAAAACTTAGAATTTTCGCCTAAAAATGATACGCATTGAAAACGTTATGCGCTCACTAAATTACAGTTGCAATACAAACTTAATGGTCAATTTAATACTGACAATTGGGCACGCATCGGAAAACCTTTCTAATGGCCGCTATTGAACATGCACCCTCATCATATGGAACATAGCCAAAACATGAAAGATGCAACTATTTATTTCATAACGCGATCTCGTTTACAGATTTGTTCGTGGCCTTTATTTCATTAATTATACAATCGAAACTTATTTCGATTCCGTCTAGATAAAAATAGCTTATTAGCAGTATTAACAAGCGTAAAATGACACGAAATTTAGCCGTAAATTTAGCTTTAATTAAGTACTTATTAAGGTTTTCGCAAATCGGGGACATAATTAAAAGACTTTTACGGCTTAGTCGTTTACTATTCGATACGGAAACTGTAAAGCATTAAGATCGTCGGAAATTGTAAAACACATACAATAAACATGAGATTTTAAGATAAACGTGTTATAATTGTACGTTCTATATCCTTTGTTATTAAATATGATCAACATCCTACACACGGTTTCCCGGCGCAAGCAAAACTACTCATAAGAGTTTTTTCTTTTACTGCATAATATATTGGGTATATAATGTTTATGGACAATAAAATCTAAACCGTTAAGTAGCTAATAAACACAGTGGTGCTGTTCGGCTTCCAAATTAAAAGCCTGTTTGAAATGTAATGTAAATACTTGCGATTTGTAACTACTTGCAAATGAGTCATGCATCAATACAGCCTAAAAGTGAATTGTAGCACTGAACATTGAATCTAAATACAAATCCATTTCTTTTTTTTTTTTGTTCAATAAAGGCCGACAAGCTCACGACTGACCTTATTCTTATCTTGTTACGAGACAGGAATAAAAAGGACCATAATTCAGAACCGTGCGAACTCATGCTATTCTAGAAGTATTCACCAAATCAACGATCCGATCCGATTACTTCAAATTTATTTTTGTTGTGTTCTTTTTTTTAAACGCCTCAATATTGTTCGCGTAACAATACTTTCCATATCGTAATAATGTATGTTAGCGTTTCTCAAAAGTGCTGTACCGTCATTGAGCAGTCGGCAAATTCTCGCTACAGCCCATAAACTTGCGGTCTCAAGCATCCTATATATTTCGAGCACTTTGAGAAAGCCGCAATCTGAACAAACGGTGTATTTGCATACGAAATACGGAATTCATAGAAAACTGATCCTTATACAACTCTTAATCAAGATTCACGGTAAAAACATTACTAACCGAACTTTTAAAGTCGGAAAAGATATCATAGTCGTATGTGGTCGGGAATGTTTAGGCAAAATTATGGATGGAAACGTAGAAAATACAGAATTTTGAAATTTATTGTTTATCATAAAATATCAACTGAAACGTGAGGAGCATCATAAATTAGATGGATAAGAAAAATCAGAATTGGAAAACTTTTTTGCAATTACACTATCCGATGGTTTTTTTCTCTATGACAGCTTAATCAAAAGCTTCAACTAATCAAGGTAACCTTACCAAATCCAAACTACTTAATAAATAAATTAAACTTTAAGGAACTACAAATTTTCGGATAAGTATTTACTCCTGAGATTTTTACCTTTTAACAATAAAATCGACATGTTTACCTAATGTTATAGTTGTCATTTTGAGTGTCAGAAGTCTGGAGTTCCAGTCCCGTACGAGCCCTGTTTTGTAACAGTATCGATTTAATTGACCTAAATTCCCCACGTCTATGATGCCACTTTTCTCTCACTTCTATTATCTTATTAAAACATTATTACCAAAGACGACAGAGGGCTCTATTGAAATACAGAGTAAAGCTTTAGAATATTTTAGTCGCTACACAACAGATTCGATTGACTTTGTAATCGAGTTAATTATTTTTATCTTTGATAACGTCGATAATTATATTATCAGTGAAGGTATGCTATTAAGAATTTCTATTCGGCTATCTTAAAATAGTCCGCAGTTAAACACGGAAATCTTGGAAACGTAAACCGAGAAATTCATTAAAAAATAATCGTGTATCGATTTCTATCGCTATAACATTACACGCTTATAATAAATAGCAGATAAATATTCCGATATGAAATACGTAAAGCAAGAGAAATGCCCCATTAATGAGCCAAAGAATACATCAAAGCTCAATATATTACTACCTAATTACCTATACATTATACTTATCGTTCGTACACGACAAACGTAAGAAAAAATGTTTTATTTGACCTGTTGAAATGTGTCCAGTATTTACAAGTCTATTAATAAGATTAAAACGGATTTACTTTCGTGTGTTTGTTATGAAACTGGTTCCGGACCGACGAACTCTTTCGAACTGACAACGAAGAAAGGATTAGAAAATACGACAATTACATTGATTGGGATTTGGATTGATTCAATTATTCGTGTACGTGCATTCGGTTCGACGCGTGTGGAATCTGATCATCTTAGGATTACTCTTTTGACGTTTCGGAGTTTATTATCGACGTCATAACACGAATACGACAGTAACACGATATTTATGATCAAATATTAAAATGTTACCATACGTGAAAATATCAAAAAAATAGAGAGAAACAAGCAAGTATTTAACTTCGTTCGTGGATTTTGAATTCTTCTTTTCGGAATAAGCTTGAACCTTTTCGGTACACTAATGACAGGAAAACTATATTATGGCTTAAATGAGCTAACGGATTCAAGGTCAATCCGATGTAAATTTGTTATCCACTTCCATAGACAGATGTAGCCCTGTATACACTTGATGATGCTCCGTGAAGAGCGAGATGAGGACTGCCGCCATGACCTGAAGTGATGTTAAAGAGCAAGCGTAAGGAGGAGGGCAAGGAGGCTAAGGAGTAGAGAGGGTCAAGTTTTTTTTTTATTGCTTAGATGAGTGGACGAGCTCACAGCCCACCTGGAGTTAAGTGGTTACTGAAGCCCATAGACATTCACAACGTAAATGCGCCACCCACCTTGAGATACAAGTTCTAAGGTCTCAAGTATAGTTACAACGGCTGCCCCACCCTTCAAACCGAAACGCATTACTGCTTCACGGCAGAAATAGGCAGGGTGGTGGTACCCACCCGCGCGGACTCACAAGAGTTCCTACCACCAGTAATTACGCAAATTATAATTTTGTGGGTTTGATTTTTATTACACGATGTTAATCCTTCACCGTGGAAGTCAATCGTGAACATTAGTTGAGTACGTATTTATTAGAAAAATGGGTACCAATTTTTCTAGAGAGCCTAGCCTGAGATTCGAACACCGGTGCATCGCTCAACACGAATCCATCGGACATCTTATCCGTTAGGCCACGACGACGTACTAAACACAAGGTGGAGACAACTTATGAGGGCCGCATGTACCAGTGGGGTACCCTACAACAATATAGACAGATCGGCAGAAATAAGCAGAGTAATGATTCCGATTCGTATAAGCTCTGTTGCTCAGCCACAGCTTACTTACGATTTCTCATAATATTAACAAGCATCATTTTCTAATAACACATCTCGAAGCGAAACGTTAAAGTTTGTGAAGTAAATATACAGACAGCAGTACTTTATCATTATGATGAAAATGAAAATTTTGTTAAAATTGCAACGAAAATAAATTAAAATCGTGTAACATGTTTACATGATCAGATAAAACTACCATAAAATTTATACAGTTTAGTCAAAGCAATTTTTTTTTTTTTTTTGTAAAAGTGAATGGGTTTGTAGTAGGTAACGTAACTTTGTTGAGCAACATAAGCGGCTCGTTGGTCTAGGGGTATGATTCTCGCTTTGGGTGCGAGAGGTCCCGGGTTCAAATCCCGGACGAGCCCATGTTTCCTTTTTAATTATAATTGTAACCCAATTAACCCGAATTAACCGGACAATCGTTGAATTTATACTGATGACACTAAAATTTTCAAATTATACCTTTTAAACTGTAATGTTATATCTTTCATATATAATTCAATATCAAATCCTTCAAATATGTAAAACTTACCAAGCAATAAAAAAACACAGGTAAAAATATCGCTAAAATCGCTGTTGCTGTCATACTTAGGTATATAATAAAACAATTATTTTTTAGACTTTTATTTATTTGTATTGGCTATGATACCTAAGCTGGCTATGATACCTATGATACCAAAGTATATTAGGTCCTAACGTATTTATAAAATTACGTGACATTGGATAATAATGTTATTGAAAGGTTTACTAATGGTAGGACCTCTTGTGAGTCCGCACGGGTAGGTATCACCACCCTGCCTATTTTTGCCGTGAAGCAGTAATGCGTTTCGGTTTGAAGGGTGGGGCAGCCGTTGTAACTATGCTTGAGATCTTAGATTATATCTCAATATGGATGGCGCATTTACATTGTAGATGTCTATGGGCTCCAGTAACCACTTAACCACGTGAGCTCGTCCACCCATCAAAGCAATAAAAAAATATAAAAAAAATTAAAGTTTTTTCAATTTTTAACATAAATCACAAATCTTTCACTTTTATTTAAAAAAAAACCTTTCAATTCAATTATTGATAAAGTATCTCGTACACTCTCACTATACAAAATGTTTACTTTTACTTTAAAAAAATAAAAGTAAAAATTTAACAAGCTATAGTACAGGACACCGGAGCATGTGTTCGATATTTTTTTAACAATGCACGTGATCGAGCGATCAAATTTAATAAATCGCTTCCTGTCGTAATACCGATATTATAAGGAAACTTTAGATAAAATCCTTAGGAATTTGAAATATAATTTCTATCAGCTCTGTAGCAGGATTAATATTTTTCACATCTGTATTGTGCACAAAGCATTCTCATTTTTTTTTAAATTTCAAAAAACGAAAAGCAGAGGTTTCTAAATAATAATTTAACAATCATATCTATTAATTTCAATTTAAATAAACAAGCGATTTCGTAATTTATAAATGATTTTAATAGAACGAAAACCGATATTTAAATTAAGATTTGTGGTTTTGTTGTTTAATTGTTATGTTTGTGGTCCTTTATTTTTGTTCTGGACTGGACATTTTTAGTATTTCAGACAGTTTCTGCAATAAATTTAACGTACGATAATGACGATTAAATTCAATAAATGTGTCACATTTTAAGTTTAGCTATAGTTAGTATATATATAAATATATAATATTTTGTATATTGGGCTGTTCGGATGGTCGATAGTCCTGCTCTCGCGGATCGCTTGGAACCTCTGGGTCTACGGAGGGACTTCGGTTCTCTCTGTGTTTTATACCGTATGGTCCATGGGGAATGCTCTGAGGAATTATTCGAAATGATTCCCTCATCTCCTTTTTATCATCGCACCTCCCGCCATCGGAGCAGAGTTCATCCATATTATCTGGAACCGCTGCGTTCATTGACAGTGCGTTTCCAAAGATCTTTTTTGCCACGTACCGTCCGGCTTTGGAATGAACTCCCCTCCACGGTGTTTTCCGAGCGCTATGACATGTCCTTCTTCAAACGAGACTTGCGAGCGACTTGGAGAGCGACGGTAACCACTTACCATCAGGTGGGCCGTATGCTCGTCTGCCTACAAAGGCAATAAAAAAAAATTGTATATTTATGCATATTCCAGTGAATAGTTAGTCATATCGCATCTAAATTACTTTTTCATTTATTTATATTTTATTGCTTATATGGTTGGACGGTCTCACAACCCACCTGGTGTTGAGTGATTACCGGAGCCCATAGTCATCTACAACGTAAGTGCCGCCACCCACCTTCAGATATAAGTTTTAAAGAGTTCAGTATAGTTACAACGGCTGCCCCACCCTTCAAACCGAAACGCATTACTGCTTCAGGGCAGAAATAGACAAGGTAGGTAGTGGTACCTACCCGTGCGGACTCACAAGAGGTCCCACCACCAGTAAAAACCAAGGTTACCGGTATTCGACATTTTGTAAATGAATTTC
This sequence comes from Bombyx mandarina, assembly GCF_030267445.1. Lineage (NCBI taxonomy): Eukaryota > Metazoa > Arthropoda > Insecta > Lepidoptera > Bombycidae > Bombyx > Bombyx mandarina. Next base: position 9,978,253 of record NC_143229.1, read on the forward strand.
ATTAAAATCAAGGGAACACAAGGGATCACAAGAACATAACGGTAGTAGTTTGATTAAGCTCTCAGCATTACTGATGTCCTAGAGCGATGGTGATCTCCATCAAACGAGCCGTGGGTTTATCTGTCAACAGGAAGAATAAAAAACATTGAAAAGCACAAGAACATTTACTATTTTGTTTGGTGCAATAAGTAACGGAGCTCACCCGCCGCCTTTTCTTAAATGGATAACGGATCCCATAGACATCCCAAAAATAAAAACCGACTGCCCATCTGGAAATGTAGAATCAAAGACTTAATGGTATTGCCCCACCCTTCAATCTGGAGCGAGTGGCTACGCCGCGGGAAAAATTAACTAAACGGTGGAAATTGTCCATGTGGGCCTACAATACGCTGAACCACCGTCAAAAAGCCTTTAACAATAACAAAACACATCTTACGACAAAAAGAAATCAACATAGTATACAAAATACATATCGAAACAATGTATCTTCCGTGAAACAATCACCGCCTGTTGATTATTTGAAACTCACCACACGCACTGCTAACGGAACCTGCAATTACTATTAATACATCAAATTTCCATTCCAAAGGGGCCATTTAAAATACGAGTCAATAATTAAAACATGACCCAGTGTCACAAACGTTCACATCTCGGTCGACCGGCGGGCCTTTTATTGTGTTTTAATCGAAGCTCTCCGATATTATACCAACGAATTTATTTATCCCTTCATGCGTCATAGATTAGACTTACACCCACAGAAATATTTCACAATATTGTGTTGTATAGAGTTGATTTAACAGTATTAATGTATTTTAAGAAATAATCTCCTTGTATTTTTTTTTTATTTCATTGATTTTATTTTTTGATTTAATTCATCGTGAGCTATTTTAGTCGTGTTGCAGAATTGAATTTTACTGAGTTTGGGCGGCTAAATGAAATTAGTTTTTCGCCTTCCACAATAATACAAGTCACAAAACAAGTTTATTGAGTTGTCATGGTGAACCGCCCAAAAAATGGTATAGTAGCTATAAATACGAACAATCAAACAATGTTTTTGGAACGAAGTTCCTTATAGGATGATGCGGAGGGGTACCCTAACCGGGAAAAACGTCCGTAACGTAAGATTTTTATTAGTAATGCACACAGTGTACGACTTAACTTTGTAATAACGTACAAAAAATAACATTTTTTTTATCATTCATTGACCACGATCTCAGAGCGTTCGTTTGCGCAATACACTAACTCTTATGCAAACAACCGTGAATGAAGTGTACCACAATAAGTTCGCACGTTACCGAATGGCCGTGGGTTGTTGCGAAACCTCCAGTTCTATTTTCTTTATACCTCGAGTAGAACTTAAAATTAATATTTTTATAATAAGGAACTTCGTTCCTATCCGGTGTCCCACGACACCACATATCTTTATTATAAATAAGATGAATAAAATCTAATTTTAAATGTAGACAAATTAACCTTTGCTCTTTATTTAGGTAAAGTTTCCTCCTGTGTCTAAACTGATATAGAAGCCTTCTATAACATTTTAGTATTCTGTGGTAGACAGAAGCGGCGGCGTCTCGTTGTGGCCTCGAGGCGAGCAGACAATATCACTCCAGATTGAATTATCGATCCGATAATAGGATCGCGAGAGTAATGCCCCTGTGTTTTGTTCTGAGTTCTTTAATTATGAAAGCTATTGAACCTGCTTATTGATAACTTCGTGAAGTATGAATTTAATTATCTACCAAGCAAAGATAAGATTCTAACTGTATTCAGAGGGAAATTCCACAATGTGTATTCGTGGATTTTTGACACTTAAGTAATAAAAATCGAACCACGATTTAAAGTCATCGTAGTATCCCAACAATATAATTGACCTACAGACACTTTGAAAACACCGCTGAATAGATAACAATCGAAATGGCGCCCAAAGCGTCACCAACTGTCACCGAAATGAACGAGCACATTAAAATGAAACACCTCAAAGTAGTGGACATAAATTAAACAGTCGTCCGTGTCAGTCAAGTAGAAGGACTTCGAGAAATACGTCCTGACGGAAGCCAGGTAGTTAAGATTCGAAACAAAAATATGAGATAACGCCGGTTAAGTTGTTAAATTTTATTAGAAGCTAACAAAGCGACGCTAATTTACGTTCTTTGAGTTCACAAGATAAGAATGGGTATCGTAGTGGACGTTTTGGGCTTAAATTCCAACATTGATCACATTACCTATTTGAATAATGCATAAAATAAAAGGTGTGCAATAATTAAGCATGCGTATTAGCATCAAATTTTGACGGTAAGTGCCTCAGATGCGTGCCTAAAAATAATTTTGTACCATAATCTAAAACAAGCAGCCCTGTTACAAGCAAATTAAATTGTACAGTCGTAATCTACACCCCGGAGGCAAACAATAGAGCAATAAAAGCGAATGCACCCGACGAGAAAGCTACAAACATATCGACTACATATAAATCAAAGACAACATCCAACCTACTGAAGCTACACGGAAATATATCAAAGCATACAACCAACAAACAGAAGAAAGTTAGGTTGAAATTAAGGAAGTATGGACAGCTCGATGATACAACGTAATTCTGATAAAACAATATGTGTCCGAAAAAAAAATGTGTCTTTTTCAAATTCCAATTTAAATTATGTAAAAATTCTATATTATAATTTTATTAAATAATAGCTAAAAAACAAACTCAGCGAAAGTAGATAATTAAAAATCCATTAAAAGACAGAACTCAAAAAAGTAGTCGGCCGATATTGCTTAAATTTCAAACGTAAGTCCTTTTATCTTCTTCTTCTTGTTCTTCTATCTTCTTATTCTTCTTATATATATAAAAATGAATTGCTGTTCGTTAGTATCGCTAAAACTCGAGATCGGCTGGACCGATTTGGCTACTTTTGGTCTTGAATTATTTGTGGAAGTCCAGAGAAGGTTTAAAAGGTAGATAAATATGAAAATATTCGGAATTAAATAAAAATAATAATTTTGTTTTTCCTTTGATGTCCCCCCCGTCGGACGGATTCCTTTTGTTTGTTTTAAGTTTATTTTATAACTTTAGTTTTTTATTGATTGATTGAGGCACTATGAAGTCTGCCGGGTCAGCTAGTACATAAATAAAGTGGAAGCGGCATTGTCCAGATTCAGCAAGACCGCGTAGTTTTATCTTACGAAATGCGGTCATAACAATTATTTTTTTAACGCTCCATGATGTGTTATTTCTGGAATGTTCAGGACAATTTACAAATAATAGGCGTATCTAAAACATCCTGAAAGATCGACCAACACTGCAGAAGAAGGATTTTGGTATAGAGATCTAGTTTTGATAAAATTAATTTTTTTTATAAAATTTACAACAATTTTACTAAAATTTTTAAAGTTTTTTTTATAATTTATTTATAGTTTAACATATTAAAAATACAGCGGTGGACCAAACATTGCGCCGGGGCGCTTCAATGGTTTGCTGGCACTCAATCTACATCACGATGCGATCTCTCACGTATTTATACGTGATCTCACCAAATTTCACTATAACAAGTCTTTTTCTCATGATGACTCCATTGTTCTCGGTATTTTATTGGACTGATAACGTAATTTCTTAAATAGCATCAACCTAACAGTAAATGTTACGGTTTCCGACAATACTGGTTTGAAGGGTTGCATTTGATTGTTTTGACACAAATGATATTGCAAACTCATTGCTCCACGTGGGCGGTAACCGCTTAAAGACCAGTGTCTGTGAGTTCTCCTACGAATTAAAGTCAATAAAATACTGGAAACTTTGAAAGTGAAGAGCCTTGTTAAAAACTATAACAATATTTCAAAAATTTAAGACTTCTGTACTCAAAACTTCATGTAGCCTTTGTAGATTAATCTTTCACGTGGGTTTGTAAGTTCTGCAAAATTATAAATTATGTAATTTTAATCCCAGTTTAAATTTGGAATATTCACATCTCCTGAACACTTGGTATGTAAATTTAAAGACACGTTTTGTTTTGTTGAATGCTACTTGAAGTGACGTTATTATGGAGGTAAAGCATATGTTTCATCCTATCCTATATCCTATCCATTCCATCCTATACATTTTAGTTCAAATGCAATATACCATCGAACACCACAATATACCATCTCAGGCTATGCGTGTGAGCACTCAATGTTGGTGTCTATGGGTCAATTTTTTGAGAGATAACGACAACGGGAGAAGATCTTCCACCAAACGAGCGGTCCGAATGTTTTTTTTTTTTGAGAAGGTAAGATTACTTTTGTCTGGAGACCTTTCTAGTTTCACTAGGTGACACACAAGTTCGTTAGCAAGATACGATCTTGTTAGCAATCTTGACGATGTTATTTGAATCTGTCAAATATCTTGTGTTCTGATATCGATCCGTTACATCACTAATATTTTTGTGTTGTATGATGGCTAACGCCACGTCACTTCCCTCTGAGACCGGAAGTTGCTAACAGGTTGACTGCATGAACTGCAGATACAAATATTTATTGGACAGTTTCCTTACATTTGACATTTAATAAAGATCCTACAAGTCCCGGACTATCACGAATACCATTATCATCAAATACTCTGGTCACTCTCCTCTTGTTTCTCTCCTTTGTTAGTGATGTGAAGTCTGTATTTGTTTCCAGCTTCAAATCATGGATTGCTACAATTTTTATGTTGTTTTGGAAATCATTGACTTTTACACTTTTGCACCCCAAATTACGACAGAGTGGATTTACTGGTGGAAGAGCGTCTAGTAAACTTGCACTTGTAGATACCGCAACTTTGTCTATTTCTGCCATGAAGCAGTAATGCTTTCCGGTTTGAAGGCTTTAAAGCACAGTGAGTTAGGGATTCACGTACTTCACGTACTATTGACCCAACTATTACTATAAAAACTATTTCATTTTGCTATTATTTAAACATTAAATTCTTGGTAGAATTCTTTTAATATTTGAGTTAAAATTCAGACAACATTATGTTAATCAAAACTATTTGACATTAAGTTTCTCGGTATATCTACTTATGTTTGTACTGTGTGTATGTTTCCGGCACCAGTCTTAGGATAAAATTTTAGCTTGGAAACGCGAACGAAAATTTAAGAATTTTGGAAACTTCTTAATTTTTCGGCTAATTAAAGCCATTTTATCCCTATCCTTCGCCTTAATCATCGCCTTCATATTTTTATGAATGAATTTGCGCTTAACTAAGAAATAAAAAACAACATTGTTTCAATTTGTATATTTAAAAAAAATGTATATGAAAATTTCTATTTGAAGTCTAATGTATACGTAAATACCTTTTCTCTTTTTGCTTTAGTTTAATAGTTATTGATAAGCTCTTTGTTATTAATAAATAATTTTGAGATACACAGTTTTATATTTAAAAAAAAACAAACAGAGAAGTGAAAATGTAATACTTAAATGAACCAAAATATTGAAGCGTCAGTGATTATGCTTTAAGTTCGTACATAAGACGTATATTAGTACATTGAATTTTGTACAAAGTAGACTTGCTTTTTTTCACAATAAATTATATCCAATATTTACAGATAGTCAAATTCAAATTATCTATGTCATAATTCATTTCTAATATTATGCAGGATTAACGATACCTGTAAGAAAAAAATATAATTGTAGAAATCTTGGAAAAAGTATAGGTTATACCATATTTTTAACATAATAATGTATACATATGTAGCAAACAAGGATAGACTAATATAGATTTTTGAAAACTATGAACATGCCATTCTATGGTACTGATAAATGGTTAGCTTTGTAATTTATATTTGGTTAATTTTAATATAAAAATAAAACCCCGCCTTGAATTCTGTTTCCGAAACGGGTTGTTGAGCAAGAGACGATTCTGACTCTAATGTAAAAAACATGTTGTTCGGAGCTTTTCGTAAATCTGCGCCAGACCCTTTACACCTACAGACTATAATTTTTTTTTTATTTTTTTTTTTTTTTTATTGCTTTTGATGAGTGGACGAGCTCACAGCCCACCTGGTGTTAAGTGGTTACTGGAGCCCATAGACATCTACAACGTAAATGCGCCACCCACCTTGAGATATAAGTTCTAAGGTCTCAATTATAGTTACAACGGCTGCCCCACCCTTCAAACCGAAACGCATTACTGCTTCACGGCAGAAATAGGCAGGGAGGTGGTACCTACCCGTGCAGACTCACAAGAGGTCCTACCACCAGTAAAGTAAATTTTCAAAACCTCTTTAAAAAAATAGAAATAAATAAACAATTACAACAGCATTTTGAAAACCAGTTGACTTCTTCAAGGAAAGTATCCATAACTTGCCACAGCGCTAGCAAATGCATAGACAGCATTGGCGAATCCTTTGATTCATACAATTAAGAAGGATATAGATGACCAATATATTTTTTGTACAATTTAACAGTTTCCTTGTTTCATATTCAAGTAATTGCTGAATATCATCTAGAATTCTTTAAGCCTTATCAATAATACGGGTATATCAAAACACGAAATGCAATCTACATCCAGCCATTTATCAGACATAAAATAAATTTGCAATATAATTATTTAGTATACCTTCTTCTAGTTGTTTCAGTTTCGTACTCTTCAGCTAAAGGTGATCTGTATTCAAAGTCGTGACGTCTCTTTGTAGCCGATTTGCTGTTAGTCCGCTCTTTGTCAATAGCGGGATTTTGCTTCAATAAATCGGATGTGTAAACTATCCTTTCAATGGCATAGCCACGTGCTCTTTCGAATTCTATAACAAAACCCAATAAAAAACTCAGCATTTCTGAATTCATAATTTACGTCAGGTTATTAATATAAATAAATTATTGACTTGCTCGGATCCCGGATATTACATTTTTTGTTACATATTTTTAGAACGGCAATACAGTTTGCGCATTCGCATTGATGTATTATGGACTCGACATTTGTAAATACAGCGCTGAAACTGCCGCTAATTACTACTGCATCTCATTTTAATCGCTCAAAACTGTGTTTACAATTAGTTCCATATTTTGTTTCTTGCATAATAATACAAATCAACATAAAGTAATATTATGTTAATACAATTTTAATATAAACTTACAATATTAAATAAACAATAAAAACCATTAATCATAAAAAAAAAAGGTTTTTTTTCTATTTATTTATTTGGAATGTGTAAATTTGACCATCATAACCGGATTTAAAACTCCAAATCTTGTAACGTGAAATATTTTATGATACGAAATTATGTATTACAATAAAATTAGAGACATACTTTTAATAGCCTCCTTTCCGGACATTCCGAGGCGATCTCTCATATACCGGCACACCATGTAGCCCGTGCGGTTTAATCCGTGCGTGCAGTGCACCCCTAACAGGATATCTGTAAACAACGACTTAGTATGAAAATTGGGACTTAAATTGTCAATTGAAACAATACATATACAAAATAATTTAAAGAATATACACATACAGGTTACTAGAAAACAAAGATATTAATATTTAAAAATGTACTTTTTAAACAGGTAACGAAGGTAGCGTGTCGTTCTGTCGTCTTGTTTTTGTTTTTTTTTATTGCCCTTATTTGTAGACGAGCATATAGCTCATCTGATGGTGAGTGTTCGCTGTCCGCCACCGGAGTAGAGTTCATCCATACTACCTAGAACCACTGCGTTCATCTACAGTGCGCTTCCAGAGATCTTTTTTGTCACGTACCATCCGGCTTTGGAATGAGCTCCCCTCTAAGGTGCTTCCCGAGCGCTATGACATGTCCTTCTTCAAACGAGGCTTGTGGAGAGTATTAAGCGGTAGGCAGCGGCTTGGCTTTACCCCTGGTATTGGTGACGTCCATGAGCGACGGTAACCACTCACCATCAAGTGGGTCGTATGCTTCGTCTGTCTACACGGGCAATAAAAAACAAATAATGCTTGGCAATACTTGAATGTGCAATCAAAACGTGTTGTTTAATGAAGAATATTTTTGTATAAATCTATTAAATAATTACGTTCTTAATAATGTAAAAAACAAAACGAAAACTTAAAAACTCAAACTAAGGACATTAAAACATTAAACATTAAAACGATCGCCTTTTTGTTTGTGTCGTGAAAATAGCGTAACAAACATCGGGGTCATTGACCGTCGTCGCACCACCCCTGTTCTCCCCTACACTCCAAAAGGTGAAGGTTTAAGGGGAAAAATATAGGAAGTCATGGTCGCGGTTTGACACTTCCTCAGGAAGACCTTTGAAGTGAAGGCGAAGATGTTCCTTTACAACGTCGTGCAGTTTAAGAGAAATTATCATTTTGTGACAAACATTTTAAAAATGAGACTACGTTCTCCGCGGTTAACTTAAATTAAAATGTAGTCAGTCATTCATGAACCATATAGCTCATAACATATTTGTGTTGAGTCGATATATATATATATAGTCGTTTTAATACTGGTGGTAGGACCTATTGTGAGTCCGCGCGGTTAGGTACCACCACTCTGCCTATTTCTGCCGTGAAGCAGTAATGCGTTTCAGTTTGAAGGGTAGGGCAGCCGCTGTAACTATACTTGAGACTTTACAACTTATATCTCCAGGTGGGTGGCGCATTTACGTTCTAGATATCTATGGGCCTCGTTAACCACTTAACATCAGGTGGGTTGTGAGCGCGTCCAACCATCTAAGCAATAAAAAAAATATACACAAAGACTAAAATATGTTTTACATAAGTTATTCCAAACATTTTAATGTACGCAAAAGAAGTCAGTCAATTTATGGTCTGTTCATTCCTTTAATCTTATTTACTTTAACTTAAAAATAAAACATAAAACGCTCTCGCTAACATTATTAAGCGCAGCTCTTAAGCATTACTATTAATCTATTCAAGAAGCCAACGAGACGCATACACGTTAAAAATTAGCACGAACTAAAAAACGATTCACAAAAAGAATCCAATACAGCGACGAGAGGTAAATGCATCTGAGCCATTATACATGCAAATCCGAACAGTCCCACGTCAACATGTAGAAAAACAATTCCATTTACGACAATCCATCAAGCGTTCCTATCGCCAAGCAACTTAATTAACCGAGCCCCGTATTCAATTAAAGAAACAAACAAATGATAATTGCAGAAGAACTTACACGGCTGTCTCAACATTTTGATTTATTCGTTTCAATTATAAAAGGCTTTATGTTTAAAGGTCTGGTGCAGCTGATAGCGACGTTTAGAGGAATACGAACAATGACAATGCGGCAGGTTTCCTTCCTACTAGTAAGTGGTGACACTTGAAATGTCAATCAAGTAGTTATTGCACGGTTCCCTATTCACATGCAAATAAGTCACAACACGACACTCTTTCGCTAAGATCATTGTTAGAGATGTAACAAATTCGATAAAATGCCATATTTAAATTATATGAAGTGGACATCATTCAAACATCATTTTTCTAAGCTGGCTCTCAATATAAAAACATAATAGACTGATAAATTAGTTTTTATTTATTCTCAATTAAACTTATTTCATAACGTAGAAGACTTTTTAATAATAACAAACTTTCAAATGAGATACAGCCCATCACTAAACCGAAGACGTCTATCGGTTAATTAGCATAGAAAGCGTGCATTGCGTTCACAATGTAATAAACTCGCTAGAAAATAAACACTGGTAACCAGACAGGTTCAAATATACCAGACAAAAGGTATCAAAAGAGGGCGTCGTTTATTATTTAGCATAAACAATTCAAGTGTCACCGTTACGTAGTAGAAAATGAAATCGGTAATTATTACTGCATTCAAGTTTTTAGCTAGCGTTAGTGTGAGTTGGAGGGGTCTTTCAACCGTCATTTAATGCGTACTTCTGTCCCAAAACAGTCGTGAAGTTGCCGATTGATGGGCAGGAAAACCTTAGACTGTGATAATTGATAATCATATTATTATCTCAAGGCGGATAGTACTATTTTGTACAATTAAGTCCGTGATATCTTTTTGGGCTCCGTCAAGCGATTAATACAGGGGGCTCGTTCGCCCAGAAATAAGAATCAAAACAGTTACTGAATATTTTGACTTCAAAAGATGCATTTTACATGTCATGATCTAGTTCCGTTTGTTAGTTGTTAGTGTCACACGATACCAGTACAATAAATGATAAATTAATGAGTAAGAAAAGGCAATACTAACAGAAGATAATTAGCTAAGCCGAAACGGTTCTCAAATATTGGGAAATAGGCAAAAATTCAAGCGCTAAAACGTTTCTTTAGACAGAAGTATCTTAGTCAAATTATTTAATTTGCTGACAAATTAAAGTGTTTGTGTGTAGTTAAAAAAAAATTGACGTCAACAGATCCACTCGCAAACTATTTCAAATATTATTGTATAAATATTCAACTTAATTAGAGTTCGTCACGATAACGTCAAATGTAATGTAAATATGTCAATCGCTATTAACAAACTTCGTGAAAGAAATGGAGTTATGCTAGTAAATGATATTATTAAATAATACTATGGGACTCGATGAATCGATTTAGGAAAACCCCAAAAGCACCGAAACCTGTCAAGTCATTCGCATTCGTATGTAGAATGTTGCATTCGTTTACTAAATCACACGAGTAAACCAATATAGCACATTGCGTATCTATCGATTGTCAACAATCGATTCATTGTGTTTCTTTATCGATACGCGACAATTCGCCTACGCCTGAGTCTTATATCGTAATCAGCTTTTAGGATTTACCACACACAGTCATAGGTTCAACAGTCCACCATTACATTTATACCTATTACGCTAAGTATTCGACAAACAAAAAAGAATAAGTGACAGACGTTATCTCTTCAAATAACAGTAAATGCTATTATAATACAATATTCACCAAAACTTTGCGCTGTTATTCACCTAAACAAAACATGAAAGGCATCAAAATAATTGTGTCCATTAAAAAGACGAGAAAAGTGAACGTAAAATTTAAAACGCAATTCATTAAAACGTTACGACGAAAACGATCCTAAATAGCGATACACAAAGCCCTCAAAACAGCCGTAATCATCGACAAAGCTACTTAAGTACGTGTATGAGAGCTCGCCAGGTATTACCACATAGCGTGGCGACGCCGCGCGTAGGCGTCGATGCGATGATTAGATGACTGATTAGGTATTTAAAAATATTAATTGTCGCAGTCGAACCGCATTCTTTTCATTTTGGTATTTTTATAAAGTGAAATTTAAATAATGTCTATCAATAATGTTTTAGGTAAATTAATATGTTCATTAACATGATATAAAATTTAATGTTATTTCGGACAAGTTTTAGAAATAAAAAGAAAAAAAACGTAACGCCCGCACAGCGAATTGCAAATAACATAGAAAACAACACAATATTTACAAAACAAAGTGCACAATATATTAGAGCCAATGACTAAATAGCGTTATCATATCCAATAAGGATGAACAAACATATTCTCAAAATAACATTTATCACAAGTGCAAGACGTTTCGAAGTTGCAACTTTGTCTTCAATAAACTTAGTTGTAAGTAAGAGAACTGCTTGAAAAGCAACGATATATTATTCTGGTTACATATCAACTAACTTTCAAACTTGGAGAAAACTCATTTCTTCGTAATGTCAGCTCAATAATTTTATAGATAAATTGCGTAACGTTGGCATTCATATTTCATTCACTGCAAAATATGTGAAAGATAGCGTTCACTGAATTTCATCCATAATCTATTTATAGCATCCGTATGTAATTCAAAACTATTGCGAAGATATGATATGATTCTCGTTAAATCGGAGGTTATAATTATTATTAATGACCAAAACAAGTTATTAAATCACGTAAAATCCAAAACTGAGTAAAAGCTCCTTATTCGCGCTTCTTTCATTCGCGTTTTCACTATACGCGGATTAAAGAAATGCGAACCAAGTCCTATATATTAGCGGCTAAATATTTCTTTATTCGCGGATATAATATGTACACCCGTATATGCACAATGATTCACAATGAAAATATTCCAACATGTAGGTATCCAACCGAATATGGTTTCATGCATTCGCGGCATATTTACGGAACATATTATACCCAGCGTGTAAAGATTTTTTACTGTATATTATTTTGACATTGTGAAAACAATCTGACCCTGGAATTATCGTCGTCCAAGGAGTTTCCCGAAGGCTATGGTATACCCAGATTTAAAAGGAGATTTAAATAGTGACCCCTGCGTTTTGCCTATTTTCATGAGTGTCGGTGACCATCACGTGCAATAATCGTAGAGCAAGCGCAGTGCTTTCGAAGGTAATAAAAATAACCAATTGACATAACACATTCAATGTTGCCGCGCCGCGAATACGTCAACAGTGCTGAGGATGAAAAACTTTCAATCATGGAACTTCCCTAGTCACTTATGATATTTCATAATTGTTTCAGTTTTTTATTTATTTTATTTTATATATTTTGTACACACAGCTGTTAGAAGAAACACGACAATAAGGATACAGAGTACAAGGGCACTACTTATTTCATGTTGAAATCTCTTCCAGTAGGCCCGCAAAAGGAAAGTAGAATTAGGAACACAAACCTAGTGCATACAGTAAACATTACATTATATAATCAAAACTATTTTCACGGTTTAATTTTGCGTTTTTTATTGTCTTTATATTATGTTCGCGCTTCGAATGCTTACATTTTTCCTGGTCAAGAACGACTTTACGGACGAGGACAGTCTAGTATACTGATAATAAAAAAACCGCGAGAACTGTAAAAATAGTTTTAATTATTCCTTAGACTTGCGGAACCCGAATGAAACAATGTATCATTATAATTAAACATGAACTTCAGACATAAAATCTCATTTTAGTGTCAATTACTTATATAAAAAGACGGATTCGGAAATTCCGCGCCGTCTGTGGTCATTTAGTCATATTAAAATAAAATGAAAACCTTTATCGCATCCGAAACAAATATTTAATTATTTATTAAACTAATAGGGTGAGAGTTCGCAGTTTCGACATAGACTCGAACCTAACATGTTCACATTTTGTTGTTTGTATTAGCTTACCGATTTCAGAAGATACAAAAGCAATTGGGATGATGTTGAACTACACTACCACGCTAATAAATCGTCTGATAATACAATACAACAAGAATAAAAACAAAACCATATTAAAATTTCATACGTATTTAATACGAATCAATTTTAATATATGACAAGTCATCTTCAATAATCAATCAACTGGTGTGATCAGTTACGTGACGTTTTCCGCGACACATGTCAAAAATTCAGTTGTCAAGAATTAATTAAGATGACAAAGTGTGTACACAGTTTTTAGCGCTGAATTTTTATTATTTCATGTATCATTTTTATTATTGTTCTAGACCAAAAGTTGATATGCGGGCTAGTTTTAGTGCTTGTACGAATTACACGGATTCCTGTTTTGTTTTTATTCGCCTACTTCTTGAAGTCTCGACTTCCAACGTTTTAGACTCAATTCAATAAAAAAATACTAATGTTCAGTTTAAAAGAATAACGTCCTCGATTTCCTACCTTTCGTCACTAGTGTCGGGATTTATTGTTGAGAGTTGAACAATTATTATTATTTATTTGGTGGGAAGCTGATCACACGCATCATCTCACTGGTATTAAGTGATTACGGGAGACCATAGTCATCAACAATGTACATGCCGCTAGCAACCTTAAGATATCAGTTCTAAGTCTCATAAGAGTGCAAAGGCTGCCCCACCCACTGCTTCGCAGCAGAAATAGGCAGGGTGGTGGTGGACACCCAATTCAATCAATTTTGTGTAGAAAAAAGACGAGAAGGTTTACTTATTCCAGTATGTTTCAAATTACGAAGAGCAGCTGAAACTTACTTCGTTATAACATCGGATATTTTACAATTTATAATTCGCGTCTCTTTATACAAACAGTAACAAGTGTAACATCATTCCCCCGTGCAAGCGATATCTTGTAAATCAGGAGTCGGCTGCGATTCCGGTGCGATACCACGTGAAATATGACTATCGTCGCATTACCGCGCTGCGCCTCGCTACCGATCGCACGACCGACACCTTCTTTATAAAACGCAATAAAGAAAAACTTTATGAATATTTCTAAATAAACTACGTCACAAATTGCTTGTTTTTTTTTCTTTGTGAAACTTTAAATATTCTTTAGATTAATCCCATCCTTAATCAATACCAGCCGCCACTGCAGCAGAGATCACTTGTACAGGCCACAATTACACACACACACACAAATTTACAAAATGAATTTTAAATAACTATCAATTCTGCTGCATACGATAAGCTTCAAATCACTAAGGCAATAAACCAAACAAGCAATATTAATAAACATTAAATTGAATACGAAAGCAAGGGAACCACCCGGATCGACAATTTTCCTATAAATCCAGCGCCAACCGTAGCAAACCAGTATTATACATCTCATTCAATCTACTTAGCGACACCGATAACCGGCCATTACCAATGAAAACGCCGACAGATACTCGCATGCTCACAATTAATTGAAACTGCCCACGTAATCTAATAAAAGCTAGTTTTGGTGATCAAGACAAACAAGGGCGCCCATTCGTAATTAGAACTTAATGAACATTCAGAATATTGAGTTTCGGCACCGTGAGAAGTCCAACGATAACCACGATTTGTGTCACTGTAATTAAAAGCGTGGCTGCCGATAAACTTAGACGTGCGGACCGAACCTACTAGTTTTGACTGCTATGACGTATTAATCAACCATTTCAACGTGACCTCTCTCTCGTTTTAAATCCCATACTAATGAGACAACAACAAATGTAACGAGGAAATCGTGCAGGCTCTCTAATTTTTGAACATGTAACACATTCCTATTTAAAATCGAAGCGGTCTTTAATTGAAATCGTATGTTGTGTCGAACGTCACTGATAAGACCGTATACGACTCTGTTGACGTCCTGACATAAGAGGACCGAGATGCAAATTAAGATGCAATCAAAATTAAATTGTCATATTGTAGTCAATTATCGATTTCGATGTATTGATTACATAGTTTATCGTCGACAATTATTGTGACGTTGAAATAAAACTATAATAAATATAGTAAATATTGACTCACTCGCTTGTAAAATTATTTTGTGTAAATCATAAAAAAAATTAGGTTTACATGGGCAGATTGTATTAGGAGGTTTACCCATAGACAGCACAACATGAATGATGCCATACAACTAGAGATCCATTAACTCAGAACAATACAGTGAATCAGTTTATCCATTGTCCATATAAAAAAAAAAACCTTCCGAAATGTTAATCCAGCCCATAAATTATGGTCTGGCAAAAGACGTCTGAATTCTTTGTTTCAGGAAAAAGGAATAAACCAAACAAACATATTTTCGCCTTTATACGATTTATCACCATTTTATGCAAAATGATAGGCTTCCGATTTCGATTTCGAATTGGAAACGATTGAGAAAACTTTGTAGTTACATTTGAGATTGTTGTTCGACACAAATGGTTATAATTATCAGGAACGTCATCCACAATAGAATAACGATTAGTGTCTATAAAGACTCGTCGAAAACGATACTCTTTATGGTGGGTCTCGTAAAGCTATACAATTAGGCAATAGGCAATAGTGCATTAACACTTTACCGCAACATCTTCACCCACGCGAAACGGCTCAAACACAACTACACTACCGAGGACACGTGAATTTAACCTACTTACATCCACGTAAAAGCAGTTTCGATAGGATGCGGTAGGTTCAAGATATGCGCGTATATTTTATTAATTGTTTAACCACCTATCAACCTCATATCGCAGTCGACAGCCTTTCTTTGCTTTTGTGGGTAATAAAGAAAAGAAAACCGCAAAATCAATATGAGTTGGCACACACACGCCGTCGTTAGCGACGGCATAAAAGTAATCAAGAGCTCTAACAGTTTGTATAAACAAAGATTTGACTCACCAGAGTCTTTTCCCAGGAAATCATCCACGGCATCCATAAATCTAAAACAATAAAACATTACTTTAAACTACACGTAAAGACTAAAAATTAAAACATATATGTAGGCACTATTTTTAATACGATTCTCGAATATATTATGTATTGTAGAAAATGTATTATCAGTAATATCACTAATATCAGTATAACACAATAAACTATCTACATATTATAGACGTTTAAGAAATGTAAAATGATACGTAACAACAGTTATACAGCTATAAAAGATTTAATTGAATTTCACAAAATACAGAATCTACGGCACCCGTCACCGACTGAGATGAAATATTATTATGTATCGAACGCAGCGTGTCGCCATACTTTAATCGATTTTTTTACACCTAAAACCGCATGATCTGTGGGCGTAACAGAATTACAAGGCGTTTCTGCCGACGCGACGCGATCGTCCGTCCAAACCATTTCGTGAAATGTTTGTTTACGTCATAACTGAATACCTTCTTATATTTGCTCTTGCGAGGGGACCTCGGCAAACCCTCACACCTATAAGTATTGGAATATTTTCTAAAATAACTTTTAAGGGTGGCCCAATAATTCAGTCTATTCATATTTCCTTGCAAATATTTTGTGTACAAATATTTAGGAAATAAAGTTTCGTTATTCATATGGAAATGTGTTGAAGCAGCACCATAAATGTCGTCGTTATGGAACTTGTTATTATGCAAAACTGCATTCGTTTAGTGGCGCAACGGCTGCTAATTGTGCAGGGTCCCCCTGGAGCGATGGCTGTCACCGTGGCTTTGGCGCCACAACCGCCTTTTTATTCAAACGAAATTTAAATTTCATTGGATCATCAGCGATTATTTATGATAATCTGAAGTGCTTGTAGGCTGTTGTTGTAAATACTATAAAATTCCAGTTGCCTTACTTATAATCTATCAAGCACGTGATAAAAAAAATCAAATTCAGACAAATGATTTCCAAATCATATTTTTTTTTGCATATTTGTTCTATCTACGAGTCCAGATTCATTTTGTGCTGTCTACTAATAAAATAATATATTCGCACAGTAGCAATAGTTTAAACAATAAAACATTAAATAGTGTATGCGATGTAAAAGCTATACAAAAAAAAAACAAGCAGATAGATGATTACGACAATTACAGCAATAAAAATTCTGATCGTAAAGTCAAAACAAATTTTCAATTAACCATGAAACCGCAATTAAAATAGTGTTAAAGTTCAAATAGAACTAGTACGCTAACAAGCGTTTCTAAGGAATTTTTATTCTTCACTCCAATAACGTTAACAAATGAAAACGGTCACGACGTGTGGCGCCAAAGAGTAAACACTTTAATTATGCATAAAGTCACGACTCAAAGAAAACACAGGAAAGATCATCAAGGTTGGTGCTTGTGAGAGCTTCACTATTGGGAGTGTAACCGGACTTTTCTGTGTTTAAGCCTGCAGAAAAACTGCTAGACATAAAACAATTATCGCCAACAAGGATGCGGTGATTTTTTTTACGCGCTGAATATTGTTTTTAGCTCTTAATTGATTTATTGCCGGCCGTCTCATCAAACCATTTAAGATTTATGTTATGATACTTCAATACGACTGCCAGATCTTAGAATCCGAAAACAAACATTGCGTAACATCAAAGCATGCCCTCACTTTTGTTTTTGATAATAATACAACATGAAAAATTTAAGCATTATAGTATGTGCGAAATTATTTATTATTAACATTATGTACACATGTACATATTTGAATAGAACAAATTATTTTAAAGTTTCGTGATAATATTCGTACAATAAAATAAAACAAAACAATAAATCATTCGAAACATCGACAAACTGTTAAATTAAATACGAGATTATTATGTGAATTCTTTTTCTTTTTTTCTTTTTCTCCGCGGATCTCAACAACTCAAACGGAACTTTCTAGGTTCTCCTGAACACGGATGTCATTATTTAAAATCTGTCAAAATTGTGTACTTTATGGCCTCGGCGCGGCACATCGAGGCACCGTGAATTACATGCTTTCTTATTTAATATTAGTTGCGTCTTGCGTTTGTGGTATAATTTATATCTAGCGGCTGTTATCTGCGGCCGGGATCGCTCCCGAGTTATAATCCGGGTATTTTTCATGCAGCTCAGAGATCGGCCGACGAGCTCTGCTGTACGGCGTTACTGGAAAATTTATCTAACTAACAAGAAGTAAGTCCGCAATTATTATTATTATTGCTTACATATTTGAACGGAAGTTGCACATTTCATTTTTCTAACAGTAATTTTACTACAATTTTTTATTTATTGCTTAGATGGTTGGACGAGCTCATAGCCTACCTGTTGTTAAGTGATCACTGGAGCCCATAGACATCTACAACGTAAATACGCCACCCACCTTGAGGTATAAGTTCTAAGGTCTCAGTATAGTCACAACGGCTGCCCCACCCTTCAAACCGAAACGCATCACTGCTTCACGGGAGGAATAGGCAGGGTGGTGGTACCTACCCGTGCGGACTCACAAAGAGGCTCTAACCACCAGTAAATTATTTACATAGATGGTAGATTATGTATGCAGTAAAACATTAGATATCAAATAAACTCACAACGTTTCGTGTAATGTTAAGTTTGTTATATTAATTAAGAGGTAGGAATGGCAATCGAATCGCTGTGGTAATCAACCGAGCGGACTTTCACAAGACCTCACATGCTCGGTGCAAACGCATCCATCATGGTAGGAACGTACACGTCTCACTGTCGGCGCCCAACAAGCACCGAAAGTGCCCGAAACAGAGATAATAGGCGACATTTCGATACAACGCGAGATAAGGACCAAGGATTTTCTCATGTGAGTGAACTCGAACCCGAAACAACGCGTTCCAAAATATAACAATCGGTTAAAGGTCAAATGCAGACAAAATACAAAACATATCCGGTAACATATTTTACATTGTATTATAGAAGGTTTTCAAAGTTTAATTTTTTTGGAGCACAATTTTAGGATTAGTATCGAACAGTAGTATAGTAATAGCAAAGAAGCTTAGGCAAACTACCCCTAGGTTAACTACCTAGGGGTAGTTTGAGTACCATCACGAGTGATCAGCATCGGTCGTGGACATCGACAATAAAGCAGAGTCGAACTACAGATCTCGCCTAATTCTGCGAAGCAATCATGCGTTCAAATTACCGGAGCCTATAGATATCAAAGCTCAGCTTGAGTCGTGAGATCTTAGTCTCAATTGTATAACAGCTATCATATCCCATCCTTTAAGATGTAGCGCATAGCTACTTGGCTGCTGAAATAGGCGGGAAGTCTAGCCGTGGGGCTTTACACAATATACCGAATAGATTGAAATGCTTTGTAGACCAACGATCCGAAGGTTATTGGGAATTTGTACAATATATTATGTAAAGGTACCTTGAAATGGTTGTTAGTGCAATTCAAAGTTTTCTATCTTCTATGATATATACAAAGACCATTTTTGTATAATTTTTGTATAATGGAAATACGCTATCAAAATGCTATAAACAAAACTATCTACTATTTATTCTTACCTACCATTTAAAGTTATGAAAATTGACTTTCGAAATTTAGTAATTAAGCAAACGAAGTTATTAGAGCAATCATTTCATAGAGGTTCGACGACTATATTTATCATAGAAAGCAATGTACATCCGTAGCTATCAATACTTCATCGCTAATTGAGATCCAGCCAAGTCTAGTTCAAGTGAGATATAAAATTTACCGACGTCGAAAATTATTATTTCGATTTTCTTACAAGAACATGACTTCAAGATAATCCACAGTATCAAATCAAACTATCTACTGCACTATGAGCAAATAAAAAGATATTAAAAGACTCATAGCGATAGTCTAATAGCCTATTTATTGCAGTTGTTAACGACATGTTAAAGTTTCAACTTTCGAACTGATGAGCTACTCGTGCATCCGTAGCGATAGCGGCAGCGACATGACTAGCTTAGCCGACATTTAGAGACGCCGGTGGCCATTTCTCATGAGGTTGACTACGTGCTTATCTGCCAATGCAAAGGTAGTAAAAAAGATGCGTTTTTATTTTTATTTTTTATTGCCTAGGTGTGTGGACGAGCTCACAGCCCACCTGGTGTTAAGTGGTTACTGGAACCCATAGACATCTACAACGTAAATGCGCCACACACCTTGAAGTATAAGTTCTAAGTTCTCAGTAAAGTTACAACGGCTGCCCCACCCTTCAAACCGAAACGCATTACTGCTTCACGGCAGAAATAGGCGGGGTGGTGGTACCTACCCGTGCGGACTCACAAGAGGTCCTACCACCAGTAATTATGTAACCCTATGACATTCGCAAATACAACCGTATGCATATTTCTAATCTATTATCGTTATCGTAATCGTAAATTTGTCATCGGATAAAAATAAATTATAATAAATAAATATAAATTTCAAAAAAGTTTTGTTTATTTGTTAATGATAAATGTGTGTCTTCTTTTGTCCAATTGGTGTGAAGTGTTATTATATAGCTATTATAATATGTATTATGATATAGTTGGTTAGGTACTTTAAATATAGTTTCCGGCATAGTTTCATAAAGTTACTAACAATAAACGTACTTATTATATATAATAAATAAATGTAGTCGTCGTGGCCCAAAGGATAAGACGTCCGGTGCATTCGTATCTAGCGATGCACCGGTGTTCGAATCCCGCAGGCGGGTACCAATTTTTCTGATTAAATACTTACTTGACAAATGTTCACGATTGACTTCCACGGTGAAGGAATAACATCGTGTAATAAAAATCAAACCCGCAAAATTATAATTTGCGTAATTACTGGTGGTAGGACCTCTTGTGAGTCCGCACGGTTAGGTACCACCGCCCTGCCTATTTCTTCCGTGAAGCAGTAATGCGTTTCGGTTTGAAGGGTGGGGTAGCCGTTGTAACTATACTGAGACCTTCGAACTTATATCTCAAGGTGGGTGGCGCATCTACGTTGGTGATGTCTATGGGCTAACCACTTAACACCAGGTGGGCTGTGAGCTCGTCCACCCATCTAAGCAATAAAAAAACGTATGCGGGATTCGCTGGTTAAATAGGAATATTTACGAACAAAAAAATGAGAAAGCTGAAATACTTTAAAATATTAATAAGTAGACACAATGCTATTTCAGACTTACATATAAATACATATAAACACACTTTTAAGTTTAAGATGACGTCTATACACGTGTAATCATCAAGTTTGAATTTTATTTCAACAACCGCACAAATTTAATTTCCATATTTTTATACAAAATCTCAACTGTCTCTCTGATCAATATAATGAAAATTAAGAGTACATTGAACTAAAGCAATAACAACACCTTGTAATTTCCGTCCATGATCATTAAGAGTACTATTTGATTACCATTTACTCAGCAGGTATTATTTTATTTAAATTTTAATACAGCTCATTTTATCTGTGTTATAGATGAGTAGACGTTCAATAGCCCATAGACTTCACAAAATTAATGCCGACTGAAGATGCACACACCACTCACGTCCTTCAAACCGAAAGTGTTTCCCGAGCGCTATGACATGTCTTTCTTCAAACGAGGCTTGTGGAGAGTATTAAACGGTAGGCAGCGGCTTGGCTCTGCCCCTGGCATTGCTGAAGTCCATGGGCGACGGTAACCACTCACCATCAGGTGGACCGTATATGATCGCCTGCCTACACGACAATAAAAAAGAGAGAATTGCTTTGCAACAGAAATTAGTAGTTGACAATGGTTGGTTCAAAGTCCAAGCGGGACTCGATCTCAGTAGATACCTAATTTTGTTGTTATATTCAATAATTACAAGAATTCAATACATTCAAAGTGCATTTTCAGAAACTATTTTTATCACAGCATACGACTCTGAAAAAATTGCCTCCACGGCTCTTTCCGAGTTTTTTTTTGCTTATATGGATGGACGAGCTTACAGCCCACCTGGTGTTAGGTGGTTACTGGAGTCCATAGACATCTACGACGTAAATAAATGCGCCGCCCACCTTGAGATATAAGTTCTAAGGTCTCAGTATAGTTACAACGACTGCCCCACCCTTCAAACCGAAACACATTACTGCTTCACCGCAGAAATAGGCAGGGTGGTGGTACCTACCCGTGCGGACTCACAAGATGTTATTCCTTCACCGTGGAAGTCAATCGTGAACATTTGTTAAGTACGTATTTCATTAGAAAAATTGGTACCCGATTGCGGGATTCGAACACCGTTACATCGCTCGATACGAATGTACCGTACGTCTTATCTTTTAAGCCACGACGACATTTAGTTTCCTTGAAATTAGTTTCCTTAATATCTGACCTGAATAAGGACAACAAAATTTAAAATATTAGGTACATGTAGTCTTGTATGATAGTTAGTCATAGTTATCAGTGTGCCTACTTAGAATAACAACAGCGACATAATATTACATCAGCAAATAATATAAATAATAACAACATAAATTACATCAATAGATACCGAATGTCCACCAATAATCCATTGTCACGACTAGACTCATTCAATCATAACGAATGTAAGAAATTATTCATTGTGATGTTTACGTCGGGAAAGTTTGAGAAAAATAGCTAGATTTGTTTTCAGCAGTTTTGAAATGAGTCTATAGACGTTTATTTTCGTAGAGATTTTAGATACATACTTAGTAATCTAGTAGATTTGCCGTTCGTCTTAAACTTATAAACACTTTTGAAGTCATGCTAAAGATATGATCGTGTTTCATTAAAAGAAAGTAAAACTAAGGAAGGGAGTTCAAAAATATTTAAGTATAAAATTGCGCTGTGATCCGATTTTAGTCCCGGTGCTAATTTTCCTAGACTTTTCCTATTTTCATATATATGCAAGAACAACTTTCACGATGACTATAGAAATTTGAACATCTCTATACATTTACAATTACTTGTCTTGACTGACTCAGCGATTGATTCATCAACACTGGTCACTGAGGGTACAATCTTGAAATTTTGGCAGTTGAGGTATTTTATGTCGTAAACAGCCACTAAGGAAGGTTGTTTAAAAAAATGTACTTTAAATGGTAAATTAAGGGTTGTTTGAAAAAATGTACTTTAAATGGTAAATTGCTGAAGTCCATGGGCAACGGTAACCACTCACCATCAGGTGGGCCGCATGCTCGTCTGCATACAAGGGCAATAAAAAAAGTTACTACAGGAAATACTGTAATCCTCTGTCTAAATCATTCATCTGATTATGATGAAACTTCAGAGACACTTCAGAGAAGATTTTGTGTTATAGGCCCATCAATGAACGAGGTCACGCTCGAGTAGTTACATTAAATCAATGCCCTTCATTTGATTAGCGATATTCACAGCATAGCAACTATGTATTAAGGACAAAAATATTTAATTTATCCAAAGGTTCCATTTTCCATTCCATTCCATTATCAAAATTATGTACAGATACGATAAAAAGTTTCCAAACCATGAGCGTTTTTATAAATGCTACATACATAGTACTACAATTCATACATCGATACTGGAAATGTTCACAAAAAAATTTAATTGTATAATATGTATTACAAAACTTTCTAATATAATAAAAAAAAAATCGCACTGATTACATCGACATGAATGACAAATAAGTATTTTAAGCACCATTAACTTATATCCCATAAAAAAAAACAAAATCAAGTTCTATCCATTAAATATACATACGGTAGCGATTGCAATGAGAATATTAGATTAGCAAACATTTAAAAACAAAAACATTTCTAACGTATCATAAAAGCCGCGGCATATATTCAAATGAGTCGTTCAAATAATAATGTTATAGCCTGTCCCATGGGCCATGTGTCCAGGACGGCCATTACATAAGAACCATAACAATTCTGACTCATGTACTACGATTTCAGCTGCACTTCTTTATGGTGCTTACGCAAACAGAAACTTGAATGCAAAACAACTTTTATTCGTTGTTGTTAAAATAAATTATGCGTTGCGATTACATCGAATTGTGCATTTATTCCATTGGATGGCACGGACAAACAAAGTATCGTCATGTTGTGGATTCCAATAATCGAGTCGGCACATCTTATAAAACAATTAAAGTAGTTTATAAGAAGCTTCGTTCATGAAAATTTCACATTGCTCACTGATGCTTATCAAGAATAATCGACAACGATTTTCTAGTTTTGTACCGGTTACAACAATTTAGTAATTTAGTCTTTATACTAACAACGCACAATTATTATTACTAGTGGTCCCCCGGTATTCAAAATTCGACTTTAATTATTATTAATTTTTTTATGGCTTAGATGGGTGCGTAAATGCGCCACCCACCTTGAGACATAAGTTCTAAGGTCTCAGGTATAGTTACAACGGCTACCCTACCCTTCAAACCGAAACGCATTATTGCTTCACGGCAGAAATAAGCAGGATGGTGGTACCTACCTGCGCGGACTCTCAAGAGGTCCTACCACCAGTAAAAATTTAATTGAAATTATAAGTTTGTAACTATTATGATTCTATTGTTATAGACTATTATCATACTTCTATGATCACAGTTTTCGCCAAGACTATACTATGGACAAATAATATTAAAGACAAACATTAAGTATTATTCTATTCTCAATTTGACCACAGACTTTCAACAAAACCAAAAGTTTGACAATAAATACAGAGTATATCTGTGTGTAAATGCGTTGTGTCAAATAAATGGTAGTGTGTGTAACGTTCTCTTTATTGATTTAATGATTTTTTATGTATAATTTAAAAAAAATTAGCATTCTGCACTCCTTCACTATATTATCTATAAATTTCATACTCCTCCATCCGCGCAATTTTCGTAAAAAGGGGTACAAAGTTTCTGCTTCACGTATTAATATATAGATTATTGCTCATTTTAAAACAAAGGAATCAGGGCCACCCTTCGCTGTGAGTTTCGTTGAATAGTTTCAATAAACCCTCAAAATTTATAAATAGGCATAATTACTGGTGGTAGGGCGTATTGTGGGCCCGCACAGGAAGGTAATACCATCCTACCTATTTCGGCGACAAAGCAAGTACCGGTTTGAGGGGTGAGACATCTTTGACACAATAAAATTGAGACTATGAACTCATATTTCAAGGGGATAGACAAAAAAAAGCATTTCTTTATATATGCTTAATTATGAGGAATTTAGATTGAAAGAATATAAATTCTTAATTTACATTTTGTGTTGGAAACACTTGTATTCTATAAAAAACTATAGAGCCTATAAGTTTTAAATCGAAATAAAAAAAAAAAACTGTTTTAAGCATTCAAAGTGAATCATCAATATCGTGTTTCAAACTAGACAATTGTTACGGTTATGTGCCAGGATTACAGCTTCCTTTGTGGTCTAGTTGTTCCCACCGCCATAACAATAACGTTAAAATCGTTCGTGCTTATAACAGCTCATTAAAATTTAATGTTAGCAAATTCAGTGTTGCGATTTGTCTTGAAACGAAAATAGCTTAGCGACCCATAAAAGATCATTACGCATACAAAACGGACGCAATATTTGAAGTACGACCGCAAGATACGAGTAATCAAAACTGCGGTTTATATTTTGTACAAACATTGTTTAGTGATACCAAATGAAGCCTTAAATAACTAATGGTGTCTGATTTTTGTTTTAAATTCAACATCTCTTTACTGTTTAGTCTTTATTTGACGAAGCATGTTGCTGATAACTCTATTTCTATAATCTGACGAAGCGCGTTGCGGATAATAATATGTACTTTTAGGTTATTAAAATTAGATATTTTGTGTAAATGTTTGGAAATACATTTATTTGGATAATTCAAAAAGTAATAAAACTATCTATTTGTCAACAGTCTAATCTAAATCTAAATAAAAATATTTAGCAAAATGTATTAGTCGAAATTCGGCAAAGAAAAGGCCTAAGAGCCTCATGATTGTTTATTCTCCTCAACTTTGTAAGCTACGGTAAAGAAAATTCAAATGCAATTTAGATCAAGTTTACGTATTATACTATGAAAAAGTTAGGGATGCCCATTAATAGAAGACGTTTTACATTGGACGTACGAATGATCAAAATCTCGGAAATAACAAGAGGTAGCATCGATAAGTTACTCATTACGTGTCCAGGAAAATTTAAACAATCATCATCATTGGCGCCAATGACACGTCATAAAACTCGTAATCCGTATTTTAAACTAGCTTTAATAATTAGCAGCATGAGTAACATTACAATTAATACTGTTAATTTGTACACTCATAACCTAGAAAGTGTAATTTTAAACGCTGCTATAAACATTTTGTTCCGCGTATTTCAATTATCCCCGATGATGACTCGATTAGTCGTAATATTTCGTTGTAATGACATCAAAACGAATTAACAGATAGAATCATCAGTTGAACATTCAACGGGAATAAATAAAAATAAAATAATCAATAAAAATATACCTTTATTGCATAGATCAGTGAACGAGATCACGGATCACTTAGTTTAAAGTGATTACGGGGCGCCCTTAGACATTGAATGCCGCCACCCACCTTGAGATATGAGGTCGAAATCTCAGATACATTATGAAACAGCAGTACTATACATCAAACCAGAACGCTCGACTGCTTCTGGTTGAAATAAGCAGGATAGTAGCAACGACCGTCGCGTTTTGGGATTACAGTACCCTAAACGATTTGTAAACATACCACCACTTAACACCAACAATTCTTTACTCTGCGTTAATTAAAACTGTTATCAAATTACAAAGTTATTTACAATCGAAAAAGAGTACAAGAATAAAAGCAATCATGTACTAAATTTCATAAACTATTAATCGAAATCGATCCGCGTTTCAACATCACAACGCCGACTGAAGTAGGCATAATGATAGAACAACTAGACGTAATAATACCTGTGAGGGGGAGATGTCTCAATTACCAATGCCTGTGTGGTCCGAAAACAAGAAATTATATACGTACACTGTAATATAAGAAAATATAACATTGTCGACATTTATATCGGTCATTATGTTCAATGAAATGTTGTAACAACAAGTAATAAGTGTTATTATTATCATGATAGGCATTATAGGAATTCGACAACTCTTTTCATCATCGAGATCAGATTATTTTTTATCTTGCAGCTTTCGAATAAGCCATTACCGGAACCTTATAATACCAATAGAATGACGTCACGTCTCCCATCTTGAAATTTAAAGGAAAAGTCTTATTACTATTATTTTTTATTGCTTAGGTGGGTGAACGAGCTCACAGCCCACCTGATGTTAAGTGGTTTCTCGAGCCCATAGACATCTACAACGTAAATGCGCCACCCAGCTTGAGATATAAGTTCTAAGGCATCAGTATAGTTACAATGGCTGCCCCACCCTTCAAATCGAAATGCCTTACTGCTTCACGGCAGAAATAGGCGGGGTGGTGGTACCTACCTGTGCAGACTCACAAGAGGTCCTACCACCAGTAAACTACCCGAAATAACGATTGTTTTACACATAAAACTGGTACAGATTCACGACACAAAATCAGTAAAAAAAGATTTAATAATAAATATTTAAGTTGAACGTAACTGTGTATTAAGCTAAAACGAAAAACTATATTGACATCTCTAACAATTTTGACAGTTCCATTGTTAGACGTTAACATAACCGCATATAAACTGTACTACCACACCGTATGCATCAGATAAGTCAATTACATTTAAAAGCGTAATTGTTCCGAGGGCTAATCAATCGCCAAAACAAAATTATTAGTTAAGAGTTTTTAGTTGAAACTAACAAAAAGAATATATCTTCAAACACGGGAGACCAGCTAAGTTACTAAATTTTGACAATGGCCGGCGGTGGCCATATTTATGTGTTTGTTATCACGCTCGGAAGTCTCCTATCTTACTTACTCTGATTTACGCTGGACTCTTACTAGACAAACAGTCAACAACGTGATAACTTACTTTTAACACCTACAGTGCGATAAAACAGCTTCACGGCTCGTAAAGTAACACTCCTTTATTTTTTGAATTTTGAATCATTAAAACTAGTTTTCTTCAAACACACGAATTATTGGTAAAGGTGTATATTAGTAACATTCTCTGTATTAAAGTTTACATTGCATATTAACAAACGATATATGTAAACAATGTCTATGATTATATGACATTTAGTTTCGCATGTAAAAGCTTCGCAAATTAAAATAATAAATTGATACAACGTGAGTGAACCACCCAAAAATAAGAAATGACTTAATACGATGTCAAATTGTCTCGTTATAAGTCTCAATCATGCGCTAATATAATCACAAACAAAAAACAAAGACGAAAAAAGCTTAAAAGCGGATTTAACATGTGTACATGACATAGAATCCGATGTATCAATATTGGACCAAGCGATGACTTTAACCGGTAGTACTTAGATCATTCTTAATTTTCACTCGTATTACAAACTCGAGCCGCGATTAAACAAGCGCATAGTCAACAAAAAATTAACTATCGAAATCCTTTAGAATAACGTGGAAAACTGTCGTTTCGTACAAATCGTACCACCGGCGATGTCCACGATTTATAGACGGGGTGATATGTACACGAGCAGGTTTGTAATGACGACATGATTGTCGACAGTGGACATGTGAAACAAGTAAAAATACTAGCCGTGATAAATGAACGAGGAGACGAGGCACGCGAGCATCATAACGATCTTGCGATTGATCAGCTCGGTCCGGTTTCGAAAAGGTCAGGTCTTTAACGACAATTCTTACCGTGTAGTCCATTTACATACATATGCGGTCTTTTAAATCACATTGATTGACATATTAAAAAAAATTATCATAAAAATAACATAGTTTGATTCAGTTTTTTACAATCTATGGCGTACAAAAGAAAATTAGTATACTAAAATTGTTTTTTTTTTAATCACAGAACTCAAATTATTAATCACAGACCTATCATTAAGGCATCGTTTGTTTCGATGTAACAGCACGGGTGGCACATTTTGTCTAACCTTAACTGACAAACAGATGCGAGACCCTCTCGTTCGATAACAGGAGCGAACTATCTGAGAAATACCGATGGTTATTTATGTCGACGACGGGGCGCAGCGCCCAACAAAAGACCAGACAAATGAGCGAGATAATCTTTCAGTTGAAGCCAGCTTCAAATCATTTCTGTTCAAACAGTTTGTGGAACGTTGACGTTCTCATTATTTTTAGGGTTCCTTGGCCAGCTGCTTTAAGACCTTAATAATTTCATCAATTCTGACTCTGCGGGTATGCCACAACAGTTTAACTCGAATACACTTGATGAAATTTGAAAAGTATGTGTACTAATTATTAATTGGCACCGAAGATAGCAAAAATGGGGTGATTTTCGTAGAAAAATTGAAAAAAAAGCTGGAAGCTACGAAGAAAGACTTACATTGTGATATAACACAAAGACAGAAGCTCTAAATACGTAACTGACTCTATTTATGTAAAGAAAATGTACATGTCCAGAAACTAAAATCCAGTGTCTAATTTGTGTTTGTATTTTGACGGCAGCAGCTTGTCTATGCATAGTTCGCCGATGTCACCACCACCGCCACCACTTAATAACAACTGAGACGTAAGCTCTTTTTCTCATCAGCATCAAAAATTGAGTTTGAAGATACCCACCCGTGTACGAAAATTATAAAAAAAACAATTTCCTAAAAATATATTCCAAGAACATTAACATATGGTCCACCTAGTTGTGAGTGTTTACCACCACTCATGAGCGTCAGCAATGCCAGAGGCAAAGCTAAGTTGGTTGTCGCTGAATACTCTCCACAAACCGGATTTAAGGAAGGAGATGTCATAGCGCTGAAAAAATATAGTAGTTTGGGAAGTCCATAGTCGGACCGACTCTGAATGGACGCCGGGGTTTTAGGTAACATTACCATAAGGATGAATTCTTATCCAATGATGCAGTAACATAGTGCGATGATCAAAACGAGATGATAGCATTATCTCAAATAATTACTCAGAACACTCCCTATGAAACACACAAAACAGAGAGAACCGACCGTAGACCCAGGGGTTTCAAACGATCTGGTTTAATAAAAACTAATGCCCTTTTTTCGCAAAAGACATTATGTACTTCTGAATGATGGCCGTCCTGTCTTTTAAAACAAAAACACATAAATGTTTCGCGGAAGAAATGGACAGGACTTCTTTATCCGTCCGAACTCACAAAATGTGCTGCTACTGCTAAATGCTTCATTCTAAAAATAATAACAGTAAGCTACGCTACGAAAACCTACAGAATGCTAGATTGGCGCACTAGATTAGGATTTTATCGATTTCGCAATACCCTACCATTTCTATTGTAAACTCACTGAAATATTGATCTGCTTAAGAGCTCTGTTTATTTACAGTCGATGAGTACGAATGGTATTAGTATTATTAAACTGTTCATTAGCATAAAATTTACGATCTAATAAAAAGTTTGTTTTAGTCAAAGGGACAGCTGTTGGACGTGAGACGACACGCATCGGAGCAGCGACAAATACCTTTCAAATTCCGAAAGGCATCGTGACGCGTGGGAGGCAGACGCCGCCGTCGACACGAGCGCTGGATGTGACCAAGTTCAATTGAATACAAGAATAGGTACCTAGTGGCACCGGTCGAAGCAGCCGCGGCACTAAGGCGCGCGCCGCGGCCTCCCACGCATCCACCGCGTAGATTTATAACATTACCCATATTCGGCCTACGAATGGCGCCAATTCGACGCTTCAAATTAAAATCCGCCGCGAATGCAAAACGATAACACGCTTGGTTGATAGATAGCTGTTCGGTTTCTGATTTACGCGACACCGTATAAGGGGGTGTAAACTTGTTAAAGCCGTCTCCTTTCAGTAATTATACGGTCGATAAATCAAATAATGTTTAGTGTGTCTGTAGGTTGATACTACAAGCTCAGTCTTGTTAACATTCCAAAATTTAAATGTTTTATTAGCTTGAATTTTTGTTTAGCAACGGTCAATTCAATTGCTTTGATCGCACGATTTTTCTAACAAAATTTGTTCGATGTTATATTATATATTTTACGTTAATAAAATAATAAACTTACTCTTTCACTTTGTTTTCGGGTGGCAAAATTCGACCGGGCATTATGATTTTTTTATGTAAAATACCTGCAGCCTTTACATCCTGTAACAATATTTGTAAGCATGAATTAAATAAATAATATTAGCACCAAGGATATAAAAAAAGAATAAGGAATCATGCAATGAAATATACAATAACTCTCAGTCCAATGATACACTAAATTCGTCAAACTCGAGCAATCAATCCAATTCTCACTCGACTAAGCCTGTAATCATTAGTTTCTTTCAAATCTTCTTACTTTAACCATTTTGTTCGTAACAGTAAGCGGAAATGCTATTTTTTTAAATATTATAACAAACATCGAGCTAACTATTGTTACGCTTAGTTCTGACATGTTAATTTTGCATAACTAGGGTTGGCAATGTCAATTTTTTCTAATATAAAAGTACAAAATTTGGTGGTTTAAAAAGGAATCTTTCTTCAACTCTTCTCTATTAGTTACCAGTTGAATTATGCGAAGGTCGACATATAAATCTAAATCTTCTCTTAATCTAAATGTCACGAAGATTCCAATAGATCTCAAGTACGTACATGATATTAGCCTATCCGATTTTTAGATAATGAAAAATCCCAACCCCTTGTTGTTGCGGTTTGGTGGTGATCCCTGCCTAACCTCATCTGGCTTCATGATTCCCGAAGATTACTACCTTCACTGCTGGTGACTATGGTTCTATTTCCCGAAACCATACGTTCATGAATTTATTCTTTTTAAATCAGACTTTAAAGTCATGGTTTAAAACGTTGGTAACATTTACTTTCGGATCCCTTATGGGTTGTGGTAATCGAATGTCAAATGGGCTGTCAAATGACATATTACGGTTTTATAAAACATTGAGAGCATGATTTTAATTTTGTGTTTCAAATGGGGTAATGTTATCCGCATGAATGTAGTGTAAGTGGAAGTTTTTTTTTTACAAAAAACCTAGCGGATACTATTAATTACCAATATAAGAGATAAATATAAATAAGTAGTTGACAGCCCACCAGATAAAATTCAATACTAGTCCGTAAAGATTAGCAACTATGAGACCTAGTGTACCTAAGTATGTGTGAACTACCAAAGCAGTACCGAAAAGGAAAAACATTGTTAGTCCGACAGCAAACGTTTTGCGGTTCAAGTCAGGCGATATAGCTATTACAAAATTATAAATTATTGTTGTCATGTTATTTAATATTAAATCTGGATTGGACTGAACTTAGCAGACAAAAACAATCGCAACGTTAATTTCTCAGACTTGTGACCCGACATGGTACTTTTCTTAAAACCAGTGAACCCGTTATGCCAAACTTTTTCATTCGTGAGCAACGTAAGAAACCATATTTGACCCAAAGCGGAGGAGGACCATTCCGTATTGTCAGTGTATTACACACAAACATAGCTACGGGCTCACATACCTTTCATTACGCCAACAATAACCTAAGAAGGAATGTTCATACTTTGAGTCGACATTCACGATCTGTGACTGTTTCGCACATTGCTAGCACACTAATACTACGCAATACTCGTAAATTTTATAAAGCCAGAACTTAACACAATAACATTTCCAAGTCGAACACTTACCTCAGGTTTATAATATTTATCGGTATTTGTCAAATCTATGACTGCACCGAGTTTGGGTATCGCCTCTAGAAGCGCCGGAATGTCCCATCTAGGAAAGAAAAATAATGAAGTCGTAATAAATCTAAAGGGACAAAATATTTAAAAAGCACAAATTAAATTAAAAGAGATCTTTTAAAACATAATAAAACGTGGCAATAAACACCTAATCCAAATCACGTGCCCAACTTTTATACTGCCTAAATTCAGAACGTAGGTGTAAAAACTGTATCCAATTACAGAAAACAGTGTACCCGTTGGCGTTAAACAAATAGCTATGGGAAAACCGTCTTTCAACAGAACAGTTTAAATAAAACTAGAACTTTCTAAATCAGACGCGGCGCCAGCGTGTTTACTGTTTCAAAAATAATTAGCATAACTAAAATAATGAAATAAATACAATCGATTTTTCACATGTTAATTTAAAGTCTAAACACATAAAACTATTTAATAAGACAATTTATGTCCATGATGTGATTCTGAGGGTGAGAATTTCTTCTATGGGTGGAGTTTTTCGTATAATCTCTGAATTGATTTTTTTTTCCTTTCCAGTTATTTGTTTTAACTAAATCTGAATAAATTGTGAAATACACTGTGTACATATATAGTGTATTCAGCAGTCCATATGAAACATATTTGAAACCATACACTGACATTTCCGAATTGTCATAGTTCAAATAAAAATCATCATCGAAGATGTCTTTAGTCTTGTGACGTGACTAGCGCCTCGCATTTTAAAATACTACTAATATTTCGTAAAAGGTGCGGGCGGTTGAATCTGACGACAAACTGTCTACAGTCTGGCACAAAATTCCCGAATAAAATCATTTACGTATTTAGATTATCTTAGCATTTTAATAAGATTATAAAAAATCAATCAAAGAATATACAAAAAAATCGAGAATGTCCGCTTTACGCAGTCCAAACAAGTCAGTATAGGGAACGATTTTAAAATAAATAAAATCTCAGATTCACTTACATTTTTTTCACCTGTGATTTTTGAACTTGTTGACTCTGAAACAAATAAAATATGATAAAATAAATGATTAATTAGTTAATATTACAGAAGGTATATTGCCAACGGCACACGCGTCTCTGGTCATACACAATGATGTCTTTGAGAAAGCCGCATGTAGGCGACAGCACAATGATAAGGGAGTAGATCAATCATTCGCTGGCCCCACCTGACCGGTGCCAATGAACTTTGTGTTCAAGGGCCACCTGACGGGATCCACTTTTACACTAACACCATATAACTGAATGTCAAATTTAGTAAACCATCTTAATTTATTTCTATTTACGTTTATATTTGAAGGTAGCATACATTATTAGACATATTTGTGAACTTTAGGAGCAACACAAAAAGTAGACGTTAGAATCTACAACAAAATCGTTTCGTACGTACACAACATAAATCTCAAAAACCAATTCCTGTTGCACCGCAGGCCAAAATTTTGGGTGAAATTTTCCTTTTCGCTCAAAATTCTTAATACAAAATGTCAGGTACCATAATAATAGGTTCGTTGTTCGAGTGGCAATAATTTATCGACGGGTGTTGACACGATGTGAAAAAAAGCAAAAATATGAAGCGCCAGGAGGCGTCTCTAAGTGGGGTTAATTTTCAATTTGGATACGCTGGTGGCCTTAATAAATTAAGAAAGAATTTATTTAAATAAACTTGTGAGGTAACGCTAATACCTTAACACGAATACATAACAAATACAGAGCGTTCATAAGAGATACGTATACAATTAATTGACTGATATGGACCGCATAATTATTTTCGCTCTAGATGGGCGAACGAAATCTCGGCCTAGTGTACCAGAGGCCACAAAGACATGAACTCCGTGTCTCACCTTAGGACGTGAGGTCGATGATTGAAGTGATACGGTGAAGCACAGATTTGCCACGTAAAATTTCCACGACATGGTTAGTCATTCGACCAGTACATTAGAACACCGTGGGGAACGAGAGGGTTCACCGCGATTTTCAATTAACATTACAACG
The DNA here is from genome assembly GCF_030267445.1 of Bombyx mandarina. Taxonomy (NCBI): domain Eukaryota; kingdom Metazoa; phylum Arthropoda; class Insecta; order Lepidoptera; family Bombycidae; genus Bombyx; species Bombyx mandarina. The sequence continues at coordinate 10,012,886 of NC_143229.1, forward strand.
ACGCGGCGGCGTAACAAATAAAACGGAGACCGGGACAAAAGATCTTATTTGAACCGCGAAATCAATGTTAAAAATGCGGTGCTACACAAAGTAATACGTTCGAGTTCGTCAAAAATAACTCCCACATTTAAGAAACTTATTGCTCTGCGGTGACATACAACAATGAGGATTTCCATTCCAGTTCATTTTTAAAAACAAAAAAGAATTCATAGTCAAAGTGGGTTAGAAGAAGTTACAATGACTACCAAAGCCAACCAATTTTGTTGGACAACCAAACATATTCATGTAGTGGAAATGAAGTAAAAGCCACGGACCCTCCTAGCTAACCCTGCTAACCAAAGTCCATAACTGCCACGCAGCAGCTATAACTAGAATCAAAACAGGCAAAGAATTCACAATACAAGAGACACAATGTTTCAATACTGATATTTTTACTCTATATTTTAGATCATTTTACAGTTGAGAATTTTAATGACAAAAGCTTTGTCCAGCTATTAATCGAAATGATATGCAAATGGTACGTTGAGCTATAGTCGCTACTAAGTTTAGAAATCTAGTTAACTACTCAATTAACTAATTTATTTTAATCGAATTTATTTTATTAATTATCCTAACCAGGCCCCGTGAGCTTCGTCTGCACATGTTTTTTTTTATTTGATTTTTTATTGCCCTTGTAGGCAGACGAGCATACGGCCCACCTGATGGTGAGTGGTTACCGTCGCCCATGGACTTCAGTAATGCCAAGGGCAGAGCCAAGCCGCTGCCTACCGCAAAATCCGCAAAATTAAAATACCGCAAAATTAATCCGCAAAATTAAAATACCGCAAAATTAACATCAAATCAATCAGTAACATCAGTTGAAATCAACCAATGAACTCTTCAGCTTATCATTGTACAACTGTACTATAAACATCAACGACTTTGTCATTGTGAATTTCAAAAGTAAAACACAAATTGATCAACAACATAGACTCCGATAATTCGGATATGTAAGCAGGATCAAATAAATACAGCACGAGTTCAACAATAAAACCAATGGGATGATCCTCGGCCATAAATCGAGTCCATTACGATATTAATGACAATCGTAACTCTCAATCACAAGTGGAATCTGCACGCACCTACAGTACAGCACCGACCTCGCAGGACTTTTGAATAACGCCAACAAAACAATGAATCTCAACATTATTGTTTTATTCAAATAATATTATTGTATATTTATTAAAGAATTTTACTTAACATTGTCAACGTAATGCTTTCGCTTTTTTCTTTACTCTGTTCTTAATGATCCTAATTTCTTTAACCTGCTATCCAAAATCAATATACACACTACTAAGCATTTTGATATTGCTTAATCAAACTTAATAATGTATCACTACGTGGAGTTAACAAAAATACCCCACTTACGACTTCGTCAAGGTTTTCATCGACCGCCTCACATAACGATAGCAATTAGCATTCGTTCACGCGACCGTCGTTAATAAAATTATCAACAATGAAGTTAAATAAATCATTGATTGCATGCTGACAAAACCCATACAACACGACAAGGCATTACTTACATGTGTCGTACAATGCAATAAATGTGTGTCATTTTTACGATGTACCCACATTTGAAAACACCAGAGGATTGAAAAACATGGCTGGCAAAGTTTTGACATGTATCTGTTACCACTAGAACGAATTTTGCTTTTTTCTCGTGCTTACTAGAACTAGTGAAAATATTCAAAATAAATAATAAGTACAAAAAATAAATAAAACCCAAATTCCAAAAACTATATGGCCAAGCTACGGAGGTATAAAAAATGCATCTCTCGTATATGGTTAAAAGCTACAGGGTTTCAATGTCGTCTATTACTTATTCTATCAAATTTGCTCTGAGCAGCAGGAGTGCTCTGAGGAATTGTTCGAGATAATACCAACGTCTCGTTTTTACCATCGCATCTCCCGCCACCGAAGTAGAGTTCATCCATACTATCTGGAGCCACTACGTTCACACACAGTGCACACAGGTTCACAGTGCGTTTCCAGAGATCTTTTTTGTCACGTACCATCCGGCTATGGAATGAGCTCCCCTCCACGGTGTTTCCCGAGCGCTATGACATGTCTTTCTTCAAACGAGGCTTGTGGAGAGTATTAAACGGTAGGCAGCGGCTTGGTTGCCCCTGGCATTGCTGACGTCCATGAGCGACGGTAACCACTCACCATCAGGCCGTAATAAAAAATAATAATCAAGGAATGTTATTGTTCATTTTATGGCAAGAATGTTTATTTTAACTATTGACACAATTAATTACTAACCCAATACCAAAGGAATTTAAATCAATTTCTTATGCAATTCAACGAGATTAAAGACCAAAAAAAATTTAATGAAACTGAGACTTTAAAGGGACCTCCCATCAAATTACAAGTGGCAAGCTTGGGACTTATCGCGAGATCGCGTGTCGACAAAACGAATACCACCTTCAGACACCTCCATCATTTTTAAACAAATGCGAGTTTAAAATTATCGCAAATACGACCTTTGAGCACGTTAAATCATTATATGTCTTGCGGCTACTGACTACGAAACAAAATTAATTGGCAGAAACGTTTTTAGTATTCATACGATAGCGATCGAGATATGCAAAATTATGATGTGATCCCAGCAAATATTGAAAAAAAAATTAAGTTATAAGTGTGTCGAATTAAGCTTTATGGCTTGTTTGGTTTTTATACAAAGCTTATAAATATGGTCTATATTTATATCATAAATTTAAATACTATAATCGACTTATTTAAATATTCCGAAGAATTAACCCTATCACAATGAGTCACAGTTTGTCGCAGTATCAAATATCAAACGAAAATGTTCTGGAAACTAATTCGAATTGAATTTATAGGGTTTCGAACATGGATTTGTTATGTAGCTTATCTTCAGCAGCTTTCACCAGTGACAGAATAGTAGCATTATATTTGTAGAGTAAAATTAAAATATAAATTTGTCTTTCGTGTTGTTAAATCACAACAGAAAAGAACGCGATTATAAAACACCTATATCATTTAATGTTCATTAAATAGTAAATTAATGCCCACAGACATTTGAATATGATAACTGACTACGATTATTAATTATGCAGATACTTCGCCACATAGTCAAGTGACAAAAATGAAGAAGGCGCCGCCGCAGTCTATAAATCATTTATAGGGTAACTGTTTCGACGTTTTTAAATATGCACGATCATTCACGGGACTATCGTTAAAATTGGATGTCTTCCCTTTTGACATAAGATTTATTTTTGTTTGTATTTATTTCGTCATGAGAGTACCGCGGTGCGTTGTCATCGTGTTGTTTTTCGAGGACCGACGATCTGATCCGTTACGTAGTTTATTCCAATGTTAATGATCGCATAATTGACAGAGGGCAACTATTGTTCCCATTGTTTCGTACAGATATTATAGTTTTGTCGCCTTGTAATGCCCAAAAGTTTTCTTATTGTTTATAATAGCTCGTTCTCTTTCTTCTAACGTTTAGATCGACTGCCGTAAGATATTATAAAAAGGTGGAGTTTGTCACTCAGAAACGTGATACTTGATGTAATGTACATATTTGTGGCATTGTGTCTGTCAAATGAAACAGATGCACCCGTCCAATTATAATGAAGTACCTATTGTTCATGGTAAACTTGAAATGTTTCTAATTTTAATATTGAATCCCATAAATATAAAGTTATGAAAAAAATCGCATTAAAATGCTGTCGTGAAAACATATTAAAAAATAAGTCATAAAACTTAACACAAAGTAATTGGTAAACGACCTAATAGTTATTGGTGTCAAAATAATTGATATGTAGCTGGTTCTTACAAATGCGGGCCATTGTCAACATACCAAAAAACGATTTCAGTAATTTATAGATCAATCGTGTTAACAAATATACGGGTTAGTTATATGGAAATAAACAGATATGAGATTTGTTCATTAAGTATCTAGTAGTTTATCAATTTCCTTAATGTTTAATTATTCGCACATATTTCTTATAAAAACGATCCAAACTTCATAAAATATTGATTGAGGTAAGATTAATCGATTCTATTATGTAAATTACTTTGAAAACAAGCTAAGATAATCTCGAAATAAAGCGAGAGGTGTTACTTAAACGACCAAAAAGAGTAGGGCCTATTAAAATCGGATTTCATTTTCAATTCGACCGATTAATCGAAAAGCCGATGTATCGAATGTCGGGGCATTTATCGCGCCTAATTGCGACCACCGGCCGAATTTCGATTCAGAACAAGCTGGGTGGCGTGATGAGCTTCCACGATACCCTCAGTAAGTAACCCCAGTGAAACTCGTTATGAGTATTTCAATACCAGATTACGAGAAGTAAATTCTGTACGTATCAGATTTTTGAGTTCACGTTTTTATGAACTTGTTATATGAATTCGTTTTGAAGTTGTGTTGTAAGAATTATTTTTCTGTTGTTTCTAATTTTGATTTCTTCCCTTCCCAAACAGAGTAAATAGTTTACAATACCAGACCAGATTTAGAAACATGCAAACGATTCATTAAACACTACTAATAATCGTAATCAAAGTAGCATGTGTTAGGTCGCAAACAATAAACCATTTCAGTCTATTGACTGCTCGGCAAATTCTATAAAGAATTGCTGCATACTCACCAGGAGAAATTGACTTGCGACTAAATTTTATCCTACGTATTTTTACCGCGAAGCGATTTTACTTCACGATTCGAAAGGTTCTTTTTCAAACGCTTCAGGTGATTAAGATTTGCTGCTTTTATGGTGCGATGATCTTTGGTTAGCGCTTAGTACCAAATAGATCGCCAGCTCGTTTGGCTTTCAAGTCCAGAAAAAACACTTTATTGTCCCTCTGTCTTGTATTGTCAGAAACGTTACTTTATAATTGCTTAGCAAAAAAAAAAACCCGGTAAGAGTAATTCACATTCGAGGTTAAAGGTCTCCGGAATTTAGCCCAAATAATATGTAAAAATAAGTTCAAATTGGGCATCAATACTTGAATTTAACCCATCAATTGAACACTGTCTTACCTAAAACATACAAAAGCTAGCGGAGCTACAGTATCATCGCCTATCTTAAGGATAGCCCGAGGTTTCAGGATACGCAGGACTTTTATTCATTCGTTATAAATAATTCCAATATAGATAATCTAAATCGCTAACAAATATAAAACCATTGTTTATAAGAAACTAACTTTACGAGTATTTAGCTTGTTTAAGAACACGAACATCCATGCCTTCGTTAGCTTGCGTAAGCTATAATTGAAATGAAAATTTTAAGTTCCCAGAAATTCGTTAACAAGCATACAAAAACATTTAATGGGCGTTATCAGAATAATATCTCAGCTTTAATAATCGAAATATAAGTCATTTGAACATGACATATACTGACGTGTAAGCGAAATTGGACAACCCAGTGTTCATCGTGCGCCTTATTCGTAACGTTTTAAACTCGAAATGTTTTATTGAATTACCTGCAAATAACACAGGCATACATACGTCAAAAAGCTCATAAGGACTTTAACAATATAACGGTTTATTTACAAGTACCGACTCTTCTATGTGTGTTATATTTCCATGGTTTCGCATCGAAACAAGACAGCCAGGAAAACTGATTATACGGTGCTCCCACGATCCCATGCCCTGCCGGCCTGCGAAGTACGAAACTTGACGCGTACATGTCAAAAGATGTAATTATGAAGAAATCCAATCAACTATGGCGCGAAATCGTAAAAGGTCGGTGTTGATTGAGCGATAAATTTTACTATAATATATCGTACACAAATCGGTAGCGATAAGAAAACAGATCGATCTAAATTATACACATTGTACGATCCACAAAGGTCTAAAGGATCGCTTTTATATCCGGTTATTTTATATTCATACAGACGCGAATAGCCATTCAGCAACACGGGATTATGTTTATAATCTACAGCGATTTCAAGAGAACGTTGTCAATGCAAATAGTCCGATGGGTTGAGCAACTGAAACGCGCTGCTTACTTCTCATAACATTTGTATTATTTAAGTGCAATAAACAACAGTTAAATTCGAAATCGATAAAACACGATTCAAATTATTTTCACCATCGGCGCCAGTGTGTCGCTATATTTCATATTCGTGTATCAGGATTGTTTTGGTTACTATTTTGAGTGCTGTATTTTTATCATATACATATATAATATTGCAGGCACAATAGAATTGGTGAAACAATAGAACAGAAGACACAATAGAAGTGAGGAAGCGTGAAAGTAGCCCCGGTAATCAACAAATTAAAGAGCGGACGGTTAGCGTGGTATGGACATGTGATGCGTAGAGAGAAGATGCATGTGACTAGGAGATGTATGGAAATGGTAATGCAATGTAGAGGGGGAAGAGGTCGACCGAAGAAGACATGGGTGGAGTGTGTAAATGAAGAATATGTGAGAGAGAGAAGAGTGAGTATTGAGATGACGACTGATAGAAGAGAATGGAAGAGAAAAATTAGCTCACCTAGCGGGATTAGGTGGAGAAAAAGAAAGAATAGAATTGGTGAAAAACAATATCTTTGAGATAAATTCAATGACGAATATTTATTTAAAAGACAAATAAAAAATCTGAAAAATAAATGCAATAAATTCAGCATAATATTAAACCCGATATCAGTCGACAATAAGACTCCATACGAAAACATCACACAATGAGTTTTAATGTCACTTGAGAACATTCTTATGAATAAGCACGACCAGATGAATCTGTACACGACTCTTGAAATACGATGTCTACTCCGACCAGACATTTTAAAGTAAAGCGAAGATGTTATTGCAATGTTGTATTGCTGTAGGCGTATCGATGGCGCCTTTATGCCTCGGAACAGTGAAACATAACTTTTTGTTTTATAAATTATTTAGTGTTTTGCGGCTTAGATTTAAATTACATAACTGAACTAAAGTCCATACGACTAAATGCATTACATTGTATTAGGCCAAGACTAGCCAAAAACTGTTGAGGGAGTCCGCGAGTTATTTCGCGGGAAAAACTTGTTTTTGGATCACTCGTAATTAACATCACAGATGTAACAATAGGAGTTTTATTGTTGCAGCGGCTTACACACAGTTCTAAATTATACGCATATATATTTTTTCGTCTTATATATTTTTTGGTGGTAAAAAGGTCCCGTGTCACAGACTATCTTCTTTTTTCCACCTCTCGTGCGTTCCGGCTTATGCATCATAAAAAGGTGCGTTCTTAAACGCCACACTCTCTATTTAAATGCACCAGGATGTTAAGGGTGGTCGTCACTTTCCATGAAAACACGATTCAGTTGTATCATGCAGTACTCGGCAGCTTATGACTTGGCAGCGATGTAAGGATAATGAGGTGGTACAGGTGTTTCGATGAGTGCGCACTGCGAGACGAGCGATGGCGGCTTAAGATAAACCGCCCACGCGTAGGCGCCGCGCGCGCCGCGAAATTCGTGAGAAACGCTTCGGCGGCGCCGGCTTCAACAACTAAACAATATAGATGTGCCTAGGCTATAAAATTAAACTTCAAGTGACCTATCTTTTTATTTGTTGCAATTATAAAGAAAATGTTATATATACAATAACATGAATTAAAAAAAAAGGTTTATTTAAATTTTAGCTACAGAACGTTATTCTCTCTCTGTTTATCATTATAAATCCTAGAAATGTCATATCTACAGTTTCTACTTTCATCTGTGACCGAGGATCGTGTGCATAAAATTCTTGGAAATTCAGGATTAGCAACAATACCTTATATTGTCAGAGAGCCCGCCCGGTGAATATAATTGTACAACATCATTCGTGTGCAGTCGCACAAACAAATATATTCAAAATAACACGTACACGAGTACAACAAGCATTTATTATTACAAAAACGGTACGTCCCAGATCACGTTAAAAAAGTACACAGTACTGAGAACATACAACAGGTCAGATCGGACGATGTAAATAAGACATGCATTTTAAAATTGCACAAGATGATTTAATGGACATCGAAAACGCAAAATAGTTATGTTGACTTTTTTTAATACGTCCGCGTAAGAGCTCACGGTTCATGTGGTTTTGAGTTTTTAACTGAGCCCATAGATATTCCAATGACAATGCCGACACCCACCTTGAGACAAGAGGTCGAACTCACGATTGTATGTTATAAACCGTAAACAAGTTGAAATACAAAATGCTTCGCGGCCGAAATAAATAAGCAAATGGTACCTGCCTACAGTGCCTACCTCCCAATCTGTATTATAACAAAATCAATAGAAGGCTAGACTTGCTTGTTGACAGCACATCAGTGATCGGGCGTGTCGGCACACCTCTTAATTACTTGGCGCGCTAGGGCTATCATAGTGAATAGTGAAAAGATCTAACGAAACTTTCAAACCAAATCTTAGAAAGATTGAAATACTGTCCAAGGTGCTTACGGAACACTTCCTTCCAACTTTCGCGGAGCGGCGCCGCATCCTTGTCACGACAATAGGACCGAAGCTTTCCCTACCGACCGTCGTGACTACGATTTTGCGAGTCCATCATCTCGCAGAAAGAGGCGGCGGAATGGGAGAGCTTCCCTGAGAGTTCTTCCATGAGAGAGATTTGGCAGCTGTGAGGAGGGCGTCGAGGTTGCGCCGCACGTTACCGTCACTCTAGCGCGTTGGCAACAGGAGGATGGGACGGGTCAGCGGCGGTGGTCCACGGTGAGGATTGCACTGCTATCGGCAGGCTGGATATGACCCAGCGGGGTATCCCGGAACAAGCACGGCATAGTCCGAGCGGTCTACTTGTAGTGTAGTGTAGACCGCAAGAACTCCCTTATTCTGCCTGGCTTCTGACCCCGGACGGAGATCGGACGTCGGGTGAGAGAGTGCAAGGGGAGTCGTTTAGTGGGTAGGACCCTAAATTCCAACGCGTACATATCCCGCGCGCCCCCTAGACGCGCGAACCTCGTAAGAGGTAGGGCAGGGCACCCAGTCCAAAAAAAAAAGTACTCGGCGTTCGCTACCGAACCACGTAAGTTGAAAATACTAGTATATCGTAATCTAATGTTCAAAGGAACACAGGTAAAATAACAAAAACTAAAACTTCCTTTAAATTAATTAAGCAACATTGCTAACCCTGTGGCATATTATATTCCCTAGTGCAGGTGCTTACAGGCTGAGAGTCTAGGCACTTTATTAAAATTGTTTTCTCCAAACCGACTAACGTAGAGCAACGCGAGCAAACTGTTCAGATTTTTATAATAATAATAACAGATTACATTAATATTAGTAATGTAATCTGTTACTACTTCACACATAAGATTAAAACAAACTTTCATTCCGATAATATTCCACATTAACTTTTAAAAAACACTTGCTCCGATTAATTGATTCGATTAATATCATTACTCAAATGCTAAAGAAAGGTCTCTAGAGGCAAAAAATAAATAAACCATTTTTTTTAATAGAGAAGACTCGTGTGATTTTATTTCAATTGTGCCCGCGAAAACGAGTTCTTGAAGACGACGACAATTTAAAATACATATTATAGAGGCAAATTGTTCAATCACTAAACCGAAGTGCACTCATATTCCAGATGACCCTTAACATCGTATAGGTAGAAAATGATTTCAATAGACTTTTGCAAGATAAAATTTAACATGTCAAGTCGTCAAAATTTTATGTGATTTTATTTTATATTTGTACCTTTTAACTGTGTTATCGCAATAGCGTTATGTTAAGGTCTGTATGCTTCAATAATATTTCACTCGAAAACGTCCGGGATTAAATCATTATGTATATTTCATTATAAATATAAAATACATTTATTTTCAGATCATTATCTTACTACCAAAGCATTTTAAGATATTTTCATACGTTCTTCTGTCTTAAACAACCTACAATGGATTCAATATTTTAAAATTGTTTTAAAAACATACTTTATTATGTAAATTATAAACATAACACATTCTGAATAAGAAAAACAGAGGTAGTTATTTTTATATCGTTTAAATTACTATGCTATAACGTATCACGTGTTATTTTACTTTTACTAGTATCTATGATTTATAGTTGTAACTATATTACATAACATACTAAATATTCACTTCTAAATGGAGTAATAAAATGAGAAAGCATTAAATAATAAATTAATGTCGCTATTATACATTCGTTAATTAATTATTGGACGTATTATACATTCGATAATTAATTAATTATTATGTGACGACGTTGTTTAATCAACACAGGCGGTTGTTAAAAATTAGCTGACAGCGACTGATAAATGAGTGTTATGTTATGTTTTTCACATGTCCATACGAAAACAATTAAATGATAGATGTCGTATGTATAAAATCTTACGTTATTCAAATGATAAAAACCAATCTAGAGAACAAAATACAAAGATGTTTAGATCGTAAACTGTTATATCCGCATCAAATGTACACTGAACTTAGATCAATAAGACACAAGATTCCATACCTATGAAATCATTGGCCAATATAAAATTGAGCAAATTTTTCATCACGGTTCATATTACAAATGCTCGTCCAAATTAATGTATTCTTTTTTTTAAAAAGAAAACAAATATGTATAGCTAAAACATATTTTTAAATTTTTTGTTAAATTTTGTTTATTACAAAACATCGTAATAATTCACAAGAGGAAATACCTTCGGCCGATACTGTTGCATTGTAAGGTGATAAATCAAACAGTGAATTCCGCCCGAACGTCTTAATTTGCATCGCCGAGAGCCAACCGGTGACACTAACGACGCACTAACGAAAACAACGAAATTAAACTATCAATTTCTTTGTCCCCAAAAGCTTCATTAAAAAATCCGAAAAAATATATATTAACAAGCCATTTAATACGTGAACCTGAATCATTATCCATTAATTTTCAATCTGTATGGGACCGTAAAGCGGACCAAATCTATAAAGAATATCTTAATTTCATTCGTCGTCGTAAGATATGTGCAACTTTCCCAAAAAAAATGACTCCTATGCTTTTCGCGGCTCGTTGTTAATGACATTTTAACAGCGTAACCCGTTAAACGTTCGAAGTTAGAATCAACCGAGAGATTACCGTTGCACGACAATACTGTTTAGAATGGAAACATTAATCGATAGCTTGTTTATTAACGTCGGAATGCAATAAAATAATCACCGTCGCTCTGCCACTTAATCACCCGTTGATATCTTATTTGGAGGGAGCTAATGAGAGACGTAGATCACATTCGGTAATGATGACACGTGTACATTTATCAAACAGTTTCCACAAGTTATGTGCGGCGATTAAAGAATTCGTGTTGACATAATGGCCGGACCAACAAAGTCAAACACTTCTATTTTTCATTACGGTCAGTTTTCTGAACGTACAGGAAATTGTAAACAAAAACGATTTCCGGTATCTGTACAAACGGAGTTTTACACGAAAAAGTATATACTTACATATATATTTATTTGTGAATCGAACAGACATGAGAATGTGCTTTCACAGCTGGCTCCAAAGTGTGATTGAATGAAAAGATCGTGGGAATCACGACTATACCGACAGTGATCGACACACTTATATTTTAATATAAATTAACATGACACATTTTTAACTTAGGTAATAGAAAAAAATCAACATATAATTATGGGGATGGGAAATATATATATATTTTTAATTCGTTTCTTAGTTGGGTGAACGGGCTCATGACCCACCTGGTGTTAAGTGACAACTGGAACCGGTCGTAATCTCCATTGTATTATATGCAAGCTTACCGTATACCATCAGTAATTACGCAAATTTCTAATTCGGCCGATTTTATTTATCTGAGATGTTATTCCTTCGTCGTGGAAATCTTATGCAAACACGGGTTTAGCGGGTATTAGAATTCCTGAAAAAAAAAAAAGCCGCTTGAGGGACTTGAATACCGCCATAGTCGTTAGATGCAAGTGCACCTGTCGTCTCGTCCTTTTAAGCGACAACGACATAAATTAATTCAATTGTAATGATTAAAACTTTACATCAATACGCCTGTAACGCAATCTAAATGAAGCATAGATATTCATTTTAAAACAACGTTACCGCTATTGATAATTAGTGAAAACAGAATTGTCGTATCTCGTGAATGGTTAACACGCAAAACGAACCACTACACATTGTGTGTTTAATACGAGGCCATTAAAAAGGAACGCCGCTTAATAAAGACATTATAGTGCGATATTAGGCGCGAGCGTAGAGACGACATGATTAAACTACGAGAACGTGGGAACAAATGGGGAACAGCACAGATTAAATGAATGCTAATTGCAATAAACAAATACATGTCGTCTTTTCGCATTAAAAGTGTACAATTTCAAAAAATATTCGAATGCGGCATCATGTGGTATCGCCAGTATTTTTCTCATAAATACTGTCAAAAGAGCGTAGTTTAGTTTTAGTTTTTGGAACGAAGTTCCTTATGGGACGATGCGGACGGGTACCCTAACCGGGAAAAAACGTCCGTAACGTAAGATTTTTATTAGTATCGCACACAGTGTACGACTTAACTTTGTAATAACGTACAAAAAATAACATATTATTTTAACATTCATTGACCACGATCTCAGAACGTTCGTTTGCGCAATACACTAACTCTTATGCAAACAACCGTGAATGAAGTGTACCACAATAAGTTCGCACGTTACCGAATGACCGTGGGTTGTTGCGAGACCTCCAGTTTTATTTTCTTTATACCTCGAATAGAACTTAAAATTAATATTTTTAAAATAAGGAACTTCGTTCCTATCGGGTGTCCCACGACACCACACATTTTTTTTTTAGTTTACATATGTTTTGACTACTATTAACAAAATTAATACATAAAATTATTTCATCTTACTTTAAGATGAAATTATAAAAATTATATAAATATACTGGTAAAACAAAAATTGTTGCAAAGATGATTAATATTAAAAATATCGCATGTTAAACCTTTAAAACACTCTCCTGTAAAATTAGTAAGTTTTGAGATTATACAGTTTTAATGCGAGAAGACGATTTATGTGGTACGTACAACGGTAACTCACGATTAACGACAACTCTTAATAACATTTCTAACTCGAACGGAAGGAAACTAGAAATGAAATTAACAAATTTAAACCTCACAAACGTAATAAAGCCACAAGAACTACGATCGTCACGCAATATAAGCGTACTCAAAACTGTGCACTATAAAGAAAACGCAATAAAACGAGACGCGTACGTACGTACGGCTTGTCAACGAACAACGGACACGTAGTTTTATGAAAATACCAATAATAGTATTGAAAGCAGTTTAGTGCGCTATTAATGCACGGCGCGCTTGCAGACAAATTCAATTGTCGGGAGCCTCCGTTGTCCCCTAGGGCGTTGCTCGTTTACAACCACCCGCCTGTCTATTTAAGCTGGTATTGGAAATAAAATTGAGCGGTGAGATTGCATGCGAACATTCAAAGGACGCTATCGAATGTTGCGTGATTTGATTTTATCGCGATCATCGAATCTTTTGTTCATCTTTACAAATGCGGCAACATCTTAGTAGAAAAGGAGATGGAATATAAAATTTCTGGTGGTAGGACCTCTTTTTACTGGTGGTAGGACCTCTTTTTACTGGTGGTAGGACCTCTTGTGAGTCCGCACGGGTAGGTACCACCACCCTGCCTATTGGTGCCGTGAAACAGTAATGCGTTTCGGTTTGAAGGGTGGGGCAGCCGTTGTAACTATACTTGAGACCTTAGAACTTATATCTCAAGGTGGGTGGCGCATTTACGTTGTAGATGTCTATGGGCTCCAGTAACCACTTAACAACAGGTGAGCTGACAGCTCGTCCAACCATCTATGCAATAAAAAATAAAAAAATGAAACTTCACTGCATTGTAATCAAACGACAACTTAAAACCTGGCTTGCGATATGTTTACTTGACAGCGATTACAAGTCCGATGGCTTCGTTTGAAATGGCATTGTACCGTTGCACGCGACCATTGTCACATAGCTTAGCCCCAAACTCGATCGTCTCAATATGTTTCTGAGATGCGTTCTAGTGGCGTTATCACAAAATATGATAGATCGACGTTGGTACGACGACGCTCTCCCACGCGGCGCGCAATCGTGATTAATTATAATTCGAATTTTATTCAAAGTGAACAGCGAACAAACTACGATACCAATCAATAAACGGTTCCGTACCGGCGACGGTACCGACACGATACCACAATTTACTGTTGCCGATAGGACATATGAAGACGTCAAAACCCGAGTGAGTAACGCGTTCAGATAGAGACTAAGGAACAATGGTCACAGCATTTTCGTTGAGATACGTATCCCACAGGGTAATAAAATACACATTATCCAATAACATCGATGATAAACGCATTAAGTGGTATATTATAAATTCGATTATTTCATTTATTATCGAGAACCATTCATTCTTTTATTATTAAACAATTTTTTTGAGTTATACAAAATTTTAGTCACGTCTCATCTTTTCAAAAGCCTTATTTTTCAATGAAATCAGGAACATCAACTGAAGAACACCACAAAAATGTATTAGACTCTGGTAAAGGCCTTCACGTGCAGGCTCGTACTATTAAAAATGAACAACCATTTGGCAATATTAAGAATACAAATAAGAATATATCCCGCACTGTTCAGTCGATATCCCTTTACATTACATTACCTAGGACTTCATTATCTCGTTCCGGTATCTCCATTTCTATACGGATATTTCTGTCTCTAAGACTGCTACTATATGAAAATGCAAAACAAATACTGTCATTAAATTAATTATGATATTAACCACTTAGAAGTGTTCATCTATAAAGCTTAAAGCACTTCAGATTTTAGACAGGCTCTAATAACAATACTCCATAATTGTTTAATTAATTCATAGCATCTGTTACAAATCAACTACTACTAATAAATGTAAAATTTTGTCACGTAAATGTCAGTTCCTATTAGTATGACGCGATGAACAGAAAAGTTGCAAACAATGGATGGGACACTAATCACATCTTTATAACGAGATAAATCACGAAGACGAGTTCACAAGCGCCACAGAGATAGAAGGGACACTCATGCCCGTCTAAGGATAATAAATAACATCCAGTTCTCGCTTTCAAAGTGAGGCCGAGGAGCAATAAGTCGCAGTCGGGTCAAAGGTGAGGTGAATAAAAAACGGCCGACAATTAAATAGCGTTCTTGAAGGTTAATGAGCACAATAAATATGTTGTCGGCACCGCAGCTGCAGACAAACACATCCATAGTGCCGTCACACGTGAGGAGGGTTCGGTTATAATAAAGTCGCAGTTCTATGGGAAGACAGGCAAAGAGGACTGGCTCATAGCTGACTGGCAAGTCCTTTGTCGAGTCGAGATACTTCCACGATGTATTACGAACGTGACACATTTACTATTGAAAAGTAACAGTGTTAAACAAATAAAGAGTCCGACAAAAGGTATAGAGTAATGTTTGTCATTTGTTATAAATTTATATTAGTATTTTAATTTCAATTATTAAAAACACGATCCATGAGAAATGACGTTAGCATAAATTTCATAAGCCAATAACATATTATTAAAGTTGCTTTTCTTGTTTTATAATAATTCATTTTTAATGTAGTACTTTTAAAACCATCTAGAAATTCGATGAGAATACCGTAAGGCGAGTAAATGAAATGCTTCTTGGTATAATATTGTTTTTAATTTAATAATCAATTAATTAGCAAGTACAGCAAGTTTAGTTTTTAAGTGATTTTAGTAGGCTTAGTGATTTCATCGTTAACAACAGTCGATAAGAAAATATTATTCAACAATTATTTACCACAACTAAAAATCTGTTATTTTTTGTTAATGTTGCAATCAGAACTCCCTTCTTCTGGAATGGGACGCTGTTAGCAATCGTTCAGTCAAATTAATTTTAAGTGCGCATCCGCACCGTTTCTCTGACTATATTATACAATTTCTATAAATACGCTTTTCAGGAGCACCAAAGTATTACGAGTTCTAAGTTACGTGAAATTGAACATACTTAATACTAGTGAGTTTTACAATAGTCTGCCGTGGTAATGCGAGCTGCGAACGCATTTTGTTTTCAACTCGGCACGGGTTTGCAATAACACACACGAGTGCGCCAGACGGAATCATACCTGCATTTGATTTATAACGAGAAGGGGACAGAAGAGCCACGGGTGTGAATTCAATCGTAGTGTTCCAAAGTCCTGGGGCAAACGAGGCCAAAATAGAATGATCCGTGATCAAAACCAGCAACCTGTATATTAGGCTTGTTTAGGAACTCAAATGAGGTAGTTTCGAGATCATTTTAATTTGGTATAGGCTCAGTATCTCAGCGGGTAACATTAACTGCTGGCGCCTGGCACAATACAGAGCACTTTCGTGATCAGCGACTATTATCAGCATTTATATATTTTTTATCGAACACGCTTTATAAGGAACGTGACTATACTGTTTAAGGTAAACCGCCGACAGCTCAATAAGAACTTTAATAAGAAATACATTTATACTGAAGATAATTTTAATATGATAATTAACATAGACAAATTGATGTCAGAAAACGTAAAAGTGCGTGTACATCTTTTGATTCTGTAATCGAGTAAAACCTTATATCTCACCATTTTTATGTTCATGCTGTAGGTTATAATGGATAGATAAACTTGTTTTAAACAACACGGAAGTCTGCATCGATAATTTGATTAACATCTGCATTGCTGTGGACGTCTTTAAGTACACGAAAAAATGCATTACCGTGGTCATCATTATGTCTTTGTTGCGCTTCACGAAGTTAAGCTAAACAGTTTGTGTGAATTAGTCTCGGCCTGCGAACGTCCAAACTTTCTTTATGGTCAATGCAAGACTTACCACTTTCGACATAAGGAACATTGTTGCTTTCACTGCCATTGAAATTAAAATGGCTTTGACACAAAATCAACAGCGACATATGTATTAGCACCATATGAATTGTAAAAGTCTGTGGGTGTTCTTAATCAGTCTCAAATCACACAAAACGGCAGACACGATTAAAACATTTAAAAGGTTCATAACACAATACCTAACACTAACCTAACGTTATTTAGGTTATAACCTAAACCTATTATTTAGTAAGTAGAAGTTAGTAAAACTTACTTTTATAGAAAAATATTCAGGTCCTCAAAATCAAATATGTCAAAGAATTCATTCAGTCAAACGGATAAAATTTCAAAAACGAAAAACTATAAATACAATTAGGTTCGTCAATAAAGTGGCCAACCGCAACGTCTACCAAACTCTACATATCCACCTGTATCCTCTGCCTAACGGTGTTTACTCTTTTTGTTACTTTTTTTTTCTCTTTTATTAGACCAATAAAAATTACTATCAATACGTTTTAGAGAGACAGTAGTGTATTCAAGGAACTTTACTGTTATGTATTTTTTTTTTTTATTTGTAGAAACATTTCTTCGTTTCGTTTCTCTATTGAATCTTTAAAACCCTTTAGTTTGCTTTTTAGTATTATAATGCAAACACAACGATCCCTGAAATTGAGACGCGTCGCGTTAACTTGACCTGGGGGTGAAGCAGTAGCCCAGGAGCAATATAGGTGAAACAATATGAATCACCTGCTCTAAAGGATTTAAAGCACTATAATGGTGAAGACACTGCAAAACCGTATGTCATTAAATTACATTTTTAAATCGTAAGTAGATAGTTTGCTAAGGTTTGATTCCTACAGAATTAAATTTAACACTGAGATCAGAAGACACAAACGTTAGTAATGAGACAAACGAAAACACAACAAAACCCAAAATCGTGTTGCGTTAAAAAAAAAAACCTTAAACACACCGGTGGCTGTCCGAAACGCCGCCCTCTGTTCTAGAGACGAAAGCAAACAATACCAAGATAGTAGACAAACAAATGTAAATGACCGAAATGTGAACGTCATGTTTGGCATTCCCATAAAGCAACGTTAACACGTCATTAGAGGTAATGATGGCGTGATTACAGAGTGGGAGCCGAGCGAGCGATGGTCAGGTGATTGTCTGCTTACTGTGTGGTCTGAAGCGCCTTTACAAATACAAGGCGCAGTCTCTCGAATTACTACCAGGTGGCTCCTAAGTCTCACTCAACGAAAAATGGATACCTTTAAACTTAATGATTCTTAGTGCCAAGCGATGATTTTTGAATAGTATTTCCAATTCACTTTTTTACCAAATGCATCCAGAAAAAATATTTGGTAAAAATATGTTACATGGTGTTAGTGACAATGTTTCAGTAAAGCTGTCAAAGAAAATAACACGATTCCCATAGATGATTAATATACACCAAAGGAAGAAGCCTTCGGAACCCTTCTGTAAATCATCAACAATAAACAAAAATTCCAATACGGTGAGCTTGATCGGAGCAAGATCTTATCATGTGCAGTGTAGTGTATACACAATAATTTACTGGACAGTTATCATTCGATCTCAGTAATCGATACTTGGTTAGCTCCACTACCATACTGGGTCAGTCGCGCTAAAATTGTAATAACGTTAAAATGAATATTCGTCTCGAATCTTTAAAAAAAAACATCGATTTGCTTGTTATACATATTTGTTGCCCGTTCAGTTTCATTTAGGAGGTCCATATAATCAATTGTTTAAGAATAGCACACGCCGCCGAGACTCGTGTCCAGACAAATAATGCCAATAATAATTCGTGTTATAATTTGTAGCCAACGCGTGCAACACCCGTCACTGATTGAAGATCGCATAAACCGTGCCACCCACCCGCTGTCATTCATTGTAGGCCGTTGCTCGAATTAAAGCGCATAGCATTTTGTACAGAGGGTTTGGTAATTTTTGAATGCATAAATGAAAAAGAATTGGCTTTACGCCTGTGCCATTATTTTTTTTATAAAATATTAAGCTTCGTCATAAATTATCGAAATAAAGCAAAACTTGAAACACTTCTCAATAAATTCAATTAATTAATTTAGATTCGACTTCACAGAAACGACAAGTGGTTTCGTGTAGATTTGTAAATTATATTTACTCGGTGCCCTATATTTTCATTAAAGCTGATTTACACTGAGAACATTCTCTTCTTAACAGGTTTTATTCAAGAGACTTACTATCTTCACTCATTTATGATTTTCAAGACATAAATTAATACAAATATATAAAATTCTAATTTTCTGTTCTTTGAAATAATGCCAGTCTACTACTACTACTTCGAATCATTTCATAATTCTCCTGCCCTTCTCCCAGTTACCTGGGGTCAGCGAAACATGTTTACTCTTTCTACACTCCTCTATCATATATCATTTCTTCGCTCACTCCCCTCTTACACATATCGTCTTTCACGCAATCCATCCATTTCTTCTGAGGTCTACCTCTTCCTCTATATCCTTCCACATTTATAGTTAACTCTCTTAGCAACTTACTACTACTACTTCGAATACTCCAAATGAAAAAGTTCAAACTCATATGCTTTTAAACTTTTGTACAGATTCAGGAACTGTTAATTAGAACTAAATTTCTGGATATTGAATTGCTTTTGATTTTATCCAGAAATAATATAGCAAAGCAAATATATTTAGCAAAGGCATGCCCATCTGACACCTATAACTGGTTAGCACAAGACTAGCCGTAACTAATCGTCCATCTTCGAATATAATTTAGTAAATCAATCTAAAACCCCAAAAAATACAAATACAAATAGTCGAGTTAAGCATTTGCCTTTTCATTTATACTTTATTTTGTAAAATAATCAAGGTGTGACAGCAACAAATCTTGAAAATTCGTATAATACTGTAAGAAAAATACTACAAATAGCAATGCTGGAAAAGCGGCATCTTCATAACACTAATTATGCCTTTATAAATAAAAGTGTAATGTTTATAGGCATGTCTTAGTAAAAGAAAGTTTATATATATATTCTAGGTATTTTCAAAAATGTGTTACTGTGCTTATTGATTGAATCCTATTATTAAGGAAGATGAGAACTTCAGAAGTATTTTTTCAATAAATAAAGACTCTTTACTGTATTAAAATAGCATTGCATTTTTCATTTTTTATTAGTATAATTTGTGTGTCACTACATTAATTATTAGCGACCAATTTTCAACAACTGAGGCCCCATACAAGTCATACGGGTATAAATTAATTCATGATCTCGACTTGGTCAGTCATCATCGTCAACGGCACTATAGCCCTCTAAGCGACCTGGTCGTAAGGCCAAGTACATTTGCGGTTTTAAAAAAATAATAAGAAAAACGATTGAAATATGTGACCTCATAACTAAGCTGACGGGACGTTATGGTCACGATTATCATATCCAGAAATCGTCGATGATATCATCTTAATTATCGTACAATAAAATGCCGTATGCCAGTAAAAATGATGACAGCACCAAACTGAATGACGAGTCAGTCGCAATCGTGCGCTGTACTAAATCTGACTGAAGCTTCTTGTGTTTAAAATAAAGATTATCATGCCAAACACGCATAGATGACAAAAACAAAATCCCATACCGCTTTTTTAAGATGAAACATCACGCTAAATGGAAAACCATTAACACTGCCCACTATGATCAAAAGTGCATTATCAATCCGTACAGTACGGCAAATTCTGTCTTGGTAATGGACCATTAGTACAGTTTCAAACGTTTGAGAATGTTATTAATTTTTAGAGCCGTGCATAGACATCGCAATGTGAAATCCGCCACCCACCTTGAGACATGAGGTCGAGGCGTAGATGTAGAACGGCAACCGAAACGCGTAACTGTTTCGAAGCAGGAATAAGCAAGTTGTCAGCATCAGCTCGCGCAGCTTTTTTTTCGGGCCGGGGGCCAAACCTCCTACGAGATCCTCGCGCCTAGAGAGCGCGCGGGGTATGTGGGACTTGACGATCTGCAAGGAGTTGGGAGCAGACCGCGGGCCCAAGGTATTTTAGGGACCTACCGCACTGAACAACTCCCCTGCACTCTTACACCCGACGTCCGATCTCCGTCCGGGGTCAGAACCCGGTCAGAGTTGGGGGGGTTCCCGCGGTCAAAACTACAACCTGACGCGCGGCGCCACCCCGAGGATACTCGACCGACGGGTCGTTGAGCCCAGCTCGTGCAACTGCCCGAACTCACAATACACCCTACCCTCCACTATTACTCGTAACTATTAAAAAAGGCACCTTGGCATTTTCATATAATTTATCAAAGTTCTTTTTTTTTTCTTTCTTACCTATTCTAGTGACCTCGAGGGGTCATAATAGATTCACCGAGCGGGTAGGTGAGCTCATGGTGCTCTAGCCTGTGGACGTTGCTAACACTTGCCCTAGCCAGGGTAGTGCTTCGCAGAACCTATAACCGCATTGGGAACGCGAGTGGGAGAAGATCCGGCGAGAAACTCAGTGAACAAAGATAACGCGTTTTAGGACGCACCAATATACGTGCGTCCTACCGCAGTATACTTTATTATACAATGATACAATATATGTTATAGAATATCCGTCAATCGATAAATACACAAAATAGAAAACGTTATACAATCGGAAGTAACTTGTTTCTAATAGTTCAATAAATAATGATAATAGACAGATGACATACCCCATAGACGATACATACTTTTGCAAGTATTGGTATTTACTTGTAGCTGACAATTATAGTAGAAACATTCGGAACGCTCGAGACATAAAATTTGGTTTTATTATTCAAGACGTAAAATTAAATGGCCGCGTGCATCCTAGCCATAAAAATGTCACATTATAGTAACTTGTCATAATAGTAAAATAAAATGAAAACGGATCCACCTCAGGTCTGCCCAGTCCTTGTTTAACTATTCAAATAACAGTATCAGGAACATACGCACATTACTCTATCACACATTAAGGAGACCACACATTAGACATTAAACCGGAGACGTATCGATAGTGACACCGATTTAGTTTCCAAGCCATAACAACCGCATACCAAAACCATATTAGTTCGATTAACGCCGCGAGATATCGATCAATCGCATTAAGCAGTCAAATGTATTAGTGGTTCACACATTTACTGACCAAACATAAAAAATATATATTTTCTGACCAAAAATATCAATTTTGTGAATATCCTTTACATGAGGTCTAATATATTTACCTAAAAGTCTTGTGTATTGTAATGACAATATTTAACGACGTTATTCTATACTAATATTATAAAGAGGAAAGATGTTTGTTTGTTTGTTTCGAATAGGCTCCGAAACTACTGGACCGATTTGAAAAATTATTTTTCCATTAGAAGCCGACATTGTCCCTGATGAACATAGGCTACTTTTTTAATTTTTTTTTAAATTTTTTATTTTTTGGTTTCATGTGGGTTTTAATGTTTCCGAAGCGAAGCGAGGGCGGGTCGCTAGTTATCTAATAATTTTCTTGTCGAATATCCGAAGAATCCTTTAATCAGCCTTTATTTGCGGCTTCCTATAAACATCGATAACTACAACCGACTTTAAGAAAGGACGAGTTTCTATGTTCGACTTGACTATGTCCGACTTGATTTCTCCTTCATTTGTAAACGAGCCCATTTTCCGAATTGTTATTTATTTGAAATTTTATACTCTCCAAGTGGTATTGGGGTTAATTTCAACTGATGTATTTCGTAAGTATATTTGGGTAAGTTTAATTGATTTTTATTATGTTTTTCTTTTTATATAGTTATTTATCCAAATATACGATCCAGCAAGCCCGAATTTCTTCTGATAGAAAATGATAAATGATAACCATATTATTTAATTTGATTTTAACAGAAAATTCATATTTTATTAACATTTTTGGCAGTGCACGCAAGGTTATTATTTCACTTGTTATGGTAGGGCTAATGAAATATACAATAACCTACCCGTCACTGCAACTTACATACACGAAGATGCCTTCGCAACTTAGCGACCCGTACATACAATGTAACATAAATAAAACTCAAAAGTCGCGCGGGCTTAATGGTCTCGAGGTTAGCCGCCTTCGCGTTACATTGCGCATTCGTACGCAATACAATTTGAAATTACTTTAATAAAAATAATGTTTCTCATATAATGTTCTCCACTATTTACAGAACGGTTGTGGTTAATTCTCACTTCCGTTTCGAGAACTGTATACACCCTACTTAATTTTCAACTTTTGACCCTTAGCTATAAAGATTCAATGAAATGAAATATAGGTCCCCATGATCTGTTTTTATCACCAACGAAGGCAAACATACCTAAAAGGAATTGATTGAAGTTGCACCACTGCTCATCGTTAAGTGTTAAGTAGTATCTTCAAACCACGAAAGATAATATGTCATTATGTTTTCATTTTTTATTGCTTAGATAGACAAGCTCATGGCCCACCTGATGTTAAGTAGTTAGCGAAGCCCATAGACATCTACAACGTAAATGCCGCCACCCACCGTGAGACATGAGTTATAAGGTCTCACTTTTAACAGTACAACGACTGCTCCGCCCTTCAAACCGAAACGCATTACTGCTTCACGGCAGAAATAGGCAGGGTGGTAGTACCTACCCATGCGGACTCACAAGACGCCCTATCACCATAGTGGTGGTAATGGTACGTAATAATAATGACAGTAATACCAATGTCATGACACGCAGGCGTTAATTCTAAAGCTGCATGATACGTCTCAAAAATTGTCACTGGAAATACAATGTGAATGAAGCATTGTTTCCAGGAAGTAGGTATAGACTCTACTCGAAGCACGGTGAACAGTAGAGTACAGGGAAAGTCATCTCAAACAATTTCTCAAAACCCCTGCGATGGGACGTGCGATATAAATATAAAGAAAAACAAAATCTCTACGTGTCCATGCAGACGCCCGAGTTTCACACGACTCGTCAAATAAAAAAAGGAACAAATAAAACAATCGCTTCTGTTTGCAATCAAATATAAGTCGCCGGTTCTAGGCAAGCCCGGCCCAAAACTAGAAACCAAACCAGGTCATCCAATCCCGTTTCTGCAGGATATCCTAGCACCGTGGTATGTGAGGAATGTTGGTCTTCACGACGACCTAAATCTATAACCGATACGTAAGTATCTTAAGGAAGCGTCAGAACGCTACTTTAAAAAAGCGGCCTGACACAATAACCCTCTTATCTTAGCCACCGCTAATTACATATACGACCCAGGCGACGGGGCAAAGCAACGCCGCCATCACCCAATATATGTATTGTCGGATCCTCCGGATCCGCTTTCAATGCTTATAGGCTCTTCAAGCGACGGACACTGTCCTCGTCGAACCGTCGATTACGATGAAGAGTTCGACGCGGGAACTAGCCCATAGACATAACCCACTGAGTTTCTCGGTCGAGATTCCGATCTGGTGATAGATTCACCGAAACAATGCTCTTGCTAGGTACAGTGTTAGAAATCCTCTTAGGTTAAACCTCAGATGAGCTCACATGCCGGTCCGCGCGTACTTGAATTAGTCCTTAGGCTACCAACGATTAGGCATGAAAAAAATTTTTTTATTCAGAACTATACGCAAGTCTAGTCCTGCACTTCATAAAACATAATTTTAATTTTGTGACCAGGTTTAAAGAAGAAAAGCATCGCTCTGTTGAAGACAACTAACATTTTAGAGACCAATTTTTTTATTTTCCCTCAAAGTTACTCAGACACTGAATACCATACGTGTAAACTCCAGAAATCCCAATTCTGTAATTTTTAAGGAAATATAATCAAATCCATAAATGGATATCCATACTCGGTAAGACCGTACTCTGAAAACTTTTAATATAGTTTTATAGTTTATTTAACTACTAGCTATTATATACCGTGAGGGTTCACCCTTATGTAATCCCAGAGCGCACGCTGATAGACTAACTATATTATGTACCTTGTATAATACCTACCTTTTAAAAATATGTTTATTTATTATAATAATACATTTCATGGGATAAGATGTATTTATTGTAAGCGTCATAAGATAAAGAGTATCAGCGCCATTTGTCACTATACTAGCTGTAAAAGCAACGAAAACAAAACGCGCAACGTTAAAAACGAAAATAAAAAAGCTGTTTTGTATCGTTTGCCTCGTCACATGTACACGTGTGTAATGTACATGCAGGAATGTATTTCATTGAAAAACATTATGGTGTACGTTAAGACAAGTGATAACATTAAACTTTATTCCCTTAAGAAAACACCGCCCCGTTGAAATCTTTAGATTGACATAATGCGATATGTCTGGCGCCCATTGTATACGTCGGTTTTGCTCATGTTAGTGCGCTTACACAAGAACATTGCGTACTTAATAACTACACTTACACGTGTGTATAACAATCGATATCCAGAGGGACTAAAACACATACGATTCCCATTTAGAAAAGTCTGTATGAAATGTCGGGGAACAGAATTAATAAATTGATCATAACGTTAAAACAGTTGTAGAACCCATGAAAGATATCATATTACACCTACCGATTGCCATTAAGGTAATATACAACTATTATTCAAAAAGGAAAAAAAAACTTTTATTTATGACCAAATACCGAGGGATAAAGGATCGGAATCTGCCTCCGCGGAAACGGTAAAGGTTTAGCCTCGAGAGAAAGAATAAATAAACGTAAAGATAAAGAATCAAGTATTCATGTAAGGCTCCCGCTGTTTTATCAAATACAGGATTAGCTGTTTCAATGTCGGTACCGTTTCTATTGTGAAAGCTAAATATTTTGACTGACGTTTAGATGAAATACGGAGAGTTAATGGATTAAGGTCATCTTGGCTTTTAAACAGCCGTCACAAAACCTCATTATAATCCTGTACTTTATTTCCTTCAAGTAGCAAAGGTATGGATTACGTAGTCCGTGAATTATTAGTAAAATGTAGCGCGCATAACAATATATAATGTATACAACATGTTTCGAATAGGCTCCGAAACTACTGGACCGATTTGAAAAATTCTTTTTCCATTAGAAGCCGACATTGTCCCTGATGAACATAGGCTTTTTTTTTTTTTTTTTTTTCATGTGTGTTTTAATGTTTCCGAAGCGAAGCGAGGGCGGGTCGCTAGTTTAAAATAAAGAAAGGGAGTGGTTATGAAAATTATGAAAAATATATCTTATAAAAATTCAAATTACCTTATCGGAAAACTCAGATTGGTTTCAGATACAAACGTGGAAGTTCACAAAAAATGTGAATGACTATAAAAATTAGTATATCTATAGTAGATAGCCCCTAGTATTCAGCGATTTAGGTAATTTTTAATTCCATGTAAATGTGTAAAATCCTAAGCTTCAGGTCAAAAGGTTTAGGAAAAAAACCGATCATCAGTAATTTGTTTTTTTATAATTACTTTCCTATTAGTGATGTTTACGATGTGTGCTTTCTTACTTTGAGTGTTTTTTTTAATGTATTACATTTATTTACATATGAATTTGACATTTTTATCTCGGACATTTTTTAGAAAATATTATAAAATATTTTTGTAGTTGTCCGTTGTAATAATACGTACAAGTATAGGCAGAACCGTCTGAAGTATAAAAAACTTTAACCGATTAAAAAAAAAATAGAATTTCTACAAAAAGAAAGTGATAAAATAGTAGTATTATACCCTTCCGCTTTAACTAATAGTGTCAGTCGTACAGTTTACAAATCAGAAATAAAAGATCTAAGGAATTTTGCAACGACAAGTAAATAAGTAAATAAATAAAAGTAATGACAAAACAATTCGTGGTGAAATGAGCAAAGGAGAAGTTTACATAAATTAATATAATCCCGTTAGTTACCAGTTCCGTGAGGTTTCACAACCGACTCAATTAAGGTACTCCAAAATGGGAGATATAGTGTTGACTGAAACAATACTGTGTCGAGATAACAAACGTACGGTTAAACAAATAAAACACTCGTTTGTGCTTAGGGATTTAAAGCTGAACGAATAGAAGAAAAAAGATACAGAAACAGTGGAGAGTCAAGAACAGTGACAGAGAAACAAT
Source organism: Bombyx mandarina (assembly GCF_030267445.1). Classification (NCBI taxonomy): domain Eukaryota; kingdom Metazoa; phylum Arthropoda; class Insecta; order Lepidoptera; family Bombycidae; genus Bombyx; species Bombyx mandarina. The sequence continues at coordinate 10,039,819 of NC_143229.1, forward strand.
GAATAATATGAAAATGCAGCAATTAAAATCGAGTCGTCTAAATTTGGTGACTGACACAACGTTGAAAAAACAATATTTATATAATTTTGATTCATTTTCAACTACTAAAATTTAGTATTAATCTATAAAATGACTATGACATGTCCTTCTTCAAACGAGGCTCGTGGAGAGTATTGAGTGGTAGGCAGCGGCTTGGCTCTGCCACCTAGCTTTGCTGAAGTCCATGGGCGATGGTAGCCACTCACCATCAGGTAGGCCGTGTGCTCGTCGGCCTACAAGGGGAATAAAAAAAAAACCTAATTAAATAAAAATTTAGATCACTGCTTTTGTATTTTCGATGAAGCGAAATTCAATAAATTACGGGAGACAATTAACAATCGAAATGTCTAGATTGTTATAATTAACTATAAATACATCAGTTTATATTTATATCAGACTAGCGACCCGCCCTCACTTCGCTTCGGAAGCATTAAATTTTATTATTGATAGCTGAGCCCGCGATGTTATTGTCATACCGCAAGCGACGCCGCGAGGCTAGGCTAGTCTAAAAAAAGTAGCCTAAGTTACTCATTATATCATCAGCTACCTATCAGTGAAAGTCCCGTCAAAATCGGTCTAGCCGTTCCAGAGATTAGGCGCAACAAACAGAGAGAGACAAAAATTGTAAAAAAATTATTTTGGTGTATGTACCGTATATATTCATATGCATGTAGTAAAAAGTGGTTATTTCAATATTACAAACAGACACTCCAATTTTATTTATATGTATCGATTTGAAATCCTATTATTTTCAGCGCGATCATTTCGTTGATTAATGGTTAGTGATATGGTATACACAAGAAAATACTGAAGGGAATCATAGGTTAAGGCCGTTGAATGAAAAACCTTTTAGTACTATTATAATTCTATAGCAACAAGTGCTATCAATCGACAGCAATTTAAAGTTTTCGTGGGCAAGCAGGCAATATTCATGTGTTTACTTCAAAACAAGCCCGAATCAAGTTGATTATCGCGTGATCTCGAATCTCAGTGGCAAAACAAACACACTAGTGATATCACCGCGATGGAGCTGCAATAGCTATGCAGAACAAATTAACACAGTTCGTAGAGGGACCGTGTTTGCTATCTAACTGTGTGGACGGTCAAGTGAACGCCCAAGCAGACAGACAGTTATACAAACACGCATCTTGCGTCTCGCTTGTAGACCAATAATGCGTTTCATTGTCGGCTAGTCTTTGCTAATGCAACTGCAAACGTTTCCCTCAAAGAACACGTAAGTGAGTTACACAGTCTCTTTTCCAGAAAAGTTAAATTATAATACTGTACAGTATTGCATGGTATTCATATTTTGTTATTATAAGATAAGACAATCCAATGTTTTTATTTATAATTATGTTATTCAAGTGTTTACAACTTTATACCCGCAAATGGATGCTGAACTTTTGTTGTATACAGATGTATGCATTTTGTATTAATTACCGTATTTCTAAAATATATATATATAAGAGCATGTCGCTTAAAAAATAGTATTTTCAAAATGAGTCTAGTAGTTATTTACGTGATACTGGAAAAATAAATGAAATATACACAATAATAGGCGGTTTGAAGTCGGTCACTGAAATACATTGACTTAAAATTTTTCGTTAACCTCTACACTCTACACTTACAGTATTCAGTCACACAACACGTGTTACACTTTTATATTACTCAATTGAATAGTATATTCGCCCAGATTATTCAAGATTATATCCTAAGCTCGAGTGCGTATTATAGATCCGTGTTATTCCGGCAAGTTTACGACCGTGCCGGGAAGCATTACGTGTGCATTTTTTTTGTTATTGTACCCGTAAACAGTCGCAAACATGATAGGTCATTCATCCTTCAAATTGGAATTCATACTTCTACTGAATTATAAATTTCAAATTTATTTGTATGTCATTACTTGAGTGATTCGGAGGCGCATTAATTAGCGCCTCTGATTTCTGTGCCCTGAGTCATGGATTCGATTCCCCATATCGAACAAACATTCGTGTGACGAACAACCAATTTTATTGTATTTGATATCCATATAGGTTTTTTTATTTTTATTTTATTTTATTGCCCTTGTAGGCAGACGAGCATACGGCCCACCTGATGATGAGTGGTTACCGTCGCCCATGGACTTCAGCAATGCCAGGGGCAGAGCCAAGTATGTAAGTATGTATCGCGGTAACTTGTTCCTGTAGGAACAGTGAATAATATTATTATATGGCGGTGTAAATCACACAAGGTGGTACCTGATTTATTTTATTAAAAATAAACACTTTAAAAAAAATAGATTGACGCTGGTGGCTCGTGTCGTAGACATCGCCTACAGGATGTACTTACTGTGTTAGGGCTACAGAGTAAGAAATCTCCTCACCATATCAACCGTATAAGGATGTTTTTTTTTAAGAAGCTCCTAAGCCATTTGTTTAATGAAAATTCCTTAAGGTGTTGGTCAAAACTTTTCGGTATCAAACAGTGCACTGACACAACTACCGGAACAATTATGGTTGAATCGACATGCTGCATGGCGGTAGTCTCGTCAAGGTCTAAATTAAATAATTTGTCGTCTTCTGCCCTCACGGGGTTCTTGTCATGGAGAATGATGGTATCATCCAATACTGATGGATGCGTAGACCGATCTGCCATCACAAAATCAGTCCCTGGTTTTATAATTATCCTATTCTATTTATCTATACATATAAATAAAATGGGAATGTCTGTTTATAATATTTAAATAACCGCTTTTTACTACATGCATATGAATATATGTATATACGGTACATACACCAAAATAACATTTTTTACAATTTTTGTGTCTGTCTGTCTGTTTGTTCCGGCTAATCTCTGGAACGGCTGGACCGATTTTGACGAGACTTTCACTGATAGGTAGCTGATGATATAAGGAGTAACTTAGGCTACTTTTTTTAGACTAACCTCGCTCCGCGGCTTCACCCGCGGTACGACAATACCCGCGGGTAGCATCGCGGGACTCAGCTATTAATAATAAAATTTAATGTTTCCGAAGCGAAGCGAGGGCGGATCGCTAGTCCTTACTAAAGTCGATTACAGTAATCTATACAGGACAGTTCACATAAACAAATTACTATTTTATTCCTGTAAACTCCTAATATGTCAGTACAGTTATATATTACAAATGGAATGTTATTAAGAATATCGGTAATGAATGGTGTTGCAATCGACACGCTTAATTTTATTGGTCAGTAAAATGTTTTACACACTTGTACCAAACACATACAATAAGACATATGCCCAGTGACTATATAACAACGTTATGTTTTTGTTTGTTTTAATTGTAATTGACACTTAACGGAGCGGAACTAATAGTGGTCTAATCATTAGCCTAATGGGTAAGACGCAGTTGGAATTAAACGCGATTATCCCGTAGTTCGATCTCCTCCAGCAGATTTAAATATTATTCAATAATATCTAAGCACTTAAGGGACTTCATCTGAAGTAACCGTGATACGTAAATACTTGTAAAAAAATTTCAAAAAAAGAATCTGGTATTTGTTGTGATCCATCCAGAGTTGGTACTACCGTTACATTTACATAGGTATGTCTGGGTTAAAAACAGTCTTGCGAAGCCTAAAAACCGTAATTGCAATGCAATTAGGATATCAACTTGGTCTTAATGAGGACTGCGACATTCAATATGTGAACTTAACACCATGTGGGCTGTCAGCTCGTCTATCCTTCTAAGTCATTTAAATTTCCATCTTAATAGTTCTTAGTCTATTTTATGGTTCGAATAGCTGAATAGCCGGTTTAGAATACAAATCAGACTTCAACTCCATGACTCAAGGAGGGTAGCAGCATTCATGTTGTTAATGCCATGTTGGTAATCACTTAGTACTAAGTGGGCTGTGGGCTTGTCTGCTCTACTGAATCACTGTAAAACAAATGAAGCTATGTTTAATTGACGAACAAAATTTTGTAAAATAGCATTCAATTTTGCTATACAAAATTCACATGTATTTATATAAAAAGTGAATTAATAAATTTAAACTTAAGCCGCCACAACACAACATCGCACAGCGACATCTGTTAGCGACGTGAGTAAACCCACCTTCCTTAAATCGTAATGTAATTGAACGAAGCCTAGATGACGCTGTTCGCAATTTCTCTAAATAAGGAAGTGCATATTACATTCTAGGAAAAAAAAAAAGAAGGGGCAAGTTTACCACAAATTGGAGTGACCAAACGTATTCAGAAATCTCTAACAGAATCTTTAGCATGTTAAAAGTTGTCTTACTTAATAGTAAAAAAAGCAAAATGGCGTGCTTGCTTCTAGCCTTTTAATCTATATTTTCACTATTTGTATTTAATATTTTGAATATTTTTTCTTATTAGTTCTCATATTGATTTATTGTTATACATAACACCCCAACAGACTAGTTAGAGTATAAAATAATTTACACAGCAGGTATTTTTGGACATTTTTGTTGGGACTGTTGACCATTTTAGACAAAGCGTCTGCAACCTTAACCTTAATCAATAACTTATTTATGATATGTTATAATGTATGTGGTAGTAAATATGGTAATAAGAAATAATGTTAACAGTTATAATGTTATATTTTTAGAGCCATTTAATGAACCACTTGTTTTATCAAAGTATGAAGTCGGTCCCTGTAATTCTGTTAGCATTTAGTGTGAGTAATATATCTTTTACTTGTAATATTTGTGATGTATATCATGTTGGTACCCAATAAATAAATTAAATAAAACTCTTTTAAGCAACATAATCTCATATCTACATATGTAAGTACATAGCTCTAAGTGATACTGATTATTATTGTAGCAACTCAAATTTATTTTATTTATTAAGGTAACCAATTAGTGTTTTCATAAAAAGAGATCTATTTTCTTCCTTTAAAAAAAAGTATAAGCAAGATTCATTGAAGTTTTTTAATGTTTACATTATTTGGTTATGTCTTTACATTTGCTTTATTTAATAAAGATTTTCTGTTATAAGAATATTAAGACAAAAAATGTATCTTTAAGTGGTGTTTCAAGTTTGCTTACCATTGCAATTTATTAAAAGAAGAAATTAAATTTACCTTTGATAGAGGTACTTTAAAACAGATAATTCTTGTGCCTTCTATTACCCGTCCGCAAGCATTGTATTTTATCCATCTATAAAATATTAAAATACATATTAATTTCATTGAATACTATTAAAATTGGAACAACACATTCGGAACCTGTCACCGACCTATCGGGAAGTTTAGGCATATTGCGTATAGACTGTCTTCTACATACACTGAATTTAGCTAGTTTTTGAGATTACAAATGAAGAATAATATTCTTATATATTCTTAAAAGTATAGGTTAATTGTTTGCGATTTTATTGGTTTACAAAATAAATAGGGTAGGTAGTTTATGCAGTTTCGCTAGACATTAATGACAAGTGACAAATAGTGACAATCGACGACGTGTGCATTATCTATGGTTTAACCTGTATGGGCTTCGATCCTCTTGCCTTTCCTAGGAAAAATTGTACCAAACAAATTTTCTATGGTGTAAGCATTTTTGAGGCTATGTTCGACTTTTTGGCGGGAACGTGAGGAGTGAAGTTGTGTGATTTGTTTTATTTTGTCTATTTTCTGTTCCTTCAAGTTAAATGTGTAATAACGGTGGTTTATTAACCGTTTAATATCTGTGAAAGTGCACAAATGTGGGAAAATGAAACAAAGCCGCTAGACGTAACTTCTCGGGATCCTCCAAAAACTCCACTGAAAAAATCTCAGTAAATGACCACCATTTTACTAAGATTATATTTCATCCCATATCATCTCATCTCATTTAATTTCATCCCAGTTGATTAATGTCTCAAATTAATAACCTTCACTTCATTTCACTACATATTCTAATTTTTCATAAAAATAAGTATTTAATTTGAAATAAGCTATAACTTAAAGCTCTTAGTTACCAGGTCATAAAATAACTTTAAAAAAAAGAAATCACAGATTGATTAATAAAAAATGTGTATAGGTACATACCATAGATTATACTAGACGTGCGCTAATCATGTTCGGAACTGGATTGAACATGACATCGTTCTTTTGAGTGTCGGAACTAGTTCCAGTAAACATGTTCGCGGAACTGCTTAGTTCCACGAACATGTTAAGGCTAGTAGCTGTTTGTAGTTTGTAGCTGTTTAGTTCCGCGGACATATTAAGTCTAGTAGCTGTTTGAAGCTGTTTAGTTCCGCGGACATGTTAAGTCTAGTAGCTGTTTGTAGTATAGCGAATCACGTATTAAGTTATTATTTATTACACAATATTTTTCAAAAAAGGTATTAAAAATACAATTTTTTAAAAGCACTATATAAAAATAGATTGCCGCTTATGGCAATTATTATTGTAATTATTATTTTGTAAGGTTTTTAGTTTTAGGTTCATTGTTACAGCTGGTTGCATAATTTATTAATGTACTCTAATTACTTTGTCATAATTTCAACTACTCTACTACTTTCATTATTTTTCAATGTATTGTACGATGCACCGGAAACTATAACCTATCAGTTGTTAATTAAAATACCACGTTATTCTGATATACAACTTAAATTGAGCTCGTTGTAGCCTTACAACCTTTTTCCCATAACCGAGATACCGAATAGCGAAAGTGGTGAATGTTTTAAAATTCTCTAATTTTGAATTATGATTTTCTAAGAAATGGTCTACAAACACTTAAGGTTAAGTGCTCGTAGGAATGATGCATGGTCAAGGTCAAAATCCATAGCAAAACATTTTAATTTATTCAACTATCGACTGTAACACGTAGGTCGTAGAGCATAACTTCAATATTAATAAAAATGTAATATGAAAGAGCTCCACACGCAGTTTCATGCACTCGCTCCATCTCACTCCCTCGTATTCGTGCCATATGTCGCCTTATCTCTTTACGTGGACTCGTGTTGGTTCGAGACTCGTTCGGGTGGACTCGCCGCGCCACGCCTCCGCGCCGCGCGGTACCTATGCTCTAATCATGTCCGCATGTCCGTCATGTTCAACGCGTTCGTAGTTCCTGCATAACAGTACACTTGGAATGGAAATGGAACTGTCTGAACATGTTAATTTTGACAATTCGGATTGAATGATATAGTTCCATATGAGGACATAGTTCCAGGAACTATTTAGGTCCGGAACTACGCATGTCTAGATTATACACTTAATACCTAACCGTAATACCTAGAAAAATTTAATTGATTTATTTATTGCTGTACCTTGATATTAATGAAACACAAATATTTGTTTCCTATTAAAGCAAATAATGAATTTAGATACAAATATAGATAGGATTATTTTGAAGTTGTGTTTGCACTATAAATATTCATCACCAATATGGATTAAGAAAAGAATGAAAACAATTAAAACTTAACAAAAAACTTTCGTATTGTTGAATAATAAAATTACACATTGTACTTTTACTGCCAGTTAATTAACGATTAGGTATGTACTATTTAATATTAACCTCAGAAAAATATGTTCTGTCACTATGCCTGTTTAATGCTTTTTAATATTGTTACTATAGAAACAATGAAACGAAAAACTTGTTTGATCGAGACTTTTGAGTCCTGTGAAAATTCCGACAAAAAGCATCGAAATATCCAAAGTGGAACGGCTACAATGTACAAAAACACAATTTGGTATCATACTTTACTAGATGCTGAAAAATCATGTCTCAAGGAAGAAAAAGTTAAAAAAATTCATTATAAGTTCGAAGACGGTAGAGAAATGGTAGAGGAATATAATGTAGATACACAAGTTTTATTACGTAGAGCTTGGAAGGTGAAAGGAAAACTTGGTGGTGAAGGAAAATGGCATGTAGAAATTGGTGATCCCATACCTGATGCTATTTCAAATAGTGATTGTGCTGAAATAACTGAATGCAAAGACCAGGTAGATATCTGTGTAATGAATATAAATTTTATATTTTTATAATTAACCCTAGCGAGAATGTTACATGTGCATTTAATTGCTATGACACAGTAGCATTATATTACTGCATTCCTCCATTGTATCTATACAAACAGGAACAGTCATATAAAAGCTCTACCAATAAGTATTGTCCTAATACTAGTGCTGACAAAACAAAAATATCATCTATAAAAAAATATCCTAATCATACCTTAGCTTAGAAATAGTTTTGAGAAATGCTTACAGTCAAGATTAAAATTAGACACGTAGTAACATTATCCTGACCTTTAAAAGTAATTACGTTTTACTGCTGAAATTCTTCCTGTCCCTACCCCTAAATTGACTTGTAGGGGAAACTATAATACCACCATCCTATTTATTTGGCTGTCGATTACTTATGGATACCAAGTCTTAAAAGATTACAAAACTATTGGTACATCCACCTTATGTCTCAAAGTCCAAATAATCACAATGTCTATGGATCTGGTAGCCACATAACACTGTTTCAATACAACAATACAATAATAAATGAATTGCTGTTCGTTAGTCTCACTAAAACTTGTTTGGCTAATGTTGGTCTTGAATTATTTGTGGAAGTCCAGAGAAGGTTTAAAAGGTAGATAAATGAATGAAAATGCTCGGAATAAAATAAAAATAACAATTTTGTTTTTCCTTTGATGCGCCCCCTCTCGGATGGATTGTTTTTGTTTGTTTTAAGTTTATTTAATTACAAAAGTTTAGGTCTTTTGTTTATCGATTGAGGCACTACGAAGTCTGCCGGGTCAGCTAGTCATTCAATAAAAATATAATAAAGATTACCATGATTATATTAATTTTTTGCAATACTGATATAGTAATTCTTACTGTTTACTTAATGTTTAAATGTTTTTTTTCATGCAGAAAGCTTAACCCCAAAACCATGACATAAATTAAGGTTTCCATGCCAACATACCTACCTAGAATTCATACTCCGTGCATTGGGTATATAGTTCTCGACTGTCTGCAAATGTTAGGAGTGGACTGCAAGCCTAAGGATGTTTATATGGCCCTATCCACCAAACCACTCACCCGCTCTCTGGTTTCCACCCGGGATCAGAACCTGTGCAGAATAGTGGGCTTCCAAATCAGAACCAGGCTGCCAGATTGGAACTCGATGATTAAATGGACATATTTTAATTACTTTTTTGGAATTTTAGCCTCAAGTATTCAGGAGGAATACGAGAATAAATTTAGAATGGAGAATAAGAAATCTACCATACCCAATTGAAACATATTCTATTAGTGCAAACAATGATGAAAGGTGCATAGTTATTAGAACAACAAACAAAAAATACTTTAAAAAGTTTAAAATACCTGAACTTGAGAGGCTGAACTTAAATATAGAGCAAGCTAATATACAATCTTCTCATCATTTCAACACATTAATAATTATGGTATGTACAAACTTTATTCTGAAATTGTTTGCCTAATGATCTGACACTCAGTTTCGGAAGGTCTATGTTGCTGGTTAACTGCCATAGCAGATTTAATGAATCAACGGTGTGATTGTGATGGTGCTGAAATACCGCAGGATTTTGTTTAATAAAATATGTATTTAACAAATATGTTCATGTAATAATATTAAATTCCACAATGGAAGGAATAACATATAATAAAATTAAACCCACAAAAATAATGATTGGCATAGTTATTTGTGGTAAACTTGTAAGCCTGCACAGGTCACACCATCATCACATTTTTGCCATGAAGCAGTAATGTGTTCTGGTTTCATGGAAGTAGCAGCTGTAATTTATAAAGAAAATGCATTATAAACAATTTATTCTGTTCAAGTACAAGAAACCTCAACAACTACTCGACATGGAGAAGGAATGGTATGAAGAATTAAAGAAGGTAAAACCAATCAAGGACATACCTAATGATTGTAAAACCCAATAAAATTAAACAGTCACTAAGATATCTATGGAGTTTAACTTGAATAAATCAATAATAAGATACTGTCCAATTTATAATTAAAACTTATTATACAAAATACACTTGTAATTGTACAAAGACAAATTGTTTTTTTTAGTTTCACCCATGCTTCTGAGGTTGGTAAATTGTTCAATAGAAAGGCTCAATATCTATAACTTAATCATATATTTTCTAAAAGCTAATCGTCCATAGCTAATGCTATTGCTTGTTTTTTTAATTCATCTTCATCCAATTCTTTGTCCAGCATTCCTCTTTCCTGCAGGTATACACTATACTGTGCAGGTATACCCATGAATGTTTTTATTTTAGATCGCAATTGTTTCCAAGTTTCCTGATAATAATTCTTTTTGTCTCTTTCCATAGCTTTGTAGTCGTTACCATATTTGTCTAATAAATATGTGATAAATTCAACCTGACCCTTAGGTAACCTGGAATCAATTTTGCTTTAATAAACACAAGTTTTAAATTTAGAACTTTACAAAATGATTTGGAAAATAATATCAATTTGTAAACAGTTTGTGTTCCTTACATAAACATCCTTTTCCGAGGCGCCTTGGCCTGTTTTTCTAATTTCTCAGCTACTTCCTTCTTTGGTGGAAGTCTTACAACTGTTTCCACTTCTTCATCTGAATCGATCTGGTTTACCATTTGCTTCGCCCTTTGAATTTGAGTCTGTTTGAAATTTGGTATTTTTATAGTTTTATTTGGATCACTTACAAGACCCATTTCCCTTAGATTTCGAGCAGAAGTTTTTTTATTATTCCATGCTTCCTTGACAATTGAACTGTAATTTAAATAAATATTATTGACAAAGTTATGGACGATGCAGTACATTTCAAATATTTTCGATATTACGAACCATTGAACGTTCCCTGTACTTTTTTGTTTCCTATTCATACGCCGTCGATTTAACTTGTGTAAATACTTTTTTTTACGATGCTGCTTTTTTACTTTCATGTTTACTGAATAATGGGTTACTAAATTCGAACCAAAACGCTAATAATAGCCCGCAGATAACCTCAAGCCTCAAGAAAACCTCAAATCAAAACACATGTGTTGTCTAATGTTTTTTGTTCGATTACAATTTACATGTCATATCTATGGTTCGATTCTTCATACCTATTATCTATGATTATCCACTAGTGGATAGGCAAAGAGGACAGAGCCCATACAGTTAAATCTTCAGTAACAAAGATCGAAAAGCAGAATTTATTGACGCGTACGTGAGACGCGAAATGGTGTGAATTGCTTCTTTTTTGTTAAGTGTTCCTTCAGGTTTAAACGTGTAATAATGGAGGCTTATTTATCTTTTAGCGTCTGTGAAAATACACAACTGAGGGAAAATAAGACAAGGTCTCCGAATGTGTCTACTCGACTTCCTTTAAAAAGGCAACTGAAGTGTCAGTTTATTCCCTTGATTTTACTGGGCCGCTGTTGACGGTTAACCAGTATTACGGCTCTGCTGATGGTAAGTGTCCATTAAGTGCACAAATGTGGGAAAATGAAACAAAGCCGTTGGAAATTATACTTCATCCCATATCATCTCAGCTCATTTCTTTTAATTTCATCCCAGTTGATTTATGTCTCAAATTAATCATCTTCATTTCATTTCATTTCATACCATATTATAATTTTTCATTAAAATAAGAATATAAAATAAAATAATATATGACCTAAAGGTCTTAGTTACCAGGTCATAAAACCCCTTAGAAAACACATTTTTTATTATTTATACCTATTACCTATTAGTTTTTAGAAAATTTTGTTAAAATTTAAATTAAAATAAACTATCTACATAAATGTAGTAGAGTTATTGATGGTTTAACTTGTTTACTGATTATCTAATTTTTAATGTATAGTGATATTCACTGTAATTTAAACTACACATGTAGTACCAATCCCATATTAATTTATGTCCTTATACAGAACCATTTAATTAATTTTGCCACTATGGTCAAAGTTTGTGTGGTGAAGAGCTGTTCAAGTGGGCGTACAGGCAAGAAAAAAAATAATCGAATGCCTTTGTCTTTTTTTCAACCAACGGTGTGCAAACTATTTAATATTTTTCATATAGCACTTTCCTTTGCATGTACTTATTGATAATTTAAAACAATGATCCATTTATGTTGTAGACACCAACGAGGTTAATAAATTGGTCAAAGTCAATGAGAATTAATTTAAAAGCAACAGACTCTATTTGTCAATTTCATTTTAAAGAGGAGCATATAAAAATGTATGATAAAATTAAAATTGGTGAAGTTATTTATTTTTCGTATTTACTTAAGAAAGTACTAAAGGAAGAAGCTTTGCCAACAATTGAGCATCAATTTCATCCTTTACTAGACCAACAGCAAAGTATCCTCAAGGTACAGGAACTACTAATAGATCCGCAGAACAGTTGCTATTCTACAGATTACATAGAACAAAGTCAAGAAAGTTTACAAGAACAAGTTCAGATCGAGAAAACGCATAATGATTCAAGGGAACAAGAACTGATTGAAACTATTGATTATTTCAAAAATAATGTTAGCAACTTTTTAATACTGCCAGAGTTTTGGTTTTACATAGAAAAACCTAGACAATTAGAGTTTATGAGAATTGATAGTGCATGCAAGCAAATAAAAAATCATATACGTTTAAATGAAGACTTATCAATAACGGTATGAATAGCTATGTGGGCATGTTTATAATAACTACACTTTATTTAAACAAAATTACATTGCAGGTAATTCTTTTAAATAATGAAGAATTATGTACAGATCTAAAAATTAGTTCATTTGAAAATATTTACGATTACTTAAAATCTGTTGAAAAATGGCCACTGTGTGTTGGTACCCAAATCAAGAGAAACAAGTAAGATTATTTGAAATTTTACAAGTCTTAAACTGTTTACACCTACACCAATATGTTTAAAGTAATCAACAATATCAAATGTACCCATCTAGAATTTTCTAGAATGAATCATTCAAAGTATTACGGATTACTATACAAACTCTGTTCCCATATTTCTGGCAGAGTTCAAATACCTGATATGATGGTAGAAGTATTCCTCTGCTAGTAATACTACTAGGATGAAAAGTTTTATACTTATTTTATCATATATATTGAATTTTATTTTCAGATATTCAAAAAAATGCAGAGGTGTCATAATTGGTGATGAAGCCTATAAAAGATTTCAAAGAAATCCGAGATGCAAGTCTTGTCGGATCCTAAGGAATCAGTTGAAAAAACGTAAACTTTTAGCAGCTGCAAAGGTGTGGGAAAATGAAACAAAATCAATGTGTGGATGTGGTGCACAAATGGATGTAGCTTCTTGACATCTTTCAAAAAGCCTTTTGAGGTCTTAGTAAATTTACACTATTTTAAGGCTTTAAAACATGCTCAAATTTAGTCAAACGGACCAAGTCCGCCTACCAAATACATTCTCGATACAGACCACCAGATTGGACAGTTGCTCATGTAAGCTGTCAGGTACACACAGTTGTCATAATGTCATTGGATACAAAAATTATGGTGGTAGCAGTAAAACTAGCAACAATCACCACATAAAAAGCTGAAAAATCATAAAATGGGCGAAACTGTATTTAAGAAAACGACGCATTTAGTCATAAATTTAAATTATATCTACAAATGAACAGTGAAACCTTTGAAAATTTATTAAATTTACTCAAACCTCAGATCACAAAAAATGATATTGTTATGAGAAAGTCCGTTTCTGCAAAAGAGCAGCGTATTGCCATGTTATGATAAAGTATCTTGCATTAAGAAGAGAATTGAAGTTTAATTTAAATATATCATCACAGTTAGATATTCTCCCAAAAATTTTTTCTTTCTAGTTTGTCGTTTTCAAAATTTTCAGTTTCGTTACTTAAGTATTGTAAATTATTGCTTTCCAGCATCTCGGTTGCGACCAAAATCGTGATATGTACCCCACAAACATGGTAAATCTTTGTTTAATTGAATCGCGTTCCGTAAAGATTTTCTCCAAGATATAAAATGAGGAAACGCGCGGCCGTTTGTTCTGCTTAACCGTCCACACTACCGAATAGCGGCAGGCGATCAGATTTGGTTCAGTAGTGAACCAAAATCGTGATTCGTTCGAACCAAATTCGGGCGGGCAGATTCAGTTAATACTTTTATTGTGACATAAAATAAATTGCATTTTGCTCCATTTCAGATGACAATGTATTTATTATTTTATTATAAATTAAGACATGATATGGAACCCGGGAAATTTATAAATAAAAGTCAAAAAATGCCATTATATCTATACTTATTATTATAAAACTGAAGAGTTTATTTGTTTGTGTGAACGCGCTAATCTCAGGAACTACTGGTCCAATTTGAAAATTTCTTTCAGTGTTAAATAGCTCGTTTATTGAGGAAGACTATAAGCTATATAACATCACGCTAATAGCAATACAAACGGAGCACCAATAAAGAATGTTTCAAAATCGGGGATTTTTCCCTTTTGAGAGCTTCCGCCATAGATTATACACTTAATATATTAGAGCTTCCGCTGCGTGCGCTGCGGAAACGGATAAAGTTTCGCCAAAATAATGTATGACAGAATTGTTCCCCTTTAAAAGATCTAAAAAAGTCCGCGACGGCATATCTATATGTTAAGGTTGGCTCACTATAACATTTTATATGCCAATAATTTTTCTTCTAAATTATAGCGTTATTTCTGAAGGTGTTTTTATAAAGATGATATTAATCCTTATCCAAATAAATAAGTTATTCATCACAACATAAAAAAAAAATTATTGTCGAATTGATAACTTCCTCTTTTGAAGGCAAAAAATCAAAATAAAAAATAAATGTTTGGGGTGGACAGCCTTTATCACTTAAGGTATGAAAAATAGATACCATGACATGGGGTAAATTGGGATCCTGGGGTAAATTGGGACAAACCTGCGGAAGATTCTCAAAGTACCTGTAGCACGGAATCTACCTAATTTTGTTTATGTTAATATTTATCAATGTATAGAAGAAAAACCAAGTTAACTATGGAAGTACTAAATATGAGTTAAGTTGGTCCCAAAAATTCGTCAAATTAAATTGAAAATAGTGGTTGAAAAGTGCGTTTTAAAACAGCTTACAGAACTTTTAAAAAAAGTAATATTATCGTTGTTTTTTCAATAAGATCACAGTTTATATAAGTTTTTAATACACCTGGAAATACCACAACAAACGGTAAGTTGCAATATTCTTATTTTAAATACAATGTTTCGACAAAATAAAAAATGTATATTTTTTCCTTTCTTTTTGGGGAAAATTGGGACGTATGTAGGGTAATTGGGAACGAGACTGGAAAAATTAGGGACGAGAAAACACAAAATTGGAACGCCAAAAGACAAAATAGGGATGGCTTGTTAGGGTTGTCACTGATATCTTATAATAGATTTTTTAGCCTATACTATCACTTAATTGCGTGATGTAAAGAAGGTTAATGTGTTTATCAGTTAGTTTATGTAAGTATTATAGGTAAAAAAAAAGTATATATATAATTACTTTTTTTTCGCGACATTTACCTTGTAATATCTGCCCGGTCGTATGTTCTTTATAGCAATAAAAAAAATTAAAAGTTAAAAGAACTCAAACGAATCAAAACTTTTGTTATTTCAGAATCTATTCACGCGTCGAATCATGATTTTGTTAACATTCAAAACGCACACACAAATAAAAACAGGCCTCAGATTTTAAATGTAACATTAATTAAAAATCCGAGATATCCAATTATGAGTGAGTGAATTAATTGAGTTTAGTTATTTAGCTTAGAAAGAATTTCTTTTATTTTTGTTATTAATGGCAGTAATCAGATAAAGCTGTTTTTTATCTTATTCACCTGATATCTTACTCTTGCT
Organism: Bombyx mandarina; assembly: GCF_030267445.1. Lineage (NCBI taxonomy): Eukaryota > Metazoa > Arthropoda > Insecta > Lepidoptera > Bombycidae > Bombyx > Bombyx mandarina. The sequence continues at coordinate 10,055,626 of NC_143229.1, forward strand.
CAAAGATTATTTTGAAAATGTTGATTAAATAAAATTGTATTATTGCATTTCCAGTCCTTTTGTTTTCTATTTTTTATTCTATTTTATGATTTTGTTTCAGAGTTGTGATTTTTAAGGAAATTAAATAATAATTTTCTAAAATATAACATGTACATACTTTTTTTGATCAATTTATTGTTGATTATCATTCACGTCACATCGCTTCGGAATAGAAACCAGCTTAATTTACACTATGTTGTGTATTGTGCTTAAAATATGGATTGTATTCATCATTTCGGTCCATATAAATAATTATATGGCACCTACCTATATATCGCAGTACTGCGAGTTGACAACCCTTACAAATATCCCAATTTAACCCTTAACCGTGTCAATTTACCCCGGACGCTGGGTAAATTGGAACGGCCATTATTTTACCGATTATTTCTTTAAAATTATGTAACAGTTTTTATCACCTAGGTACGTTCAAGACTCAACTTATTTCTTTGGTTGAGCAGTGACTATTTAATTGGAACTATTTTAAAATTCAATCTGAAGGTCGATTTTGTCCCTATTTACCCCATTGTACGGTAGTAGCCGATTCTCAGACCTAGTGAACATTAGATAAAAGTAAAAAAATCAATTCCAAGGAAGTCCATGCCTTGATCTCTAGTACGGAATTCAAGTCTGAAAATCGAATGACTGTAATTATGTTTCAAGATCTTCAAAAGGCATATACATAAATTAATTGTAATAACATAAATTATTAAAACTGGTTTCATATATTTTATTTGATCCCTAAATTAATTTCAGATAAATTGAAGTCGTCGCCGCGTCGTGGCCTAACGGAGAAGCATTCGTGTTGAGCGATGCACCGGTGTTCGAATCCCGCAGGCGGGTACCAATTTTTCTAATGAAATACGTACTCAACAAATGTTCACGATTGATTTCCACGGTGAAGGAATAACATCGTGTAATAAAAAAGAAACCCGCAAAATTATAATTTGCGTAATTACTGGTGGTAGGACCTCTTGTGAGTCTGCACGGGTAGGTACCACCACCCTGCTTATTTCTGCCATGAAGCAGTAATGCGTTTCGGTTTGAAGGGTGGGGCAGCCGTTGTAACTATAATTGAGACCTTAGAACTTATATCTCAAGGTGGGTGGCGCATTTACGTTGTAGATGTCTATGGGCTCCAGTAACCACTTAACACCAGGTGGGCTGTGAGCTCGTCCACTCATCTAAGCAATAATGAATATAAGGGCGACATTTGAGAACGCAATAATAATATCAAAAAATGAATATAAGGGCGACCTTTGAGAACGCCAGGAGTAAAGTTTACTTGTTTTATTTTGTTAATTATAATTTCTTTAAACTCAAAAATGTAATAATAGTGACTTATTAAGTTATTACCTACCGCTTTAGTATCCGTGACTGTGGACAAGTCTAGGAACTTGAATCGAAATCTGCATGTTTTCTAAGTCTATTGAACTCTCATGAAATTCTCACCATTTAACTATGAGTTTATTTCATTTGATTTAATCTCATACAAAATCTATTGGTTGTTACTCAGATATTTTACTTCATTTTCTGGGTTTTAGAAAAATTGTTATGAAGTATGTTCCTAATGCCTTGCAATTTTGCAATGGCCGATTAAAAAAATCTTTTAGGTTATGTTGTTTACGATCCGTCGTGTTCAACGTTATTGTTTACATAATTTTTGTTAAGTTTCAATATTATATTTCGATAAAACCATTGAACGGTGTGCAACTTTGAGTAAGACTAGCTGAGTGGGATCAGTGAAGTTTAAACAGCTGCCTAATCAATACCACTTACGGTCAACTTGTTTGTTATTTTTATTATATTAACCTTTTAATTAAGAAAACCATGCCACAAACGGGTGCAACTCGTTATCAAAAATTTCTTAAGTCTGAAAAGGCAAAGACTAAACTGAAAGCCAAAAAGGATCTTCCTAAAGGAACAAATGTTACTAAAACAAATTTTAAAGTGAAGAAAATTGTCATTAAAGAGCAGCTTAAAAAACGTACTGAGAAAGAGGCGTTGTCTATACGAAAGCTGAATGTTAAAGAACTCATAACACGTCTAAATCATTTTAACACAAATACCCGGAAAGACGCTCTCGATGGACTCACGGAACTAATTTCAGCTCATCCGGAAATTTTAGAAAAAGATTTAGGACTAATTATTCATGGAGTTAGTCCAATGATTTTGAATGTTGAAAAAATCGTAAGTATTCTAACTGATTATAAATCAATGAACCCACCAATATTATTTTTATTTTGTAGATGTTAGTTCTGGGTTATTTGTCAATGCCTCACTCACATCACAGACTGATGCTTAACTTGTGACATGACAGCCTGACTCATGGTGTAGAGCAGAAATGCTGACCATTTGGGCATAATTTTTTTTAGATATAGTCATGTTAACTCATGAACTCTTGAGATGAAACTCATCGTTAAGAATCTGCATTGCCTTGCTTGCATTCCAAAGTATTCTGTCATTGTGAAATGCTGTCCATGGTGACCTGGATGTAACGGCTTATTAACCCATCATCTAAGCCATAAATTATTCTTTGACTTGTGAAGGCTCAGACACAAGAATCATTGATTTTGATCACATTGTGCCCCTTTGTGCAAATAATAAAATACAGATATGAACTAGTTGGTTCAATCACCAGCAACAGAATCTACTATAAAAATCTGTTAACTATAGTCATGTATGTAGGGTCTGTCCGTGGGCTGATAGGACAGCTGTTCTTGTGCGATTTAAGTACACAACAGTGGCCACATACTGGCTTCGGCCATGAACTATTATAGTTGCTTAGACAAAACAATCTGTGACCTGTAGTGATTGCAAGTTCTCCCTACCTATATAAAAAAGATACAATGTAGGGATGTTAATTTACAAATAAATATTATTGTAGGGTAACTTTCTGCGAGACTAACTTTCTAGCGACATCTGATCACAGAGACTCAGGTCTTCATCCAGTTTTTGTGATGGTAATTACCTTGTGTACCTGCCCATTGATGTATGGAAGCTTTGGAGGGCAAGTCTCACAGTTTAAACCTATATATCTTGCAGATTTTCAAGTCTCAACAATAAATTTCCATTTGTTCAGTCTTCGACCGAGGCAATATACTACATAAACAAATAGTTAAGCTACCACTAATGTCTTACAGAGGTTTTGTTTTAACCCTTGGTTTATAAGAAGCCCATAGTCAATAAATAAATAAGTAATAAATGTGGATAAGTGCAGAGTGATAAAAGAAAACATTTAAAAAATAAATAAAAATCTTTTAAGTACAAATCAATTAAGAAATTTTTAAGCCACATTGAATGTTTTTAATTGAGGCACAAATTTTTCATTTATCCAAATATTGATTAAGGTTTGTAGAACTTTTATTAACATTCGTGTTTATTTTTAGGTGCGCCATGAATCACTGAAAGTTTTACACTTGATACTTTCGAATTTGAGTGTTGAGAAGATAGATCCATTTTTTGATGTTATGTCTACGTTTCTAAGGAGTGCTATGACTCATATTAACAGTAGAATTCAAGAAGATTCTCTACTATTCTTAGACATTCTCCTTCTATGTGCCCCAATGAAAATGGCAAAAGATTTTTATAGAATTATTCCAAATTTTTTAGACATGATATCAAAATTACACATTGACTCAAAACCTGGACGAACACTTACAGTTAATATGGAAAGCCAAATTACAAGTGTTCGTTGGAGATCTAAAGTTCTTCATAGACTTCAAGATTATTTACAGAAATTTGTCATCCACAACAAAGTTCTTGAATTTGAGAAACCTATAACAGAGTGTACAGAAGTTTTTGACCAAACTAAGCTAAAGTATTATCCATTATTTAAGCCAACTTACACATCAGTATGCTATTTGAAAATGCTATCATCCAAAAATTCTCAAGAGATTGTATCTGATGAAGTGGAACAATTGAAAGGCTATATAGACAACTTGATGCCACTATTATTTGAAATATGGCTTGAAGTGTGCCCAAATATGAATAAGGAAAAAAACATTGAGACTGTTGTAAGTGAAGATGCTGCATCATTATTAAAACATTCTCTTGAGATTATATTTTTGTTATGGGACCTAATAGAACATCTCAACAAGAAGAATCCGAGTTCAGATATAGAATCATCTTTTTGCCAGAAATATAAAAATTTATATACATTACACTTTGTGAATGCTTTTCCTTATGTGACAAATGTTAGAACCAAACAAAATAGTGATACTTCCCTTGAGAATGTGATTACGGACTCAAAATTGGTTTTAGAAAATTTGAAAATATGCCACTTGTTCATATTATTAAATCCAAAGATAAATTTGAAGTTACAAAATAAAGACATTATTGCTATCTTGCATTATATAGAAAAAACTTTCAACCATAATACTAAAGATGAAGTAAACGATGCCATCATTGAAATCATGCACACCATATTTTCAACTGAAGTGAGTACCTGGAGTAAAACATGTAGTGTAATGGATGGCTTATTCCGGAAAATTATATGGGCCTACTTCAATAAAAATATGTCCGGATCATGGAAACAAAAAATATTCGGGGTCCTATGCAAAGTTGCTCTTAATGATAAACTAAGTCATTTTCATGCCAATGATGCATATGAAATGTGGCTCAAGAATCTACCAGACATTTTATTGGGTAGTTCAGTTACAGAACAAACCATAGATATTATTCATAAATTTGCTGTACAGAGCAATGACAAATTTAATATAGTCATCAAACCTAAGTTGTCAATGATTATAGAAAATCTGCCAAATATTGTTAGTTCAGAAGCTGCTAATAATCCAAACATGTATTATAAATTATTTTCATTATTTTTTTGGATACGACCTTGGGATAATGAATCCTTAAATGTTTTAGAAAAACAATTATTGGACAGCAAATATAGTGATGATCATTGTAAATATATTATTGATACGTTAAAAAGTAGAACTGGAAGCACCTAATCCAAATCTGTAATGTATTAAAAGAAATATAATTACTATTATAATGTATTTTTAATAAACTCAGACACTATTTTATACAAAACCAACCCAATCGACTATCAAATAGTGTTAAGGGTACAAACATTACAGAACAGGTAACAAAACAAGCAGGACAACATTTTCAGACTACAAATAAAGTATAAGTTGCTTATTCACAAGAGCGAACAAACAAGCAACGTTTAACCTTTATCATATTTAAGTTTCTTATATTATTTATAATACTGCTAAATTTTACAATAATATATCATATAACACACACTCCCAATGAAATTGTTAACATAAAATTTAAAATCATCACATACGTTTTTCAAACAAAAATTTTCACCCATTAAACCTGCAGAGTTAAAATGGTAGAAATATCGACCAATTTTAAATATGCTTCTCACATTTGTACCGTTATTCGTACATCTGAAGCGGTGAAACACAGGGTGCATCTCACAACGAAATATGATGTTGATGTCAGCCTCAATGAAGCAGTTTCCTTACATTGTTTATTAAGACTAGTATTTCCATTTAATAAATACGTAGTTAAACAAAATAAATTAGCTACACTCTTGAGTAAATCTAAATGTTTGGCAAAATTTGGCTAAAATATAATATACACCAATTGAGAAGTTTAGTACAAGTCGACGAAATTCGAGAAAAACTTAATATTTCGTTATTGTATCAAATAACGTTTTTGCGCGTTGTAGATTGGAGCTAAAACCATTATTTCCTATTATGCAATAGGTACACTTAGAGCTACATAAGAAGACTAATAAATGAGTATTTTTGAGAACAATTTTCCTCATAAAAATAATTATGAAAGTGCATTTCATGCGAAATTGTATCATTGTTGAATTTTTGCATCAATAAGTTTATTATCATTTTGTTAATTTAATTGTGAATAATAAATTATGCTGCTTTCACGCTTATCAAAGTTTAAAGTAAAAATAATGGATGGATGTATGTGTACCTAATTTAAAAAAATATATATATTGAAATTTAAAAAACTAAAGAATGGTCATAGCATAAAACGTAAATGTGCTTTTTTTCATATCGACGCTTGAAAGGCAAACGTGACTAAGCGACAATGCGTGAACTTTACAGTAGACTAATTTAAAGTTGAAATACCTGAAAACAACATTTATTTTAACGAATCTAGCTGTAGTTGAATCTAGCTAGTAGCTGTAGGATTGAAATTATTTTAATAGACCTAGAAATATATTTTTTTTGCGCATCGAATATGGTTATTGCCTATCATTTATGTACAAAGCAGTTATTGTCGCTTAGTCACGTTTGCCTTTCAAGCGTCGATATGAACCAAATTTCCACAGAAAGAGCAAACATTCAAAGCCTTATGCTCCAGCAGAAAGTAAGCTAAATTTAAGCTTGAGCAGACCTCTTTCAAACAGAGCGAAGCCTTATCTCAATACTAAACCAACAAGCAATAAAATGGTTATATATAATTATAAAAGATATTCCTGATTCTAAAGGAATCATCTCAAAACATGAATTGTCTTTCAGTAATTGTATGAGATAATACATTATACTAAGATCTATTTTCGAATCTGCCTTATTGGGTTTTCCTTTTATTGGATTTTTTTGCGCGGGGTATTGTAGCAGAGGCCGTCAGCATTGCCTGGAAATAAAAGGAGTACAGTGAGAATTAGCTCAAAGAAGCATAAGCACCCAATTTTTTTATAACAAAAAAAAAGAAAACTCTCAGCAAAAACACAAAATACCTGCCAAGGATGAACAACTATTCTGATGGCAATATACAAGTGATTATGTATTTGTTTAATCTTTATTCGGTTATTATAGTCTATATCAAACATACAACACAAACGGACAACAAAAAGAACACAATAGTTTATGCAAAACTATAATTTAAAACCAACACTTAAAAAATTAGAATTATTCATGTTTATTAGTCTAATTTACAAAATAGTTAAGAATATTCACATGCATTCTAAGCCAAACAAAAATAATAATACATTATTTACGGTTTTTAAACATCTGTGCTTTTCGATGTTGTCGGTATTTCTTCGTGCAATGATAAAAACTTATATTCCGGATAATTCTCCAATTTTGCATCAATTATTTTCTGTAACGCATCACTGGTTTTTGTTATATTTTCATTGTTATACGCTTCGACGCAGTCATTAGGATCACATGTTATTTCAATTTCTGGTACTTTTGTGACACCACAAGGATTACTCAGATCGTGGCAGCTTTGAAATTCGTCAATAATTTTGTCGGCCGTAGAAGATCTCCTACTATTGCACGTAGATGTTGAAGAATCATTATCGTCACCTTCCTTCCCACCACCTTCTGATCTGTGTTGATCATCAGTTTTACTCCAAAAAGCTAGTTTACCTGGCAATTGTAACAGTCTGCTTATACTAGAACTATTAATCAGCATTCTAGCTGGGGATTTAGATTTGTCACGCACTCTTTTTGCAGGTTTACTATCTCCGAGTGTTTCACTATCGTTTTCTATGATAGTTTTCTCATCTAGTGTATTATTAGCTATATCTATTGAAGATTTTTGAAGTTCTGTCATGTTATTTGAAAAATCTTCTGCAGTTTGGTGGATGTCGTGTTGTATTAATTGTTTTTCCGCTGCAGGAACCGGAGGCGGCGGCGCTTTGCCTTTGCCATATTTGCCTTTAGGTGACTTTCTTTTGCTTTTCGGTGAATTATCAGGGGTGCCGAAAGAGGCTTCATCGTCAGCTGAATCGATACTGCATATATCCACTGTTGCTTCAGTTTGGACATTAATGTTGTCAGTATCTACATTTCTAGTTTCAGTATCTATAGTTCTAGTATCAGTATCTATAGCACTGGTATCAGTATCTATAGTACTAGTATATTTATTTTCGTGTCTTTCAATATCAATATTGGCGTCACTATTTACGTTATAAACTAAAGTTTCATTGTTCTTATCAACAAATGAATGCGTTTCGTGCTGGTTAATTGGCTTATATTCTTTTGCTTCAGAGTGAAACGGAATGTCCAAATTATTATTTTGTTTTCTTTCATATACCACAATATTTTCATCTACATTATCAATTACTTTTTCGGAGTCTTTGCTTAACGTAGTTTCTTTAAAATTAACTTCTTTTTGGTCCCAGGTATCTGCATTGTTGGATTCATTGTTAGAACTCGATTGTAACGGGTAATTACCTAGCACTTGTAATATTTTAACTTGGTTGTCTACATACTTGTATAAGAACGGGGGGTCAGTGTGGGACAAGAATAAGGGAGTTGAGTATTGTACAAGGGGGGGTATATTCGCAAATTCAAAAGCATCGTCGTCGTGTAGCTCCTCGATGATTACTTCACTTCCCTTTAAATAAAAAGTACTTAAGTCTACATCAAAATAAAACTAAACAAATGATTAATTAATGCTAATAAATGCTTAACAGACTTAATGATAGGAATACATTTAGTACATGTTATTATTTTATCTTTTTTTTTTATAAAGCTTAGTTAATAGATTTGTGTAAACACTTTCGACTCTACATAATTTTTTAATAACTTAATTGTTGCAGCACGTTAACAACTTTTACTCCATTGTTATTTTAGTGAAAACTACCGGTGTTTGTTTTTCATTGCTACTAGATATTGTTTATCAAACCCAGCAATGTATTTAACGTCAAAACCAAACGACTGATGATGATCCGATAAATTTCATTAGGAAATGAGCGTTCTGCGTTATTTCGTTTCTAAAGCTATGCTTAGCGATACAAGATCATTCTTTACTCAGCACCTTCCTACCCTGACAGACATACTGTATTATTCGAATCAAGTTTTCACTTCTATAAAGATATGCCGTTTAATCTATATGTAACCGTGCCTAATTCATTACATTTCATAATCAATACTATATTTATTAATACTATATGCGTGTGTCTCTTAGGGATTCACACGCCGTCAACCCCAACCCTTTATTAAGTGTGCCGCGGCCGTGGCCGTCGGCTCCACTCGCAAATACATCGCATACGTTATAGCAATAACTATAATGCTTATATGCTACGCTAAATATTGAAATAATTTAATAATTCTCGCAAATTACAAGCATTTAGCAAACTCTCGCGTATTCTCGTCGTAACTAATAAAGTGTTTTTTTTTAAATGCGTCTTAAACTAAATAGTTTGCATCAACTTTATCAAAGATAGACTAAAAAGTGTTAAAGAAAATTACAAGTACATAAACCGCGATACTATATTAGAACAAGATAATTATAATATCAAATATAAATAAATAATAATATCAAATAACATTAAACTATTGTTTCATAACATTTTTTTATCTTGTTTTAAATTCCGTATTCTATTTTAAAAACAACTTACACAAAATTTAAATTGTGTTTACACCCAACAAACACATCAGTCTTATAATATTTCCATACTGAGTTTAAAAAAAAACACTTCTAGAAATTTACTCTATTGAAATATATCTCACCTTTGAATGGACTTACAATGACTATATAGTTAGTGCTTCACTGCTATTTCTATTTCACTGAACTGGTTTGATAAATTGTAGTAAACAAATGAAATACACAATGTGTCTCGGAAAGGTTAAATCAAAACCGAAATATGTAGCGTGTACTTCAAGTATTTGTTCATTTTCATCATCATTCTCCTGCCCTTCTCTCAGTCACTTGGGGTCGACGCAAAATGCTTTCTCCTTCCATACTCCCCTATCATATACCATTTCTTTGCTCACTCCCCTCTTACAAATATCGTCTTTCACGCAATCCATTAATTGCTTCTTAGGTCTACTTCTTCCTCTGATCATTACCCGCAAAACCGCAAAATTATAATTTGCGTAATTACTGGTGGCAGGACCTCTTGTGAGTCCGCAAGGGTAGTTGCCACCATCCCGCCTATTTCTGCCGTGAAGCAGTAATGCGTTTCGGTTTGAAGGGTGGGGCAGCCGTTGTAACTATACTTGAGATCTTAGAACTTATATCTCAAGGTGGGTGGCGCATTTACGTTGGAGATGTCTATGGGTGTTGAACTGCGGTGAATGGGTTCCAGTAACCACTTAACATCAGGTGGGCTGTGAGCTCGTCCACCCATCTAAGCAATAAAAAAAAATTAACAAACAAGTCTGAATTGCAATGGCTCAGAATAGTACCATCATTTCACCCATACGTTCACGCGGATGTTGTAAACTAAAACTAAGGGCTACACCAGACAATGGGCAGCAGCAATCTCAGAGCGTTATACCAGCGTATGGAGATCGTTAAATGACATTTACTGGTAGTAGCGCGTATTGTAAACCCACTCTCTGGTAGGTAGCACCATCTTGCCCATTTCTGCGGCAAAGCAATTTCGAGGTTACGTCAATGGCCGATAACCACTTAACTCCAGGAGGGCCGTGAGCTCGCTCAACTGTACACAGAAAAATACTACTTATCTAAAAAATACTACTGTCAACTCTTTAATAATTAAAATTAATGGCAATTGAATATATTGTATGCAAAAATAGTGAATACTTTTGCAATTGATGAGTTTTAAAAATTTTGGGGAATTATATTTTTTTAATACTAAAACGTTTCGATTTTTATAGCCTTTCCGAGATATCTAGGTATACCAGTTTTTAATAATAATCATCGCAAAAGTTACAAAACAAACTGATACATTAGTCGTGTTCTTCGTTTGTTTTGAACCAACAGACAAAAAAATGTCGACGATGAGAAAATATTCTTTTGAATATCATCCACAATAGTCGTTTCTGTTACAGATAAGAGTTTAAAATAGTTTTTATTACAATAATACCGATTTTGGAAAGAAAGTATTTTATGTTAAATGAAGTAGTATTATATGTAATGTTACTACATGAAAAATAAATATTCTAAATTAAATATCCAATCCAATTCAGATCTCAATTGTTGTGATGTATTTTAAATCAAAAAACCATTTTAAATATTTTCCATGAAATCCGTAGGTACATTTTTGTGTCGCCCAAACATTGAATCGTATTTATTTTGATTATTATAAACGTTTTCTGTTCTATTCCATGAGAGTAATGCAATCGAAACGGTCAATTAAAAGTTTACCAGACCTCGGCGGCTTGGGGTCGTTTGATGGTGGTGACCGTGGTCCGCACGGAGCGGGCTTTAGTTCTCGCCGACGCGCCCAGCGACGACGTGCGGGTCAACGACCCCGAGTTGTCGGCACTCGAGTAACCAGAACTTATGTCCTCCGACGATTTTATGTGACTGAAATAAATCAATATATATAAAATTTAGAATTTTTCAACTTTATAAAAGGTTTAAAAAAAAGTTTTTTTAAAGTAAAATAAACTAAAATATTTTAAAATTTATTTATTGGTTTTATTCCATTGTGATTTTAGTGAAAACTACTGGTGTTTGTTTTTCATTGCTACTAGATATTGTATATCAAACCCAGCAATCTATTAAACGTCAAAAACAAACGGCCGATGTACGTTTATCCGATAAATTTCATTAGGAAATAAAAATATTTTTAAGCTATTGAATAGATTTATCGCGGGCCTTGAGCGCGGCTTAAGAGCGGAATCTTGAAATTCCGTAACGAAAAAAACCTTCCACCCCTCACTACGCGACACAACGATAGCGCGATTCAGCTTTTGCGTCAAGCGCGCATCTATCGGCGACAAACGGAATTGTAAAATAGAAAATTATATCACATTACAATGCGTTGGGCGTGCCATTTTCTATCACTTAGTCGAAGAATTTTATTACTACTCCTACTACTCATTCAGTGATTGGAGTGGCATTAAAAATAAACTAGCGAAACCGTTGATTCTGGGCGAATGAGAGTTAGAATTAGCATCCAAAGGCGTGTCTCTATCCCATGTAGCGCCCTCTAGTCAGTGCGCGGTCAAAATGGAATACTCACAATGTAGCAGCTTCATTGAAAGTTAGCCCACTGAGTTTCTCGCCGGATCTTATTTTATTGTTGTTTTAATATTAAATTATCATTGTCGATTTATAATTGCATAAGTTGATAAAAAATGCTATGCAATAGCTTTACCGCGGCAGTCTCCGCGTGCCACACGTCTTTTTTTATTTTTATTTATTGATTTAATTGAAAATGTTTTTAAGTTCAGACTCGACGAACGCTTTATATTCACCTAAAAACGAACGATATGAGCACCACATTTTGACAAGGACTCATACAGCTTCGATAACTCTACGAATAAGATTTAAAATATATACTGCTAATAATGAATCATTGTAAAAAAATCAGACTACGGTGACCAAAATTTGGGGTTTACATAGGAAAATCACGAGACTCTAGCTAACCTGAAATCGGGTTCGTCGGTTCTCGGGCGGGGGCTTCTGACGTCCACGTCGACTTCAGGAAAATACATCGGCTGTCGGCTGTTCGATTCGGAAGCACTACGACGATAACCACTATAAGATAATATTAATCTTCCTTTAATTTTTTTTATTGCCTTTGCAAACGACCATACGCCCCACCTGTTAGGCGGTTACCGTTGCATATGGACGTCAGCAATGCCACGGGCAGAGCCAAGCCGCTGCCTACCATTGAGTAATCTCCACAAGCCTCGTTTGAAGAAGGACATGTCATAGCGCTCGGGAAACACCGTCCAGGGGGTTTCATTCCAGAGACGGATGGTACGTGGCAGAAAAGATCTTTGGAAACGCATTTCGCATTTGTATTCTAAATAACTCAGTTTAAGTATACCACATGTTTACATGAGGGGTAAAAGGCTTATTTAGTTTAAGCGATATTATTGCATATTTAAAGGAGAGCCATTTAAACGTTAAAGGACAATGCCCATTTTCAATGGGCGTTTGGGCCCCTAAAAAAGTTGTCGGGTGATGATGATTTTAACTTAATTTGATAGACAAAGAAATATCGTTTCATATTCAGAAAACGATTTTTATATTCTCACCCAGGTTTAAGAGAAATCTGTTTTTTTGTTGTTAATTGTTTTCTTCGAAATCAATAATCGCTCTCATCATTATTTACAGTATTAAATAAGTTAATTGTGGTTAATGTTGCCAGAAATAAGCCCTTACGTACATTTTATTAATATTATATCCTCATAATAATAATAAAATGAAATTAAATCCGGAAGCCGGCAACGATATTGTTGTTGTTGTTTTTAAATTCGCCAACAAGCAGGCAAAAGCGTAGCCTATACAGCCTAGTCTGTCATAGTTATATTTTTTATGTATTTTTTATGTTAATAAAAATCCGGTGTATTTCTTTTTATTGCTTTTTGGGAGTTTTGACGTCAACTTGATGAATAGCACATTGAGTGAGCGTGAATTTCCGCAGACCTTTTATCTTGAAAAAAAAAAACAGTCACTGCTATGTTAGCCACAGTTTTATTCCAATGCCTCAATAATCGTGAACAACAATTATTGACATTTAATACACAAAACAACACCCAATTTGTATATTATACATCACAATAAGCTATTAAAAAAACATAAAATAAAACATTAAGTGACGCTTCACTCGGGTTGCTGCCAAAACTCTCTGATCATATATAATAAGAATAGAGTAATGGTAGGCCATTGAGATTTTTACTAATGGAATCATTAATATCTAAAAATATTAAATAATTCATGGTTTTAAGTAATAATTATTATTACAATACATAAATATTGAATTGAACAACAATAAACTAAAAAATCTGTGTATTATAACCATTAGCAATTTTTTTAATTTGTTGTTCAAGTCACAGACAACTCTTTCGTTTGTCAGCATATAAGTTTACTATAAGGCTGTATGGGCTAATTTTCCCTTTGTCTATTGGCGAATTTAAAAACTATGGCACTCAGTTTTGGGATGTTATCAAATAAGTAATTTATATTTTTGTAAAACAATGCCAGGGTGAAAGAAATGTTGATACATAAACTAAACAACATGAAAAAATAAGGCATAGTTTTTCAAGTATAAATAGTTTTGTCATGAAGTTGGCCCACTTTTGGGCATTGTCCTTTGGAAAAAAGTATAACAAAAAACATGTTCAGCTGTTTGATTGGCGTAAATTTAATTGAAGTTCAATTAAAAATGAGCTGTCGATGCTAATACCAAATAAAACGGACCTTTAATTACAAAGATAATGTCGCGTATTAAGCGAAATGTCGCTTAAATCAAACAGCCTTTCAGCCGTCGATATGTACATATTTTCTAGCTGAAATAATACGGGTGTTTCAATTTTAGAATGCGAACATTCACGACATTTCTAATGTATGTCAATCCCAAATCAGTACTATTTATTTATTTATAAGGCACACAATACATATACAAGCAAAAAAGATACAACTTGCAACTTTTTTTTCCTGCCTATGCTGATAGCCTTGAGAGGCTATTTCAGCTTCGCCCTAACATGTAGATAAGCTCACGGGGCTCAAACCGGAGTGTTGCTAACACTGGCAGAACAGTTGCTAACAGAGCAGTGCTTCGCAGAATCGACCACCGGATCGGAAACGCGACCCACTGTGAAGATCCGGGGAGAAACTCAGTGTGTGCACGACTAAGCAAGACAAATAAGACCAAGACCAAGGTAACGATGGTGTTTTTTTAAAAATAAAAGTACTAATAAATAAATTTTATTAAATCACCTTTTGGGTCCACGTCTAATCAGTCTAGGTTCGGTGAGCACGTCGTCCGCTTCATCCTCACCTCGCTCTTCACGAGGCTCGCACTCAGTCAAATCCGATAGACTATAGCTTTTACGGATTTGCTGTACAAGCCCTCCGCCGCCCTGTAACATTATTATAAAATATTTTATTTCGCTTTCCCTAATTTTACATTTAGAAACAACGTAATGATATCCATTCTCAACAGGGACGAGCCACTTTAGCTAATTATACTGTAAACCTGTCTTTTCTCAAACAAAAAGCCAATTTACTTACCACAGTTTTGCCTAATTCTGCGGTGAGCCAATCATGCGTCTCTTTAAAGGGTGGAAAACTTCGACATTGGGTCTCAAGATATGTTGGTATATATAAGCATTTCATTGGCTGACATTTTCTTTATTGAAAAAGGATCATCATTCTACTAAGCCTTTTGATATTATCTTTTTATGTATACAACACGTTTCTCAATTAACTCTTTGAGGTTAGATGAGCTAAAAACCGCTGGCCCCACCTTTTGTTTAGTTTTTTATGCATGGTGATATATATTTTAACAAACTTCAAAGTATTGAAATTACTCATAGCCTTTCATTTTAATAATTGTTTTTTTAAATATTCTCTCGTTTGGCGATTATTTTTTTAAATGTTATTAATTATTTTTCTTAGTTTTGATTAATGATTTATGCAAGTTAATCAAAAAGAATATTCAATTCCATTAAAAAAAATGTACAACCATATACAGCTTTTATTGTCTTTAAAATCGTGTGCCCCAAAGAGTTAAACGAATACGTTATTTTAATATCACTTTCATAATTTGGTGATTTAATTACTATGACTATATAATGTAAAACTATGTGTTATTTAATGACAACATTTGGACGGAGCTAATTAATAAATTGATTGTACTTACACGGGCTCCGAGTTCTGTGTAAAGCTTTGTAAGGCAAAGCGCGTGCGTTATTAAATTCTATAATACTTTATGTCAAGAAAAACTCGTAAACAGAGTAAGTTCTATTTATTTTAGAATAAAACGAAAATTATATTAAATCAGTCACACGATATTAAGAACTAAGCACACACACACACAGTTGGCACGTATTCATGCGAACTTTACAGCTAAAAACTAAACTAAACGAATAGAACGGGTATTATGCTAGTTATAATAACATAAAAAAATGCCAACATGATTGTGTGAGGTCAGGAACAACGAATTTAATGCAAATTACAAAAAAATACACGGACGCTTTTCGTTTTAAAGTTGAAAATAGATAAATAGACGTGAGAGAGAATCGTGTAGTGTGAACACCGAGAAATAAAAAGATACAAAAGTTCAAAGAGATTTTATGAGTTCATTAAATATAAATACATCTTCAGCTTTGGTTCGATTCGGAGATTTTGGCCTTAACATCAGTGGCCGATATTGAAATATTAAACTATAAACCGTGATATGTTTCTAATAACCTTACTAGTTGATATTCGTATAATAACATTATTGACATTAAAATAACCACGTGCGTCCTGCGCGAGCGTCCTGTTTTATGAATATCCTACTGAATATTTAATGTTTCCTGGCAAAGTATCAATCAAAAGTCGTAAAAAAAAATCGAGATCGAAAGTTTATCGTACAAAATTCCTCAAAATAAAACTCAAATAGAGCGTTCAATACAAACTAAATGTGTCAAAACGTATTATAACTTTATCACAGAGCGAGATGTGTGAAGCGGACTTAACCTTAACTCTGTGTTTAGGCCTACATTGATTGTTATCATTTTTCTGTGTACTTAGCTATTATTAAACTCGTTAAATTTAACGATTTCATTTACGATTATATTATAAATGTTACTTTGCAAATTATATTTTAAAAATAACAGCAAGTGTAAGCAATTTTATGAGGCGAAATCCCCTAATTACCGGGCGCTAGTTGTCTTTCAGTCTTATCAATAATATATTAATGATTTTACGCTACTTTCTGATATACGTTTTGTTACTTTAAAAACTTTGAATCAAATATATTTTTAATTTCGATCAAGTTAACTAAAACAACAAAAAGAATTCTTACTATTTCCGTTTTAGTATATATTACACTCTATTCTGTATTTATCGAAAATGGTAAGGTGAAGGAAATATGAATTGAATAACATTAACGCAGGCCAAGGAAATTGTAAGCACGAGACGACTTTCAATTCCGTGTTGAACAAGTTCCTGTTTGACGATAGGGTTGATGCAAGCCCGCACAAGCGGCTACCACCGTTCTGCTCACTGTTGCCTATCTACCAATGCAGTTGAGAGTTCGGTCTCATACCTCAAAGTGGGCCGCGGTACCTATACGAAAAATATGAGTAAACGCTTAACATCAGAAGAGTTGAGTTGTAGTGAAAAAAAAAACCTTAGAAAAGTGTTAATTTGGCTAAGGCTGAATCCGCTTTATAGATCGCACCCGTAGTCTCGAAACATTTAAAAAATCACAGATGAGAAGTGTTTGGATCTAAAAATACATTTTAATTATTCAGTCGACCAATATTTCTCTTTCTTGTGCGGTCTGACTCCTCGTTTTTCGTCCTCTGGATTTGCTTCTAGATTTTTTTTCTTTAACTGCTTTCCGCTTGCGTATAATGTTGCCTCGACTTCGAGCAGCCGAGTCGGGTTCGTAATCTGGGTCGCTCAAATCACCAACGCCCATTTGAAAGTCTCCGCCTTCATCGTTATTTTCCAATTCGACAATTTCCACGATACCGGGCATGTTGTCTTCTGAACGTTGAAATTCTAAATCTTCATACGGTTCTTGGTAACCATCTGTGACGTCACGGGCTTGGATCGCCTGCCTAGCCCTCCCATCCACGCCCTGTTCGGGACTCGGCAGGTTGAAGTTCTGAGTGAAGCAGCAAAGGAAAGGATTTTCGGAAAAAGAACAGGGTAACGGACGGGGAGAAATTAAAAAAGCGTGTTAATAAAATAAAATAAAACAACATTAAATTAATCGAAGCCGATGTGGACGTCAAATCAAAGATGATCAAAACGAGGTGGACATGCTTGATGGTTGTGTTCAAGTGGATTTTACTTTACAACGAGATTTTTACAAGCGCTGCAGAAAATTAGAACTAGATTATACAAACAACGTTGAATGTGTTTAATTATTTACATAGACTTTATCAAACATGCCTAACCGTTTCATTGTGTGATTGTCTATAGGCATTGCGCTGGAGGTGAGGGAAAAACAACAACAAAAATACTCATCTAACTCACTCGTGTACTGTTAAAGGTTAAAGCCCGCTCTTGCCCTTGTTTAAATTAGCACATCATAAGAGCTGTTGGATTCGAATCATTATTACATTTTTATTAGTCTGGCGATTCAATGTGGTACTGATTTAGATAAATAATAGGCAATGATGTCGAAGGATTTGTAAACTGTCAACAGGTCTTATTAGGTATCTGCTAAGCATGCTGTATTTCTAGTCAGTGTTTATTTATAACAAACCTTGATAGCGGTCTGCATGATGACCGTTGTAGCATAGTTGACGCCCTTTGTGCCCAAATTAAGCACAGTATGGTAGCCCTGATCTTTAGCTTTCGCTATGTACTCATCTATTTCCTGAAAGAAAAAAAAAATGTTATATGATCACTGTTTACCAACAACAAATTTAATAGTTACTAGCTGACCCGGCAGACTTCGTAGTGCCTCAATCGATAGATAAAATACCCAAACTTTTGTATAAAATAAACTTAAAACAAACAAAAGGTATCCGTCCGACGGGGGACACAACAAAATATAAACAAAATTGTTAATTTTATTTCATTCCGAGCATTTTCATATTTATTTACCTTTTAAACCTTCTCTGGACTTCCACAAATTATTCAAGACCAAAATTAGCCAAATCGGTCCAGCCGTTCTCGAGTTTTAGCGAGACTAACGAACAGCAATTCATTTTTATATATACATATATAGTTTTATAGTATTTAAAAATATAACAATTCATAAATTACAAATTACAATTAAAATTTTAGTGATTAAAAAAAACAGTAATTTGTTTACCTGTTCCCGCCTGCACAAAGCCGGATGTACGAATTTTCTGTAGAGTATGGAGGATCCTTTCGTTGCTGGCGACAAAAGCCATAGCACTAAAACAATCTTCACCTCGTAATAGAACGGAAACCATGATAGGAATACATCAGTGAATGTTTCCGTGCACGTGAACAAAGCGAAAACTATCCAGTACATCATCCATTTTACCTGAAAGTTGAGTTTTTGGGTTAAATTATTAAAAAAATACTATACGATATACGCAAGTCTTGATGTGAGGATGTTTGTAAATACACAATTTATATAACGCAACATAAAGCTTTAGATATTATAGTTTTTTTTTAAATATGAGTAATTCTAATAAATAATAAACAATCGCGATTTGATATGTATAGAGCAATGCCTAACCACTTAACCACAAGTGGGTCGCAACCTGTATGTTTTTATTTTTTTATTTTTTATTGCTTAGGTGGCTGGACGAGCTCACATCCCACCTGGTGTTAAGTGGTTACTGGAGCCCATAGACATCTACAACGTAAATGCGCCACTCACCTCGAGATATAAGTTCTAAGATCTCAGTATAGTTACAACGGCTACCCCACCCTTCGAACCGAAACGCATTACTGCTTCACGGCGGAAATAGGCGGGGTGGTGGTACCTACCCGTGCGGACTCCCAAGAGGTCCTACCACCAGTGATTACGCAAATTATAATTTTGCGGGTTTTGATTTTTATTACACGATGTTATTCCTTCACCGTGGAAGTCAATCGTGAACATTATTTGTTGAGTACGTATTTCATTAGAAAAATTGGCACCCGCCTGCGGGATTGGAACACCGATGCATCGCTACATACGAATGCACCGAACGTCTTATCCTTTAGGCCACAACGACTTCGAACCAGTTCCAGTTCACCAGTTCACCAGTTACGCTAATAAAACTGTAATAATAGTGCAAAACCCGAATTTTCGCTGGATTTTTTCGTTCTAAGCATGTACAACAACTCTAAAATTCAACAATTCAAAGAAATTAAATAGGCAAGTTTTCTTTCAATTGAGATGTTTCTTTACCAGATCTATATACTTTCACATGAACTGTAATATCATTGTTTTCCACTGACCTATTTAACCAATTGAACGCTTTACGAACTAACGCGTAAATTTAAATGAGGAAAATTATTGCCAATGTTTAAAATAACTTTTTAGGTCGTCTGTTTAAGTTAATAACAATTAATTCATTTATGATTAGGACAACAGGAGCGCGGTATTAACTAGGATATTTAGTTGAATGTAGGAAATCAGGAACAAGGTAAGGCCACAACGGGAATTCAAGCGTTTCAATGTGAGCATAGGCCGTGGCAAAGCTGGTGTTGAATTTCGAGGGCATTTACGTCTAAAATAGCACTATTAAACTATACTGTTATTTGTATTTATTAAACTTTATGCCCTAACGGTGGCCGACTTAATGTCTAATTCTTTATCAGCCAACCAAGAGTGCTGTAGATACCATGGCTTTATTGTCAATTATTAAATATAATAACACAATCATAAAATAAAAGTCGGCATTATATACATACATATATACAGTATACATATGCATAAAATTTAACGCAGTATATATAAATAATACTTAACTATCTAGGTGTATTTTTTTTATGAAACTTACGTATTCCTTCAAATTCTTCGTCCGTACAGCTTTATATGAGGCATACGCCGGATACAGAGTTCCAAATACTAATCTGCAAAATGGATATACGACCAAATATGAAATCATCCTAGGAGCAAGCAGTCCTGTTGTTAGGGCGAGTAAACAGAAATTCCCGAGTGTAACTCTAGGAATGCATTTCCTTAAAACGGGTCCCAAATTCACAACTAATGGTTTCCAGACTCGTCCATTCGGTTCGCCGAACGGAAAGTCTTCTCCGGAATCTTCATCGATGTAGGGTTCGTATCTTACTAGATCGCGAGTTTCAAAACTTTTACATTCAATTGCACGCGTGTATTCGGATTCGAGTTTGTTTATAATACAGCGGACACTGGAGAGTCCGAGGCTCAACACCGGCAGGCGAGGACTGTCGTCACGGTTACGGAACACGCGACCAGCCTCCATGGATACGTTGCCGACGACATTTGTAGCCTACCGACTGATGTAATATAATATACGATTTATTAACGTCCACTCAAATGCGTTCAATTTATTATTTACGATGCGACGACCGTGAATCTCGCACGATTTAGCCAGGTCCGATAAAGAACTGTCGTGTTATAGTTGGCTTTTGGCGTACTATTAGGCACCTTGTAAATAAATATCGGCTGATTTACGGGCGGAGGTCATTCAAAGCCAAAGTAGAGAAATTAACAATACCTATTGCTTACAAAATACCCTTGACTTTCGAGTGATTGTACCGTGTAATTTAACGACGTCACAATAAACGATTTTCTAATCTTTGTCAAGGTCGTAATTGTCTACTGTATAACTGTTCTCAGTGGTTTTTGGGGGTGAAGTGTTGTTGATTTTTTTTAAATTTATAATGCTATAATGCTGCAATATTTTTTAGACAAATATTATAATATTCATCTAAATTCTAAGCCATATTTTTACTGTTCATCCTTCATAATGAATGATGTCAAAAAAGTTGGAATGCAAATCTTTTTTAAACAATAATATTACAAAAAACTAAACAGTCATGTCATATTTGATCAATTCGGCCTAGAAAACGCTAACAACGTTTATTTTTTAACAGATATTAACAATCCGGTTAAATGCACGGGTGCGTGAAAATAACGAGTTACCGCGAACAATACGGAAAGTGGATATTGCGTTTCGGTAAAGTTTATGAGAGTCGGTAATAACGAACAGTACAGAAAAGAAAAACAATGTAAATAGAGACAATTCAGTGAATAATGAATATTAAATGGTCAAGCGGTCTGTAGGCGATCATGTAACGTCCAGTCTAGGATAATCTACCCTGATCTTTGTATCCTGCTTTGTTTCTGACTCACTACTGCGGTCGCAACAAAATGAACGACTTTAAAAATAAACAATTGCAGATGTCAGTGTGTAGGCATTGCTGCATTGTGTCTTTGCATTGTATCGAAACAATAGATTAATTTTTAACTAAACGAGAACGGTTCAAAATTTAGTATTCTAAGAAAAAATTTAACCGTAGGTATACTATAAAAGTCATTAGATTATAGTCAGTAAATAGAGTAACTCGAACAACTCTCTCTATATTTGGACGAAAGTAGAACACGATTAGAAACGATCACTGACCAAGTATGTTTCAGAGCTTCTCTGGTACCGAATCCCAAAATAACAGGATGAGCAACCCGATCCCAATGCTCCAAATCCCGATTCTCATAACATCAACCAGTCGTAAAATGAACTCTGTCTTTAATCAAATTGTGAATGTAATACGTCTTAATAAAGTAACAATACTACGCGTTATTGTTGGCGCTCTAATATACTGTTATCTTTAGAATATTGTACTTGGAATTTGTTGTAAATGATATTGTTAATTTCTCAGAACTTATCACGTCCTAAAGTGACTACGAAAATATAAATATTTTTCGAGCTTGATTCATAAACATCGGTCGTTCTCTCGAAATCAGTATAAGATATTGGTGGTACACTAACCGGTTATAATCTATTTACAAAAATAAACTCCTCGTGAGCATGTAGGTCAAGAACCTCTCTGCAGCACTGATGCATCTGTATGCTCGCTCAGCATGCAATGTTAGAAATCCTTTGTTCAATATTCAAGGACTTTAAATGTAATCGTACAAGAATTTACGCAGTATTGAAACTAAGCATTATATGTATTAAAAATGGATTTCAATTTGGTCTTGTTATACACATTTTTGACTGTCTCTTGCAGTTGTGAGTTCAAATTACTTCACCACGAATTAAATTGAAACGGAAATTATAATAATTTAAGTTTCTCTGAAAAAATAACCTCGAATCATAACAGTTTACAAACGGAATTGCGGGGGGTTCCGTATCCGGTATGCGGATGACCATTCACTTGTTGAATCCGAATTTAAAGTGAAAATTTTACCTTATCTCAAAAACTACTCAACACCTAAAAAAATTTTTGTAGTTTCTTTTATGTTACAGAATGAATTAGTTTTGCTTTTTTTTTAATTAACGTGTATCCCAGCACACAACATAGTGTTCACATAATTTCCAAAACCATAACCCACACACGTTTATATGAAGCAGTACATAAAACGTACCTACATTCCATATTTCGGTCAGTCAATCTCTAGAGAGTAAAGGTAAGACAGCTGTGGTATTCGGACAGTAACACCTATAAACCCAACCCAAAAAAATATATAATTCAATATTATATCTCCAGATAATACTGTATTTTTTTTATTCGTTGACCTCGTTACACAACCAAACAATTATTGGATCATCACTTCAGCTTTCTCAATTATGGCCAGCTCCAGTCGTACTTTCACCTATATTCAACACACGTTTCATCATACGTCCTGTAAAACCGGCGAATCCTTTCTATAAAGTACAGTTATTGGTGAACCGAATAAGGAGCGGACGCATCGTACAATTGTTTCATAAACCAGGGTCGATGTAACGACTAGTCGAGCGTGGTTGTATTGTAATAAAAATCATATAACAACTGAGCAAAGACAACCCACTTTACAAATTGTTTCCAATGATGCTTTAAATAACAATTTGGGAAGGTCGGTAGAGTCCCAACGTTAATTGTTGAGCTAATTCGACTGATCTATCTCCTAATGGGGTCGCGTCAAATACACGGTTTATTTTGTAGTTAATCCGGTAAAATATCGAGAACAAATACTATGTTAGATCTAACAGTCTAAATTAAGTTTAGTACTACACTGCCATCTCTTTCTGCCGCAATCTATAATCCGGTAGTATTGACAATTCGATTTCATATTCCAACTGTGCTTCACGTCGGGATGTTTACTAGCTTTGGTAACTGCTTCAATTCAGGCGTGCTGTGAAGCCAATCTACGATATAAATGAAAAATCATTGCTAGGTAAATTAAGTTTTTCATACAATGACTAACGTTAATGGTATGAAAAGCATCGATCTATTAACACTACTCGCGCGCTAATTATCGTATATTTAATAAAAGAAATCTTCTCTGGAGTGCCAACAACAAGAAGAGTACTAAGAATTATCCCAATTGGATAAATGGTTTAAGAGCGTACAAACAATATTTTTTTATTTATGATAGATTATGAGGTCTATTCAATCACAAAATTAAAAAAGATTTTTAAATTCAAATTCAAATTTTATCACATGTATTTATAAATATATTTAAATTAGATTCAATTGCCACTCGGAAGCGGGAGCATCACTTGAGAATAGTTCGAGCAATTTCGCTGATTGATTTTTCGTTGTGTTCATAACTTCCAGTACAAGATTAGTATGATTATTTTTTTTGGAAATACGCCGTTTTTTTTTAATGCCCGTTTTTAATGAGGGGACATGACCTAGTGTGAAAAACAAAGAAAACAAATTATATCTAATGCTTTCGTCACGTGATAAAATGACGTCTAAAACATGCTTTGTTTACGTTATTGAATTATCGTTTGCAACTTGCGCATTTACTTTAAGAGATTGCACATGTTGTAAGTCAAAAGCCAACAAAAACTATCGAATCGATCGGGCTTGTTTAATTACAATTTCAAATTAGTTTCGTTTTGCTGCACCAGAAATCAAGCCACATCCGCGTTCAATCAATATAATTCAACTAATAACAATGAACATATAACCAACGTCATCACTACATAGTATAAAACAAAGTCGCTTTCTCTGTCTGTCCCTATGTATGCTTAAATCTTTAAAACTACGCAACGGATTTTGATGCGGTTTTTTTTAATAGATAGACTGATTGAAGAGGAAGGTTTATATGTATAATAACATCCATTAAATAGTGGAGAAATCAATAATGAATTACAGTTTCCGAAGCGAAGCGAGGGAAGGTCGCTAGTAGAGTATAAGTGTATCTGAGTTGTCCTATAAGTGGATCACGGTTGTATGTTTCGAAACTTCCGCTGAAGAAAACGCAGAGTGAAACAAACGGAAGACTGTAGTGATGAATGACTTACAATGCTTTTCAGTTTTTATATTCTGACTTTTAAAGAAGTCATTAACTCTCCGCCCAAAAAGTGCAGTTGAGTGGGCGCTTTATATGTTTTTATAGAGCTGGCTTCAAAGATATATTTCAAAATGGCCTTGTTTAGCTACCAAATTATTGATTATATTTAGATCTCTTCAGTCTCGCTTAGATATTGGCGGGAAAAATTATCTTCGTTTTAGGTTATAATTACGTAATAAATGCAAAATCTATACTTGTTATGGAAGATTTTTTGAAAATTTAGTTGTAATGCAAACTATAATCGAAATAATCAACGTAGTTTAATAATAGCTCCCAAATTACCGTCCTGTGTCAATTATGCTCTTAACTTAAATACCCTAGCTTATGAATGAATTTAATTAATCAAAAAATAACAAGGTGAATAGAAACACAACTGATATCTTAAGATGTATTCATCATGACCATAATATAATTATACATTCAATTGTCACGTAATTTATTAACATACCTACTGTATTGAAAATTAGATGTATATAACAACTACATGGTCTTCATAATATATCGTGATCCTAATGTCGATTTTAGTACGATATGACATTTTTATACAAAATAAATTAAGCGCAACAAAATAGTTAAAGAAACACGTAATTCAGCCGAGGCTATACCTAAAAAGGCAAAGCAAGTGTTCTCAATTCGAACGCAGTGTTGGAGTCAAGGTGTACGTCCTTAATTGTACAGTACAGTATGAACGCACTTGGAACAGATGCTAATAAATCGTTTGCAAAGATTAACTGTCGATAATGAATCACACTACAGTTAGATGTCAATGCACTTCACTTTGCACGAAACAGCAACGCCGACGCAAGTCGTGGACGCCGCAGACCACGCTTAACTGCTGAACACAGGCGAACCGGCCGGGTTTTGTCGAAAATAGCACCCGGCAGTGAACCGGGACACCCCGATGACGAATTCCGCAACACTGCTGTTCCTTTGTTTGTCGTGTCTTGGATATCGTATTACAATATTGCCTTTAAAATATTCTAAATTGATGCAGGACAAATCGACTATTCGCCTAGAAATTCGGATTACGTCTGAAGGTGAAAATATGTTTACAACCCACAGCAAAACGCAGTGTGGTGTTGCCAAAATTTTGGATGGCCAGCTAATACTAACATCAATGTTTTTGGAACTATGCCAGGTGTTAAGGCAGTATTTTACAATACAATAACATTATAAATGTTTGAATAGATCTAGATGTTTTGTCAGTAGGTAAATAGGTTGATACCTTTTGAAACTGATACATCAGTGTGTATAGTGAAAATTTAAAGGCAGTTTATGCATTTTGTATCGTAATTTGCACAAGTATCAAGATTTCAATGCAAAAATCTATATTGATTGCTTTTATTTAGATAAATAATAGGTAAATGAACATGTAAAAGCTCATGAGCCATACTATGATCTTAAACTGGTGTTCACAGGCTCCATAATTAAAATACCATATATGTAAGAGTTATGTCCCATTTCGTAGCAATAGCAACTGGCATTTTAAGCATGAATAGACAATTCACAGCAGAAATACTTAGGTTGTCTTTTCATCAATGAGGAAATAGCTTAACTGCTTTGGCTTCAAAATTAACAAATAAACTCTTAAAAGGAAGAGCTTCTTAGTCCAGTATACTGCTGTCTTGAAATATAAATAAACCATAATATTTCCTTTTTTATTTAATTGTTGAATATCAATTTACTAATATCTACTAATATTGGTTTCAAATGCAACATTTCTGGACATTTTAGAAAACTACATGTTTATTAATAATAATACACTATTGTGTTATTTTTAAAAGGAGAACATAGGTTTATGGTAAACCAGTATTTTTGAAATGTTGTAAAAACAAATAAAATTTACTCAGAATTTTCAGATTCTGAAATTGAATTGTAGCTGTAATTAAATTCAACATTTAATCCAAATTCATTAATGAGTATGTAGGTAATTTTTATTAAAGAATATTTTTAGGCATGCTGGCAGATTCTTTCATCGGGAAAGAATTTTGGGAGCAATGAACGTATATAGGTTAATGATACTGATACAGCAGGCATAGGAACAGTATCAAATTTGTCTTTAGAAATATTATAGTGAGCGCTTCTTATTAAAATTTAAAAACTATTAATTCAAACTTCTTTTATTTTACAGTCGCCGCGTATACAGTACAACTTTAAAATAATTGAAAATTCATTAAAAAGTGAAATAGGAACCATACACCAGACATAATTGAAAGGTAAAATAAAGATGAAAGGGGATGAAATGGGATATTAAACTTTGCATGTTATTATCATGTCACTATAAAACCATAAAAATATTACTTATAATTTTGTTTTCAAAGAAAATGCTGGGGGTTTCATCATATATATAAAACTAGTATATTATGCGTGTGACTTGTTATCCTTATTTGAACGTGAAGTCTGGATTTACATAAGTTCATGTAATATTGAATTACAATTATTGTTCATGTTCACATGCACTTTAAAAATAAGGAAAATAATTTATCATTTTGATATTGTTTTCGTATTTCAATTTGAAAGCTTTATACAGAAGTTAGGCTTAAAAAGCAATGTTATACTTCCATTCATTCATAAATTCTGAAGATCGACATTTTTTTTAAATAGAAAAACTTCAGGATCAATTTTAGAACTGTTACTATCGATATGAAATGAGGAAAATAAGTAATGACAAGATAAAGTTACTATGGGATCCACAACCTGTTGCTATCACCATTAAATGATTTTAATCTAAGGAGGTATGTACATATAATTTTAAATTATCTGCTAACAAAGAAAAATATTCAAAATTTTTCAAATATTTTTTTATAAATTTTCGAGACTTACATGACCAGTCGGGAGATTATAGACGATATCATATTAATTTGTTACATAAGAAAAATAATCTTAATAAACCACAATAATAATCATAGCAAAACACAAGCGCTTGATAAACGTCTAGTCTGCCATGTTCATTTTCAGTTGACTTGACATAACTTTGACAACTGTTTTGGTCACGTGACCAAAAATCAATGTTGGTGTTGGGATAATTATTTTTGTGCTAATAAGTCTGTAAATTGTGAGATTATCAACAATGGATCAGCCATTTACGAAAAGTTATCAGCTAATAATTAACTTAAAATAAAGTTGGATAAATTAATTTACGTCGCGACAAGAGCGCCATCTGTTGATGATTTAAAAAAAGGGAAATAGAAATAAACTTTAGGTTTTCCTTGAGGGTTTGAAACGCTTTTGTGTGGTGTGATATTGTGTGTGAGTGTGACTTATTATGTTTTTTAACATTTCAATACAATTAATATGAATACCTAACTTACTGCTAAAGATCATTCACCTCGCTCCATCTATCGTTGAATAGCTTTTTGTTCTAATCTTTGAATAGAACAAAGAACATAGATTAATAATTTGAACATTTTACATGAATTTCAAATACTGAAAAATAAGAAAAAAACAATTAATAAAAAGCTTACATTGGAGATTGAATGATGTTAAAATTACCAGAACTAAATATTTTGTAGTGCCACCTCAAAATCTATTTCAATTCCTTAAATTAGAAAACTCTAACGTGATAAAAAAAAAATTACCTTAGCGCAAAATACTTGTTTCGTACCAGATCATCAAAATAAATTGATACAAAGAACGCCATCTGTAAGTATTTAACAATACTAAAACCTATTCAGAAGCTCTGTGATCGACTATATCAAAATCCAGCTTGCCTCAAAGGAAACTCGGGAAATAGTACCATCTAAATTTGGTAAGATAATATCGGCCTCAATATAATTCTGTAGTTTTATAAAGACACCTGACTTCACGAATGTTCAACTGTTCCTCAGCATTTTCAATTTAAGCGCATAATACCATTAAAACCTGCTGTACAACTGAATGTTGTACGTTCGTTTGTCACGTAGTTTCTCTTCATTCTGTGAAGAGTATGACGTGTAGTGTGTTGAACGTTAAGTTTTTAACGTTGTGTAGTTTTCAAAAGTGAATAATGTGATTGTGTACTTCGTTATGGCCTATAAATATCGTGAAGATCTAGTTGGCAAACGATTTCTCGCAGTGAGTGGTTTAACTAAAATTAATGTGAATAGAGTTTCCGAATGGGGTTGGAAAGCTGGTGTTATCAGAGCAGCATCACTCAGAGATAACAAGAATAAGGAACTCCAGGTAAATAGAATACCTTCGAAAAAAAAACCACTTAAATTAGTTTTAGTTTCATTCATGTTTTTATGTAACTTGTTATGATTATCCCGGAAATGGTCTTTGAACTCGCGCTCTCGAAATACGAGCGATCTCGCAGTGAAGAATTTATTTACCTTTTGGCCAATTTCCATAGTTTTATTTTTGCACAACTATGTTCGAAATTGTTATTAAGGAATATTATAGTATTCGTACGTACATACCTAGCATAATAATTTCTTTGTTCACTTATTTTTGTTGTACGTTTTTAATAAATATATAGTTTGACCTTGGCTCGGAATTCTACCTGTGTAGGTAGTTGATGATATTTTTAGTACAGTTGCGCATAAACCTCACACGTCTTGTTAGTTACGCTTTTTAGTTTATCAGTTAATTGGACTGGCTCTTGGTCCATTTGGTCATAAATGGCTACCAAAACACATAGCAATTATCCCTCGCTACCGTTAAAATCAGAACGCAAGTTTTCTTCATGGCAGAAACAGTCATGACTCTGTACCTGTAAATGACGAGTATTGTATTAATAGTTTGCACGAAACCCTTCGAGATAAAAAGAAGTCAAACAAGGTCTACTTTGCCAACAAAATAAATATTAATGGTTTGGCGCCAAATCAGATTTTTATACTACATATTTTTATTGAACCATGAATAGGTATATTTGGTTTCTTTTGTTTTCTTCATTCTTTCACGTACACGTATAATGTGCTAGCTTTTTTTTCGTTGTGTAAATTTCAAATTCATCTATCCAGTATGGATAGTCTGCAGACTACAAGTACCTAAGCTGGCTGTTTTTGCAGGCGGATCGACGAAACATATAAGTCGTAAGGGTTCGGTTTTTTCGCCATATGTCTTTGTATGAACTAGGCAATCCTAAAAAGCATAAATGCAACACGGCCGTTTTTATTTTCAATGTTAATTTAAATAACTAAGTTACTAGCTGATAATGTCGGAAATTGTTACAATAAAAAAGCAAGAAGAAACCGCGTCATGTTCCAGGCAAATATTTATTCCTAAGAATTAGAAAATTTCTGCTTCTTGCTTTGTGCCAAAAATTGAGCTCTGTGGTCATATTTAGACAATCCTATGTCCAGCAGTGGACGAGTGTGAGTTGTTAATGATTTTGCGCAATAGTTACAAAGCTCTCAAATTCTTGTTACGACGATTTTGCTAGAGGAGAGAGGCAATTCGGTGGAGAAATTAAAAAAGGCGGTTTATGATTCGCATAAATTTACAACATGTTAAATTTATCAATAGTAAGGACGTTGGGACGCATGGCTTAGTAATTATTTGAAAGTTTTCAATTATCTCAATCGGTTATGGGAGTGAAGAGAACTAAATGCATAAGGCGCTGGGTTCAGTGACCTCGCTCTCACCGCGTTCGATGCACCGACCGCCCGCCGTCGGCCGTATGCTGTCGACGAGTCCGACCCAAGCTCCCAAACTTGTGTTCGTTGATTCTTGCTGTAAAGAAAAAGAATAGAGAGACGAAAAGATTTAACGATTTAGCTCGATACTCGAATTGAAATTTCGGATAAAATAAAATATTTATTTTAACTTTTATTTGACTATTAAATGTTCGTTACTTTGATAATTAAATAATTTAATATTGCTAAGAAAGGTTTTTATATGAGTCGCAAGGCTGAGCTGCTTTTGGGTGGCCATCCCGTTTTGACTTAAAGTAATTACATAATCTTCCAAATAGTAATTAAATAAATAATAAATTCCAAAGAGATGGCGTTACATCGTGAGACGCATCAAGTCTGCCCCTTCAAATACTACATGACGATCACAACCACTCTGTCAAGAGTGACCCGATTGAGAAGAAGAAGAAATAGTAATAATAGTTAATACAACCAATATCTACTAAAGAGTTAAACTATACTGTTTTGAAATTAAAATCTAGTTGTATATGTTTATTGTACTTTAATAACCAAACAGAATTATCACGATAAGTTTTAAATGGTAGTAGGTTGTTAATCTATGTACTTATGATTTCTATAATCAAAAAGCCATTACTAGTCAATGTTTCCAGATGTCCTGTCTGCAAATGTTGACACATGAAGTGAGTTTCTGCGCGAATTATGAATGAATTGGCGAAACTGTGCTTACAGGTGGATTTAAAATAAAAAATAAGGACTATAGACTCCTTTGTTTGTTTTGTATAAATTATACAAAATTTAAATTCAGGCTTCGACATCTACATAGCGGTGGGCATGAGTGTTTTCGTTCATAAAAACATGAATGATTAGCATCGCCGATATAAAATATACGGGTGTAACTTCAACATGCGATTTTTTACGAATACGAACCCCGTACGATTCAAGACTTGCTTTCCAGAATAAACGTAGGCTGTGATGATTTCTTCAAAACATGTTTTTGCAAGGCGTTTCTGTGTTCTATTGGTATGGCTCATAAAGTTCGCTCTTCGCTTCTCAAGTCAAATTCCTTAATACTCTTCAGGCTTAAACCACGTACTTAACTTTTTGCTTTAACTTTTTGCCACGTACCATCCGGCTTTGGAATGAGTTCCCCTTCACGGTGTTTCTCGAGCGCTATGACATGTCCTTTTTCAAACGAGGCTTGTGGAGAGTATTAAGCGGTAGGCAGCGGCTTGGCTCTGCTCCTGGCATTGCTGAAGTCCATAGGCTACGCTAACCACTCACCATCAGGTGGGCCGTGTGCTCGTCTACCTACAAGGGCAATAAAAAAAACGAAGATTTGCTATTCTTTAACACTCGCTAGGATCCTGTGGTTCGGTACACGGCTTCCTAACACTTTCAGACTGTGAATGTTTCCCCCGGTGTCGTTTATACATGCTTTGTAATGTAGAACGAATCACATTTACATTTTTGGAAAACATAACTTTGACTGCAACCAACTTCAATCAACACTATAATCACTATTTTTACATTACTTTTATATTATAATTAACCATCTTTGTAATGTTGCTTATTGTATAGAATGGAAAAATATAAAGAGTACCTTTTTTTAAAAATCAGTGTATGAAGTACTAGCGACCCGCCCTCGCTTCGCTTCGGAAACATTAAACACACATGAAACCAAAAAAAAAAAAATTTTAAAAAATTAAAAAAAGTAGCCTATGTTCATCAGGGACAATGTCGGCTTCTAATGGCAAAAGAATTTTTCAAATCGGTATAGTAGTTTAGAAGCCTATTCGAAACAAACAAACAAACAAATCTTTCCTCTTTATAATATTAGTATAGAAAAAGGTCATCAAAAATAATCAACGTTATATTAGTATGTGTTTGTGACAAAGTTTTAACGGTGTAATATTTACAATATCATATTAAACAAATAGATAGAGGTGGTGAACTACACTATTAAAAAACAGTAGACATTACAGACTCAGGAAAACAGGATTTTCATCATTTTGTCGCGTTTTCTTTATCAGTATACAGTTATTATTAAACAAATCATTTTATTGTGTTGAATTGCTGTTCGTAAAATGATATTATATAATTTATTGGCGAGTTAATCTTTTGACTTTGTTTAATTCGCTCTTCGTCAAGAATTACTCGTTTTAAGGTAATTTACTTGAGAGCCCTGACCAATAATTATATTAACCGATAGCAATCTGCATTTCAATTATGTTGACGCACAAACATCGTTAGGTATAGAAAAAACATGTGTATAATCAGTTTATTATCAATGTCAAGATCGAATTTTTTTTTAAATTTCGAACACACTTTTTTAATTCTAGCAAAAACAAGAATTTATTTTCACCCAGAATTACCATATACTCACAAAGATTTTGACCGCAAAGGAGAGGAAAACTCAGGCTACGATAAAAACATCTTGTTCGTCTTTCCCTTGGCCCACTAAGCAGGGTCGGCACAACATGTGGTCGTAACCATTATACCATAACATTATAATATAGAATAGTATGTATAGTATCCGATTTTGTAATAATGTATACAGATTACGTAGAGACAGATGATGGTTATTTATTTATTAAAGCCTCATTGTACATACGCGTACCTCCTGCGTATTTCAGCTGTAAAACAGGTTGTAGGAAATCGTTGTACAGTAAGATTGTGACTTCGACAGTATTCACGTTGTGATTTTTGCGCTATTCGCTATCTTCGGTAATCACTGAACACCAGTATCATGAGCTCGTCTGCTCAACAGGAGTAATGAAATAAATATAAACAGAACCTGTTTGTTATAATGTGGTTAAATTATAATTTATTTTCATTATAACGGTTGGTTTTTTTTAAATAATAATAATACATATATATAATTAGTTGCTCTTTCTTGGTTGCCATCACTTTTTTTTGGTTGTACACTGGCTTCCATTGTACCGAATTTAAGTCAACTCGCTGTTAAATATGTATGAAATTTTAATGAAAATTGTTTCAGTACATTTTGCGCGGTAGTCCCGTTCCATTTTGCGATCATACCACCCGCCTTCTAAGCAGAGTTTATCGTTTTCTTGTCTATATTGTTATTGTCGACCTGTCTATATCCCTATCATAGCTGA
Source organism: Bombyx mandarina (assembly GCF_030267445.1). Lineage (NCBI taxonomy): Eukaryota > Metazoa > Arthropoda > Insecta > Lepidoptera > Bombycidae > Bombyx > Bombyx mandarina. The sequence continues at coordinate 10,089,114 of NC_143229.1, forward strand.
TGAGCATAACCGATAAGCGTGGTGACCACTGTAGGACATTTAAGCTGTAAGGTCGTTTCTCTTCGAAGACAGTATCTTAAATATCGTACATTTTTATAAATTCAAAAGACTTAAAATATTATAAGTAAAAAAGTATAAGTAAATAATTATAAGTCTATATAGATGGATTTGAGCTGCTCGTTTTTAACGATAATTACAAGTAATATGCTCAAAATACAGAAAAACTTATGTTATTATAGGTAATATTATAATTGTAAGTCGAGTTCATATATTTACTTGTAGTGTTGGAAATAGACATTTCAAATATGATAAATATAATTTTAATATGAGAACTGCATTTATTATTTGAAATGCTTACATCCAGTCTAATATGACATTTATGTAGGTACATCGTTATTTACATTGTAAATGCTGTAATGATTATGATAATAATAATAAACCTATTCTGATAACACAAACCTAAATGATAGAGAACGGCAAGATGTTACTACAAAGAATTACCATTTATTTTATTTTATTAATAGACACTATTGTAACGCTATATTTTAAATTCTTGATTTCCGTTACAATTAAACACGCCTCAAATACTCGTCGTGTCAGTCGAGTCATACTGTCGCGTTCCAACAAGAAGAGCTATTGTCGACCGGTCACAGAGACTTACATTACACAAAATCAAGGCACACGACAAAAGCCAACTCGGGCGGTGATGCGTTCGCACCGCTGCAGCGTTCCTCAGATATAAATAGAAGACATATCTTTGTTTGTACCACTGCAACGGTGTGCGCTCTCCCGCCGAGTGAGGCGCACCAGACCAACTTCGAGAGTCCGCTATAAACGCACGCCATGCTATTTGTTTGGATTGCCCATTCGGCTCGGGCTATTGAGGTCGAATAGTTTTTGACACAGGTGTCTCCTCTGAAACAAAAGTAATCTGAAAACGAAATCTCGAGAAACTAGTCTCGACAGAAATATGTTGACTACCGTTACGAAGTGAATTTTAACTGTAGGGTTATTTAGCTATAGATATAAAAATTAATGTACATATTTTTTTTGTATATTAGATGCTTAGACCACTTTGCTGGCCTTAAGCAGTTTTCGTTAGCGTTGCTGTTATTAAATTCTAATTAATCTATATATTAATACGTGAAGCAAAAACTTTGTATCCCTTTTTACGAAAATTGCGCGGACGGAGGAGTACGAAATTTTCCACACTTATAGAGAATATAGAGAAGAAGTGCACAATGCTAATATTTTTTTTTAAATAATGCATAAAAGATACATTAAATCAACAAAGAAAACATTACACACACTGCATACTATGTATTTGACGCACACACGCATGCATACTATTTATTGTCAAACTTTTGTTCTTGACGTCTGTGGTCAAATTGAGTATAGATTAATTATTGTTTGTCTTTATTAATATTTTTCTACAGTATAGTCTTGGCGTTGAAAATACAATCATAATAGTGTACAAACTTACAATTCCAATTAATTATAGTCGAATTTCGACTAGTGCGGGACCTCTAGTACAAATAATACCGAATTTTTTTTTTTTCAATTTTGAATTTTGTAAAGCGTGTCTTTTCGAGGTAAGCTACAATTTCCGTCTGTCATTCTGTTTTTTTTTTGTTTTGATACTGAAATTCGTTCTTAATACATCTTCGCGAATGACTTCCACTATGAAAGAATAAAATCGTGTAATAAAAATCAAACCCGCCATAATTATAAATTGCGTAATTAATGATGGTAGGACGACTTGGGGGCGCAAGGGTAGGTATAAATAACCGCCTTGCGTATTTTGCGTTATGATTTGAAGGCTGAGGGAGCCGTTGTACCATAAAAACTGAGACTTAGAACTCATGTTTTGAGATGAATGGCGGCATTTACGTTTTTGGTGTCTAGGGACTGGTTACCATCAGACACACTTAACATCAGATGGGCCATCCACCTATATAAGCCACAAAAAAATGTTCATGGCAGATCATTTAGATAATAAAATAGTAATAATATCTTACCTAGTTAACGAACTTAAATCTACACAGAATTTCGCCAATCGCGGTATTAATATATATACCCAAGTAGAATTGAAGACAGAGACTGGTCGTGAAATTGTACGCTAAATCAAACTACGTGAATACGTGAACGGTATCAAGGGGAAGTGTAATACACTTATTTACCTCGTGAGATATTGAAATAATTTTCAATGGATACATACAATATTAGCTAACCAATAATCGAATACGTAAAATTGTAATGTATGAAATAAGAATCTTAAATTAACACTGATAAATGTTCTAGAACATTAGAGGCCCCGAGATCGTTCATTTCACATTTGAAATAACGCTTCGTTAATTTTACCTACGGCGAGATGAACGTTTGGACCAAAAGACCATGTGTGACCTAAATATGTCGTAATAAACTACCTATTTAACCCTTTGATGCGCGAGGCGAAACGTATACAGTTTTTAAAGACCTGTTTTATTTATGTAGTTGAATAAATACTGAGACCTAATTAATATTTCGAAATATAGTTTTTTTTATTTAAAAATTAATCGTGTTGACTGTGATTTCTTTCATAAAGACCGTCGTACATACCTATCTTCAGATTTATTTTTGTCGTTAAATCAAATTGATAAGAACCATCCGCACTGTCTTGATAGGTTAACCCTGTGGTTTAAAAAAATCGTCTAGCCGTATACAACGAAGTCTAGACTAGTTTAATAATAATCACAGACCGATGATTAAATCTATGCAACATACGTAACCAAAATGTGAACAGCTTGCTACTGACCTTTACATATATTATATCATAACTTCTACTATAAACTGGGACTTTGCTCGGGAACTTGATCATATGGTCAGTAATTACAAAAATGTATTGTTACGTGAAAATCGGTTAGGCAAGGAGATTTGTTTTTAAATGTAATACGACTCCCGATCTTTATGTCTATCATCAATGATGTTATAGTAAAAAGAACATCATTGCCTATCATGATCTTTTCAAATGTAAATTTTACAACAAAGATTTCTTCATAAAATTACTGTCAGTAATGAACGATCATTTAAAGCTTTTCTTGTAATATGTTAAATCTTTTAAAACATTGAAATACATTTTCTCCTTTAGATTTATTGGTATCCTTTTACGTAGCTGTGTAGTTGCGTTCTTTTTAAATTAAATAGCTCTTTATGTGGAAACCAGAAGCAATAAGTAGTTCACGTTAAAGAACAATAACTGGCTCGAATAAGTTTCTAATACACTTTCACAATACGGTCCAAATAGAGGAATGCTACAATCAACACTATCATCCAGCTGATATGAGTATTGTGCAAGTGGCGAACAGCACAGATCGCGAGGGCGAGAGAGGTAACTAGGTCGCAAGGGTGCGGAGGGAGCCCTTAGGCCACTTATCAAGCTGGCTCGCGGCCGTACGCGGGAAAGCGAGTCCGTCTCTCGAAATTTTGTAGATATCTGCTGCTTTGTCGCAATGTGAAAATTAGAAATTTGAACACAAAGTCGTTGACTCTGACACTGCTGTCGCGAAAATAAGATTTGTAGCGCATAGTACATATTATGTAGATAGATATATAGTAATTCATGGCAACCCTGAATACCTACCAACTACCAACGAAGCAGAGATTCGGACTAATATGGTAGCTAAGTACATTTCTTTATGCAGTTCTGCCACCCATTCTGTTGTTATTTATTTATTCTATTTTCCAATTTTTTGTAAGAGTCGGCGAAATAGTTCCAGGTTAATTTGGACAAAAAAGTCAGACAAAAAACGCGTGTTGTTTTCCTAAAATTCAAATCACTGTATTCTTGGTATTAAAACAATTCTTTGATTCGTAATCATATATGGACGCTACTTACTGATACAGATTAGTACTTCGACAAAGGCTATTAATAACGTTCTTCAGTAGCTTAATGTATGAAGAAAACAAGTTAAAGTAATTATCAATATAACAACAATCTCATCAGGCATAAAACTTCCATGTCATGCACGATTTGTAAACAGGAATATCTATAGTGTTTTAATTACCAAATTAATTCATTCATCCACTATCCAATAAAAATATGGAACCTTTTACACGATTACCGATCTCGTTACTTTATCCATTAGTTCGTCCTTTTTTACTCACCTTGCTATACCGCTCGACGAAGCCAGTGGTTTTAAAACAACTGACGTCGAATCCATTGGCTGACTACTATAAATATCTATACTCGTATATACTAGTCGTGTATACATAAAATATGTACATACACTTACTTCATGTATCTGACTTTCACAAAAAAAAACATTGTGATAGTGCATATCCAATCTCGAATCGAAAGACGAGAACCATAGATAGCGTTGGGCCACGTAAATGATAATTTTCCTGAAATAATCACTCCTAGTATTGGAACTTGTCGAACTGGTTTTTAGTTGTGATACATTTTCTACATTTCAAGTAACTAGATAGGCCGGTTGTTCTAATTACAAGACTTTGAACCGAGTATATCTTCAGGCCGTTCGAGAAATGGCATTTTAATTGGAATAAATTATTCGAAACAATAATTTGTCAATTATGAGTATAAAATGCTTAAAACTTCCCGCTGTGCCTTTTATTAAAGTGGAGAATGCGGAATACGAGTTGAGCGTACGCGACGTTATGTAACAGTCAGACATAATCTCGATTACAGTTAGTTATCTTGCAGAGGCTTAAAATTCGTTTTCTTTACGATATTGTTTAAATTGACGATCTGTCCCTATATAGTATTTGTGTGACCTTGTACAGACCCTTTGCAGGCAACCTGCGTGGCCTCTCAGTGCCATCGACCAAATTATTACTCGTAAACTTGTTTTTACAGGTCTTATATACTTGTATTTTGAAGATTTTACACAGAAAATGTAGTATTTGTGCTAAAAATATATATCGTCTAAGAGGTAGACGGACAATCAAATTAGTGTTATTAAAATGGTGTCAAAGTTATTCTAGTAAAATGAGCGCTTCCTGGATCATTAAGTAAATGATCACATATATATGTCTTTGTTAGCTATTAACCAATCCAATTAAATATTTTTTACGATGGTTTATTAATGTATTAATTACTAAATCGGTCTTACCGTTACGATGTAAGATATGTTATTGTAAATGAGTTCTACGATTAATAATTAATTACTTACTAGTAGTCAAATTATCTGTTTCAACGTAAATTGGAGGCCACAATAATATTACCGTTTTAGATAAATACTTTAATTTTATTAAGATCTCCCAAGTGAGATAAAATAGACCAATATTTTAATTTCGTTTCATGATTTGATGTCGTGTAATCTACATAGATTCAATGTCAATTCAAGAACATTTTTATAGTGAGTACATCGCAGATTAAAAACATCTTGAAACCATAGTAAAATGAAAATGCATTCTTATGCCTACTCATAACAAAGTTACGTCTTCCTTGTTCAGAATCCTTTTCACGAGGAAGATTGGAAATAGCTTACCGTCCAAAATGCAGAGAGGAGGCGACCCCGATACCCGTGGAATCTTCACGTTTTATGGACTGAGATTCCATTCTTTAAATAGCTTTGTCATCACCAAAATAAAATTACCTTTTTTTATATCACCTGTCTACGCATCGTTTCGGGTTTCACTCATGAAATCGGAATGAGTATTGTAAGCTTTGTAAGCCAGTGTTGTAAACATGATGATGCCTGCAGGATTACTTTGTTGGATTTTTAGTCTTGCAAACAAAAGTAATGTATTACAAATGTAAGAGACATGTGATGATGTTTACTGTTTTACCGTACAATACAATCATTTAATAATGAAAAGGAACCTAAAAAGACGCTCAAACCATACATAATACACATAATTAGCAATAAATAAGCAACTCAAGCACTCAACAATAATGTTTACGGGCGTCGGCCACTAGATGGCTTCGTAACAAATTACCGATCCTATATTTTATTTTTATCAATTTGTCCATAACAAATAAAGACTTATATGATTTACTATTTTTTATTTTCTGTATTTAGTTACACAATAATTAAATGTAATAATAACTTTAACAACATATAAGTTTATGGGCATTCGCTACAAGATGTCGATAGTTCCATACAAAAAAATATTTGTCTTAAAGCATCGCAGTTTCAGGGCCCTGTCTCAAACGTTCAAAAAGACCAATGCTTTCTTTAAGTATTTTTCTAATCACCGAATGGTCTAAATAAATATTCTAAAGGTTTTAAGTAGTGTGATATATGTATTGTAATATAAAAGATACGTATAAAGCAATTTAATTTAATAGGTTTATTCACACTTACCCAGAATTGCATAATTAATTAATTTACGTTAGTTTAAGATCTAACCGTCAAGAATAACCACCAGGAACCTATTGTACAGTTAGCTTGCAACGATTAGCAACACAATAGCTGAAGGTCTATTGTCTACCTTACAGCAAGGCACTTAGTACATATATTTAATTTTAATAATACAGCTATCTTAAGAACAATGGACAATTTACATTTAACAATCAACTTCGTTAAATCTGTAGATCATAGTTTGATTTCAAACACTATTGATCTAGGATCCAAATTTTGACAGGCCATTTAGTGATGTCCAGTACGTATCGATCTATACATTTTATATTCCGCAACTAAAAAACCGAGATCAACGGTGGTCCGTCACTCACTAGTTTCTTCAATTCGGTAGCTCTGCATTCTTAGTAGGTCCTATAAAAATAAACAAATGATTTCATACAAACGATTGAACTCAAGGAATCCACCGTAGAAGCGAAACAGGAAGCATAGCGGGCACGCGACGGTTTCTAACGGAGCGTGACATGAGAAATTAACTGTTATTTATACCAACAACGATGGACCGTTTCAAATAACCTGTTACAGCATTGACGAAAGTATTTTAAAGTGTGAGAGTGAGCACGAAACGCCCACAGCGTCACTAATGAGAATCATTCATACGACGTAATTAATTTCGCTATAGGTAGATAGGACTGAATGGTAATGAAGCTTTAGTGAATTTCAAAGTTTTAATTACTGTTTTTATCTGCACGAAGTCGTGTTTGTTGTATGTACTGCAGTGAGCAACCATGACCACAGACCTTCCTCGGCGAGCGGGCCTCGTCGAAGGTTTTTATTCCAAGGTTTTTTTCATGATGATTTAGCAATATTACGACCGATTTATTGTAGTTTTATCTCTTTGATTTTCTCTAAACATTTGTACTTGTATTTTTATCGATCGTTTACAAGAACCTATTTAGGCTAAACACTTCTAATGGTAGTTCTGTCGATACATTGGGATGTGACGGAAAGCATCATATTTAAATCATCATATTATTAAACTACATTCACAGAATTTGAGAAGCCGAAGACTAAAAGGCTGTCATATGACCACGATTTTTTTTGAAAATTACCTCAGGCCAAGATATTTATTAAGTATATTACGAGATTGTAACTATACTGAGACCTTAGAACTTATATTTAAAGGTGGATTGCGCATTTACGCTGTAGATGTCTATGGACTCCAGTGACCACTTAACAACCAGGTGGGCTGTGAGCTCGTCCACCCACCTAAGCGATAAAAAAACAAGATTAAACCGTAAAATTGTATTTAAAATCGTATAAAAAAGTTAAAGTTTATCATTGCTTTAGGAATGTTATAATTTACTACTCATAGTAAAAATAGAAGGGAGTTATAAGTTACGGTTCGCACACCGCCTGTACTTGACGATCGTAATTACGCAACGGCCGAGAGCGGGGCCCTAATGAAACCCCCAGGACTAATTAACATTCTACATAATATAGGCATATATACGCATAGACAAATGTATAGCGACCAAATTTCACGGAGTGCTAAAACTTTTGAACGAATCTGATTAGCAGCAGTTCCAAATCGTTTGTAAAATTTTGTTATTTATTTAAACATTTTTGTTATATTAAAAAAGGTTTTATGCTACAAATATTATACTTACTACTACGACCGGTGATGTTCGTAAATTTAAACGCTGTGCTCTCATCTTAAGTGGAGACATCACCATAATTATAGAGTGTGCTGGATTTTTTTGTCAAAATACATAGATTCAGAATACAATGACATTGAAAAATCGTATTCGAAAAATGGTAGCTTATTTATATGTAGGTGCTTTGCACGCAATTTATGCGAAAAAGATCCCCAGAAAACTGCAGGTTTTTTCCGTTCACCTTAGAGTTTGTTATTGTTTTAGAAAACAGCCACGTGGCATTTGGTCCACTTTATGTCCAGGAGTGATTATCGATGCTCATGACCAGCAGAAACCTCAGGGGCATAAATTGCTGCTAACAGCTTAGATAATTAGCTAGCTAGTGAATTCTCTTATGTATATGTCGCAGAAGAGGCAAACGTGCAAAGAGATTGCGCAACACCAAACGATGACAGCTCTGAGACGTATTCATTCTTTCTCAGTCAGCCAACGAATGTTCGATTCACTTCATTCGTTTCGATTCACTTGAGCGATGACACCTCGACTCTGCCGAAGCAAACCACCATCCACTAGGTGGCACGATTTCGTTTCGTTTGTCGTGTCCGAATACAACATTTAAATTGTAATTCTTAATGCCCGCAACCCGGTGGTAGATTCTGCGAAGCACGGCTCTTGCTAGGGTTCGTGTTAGCAACAACATTAGATTTGAGCCCCGCGAGCTCACCTACTAGTTCGGTGAATCTAGAATAACCCCTCGAGGTTACTAGAATAGGTAGGAAAAGAAAAAAAGGAGTTCACTCCAGATCACAAAATACAGAGAGACAGTTTTTTTTTATTATTGCCCTTGTAGGCATACGAGCATACGGCCCACCTTTTTTTTTTTTTTTAACGCTGTGGAATCCATTTACGGATACCCGGTCCGGGGGGGTAACGAACCGGGTTATGTCGGACTCCGGCGCCTCCTGAGAGGAGGAGGGGGACGAGAAGGTCCTCCACCTCCCCGAATTCCTCGCAAGAGACTACGCCTTGAAAAAGGCGCGCGAAGCACTTGCCCCGCAGAACGACTACCGACTAAACCCCATTGAGCTCCACCACACCGGCTACACCAGACCTACGGTACCGCAGTGCGTGCCGAAAGTCCGCCTTCGCCGGTACCCGTCCTGATGATAAGACGGGATTTCATCTCCGGGAAAATCCCGAAGGACGTCATTTCGGAAGATACACCGTGGGCGGCGCACAGGAGCCACCTTGCACCGCCCCACCACCGGACCGACAGTCGAGTACCGGGCGCCCCCGCACCCGCCACCTGATAGTCCCTACGGGGGCTGAGCGGGAGCTTCACGCCCGCGCCGGCCATCCCGCCTTCTGCGCTGAGGTGCTGAAGAGGGATCCCACTCCCTTTCACGCTCCTCAGCCTCACGGGACGCCATTACCAGGTCACAAAACCTGGCCATGGCCTCCCACGAGCCCTGATCCTCTAACATGCGGGCGACGACAGCCCGCAGGGAGAGGTTTCTCCCCAGCACCGCGACGAGATCTCGCCGCGAGTGCTCCCAACGCGGGCACTTTTCGAGCGCGTGCTGCGCGTCATCGTCCGGGTGCGCGCACTGGTGGCAGCCCGGGTGTGGCTCTCTCCTGCAGACCTTCCACAGGTACCTCCCGAAACAGCCATGTCCCGAGAGGACCTGCGCAAGGTGAAAGGAGAGTACGCCGTGACGCCGATCCGACCATGCCTCCAGCACGGGCACGAGGGCCTCGAGGGTGCGCCGGTGGGTGGCCGAAGTTTGGCCAAGTTCCTTCAGCAATCGCTCTCTCCACTTAGCGTATGCTACATGACGCGCAGCACGCTTCCACCGACCGACAGCCGACGGGCCGGGCGACCGTCCCCGACTCAAGGCCTGCGCCTTACGCCGATATACCGCAACGAAAGATTTCGGCCTCGAGGTCCCAGGGTAGGGATCCGGTGAGAGCGCAGGCCACATCTTGAGAAATGGTGCGGTACCCCCTGATGACCCTCACCGCGAGCGCCCGCTGAGCTCTGAGCAGCAGAGCCGCGTTTCTTGCGGAGAGTGCGGGCGACCACACGGGAGCACCGTACAGGGCCATACTGCGTACCACCCCAAGGTACAGTCGCCGAGTACCGGCGCTGCATCCTCCGACGTTGGGAAGAAGACGGGTCAGCGCACCTGCCGCCCTCATGAGCCTCGGAACCAGCGCTTTAAAATGGTGGTCGAATCTCCATTTGCTGTCCAGCACGAGGCCCAAATACTTGAGCTTCGGCTGGACAGCAATGGTGACACCCCCGACTACGAGATTCGCGCCTTGAGGTGGCCCTTTCCGAACTGAGTGGAAGCACACTGCTTCGGATTTTTGGAGGGCCACCTCGAGGCCGAGTCTCTTTATTCGTCTTACCACAGTTACCACTGCAGCCACAACCAGGACGGCTGCTGACCGGTAGTCGTCTCCGCGAGCCGTCACCAGCGTAGCAAACCACTTCGACGCCAGGTAGGTTAGCCCCGCGGAGGACCCAGTCAAAGCCTATATTCCAAAGGAGTGGACCCAGTACCGACCCTTGTGGAACCCCACGCGACACTGTTTTTCGTCCCCACCCACTCCGCTCGGGGAAGATCACCGCCCGCCCTGAGAGATAATCCTCAATCAGATTACGGAGACCGGTGGGGACGCGGTGAAACCGTAATGACTCCACGATCGTGCTCCAGTGGATCGTGTTGAAGGCGTTGGCAATATCAATCGACACAGCCAACAGTACACCTCCCCCAGAGCACGCCTGGTCGGAAAGATCGCGGACCCGTAAGACCGCGTCCACGGTCGACCGACCTCTCCGGAAGCCATATTGGTTGGACGCGAGATCCGGCCCAATGTTCTCCAGGTGCTGAACAAGACGCCCGGCAACCACACGCTCAAGGAGCTTACCGGCCTCGTCCAACACTACTATCGGGCGATACCCGGAGGGCTCGTCTCTAGGGCGACCGTCCTCCGGGATAAGCACCAGCCGGCCCGTGCGCCACGGCTCCGGGAACCTGCCCTCGCGGAGGCACCTGCTAAACAGCCTTCGAAGTGCAGGTCCCAAACCATCCTCAGTTAAAGCGAGAGCCCATGCTCGACTCGACAGGCCGTCGGGGCCTGGTGCTGTACGCTTCACGCGCATCCTCGCCACTGCCGCCTCAAATTCCGCCTGGGACACACCTTCCAGCTCTCCGCCGTCAGCGACCTGCGCCGTTGCCATTACAGGGGGGATGAAGGCCGTTCGGGATGAGTCCGGAAATAGACCCCCGACCACCCGGTGCAATGTCTCGGGTGGCAGTGTGCTGGTCGTAGGGGGAGCCCATGGGCGAAGCGCATTGCGCGCTAGCCTGTAGGGCCGCCCCCACGGATCGCGATCGAGCGAGGCGAGCAGATCATTCCAAGCGGCTTCCTTCGCCTCTCTGATGGCTATGCAAAGGGCCCTCACCTCCGTCCTGTACACCTCATAAAGGCGGTCCTCCTCCTCAGGATCCCGATGCGTCCTTCGACGTCGGCTTCGTTGGTACGCACGTCGACTGACGTTGCAGGACTGGCGCAGGCTGGCGATCTCATCAGTCCACCAGTATGCGCGGCGCTTAGGAGCAAGAGTTCTGACGCGAGGCATAGCGGCATCGCATACCCGCGACATTGCCTCGCGCATACGCTCCGCCCCCACGCTTACATTCATCGGCTCGCCGAGGGAATCGAGGCGCCAGGCCTGGACGACAGCCGCCTCATTCAGCCGTTCGACATCGAGGCGCTTCTGGGCCCAACGAGGACCCTCTACGCCGCCGCCGCAGAATAAAGAAGTTGATGTCACTTCTGGGGCTACAGCAATGCTGAAACGGATGTAGCGATGGTCGGAAAGCGTCTCCTCACCAACCATCACCGTCCAACCACGGATGCGACTCGCGACATCGGGAGATGCGAACGTGACGTCCACCACGGTCCCGCCTAATCGTCTCACGCACGTAAGTTCCGTGCCACGGTTGAGAATGACGAGGCCGCCTCCGACCAGCCACTCCTCCACCGCCGTTCCTCTGGGGCACGTCCTCGAGGAACCCCAAGCCAATGACTTGGCATTGAGGTCCCCAGCATACGGCCCACCTGATGGTGAGTGGTTACCGTCGCCCATGGACTTCAGCAATGCCAGGGGCAGAGCCAAGCCGCTGCCTACCGCTTAATACTCTCCACAAGCCTCGTTTGAAGAAGGACATATCATAGCGCTCGGGAAACACCGTGGAGGGGAACTCATTCCATAGCCGGATGGTACGTGGCAAAAAAGATCTCTGGAAACGCACTGTGGATGACCGCAGTGGATCCAGGTAGTATGGATGAACTCTACTCCGGTGGCGGGCGGTGCGATGGTAAAAACGAGATGCCGGTATCATCTCGAACAATTCCTCAGAGCACTCCCCAAAATATAGACCTCTGGAAACAGAGATCTATAAACAGATCTCTGAATGAGCGCAATATTACCACACAATGTACTCTAAGAACTGTATAAAATAGAAATTATGGAATCATCTCAAAGCATTCCTCTGACTCGCCATAGAACCTACGGTAAAAATACAGAGAGAACCGAAGTGCCTCGGTAGACCCAGAGGTTACAAACGATGCATGAGAACAAGATTATCGACATTCCGAACGATGCGGTAGTACAATAGTTCATTCGTCTTTCAACTTCGGGAACAGTCTCATTACACCCTGTATACCTAATGCTATGCCTACATCCATTAATTACATGTTTTATTTAGATAAGTAAATAAATATAGATAAACATAACAGGGGAACTTTAGACAAAATTATTTATACAATAATTATTTGTAGGTAATGAGAAACGTTATCACGTCGCGTGTTATCTCAAACAAGAAGTCATCCGATGTATTATTTATACATAAGACAAATAATACATCGGATGACTTCTTGTTTACATTTGATTTTGGTAAACAAGCGCAGCAATAGAAGTTATGTTACTTAATAATATTGAAAACTAATTGTTACTTCCTTATTTATTATTGAAATGCATATACAGATAAGTATAGTCATGGTAGTCATATTATTAATAAAGATAACTATAGTAATAATATTGTAGATTTTAAAAAAAAAATTAAATGCACTCAGTTCTTATTTTTATTTGGGTTCCTGTTGATTGACATTATTATTTGTGTTTATTACAATAGACTACAGAAGAATATAGTCTAAACCCGTTAACGAAGTTTTGTGCCATAAGTGTTTAATGACGGGGAATGGGAGTAGTATGTTTTTGTGTAAACTTAGCTTTCATATTAGTTAAATGACCAATGCGAACAGTGACGTCATAATTCAATAAAGTGTACCCTCTATTTTTTTCTTTCTCTTCCACTCTTAATTCTCGCACCTCTTAATCACTTTCAACATCAATGCTTTATTTTTGAGCCTATAAACTCACTATCTATTGCTACTGTCAATTGAAATTATTATACACTAGCGGCCCGTCCCGGCTTCGCTTGAATAGTAGTGCACGCGATGTAAAGAATTTTATTGGAGTTTTAGTAAGGAACCCTAATTATTTTTTAAATTTAATAAATATAGCCTATATCACCCGGGGATAGTGTAGCTTGCCAACAGTGAAATATTTTTTTAAATCGGTCCAGTAGTTTCGGAGCCTATTCAATACAAACAAACAAACAAATCTTTCCTCTTTATAATATTAGTATAGATATACCGTAAATATCTATCTTAGACGGCACATTTGTGTAGCATCATGTGTATTTCTGGAAGACAGTATCTTTGCGGGGTATAAAGATTATATCTTTTGAGTATTAATCTCGTTGTGCAATACAATCTTGCTCGTTTGGGTCTCGTTCCAAACAGGTTCAACCAACTGAGTATTATCAGATTTTACGTTTGGTCATTTTGACACTTCGAGGTACTTAATCGTATGATTCCGCTGTATGATGGTCTACCATGAAAGCAGCGGCTGTTTGATCGTAAGCTATATCTGAATGATAAACATCTGAGTTCGGCTGGATAATATTATTTTGCAGTACAGTAACACGTATTAAAGTTAACGTGTATTCAAATTTAGATTTTAGTGATATGACCAATTAAAAATACCCAAACCAGACCAGACTAAAAATTAAGAAATAAAGACTTATTATTATATATTTGCTTAACACTTTATGTTTATGTTTCCGTTGGCCAAGGAACACAAAGCATCGAGAAAAATACATATTCTATATCAATTACAATCTTATTTGTACATAGTTTAATATACCAATTTAAACAGTTTTATTTCTTAAACTGAATTTTAAACGAAAGTAGGCCTTTATTTGTCCCTTTTATACCATGTAATTAATTTTAGCATTTCAGATATTCATTTTGAAACTTATTTCGTTTTGAATTTGTATTATTTAATATATGTCAACCCATTTTATTAAAATATTCATTCAATAGGTTACCGTTTTGTGAGCGATTATATTACTGCGATTTATTATATCTATTTTATGAATATTCTAATCATATGTCCTGGGATCTAGTTTATATTGTATTTCATAGGTATTCCAGACACTAGTCAAAAAAAATTTCTTTGTTCTGTTTTTTTGTTTGTTTCTGTTAATCAGAAATTTTATTTGTATTATGCTACAATGACATAATAATGAGGGATTCCTTTCAATCAATTCACGGTCGAAAAATTAAGCTACATTTTGACGAACACATAAGCCACATTTTGAAATATTTATTTACTATAAATATTTATTTAAGCAATAAATTATCAAGTGATAAAGTTTAGTGTTTAAATGTTATTAAATTATTATTATATAACCATGGAGACATCTTTGCCATTGATTTTGTCACGCTCTTTATCCTGTTTGACTATCGCTATTTTTCAAGGCGTTAAATAATATAATCAGCCGAAACAGCGACGGCCTTGCTTGCTTAACATTTCAACATCGGTATACACAACAAACTACGGTCATCGACCTAATGCCAGAGAACCTTGTTATTGTTCATTTTGAATCAACGCAAATGAAATTTTGAATAGTGAAATGATAACGCTGTCGCGAAAGATGTTTCATGGGTTTGTTAAATTAAATATAAGACTGTGTTTTCTTGTTGTTGCAATCATCTAAGAGTAAATTATCAACGCAACTTTGATTTAAGGGATGTTTTGTGTCTCCTTCGGAAGCGCTCGGGCAGCTGTTAGCAAACCTCACCTCCTCCTGGCTGAGCCTTTGCTCGCCCACCTGTCCTGGTAAAACTGGTAAGGCCACAGGGCCACCAGTAATCCTTCAATCATTAAAAAATGATGTTTTGTTTTGTTTATAATCAATAGCAAATACCGTTGATTATTTTTTAAAACAGCATCAACGTTGACTTCAGCATGACGTATAGCAAATTAATGAAAGGTAAAGTGAGTGCGTAGCAAGAGCATCTTTCTGTCTCTCTCCCACTTCAAAGGCAGTGAAGTCATAAATCGAAATAATAATATGTAATTTTTTTCTTTTTAAAACCTTCGCTTTTAGGTTTGAAAGAATTGCCGCTCTTCTGAACGAGTTTTTTTTTCACAATTTGTTAACCAATTTTTTATAAAAACAATGAACACATTGACTCAACGAGTCTATCTACCTGAGTCTGTTATGTAAATTTTCTTATGAAAGATTCTCTAGTTATAATTTTAAATAGCTCAAAAATTTTGCCGTAAAATTCTCTGATGACGAATACAAGATAAAGAAAAATGTTTCCATGAGTAGTGAATATTGATAAATGATGAACGGAAATATGATTAATGTCATTAATGTCTGCGTTGAAGGAAGGAAGTAATAAGTTATGCCCTTTTATGCGTTGATAATATGCCAGTAACAATAAATGCCGATATTGACAGGACTCGTCGCATATTTCAGTTTGGCTATTTATATAATATTATTAGGTTATTAAAAATTATGAAATGTCAGCCTTTTAAAATAAACCTAGTTGTTTTTCGAATATTAATTCGAACGACCAATTATTTTCAATGCTCAAATGTTCTGTATATTTCATTAGAATTATAATAATTATACCGTTTCGAAATACAAGAAAGAGATAGCAATATTTCGAGGTGATTGAAACCCTCCTAGTATGGGGGCAAAGAACGATTACATGCAACCCCATTTTAAACCTACCGTGGAAAACGAGCGGCTTCCAAAACTAGGTCAGAACGTGAAGGGACGAATTTGGGACGAACCCTAAGGGAGAAATGGGAACGTTAGTTACTGCCTCCGAGTTTATATCTCCAGCGAGATGAAATAGAAAATCCGCCCGAAAATGTTACATTTAAACCGGCTTTATCCGTATATGTATTTAGATAAAATATTCGCTGTCTTTATTGTGATCGATGGATGTTCATTTATGTCAGATCTATCGCATTATTATCGAAAAATGTAAATTTATCTCGTTTCACCTTCAATAAATACCATATGTTACTATACAATATTTATATTCACGTAAGTGCTTTAGTCATGTTTGCAACTCTCGAAAGCCTTGGAAAATACCAATCCGTTATATATTTCATGAATATGTATTACGTGTGCATTTTTTTCACTAGAAAACAGATCTGCATGTATTGTTTAACGCGGGAAAGTTTCGTTGTTGTAAATGATTGAACAGCTTCTGTAATAAAATGCACCGTCTAATCTAAAATATTTTTCTATTCAATTAATATTTGTAATTTATCATCAAACTTATTATGTTCTATAATTTAATTATTTGAATAAAATACTTATTTTTAGATTCTGATCTTCATGATTTTATTAAAAATCCTTGTACATTACGTCTCAGAATTGTGTGATTGAAAATTAGGGGTGTGTTTGTTTAACATATACGCCAAATACATTGTATACATTCGTATTTTGGATTGATCAACGCAGTTTGGACCATTGAAACATTGGAGCCCACCTCGAGATATTCAAGTCGAATCTAAGCATACCGAGCCACGAACCCTTTTTAAGAGCTATCTAAGTCTTCAATAATGTCATTTATAATAAATGTACATACATTTTCTGATCTTAATTAACACTGAGAGCCTGTCATCTTCGCCGGCAATACTTTTTTTTTCGCTAGATCAGTGGACGAGCTCACAGCCCACCTGGTGTTAAGCGGTTACTGGAGCCCATAGACATCTACAACGTAAATGCGACACCCACCTTGAGATATAAGTTCTAAGGTAATCTCAGTATAGTTACAACGGCTGCCCCACACTTCAAGCCGAAACGCATTGCTGCTTCACGGCAAAAATAGGCAGGGCGGTGGTACCTACCCGTGCGGACTTACAAGAGGTCCTAACACCAGTAATATGCTCTGCGTCCATCTGGTCCGGCGGCCACATATTCAACTTGTCCGTTTATGTGCAGGCGGACGACGTTCGACCCAAGCGGAAGTTCGCTCGAAGCATTTCACTTTCAGTAGTAGTATTGTACGGTGTGTTAGAACCGAAATGTAACATCCTTTCTTTTGTCCCTACCTAATCGCTGGTAGCCTAAGGGGCTATTCCATCTACGTCCGGACGGGTAGGTGAGCTCACGGGCTCAACCTGAGAGAATTTGCTAACACTAGCCCCTAGCAAGAGCAGTGCTTCGCAGAGTCTACCACCGGAACGGAATCGCGACCCACTGAGAAGATCCGGCGAGAAATTCAGTAGGCATCATTTTGAATCATAAACCGAGGTCATATCTCCAAATACCCGGTGTTGATGCCGGCCGCAAACTAGGCAGCATTGACCACTAGATCAACTGTTACATTATATTTTTCTTATTTTAAATGTCTCGATAATTTTGGTCCTTGTTAAACGTGTTGGAAAAATCGTGTTGTGTGAGCTTCATTGTTTTTATTTATTTTTAATCATTATTATATACTATGATTATGGTCGTACAAGGTCGATTTCAACGGAGAAAATCACCATAATTAATACCCGTAGATATGTTATCGACATCTAGTGGATTTAGATATTTTTCTTAAAAGTTCTGAGTTATGTATTGCAGAATTGTCTTTATATTTCCATTGTTTACATAAATATGTTTTCTTTAGTCATAACATAGTGCATTATTTACATGGTCATCGTTATGTGGTACAAAAAAAACTATTCGCTTATTCAACGTGATTTGTTTTACAGTTTTGTAATTGGGTTAAATGGATAAACATAAACAAAAACTGAGATTATATTACATTAAAAAAAGCAAGTTCATTGTGATAGCCTGACTAAAACAAATTTCTATTAAGGTACAGTATATTTTTCACAAACAAAATATTAGACCATATTTAGATTTATTCTAAATGGGGTCAGGCGTGTACGTACAAAATATTATTGTATAAACCGTTAGTAGAGGCTTTTCGTGAAATACCAAACAACGGGTTGTGTTCTTAATAAAATTTATAATGCGATGTATAAGCATTACCTACGATAGCAATCGAATTTGAAATCAAAGCACGTCGCAAAGAGGCCAGCTGGTGGCGGTTGTGTTGTGTCGCAACTACGAGATTTCGTAACAACTAATTTTGTTTCTTTGACGACATGTGACGTAATTTTCATAGCGTTATTTGTACAATGCCATCGGAACAAATCGCGTATGAAAAATAAAATACAGTATTGTATTGTATATGTATTTACAAAATCAGGTACCTGCAACAGTGTCGCGTTATGCGTAGCGCCCAAGAATTGTGGTGAACAAAATGATTCTGTACGAATATATTACAAAATATCAGTTTGATTCCAACCTTTTATGCTAACCTTTAAAGAATTATAAGAAATATTTTTATATCACTACACGTGTTACGTAAATTAAAATTTAAAAGGTTATGTTAGTTACTCTGTTTAATAAAATTGAAAGGTGTTATATTACATTGTTTTTTGTCCATTCACCTACTATAATAGTCACATTCTACCAAGTTCCATTATTCTTTACTAAATCCGCCTACAAACATTTTATGATTATTCCAAAAACGTGTCCTAATAATAAAAGTACAACAAACATGACTACATTAAGGTACTGAAAAAAAATTATACTTAATTAAGTTACGTATTTACCGCCAATAAATACATAATCTAGCAGAAAAGCTGATGCAATAGAATGGCTTCAGACTCAATTGCTCAACGAAAAAGTATTAACATTAATTTAAACTTAAAATCTTTGAAAGTTTTATTTTTCTGTCTATGAGCCAACCCTGAATTTCAATTTCAGTTCATTGATTTGGGTTTTCCGTGTGAACCAATGTTCCAAATGCATGTCCAAATACTTAACCAAATCAGAGTGAGGTTTTTTTGTTTTTTTTTTTCGGGCCGGGGATCGAACCTCCCTTTAGGTCCCCGCGCCTTCTGGTGCAGGTGCTGACCGGGCACGGATGCTTCGGGAAGTACCTGCGCCGGATAGGGGCTGAGCCGACGACGAGGTGTCACCATTGTGGACACGACCTGGACACGGCGGAGCATACGCTCGCTGTCTGCCCCGCGTGGGAGGTGCAGCGCCGTGTCCTGGTCGCAAAGATAGGACCTGACTTGTCGCTGCCTGGCGTCGTGGCGTCGATGCTTGGCAGCGATGAGTCATGGAAGGCTATGCTCGACTTCTGCGAGTGCACCATCTCGCAGAAGGAGGCGGCGGGGCGAGTGAGGGAAAGCTCTCCTCACTACGCAGAAACCCGCCGGCGCCGAGCAGGGGGTCGGGACCGGGGTCGTATCCGTGACCTGGCCCCCTAAGAGCTAGGGGTCCCACCCGTTGTGTGCGGGGAGAGACCCAGACGTGGGGTGGCGTGCTTTGCACGCTCACCCGCAATAGGAAGCCGGGTGATGGTAGACCGCGTTCCCCCGACCGCTCTGGGGGAAGGTGTAACGCGGCGCCATCAAAGCGGGCTCTCGGCCCGCTGAACGAGGGAACCGGTGGTTGTGTCGCTGGCGGCCACCGGTCCGGCGTCCGTGGGACGGTGGGATGGATGTAATGTGCTCTGCGTCAACCCTGTCCCGCCGTTTCAATAGCCCCGACTGGGCTCCGGCCCGGTCCGAGGTAGGGCGCCGGTTGTGAGCGGCAGGAGTTTTTAGTGAGGTTCAACTCCCACATACCTGCCGCGCGGGTGGGGATCCGGCGATTTTCTCCTGTGGAAAGAAAAAAAAAAAAAAAAGGTCCCTGCGCCTAGGGGGCGCGCGGGGTATGTGAGACTCAACGATCTGCAGGTGTTGAGAGCAGATCGCGGGCCCAAGGATTTTAGGGCCCACCCACTAAACGACTCCCGACGTCCGATCTCCGTCCAGGGTCAGAACCCGGTCAGAGTAGGGGGGTTCCCGCGGTCAACACTACAACCAGACAAGCGGCGCCACCCCGAGGACGCCCGACCGACGGGTCGTCGAGGCGATAGTCGACGACCGACGACGTCGGTCTCCGCGGTACGGCGGCCCTGCCAGGCCGCCCAGGCGATGCCGCTGGTGTTCCGGGATACCCCGCTGGGCCAGAACCAGCCTGCCGGGTCGGAACGCGATACACCGCCAACCGGGTTGCTCTTCCACAGTATGTTCGGCGACGACAGCGACGACGAAAAACCGACGCGTCGTCCCGTCCTCCTGGTGCCAGCGCGCTAGAGTGACGGTAGCGTGCGGCGCAGCCTCAAACCCCTTAGGTCGCCCCGTGACCATCACCGGGAGGAGACTGCCTCCAAAAAAAAAAAATGTTTGGTTAATAGTGCCTTAACCAAATTGTGTGTTCCATCCTTGTCAAGGGGAGTGCTAACCGTCTCTCCTTTCAATAGACACAATCAGAGTGAGGTTGACTTAACTGCAGGTTTCACTGAGGGCAGATGCTATATGTGATGCTATATGTCACC
Source organism: Bombyx mandarina (assembly GCF_030267445.1). NCBI lineage: Eukaryota > Metazoa > Arthropoda > Insecta > Lepidoptera > Bombycidae > Bombyx > Bombyx mandarina. The sequence goes on from NC_143229.1 coordinate 10,109,917, forward strand.
TGATTTGATTTTCAGGCACTAAAGCGACAGATATTTAACCAACTGCTGTTTTTAAACAGTGCTCCTAGAAGGCATAAGGAAGCTTTATTAAATTTGAACAAATATTTTACCAGATATTTTATCTGCGAGATGAGGTCTAAACTGTAAATTGAATACAGCACGGAAGTAAGCACTAAGCTCTCTGACACTTCTGCATTTATTTCATGACTTGCACGTGCATCATTTTCTTTGTCTTGAAAGATTATATTTTTAAGGTATGAAAAGCAATCAAAATGGGTATGCGAGAGGAATAAATAACTGACTGAATAAATAAGAATGATTAATGCCAAACTGTGTGAAATGTCTGCTATATATCGAAGATACTGGAATCATACTCTTGCACTAAAGGAACGCTCTTATTTTGTACACTCGATGCCCTTGTTCTGCTGTATTGTGTAGGCGTGCATACATTGAAAACTAGATTAATCGTCGTTGCTTTTCGGGTTGGCAATCCCAAACCTTAAGAGGAATCGGCAGGAGACTAATGGGAAGACAGGAAGTTACAGTAATAGCTCGTTAACGAGGTTAACATGACTAAAAGTTTGTGATTGGAATATAAATATCTGAAATTACCATTTCTGAACACCCTTGTAAACGCAAATTTTCGTGGCAACTCCTTTAAAACATGAGGTTTTGAGCCCGGGACAGATTTCAGCCAAGTTCATGTGTTCGTTCAAATTCATTTTGCAGTCAATTTTAATACCACAAAGATATGATACAAAACACGTTTAAATATTTCTTGACGCGACTTTGTTTCCCTAAAATATTAATGCTATTCAAAATAGCGCTTCATTCTTCTCGCAGGGTTAATTGTGAATACAGAATTCCCTTCCTTTAAACTTTGCATTTAATATTTCAGAGCCGTTAACGAACAACAAAGATCTTGGAAAGTTAATAAAATGATAATGATGTTAAGGGGTAGATAACATATAGAATTCAGGAAAAAAGGAAATTTTTCTATTGGCTTCAGGGGAGAAAATCTACAAAGAACAACAATATTCGTATTGAATCACGTAATTGTAAAATATCGTAATTCGAAGCGTTGTTGCTCAGGTATTTTTTAAACAACCGTGTTATTGGACCTAACGTTTCGAATTAACATAGTTATTTAATTTGTAAATTTAAAATGTTCTAAGAATTAATATACTCTAAGAATGAATATATTCTAATTTAGTTAAACCTTTGTGGTATTTTTTATCTTAGAGGAATTGGCTCAGATCTTTGCTTATAAGAAAAAAATGGCCTAGAATGTGCAATTCACAGAACGCTTTTTGGGTGTACTAAATGGGTATCTACCGACCTTTTTTTTCCTACCTAAGCTGATAGCTTTGAGAGGCCATGTCAGCGCAACCCTAGCGTGTACGTGAGCTTACGGGGCTCAAACCTAACGACGTTGCTAACACTAACCCTAACAAGAGCGTCAGTGCTTCGCAGAATCTACCACCAGATCGGAAACTGAGAAGATCCGGCGAGAAGCTCAGTGGTCGAAACATCTGTAGGTTAATTTACTCGCAGATCCCATCGTCGCAAGCGACGGGTTCGGCGGGAACGATGACCGGTACTTGAGGAGCTTAAAAGTGCCGTTAGTTGATCGGGAGGATCCGAAATGACGTATTTAGGGCGACGTCGACTTTTTACCATCAACCACCGGCTAGCCTATGAACTCCAGGTTGATAACTGTGGATCGGGAGACAGTTTGTTGCACCCTGTCGTAGCCTAAGATCCAATTCTATCCTGCGTAGTACCCAGTATAGGCATTGCAAAATTCTGATGTTAGTTAATTTAATATGTTCTTATTAGATCTTAAGTTTACAAGTCACGTTTGGGACTTAACTACTATTAGGCCAAAGAAATTAAAAAAACAACATAATAATTTATTTCATCATTCTTTTGTCAAACAAAAGACACCGAAATTTATTAAACTATTATTATACAAAATTTACACGTGTACATACTGTTCAAAATGATTGAATTCTCCAAGGACAAAGTAACAACGCGCCTTGTTGTCAAATTGTAGTGATAACCATAATTAGTTTTAATGCATTTTGCGTTGTGTGCGAGAATGCGATGATTTTTTTAGTTTCGGAGTCATTTGGAAGGCAAAGCCAAGTTGGCGTCCAAAATGCTGAGGGCCGTTCGGATTATCGATAATCCCACTCTCACGGATCGTTTGGAACCTCTGCGTCTGCGGAGGGACTTCGGTTCCCTCTGTATTTTGTACCGTATGTTCCATGGGGAGTGCTCTGAGGAATTGTTCGGGATGATACTGGCATCTCGTTTTTACCATCGCACCGCCCGCCACCGGAGTAGAGTTCATCCATACTACCTGGAGCCACTGCAGTCATCCACAGTGCGTTTCCAGAGGTCTTTTTTGCCACGTACCATCCTGCTATGGAATGAGCTCCCCTCCACGGTGTTTCCCGAGCGCTATGACATGTCCTTCTTCAAACGAGGCTTGTGGAGAGTATTAAGCGGTAGGCAGCGGCTTGGCTCTGCCCCTGGCATTGCTGAAGTCCATGGGCGACAGTAACCACTCACCATCAGGTGGGCCGTATGCTCGTCTGCCTACAGGGCAATAAAAAAAAAAACACCAAATAGACAAAATAAAACAAATCACACAACTTCACTCCTCGCGTTCCCGCCAAAAAGTCCTTCGTTCCTCGAAGTGCAATTTGGGCAAAGATTAAAATAATTCAGAAAACGACGAGTTAACTCATAGAATACGAATAATATTACAGTAAAGAAATTGTACAAATATCCATTTTTATAGATAATAAGTGAATGTTTTCTATAACAACAACAAAATGACTTTCATCATTGTTATCAGACAATCACCTCAGTCAATGTACTTACTTGGCTATTTGTAATATTGATAATGAAATTGCAATATCTGCAATTAATGATTGGGTTGTATTGGATTGATAATATTAAAATTGGTAAACAATCAGAATATAAGTTGATAAACAAGTAATGTTTAGGTTATACGGGTTAATTTTCTATTAAAAAATTTAAACAATAATAATACATACATTTGTTCTTTTATTGTCATAAAAATAATATTAAAAAATATTACATTAAAAGATATTGAAATAAATTTATAAATAAATTGAACTAAATTTGAAAACAATCAAAAGTATGCCATGTGAAAAACATACAACTGTCTTAAAAAGAGAACAACCAACTGGCCAAATAAATATAATTTAAAATATAAATTATGGGTTCGTCCGTGATCTATTAGTTGTGTATTGGTACAGTAATTATTTATAGATTTCTTCGTTTAGTTCATTTTTCGTTGTCATTGCCACTAAATTAGAGCCTTCTGGTGGACCATCGTATGCATGTAATACTGTAAAACAAATGGTTGACTTTTTGTTTCAGTAGGAAATCGTCTGACTATCAATGGGTTGGTGAATATCGTAGTTGAACCAGCTCCACAACTACCTTCACCACTCTGCATTTTGACCGCTCTCATCCTTTGAGGGTTTGTCATTAGTGCAAATCCCATGTATCCAATGTGTCTGAAACTTTCCTCTGAGCCTCGTTCTCTCTATCTGCTTACCTGAAAACATTCTGATCTTTTTTTTTATTTATTGCTTAGATGGTTGGACGAGCTCACAGCCCACGGTTAAGCGGTTACTGGAGACCATATACATCTACAACGTAAATGCGCCACCCACCTTGCGATATAAGTTCTAAGGTCTCAAGTATAGTTACATTCCATTTCTTGTAAATATGAGAGAAGTACTCTATCACCATATATAGAAGTTGAGTTCTAAGAGGATGGACACGTCGGTACGGTGAGCCACAGGAATATTGAGCATTTATTTTCAATACTACATCTGGTCGATTAAAATAATTAAATTTGATTTATCCGTGCTCAAGATACCTCGACATTGCGATTCGCTACGAACACTGATGTGACCTTGCCACAAACAGAACGTACCTAATTGAGAGAAACACAATTTTTTATCTCCCTTTATTTCGTTTGTTCTCCTAAAAACATCTAAAACGTTACCTTTGCTCTCTATTTGTGTATATAAAAGTAAAGTATTACCTACAAGAAAAAATAAAAGGAACAAAAACTAAGTATTCCATCTCCATAAAGTAAATACACTAAAGTTCACTCTAATCGGGAAAAATCTAAGCCTATAGTGACCCAAATTAAAATGGTATTTCTAAAAAAGATTTGTTTTGTGTCGAACTATTTATTTTTAAAGAAACAACTGTACCTGAAATATTCACGCCCATTTCGTTGCTTGATACCAAACAAACTACTAGATACTAATATTTTAATGCATAAATTTTTTTCCGAGACGTTAGGCTCTTAACTCGTTTATTACGTCATTCTTCAATTATAAATGCAACTCTGTTTCCAAGGTTGTTGGAAAAGAAAGATCTTGAAAAGGCTATTACAGAAATCTAAACTGCCAAGAATCTTCCCTGCCCGTCATTAGATAACACCTAATTCGTCTGTTGCCTTGAAATAGAACTCAAAACCGAACTTGGACTTGGTCACTTGTGGTCCCATCTCTAGGGTTAACAACACTTGCTGCTGATGGATACGCTAAAAGAACAATTTAGTAATAAATGATCGAATATGATATAAATGAAGAACTTGTTCCCTCATTAAAATTAATAAGAAACACAAAACTAAAGTGTGTCCCTAATTAAATAGAGAAGCGATAAAACCAGGATCTTTAAGTAAGCAAAATGGAAGTAAGTAGTGTAGTGTAAGTAGTAAAGTCAAATATTTTGTTGAGTGATATAATAATTGAATTATCTCTTTTGTATCACTGCGACTGTGTTGTTCATTGCCATATTTACTTTCTAATGTAGGTATTATGCAGTAACTACCTATTCGGCCTACTTAAAGGGCGAAAGCCGTAAGCAAGAGCATTTTTGGCGCCTTCGTTATTTCTTTAAATTTACTATCACCGGCCTCAAATAATGATCAACAATAATTATAGCAAACACATCCAATGTGCTTTTGTAATCTTACTGTTTGTTAAGATAACAAATAACTATGGACAATAACACTTTTGTTTCTCAGAGCTAAACTACCTGACCAAACATAAATTAGCAAACATTCTGCTGTAGGTAATAAAATAAAAATCGACACGTTCTCAACAAAGCAGAACGTTCGCCGTCTGATGAGTGTGATGACCGCTAAGAATGCATCTCACGTGCCGCTTACAGCTGCTTCCCCATTCTGTTCGCGGTAAGGAATATTTGAATAAAGAACATTTCTTTTTAAATGCAAAATAATTTAGGTGGAAGAATTACATTGACCATTTTATGAACACAAACTCTTGAAACAGTACAAGAGAACTACTACATACAAATATATTTGACCAATACTGAAACCGCGATAGAAATTCCACTAAGTCAGACGTTATACTTATAATAAATAATAAATAAATTTAAAACTATTTCCATTTTTAAACTCATTTACGTATATATTATGTATTGTACGTATGTACTCAGAGTAAATGTAATCTGAACCCCCGTTACCGGTAGCCCCCTTTATCCCGCCGGACTGGAGGCTTTATCAGAGGAGCTTTATAAGCAACATCACAATGCAAGGCACTTATAAATGGAATCTAGCTTTACTGCCCGGACTGTGCGCCCGTCGAAGGGAGAATCGTTAGGAAGTACTCGTAAATATTTTATGTTACAGTTACTGCGAGTCTTCCATTTCAGTATTTTTACCAAATAAGAAGCTTCCATACAAACACTTTTATCACGTACTCTAAAAGCAAAACAAATAAAAGTATTGTCGATTTCGTGCGTGGTACAACTATACCTATGCTTAGTTCTGTCATGGTACGGTGTAAAATACTGGCTTTTGTGTCGATTAACCGTTATTTCAATGCAGTTTCGTTTAAAATCCAAGAAAGGTTTTGATCACGTTTCAAAGAAGCGGCGGGATTTACGTTGTGAATTCTATAAGCCCTGGTAACCGTAGAAAACTAGGTCGGGTACGAGCTGATCAGGCCATTGAAGCTAATAATTAATTATTATTATTTTGCTTATATGGGTGGACGAGCTAATAGCCCACCTGGTGTTAAGTGGTTACTGGAGCCCATAGACATCTACAACGTAAATGCGCCACCTACCTTGAGATATAAGTTCTAAGGTCTCAGTATGGTTACAACGGCTGCCCAACCCTCATTACTGCTTCACGGCAGAAACCACAGAAAACAGAAACAATGGCTGCCCAACCCTTCAAAGCGAAACGCATTACTGCTTCACGGCAGAAATAGGCGGGGTGGTGGTAGCTACCCGTGCGGACTCACAAGAGGTCCTACCACCAGTGGTTATGAGTTTTCAATTGACATTAGACGTTGCAATGCTATGTGATATTGACACAATTTACTAGGATTTCTCTGATAGTAGCGATTCGATAAAACGTATTTGATAAATACTTTTTTTGTTATCTATACCTTTGCGGAAGGGCTAAAAGCATTCTGAATGTAATGTATCATGTAAAACGAAACATATTATTACAAACAAAGGCTGATTGTTTTTCTTCGTCGCAATATTCGTTTTTTTATTAAATATGTCCGCTTAAAACATATTCATAAAAACTTGTAAACCACATCAAACACATTACAGAATATATCATGAACAGTATCAAGATTAGGCAGCCATTTAATGACCAAACACACCAGTATAACATGTTTAATAATGGTAATACAAAAATGGAAATAAGCAAGTTCGTTGTGATGAACCGATTTGCTCGCGTAGTGTTGTTTCATTGAATATGGATCACGCGAGGTCGGTCACTGCCAGCAAGGTCAATAATAAATCGATCGTAAAATAATACAGTGAAAATATTGTGAGATGTTAATTTTATTACGTAACTCGAGCGCTTAATATTTATGACAATAAAACTTTTTAGAAAATTATTGATCGACTTCTTATCAGTTTCGTCTCGTTTAAGCAATCATTAACTACAACGTATAAATAAATTACAAATTTTCATTTGTCATTAAAACCCTAAAACCATAGAAAAGTTAAAATTATTTATCTTAAGTTTTCAGCACTATGCCGCCTAAAAATATTGTTTAGTCATCGTGTTTTTATAATAAGACCGATTGTTTATGATAACCAGTATTCGCCCAACGATCGAAATTCAACCATAATCACTGGGTATCTCAAGATTTAGATTGATTTTATGTTTTCCATTTTCTCATTTGTTTCACTGTTGACGTTTTCAACAACAACAAAAAATATAATCAGCTGACACAAGTAGGTATCGGCAGGTATTGTAGATACATGGAACATGGTACTTAACTGTTATGTTTTTTCTTATTTAATACTAGCTGACCTGTCAGACTTCGTAGTGCCTCAATCGATAAATAAAAGACCTAAACTTTTGTATAAAATAAACTTAAAACAAACAAAAGGAATCCGTCCGACGGGGGACACATCAAACGGAAAACAAAATTGTTATTTTTATTTAATTCCGAGCATTTTCATATTTATCTACCTTTTAAAACTTCTCTGGACTTCTACAAATAACTCAAGACTAAAGTTAGCCAAATCGGTCTAGTCGTTCTCGAGTTTTAGCGAGACTAACGAACAGCAATTCATTTTTATTATATAAAAGATAGATGTATGTATTTCTCGGTTAATATTTTTATGAATACTCTTACAATAAACGTGAACTAAAGCCTTCAAAATAGCTAGACGTAGTTTCACCTGCTTTTAAAACACCTGCTTAGTATCTTTCGTGTGTAGCCATTGCTATAAAAAAAGCACTTTTTAAAATTATATAAATATTGACTTATATATTTACACATACGATAATTAATTAACTTGAGTACAAAGATATATATTCGAACGCCTTGTCTGGTGATTTGGGTTGGGTTTGACATTTTTGGGATTAATGTACCTGCACCACGTAAGTTTACGAGAGGCGTCAAGGTGAACAACCACACAACTGTTCTCATGATCTGTTTAAACAAGTTTCGTTATCATAATTTCGGTAGGTATATCATTACTGCACAGCAGTTCTGAGAAATACACTTTCTTTTGACTTTTGACTTTTTTTAAGTCTCAAAATATTACGCGTATCCATAGATAGAGAGTCGAATTGCATAAAAATAGAAATTCACCGTATTTTTCACGCGAGAAATCTAAATATGGTGAGAATTTGTAAATGAGTAAAAAATATATATTTGACTGCGTGAACGGTGCTAATTTAAAAGTTTTAAAAAGCGAAAGTGAATCACATGCAACAGAATTAGATAACACGTCGGACTTAAAGATAATAAAAAAGTTCTGATTCGGAATCAATGAAACTGTTCAGAAATATACAACAATCTGTGACCAAGACAATGCAACGAACATACAGTTTTATACAAATGTAAAAATTAAGAAATTTAGTTAACTGCGTTTGACTCTAAGCTAATCTAAGCTAATATATTTTCTATAATAATGTATTGTCTATGGTACACCGCAACATACCTGCAATATTTTTATATTTTACAGAATTTCTGTAAATTAAACGGTTGTCTGGAAGAGATCGCTTTTAGCGATAAGACCGCCTATTGTACATACGTGCTTTTTGACTGTTTTTTTGAATGTAAATTGTGTTGGTGTGCAATAAAGTGTATTCTCTCTCTCTCTAATCTGTAGATAATATTTATAATACAGTTACATTAGTGGCTATTCCACGTTTCGTTTTGCCCAAGGATAGGCAAGGAGTGTTCTCGTCGAATTAGTCGAATACGACAAAGTTCCAAAAAGAACAGTGCCACGGATAACCATAAAGAACCTAACACTGTTTGTTCAGAAAGGTATATTATATTATATTACATTATTTGATGTTTACTATTTCAACAGTCTTATCGCATCCATATCATTTCCAAAACCAGAAAGGTGTAAAAACGACCAGAAATACACTTAGTCATTTTTTAATTGGCGGCATTGTTTTGTTTTACCATTAACATGTTACTAGAACTAGGGCCTTGTAAGCCCGCAGTCATGTGTTCCCATTATCGTTATTTTACACAATTGAGATTTAAATATGTGTCAATGTGGCTGCATTAAAGTTATAATGTCTATGGGTTCCAGTTAGACACGAGAACCCTCTCATCGTGGCCGCCGGTAACTACATTCCCGATCCTGCGGATCGAATGGTAAACTGTCGACGTCGCCCAAAGCACGTCATTTCGGATCCTCCAGATTCACTAACGATGCTTTTAGGTGCCTCAAGCACCGGTCATCGTTCTCGTCGAACCCGTCGCTTGCGACGAAGGGCTCGGTGAGTAAACTAACCCACAGACAGAGCCCACTGAATTTCTCACCGGATCTCTTCAGTGGGTCGCGTTTCCGATCCAGTGGTAGATTCTGCGAGGCACTGCTCTTGCTAGGGCCAGTGCTAGGAACTTCGCCAGGTCTGAGTCCCGTGAGCTCACCTACTCGTCCGGTGATGCTGATGTAGCCTCTCAAGGCTATCAGCATAGGTAGGAAAAAAAGTGCGTCATGAGATCGTTCATCCACCTAAGGATTAAAAAAAGTGTGGAAACAGGGAATTATTTTTGTATGAAAATTATTTTAAAAGTACTAATGGCTTGGTATGACTCGTGCGGCATAAATCTTTTGCTAAGTGCCGACAATAACAGTAACTGTACAAAGCTTATAAGATAAGATAATTTAGAAGAAGATAAAGGAAAAATCGTTACTTTAAACTAAGAACTAAACAAAGCATAATTCATAATTCAAAAGCATGTATTGCTTTGAACGTCCAAGGTTACTGTTATCATGCCGATATGCAAGGAGTGTTTATCAGATTTTCTCACGCTTATTCTACTTTTGAATTGTAATGTGTTTGAAAAATACGATTGTAAATAATCAAATTGATTTATTAAAAATCCAGGCAAGTGCGTGCTCTATAGGTACTATGCATACAGATTAGGGTTTCCTAATTGGGATGAACGTACAAGGTTGAAATTCAATGTAAAGGCTAAAACAAAAGCTAAAATATCTTTGGCTCAAACAACTTTGAATGTCTTGTTTAAACAAATTATCATTAAAATATTGTTTACTTACAATAACAAAAATAATTCAGATTTTCCTCGAGATATTTGAAAAGATAAAGGAAACATGACAATTTTTACGATTTTAGAAAATTCAACATCTATACAACTTCGTAAACTTTTGAATCTAATTATTTACTGAAGCCATTTAAATTGAAATAATAAAGATCATTTAAATTTGAATTTAGAATGTAAGACAGAAAAACACGATTCTGTAACACGTTTTACCTTTTACGCTTCTGCACGCTAATATAATAATGAAATCATCTGTTCAATATGCTAATGTGCTATGTGCGTTGACCTAAAGTTTTGTTGTACACACTAGTTTTCCGTCTCAAGGTCGGCGAATGTTTAGTTTTAGATACTATCGTGAGATTCATAGTTTGTCCGCGCCGGTAACAGCGTTCAATGACCCACTGAACCTAGTAGGACCGGGTACTGCTCATAAGATACGAGTTACGTGCGTATTCCTCGTGGAACCCAGAGGCTCAATATTGTTGCGACTTGTTATATTGTAGATCAAATTTTTTTTTAGTTTATAAATATTTCATTTTCAATAACGTAATCCGAATTTGTGACATTTTCAATATAGTAATTTTCAGATCGTAATTTCATATGATAATGTAGTTAGCTGATTGATCACATAACCTACGTATTTTTGAATACTACTTAGTGTTCTAGTATAAATATTCGGATGCATGTTTTGCGTTCACAAGCCATACGCATTGATATTAATAATTACTGTAACATCCACCTGTATGTTAAATAGTGTTTTATACCATTGAATTGAAGTAATAATAATCTCGCGCTCGGCCTAGTTTTACAACCTTGACGTAGGTACTAGACGATTCTAATAATAATAGCAGACTCGTTTCCACATCGCAGGAGTGCAGATTCAATGGATAAGTAAATAAAAAAACTGTGACGTCATTCTTGTTGTGTGACCCGTCGGAATTCAAAAGTCGTGAATGTCGAAAGACGACTATTGCTTCGTGCGGTTTTCTAATCGTCCAAGTTGTAAACGTTTGGCTGGCGTACAAAGCCTGTTTACACAAATAACCAATATTTCAACACCACATAATTCATTCGAACATTTCCCAAACGTTAACGATACGGCGATTGATGAAAATCAGATAACTGTACGGATTAACGAAGTACTAATATTTAATGCGAGGCGTTTCATTGGATTCTTTTAAACAGTTGCTAAGGTCTTCGATCGTATATGAGTTCTTAAATGTCTTTAATCGTATTTGACCATATCATCCAGATTTTAAACAGCGTGCTTAGTAGTAAATAACTTAATATACCAAAATAATAATAAAAAAAACTTTTTTTATTTTTTAATGCTTAGGTATATATTTTTTTGTATTAATAAATAATTAAAAATTATGTAGGCAGTGGCTTGGCTCTGCCCCTGGCATTGTTGACGTCAATGAGCGACGGTAACCACTTCCCATCAGGTGGGCCGTATGCTCGTCTGCCTACAAAGGCGATAAAAAACAGGTATGAGGACGAGCTCACGGCCCACCTGATGTTAAGTGGATATCGGAGTCCATAGACATCTACAACGTAAACGCCGCCAACTACCTCGAGATATGAGTTCTAAGGTCTCAGTTTTTACGGTACAACGGTTGTCCCACCCTTCAAACCGAAACGCATTACTGCTTCACGGCAGAAATAGGTAGGCAAGGTGGCGGTATCTACCCACGCGGAATCACAAGACGTCCTACCACCAGTAATTCCACAAATTATAATTTGCGCGTTTGATCTTTATTACACGATGATATTCCTTCACCGTGGAAGCCAATCGTGCACATTGTTAAGTTGAACATTGTTACTTCATTAGAAAAATTGGTACCTGCCTGCGAGATTCGAATACCTAACCGTTGCATTGCTAGATACGAATGCACCGGATGTCTTATCCTTTAGGCCACGACGACTTCAAAACTGCTCTTAATATGCACATAGAAAATGAACATACCTACTAATACATAAATTATTGTCGGGCCGAGTTATCGAGTTCTAGTTGTAAACCAAAAAGAAGAGGGTAGATAGATTTGTCTGCTCTTAACATCCTACCCGCATTCTTCAGTCTACCCGTGATCATGGCGGTTCGTTGCAACAGCGCGAGAAATTACGAGAACACATTTAATATTATGAATATCATGGTAAGAACTCTTTAAATAACAGTGTTAATAAAATAATACAGATTCTACTTACATATATTACATAACTTTGTTTTCAAATAAATTTGTTAACTTTAAATGGATCTTTTTTGTATAACGTCGATGCGAAGAGGAATAATTGCAATGAATCAAACGTATTAGTTTCGTGTCTTAAAAAAATATTATTCCATCATTTTATGTATTCAGAACACGCAATCAGTGTTATTCGTGATTTGACGAATGAAATTGAGTTTCTTTAAAAAAATCATTGTAAAAAACATAATTTAAAAATATATGCGATCGTCTCGATCCAATTCTAGTTTATTAAAAATTGTAATACATTCTTCAGTTCCATGTTCTAAAATTAAAAAGATATTGTGTTAAAAGGTAAGTGTAACAGGAACGCAAAACAACAGAGCTAAATACCACGATGAAAAACAATAACAAAACAATTGCGTAACGTTTAATTTTAACGCCTCGACAACGTTGGTGTTGCATATAAATCGTAACGTGTGTCCAATGCATTCGATGCACCGTCTACATGTTTTTATATTCAGTTTGTTTGCGGATGTGCTTACGTGCCCAACATTAATAAATAGGGGTCTTATTTTGGTACTTTTCGATTATCTTTAAAACGATACAAGCAATGGGTTTTTTGTGTAAGAAGTTATTAATGTTCTGTAAAGATACTTATATTACTGGCTGAAACAAACTCGAAATTTCATATTTTCTATTGAACGTTTTGTTAAGTGCGTGATCTGTTATATAAATCTTTATTTACATAATTAACGTATATAGGCGTTGTCATTTTATTTTAACTTGGCTAATTTAATTTTGCTTACCTAATGAATTTGGTGATAGACCCAATGCTTAAGTAATAAGTACCTTAGATACGTACGATACTAAAAAGAGTACTACTGCTGGTCTTTCTTGATTTACAGACGACCGGGAAGTAATTGTCGATGTCCACAGACAGCGATGTCGTTTTTATATGTTCGGACGCACCTATTAAATTAACAAAAAGTCTAACTATGTCATTAATTAATAATAATAATAATAATTCGAAAGAGTTTCGTTAACTTAAGCGATCTATCCATTACGGAACAATTATCCACAAAATTAATGAAGAAACATTAACTTATTGCTTAGTACGTAATCATAATGAAGCATCTAGAATACATTCAAATGCATTCACGATTATCGAGTCATCGTTTTTTTTTATTGCATAGATGATTGGACCAGTTCACAGTCCACCTGGTGTTAAGTGATTACCGGAGTCCATAGACATCCACAACGTAAATACCGCCACTCAACTTGAGATATAAGTTCTAAGGTCTCAGTATAATTACAACGGCTGCCCCACCCTTCAAACCAAAACGTATTACTGCTTCATGATAGAAATAGGCAAGGTGATGGTACCTACCCGTGCGGACTCACAAGAGGTCCTACCACCAGTAATCACGCAAATTATAATTTTGCGGGTTTGATTTTTATTACACAATGTTATTCCTTCACCGTGGAAGTCAATCATGAACATTTGTTAAGTACATATTTCATTAGAAAAATTGGTACCTGCCTGGGATTCAAACACCGGTGCATCGCTAGATACGAATGCACTGGACGTCTTATTCTTTAGGCCACGACGACTTATAAAATCGTGCTTCAATGAATAATAAAACTCTTAATAATATTTTAGTTCAGCTAAAATTTCATTCAAATAATCTTGAATTTTGACAATGTCTTATATCACACCCTTAAATGATTCATTTTATCTAACTTATTTAAAAAAAACCTTATTTTGCTCTATTCGATACATTAAAGGAAATATTCAAGAAAAAGCGTGACGGTGAGATTAGTTTCTACCATTATTTATCTATACTAATATTATAAAGAGGAAAGATTTGTTTGTTTGTTTGTTTCGAATAGGCTCTGAAACTACTGGACCGATTTGAAAAATTCTTTTTCCATTAGAAGCCGACATTGTCCCTGATGAGCATAGGCTGCTTCTTTTAATTTTTTTTTAATTTTTTTTTTTGTTTCATGTATGTTTTAATGTTTCCGAAGCGAAGCGAGGGCGGGTCGCTAGTATAATATAAAATAGGATTTTATAAAATAAAGCTAAAACAGTTTAATATTATCATAGTAGGTACCTATTTCATTCTAGTTTCTATCAATTACTTTTTACATAATATCTACAAAACACAAACTTCACTAATAAAACAAGAATTTGTATTAAAATTCGAAGTCGGTCAAAAACAGCTGTCATATTATTATGATTCGGACTTTTTTATAAACTGTCATAATTTTGTGTTCTGTTTATGTTTAGAATAAATAAACGTTACCGTAATTATTGTTTCTTATGATGTAGTGTATGTGTAAAATTAATCCTATAACGACTGTCTTATGCGGACTATTTTTTTTAAATGTCAATTATAAAAATCTGCAAACGGCTTAAAAAAAGGGTATAATAGTTTACATGTAACGAAAAGTTTGACTTTTATTTCTTTGCATAGCGTTGTGCTGGGCGGGGTTTTTATTTTATATCACTTTAGTATAATAGTTACGCCATCTAGTAGAATTACTGAGAAGCTTATGTTCCAAACGTACTCATGAAATAAGTTATGCTACTCGATGATAGGTGGCGCGAGCTCAGTAAAATAAATAAAATACTAGTTTATTTTTAAATTTCGTTGTTGATCGTTACTGACCTGGTGTTTTTGTTACAGGTTTTAGTGGAATACGATGGTGTAGAATGGCAACGACGCGAGTGGGTAGCTGTGTATTCGCGACGAACTTTTCGCGTGTTTTTAGTAGAAAGGACTTTAGTTTGGGCTCCCAGAACCGTCGAGGGAAAAGAAGTGCAATGGCCAGCGTTGGTAAGTATTACATATGTACTTCCTGTGTTAATTCAAGAAATTTACAGTACGGCATGTCTGTCTGAAAAGTTTCTCAATATCTCCGCTAGGTAGACCTACCTTTAACGAAATCAACTATTACTTTGTTTTCATTTGTGACGGTAGATGGCGTTAAAATACAATTTGCAACATTTATTTTATTATTTTAAGAGCTGAACCCTTTAAAGGAGTCCTTTTTTTCTACCTATGCTGATAGCCCTGAGAGGCTATTTCAGCTTCTCCTTCACGTGTAGGTGAGCTCACGGGGCTCAAACCGGGAGTGTTGCTCTGAGCCCTAGCAAGAGCAGTGCTTCGCAATACAATCACTCTACAATACAATAATTCTATCTACCACCGGATCGGAAAAGCGACCCACTGAGAAGATCCGGCGCGAAACTCAGTGGGCTGTGTCTATTGGTTAATTTACCTCCCTTCGTCGCAAGCGACGGGTTCGGCGAGGACGGTGACCGGTGCTTGAGGTCACCATAGTCAGTTACTCTTGGCAAAGCAGTCGTAGTGATGTGAAATCCTTGTTTATTATAGCCTTGACAGCTGTTCTCCATAATTCGCGAACTGAGGCTAGGAGCACGCACTCGTTAAATGGGGTTTTGGTAAGGAATTTTACTTGATCAGTTCAGTACATGGGGCTTCATCCACGAGGACTTTTACCGTTGTTCCTACTCTGAACAACAAGTTTCTCGATTGACTCTTATAGGAAAGGCCTATGTGCAGCAATCAATATCTGTTGTTGATGATGATAATGATAATATGAGATACAAATTAGCCTATTATACTTATGGACCAAATAAGGTCAGCGTTTGGCGAAGTCCACAAATGTACTATTGTCCACGTTAATTAAGATCTTTAAACTGGAACCCATTAAGTATTACTTTTTGATACAAATAGACAGGACGATAGTTTAGACTCGTTTTTTTTTGTTTACGAAGTATAACGGCCCACAAAGGTCAGTGTCGCTCGTGGACTTCAGCCAGGCCAGAGGCACAGTCACACCAAGTAGAGTGATAGCCTCCATAAGATATATCTTCATAGTAAAAATGCACTTGCACATGCACACTTAACAAATCGAAGCTATATTAATTAATATTCTAATCAAGTTTAATTTTTTACATTTTGCATCTGTTTCGAAAATACAGCTTTAATTTTTTTATTTTCTACTTTTCTATATTTAATTGTATCATTACTTAGTGTTTTTTTATATATTTATTTCAACTGTAATTAAGATTCTTGTATTTTGTTTAGTTGTATTAAATATTTTCACATGAGCTCTTTTGGTTTCCGGACTCTAGAAATTATGAGTGCAACACGGTGTTTTCTTCATCAAAAATTTTTATAACTGAAGAAACTTATTGAACTGATAAAGTTCTAATGCTCCTTTTCAAAATTACCTCTTTTATAGAGATTTCTTCGAGATATCATTATTTAACCTTATAATTAGATGGTAATTAATACCTTTGGCAGTGTTGGCAATCGTTTGTGCACTAACTTAAACGTATTGAGAGTTAGGTACCTACTAATTTCTTTTACGATTCTCCTGCAACTGCGGCATGCTTTAAAATGAAACACTGATGTGACAGGCACGTGCCTCTGGCGCGACCTCCAATCGTGGATTCACGCGCGGCCCTCTTTAACATGGACATCACGTTCTCTGTCTGAGGTCAAAACAAATTTTGTCTCCTTCGCGCCGAAACGAAAATGTCTTACCAGTCTCTTTAAGAGAGTTCGTTGTGAATTTTAAAACGCAATCCTTACGTTATCCCCAGGATGCTTAATTTAAATGTACGTGTTTTTACTGTAAGGCACGTTCAATCGGCTTGTAAGTCTGTTTAGCAACCCTAAAACGACCTAAATCACATTTGAATTTGCAAATAACGTTTACTTCAATAGATGGCGTTAGTAGAATTAAAGTTTTGACGTTAAAATAAGTTTCATTTTATTAATGTGTTGTTTTGTATTACATAATCGTTGGAGGTTATCAGAGCGCTAATAAATAAAAAAGAGAGTGATCATATTTATTAAGTGTATAGGTAGTGTTAGAAAGAATAATATAGAAATAAAATACATGAAATTATCTTATAAGTAATTTAGGTTTAAATATGTTACGCTCAAATACTGTATCTGCTATAATGTTGCTTGAACCAAGTTTTCACGAAATATTTTCATCAATTAAGTCAAATTCTCTCTTTGTTGCAGACATTCACACAACTTGCAGCTGACCTGACGATAGAGGCTGACGCCCAGCCAGTGGAATATTTGCATGACAAGCAGCTCCAATTTATGGACTACGCTAATCTACTCCCATATCAGGTTATTATTATTTGTTTAATGAATATTAAGTAGTCACATCTGCAGGAAAAACTAAATTTACGTTCGAAGTATTTGAAATTTTTAAATTTGGTAAAAATATTTTTTTTTTTAAATAAAAGTACATTAATGTAAATTGTCTTTAGCCGCATTTGATGCATTAAGGAACTCACCGCCCAGTTGTTGTTTAATGGTTACCAGAGATATCTCCAATTTATGGACTACGCTAATCTACTCCCATATCAGGTTATTATTATTTGTTTAATGAATATTAAGTAGTCACATCTGCAGGAAAAACTAAATTTACGTTCGAAGTATTTGAAATTTTTAAATTTGGTAAAAATATTTTTTTTTTTAAATAAAAGTACATTAATGTAAATTGTCTTTAGCCGCATTTGATGCATTAAGGAACTCACCGCCCAGTTGTTGTTTAATGGTTACCAGAGATATAATGTCAAAGTCTCAATTGCATATTGAGTCCCTGAAACTGGAATACATGACAGCTTTTTGGTAAAAATTGGAAGAAAAGTGGCAGGTATCGAATCGCGTGGGCTTATAATAAAGCACCATCAATATCTAACATTAACACATGTACATATTAAAATTAAACACTTACATATTATTTTAATACAAATGATTGTTTCATTTATATTAAAATTAAATGATACTTTTTCCCATTTATATGTATTCCAGAAGTCTTTTAACACAGCACTTATTTTATACTCACCAAAATACTCATTCAATTAATCCAGTTGTTACTAAACATATGATTTATTAATTGTTTAATTGATAAATGTATATTTTTTATTACTAGAACTGTTGAGACACTACATAAAGTTACATAAGGAATGTGTGTTATATAACGATAATTTAAAATATAATAACAATGTTATATAACTTTCTAGGGGAAAACACACATTTGTTATCATATTTTATGTGTATAAATTATAAGTCTGGCTCTTGTCGACATATTAGCTAGATATATTTTATGGAAGCGGGAACATTTAAATGGGTGTGAGATGTATATGGCATTCTATATTTAGGCATGGATAACTGTTTGTTCTCCAAATAAAATAAATTTTAATATTTTAGCATGGTTTTATGTATGCCTCTGTAGAATCGTTATACTTCTGTTACATACCTATAATACTCTCTCTCTCTTCGATCGGTTCCTCACTGCTGAGGATCGTGACTCCGTCCGATTTCGTCAACTAACTGTCTCCATCGATCCCGCCCTGCAGCCCGGTGGAATGCGTCGCTGATAGGTATCCCCAGTTCCTCCGCTATTTGTTCCGACCATCGTTTGGGACCTCTACCCCTCGGCCTTTTTCCCTCTATTTTACCGGTCACCACAAGGCGTTCCAAATTGCTGGTATCCCTACGTGCAACATGACCAAAATACCGCAATATTCTTTGTAGGCAGATTGGGGATATATATAATACATCCACTAAATAGGAAGTACGAATATAGGAAGCTTGGTTAAGTAACTATTTACTGATGGTAGGGCATATTATGTACCCGCATAGTACGTCTAGTGCTATACAATTGCGACTTACACCTCACATTTCAACTTCGGTTCCGGTATTTTCGTTTGTGACTGTTTTTTTTGTTGCTTAGATGGATGGACGAGGTGACCTGGTGTTAAGTGGTTACCGGAGCCTATAGACGTAAATGCCGCTACCTACATTGAGATATGAGTTCTAAGATCTCAGTATAGTACAACAGTTGCCCCACCCTTACAACCGAACCACATTACTGCGTCACGGCAGAAATAGGCAGGGTGGCGGTAACCACCCGTACGGACAAGATGTCCTACCACGTGATGTGATGAGATGGCTTCAGTAACCATTAAACTATAGGTCGGTCGGGAACTCATAAACCCACCTAAAAGAAAGTGGAAATAGCGAACTACTTTGAATAGAAACTATCTTAAATACACTCATAGCTTAGAGCGAATAGCGCAACATAAATATTTTCTTAAAGCCAACAATTACAATAACTAGAAATTTTACAAAATAAGGCAATTTAGAAGAAGATAAATGAAAAATAATTCGCTTCGACTAAGATCTAGAACAAAGCATAATTCATAATTCAAAAACATGTATTGCTTTGAACGTTCAAGGTTACTGTTATCATGCCGATATGCAAGGAGTGTTTATCTGATATTCTCACGCTTATTCTACCTTTGAATTGTAATAATGCGTTTGAAAAAGACGACTGCAAACAATCAAATTGATATGTTTTAAAAATCCAGGCTATTGCATGCTTTAGGTACAGTGCATAACTTATTGGTAGGTTGTTCAATAATTTATGCAGTAAGTAAAAAGTGACTCTAACGGAATTAGAATCGAACCCAACTCCCGAAGTACATTGGGTCAGGATCGCTGACCGCTAGATCAACGAGGCGATTGAGCGTAGTTATAGAACTTGACGTAATATAATTTAACTACATTTGTATTGGATGTATTGTATGTAATTTAATTATATTTTATTATTCTGTAAACTTAACTACAATGAAAGAGCGTGCAATATTTAATGTCGTACTGATTAATTTTTAAATACAATTGAGGTCTATTCTGATTATGTAAACATATCCTTAACGTCTTCCTCACCTCGTGACCTTCCGTGGTAACCTCACGATCGATAAAAATAAAGTGTTTTAATTAACATTAATAATATGAATGATGTGACAAAAATCATATTTTTTACATTTATTTAAGAACGCCGAGTTGTTGATTTATGAAATACTGAATCTATAATTCGTATTATAATTTTTTACATTATTAAAATCACACGAGGTTTAATAAAATTATTTTGTTCTGAAATGCAATAATTCATGAGAAGTGAAGTGATATATATGAGATTTTAAATAAAATATCAGATTAACGGAAACATTACATACACAACATACAACATATTTAAGTCTTTTATAACAAAACAACAAATGCTATGTTTTGCAGAGAAAATGTAGTGCTATTTTTTAAACAGATTCAAAATGCTTTCTTGCACTGCCCTCAGAAGCAGGGGTAGAGAGAGGTAGGCAGAGGTTTTGCTGTGCCCCAAGCATTTCTCACATTCATGAGCAACGGTGATCACTAACCACAGTTTACTTAGAAAAGGTTTCCTACACTTTTATTACTGGTGGTAGAACCTCTTGTGAGTCCGCACGGGTAGGTACCACCGCCCTGCCTATTTCCGCCGTGAAGCAGTAATGCGTTTCGGTTTGAAGGGTGGGGCAGCCGTTGTAACTATACTGAGACCTTAGAACTTATATCTAAAGGTGGGTGGCGCATTTACGTTGTAGATGTCTATGGGCTCCAGTAACCACTTAACACCAGGTGGGCTGTGAGCTCGTCCACCCATCTAAGCAAGAGAAAAAAAAACAAGCTTGCGTCTGATACTAACTTTGACCTTTCCCATTTTTCAACAATTTATAGTAACCGTTGCAGGAAATCGAATGTCGTTATTTAACACAATTTATTAATACATCCAATACATTCAATTTCTTTATCTTTTATCGATATTCTGACTCCAGATAGATTTCTAATGATAGATTATCTTATCAGGTCGAGACCGTAAACACGTTTCATATTGTAAACCAAAAATGTTTTTTTGAATCATCTGAATATTTTATCTTATCTTAGTTTTATAGTGGTATTTTGTATTGGGTTATTATATTGCGGTATTAAAAATTATAACAAAATGTTTGTGAATTGAATTTTGAGACTAACATATTAAGTTTTAAACTAGTCCACTTTATTGATTTCTCTTATTGATCTTAGATTTCGATTTGTTGAATAAAAAACAATCAGAATCGATCTGTGGCACCGTCAAAGTTGATGTGCTATTTTGTTTTGATTAGATGTTATGACCTTTTTTAAAGCGGCTGCAAAACTCATTTCAATTATTAGATAAGCTTTAAGAGATTACCCCGGTTTATAGATAACGTAATATACCGTCTACATTGAGGCTTAATTCCTCAATAAACCTCTATTCGGAGCACGTGCTAAATACGCTTTTGTTGGCGCTTGACTTTGAAAAATGGTTTTTTTTATTATATTGGCAATAAAAATTGTAAACAAAAGAAACAAATTTGTTTTTTCCCTAATAAATCTATTTGATCTCGTTTATCAAAATCAGTTCAATGTCTTGGTGTAATTTCTGAACGAACTAACTAATTATAATAAGACGGCAGACCTGCATACAACAGAGAGTTCAAACCAAAAATGGCGGTAAATTAAGACGATTATATTTTTTGTATATCTCGTTAGGCTTTCAGTTTTTTTTAGGTAAATATGAAATATTTCATAGATAGTATGGTTTTTAGTAGGCATCCAGTACTGAATTATCAAACTGTATTAACCTCTTCAGGGACATTGGCACATAGTAGTTTTTTTTTATTATTTAATTATTTTCTCACACTGAATGGCCGCTTATATATGGACATATTCTTTTTAATAAATAGTCACTATATTTGTTAATTTTTGTAGTTATTGAATTGTTTTCAATATGAAATAAATAAATCGCACAGAGAATAAATTAAATTTTTGTTTTTTTTTACTTTAAAAATTCGTCCCTGAAGAGGTTAAATATAATATTTAGCTAAGCCAAACTGGCTTTATCAATAGTAATTAAAAGTTCATAAATCAACATCGTAATATATGTATATAATCAGCTGACATTATTGATAACCTAAATCTACTCAGTACTAATAAAATCAGAGGCTGATTTTCTTTACTAGCAGTTATTAATAGAGAAGTTTGAATAACCTTTTAATATTTCCAACATGTTTATTCTTGACAAAAAAAACAAGTATAGTATAAAATAAATTTACATAGATGTACATAAATACAAAACGATTAAATATAAATATATATATTTCCTTATTGAAATTTCCTTGAACACAAATATCAAAGAGCTGTGGGTGTAAGAATGAAGTTCAAGTTCAGAGGAATTTTCCGATAAGTACATAATATGTTCATGTGGAAAATTTCCACCCCTTCGAAAGCATCTGTGAATTCTCATGCATCTTTAATTCAAAGTTTTTTTTTGCGATTTCGTTGTTTCATTGATAATACTAATTTGTAAATTTTGATACAACAGCTACCGGTCCGCGGTCGAAATAGCCTTTTAGGCAATCAACGATTACGTAGGGGAAAATAAAAACACCACCCAAAATGAATGAACCCAGCTATTACTGAAGCACAGAACACTATTACTTCTACTTCTGTACTAAAGACAAGAAAGAACAAAGAGAACTTCTGAAACGAAACATTTTAAGTGTTAAAGTGAATATACAAACAGTATTGTTCTCCCATTTAGATACTTATTTAGTGAAAACATCAAAGACCTAAAAAGATAAAAGGGCCCCGGTATGTTAAAAAGCAAAACGCACAAGCGACCCAATTTCAACTGAGACGTTCAGAGTGTTTATCCAAACTTGCGCGCCCGGGCAAAGTGGGGAGATCAAGGACGGTGTCTGCCAAACATGGGGAGGGTTTCCCCGGGAGACGGGAGCCGGGAGGTGAGGGTATGTTTTGATGCCAGCCGCCGCGCCCGTTTTATTGATTTTCTCCCACACCCTTACACGCGACCCGCACCTCCCCTTTATTATATAGGTACATTTATGGTGATGCAGCGGATATCCGGCCACTATTCGGTATCCGATCTTTTCGTTTGTTCTACCTGGTTATTGTGATTGTATTAACAATGTTAGGAATTTAATAAAACAGCTGTATAACTATTGGCTATGATTTTAATAATTGACACGTTCGATTTCATGACTGAAATCTATCTTTTTTATTATACAGAATTATATTGTACATTTCTATATTTGGCTTCGACGTAAATTGAATGTTTTGTTGTGAATTTCTATCACACGAAAACGTGCGTAGGCAGTTTTTCCACATAATTGAATCATTGAAAAACTATTTTCAGCATAATAGCTGAGTTCTCTGAATTCTCATTCTTCAATAATTCATGATAAACTCCACAATATCGTGTTCACGATTAATATAATATGATTGATCGCTTTTTATTTCGCAAAGAGAAAACACGGTATTTTTATAGTATTACACTTTAGGGTACTTTTATACGAGAGTTATTTATACTTCATATTTTCATCGTCTAATGTTCCGACGAAACGAAGTTTATACACAAATAAACACACATTTTGTTTTTTTATTAAAGCTTGAAGTTATTTAAGTGGAAAATTTATTACGTAAGTCTTCTACTAAGAGTAATTTAATATTCTCTATGTAAGACTATGTACAAGCGCTTCAGTAGTCTGAACGAAATGTTATTACGAGGAGGGATGTTCATTAACGTTAAATTTCCTTTCATCGCCAGCCAGCCGTGTTCCAGTCAGCTCCACCTATTTTTTCTCTCCCTTTGACGACTTGCTTTATATCAGTTCAAAAAGCAAGTTCTCAACTTTGCTTTTCATTATTTAAACTTTCGTTTGTTAAAAGAATACGAACACTTGTTTTAAATAATTTATGCTGATTAATTATGTCTGAAAGGTAAATTATTATCTAAATAAATGTCTTGAAATGTATTAACGTCAGTCTGAATTATTAAGTACGGATTGGGCTGTGTAAAAAGTAAATCTATACTAATATAGAAATCTACAGTGTTTTTTTACGGATGTTCTGTTATAACTACTGAACCATGCATCCAATTGACTTGAAACTTGGTATCCATTTAGAAAATACATGTACTTAATGGATAGGCTAATATTTATATGAGTGTTGGACTCCCTATACCAGTTGCGGGGGCGTTAATGATGAGAATCTTTATGGGAGTCAGAAATAATAATGTAAATTTTAAATGCCCAGCGAAGCGGACGGGTACAGCTAGTAATATGTATATAAATCTACAATGGTTTTTACGGATGTTCCATTATAACTACTGAACTATGCATCCGATTGACTTGAAACTTGGTATCCATGTAGAAAATACATGTACTTAATGGATAGGCTAATATTTATATGAGTGTTGGTTCCCTAATAATAATGATAATAAATAATAATTTTAATTTTAAATGCCCAGCGAAGCGGGTGAGTACAGCTAGTAGTGTATAAATATGAACAGTAATCTAACTTTTGAAATGAGGAATCGCCGTCATGCTAAAAGTTTTCTTTTTTGTTGTTACTCTAGATGGGTGGGCGAGTTCACGGCTCACCTGATATTAAGTAGTTACCGAAGTTCATAGACATCACAACGTCAATCCCATCACTCACCTCGAGATATAGGATCTAATTTAATTGTAAGGCCCAACTACGATCGAGTTTAAGGGCTGGAACACGTGATTACTGCTTCGCGACAGAAATAGCCAGTAATGTGGTAGCTTCTCGCGCGGGTTCGTAATGCGCTCAAGAACCAGAAAGAATACCACGAACACAAACAATACTATATAGTCGAGTTCAGTCACAAATGCTAAAAGACTATCACAATAATATGATCTGAGATAGCTTATCTTGTCAGATTATTTGTCTCATATTGCTGCCTTTATATTTAGATCAGGCAGTACAATAAAAAGTAATACTTTTTTGTTTTCATATGATAAAGTTGCTTTGTTTTATTAGTGATAGGATAGCGAACGTGTTACGTAACTATTCGTTGTCATAACAACGGGAGAAGTTCGTTCATTTATCCTTGTAATCGAAAGCCTTTCTACTATACGTTATTGTGTATCTACGAATATCTTTATTCATATGATTGATATTTAAATTGGGCGATACTGCGACCTCAATTTTCCAAAAGTAATAACGTATTTGTGAGACAAAAATTATTATTGTTGATATAGTTGCTAAATGTTTTTTTTTGTGGATAGAAGAGCTTCGATCTACTTTTGATTGACCAGTTACCGGAGCTTAAGGGCATAACAAATTGAAAGAACATAATTTCATAAATTTGTTAAATTTTATCTATTTTAGTGATACTAGATACTTTCATTTGGAACCATACAGAAGAAGACTGTTTGGACTGTCGATAATGCCGTTCTCACAGAGCGTTTGAAACCCTAATTCTACAGAGGGACTTGCTTCTGTCTGTGTTTTGTACTGATGTTCCATGAAGAGTACTTTCAGTAATTGTTTGAGATTGACTGTTTATTTTTTACCATCGCTCCGCTCGCCAATAGAGATAATTCTAACTAGTTAGAATCACTGCTTTCATCCATAGTGCGTTTTCCGAGATTTTTTGCCATCTACAATCCAGCTTTGGAATGTACAATCCTCTCTAGTGTTTCTGCAGCAGTACGACAAATACTTAAGCGATGGTCAAAGATGGTTTAGCGGTAGGCAGTGGCTTGGCTGTAACCCTGGCATTCCTTTTGTCTATGAGCGACGATGACCACACAACATCAGGTAGGCGATACGCTCGTTTTCTTACTGTGGCTATAAAATAAAATTAAAACTTCTCTTTTTTTTTATTGCCCTTGTAGGCAAACGAGCATACGGCCCACCTGATGGTGAGTGGTTACCGTCGCCCATGGACTTCAGCAATTCCAGGGGCAGAGCCAAGTCGCTGCCTACCGCTTAATACTCTTCACAAGCTTCGTTTAAGAAGGAATGTCTTGACATGTCTCTTGTGCGTGTAATAACGATTGATGCCCTCCATAAGCAATATCTTACTAGTACTGTACCGGTAGTAATACCATAAGAATTACTCTGTAATTTAAACCAGAACGTTTGAATGCTTCGTCGTAAAAATAGACACCTTAGTGGCTGGCTACCGGTGTGTAATCAGAACACACTAATCACAAAATATAAATGTTAATTCTGGCAATAAGTAAATCCGACAATTCATCACTGGAACTTCAAGATTTCAATTAAATTTCGTATTATGTAAATGACATTTTGGAAGAATAATTTATTGTTTCCAGATTTGTTTGTTGAGCACCAAAGCTGCCAAGCAACAATTCAAAGAAAATCGAGTTACAAACAGAAGAGAAAATTATGCTTAACTGTTTTATATAATTGTTCTGTTTTATTACAAGTCGTTTATCGTTGAAATTGTTCGTGAACATTGGAGTGTGGTTTTTCTACCAAAAAAAAAACCGCAGTCGGGGTTTTACGTATTAGGCCACCGGCGCTTACCATTGAACAATTACGAGTACAAAAAGGCACTCATTTCACAAATATTTTTTGTCAGTTTTTGGAGAATTCAAATTATTAAATAATTGGAAAAACATGAATCGTTTCAGTGCTTTGAATGAAATCTGTGATTCGGGAATATATAAAAAAAAACCACGAATTCGTTATAAAGTAATTTAAATGAAAGACGCAATTAAGAAGTTGATGTGAAAAGTTAAGTTTTTCAACTAGCTTGCACGCAGCGCGACTTCACGAAGTTACCGCAAAATTTAAACGAGGAAAGTTGGTTTCAGTTAGCTTACTCCACTGTCCAGTTCGCCTCGTTTGCCGCCGAACCCCCACCCTAAAAGGGCGCAGGGGAGAACGGGGCGACGTGGCATTGATACAGGCTTGTGTTAGACACGAGACAATGTTGCTTTGATCATTCTCCCTGTTTTACGAAGGACGTTATTATGTACGAAATTGCTTATTTGTTGTTTCTCGGACCTTGATTCTTGAAGGACTTTATGTAAACTAGTTAGGTTTCTAACTCATATTTTAGCATTGTATTAGTTTAATTAGGAATGGTAATTTGTTTACTGACTCATTAAACCACGTGGGCGAATGTTTATAGTTGTTATACTCAGCTATGGCAAATTCAGGGAAATAGTCCGGCTGGACAGTGACGCATCAACTTACATATATTTCTGCTCATTTATGGATTTCATTTTTGGTTCATAAAGATACTATTTATTTTATGAGCAATTAGGGGTGAACGTACCTTGTAAATGTCGATGCTTAATTAAACAAAGTGGAAGGGATATTACCTATTTAATCTTTGAAATAAATATAACATCTTTTCATTTGATATTTTAAAAGTAACCACTTACATTTTAGGGAATTTCAGCGTGTTTTTTTATAGCACAGATTACCTACCACCCACTTTCATATAATTAGTGTTGCTTGTGACTTATTTAGAGCAGCTTCCACGAAATCATGAAATTTCATCGTCTTTAAATTTGTTGTATATTTTATGCTTAAATTGAGTTTAACTTGTCTTAGATGAACTTGCTTTTAGCAAATGGCCAATTAATTTAAAACCTAATTCGATTTCAAATAATTTAGTTAATATATTCGATTAATTCGAACTCAGTTTAAAATCGAATTTGCTGCAAGTTGTCCTTAATTTTTCAAGTACTTATTGATGCTGACACTAATCTAAATCTTTCAACCCAGGTTAAAAAAATAGAAAATTCGACGTCGTTCTCTTATAAATGCATATATGTATCTGAAATTGTTGTTTGGTAGCTTTTCGCAAATCATGTTTCGTCAGTTTTTTTTTTCTAACCTAAAAGTATCGAACTTCCTTACACTCATATTGTTCAATGGTTCATATTTAGAAATGTACATATTATGTATCTAAAGACGACAAATTTTCTGACAGGACCGCATTATATCAGCTAAAGCGCCGAAAATGGTGATGGGTCGGATACATTGGGCCAAGAGAATCTACTGATATAGTGATAGATATAATCAACACAAGGCGTACCGTAAGCTAAAGAATCTGCAATACAAGCAGAACACACGTCGTCAGCAGACAGATGATATCTGCAAATAGATAGAGACAATTAGATAAAACAATATATTTAGATACGAAATTGGAAGGAAGAGGAAAAGAAGATCTGTTCCAAAATGAATTTCAAAACACATATACACACACATACATATGTAACAAAATTACAAACGTAGACATATTTACAATTGACCACAAGCAAAGATGTAAAAAAAGTCACAATCTTAGAATGACAACGTAAACTTAGTTATGAAGAGTTTTTTTTTATATATTTCGTATAAATTTTAGCTACCCCTTCAACAATTTGCATCGGAATTTACTCACGAATATCATTGTTTTCCGCGTCGCTTCCCCCTTCGTACATGTGTAAATACAAAAGCGCAATTTATGTTTACGGTCTCAGTGTGTATGTGTTTGCATTTTCCCGCTCGTCCGCCACAACGGAGGACCGCATACCGCCAGACGTTTCATCTCGCTTGATGGATAGGGTTTAGTGCATTGTCTACGAACCTAAAACCTTTCGTTTACGACCGCTCGGGTTCGCAGGCGAGTAATAAAGCTACTCCTGGAAATGGCAAGCTAGTCGTTTCTCTGTTAAAGAATACCTGCGACTTAATGATTCTAAAATATAAAACTGCTTCATTGTTTCGTGATTTCGCTTGAATTTCATTAACAATTTCATTCTGATTTTGCAAAACAAGGTCTTTTATGTTCTTTGTTCATTGATTTTTTTATTAAACTGAAGATTAATATGTGGGTAATGACAGTTAGTCCCCAAAACTTGTACATGGATAGTAAAAACCCTTGACTTATCTATTAGTTTTAGATTTATTATTCAATAGCGGGATTTACGATAGCATACAATTAATTATGTATTCGTTACTTTATCATTTGTTTCGAAATAATCTAACATTACAATAAAACAATAGACTTATTTATGACCCTTATTAATGTATGATGGTTTTTTTCTTGATTCGTTTTTATTTCTTTCTGAATTATGCTTTTTATTAGTGTTACAATGATCAAGTGATTTATCATTATATATGTATTTCATTTATGTTCTACTGTAATATTTGGTAGTGATAGTTGTACACGAATAAATTCATATGAAATATATCGCAAAATATGCTCTCATGAATGTTCACTATAGTGAAATGAGTCGCAGACCGTTAGGTCGGCATTTGCTGCATTTAGCTAAAAAAACTAGCATTAGAATATGAATATTTGATTTATGAGTAACCCGCAAAATTAATAAAACAATAAATAACATAGTCATTTAAAGCAATTTTATTAATGAGAATGTATCCAAAATGCGAATCAATTCTAATATCTCGGTATCTAGGCGGTACATAATCCGTGGGCATATCAGAGCAGAGTCTACAGGAAATTAAATGAGGACCGTACTGTCGCGAATGTATGCCAGACATAATAGCTCCCTGATACAAGGCACTGGCTCGATTTAGATATAACAATCGTGTACTGGTTACGGTTATATAAAACACTAGTAGGTATGAGTTACGTAACTTCATCCGCTTTCTTCTACTTTTATTTATTTCTATCTAATACGGACATTACGATGTAACTGTCGTTGCTTACCTTGAGTCATAGGTCGAAGTCTAAACTGTATAGTACCACGGCTATTCTACCCATAAAACTGGAACGCATTACGGCTTGGCGGCAGAAACAAATAACATGGCGATACTTACCCGTGCGGCTTTATAATACGCCTGTATAGCTCTTAAGGAAATTTCCATCAAAATATGTATAATGTATTCTATTTTCGAATACCGATACTTACATATTACCAAGGCTAATTCACTGAGTAATCTTTGATTTGAATGCAGCTTTGTTCTTATTCTTTCTAAATATAAATTTAAAATTTTTGATTTGAATACAGCTTCGTTTTTTTTAAAGTGTGCTATGCTATTTTGTGGGAATTAGGGTTTGAATAGAGAGAACGTAAGTTAGAAGGGATAATAAATAAAATACAATTCACGTTACAGAATTATTTTCACAGTATGTATTTGATTTGATTGATTGAATCGAAAACACTCATGAACGAACATACACGTGAGTGAACCTACGCGAAAATAGACGAGAAATAAAACCGTAGACTTTTCCCTTATGATTGTTTTAGACATAAATGCCACACTTTATTACATAAACAGGTAACATTTGCTATTTAGTGCTGTAAATGTCAGAGGGTGTATAAAGTATGATAACAACCTCCTTTAAATTCGTATCACGGAGTTGTGACCTTACTCCGTGATACGAATTATATTGAAGTCATATATATACTTCAGTGGTCGCACCGAAGTTTTGGGATGCCTTTAATGAAATGACTACTGATTTATATTGTTTTTAAACATTAAAAAATGTTACGCTATAGTTTTTGTGATGTTTGAAAACAACAATCAACCTACTATGTAAATCTGTCATTTATAAAGTTAAACTTGTATGTAAACGTTTTAGGGTTTTTATTTAGTGTCTTAAAAGTTATTTTGTTAGATATTGGTACCCGTATTTGTATAAATATAATAAAGGCTATCATTGACTATTTAATGTCTTTAGAACAATAAAGACCATTCTAGAGTTCCAACGATCCCAAAATGTTATAATCATTATGATTCACTTGTAAAACATCCACTAAACATTTTACGATGTCGATCAATCGTAAAAGGTTTACGATTATCGATAAATCTTCATTGTTATATCGAAGAGTAATACTTCAATGGAACTCTAGATATTACACGAAATGACACGCTTTATATGTATAAATATTCATCACTTTGTCAAACAAGATCAATTTTATCTATGTTCTCAACTTTAGGTCACGACTGCGTATTAATGATGGGGCGTAAAGGCGTAATCTCTCCAAATAGAGCAAGCGGACGGGCAAAATAAACAGTAATGCTCGTAATGGCTGCAGCCGGATTGCGTAACGCTGCTGACTCACCGCGACCGGCCGAAGCTCATCAGACCGTGACTTGACAACTTACGGCTTACGATTACAAACGTTGCGAGTTTCGAAAAACTGTTTGGCCGTGAAAAAGGGCTCCCACGCTTATGTTACGTGGCGTCTGCGTTCCACAATTTATAACCAATTCTTTCTGCCGTCAGATTTCAATTTGATCTACATTTTGCATTATTTTACATTGGAGCTTCGTGAGCTTAGTGATTGTTCTATTAAAAGCTCTAAAAGTAATTATCTGAAGCTCAATTAGGAACGGTTAATTAATACCCATTTTATAATGCCTAAATAATTCAAAGCGTCCACAAAGCGAGTGACCCTGAACAAGTCAACAGTGTTAGCACACAGGCGGATACAGTAGGCTGTATCTATAAGTATATCGTAGGCTATAGCACAGCTGCTGCAGGGAGAAGAGGGGGTCTGAAGGGGGCAGGTTCAACGCACCGGATACGTCTGTCGCCGCTCGTGTGCATGCAATACATTGAAACAGGTGTGGGTCTGGTTGCATGTGTGCGTGCGCTCTGTAACATTGACATAAATACTAGTGCATTCGTGTGCATGCACAACTTCTCATACGCGAGATACTTATGTTAACTGCGGTGAATTATTACTGCATTTAATACGATGTACGTGAGCAAGTATAATGCTGATTTGTGGTCTTGTGCGAGTGGTGTGAGCCTCTATGTGTTTGTAGGCCGTGACGCTCACATACATTTGATCCGAGGTCGATAGCGTAAAACGTGTTGCTTTAATTGCATAATTAATAGATTTGTGATCGTGATAAAAAGTAGTAGTATTTTAATAGGTAATACTGTTATTTCCGATTATCTTTTTTTTATGATTTTCTAATTCTTTTCCTTTGCATTAAATAAATAAGAACTTAAATTTAATTTAGGAATTTAGATATATTCTGATACTGACGGACATGTTATATTTATGTTTAATTAAGGAACAAAATTTTAATTGTTTAGTAATATAAGCTACTCCACTCTATCTATAAGTTATGTTACTCAAAGGATGTGAAAGTTCTTCTAGATATTTTTTCTTTCTTGAGCTATTAATGTTCAGACAAAAATCATTATACCATTTTAATTATGTGTACACGTGAAAGTGATATACTGTGTAATATGTTTTGCTATTTGATCATTTCTTTTGGAGGTTTTATACTAATGTATTCATTAAGAATTCACACCAGCTGGTATCCTCTGGGTACTTTCTACGTATCACTGTCTCGGCTCTATTTGCCAATTTCTGCCACGCAGGCACTTCAGTAACTCAGGATAGTAATTATTGTGATGAAACAGAGACTCCGTATTTATATCTATGGCGGTATTGTGATATGTGTAGGTTTCGAAGAATAATTTATATAAGGTCACGCCTTCAGCTCGACTGGGCATAAAAGCAAAAGAAGAAATCGAAACGAAAATTCATATAACGGAAGTTCTCGTGTTCGGTGAACTATCTATACTAATATTATAAAGCTGAAGAGTTTGTTTGTTTGAACGCGCTAATCTCAGGAACTACTGTTCCGATTTGAAAAATTCTTTCAGTATTAGATAGCCCATTTATTGGGGAAGGCTATAGGCCTAGGCCTAGGAAGGCTATATATAACATCACGGTAAGACCTATACAAATGAAAGAAAGAATATTTCAAAATAGGGGTTTAATACTAATGTAACATTCTTATAACATTCTATAATTAACTTAACATTCTTAAAATTCTATAATTCAAAAATATCATCACTTTCTACGTAAATGAAGTGAGGGTAAAGTTTAGCGTTATGCCAAAGTAACTATTCCACGCGGACGGAGTCGCGGGCAAAAGCTAGTTTAAAATAAAAATAAATATTGTTCCAGAAATGGGACGCTCACCTCGCCGGTTCAGAGTCCGGTGTTGAGTCCGTTACTCTGTCAGCTCTGTCTGCTGAAGCGTCAGAGTGGCGGACTTCCCAAGACGGCCAGAGAATATTAACCACAACGCCGTCGGTGCTGGGTGGATGTAGAGCTCAGGTATACCGCGCCGCAGGAGCCACTCAGTGGTATACGGCGGTCATCGTTGGAGTCAATGAGCATACGGGGGTAAGTAAAGAAAATCATAGTATTATAATATTTAATGTAGACAACGAAGACTAAGGACTAAGTTGTCTATTACGAGTGGGGCAGTCCATGCAGGGAATTAAATAGCTCATCATACTGACATGCCTTGAAGGTGGTTTTAACGAAGTTATTAAATTTTGTGTTCTATTTTGGTGCTTGTTTCTGTGATCTTGTGCTATGGTTTTTTTTTGTGAAAGAAAGAAAGCGATTCTACGATTTTCTGTTTCTCTCTTATTCGGTAAGAAATTATAATCAACCATTTTCGACGAACCTTGATCTTGACCTATCATCAAGCACAATCCTTTTTGGGTTAGGTTAATTGAATTTTGTCAATAAATGTAAAATGATTAAAATGGCCATATCTCTAAAACAGTTTTCCTTTAATGTCTTATAAACTAAATCGTTAAGTTTCGCTCGTAAAGGGCAACACGTATTGGATTTCTCGTTAGATTTTCCATTATGTTTCCGACTTTAGATCAGTGCGATGTAGCTAAACGACGCTATATGATAATCAAAACACCTGGTGAAAGCATTAACCCAATTATCGGTCATTTAGCTTGTAATGTCCTTAATCGATACATAAAGAAAATCCGTGTACTTAATTAGTTTCAATTTGATCAACAAGCTACCGTTAAACAAAGCCGAAAACACAGAAACTGGATACATACTTACGTTGTCTAGTACATATAATTCTGCCTATCATTATTAAACAATTAATAATTTAAAAAGAGCTTGTCCTTTTAAGTTTTAATGAAATGGAATCCAATTTGAATTTGTAAAATGTTAACTCATGTAACTGCGTAACTGTAAAACACATTCTACAACATAATTCCGAAGCGGGAAGTTCTGGACGTAACCGGTTTCGTTTACCGAACGCGTCGGCATCCAATGCGGCAACAGTACCCGATTTAAAAGGGCATGGTGTAGCTATCGTCGAGGGTATAGGTATGATGTGTGTTCATTACCCGATGTACAAGGAAACCTGTCCTATAGCCATTCCGTGTCGGTCCACAAACGAGGAGCAAGTATTCCGAACTTTCCACCTGTCTTCGATTTTAATTAATTACGGACCGAAAAGGGTAACGGCCCAGTCAATTTATGGATATCCAGTTGGAGTGGTTAGTTATCTCGGCACATAATTGAGGCCGAGTTCTAATAACAGATTGCCTGAGAACGACTATTCTAATATGTAATACCATACTAAACTCGACACTGTTGTAGTTTTATGTCTGGGCGGAGGTGGTTTTTTAAAGCCTTGCGTAATCATCATTCTCCTGCCCTTCTCCCAATCACCTGGGGTCGGCGCAGCATGTTTTCTCCTTCCATACTCCTCTACCATATACCATTTCTTCGCTCACTCCCCTCTTACACATATCGCCTTTCACGAAATTCATCCATTTCTTCTTAGGTCTACCTCTTTCTCCTTTCGTAATACGGGTACACAAATAAACCAGCACCTTATCTACTTTAAGAAATCTTTATTCAACTAAAGAAAGTATGTTTATCTATGATAATGAAGATAAAAAATTGAGGGTATGAGGGAATACTTAATTTTATTTTAGGACTTCATATCGGCAATCCTAGTTAATTTAAAATATTTAACTAATTAAATTAATTCAAAATGGACCAACCTATCGGTACAACCTCGTGCTCAACTTAGAATTTGGATGCCACTTCTGACCACGTTTACCCTCTGTCAACTTTAATAAATAAACTTTGTTGTTTTACAATACGCAAATGTTTTTAATTCATGTACCCAGTGTGGATTAATAAAATTTTCTTTTATGCGTCGGACACAAACAGTTGTTATGAAAACTAAATGAATTAATGTTAAAGTTTATTGTTATAGTATTTAAACTTTATGGAAAATTTAAATTTCGATAGAAACTTTAGGTGCTGATTTCAATTAGTTTCACTTTATTGTATACAGTACAGTACAGTATGTAGATACATGTTTTGTATTATTTTACATCATGCGTACATGAAAATATGATTTTTTTCCTTTTCCCATCTGAGTAACTGCGAAATGCTGACTGACTAAAATGCTTTTTACGTTTTAAATCTCTATTATTAATTTTAGTAGAAAATTCTGTTATAATGTTCACATCGTTTGATTATATTCAACTAGAAAATCAATTTCAGTAAAGAAATATGTAATTTGATAAGTTAGTATTGAGTGGAGCAGTTGAATAAACACTTGATTGCGAGCACTTCTGCACAATTTTGTTTCAAGTTTTGTTACGTGCGGCACGCTCGCCTACCGTACAATTATTGAGATAACTCATCAAACTCTTCACTGACTGTCAAAGTTTCTGAGTATTCCAATCTATCTCGAAGTTCTCTAAGTAATTACAGTTAAAAAGTTGAGACGTTAAACAAATTTATACTGCGAATTAGCGAGTGGGAAACTTGCCCAAGTTCGCATAACTGGCGTCCGTCGTTGAAGTTTTGAGTAAAACCCCCTGTTCGCCCCCTTCCGGGTTTCTAAAGTAACTTTCTTGGGAGTTCTCTTTGTTTCTAGAAAGTTCGTGCGCAACTTCGTCTTTTGGAAAACGACGACTTGTATTGAATACACTGTGTGGTCGACTGTTGCTTTTGTTGATTGGAAAGGCTTGTCTGTTTTCCCAACCGAATACTACTGACAGTTCTCTCAAGTTTTAGAATTATTTGTTTTATTAGGACTATTTAAATTGACTTAATTAACTACATCTGTCTTGTTTAATTCGCACTAGGACTTGTTGAACAATAACGAAGTAATGTAAACATGCAAATGGGTTCATTGAACATTGTTAATTAAATTGGACATCTTTAAAATTAGTGCTGTCTTTTGGGTAATCTGTTTTTCTCAATTATAAGTAAATACTTGATGCATTTAGTAAAACTGATCAAAAATATTCAGAGCCAATATTCAAACGCTGTTAATCATTGAATCCCACACCGGAATTTATATACCTATAAAATAAGCATTTCTTCGTAAAAAACAACATAAAACAGGCCCCTATGAAGTTTACGTTACGAAGCCGTGAGAAAGTTTGTATGAGTTTTCAGGAATTCAATTTGGAGATATAAACGTCGAAAAAATATTGCCGACTTTTTTTATACTTCAAAGCATGTTGTTTACTCAGATATTGATGAAATTTTGAAGGCTATTTTCGACTTGTTTTGACAATGTGAAACATATATCATTGGTTAAAAACTATATTTTGAATTAGCTTCTCAAGACTGTATTGTTTTTGAAATATACTTTCTAAGAACATAAAATGGCAAAGCGTAAGACATCTGTTGAAAATATTTTAAAAGACCATTTTTGTTCACAGGAGCTGACAGTTACCGATGACACTGTTTTAGAAGAACATAGCGAAGATCCGTCTCTAGTTCAAATGAGGCTTCTCGGTGACGGTGGTAAGTAAGGTCCAGCCGTCTTTTATAGTTGGATAATTATAATGCAAAAATAATTCTTAAACAAGAGCTGGAAAATGACAATTTTTTTGCCTACTAAAAGGATCTGGCGAAATAATGGTTGGGTATCATTGGAACCCGAGATAGGATCGGTGAGGAAGCTTTTCAGAAAAATAAGATGAATATACCTAATACGGACGAATGACGGAAACTATCGTTGTAGTTTCAATTCTAATCACTTAATCTGAGTAGAATTTAATATTAAACACGACTAAAATATCGTGATTGGAATTATTGGAACTGTTGTCAGATTAATGTTTTAAATATTACACTTCTGTAGTGCAGATACCGCGGTAGAGTATTGTCCCGTACCTTATAATATCTATGCTGTTACATAATTTATAACTACGGATCTAATGGCCCACACCGCTTTAGAACAAAGGATATTGTATTGCATCATAGTAACTGTTAAGAACAATGAATAATGAGTTTTATTTATTAAATCGTTTTATATGTTTATCAAAGATATTAAAGAAAACTGTAAATTAATTAGAAAAATATAATAGAAACCATTTGTTTTGAAGTCTAATAAATAAACATGAGTACTTCGTACTAACTACATGCGTACTGTTATAATAATTAGCTGACACAACTAAATGTGTAGTAGAAATCATGGCATCCATTTATTTTATAAAAAAATATAATAATATTCAATCATTTCATAATATCCTACTATGTACGTTCTGTCTTCTGCACAATAGAATAAGGTGAACGTATTTTTACGAATCAATTATAATCTATAATAGGTAACCGGACTCTAATAACAATAAAAAGGTATTATAGTTATTTTGGGTGTTAATTAAATTACAATTACTTAGTCTGGCCATAAATACTGTTACAATTAAAAATAAACAAAATATTACATTTGAATTTGGAATCTGTCATTTCTATATGATTGCTCATTGAGTTTTCTCATTTTGGCGCCAATACATTGTACAATATTTTCATCATCATCATCATCATCAACAGCCCACAGTTGTCCACTGCTGGACATAGGCCTCTCCCAATTCACACCACTGAGCTCGGTCTGCGGCTCTCCTCATCCACTTCTTGCCGGCCACCCTGCGGAGGTCATCCCACCACCTAGCCAGGGGGCATCCCACGTTACGACTTCCGCTGCGCGGTCTCCACTCGAGAACCCGTCTGCTCCAGCGATCGTCAGTCCTACGGCATATATGGCCAGCCCACTGCCACTTCAACTTGCTGACGCTTTGAGCTATGTCGATGACTTTAGTTCTTTGTCGATATTAAAATGGAGTGGGGTGATAAAGAGAACCGAATCGCTGTGATTGCATTGCACAAAGTAGGTATGGAGCCAAATGTAATTTTTAAAACTCTCCATACTCTTGGTATTAGTAAAATGTTTGTGTACCGGGCTATTAATAGGTGCAATGAGACCTCCTCTGTTTGTGACAGAAAAAGATCTGGCCGTCCACGTATTGTACGTACGAAAAAGGTGATCAAAGCAGTAAACGAAAGAATTCGAAGAAATCCTGTCCGAAAGCAAAAGATTTTATCTCGGGAGATGAAGATAGCACCTAGAACCATGTCGCGTATTTTAAAAGATGACTTAGGACTTGCAGCCTATAAGAGACGTACTGGTCATTTCTTAACTAATAATTTAAAAGAGAATAGGGTTGTAAAATCGAAACAACTACTGAAGCGGTACGCAAAGGGAGGTCATAGAAAATTTTTGTTTACGGATGAGAATTTTTTTACAATTGAGCAACATTTTAACAAACAAAATGACCGTATTTATGCTCAAAGCTCTAAGGAAGCTTCCCCATTAGTCGACACAGTGCAACGTGGGCACTATCCGACTTCAGTGATGGTTTGGTGGGGTATTAGCTATGAAGGAGTGACTGAGCCATACTTTTGTGAAAAAGGTATCAAAACATCGGCACAAGTGTATCAAGATACAATTCTTGTGAAGGTAGTGAAGCCCCTTAAGAACGCATGTTCAATAATCAAGAATGGTCCTTCCAGCAAGACTCGGCGCCAGGTCATAACGCTCGGTCTACGCAGTCTTGGTTGGAAACGAACGTTTCGGACTTCATCAGAGCTGAAGACTGGCCGTCGTCTAGTCCCGATCTTAATCCGCTGGATTATGATTTATGGTCAGTTTTAGAGAGTACGGCTTGCTCTAAACGCCATGATAATTTGGAGTCCCTAAAACAATCCGTACGATTGGCAGTGAAAATTTTTCCCATGGAAAGAGTGCGTGCTTCTATTGATAACTGGCCTCAAAGTTTAAAGGACTGTATTGCAGCAAATGGAGACCACTTCGAATAAGCTTTTTATACTTTAAATTGTTTTATATTTATGTATTAAACTAACACACTGTAAAAGTAATAAATGTTATTTGCCATAGATTTTTTTTTGTTTTCCTTTGTAACAGTATTTATGGCCAGACTTAAGTATATTTCAGCGGTGATTTTCATGAAACATCATTGGTTTTTATAATTAATCACTGAATAAAATAGAACTCTCCCAAAAAACGTGGAATTAAACCATGAAAGTAGTTTTAATTGTCTTAAGACTCGCGAAAACCAAAGAAGATTTTTAATAAATTACAATTATTTATCATAAAATTTTATCATTTTTTCACGACAACCTAAAACGCCAATTACAAAATATGATGTGATTTGTGTCTAATTGTTATAATTAATATATTTGTGCATAGCCTTTAGTTTTTGGTTTGGCTTAGCCCCAAATGACGTCATTAGTTTTGAAGTTTAAGAATAACTGATGCCAAAACACCATTTTTGGAATTGTTCATTTATTCGAGCATAATACAATAACTAAGTTGGGCGATTTTGTTGAGTCACTTTGTGTTTAAAAGCTTAGTATCAGATATATAAACTGGAATCTTATCTATGATAGCAAGAGCCAAAGATATGACATTGAAAATAACATTTTTTGATAACGAAATATAACATGATAAGCTCTC
The DNA here is from genome assembly GCF_030267445.1 of Bombyx mandarina. Taxonomy (NCBI): domain Eukaryota; kingdom Metazoa; phylum Arthropoda; class Insecta; order Lepidoptera; family Bombycidae; genus Bombyx; species Bombyx mandarina. Next base: position 10,149,511 of record NC_143229.1, read on the forward strand.
ACTTCAAATATTATTTACATTTAACTATTAGTTAAACTATAAGATTAAAAATACAAAGAAATAACCAGACGATAGTTCTATTTGAATTAAATTATTATATTTCATGCTGTGACTGGGTCCTCAATTCACGAGTTCATCCAACGAGTTCTCAATCCACAACGTCGTGGTCATACAAAATTAAAAATTTAAAAGACATCTACACAAAATAAAATGAAAATATAATCAACGTAGTCGAAGCTAATCAAAAATACACTATTAAGAATAACTTTAAAACTACTGGTCAGATTTAAAGATAAAATTTAAATGTGACCACATGAGCAGAAGCACCAGCTTTCAAATAAATAAAAAAGAATGAACAAAATCGGTTCACCTAGAAAAAAGTTCTAAGCTCTATAGACGTAAAAAATACAGCGGAATTGAGAACCCTTCTTTTTTTTGAAGTCCGTTAAAATCATGATTGAGACTGCTCGATGCCACTTGAATTCGAAACTTCCCCCCTCCTAAGGATCGAAACTTATACTTATACCAATAAAAACTAAAATCATTGACAGTTTATTAAATTACGTTTTTCCCTTTTGTGAAAGTCGTTCGTTAGTCGGTCATGTATATCCAATAACTATTTTCCGTTCACTCAATATATTTAACACTGAACTATAAAATATTCCATACAGTTCGTTCGTAGCATCTGTTCTTAATCGCTCTTTTGTTTAGATAGCGGTTGATGTGTTAATAACATCGGGATGTGTTACGCAATGTGTTTTAATTTATCGAATGTACGTGTTATATCATGCACAGCATAATATTATTGCTCGTAGTAAGCGCTCTACTCAGTGATTATATTCTAAAATAGTGTTGTGTGCCTCTCAATGAGCATTGCTGTCATTCAATTTTTATTAATTAAGAATAAAACATATTTATCGCTCGAAGTTATCGGCGAGTACGTTTACCTTGACAAGCTGTCCAATTAGGTAAGTCGAACCATGAGAAAGTGGTCAACCGTCGAATCGGATGACATATTTCTATAATTATAGTACTTAACTTTATAATAGTCGTAAGATCAGGACTAATCAATTAAAACGCAACAAATCTAACTATAGGAATAATAAATATGTGCGATGTATTATAATACAACCCTATTTTCAATTTCGACACACTAAATGTGATACATGTTTTATTATTGAACCACGTGCACATTTCTCGGATAAGTTGCAAGAGAACTCGAAGCCTTTATTTCTATGTTCGTAAAGTAAAAAGCATGCACGTTCTAAATGTGATTCCGGGTTATGTAATTCATCGTACAACGACCTAAAGATGTTCTCGTAACATGTAAAGAGTAGCATTACCTTTATTCGCGTAATTGGATTGAAACCTTGCTAATGCAATGTATTTTTGCTGTTAAGGAAAAACACTATGCTGTTTAACGCTGATGTGGTCTTCCTGAACAATAATTTCAACTAACACACAAGAGATGGCGTTAGTGAAACGCTTAAATAACAAAATGATGCTTGATAAACTTATTAAGTCTACAATCACTAATACATACCTTTTATATGTTCCTGATGAAGATAATATTTACAGGGGAAAACATTATTTTGCATTGGATTGCTTTTTATCTTTTAAATGTGAATAAAGTTACTTTCTACGTATTAAAATGTATAATATATTATGCGAGTTAGCTTAAATGTTTTAAGGCCTAATCTCTTAAATATTCTTATTAAGAATACTTTTGAATGACATAAAATATTTGGATATCTAGATAATATAATTGAATATTAATAGCTCAGTTAATATTCCAATAAACTTACGTTTTATAAGTCCTTATAAGCGAAGATTTATATTGGAGATCATTTTTAATTAAATCCGTAAGTCTTAGAGAAATACTCGAATGTTACGTAATTTTTTTCAAGCATGTCAATTAGCGTCCTTCTCATCACGAAACTAAATTTAAATCCCCCTTCTCTGTATCTCGAAAGTGTAATTGATACTTTATTACGAAATTCCTTGTAAACGTCTCGTAAGTAATGAAACTCCTTTGTTCCAGTGATAGAATCGATAATGCGAGGAGAAGTTGTGGGCGTTATGCCGCGGAGATCCCGTTCCAACCTTCAAGTGAGTACATGTTTATATTATACATAATTTCGTTATAAATACCACCCTCGGAGTTCGAGCTAATTTACATAATAAATACGTGATTATTAGCGTAATTGAACACAAAACTAATTTTCTTTTGCTTTTCAACAACATTCATTTTATTTTATCTTTAACGATTGGTTGATTTCGAAATAATTTTATTTCATTTGATAGTCACTAAAAATATTAGTTATAAAATCTTAAATTTACATTTAAATGGAAACTATCTAAGAATCTATTTATGGATTTTATTGTTTTTGAAGTATGTGACCAGTTTGTTGAATGAATGAAAAAAATATTGAATTATTTATCGATTAAAAATGCAATGTAGCTCCGTTTGTTTGATGATAGAATTCAACCCGTGTAGTGTCTTCTTAATTGCCTGTCACAGTTCCGATTTGAGGGGCCAATTATGAGTGTAAATCAGAATTTAAAAATGTACCCATGTATTTATCAAATTAAATAGCTCATTACCGTAGTTCCTGTACAAGAATATCATCTCTTAATTTACAGAAAAACATAAAAGAAACTCCCACGGCTCGCAGAAAACGAATTGATGTATTTTTTTGTATTTTTATTAATTCTCCGTTACATTAAAAGAATATATTTCTAAAAATGTTTTTAAAAACGAAACAACATCGATTGAACATTTTGAATGAAAAAACGGAATTAAACAAAACTCGTAATCTTTGTTCTACAGCGCAATGGAAATTGTTATTAACTAGTATTGTTAAGTAACTGGAACTAACTTCACTATGTCGTACGTCGTGTTATTACAAACAAGCCTATGTAATTTTCAAGAGATATACAGTTCCTGTTGTTCACTATCATTGAATGCTAATACCGTATGTAAATTTGAATGTCTGTCTGTCCGTCGTCAGTTTATTTTGGTACCGAGCCGGTCGCGACAGGTCGATGGCGCCATGTGACGCATGATCTAACATTATCCTGGACTTTTCATTGCTACGTCTATATATGGCAGTAATGACTAATGGATCCCACTATCGTGTGGTACGATTTCAAATATACTTTTTATCGGCAGATTATAACAATATTTGAAAGCCCTGACAATAAAATTACATTCCTTACTAAATATTGTTCTGTTCACTTTTAGATTGCTATTTCAATTAGAATTGGACAGCGTCCTTTAATAACAATCCTAATTCCTTAAAAGCCATTGAATAAGAAAGATAATTGAAATTCATTTAGATAATTCCACAACGTACAATAACTTGGTCGTTTCCGAACAGAATGGAAGTCTAAACGGTCGAGTTTCTGCACCACTGAACTCATTTGAATATTGGTATGGAAACACCGAAGTACTAAGAACTTCGTTCGGTTCTCCCGACATTGTTTTCAACTAATGTTAATCTGAGGATGTTTGTGTTGGACGCGAGCGGGGCAAACCTCTGAATATACATACACATGTATGCTTTTAAACTTTGGCTCAAATTCTTAATTAGATCGGTTCCCTGTGCTTCGGCGTTGGAGATAATTAAATTTTAGCCGTTCCGTAAATAAGTCTAGTCTAAATTAACTTCTAAGATCCGAGTGTTTTCAATCTGTTCTCAAAGAGGAATTAATGAGGTTCGTAGCTGCTCTACGTACTGTGGGCGTGACAAATAGTTTATTAAGATGCCTTGTTTTTTTTTGCTTTTATTGATTACGACGTTTTGATCTATTTTAGCTTAGATAGGCTGACAAGTTAACGATGTATGTAGTGTTAACGGATTATCGGATTATGTGTAGATCTCAAACCGCTTACGTTGAGATATAACCTGGAAGTCACATTTGCATCAGAACAAGAGGCATTGGAAACTTTCGAAGTGGAATGTATTCTACTGATTCACGGTAGTAGTAGTTTTTACGGTAGGTTGGTTTGCTTTAAACGATGTTGTTCCTTTAATTTAGAAGTAGTTCGTAGATAAGTTACGTCATATGGATATGTTCGTCGTTATGAAAACACATAATAGGTAAATATGATGATGAAGTCGTCGTGGCCTAAAGGATAAGACGTCCGGTGCATTCGTGTTGAAGCGATGCACTGGTGTTCGAATCCCGCAGGCGGGTACCAATTTTTCTAATGAAATACGTACTCAACAAATGTTCACGACTGACTTCCACGGTGAAGGAATAACATCGTGTAATAAAAACCAAACCCGCAAAATTATAATTTGCGTAATCACTGGTGGTAGGACCTCTTGTGAGTCCGCACGGGTAGGTACCACCACCCCGCCTATTTCCGCCGTGAAGCAGTAATGCGTTTCGGTTCGAAGGGTGGGGTAGCCGTTGTAACTATACTGAGACCTTAGAACTTATATCTCGAGGTGGGTGGCGCATTTACGTTGTAGATGTCTATGGGCTCCAGTAACCACTTAACACCAGGTGGGCTGTGAGCTCGTCCATCCATCTAAGCAATAAAAAAAAAAAAAAAAGATTATTTTTAAATTCAATATTGATTCCCTTATATAGTCACGTAACTTCAGGTATCATATTCTGCTTCTGTCATACTGATTAGAGCTATGGTTTTTATTTTAACTTAGGTCTAAGTTGAATAAAACTGTATTTAACAAAATATTTCCTCGTTAAACCATTGTCAGGGCTAAAAATATGAATAACAATTAACCATTTTTCTTTTTATGAACACGAAAATAGACCAAGAGTTTGGAAGGCTTCGTAAAGTTTTTCCGAAGAAAGCCAAAACAATTTTATTGTATTTTCAAAAAGAAAAACGTTACGTTTTTGCTTAAACAAAATGTTGTGTCCGGAATAACTCTGATTCAAATAAAAACCCATTTTCGTGATAACTTTTGTTGCTTACAAAGTACAATCAGAAAAGGGTACGATTTACTTGTACGTAAACTAATTTATGCTCAAATTTCGATTCAAAATCCCCAGATCTGGAAGGTAGACAGCTGTAGCAATTTAAGTGGAAATCTTGAATGACTAATTAATTACAGAATTAGTCTTCAAAGAGAATATCTATTCCTCAGACAGTTCGTTTCCATTTTGGTCTTAATTTGAATCTATCTAGCATTGATTTTGGCTAATTCCGCAGTAATTTGTTGAGACCACTGTCTCATACATAGGTATATATATACTACTATACTACATATATACTCTCATATGGCTTTAGTTTTTTTTAATAGTTATCTGCCAAGTAAATTGTATTTTTGCTGTGGGTCGATCCGGCTTAGCCTCAGTCGTTTTACACTGTATATACATGGATTAAGCTCACATGTCGTTGACATTTTCTTTAGATATGTAAAAGGATTTTGAAAGCCAACCACGAGGGTATGGTCTAAATTAATTGGCTCTGTATGTGCACCCACAGGGGATTTTCCTTTAAGTGTTGCCTATGGTGGTGAAATGTTAGCAATGTTCTGCCTAATTGCTTGTTTACTTTGGAAATAATAGAATTACTTGATCGTTTCGATGTAAACATACCAAGAACCTTTGAATAAATTAATTAACAAATAATAGTTAGTAAACATATTATGTATGAACTTGACATCGACAATCTCTCTAAAATATTACAGAGTAAAGTGCAAAGTAAAATTAATGTTGATTTATTAATACAATACTTAAATACTTTGGCACTGAAAACGATATAAATTCTTCTTCTTTTTTTTCAGAACGGCAAACGGCTTATTGCCATGCCATTGTTTCCAAATTCGAGTTTTTAAAAGGTTTTTCCGTTAAGAGAATGATTTTTAGAGAATAGATAGGGCGTGTTTCCAAGGTAGGGCAATACATACTAGCCCATAAGAATGAATTCAATTTTACGTAAATTTAGACACATTAGAAATACATATATATTCCAGAGATCTATCTAGAGAACCGTAAAACTTCTTTTTTCCAAACCTGAAAAGGAAATGGTGCTTTATTCAGATTCAGTTGTCTGCTTTACATGAGTGTCACGTACAGCCGTGCAATGGTCGATAGTGCTCATCTCGTATGCAACCAATACATACGCCTATAATTTAGATAACGCCATGTTTGGTTACACCAATATGACGACACGCTCTACGTAAATCAAGCCACCGGTCTTTAACCACAATTGTATTTTTAATATTCATTTTAGGATTTTATTTTTCTATAACCGCCTTTTTCAGTGAACAATATACCATACTTCTAATTTTAAAGTCCAGTTAGTGTATAGTATTTATTGTATCTTAAACAGCATAAAAGAGTTTTAAATTTGCATTTTTTTTTATCATTCCTATAGGTACTACGTACAAAAAAGTTTATTTTTATATTTAACTGAATTCATGCCGTTTCTGCTCAACTTGTTAACAAAGAATTACAAAAAACTCCGCATTTGCATATCCGTCGGAAACCCTTTCCTTTGTCTAATTTTAATTTCCGAAATATTCACTCGACGTAGAACCTACAAATGATACGATTAAGGCGAACATTGCACGCCGAATTGACAAAAGGGGACGAATCCTTTTCGTTACAATTTGTCTGGTTCACCGACCCTTTTCGGAGAGATGAATTCACCCAGCGCCCTGAATCTATAAACAATTCATCTTGCCAAATCTACGGACACAGAGAAAATGTCAAAATCGTTATGAATAGGTGGTACCCTCCGACGACATCGATATAGAAAGTAGTTGTTTTTTTAAATATTCTTATTTCGAACGATATCGTGTTACTGTTATCTCTTTTCATCTCTTAGTGGAATTTTAAGCTATAATAGCATTCACCTATTGCTCTCTCACGTTTACGGGAGAACAAAGAGGAGACTTCAGAATGCACTTTGGAACGATTTTCGATTGCAAAACTGTTCCCGGTATTTGTGACTATGAAACTACTATTGACTCGAACATTCTACCATTGAAACTCTGAAACTAGTAAAACTTGTTTGAACTCCGATTTTAAATGCCTGTTTTAAATTGAAACAAAACCAAGTTTTTTTTTTTAGGAATTAGTAAAATTTATACGTCTTACTCTAAAAACTTAGCCTATATTTGGCACGACAGGTGTCGGAATATACCTGTAAATAAATTGAAACAGATTTAAGACAGTCGTACTTGAAATGACAACGAAAAACAAACAAGATAATATCTCAGATAAACTTAATGTTAACATCACGTGCGTATACCACAACTCCGCTCACGGCTCGAGGTTGTTACTATTAATCGACTGCTCTCTCGTCCGCTAACCTACTTATGTCGTTGAAGTGTAAACGTAGGCTTATATAAAAATAGACAGTTTATTTCTTATTGAAGTGGGCATAAATTAACCATAATGGACGAGACCAAATGCGAACAGTTACGTGAGTCTGCTTGCGCAAAAGTCCGCAAAACTGTCCACTTTTTTTGTACCACATTAGCTTTATTAAATGGGTAGGCGAATTCACGGCCTTCACGGAGGCATTAATTGTACTGTATCCACTAACGCTATAATCACATCAAAGTATATCCGCTGCCTCCTCTGCTTCCTTGAAACTTGAAGTCCATTTCTCAATGAAATTGAACAGTATTCAGTTCAACCGTGTTCTGTTCGTTTTTATAGTCTTAACTACATTGTTTATCGTTTTTTTTAAATATAATTCTACATCAAGCTGCGAACAACATGTTCTGAAGTTTTTGTGGAAACAGTTTGTGATTCCCTGACTGGCGATGGTTATAAAATTCATTCTAAGAGGGTATATTTTAAAAGTCATTACTATTGATGCTGCTATCTATAATATTTGTTGTTTGTTCGTTGATTAAAAGCCATAAATTAAGTTTAATGTGATATTTATTGTCGATTTCGTACAGTTGAGCATTAAGAATAGTTGAGTTAGTAACGCCACCCACCTTGAGACATGGAATTGAATTTTGAAATGGATTGAAATAGGTATAAAGGGGAAGCACCCCGTGTGGACTCAGAACGTACTACTCAATCCTCCGTCATATGGGTGATTTTACAGTTGGTAATACTACTGGCAGCAAAATATTGAAACGGCCACGCTTGGTGTTCGGGAGTTAAATTACGTATGCAGTAACATTACTGAGAAACTGTTTCACATTGGATACGTGCCAGTATCGAATCCGCACCTCCGTAACTTACCGATAAATTGTTATTAGATACTATCTGTTGATAAATAAGGATATAAATAGTATTTTCAATAAAGTAAACACAAAACGGCTCTGCAATAAATTTGCCCAGAGGCAATGTAAATAAAATGAATTGTTAGTTTTACGATTGATAATTATCATTCATACGGGAATCCACATTCTGGCATCGGCACTGGGGTCATAGATCAACATAAATTAATTCAGGTTGAAACATAAAATAAAATAGCAGATAAAATTATAGGCGAGAAGAAAGTTAGATATAGCTCTGTATTTTTTTAATATTTTTAATATACCGAATATTACCGTTAAAATATTATTTTTTGGAACGTCCATGCATTAGTCGGCGTGTACATTGGTAATTAGTGCATCGAAATCAATTGTTAGATAACTGTGGGCCGACGAATAGTGACGTAATCAGAACATCTCGCTGTTTTTCGCAAGCATGTAATAGTGATGACGTAATGACTGCATTTCTTTATTTATTTGAGAACGACATAGGTATTTATTTCAACATACATAGGTGTTACATATTCAAGCAATTTGTAAATATCTTTGTAAATATATTTTATGTAAAACTTCAAGGGAAAATTTTGGTAAGAGCATGGAAAAAAATAGTCAACATTTCATTTGTCATTTATACATAAAACTGGATTATGACAGTAGATTTTAGGTACCTACCTACCTACCTAGTCGAAAATTTAAATTCGTCTAATTTGAATTTGGAACATTGAAGACACGTGGAATTATTCATGCAAAGATCTAGTTCCATTTCAATGAGTATTATAGAAAATGTAAAGTTTCTCATACATTGTTCCTAACACGTGTTAAGTTCGGAGGTCATCTGTATGGAGTTAAACTTATTTATTGTACTAAATGAATTAACGAGAGATCACGATCATCCTGATTTCCCAAAATATGGCGCGCCTAATAGTTACCATTGTTCACGGACACAGGTAATGCTTGCTTGCTGTACCTTCTTTTCCCCTACCGATTCGCTGGTAGCCTAAGAGCTACGCCCGGGCGGGTAGGTGAGCTCATGGGTTCAACCTGAGAGAATTTGCTAACACTAGTTCTAGCAAGAGCAGTGTCTCGCAAAATGTGCCACCGGACCGGAATCGCAACCCACTGAGCAGATCCGGCGAGAAGCTCAGTGGGCAAATATCTACATTAAAAGAAACAAGCATTCGAAATAATAATAATGTTTACTGTATGCACTAGGTTTGTGTTCCAAATTCTTTTTTCCTTTTGCGGGCCTACTAGAACAGATTTCAACATGAAATAAGTAGTGCCCTTGTACTCTGTATCCTTATTGTCGTGTTTTTTCTAACAGCTGTGTGTACAAAATATATTAAATAAAATAAATAAATATATAAACGAAAAAGCGAGTATAGTACCTATCGTTGTTTACTTTTGTTCAAAACCATTTCCTTAACGACTAATTTATCTGAATAGTATGATTCAGTTCAGTACAACGTGAATAGGAAAAAACCATTTATTTGTCTATTCAAATCTAGGTCACCGACGACAACGCAACAAGAATTTATGACTCATATACGCAGTTTGATAGTTTGAGCTGCTGAGATCGTCCCATATTTGTTTTGAACTTAGCCTGACTTTACTGTTCTGCATAAATTATAATATGAACGAGTTTACGGTTCACCTGACTTTGAGTGATTACTGGAGCTTATAGATTCTATTGTATGTTTCGCCGTTCCAACTGGAATGCATGATAGTTTCACGCCAGAAATGGGCAGGATGGTTGTGACCAGTGTATACGCAAATTATATTATTTGCGGATTCAATTTGTACTACAGAACATTATTCCTTTCTGGTCGAATGGTATGTAATTTTTACTGGAATCTTGTGAGCCCACACGGGTAGGTACTACATGCCTATTTGTGCCGTAAGGAAGCAGCCGTTGTACTATTGAAATAAGAACTCAAGGTGGGGGTGGCATTTACTTTGTTGATGCTTATGGGCCTCAGTCTTCACTTTACACCAAGTGTGGGCCCTGAGCTGGTTTACCCGCCTGAGCAATAAAAAGTCATCTGTGAACATGTGTTAAGTACGTATTAAATTTCAAAAATTGGTATCTGCCTGCAGGATTTTAATCGGTTCGGTTAATACATAATATTAAGTAAACTGTAATATTACAAGTAATTTTATAATATGCCGCTACTTACGAAGGTAATAAACAATGATCAACATAATTAAGAGGTTTTTCGTACTGGTTTATCCTGTTATTGCATCCAACAGCTTATTATCAAAATATGCAATTAAAATAATTAAAATATATGTTGTTAATCGTAATTCATAGTTTTCTAGTCTATATATCTGTATATACAAAAGAATAGGCAAAGACAACACAATTTACATTTTCTCCTCTTTCCAATCAATTTTTTTTAAGAAGAATAAAGTAATCAAAATATTACATTTTAAGAAAGCTACTTCCTTAAACTCTTTCTCCCTTCGAAGCGTTTCTCGTTTTCGAAGTCTGTAGAAAAAAACAAATGCCCTAAATAATGAAAGGGCGCTCTGTAATAAGTTGTACATTCATTTAGAAATAACAAAGAGGGGTGAGTTCGGGTAATCGGTAAAGTTTGTAACAACATCGACCGAGTTTCGTGTCCGCAAGCCGGAGTTGGTTAATGCGAGTTCCCGTACGAGTATCGATCGCGACAAGTACCTACGGGATGTCTGGATTCGTCTGGCGAGCCCGGGAACCGAACACGACGGCCCGCCTGTCCCCACCCTCGCGCCCGTTACCGTCAAAAGGGTCCGGATTAACGTGCCACTCACTACTTTGTTCTTGTTTTGTTTTGAAAGTTAATATTCATTTCAACCTGAATGGATGTGTAAACCTTTAGTTACAAACATAGATAGGGTTGTACTTTCTTCTTCCAAACCATTACCGAGTTTTTTAAGAATACAAAATATATAAAATTACTTGTCAATTTGGTTTGTGCTAGTTTTTATTCAATCAAGGATTTCCAACAAAAAAGATCTGTAAATATAAAATTCTTTATTTATGAAAGTACAACAAAGATAAATTAATACATACATGTATGTAAATTGGTTGTTATTTATTTGTTTCCGTAGATTATAGATTCTTACTTAAATGAAAAATATAACCTGACGACTCTTTGAGGTCGAAGTCTCAATCGTCTATTACAATAATAACAGTCCTCAAACTTCATGTTCGTCGTTTTGCGGCAGTCTTGGTTTTTTTTTTTTTTTTTTCCTTCCTAAGCTGATAGCCCTAGCGGCTATGTCAGCGTAACCCTAACTTTAGTAGGTGAGCTCACGGGGCTCAAACCTGACGATGTTGCTAACACGAACCCTAGCAAGAGCCGTGCTTCGCAGAATCTACCACCGGATCGGAAACGCGACCCACTGAGAAGATCCGGCGAGAAACTCAGTGGGCTGTGTCTGAGACTTAATTTACTCGTCGAGCCCTTCGTCGCAAGCGACGGGTTCGACGAGAACGGTGACCGGTGCTTGAAGTACCTAAAAGCACCGTTAGTGGATCAGGAGGATCCGAGATGACGTGTTTTGGGCGACGTCGACTGCTTTCCATTCTGTGTCTTGGTAGTAATAGGATTGATGCCAAGATTGCCGCTAATTGAATGCCATGCCATTAATTAGTATGAAGACAAATTTATCCCAATTACAAGTATGTATTCATAATATTTAAGAAATAAAAAATAAACATTAAATAAAATAATTCTTACACAGTAATTTTGTTTGAACAATGGACTTGTTAATAAAATAAATCTAATATCTATCAAACAGTGATAAAAGTTTCTCTGTTAAAAAAATATGGACGTAATCTCATTGTTGTCAAATTTTAAAGCTTATCGGTGCATCAAAAAAGTTGACCTTGCATTTGCGGAAGACGCAATGTGTGTGAAATATAATTGGTTAATTATGCAAGTGTGTATGTCTGGTGGCCCGGCCACGACTACGGGGCAGGCCGACGCGGTCGAGGGGAGAGGGATGCGGGGGGCGCCCCTCCCCCATGACGCCAGTTTGCGCCATTCTCCCGCGCCGGCATCACTACGCTCGGTTACTCGTTGCTCGGAACGGTTTACCCAACGCATCTTTGCCTTTCACCGCACTACATGTTTTTGGAAATTCAAATGTGTGACGTCATCGTGAAGTGATATTGGTGCTTTGTGGCCGTTTCAAAAGGTGGCGCTACCGTGGATACTAGCGGTACTTGATGACTCATTAATTATTTTCAACCAAAGAACTAGCCTTAAACGTTCTGTGCTAATTTATAAACCAGTAGATGTTCATTGCTTTTATTATAGAATCATTTCATTATCATAACTAGTTCTACTATATCATTAGGTATATGTCTGTCTGAATGTGTTAAGAATAAATTGTTTTTTCCTGTAGCGCTTATTTGTATTATTTGTTAATAATTCAGCTCGCGTTCTTAGTAGTGTTGTCACTCGTGTTATATTTTATTTCTTTTAAATGTACACATAGGTACTTAAAAAACCAATCATTGTAATTATCGTATTTTCGTCTTATCTTAAAAAACAGCTTGTTTGTTAATAAAAATACATTATTAAGTACATACAGATATGGACTTGCTAAAGTAATCATGTTTCGGGAAACTAGTTAACACTTTTTCCACGAGGCTGTATGAACGCGACTATCTCATACATACATACGTGCACATTACGTTACACGCAACAATGTGGGTGCAAGTCGCATACACCGAGCATGCATACAGAATATACAAGTAGATAGGCCACACCCTGATATAAATCGGTCTCTTTCCTACATGATCCGAATACTATACCGATTCATTTTACCTAGATATGGCTTAAATGACCGCTTATTTCTGAGAAGCGTTTATGGTAGTTCCAGAAAACAAGTTCTCGTGCGTTCTCGGATGCCGGGAATTAGAACATGTTAGCTGAATCGCGCGCTTCACTGATCGAGCTGTGCCACGCACGAACTGATGCCGACCGTATTGTTATTATTTTACGTACAGAAAGGAAACAGCTCGTTCACCGGGGCCCCTGTTTGCTTTTGTTCTTTTCTAATTTCTTTGTCGGGTTTCATTGTTCCTCGCGCTGTTGTCGTAAACAATCTTTACAGACAGTTAGAGCAGTTGGATTTGAGAAAAGTTAAAATTATATGAATAATAAACCATTAAGGTCGTTCATTCGTAAGTCATTGCTAAATACCGGTTTGTATTTAGCAATGAATTACGTAACAACGACAGGTGCTGGTTTAATTTAAGGCATTGTTGTCAGTGGTTTACGAAATAAACGATGCCCGTAAAGAGCAATAAAATCCGAATATGGCCTTGGTGCTTGCTAGACAGAGCTACATAAAGGCGATCCATGAATACCACAGAGTCCGTTTACGACCCACGCACGCCTACTCGCCGCATATTAAACTTAGATATACGTGGATAAATCTCACCTGACAAAGCGGGACAGAATCTTCTACATGTGCAGACATAGGTCTAATTTAACGTAAACATATTATTATATAATAGGTACATACACGCGGCTCAAATTGCTTAGACTGTGGCTGTATCTCGAAAACAGTAATTTATATTTCAATTTAGATTACTTAGAATTTTTCTAATCTACTTTTTGCGTTTACTTATAACAACGGGTAATGCAACTCTCAAGCAGTTTAGTTGTTTGTTCACAACAAAAAAAATGTTACAATGGAATTTTAATAATAATCTGTGGACCGACGAAGTGAGATGGGTCTACAGATTGAAGTTCCGACAAACGTTCGCAACGCCATTACGTTCCTATTTAAGGTAATCTCCGGCAGGTCGCATTGGAAAATCCATTATGTAAATAGCTCGTTTTATTTTAGAATCTTCTAAATGCTGACGTAACTTTACGATGATAGTTAAATGCTTTAATAATAACGTTCTTTGACTCTTGCTTGTTTCGTATGGTATTAAACTATGTACTTACTTTTTTATTGCTTTGGTAGACAGACGATCTTACGTTTCACCTGATGGTGAGTGGTTACCTTCTTCCAGGAACATCAGTAATGCTGCACAGTCCTCAAACAATCCTCAAAAAACGTATACATTAACAATTATAATTCCTTTATTGTAATACATCTTATATTTTAGATTACTTTTTACTGGTAGTAGGACGTCTTGTAATTTCGCAGGGGTAGGCACCACCACCCTGCCTATTTCTGTCGTGAAGCAGTAACGCGTTTCGGTTTGAAGGGTGGAGCAGTCGTTGTAACTATACTGAGACCTTTGACTAATATCTCAAGGTAGGTTACATCAAGGCATTTACGTTGTAGATGTCTATAGGCTCCGGTAACCACTTAACACTAGGTGGCCGTGAGCTTGTCCACCCATCTAAGCAATAAACAAATAAAACTAGTAGGTAAAAATTTAATATAAAAATTCTCATTTGAATCTACATTAAGATAATAATATGATGGAGTGAGCTCAAAGGTAGTTATATTCTCATCTTTATTGTTTCGACCTAGTTTAAAACGACGCCTTTGTTATATTCAAGTTGATTAATTACATATTTCCCTTATATATACTGCGTAAGACATTAATTGAAATGGGTTAAGCGTAACCCAAGTTTCAAGTTTGGTCATTTACGAGTCAAACGTTAGAGCATTTAAAATAAAATATTATTTAACTGTGTTTTTAAATAATAACTTTAAATATAAATGCGATTGAGAATTAATATTTTATAGTGTTCAGGGAATGCTTAACTATACTATCAACGAGAAATACACGCTCTGTCATAAAGTTGTCATAAAGTTGGCATTGCTGAAGACCATGGGCGACGGTAACCACTCACCATCAGGTGGGCCGTATGCCCGTCTGCCTACAAAGGCAATAAAAAAAAAAAAAAAGTATAACTACGCAATGAAAGATAATGTCATAAATGGTTTGAATAGAAATGATTACAGAACGCATTTATTTAAGTATAAATATGATTAAAATAAAACATAAATCTGTGTATGTTTCTTAAGACCATTAAATACCAGTTTGTAATCTAGTTAGTCAGTCCCCGAGGCTGGGTCCGGACCAAACATACCGGTTCTAAAGAACACACGAGGGAACTCGTTCTCAGTACGAACGGTCGTAGTTATTGTATTCGGCGTCCACCCCGGGGCATTGCAAGATTGAGAGATAAATGTTCAGTACATGAACGCAACCTACATCAAAGTACTGCCTACAGGCGTTTGGTACTTGAGAAAGCTAATATAATGAATTGTTGACTTCACTCTTGTAAAAACGTCCTATCCCATATTTACCAACGACATAGTTTTAATCTAAATTTAAGTATCGAGGAGTTGAAAATTCTCGTTATTTTCTAAACACAGGTGTGTTTCAAGGATACTATTGAGAAATGTATTTTTTTTAACTTTAATCTAAATAATCTTTATTGGAACAGATAGGTGTAGTTTTCTGTAAAATTAACATTCCGAATAATTTCATTAAAAGTCATCGTATTGCACAATAGTGAAAAACTACTGTGGCGTCGCATTATTTAGCATATTGTGAACATTAACCTTGCTTTCCGTTTGCTATGACAAATATAATACAGAAAATAATTTAGTTTTTTAGAGTCATTGACAATTATTATTCTGTTAATTATAATTAATACCGTAGAAACGTCGCGAGTTCCAAAAGAATTTATTCAGTGATGTTCGATTTTCAATTTTGAATGATATGGGTATGAAAATTCGAAAACTAACTCTAACTTTATTTCTGTTTGTACGAAAATAATGACCATATTTACTCTTAACTTTGTTTTGTAATCAAAACTATTTTTGACTCCGTTTCAATGTTCTGTTGAAATTAGGATTTTCATTTTCAAAATAAACAAAAAAACATTACTTTAAATGTAACTTATATAATAATAATAAAATGTAATGTGAAATAAAAATATTCATAAATTGTTGTTTCGTTAAACTCTTGTATAATCTTACAAACATCTTATTTTATTTAAATACCCGAGCAGACAAAGGTCAAACGGTCATAAATGTTGAGTAATATTTAAATACATTCAACAGTTTATCTGCATTGTTATGTAAATGTGCTTTTTGTTAAACTTAAAACAAGTTTTAAGCAGATGTATATATTTAAAACAGTAAGCAAATGTTATAAATGTCGTGGTAAATTTTCATTAAGTCTGTGAAGTCAATGCATTAATAATTATTATCCAAGTAGGATTTATGTACAACAATGCTTAAAAAATGTACAGTGTAATTTTATTCCTAATTTATTATCATAAATAATCCGTAAATCAGATTATTAACATTCGATTTACGACATGATTAACTAAACTCATGCAATTTAATTAAAAGTTCCTTTCCCATAAAACTATGAAGTGAAATGAAGTCGTTACTCTTGCTTATGGTCTTAGAATGTTCGAAGTACCGGGAGACCGTTAACCTTCTGTATAAATGAACCGGTTAATCGAGGTCTGTTGATCCAATATTGCCTTAACTACTTTTCTAACTCCTATCATAATTTTGTAGAAGAGAATTGAGCTCATGCTAAACTGGATATCTTGTTGATGCTATCCCTCGGGGAAAGAGTACGAGCGAGCCCTTAAGGTGAACTTGTAAATAAATCACGCTCTACCACTTATTGTGTCATTCACCTGATGTTTACTAAAGCTGCGGGTGTTTTGATGGAAACGTTGAGAGGAATATCGAAATTTTCAGTGAGTTCTCGCACGTAATCTTATGTTTAAATGTATTTTTGATGATCTGGCAACATGCCTGAGAGTAAATGCAATTTCAAAGTAAACAGAAATGGACAATCATTAGTGTTCGTTCAGGCTTCGAAATAAAATTTTAACCAAAAATATATTAAATAACGCCACTACGAAGATCGATTAATTTAATAGGTGTTAATTAACTTTATTAATAATTAATTTGATTCAAAATATCAACCTGCTCCGAAAACAAACCTCACATTTAATTTGTTTCTTTACTCTCAGAAAACATTTACATAACATCAAATAACTCGGAAACCCAAACCGTGACTCAGTAAAATGTAACTAACAATCATAGAGTATATGTGCGGATAGCTTCTTTGAAATTCACTACAGCCATGAACAATAAGGAAGCTATTTCATATAGAATATTGAATTTTCTTGTTTGAAACATGATATTTGTGTTTGACCTTTTATATTCTACTTCATGTCTGATATTAATACAAAATGTTTGTTATGGTTGTTTTCGAGTAATCAAGTTTTTTTTTGTGTAAGAATTTTAAAAATCATATCAATTTTATCGAGGTTTTTGGGATTGGATTTAGAACGAGCTCCCCCCCACTACGATGTTTCCCGAGCGCTATGACATGTCCTCCTTCAAACGAAGTTTGTGGAGAGTGCTTAATTATAGGCAGTGGCTTAGCTCTGCTCCTGGCATTGCTGATGTCCCTAGGCGACGGTAAACACTCACCATCAGGTGTGCTCGTCTGCCTACAAAGACAACAAATAAAATAAATAAATAAACCCATAAGAAAACATGTTTCCTCGCCAAATTATTAATGAACAACATTATTACGTAAAGATCGATACGAATCAAAGGTGAATGAATGTTTTGATAATGTTCACGATCTATTGATGCTTCAAAGGCTTCAAAGCACATAATAATACAATACATAATAATACGCAGACTTTAAACTGCAAGTTGCTGTCGAAATCACTTAGTTACTAAATTAACATAGAACTCGAGTCAGTTCAAAGAACATAATAATATTCTACTGTTAATAATAATGAGACGCCCACATCAAAGCTCTAATTGAGACAAAGCGTGCTTCAAATATTCTGTTATTGAAATGCTTACGCTTATTTAATTAACACAATTACCTTTGTAATAACAATATAATTTATATTTAAATTAAATTCTTATATAATTACCGAAACTAGTGGTCCCGCAGTAGTCGAAATTCAACTGTAATTAATTAAATTTATAAGTTTCAACATTATTATGGTCCTATTATTACAGATTTCGCCAAGACAAATGCTCGTAATATTAAAGATAAACAATAGTAATCTATTCTCATTTTGACTACGGACTTTAAGCAATAACAAAATTTTGACAATTAACAAAGAGTATATGTGTGTGTGTCAAATACATGGTAGTGTGTGTAATGTTTTCTTTATTGATTTAATATATCTTTTATGCATTATTTTAAAAATATATTTGCATTGTGCACTTCTTTTCTATATTCTCTATAAGTGTGGAAAATTTCATACTCCTCCGTCCGCGCAATTTTCGTAAAAAGGGATACAAAGTTTTTGCTTCAAGTTTTTGTTCACGTATTAATATATAGATGTCATATTACCGAAATGTCATATAGTTAAACATTAAACATATAGTTAAACGCCACAAAGAGTTAACTGATTATAGGTTCCATCGCGTTCTAGAGCGAATAGCATGGTTAAATTTAATATTGCATAAAATGGATCGTTGGTTTTTATGATGAGCTGTGAAATGTAAAATATATTTATTCATAGCAGTAGGTTTTGATGCTTAGATCAAAACATTTGTCTGTGTATATATGAGACCATAGTACAGTTTTACGATACTTTTAATGAATGTTTAATGAGATCACTGCACGTACCTTTTACGACTACAGCGTATTTATATTCTAAATTAGATACGATACCATTAGTTTCATTTATTTATTCTAACTGACAATGAGTATAGAACATTATCGTCATAAATAAATACGATTAGATTAAATGCGATTATCTGCCTAATTTACGATTGTGTATTCAATGCAGCTAATAAAATTTTGAAGTTGATAAATAGTACATTGTTATAAACAACCTGAACAATTTTATCTTCCCTTGATATATTTTATTAATTCGTGAATAGCAAAACGAAAATAGCTTCAATATTCCACTGCCATAAATTATTAATTTGGGGCGTTGCCAAGCGTTTAAATTTAGATAGAAACTACTGCTTCTTGTGTCGTTGTCGCGTTGGACATCGTCTAGGAGGGATTTGACGGATTAAAATGGATGGACACAAGGAAGCGTGTTATGTTAATAGGCTGAGAAAATGCAAGGCGTGCATTCCTTGTGTAAGTAGCAACCGTGGCTTAGTTTGTGTCGCATTGCGTAGGTCAGTCATGAGTGCGGTACAACCACACTTTCTCTTTAATGCACCATTTCACTTTCACTTCAGACGTGATTTTGTCTTAAATATCTCGCTTTGATGTGGGAAGGTGACAGGAAATATGTGTTTGATGTTTTAATGTGCGTTTTTTTTTTGTGAAACTGCTTTTATTATGATTTTAAACTTTGTTTCCTAATTATAATTAAATGGGCGTTTTCGGATGTTAGTATTAAACATTATAAAAATGAATTTGAAGTCATTTTTAAAATGAAATTTAAACTATCGTAAAAATATTTTTTCTATGAATACTTCTGTGGTATTGTCTGTAAATATATATAGATTGCTAAATTGAAGAACCAGTTTGAAATTCGGAATCATATCGGAATCCATTGCCATTGTGACTTAAACTTTAAATCTTAATTTATACGGTTGATATGAGCATCGGTAACAAAGTATGGTACAGGTGGTACGCAACACCATACGGCTTGTGGAATCCTATCCCAAAGAATATTTGCTATTTTCAATCTTAAAATATTTATTGATGCCTAAATTGTTTACGTGAGTAAAATTATTCCGGTGCGTATACTTAAAAAAAAAATTGAACCCATTTGCTTTTAAATTTTCGTATGCAAAAATGTTGTTTGTCAATTTCCCGATGACGTAGTTTGATTTCAAAGTAGTGGCCTGCTGTGCACATAAACAAATCGGTCGGTGGGGGCTACTCAAATACCCTCCCGTTTTAGGGGAGGAAAAATAAAACCCTGTCTCCCCAAACTGTCCTATTTTTCACGAGCGCTTCGCGTATCGTGTCGTTACTGACGCACCATATTTATTCACCCCTCAACTTTCGCATGCTTCGTGTTTTCTTATTTTGAAAACACGCGATTGGTCAGCTGAGTCAACATTCAGTTTAGTCGATAAGGTCTACCGATTTATGTACTGCTTTCCAATAGACCTTTTTAAAAAAAAAAAAAAACAAAATGCCTTCGATGAAAGGATCTATAGAGCATTTGTTTTCCAAAGAGATAGTTATATCTTATCATAAATTCCGTAGAAGCTTATCGATGAAAGTAGTCGGTGAAATTTATTAATATAGTATTATGCTATCGATTATCAATCAACATTAGTGCAGTATAGTGAGTGGCCGCAGTGTTCTTATTCTGCACGGTCAGCGCAATAACCGCTGCGATGGATCGCTGCTGTGTCGGCAATACTCGGCGTTTTCTTGCCGACACCGGCGTGACTCAGCATAAACGTCGAATGCCGTGACTCATGACTCGACGCAATTTCGACTAGGATCGCCTGCCGTCAGCTGAAATAAGTGGATTGGCGCTTTACGACTGACTGATTCCATTTTAAAAGATCGTTGTCTAATGTGACTACAAATGATCACACCAGAGCTTAACTATCCGATAAAACTTTGAAAATCTTTTTATGAAAAATATGCATTCCAGATATGTTTCTCACAAAGACTTGAGTCTGTGACCCAAATTACTTTTTAATGAGGGTTTTTTTATATAGGTATTACTGGTGATCCGGAGGCTCTTCCCGTACTAGGACGGGTGGGCGAGGGGTGGGCTTAGCCGGGTGGCAATTGTCCGGGCATTCTGGGGGTGGTGCATCCATGACATTCCTCTGTCAAAGTCTGTTTGTGATCGCGCCGCGTTTATCCTCGGCGGGATTTACCTTATGCTTTGCAAATAGAGTACATGCGATTTCCTCTTTATTGGCACTTACAAAACTTGTATACGGCCTATAATGACCTATACGAATGTGGTGTTCGGTCACCCGACCCACACGCACACAATTTGAGCCGCTTGCCCCTCTCAAGGGCAGCTGCTTTGCGAATGCTACTATCGAGTCGTAATCGCGACCTACTAAGAAAATCTGGCGAGAAACTAAAACGCCTCAATGTTGCTTGCTTCCTCTTGGTGTTCATTCTAACAAGTCTCGGAACACCTCCACAGAATCATAACACAAAAAAGTGATTACGCAGTACATTAACATTTTAGGCCCAAATAATTAATGTTAACCATGCTGGATTAATTGAACAGTATTCGAAATGAAATTATTTAAGCCGAAGAATTATTTTCAAATTGACCGATTTATCTTGTTACAGAGGGTTGAGCGGGAAACAACGAAAAGTCCAGCAACTACTGGAAACAGGAAGAAAACAGGAACCGTTAGGAGCAACGGCCAGATTGCTCAAGTTGAACCTACTCCCCCACCGCCTACAGGTGAGAATAACAACACACATATTCAAAGTAATAAAAAAAAATAGCAACGTATAAATACACAAAATTATACGCTTCTCAAAAATCCTATGAATTAAAATGTATTATATCAAATATGTAAAATGTCTGCGGTTATTAATTGGGTCGACAGTAGGTCTTACTTAAAAGGTTATTCGTGTGGCTCGAGCTTATCTCTTGAAAGTAATTACCGTAAATGTCAAGAACACTTGCATGTGAGCGTGAACCATTAAAAGCTATGTCACATTTTGTGAACGACGTTTCGATCCACCACTTAAATGTATGAATTATTGTATACAAGTTTAATGTTTTCAAATTATAATGAGCGCGTTCAACAATTTTTAATGTTATTCGTCTTGAATGTTACTGAACGATTTGAATTTTTTCATTTGTCATAATATAATACACTAATTTGCGTCTATGAATAGCAAAAGTTCACACTGGAGTGGTTTCTGCTTTAGCCTTAAATGGGATTGAATTCAGAGCATGTAGGTGTGCCAAGGTACCTGTGGTGCCGTCGTTTACGTCGTATAGATTCAATGCACCATTCACTGGGGCTTTCGCTTAATTGGAATGTGGGTCTTTGATACCGAACTTTGATGCTGAATTCATAGAACACGTTTGGTAATATTTGGTATAATATCAGCTCAGTAAATTTCCACTATATTTTTTGGCTTATAACAGCTGTGAAAGAAATGTACATTAAATTCATTTGATATTTATTGGCAATATTTAAATATACGGAAGATTGCACGTTTACATCTGCACACTTGCATTTCTAAATGTGAGTTTTATGAATATGTACATTGTAAATGTTTTCGTATAATTCATCGTGTTTATTTATATACGAACGTTTTCGTTGGCAATACGCCAAGTCTGCATCAGTAAACGGGTTACTTAAATAGTTCTCTCGAATTTGCCGATGCCCGGTTACTGACTTTGTTACGTTTATTAATTAATTTTAACGAAACCGAGCAATATTTATTTTAATGACGGGTTTGTTTATTTCAAGAAGAGGGAAGTTTGGCAGTTTACACGTGCGTTTGTTCGCACGTTCTATTCTACAAACATAAAAGTTAATTTACCTTAAAACATGGTAAGCTTCGCTAAAGGAAGAGATCGCTTTTAGCGATAAGACCGCCTATTGTACAAATGTATCTGCTTTTTTGATTGTTTTTTGAATGTAAATTGTGTTTTGGTGTGCAATAAAGTGTATTCTCTCTCTCTCTCTAAGCTTTTTTAACTGCTACATTTGCAGAATGATTCTCTAGAAAATATCTCTATGAAGAGCTGCAGTGAAAGATTCTTTTAAATCACCAGATACGAATTTATTTTAGTTTTCAACTGAGAAAATTTAATTCATTAATTGTAATGAATTTTCATTGAAACTTTTTAAAGAACCAGAATAATTTCATTAAAACAACTTTGCACAACATTACTTGACTTAAGACTTTGCTAAAATGTCGTGGCACATCAGATTAATTTGGAAGTTTAACTTAACAGCTTATTATTACATACTTACTCCACTTTTTCAAAAACTGATGACCGTGTATCCTAGATGATTACGTTAAAAATGAATCGCCTTCATTTGACATAGAATTATTTAACCTACCTCTTCCTCTTTAGAAGTATTGTGCATTGTAAAAAAAATAGGTGAATAAATACAGGGCTTAAAACTAAAGTGCTAAAGTAAAGACTGCTTGTCTAATTTAATCAAGTATCGAGAAGATTAATTACATGTGTGTTATAAAGCTTACAGTCTCGATGGAGATTGAACACAGAAATGTTAAATTATGAGCATACACGATTATTATCTTCTCGATAATCCTACACGAGAACTGGTTTTGCAGTAATTGGGAATACTCATTTTGAATCGCACGCCCGAGGCATTAGCGTAATAAACTATCTGCTTCGGATACATATTATATACCGTCGTGCAAGATACACCTCTGAGATAAGCTCTCATAAAACTACTCCGACTAATGTATTTTTAGATATCAAGACATTTAGTATTTGCCTATAATATAACGGTAGTCAGTTTTTTGTTTTCACACATTTCAAACCAGAATACCGGTTTTTTACGTTTCTGTGAGTGTTTAATTTGCAAATAAATGACCAACTTGATTATTACTCACTGAATCGAGCGAACACAAAATAAATTCAACAATTCTTTGTTTCTTAACCTCTAGGTACTTTCTAAAAGTTTTCCTCTTGTTGACTTAATTATTTCTCTTTATTGATTTAATATTTAGCTTTTATACAATGTTGAAGAGCAAAAAACGTTTAACTTAAAACAGGAAGAGAGTTCTTTTGTGTGCTCTTAAATGTCCTTTGAGTGGAATAATACGTCCGCGATAAAACCCGATAAAACGTGCTTTCATTTCGTGCGACAGTTGGGAGTGACAGTATTGTGACGTCACTGAATCGTTCGCCAACCACCCCGCTTACGAGGGTGGCTACAAGGGGGTCGACAGAGACATGTAACGTGTCACATTAATCATAAAAGGCCATATATAATACCATCAACGTTCGTTTTAATGAGAATTTGATATCGCATTGTTTGACTTTCAATAACTTACCTATATTTTTATTTTTGTAGTGTAAAAGATTATTTAGAAAGATAATAAAAATTATATATAATATAAATTCCCAAATATATGTTAGATAAATATTTCGCATAAACATAAATTACTTATGCAAGCAATTACAAAGTCCGGCATTCGCATTTTAACACCTAGTCTAATCTTGAGCTTTCTAAAAAGATTTGAATGAATTATAAAAACACGTTTTTGTTTATAGTTATAAATTTTAGTGTCTATTTATTTAACAAAACCGGTTTCTTTCGAACAAGTTTTATTTTTATTTACGGTTTGACCTTCTGCTACGCTCAATTTGAATATTGTCACGGCTCAATATGTTTGGCGTTTACGTAACAACAATGCTTAAAAAATATTAAACAGGGCACACAATATTAATGCACGGATTCAATGACAGCTCTTTTTTTCTTTTTTATTGCTTAGTTGGGTGGACGAGCTCACAGCCCACCTGGCGTTAAGTGGTTACTGGATCTCATAGACATCTTCAACGTAAATGCGCCACCCATCTTGAGATATAAGTTCTAAGGTCTCAGTATAGTTACAACGGCTGCCCCACCCACCCTTCAAACCGAAACGCATTACTGCTCAGCTGCGAAAGCTCAGTTTATATTCTCTTTAAACTGGATTCCAGTGAGAAGAGATACGGAACAAATATTGTTCGGATGGGTGAAACTTTGTTGGCAACGTGGTTCAGTCAAAGTTCGGTCACTTTCGTTCAATGTTTCGCGACTTGCTTCGTCGGCGGGAGGCCAACTTTTGAATGTGACTTAAGTTTCCAAGGTTGGAAATAACTTTTCTAGGTGCCCGGTGGCAAACAATATAGCTTTACATGATTATGTACTCTTTGTCCTTACTCGGTATAGTCACGTTTTAAAAGCCCTATCAGTTGTTTTCGTGGCAACGTGTATTGGACCAAAATTTTGTTTACGTTACCAATACACAACGCACACAAAACCTTCAAGACCGGGAACTTAACTTCCTTGAAACTTTTACACAACTCTCAAACATACTCGATTTCATAGTAAGCTTATGTTTGAAACTATATAAAAAAAATCGTTCAAATTTGTACCTCAGAGATTAGGATAGGAAATACACAGTTCCATTATGTCTCTAAACCAATATGTATTATAGCCTTGGGTACAAACGTAGCAATTTGAACAGCTATGTACTTAGTACGTAGCGACTCGATTCTCCAAACATGAGATATTTGCTTGTGTGTGCACAAAGCGACGTGGTAGCGACAGTCCTTTGTACCAGTTAACGGAATTCAGATATTGGATAAGCTTCCGTCGAGCTCCGCATGTATATCTAACAATTTAATTTTAATTGGTTGTGGCGTGTCGGAATCGTATTTCGTTCGCGTTGCGTTGTTGCGCTTAAACCTTAAGCTTGAATTGCAAGCACGAGGAAATTTATTGGACATGCTATTTATAAATGAGTTTTTGGACAGTTGCTAATTGATTTTGCGCTAGTCGTTTCTTTCAAATTAAATTCTCAATATTCCTTTATTAGAGGACATTAATCTATTCAAAGTTTTTTTTTTATATGGTCGATTCGAAAGTCTCATAAAATTTTCACAAATGGCAATGAATTTGAATATTAGCGACCACAACGCACACATACAAATCTACTGTCGTACACGTAATAAATGAATTCTGTAACAACGTAGGAATCACGATAAACTACCTATCGGTATAGCAACGTCGGAGGAATATGGTGAATTTCGTGTTTTAGTGTGCGGCATTTACAGTTTGCATAATTTAGCATATTTACCGTAAATCTACTCGAAGCAAGATACTGCATTAGGAATGCCACGTTTAAATCACATCTCATTGAAATTGTTTTGGGAGTAAACTAAAAATAACGTTCATATGCTTTCGACGTAATTGAATACATATGTAAATATTTGAGAGAGAGAAAGAGAATACACTTTATTGCATACCAAAACACAATATACATTCTAAAACAGTCAAAAAGCAGAAAGATTTGTACAATAGGCGGTCTTACCGCTAAAAGCGATTTCTTCCAGACAACCGTTTAATTTAGAGAAATAAAATTTGCAATAAAACTTTATACTTTATACGCAATTAAAATATACCTGAAAAAATAATCAATCAAAATCAGTTGGTTCACTGCCGCTAAAATATTTTTTTTAGGTTTTACAATCAGTAAGATGCCGTTAGAACGCTTTTTCATGACATCAATGCGACACGATAACCTCCCCTTTGAGATAGTCGCCACTGCCCGCTGGGATTCCCGTCGGATCTTCTCAGCGGGGTCGCGATTCCGATTTGATGCTAGATTAATTCACGAAGCATTTGCCCTTGAGCTGTTAAGCCTCGTCGAAGCGAAAAATATTAGTTTACTGGTGGTAGGACCTCGCGTGAGTCCGCGCGGGTAGGTACCACCGCCCTGCCTATTTCTGCCGTGAAGCAGTAATGCGTTTCGGTTTGAAGGGTAGGGCAGCTGTTGTAACTATACTGAGTGAGATCTTAGAACTTATATCTCAAGGTGGGTGGCGCGTTTACGTTGTAGATGTCTGTGGGCTCCAGTAACCACTTAACACCAGGTAGGCTGTGAGCTCGTCCACCTATCAAGCAATAAAAATAAAATAAGACACAGGTGATTTAAGATAAGTACTAATTTCATAGTTTTTGGTTAGAATTTATCTACAAGATATACGATTACACTAAATAAATAATACGTAAGATAAAAGTAAGCTTGCCAATCGATTTCATTGTCATTAAGATCACAAAATCGATTATATTTTTTTAAATAAGCACATTTAATATATTAAAAGTCATGATTATGTATTACAATGAATTAAATAAGATAAGGGTCGTGAACTAAAAGGCTAATCTTATCCGTTGATAAGATATTATTAAGCTCAGTCCGTATTCTGATAAAATTAATAATTCAGTGTAGTGAATGTAGCAATCACAATGAAAACAACTTTAATAAAAATATCAATTTATCTATGGATCTTAAAACTGTTTTGTTACATATCAATACAGTTTTATATATACATAATTACACTGGATAATTATCTACTTGGCTTCGAATACAATTAGTTTATATATTTATGATTTTAGAATACCGTTATAATACTGTTCAAGTCTGTAGATATGCGCATGACGTTATCTTCTATTTTTTTCTTTTATTGCTTAGATGAGTGGACAAGCTCACAGCCCACCTGGTGTTAAGTGGTTACTCGAGCCCATAGACATCTAGAACGTAAATGCGCCATCCACCTTGAGATATAAGTTCTAAGATCTCAGTATAGTCACAATGGCTATCCCACTCTTCAAACTGAAACGCATTACTGCTTCACGGCAGAAATAGGCAGGCTGGTGGTACCTACCCGCACGGACTCGGAAGATATCCTACAACCAGTAAATATATTCACTAATTTAGAAAATTTCTTATCATAATATTTGGGCTAATAGTTCTCACTCCCGAGAATATCAACAATAAGAATTTTTCTAACTTGCCCCAATTCCACAAAATACCCGTGTTTAAGGAAAGTTAAGAAACTTATACTTGGATCTAGATTTCGGAGATTGTTCCATTTATCGTTTTCATATTGGGATAAACACTCACACACACGTCATACTCCTCAGCATAAAATAGTTTTCAAAGCAAAAATAGTCAAACCTCTGATACTATCTGCTGTAATCTACCTAAAATAATCTATATATTAATACGTGAAGCAAAAACTTTGTACCCCTTTTTACGAAAATTGCGCGAACAGAGGAGTATGAAATTGACCACACTTATAGAGAATGTAGAGAAGGAGTGCAGATGCTAATATTTCTTTGAAATTTTGCATAAAACACAGTAAATCAATAAATAAAATTACACACACTACCATATATTTGACACATATATACTCTTTTGTTTATTGTTAAAGCTGTGGTTAAATTGAGAATGGATTAATATTGTTTGTCTTTAATATTATTTGTCTATAATGTAGTCTTGGTGAAACCGCCGAAATCTGTGATTAAAGAAGTACAGTTTTTAACAATAGAATCATAACAACGTTTAAAATTATAATTTAAAGTAATTATAGTCGAATTTCGACCGCTAAGCGACCACTAATCTACCTAAAACGACCTAAAATATTACCACAAAGTTATTTAGCAGGAAATAGATTGATCCATTATCAGCAAATGCAATGTTTGTCTCATCAAATTCCTTCCTCAGGGCCGAATGTGAATCAATGACTCACCTCGAGAATTACCTTTGTTATTATATTTAAAAGTAATTGCAGCATGATCAAGTACGTACATAAAACGCACGGCAACACCATCCGGCCGCAATTACGTGAAGGTCAGTGACACGCGACGCGCTAGTCGCGCTAGCCGGCCGTGCGCGTGAATCACCCTCAGTTAATTAGAAGAAAAGCGTCAGTCTGCGGGGGGCTTTATGTTTGTTTCGTTTCGAGGCCGCTGTTGTTTATTTGTTCCTAAGCGTGGCGTAGGCGTGCTCTATTTAGTTTGTTTGAATGTGGATCAGGTCGCAGGCGTGTCTGATGATCAGGTGGCTTGTTTCGGGAATTGATGTCATCGACAGTTCGCTTTGATGTCTTAGATGGAAGAATCTAAACAAAGCTTACCTAAATAACACGTAAATAGATTTATATTTCGATGGCTATTTTAGGACTAAGTTGTCCTTTAATTTTTACTATAAATATTACCAAGAGAAGTCTACTCACAAAATGACATGTATATTTATTATTTCTATTAGAGACATGAATTCTTAGAATTACTTATTAAAATACAGAATTTAGAACGTCACGAGCTAGAGCCTAGAACTTTACAGCGAGTAGTAAAAACGATATAACGCGATAGTAACATGGAACAGTAGAAACAGGTTGAACAGTACAAAAAACTGGATGAAACTTTTCGAAACAGAAATTGAAAAGAAACACATAACGCTAGCAATTTATAGATTAAAAAAAACAATAAAAACTAAAAAATAATTCAGAATTTGTCATGAATTCGTGGCTATTCGAGAGCGCTTGTGAAGACCTACTTGAATAAAAACGTTTTGATTTTAATTACTTATCTAAAGATACATTAAGCGTCTGTGTGTGCGTTGGCCTTATTTCAACCTTCGTTTTTGTGTATGATTTGTTTTTCCATAATTTTTCACTGCACCGCTGTAGAATGTCACGCATCTATTTTTCATAATTAATCTAACTCGTGCCAATAGGTTATGAGACAAATTATTGTGACCTACGAACTGACGGAAATTACAAGCAACAGAATTTAATGGAATAAGTTAACATAACTAGTAGTATATATAACGGGTGGATGAGCTCACGGCCCACCTGATGTTGAGTGGTTACCGGAGACCATAGACATCTACAACCTAATGCCGCCACTGAAACGCATTACTGTTTCACGGCAGAAATAGGCAGGGTTGTGGTATCTACCCGTGCGGACTCTCAGACGTCCTGCCACCTATAAATTCTAGATGGTTCAAGAAATTAATCGATTTGAATATTTTATTCAAAATATTATTCTATTCTGTTCTGGTCGGTTCTTTCAAAGTCTTATTTATCAGCACTCGACTGTTAGAGCCATTTGCAGCTGATAGCGTTTTAGGTTATGTACTCAGAATATCTCGAGATAGTGTAAGAGGTTACCAGTGTTTGCATTCGTCTTTGTCACAGATAACGCTATTATTATTATTATAACGATAAAATTGTGTACATTTAGATAAAACTTGTAAATTACGTGCTATCACGTGTTTTTAGGTCAATTATTCGCAAAATATACAATTTTTTTTATGCAAATCGTTGCGATTACGAGAACAATAGTCGGGGGAAATCGACACCGTGAAGAGCGAAGCACCTGCGTAGGCATAATAAATCGTGTCGGGCTCGTCACGTCGTCGTTACGTAAAGAACAATGGCCGGCTGTGAACGCGGCCGTGAACGCGACTCGAATATACGCGAAATCTATTACATTTATTTATTCAATTTTATTCAAACGACGGCTCCTCAAATGACATTGGCGTGGAATCGCAAATGGCTGACGGTAAAGTTTCCGTCCCCTCGCACTGATACTGTAAACAACGATATATTTCCATATTTCAAATTTTTGTGTCTACTATGAAGCCAGTATTCGAGCATCAAGTTGATGAACTTCGTATTAAAGTTTTTATTGCAACCATTTCTAAGACTTAATTTTTAAGAATAGTGTTCTTATATAACATCAAAATTTGGTTTATGAACACGATTATACGTTTATCATGATTGTCGACACGGATGTTGGGCTTTTATGTAAGTGTGTGTTCTTCAAATAGAAGATAGTTCAAGTGTCGATGTATCAAGAAAAAACATTATTAGACGACAATTTATAACAATTTTAATTTACAATAAATTTTCCTGATCATTTTCGAGGTAGGTACGTTTTTATGAGTTTATATGGGCAGACGGATAACTTGAAGTGTTAAACGGAAACCAGAGCTCACAGAGACAGTCGCAGCCCACCTCGAGACATTCTATCTTGATCTATATGCTTTGTAATAACGGTTTTCCTTCTAAAGAAGCAAGATAGCCATACTAATTTGTGTGAGCTCACAAGACGTCCTGTTGATATTGCATATCATAAGAATTACTCGGAAGAGTAGATAGAAACAGGTAAAATGTTTATGTAAACATATTATTAAATATGACGCATCAGTAGAATAGTTTGGTACAGTTATGACTTTAACAATGTAAATGATGACATTATCTAGCGGGAATTTACCGCAATAAATTTAATCTCGTCAGAGCGTCTTCTTCAAAGTATCTCTAGTTGCCGAATTCTAGTCATGAAATAGACAGTGATTTCTATTACAAATGTAGGCAATGTCTAAATAATTTTAAATGGATATTATTGTTAAAATCCACGTGCTTCAATAGCAGCAGTGACATAAGCTGAAGTATATTTATTTCGTGAACAAATGTATGACCAATAAACCTGGATTTGTCCTCAACTGCTATTTACCTCATGAATGTAATACCGGAGCATAATCATATATAAATTTATAAGAAATATACAAAAGCTTCATTGTACACGCTAAACAAACCGGAATCCTTACATTCGACGTTACGTTATGTGTACTTTCACCTCGGAGTACCGTTACCCGAACGTAAGCTGTTCGCATGTTGCTAATAAAATGTTCAATCTTGATTAACTCTGAGCTTGGAGCCGAATATTTGTCTCAATAGAAATAACAACAATTTCTTAAAGCAGGATTTTTTTATATAATTACTAAAATACGTGGGAAGGTTAAGACAGTAACTTGAAATTTTAATCTTCGGCTTTGAAATAGGCCTTCATTTCACTTGAATTTACAATCTTCTTTGGGTTCGTATCTTTGCTTGTAAAACAGAGAAAATCTTTTTCTGGTTTTGTATTTGTTTTCTCTACTGAGAACTACAATCGTTATGTTATTTTATAATTATTATATTATCAAAGCTTTACAAAATTTTAACTGTTATTTTATAATTAAAACTATTCTTTGCAAATAAATCTAATGTTTATTATTAGCAATAAAAATAGTAATGTATAAACACTTAAAAGACATTTCATCTCAGAAGCTACGCTATGATAAATATTGTTATTAATGGCCGAAACAACAATTTGAATTTGTAAAATATTTTTTATACGCAATAAACACATTGATGTTATCTGAAATTCTTATATATAACGTAATTTCCATGCCCACTAAATATTTTCGTGATTAATTCAAAATCTTTAAACGTAGCGAACATATGTTGTATATTTAAACCATATCTCGATGATTTAAACCAAACACGGGCATCAAAATCGGGCATAAAAACATCATGGCAGAACTTGTATCAAGAACGCAAAGATATTTATTCCAAACGACAAAACTGTAAATTACTACAATCCACATCGCGTGAGTTGTACAAATCACGACTTCACAGGACCACCAGAGTCCGAGAATTTTTCACAAGTTGACGCAAATGCATTCTTCACACAATTATCAACTGCTGTGGGTACTCTCGCCCGTTACGACCTTTTATTTGCCCTGCTCGCTAACACCGAACCGGTTTCGAACTAAAAACCGGTAACATAAAATACACGATTCGGTCTCTATCTTGGATGTAATCTTCGATATACATTCATCTCTCTAAACGGGAAGATTCATGGTGCCCTTTAAAGGGAATTTCGCTGTCGAATCTTAATCGCTTCCTAGAAGAATTTATCACCGGCCTTTCGTAGAACCTGCCCGTTGCAGTCGTCCCTTTTATGTTATGTTAGGGTCGGCACTCGGTAATGTGGTAGTTTTATTTTAGATTGAAAGGAACCGCTAATTGAATTGGAATGCAGTCTCTTTTTATAAACGATAACGAGTTTTCTCTCATACTTATTTTTCTAATAGCATTATACAACAAGGTTAGGGTACCTAAAAGGTTTAGTTTATAATTCTTATTTTTTTATTGCTTATATTTGTGAACGAGCTCAAAGCCCACCTGGCTTTAAGTGGTTACTGGAGCCCATAGACATCTACAGTATAAAGGCCGCCACTCACCTTGAGATATAAGTTCTAAGGTCTTAATATAGCTACAAAAGCTGCCTGCAAAATCGAAACGCATTACTGCTTCACGGCAGAAATAAACAAGGCGGTAGTACCTACCCGTGCGGACTCACAAGAGGTCCTACCATCATTAAAAAGTTAATCATCAAACAGAGCATAGCACATTTAAAAATGCACAAATAACATTTCGCTATTGCTGTTTTTATTGTTTCAACCTATTTATTCGAGTCATACATTGAAAGAATCTAATTACCAATAATTTTCAAGACAGCGAAAGTTACGTCATGCGCTTGTAGTCGCGTGAACGCAGCGTAAATTGATCGTTGCGCTGATTGACGCTCACGGCCATTTGTGCATTAAATTAGCTACTTGCAATATTTACTGCCATATATAAATAAATTATCAACGCATTACCTACATTCATACTAGTTTTTGTTTAATTTAATATAAGAAACAGGTTCATATTATTCTCGGTCTAAGGTCGATTTCTTAATGTCGGTCGTTCGAATATAAGCTGTGTTAATTTTTTTAATGATTATTGATAAGTTTTTCGTCTTGGATTTTTTGCACGGTGCAAATAAATCACTGTGCCGTTAGTCGTTTATTTAACGAGTGTAATCTGTTGTAATTAATCACTGTTCGCGTAGGATGTCTCCGCTACGACAACCACACGCAGTGCTCGTTTAATTATAGACGTTGCTGTATCACTGTTACGTTGTTATGGAATTATCTTTAATTACTATCAGTCAATTCATAAAATTGTATTACATAACGTAACGTATATTTTTAATATAATGATACTGTCGTGTTTATTACGCGTAGTAATAATAGAGCAGCTACGATTTTTTTGTATATGATTTATGATTCGGTTCAATGAAGATGTTACGATTTATCGGTATTATTACTGTCAAACTATCGATGTGTGTTTCTTACTAAAATAAACTGAACTTGCTTGAAATCAGACTTGGTAAAAGTTAACAGTACATTTACCGATTTTCTTGGAAATGAAATAGAATTACGCGGTAAAGTTATTGCTTTCTATTTAAAGTATTTCGTTTCAAGGCTACATTTTACTTTATTTTGTCTAATTACAAATGGTACTATTATTTTATAGGATTTTTCTGTAGATAATATTCCTCTGTAGAAAATATCATAGTTGGGATACATGCCACAAAATTACATATAGATTATTATGTAGATATATATTATTCATAAATTAATTCCTAATTGTATTAATATTGAAATCGGTCAAATATATAGGAAGCCCTAAGTGGAACGACAATTTTAAACCGGCAATAGCAAATTTGTATCCGCAGCGATACGAGTGTGGGAAGGGTGCACATGTTCGTCAAAATGGCGGCTGCGGCACGCGCAGTAATGGCTGCCGAGTGTCGGCCTTGGGTCGTACTCGCAATCAGCTTATTATTCAATCTCATGTCGCGAATTGGTCCGAGGTCCACCGGACGTTGAACCTACCGCTCTATTCTAATCATTTGAGTTTGTTTAGAGAAGTTCCTTAGGCTGTTTATTACATGACACGTTTGCTTCGAAAGGGTGTTCTTATTAAAATAAAGAAAGTGGAAATGTCGACGATGATGATACCTTTAAAAATTAAATGAAACCACCTCAAAGCATTAATTGAACAAGGTGCTTTTTTCCCTTACATATTCGCTCGTAGCCTAAGGGGCTTAGCAAGGTGCGCAATTCATTCCAATTCATTCATGTAATTGTGAACTATTTGGTATTTCGAATTCCTGTTAAATTAGAAAACCGATAATATGTATATTTATAACGATATATTATATAAAAGAAAACCAGAACAACTGGTACGCTATCTCTGTCTTAATTTAGATTTCCGTTGATAATGTTGGTAAAATACGATAGTCGAGATGCTTTCAGCTCAGTGCCAATATAACTTAAAACTGGTGTCAAAATCACAAAGAAAATCCCATTTAACATTCCAAAGGTCGTCGGTCGGCGAGGTTGACGTAAATCCGACACGGTCCGTTATGTCTTCTCAGAGAACAATAGCGTGTTCTCACTGCTCGACTAATGAGAAATATTTGTTTTCAGCTTCACACAATAGCACTGTTCATCGTTGCTTTTAATATTTCCATCTTAAACACAGTAATTATTTTCTTTTGTTACCACGTTTATTTGTGCCTTTCTATTTTCATTTATTAGGTATTGCTTTGTAATCTATTACAGTTATAAACGTTAATAAAATCAAGAACATAATTGTAGGTTTAATAGCCGGATGTGAACTGTCGGTAACCAGAGCAATAATAGTGATAAATACAATAAAATTATTGTTTCATTTGTATCTAAATAAAGCAAGCAATAAATTAGTGTTGGTAACGTTCCGATGGTTCGACCTTGATTGAAGGCTCATTAGTCGTGCAGTCAAGACGAGCCAGACTACGCATTGAACCGGTCCCGTTCGTGAGCTGTCATGATTTATGCTTTTGCCTTTACAAAGAACTTGTTTTTTTACTAGACCGGTTTCGCCCGGTCGTTTGGTTTTTGTTGCGCTACCTGGATGCCGGGGGAAAAAATATAGTGTCAGCTTTTTTCGTCGTAATAATAATACAGTGGATTCCTTTTGTAGCGCACGCGGACGTGGGCACTGCTAGGAACGTGATGTGATGGCGCTGTGGCTTCATTATATTAATGGACTCGACCGGATGAATACAAAGACGGAGCCTTTAAACTTTATCGCGTGTAGAATATACGTGTTCCCGGTATACGTGGCGTGAAATTAAGATTTATGAATATGACAGCAATCGCGGTTAACGTTCATTTAAATTATGTAGGAGAACCAAATACGTAATACACTAATCTGTGTTACTATGGTATCTCAATTGTAGTCTCTACATTACGTTATCGCGCCTGCTCCAATAATATTTACTCTAACAGCAAAACCTACATATTACATATGCATAAAATGTGTCGACACAATCGCTAAATTGTAACATGTTTAATTTAAGCTGCTATTTACAAGATAAATAAATGTAGGCTAACAACGTTTATTCGTTTATTTATACGAAACGACTCTTGTTTGCCTCAATTATCCTGTAGTGTTAATTAGTGCGTATATGTCAAACAGCTAAACTACGAACTGATCGACGACCCCCACCAAGCATACTGGCGACTAGCTAGGACTCTCAAATCCGAAACTACCGCTACTATGCCTCCCCTCGTACGCCCTTCAGGCCAACCACCGGCATTCGATGACGATGACAAGGCTGAGCTGCTGGCCGATGCACTGCAAGAGCAGTGCACCACCAGCACTCAACACGCGGACCCCGAACACACCGAGTTAGTCGACAGGGAGGTCGAGCGCAGAGCTTCCCTGCCGCCCTCTGACGCGTTACCCCCCATTACCACTGACGAAGTTAGAGACGCGATCCACAATCTCCAACCTAGGAAGGCATCCGGCTCCGACGGCATCCGCAACCGCGCGCTAAAACTCTTGCCAGTCCAACTGATAGCAATGTTGGCTACAATTTTAAATGCCGCTATGACGCACTGCATCTTTCCCGCGGTGTGGAAAGAAGCGGACGTTATCGGTATACATAAGCCGGGCAAACCGACAAACGAAACATCTAGTTACCGTCCGATTAGTCTCCTCCCGACGATAGGAAAAATTTACGAACGGCTCCTTAGGAAACGCCTCTGGGATTTTGTTACCGCGAACAAAATTCTCATAGACGAACAGTTCGGATTCCGCTCTAAACACTCGTGCGTACAACAAGTGCACCGCCTCACGGAGCACATCCTGATAGGACTAAATAGGCGTAAACAAATCCCGACCGGCGCCCTCTTCTTCGACATCGCGAAGGCGTTCGACAAAGTCTGGCACAACGGTTTAATTTACAAACTGTACAACATGGGAGTGCCAGACAGACTCGTGCTCATCATACGAGACTTCTTGTCGAACCGTTCGTTTCGATATCGAGTAGAGGGAACTCGTTCTCGTCCCCGTCAACTGACTGCCGGAGTCCCGCAAGGCTCCGCGCTCTCCCCGTTATTATTTAGTTTGTATATCAATGATATACCCCGGTCTCCGGAGACCCATCTAGCGCTCTTCGCCGATGACACGGCTATCTACTACTCGTGTAGGAAGATGTCGCTGCTTCATCGGCGACTCCAGATCGCAGTAGCCACCATGGGACAGTGGTTCCGGAAGTGGCGAATTGACATCAACCCCACGAAAAGCGCAGCGGTGCTCTTCAAAAGGGGTCGCCCTCCGAACATCACTTCGAGCATCCCACTCCGTAGTAGGCGCGCAAACACATCCGCCGTTAGTCCCATCACTCTCTTTGGCCAGCCCATACCGTGGGTCTCGAAGGTCAAATATCTAGGCGTCACCCTCGACAGAGGGATGACATTCCGTCCCCATATAAAAACGGTACGCGACCGCGCCGCGTTTATTCTAGGACGACTCTATCCAATGCTTTGTAGTCGAAGCAAACTGTCCCTCCGCAATAAGGTAACTCTCTACAAAACTTGTATACGCCCCGTCATGACGTATGCAAGTGTAGTGTTCGCTCACGCAGCCCACACCCACTTGAAATCCCTTCAGGTTATTCAATCAAAATTCTGCAGGATAGCCGTCGGAGCGCCATGGTTCCTTAGGAATGTGGATCTCCACGATGACCTGGAGCTCGACTCATTTAGTAAGTATCTACAGTCGGCATCGCTGCGCCATTTTGAGAAGGCGGCACGACATGAGAACCCTCTCATCGTAGCCGCTGGAAATTACATACCCGACCCAGTAGACCGAATGGTAAACCGTCGACGTCGCCCAAAGCACGTCATTACGGATCCTCCTGATCCATTAACGGTGCTCTTAGGCACCACAAGCACCGGTCACCGTCCTCGTCGAACCCGTCGCTTGCGACGAAGGGCTCGACGAGCGAACTAACCCATAGACACAGCCCACTGAGTTTCTCGCCGGATCTTCTCAGTGGGTCGCGTTTCCGATCCGGTGGTAGATTCTGCGAAGCACTGCTCTTGCTAGGGTCAGTGTTAGCAACTCTCCGGTTGAGCCCCGCGAGCTCACCTACAAACGTTAGGGTGAAGCTGAAATAGCCTCTCAAGGCTATCAGCATAGGTAGGAAAAAAAAAAAAAAAAAAAAAAAAAAAAAAAGATCGACGACCTCTATTCGACATTGAAAACGCGAGGCGACCCGGCCTCTTCACTTCCATTAGTTTTTGTTGCACATTTTTTGTTGCTCCGCGCCGTATTTATCAGCCGCCATTTTATGTACCACCTGCCGCGGTCGTTACCCATTTATAAAAACTCCCCTCTTTTAACAAAAGAGGTTCCCAAAATTATTCTTACTTATAATTACGACTCCGAAGCGTTTACATTTTTTTTACTAACAAAAAAAATCTTCCTTAAATTCTTTCGAAACAGCATTTCTTAATAGTCGCATAGGACCCGTTTTTAGACAGCAAAAAATGTAAACAATTCTGGTTTTTCTAAGGTTTTCGGAATACGTATAACTTTTATTAATAATAACTGCGACGTGTGGTTGCAAGAATTATGGCACCTTAAAAAAATATGTGCTCATCGTTAATCACACTAACTTCGTTAATAGGTACAGTAATTAAAACATATCTAATAAAAAGTATTATAAATCGATTAAAAATTCGTTACACGGAAATTAACGAACTAAGACTTGGACTGATAATATTAATGATCAATCCCAAGAATAAAAAGATAAAATAATTATCATTTCGAAAAACTGCTAATCGCTTTCATTATGAACACCAATCAAAAAAATTAAAAAGAAAAAACTTCCTCAATCAAGCCAAACATTACCGAAGACAGTTGTCAAAGAAGTTTTGAGTAGATATAAATTCCAGTTTAGTTCGATATTGCTCAAAGTTGGTCTTATAAAGTTAAACAAACTTCTTTTCAAAGAAACGGAGAAACTTTTAATTCTCTTTCTGCGGATTCTAATAAGCGTGGGGTAGAACTTTGTTCCCTGTTCTATATTAGTTGTTAGAGCTGTCGGGTGAAACAATAAATCATTAAATTATTATTATTTGAAGCGTTGTACCATAAATTTAGTTGTATTATTTGAGCTTGTTTATAATACAGGTTTTAAGGTCGATACTTCATTACATTATTAATTCGTGCGATCAAAATATATGATTACACCACATTTAATTTAACTACTAATCAAATGTTTTCCGTCGAAAACATTTGAAGTTCTAACATTTATGGTGGTATGTGTTAGGTTACTACAACACCCAATTAAATTCGGGACTACTAAAATTATCTAACTATGTCTGTCTCAATAATAGATATATTGAGACTTAGTCTTATTAGGGTCTTTAGTACCTATCTTCGTAACCCGTTAAATTCCAGAATCAAAAGAACCGATTTAGGTCGATATATAGGTCACTGTATTTCCGTAACTACTCTATTTTCTGTCACAAGATATGTAAACAGGCAATGTCGTAATAGGATTGAAATAACTGGCAATCACCCATCGGTATTATATCGTAAAACCCCAAACGTAATAATGTAACATTTCTCAGAAACAATAACCTCGAAAGCAATTATTATTGTAATGTAACATAAAAATCTACTACCGTCATTGATGTTGAACACACATCGTGATGTTTACAAACACAGATAGAATGAGCTCTCGCATTCCATTAATGTGAAGTACACATCTCCACGCGGCGTGACCGGGGTCGTCGCCGGTGTCAGATCAGATGGCCGACTTCCACTAAATGAGCCCAGTTTGTAAGATAAGTCTTGTTATATTTTGAGTTGGCATCCGACCTTTAATTTATCACGACTTCAGATATATAATCCGCGGACAGCTGGCTCCGTTGTTTTAAAAGTAAGCGATCACATTGCCTGCCTCACATATGAGTAGACTCTTTATGCGCGGGGTTATTTTTATTGTCTTTTGATTTTGTGACTTAAAAATACCTACGCGGAATAATTAAGAGGAAACTATTGAGTATTACTGCACGTTATTTTATGGCTTCGTTATTAATTTGTTCATATATTAACTTTTAATCGATCAACAGTTACTGGAAGAGCTTGCGATGAGTTTACACGTATGATTTGAAGGATGGGATAGCCGTTATATCTGCTATAAATCAAACAATAACATAAAAAGACGGTATTCACGTAGTCACAGAGAGTCGCAGAGAGTAAAAAAATATTTAATAGCTGTTAATGAATTCTATTCCCAAGTGTCAAAGATCAATTCAAGATAATTAATTGTAAAAGAACTAATTATCTTCTAGTCGTTACCAGAACAAGTTTATTTCGCAGTAAACGATTAAAATATGTTGAACGGGTAATTTATTAATTGTATAAAATATGGGTTGGTCAGAAATTTGAGCTATGAATAAGCAATCAGTGCTGTTAATTATGTTTTTGGCGGATGCAGTTACATAAACATGTATGTACGTGTTCTATCTTACTAATCAATATCAATATGGCTACAGTTACGACTCGGCTAGCGTACTATAAAAACACTAATAAAAATAAACACTGACAAAGATTGTTAAATCCGATACTTCAAAGATTTAACGGTGAAACTTTTATAGTACAAATTAAAATGCAAAGTGGTGAAAGCGTTTTGTTTGTTATGCCTCCTACGGCGTAAGGCTAAATAAATTATGAGTATCAATTTGAATGGCGGTATTCGTTATATATTTATTACTTGGTTAAATGGTATCCAAATTATTATTATTATCGAATGCTTTAATATTATACAATTAAACTTGAATACACTATTTCAAAACCTAAAGGGAATATTTTTTTAGCCATGACCGCTCCCCTTCTGTTGGCCATTATGTTCGGCCACTTTCGAAGGCAAAAATAAAAGAAAAGAAATCGCAACTTTAATACATGGCCTGTATTTGTTTATCGGTAACGAAATACTCACACGATGCTTACGAAATTTAATTAATTCATACCAGTATTAAATAGGATAAAAATAACAGATAATAATTGTAACAGTAATAATGATTATAATGTTTTTAATGTTATAAAATATTATTTTAAACGTAATTGAATTGTATGGAGGTCATATTATTGTAAAGTTGGTTAGACGTTAAAGCCAATAGAAGTACTTATGCACATATAAATTGTTATACCCTATATGTGTTCGAAAGCCAAAGATTTAATGACATTGACACGTTTATTTCCATGATAATCAAATTGAGCGAAAAATGCAAGAATTCAGATAGTGGCGTTGGACGCTGGACGAAGATTTATCTATTGTTATCACGAACGTTCGCGGGGCCTTTAATAATTCCGTGGACAGGTCAACCTTGACACCAATCATCCAATGTTTACGTTTCATTAAAAGCTTTATGTTTCTTACCAATTTATTCTTGTTTATTGTTTCAGGTAAACAGTTCTGCTCACAACCATACATCTTTCCGCGAGTACGGTAAAGTTTCTTCACAAACGCTGAGCTATTTTGAGACTTTGATTTATAATATCCGCTTTTGAATTCTTACGGGGAATAGGTTATTTTGTTGCATCAACACGTGTATCATGCGCGCAGGGATTATTATTGAAAGTCATGTTGAATAGGCTCATCGTCTTCGGTATTCAAATATGTAGATATTACCTAGTCAGGTCATAAATTCTGTCACATGTTTAATGTAAAATAATTGAAACAAGTTTATTCATTATGTAACCATTCATATACCAAAATGAACTTAACAAAACATAGATTCTTATGACACTAAAGTTTATTCAAAATGACCTCCGTGATTTTGAATACAGGCCTTCAATCTGCGCGGCCAGTCGTCTATCGCAGCACGAACGAGGTCCATGTCAATATCGGCGGCTGCCTTAATCAAGGATGTCTTGAGTGACTCCAAATTGGGATGAGGCTTTGAGCACGTCTTTTCCTCCAAGTGTTGCCATATCTTGTAATCTAACGGATTCAAATCTGGACTGGAGGAGGGCCAGTCTTCGTGCCGGATGAAGTCGATTTCACGCGCCGCCAGCCAGTCTTGTGTGCTCTTCGCTCTATGAGCTGGCGCCGAATCTTGTTGGAATACCCGGTGCCTGTTATTGAACATGGTATGAGAAACAGGTTCCACAAGGTTCGTCAGGACTGTATTTTGATACACAACTGCATTCGTTTTTACACCTTTCTCACAAAAATGTACCTCTGTTAAGCCCCAATAAGAAACTCCCAACCATACCATGAGCGAGGATGGAAAATGACCTCGTTGGACACGCGGAATACAGTTGCTCGCTTCTTCACTACTGTGTGCGTACACCTTATCATTTTGTTTGTTGTAGCTCTCTTCTACGGTAAAATTTTTTTCATCCGAATAAAGAATTTCCCGATATTTTTTTCCCGCGTACCGCTTCAACAAAGCGCGGCATCTCTTCAGTCTCAGGTCCATTAGACGAGCATTCAAACGATGTCCTGTTTTTCTTCAATATGCCCGAAGCCCTAATTCTTCATTTAACACCCTTTTCACCGCGGTTCTGCTTAACCCCATCTGAAGGGCCAACAGTTTCTGCTTACGTTTGGGATTTCTTTGAATTCGCGCCTTCACAGCTTTTATCACTGCTGGAGTCCTAACAGACCGAGGGCGACCACTTCTTGACCTGTCATCTACACTAGAGTCTTC
Organism: Bombyx mandarina; assembly: GCF_030267445.1. Lineage (NCBI taxonomy): Eukaryota > Metazoa > Arthropoda > Insecta > Lepidoptera > Bombycidae > Bombyx > Bombyx mandarina. The sequence goes on from NC_143229.1 coordinate 10,191,877, forward strand.
ATCGTATCGTTTGATGGTACGATAAACGAATCTTTTGGTTATATTCAAATTTTTCAGTATGTTAAAAATTTGAATTTTTTTTTTTTTTTTTATTGCTTAGCTGAGTGGACGAGCTCACAGCCCACCTGATGTCAAGTGGTTACTGGAGCCCATAGACATCTACAACGTAAATGCGCCACACACCTTGAGATATACTTCTAAGGTCTCAGTATAGTCACAACGGCTGCCCCACCCTTCAAACCGAAACGCATTACTGCTTCACGGCAGAAATAGGCGGGGCGGTGGTACCTACCCGTGCGGACTCACAACAGGTCCTACCACCAGTAATTACGCAAATTATAATTTTGCGGGTTTCATTTTTATTACACGATGTTATTCCTTCACCGTGGAAGTCAGTCGTGAACATTTGTTGAGTACGTATTTCATTAGAAAAATTGGTACCCGCCTGCGGGATTCGAACACCGGTGCATCGCTTCAACACGAATGCACCGGACGTCTTATCCGTTAGGCCACGACGACTTCGTTGGCGCGTAACCGCAACGTTGCAACGCAATAACTGCAACACGGTCTTCTTTAAGCGTCCACTCCATATTTAAAAATGAGTAAAATTCTAAATGTATACTATTTTTATTTTCATGAACAATTCGAAATTTGAATTCAATAACTTTTTTGTTTTAACTTTTAACTTTTTTGTGGCCAGCATTCTAAAAGAAAAGTTTTTACTGTGTGACAATACTTATGACCTGACAGGTATATTTTATATCTATTCTGTTAACACAACAAACGTTAGATAAATATTATGAATAAATTATATTTAAATAAGAATGTTTGTAGCAGTCGTAACCTTCAGGCTATCTACATATACTCGTAATTACTTACAAACATTATCTCACTATCTATTTGAATGCTCATGTGTTATTGTAAACAAGTTCATGAATAAGTTTTTACTATATGACATTATCTTTAGGAATAAAAATAATTGATCCGATCTCTTGCTTACAATGTAACGTCAAGCTTATTAGTTAATATGATATATTCGTAAATCATTACTTCCATCATAATCATCCCATGAAGTTGAATGCTATCCCGCCCGGGTTGACTGATTTCCTGTAATGTCATAAATAATCCAGTTCTGGTTTGAACGTAGGATAATCATTATTTTAATGCAATTGACCTTGTGGTCTGTAGAAAATGTTTATTTATTTTCGTTGATTATACTTCGTAACCTTGAATTTTAATCTTATTGTAGTAACAATGGAACATATGTGGTTCCCCAATTACAAATTGTAAAAAACAGCGTTCAAATTCCACAAGTTAATTCACATTCAACTCTGATAAATGGTGTTTAGTCGAACGTGTGCGAACAGCGAGATCGCCAGAAGCCACGATGAGAATGAATTTCCCATGAGGTTTGTTCTATGTACAGAAACGTACCGTGGTTACTGACCTGATTACACTTACGACTCGTGATCGTCCATTTTAACTATTTAAATCTGACTGAATTCGTGACTTGCAAAAGTCAATGAATTTTGGGAATCGAATGAATGGCTTTATCTAGATGTCCTCATAAAGGTTATACCTTGAAAGAAATTTGTAGATCTTACCGAAAATATAGATAAGCTCGTAAGTCATGGTTCATTAAAAACACAATAAATATTAATAAGTGGAGAAGTCAGTCATGATAATTGTATACGTAAACGTAATATCTGCATTGAAACGTGCGTTGAATATTAAATTACGTTGATAGCTGACTCAGTAGATATTAAATGACTCAGTTTGTCTTCTCATCATTAAACAATTGTTTCAACTAAGCAAATAAAATGTGCAATTTCAAATAACGAATGATCAATATTTTGCACGAAAATAGCTGACTGTTTGACGTCAATAAAATTGACGCATGCACGATACGGCTTATAAATCTGGTACTGTGTTTCCCGTTACTGGGAAACTCATGAATGGAACTTAAATATTTTACTTCGTTTTATTGTCTGTTTCCACGAATCTGTTGGCTATCGTTAGTCTGTTATATACTTTATTTAATTCTATCCAAGTGAAATATGTTTTTTCTGTCCGCACTAATTGATCAACATAAACATTTTGTAAACAAGTAACAACACTATTTAAATCGTTTATTAATGTTGATAAATACACTAAAATAAACATTTGAAAATCATTAATTATTTTCTTACCTCACTTATTCTGTATTTTTTTGTGGTCACTCCTGAATAGCTGGTCTGAGTTTGTATAGGTCTCCGAGTGTATTTATTTTCAAGGCTATAACAATGCTTGCCCAGCACGTTAATACAGAATAGACTTAAAACTCATTAACCGGCGCCTGATTATCTAGTTAAATGTTAAAACAAAGAAATATGTATTTTTAGCAACGGCTTAATAATTTAAATAAATAAAAAAAATACAAAAGTGGGTAGGAACGATCGACACAGAATATTAAATCTAAGACAAGTGAACGCTGCGCGCGCTTCCAGCAAAAGTGACCCGAGGTGGCGTGATGTCCCCGCTGGTCGGTCGGTTGCCCCTCCAGATGACGTCACGAGTCCACGTGAGTGCTCGTCGTCAATGGCTCCGCCCATCGACTTTGACTTAAGAGGGAGTCGCCTCTAATACGGCCTCTCCTGACTGGTGGACGTCCACGTTCACCTCGATGTCATGACCGTCTTCAATCTCTGACGATGCAGGACTCACTCTGTGCACAGCGTTGCTATCGGGGTGTTCTATGATATCGTCATAGAAATAGATTGTTTGCATTACAATCATGATTTTGGTACCATGAACCATTAGTAAAAGTTAGTAGTTTTTGTGAGCATTTTACATCACATTTCAGTGTGTTCATGTATAGTAGGCTCTTGTTGAGTTACGTTAGATGTACTGACGACACGGCACTGTTACCATATCGGGTGTATAATATACTGTGAGAGTAAAGTCTGGTTGACATTGCCAAGTTAACATGTCAAGCTAATATACTCGTAACGTGAACTGCGTTACCACGTCACACCTTTACGTGAACTTTGTTACCACGTCACAACATATACGTGAACTATGTTACCACGGTACAACATCTACGTGAACTATGTTACCACGTAAATCTCTGCGTGAACTATGTTACCACGTTACAACATCTACGTGAACTATGTTACCACGTAAATCTCTGCGTGAACTATGTTACCACGTTACAACATCTACGTGAACTATGTTACCACGTAAATCTCTGCGTGAACTATGTTACCACGTTACAACATCTACGTGAACTATGTTACCACGTAAATCTCTGCGTGAACTATGTTACCACGTTACAACATCTACGTGAACTATGTTACCACGTAAATCTCTGCGAGCATGCAGTCAACCCCAAGAATGTTTGACATTACGCGTCACTGGTGACTCAACTAGTGCCTGAACCCTACGAGGACTCGGCCTAACCTGACCTCCACCAAAAATTAAATCAAATCGTGAATCTGTAGACTAGCGTTCGCGAGTCAACCAGAGGGCCCATTATGCCCCGTATCATTATTAAAGTTCCGAGTTTGTCAGTCAGAACTCTGACCATCTTAAGACAGAGCAACGATCTCCTGGCGCACTCGACGTATGAGGCAAAGCAATCTGATGCTAATTGCATAGCATTATAAAGAATATTGGCATACTCTAACTTTCGCGGACACAACGGCTTAAAGTCTTTTACGAAGTTACCCCACGTCCGGTCACTAGACAATCACACGTGTAACCAAGTACGCTCATCACTCTTAAGACAGCCCAAAACTCGTGACAAATACTCAGTGCCTTCCCAGTTAAGGATCTAGCCCATTCTACTTCCTTACACATTGTGTCTATGTATTGCACGGCAGGGTAAAACTTAGAAATAAGGTAACCATGAGCTCGATCTGAATTTACGAATCTAATGGATTCGGTTAACTTCCGTGCTGATGTGGTAGTTGCCTTTTTATTGTCACAACGCGTGGTGGAACTATTTTACATCTATTCTCAAACGCGGGTACAATCGACACGGCGATGGAACAACACGGCGTCCCGTTTGCATGATCACCGACCTGGACAGTCGGACTGTTGTCTAATTGACGTATTGATGGAGTTTGCCGACTAGTAACATTTTGAACCCTTCGAATGCTATTTCCACCCACCGAAACTGAGCATTCAGTCTCGAGCATGTTCTATCGCGTCAATAAAAATAGACCGTAAGGTCGGTTGTGATAAAGTCGTTGAGCTAGTTACTTGGTGATTTATTACATTTCATAAGAGGGTATCCGACAAAAAAAATCTACTTCGCACCAAGGATCGATATCATTAATGCTGGGGTCAAAATTAGAAATATAAAAATGGTTCGACCTTACTTTGGACAGTGCACTTAATGCTCCGATGATCCTGTCTGTAGCGTCGTACGCGCGGGACTCTGACGGCGGCGGTGATGTGATTCCCAACGCCACCACGGGTCCGGCGCCACCACCGTCCGCGGTCGAGGGACGTGCGTCTTCTATCTGCGACCCTAGCGGGCTCGACTCACGCGCAACGTTCACATTTGAGTTTTAAGCAATTAAACGCGCCAATATTATTCTCCAATATTGGTCTCGAACATTCGGCGAATGCGAGCGTCCTCCTACCCTGCTTCCAGTTACACGTATATCGGTCATTACTTTGTTAATTTAATGCAAATTTTAAAAATAAACTGTACGCCAGGATAACCCAAAAGCGGATAGGGCACAAGCCCTATCCCACTTCTGATTTTAGCAACGGCTTAATAATTTAAATAAATAAAAAAAATACAAAAGTGGGTAGGAACGATCGACACAGAATATTAAATCTAAGACAAGTGAACGCTGCGCGCGCTTCCAGCAAAAGTGACCCGAGGTGGCGTGATGTCCCCGCTGGTCGGTCGGTTGCCCCTCCAGATGACGTCACGAGTCCACGTGAGTGCTCGTCGTCAATGGCTCCGCCCATCGACTTTGACTTAAGAGGGAGTCGCCTCTAATAGTATATACATTAACACATTAACAGCGTAATGAGAAACCTGTATTTAGAATTCAATGGAATTGCGCCACAAATGTTTACCTTATTCATTCGCAGTGCATCATGTTCGCGTGACCAAGTGAATTCATTGTATGATCAAAACAAATCATAATGCAGTGTTTGTTATAAATCTTGATCAATAAACCTCTTGTGTCAGCCACCGTTTAATGTAACTTCGTTTTCCGTTATTTAAATGTTATAAGTTCATATGTTCTGAGTGCCTACGGTGTAGGATTGTCTGGCTTTTATCCAAAACGTCTGCCAGACATCTCTAGAATTATTTTTACTTTCATTCTAAATCAAAGCGAAATATGTTTAATTAAAAAATGCTTCGTTCTTCATTTTCATACAGACGTTTATAGGTTTACGGTTCACAAACGTATTTACTGTTGTTACTGCTCTGCAAAACGTGTTGTAAATGTTGATTGAAAATTGAAGAGATCAAGCTAGCTTAAAAATTACAATACTTTATCGCGTCGAAATTATAAACAATAAAGGTAAATAACGAATTCCTTGAAATAAAGTCATGTGATTTTATCTTAAATTAAAGATAATAAAAAAATTTGTTGAATTAGATAAGTTATCATTGAACATGCTGTTTGTTTTTATTATCTAAAGAAATGCAGATTAAATCAATTACTTTAATATTATTTATCGTACGTTCCCTCCTTATCATATCGCTATCAGACAAGTTATAATGCCCTGTGATTTAGAATTAGGTCATCGTCAAAAGTATTAGACTGTCGAGTTCCGTTTAAATTAGCTATTTCCTATATTATATCACAAATCACGTCAACTCGGATATTTTATTTAAAAACACAAATTCTATTAAATCAATGTTCATGGTCAACTAAAAATAAAATAATCTACATGTTATCAACGACAAAATTGTTGTTGACGATAATATAAAAAACCAAATATGGTATAAATTGATTATAATTGACGTTTGTGGTATGCCTAAGAAGTTGATAATCTTGTAATGAATATGCGCACAATGCGAGACGGACATCTCCGGGCGCGCCTCGATCTTGGTCAAGGCGAGGCTGTCGACCGTGGAATCACGCCAAACCTGCCCACTGTAATGAACGCCGTTTGTCATATTTTTTATTGGAAACAATGAGCGGATAATAATATTTAATGAACGGTGACGTCGTCTGTGTAATCTCTTGCAAAGGTAATTTGACTAGAGATAAATCTTCCTTGTCGGCGGAGCGTAACGTTGACACGTACAACTATCCGATATGAGAGGTCACGACTCACGGTCCTCTTACAGGCGGAAATTTTCCGAACAGAGACAGTTTCGCTGCAGCGACTTCGAGGATCTGAATTTTGTTAGATTGAAGAGAAATTAAAAAAATCCTCATTTTGTTTTCAACAAAACTGTTTTGTTTTGTAATACTTGTGTTGGTATACCAGCACACGAGGAATGTAATGTAAATTAAGAAAAGTACCGCGGTGTCGTTAATGTCTTGGCTATGTTCCAAACTTGAAAGTATGGTCATGCAATTTCAAGGGCGAAACGTACATTATATTAGTACTTAAAATGTGTTAAACGATTTCAAAGTCAAATCACGTAGTAATTTTGAGAATAAAGTTTCTGTTTCATTTCGATAATAATAATCAAAACACGCACATAAAAGCTTTAGAAGTTCAAACATCAAAATCACTTTGATTTTATTTTATGGAATGATTTATTGCTGTCAAATTACTATTTGAAACCGTTATAAAGTCGTCTACTTGCGTAAAGGCGTCAAACGATTACTGTTTGTTTGAAAATTTACTACTAACAGAATTTGCTGGCCGCTATCCATAAAATGAGGCATCATAAATTATATTCCCCAATTTCCGAGCATCGTAACACGAACGAAAACAAACCGTAAAAGCGTGATTCACGCATTCGTAAATGCGCAGATTGTTGCTTGGAAACACAGAAGATCGATTTGTGACCGATCTATCAAGTCAAATACAATGATAAAAGCTAATTGTTTTTTGCAATAAATGAGATGATTTTTATTTTTAATGAAACTACTGCTATCCAGTTTGAAGCGGTTTTTAACTTAGGTATCTACAATCGTGCTCTGATTCTCAACTAAAATATTTGTGGAGAAGAATGAAAAATTTTTTGAACTCAAATCGTTAACGCTATCTCCATTGTTTTATTTTTGAACTTCGAAATTCTATAAATAAGTACTTTTCTATTGGAAAACCTGTAGTTTGGACGTGCGCCAACATTCATGTACGAGTAATCGTATTCCAAGTGGTCGTATCAACTAAATGTTGATTGATGGTTTCCCTTCTCTGTAAACGACCGGATCGACCTTTGCCGTAGCAGTTAACTTGAATATAAATGTTATAACAATTTTCGCCCAATCGAGTACTTTGGACTTTATTACAAAACGAAAAAAGAACATTGAAGCCGGATGATAGGATGGGATGATGGACGATGGATGAACGCTTATGTAGTTATTTTCTCATTATTCCCCCTTTAAGGAGTAGTAGTTACTTCGGTTTTCGAGAGTCGAAAAAACAATTAAAACTACTTTTATGGTTTAACGACGTACCGTGGTACGTGAGTGACCATGAAAACTGTAAAGTATTGGAAAAACGTCGGAAATAATATAAAGACAATAATGAATGCGAGATTAAAGCGTAAAAGTAACCTTAATCATCCATTCATCCCTTTAACTTAAATTGATTGGAATTGACATTTAAATGACAATTTCACCCTTGTGATCGTGGATTTTGTGTGGCGTTGAATATTAAGTAAATCCATCGGTTATCGATATTAGAATCAGAGTAACCTGTTTCAAATTTAATTACCGTGTACATGATAATATTATATTTAACGAATCAAACATTTATTCGTGCTGTTTTATCTTTTAAGTTTTATTAATATTCGTCCATAAAATTCGAGGGAATTTCCAACAATTTCTACAATATGTTATATGCTTTAATTATGTCATATTGTTTGGTACGAAAACTTGGATAAAATAGTACAATACGCGTGGCTACAAATACACTATAAAGCCATGTGGAAATTCTAACCTCTTACGCTCAGACTTCTCGCTTAGACACTAAATGCTCAGTTCTAACACGTTGGAAAAAGAATGTGAAACAAAAGTTATTATTCACTTTTATTACGTTTTAAATTTCATGTTACGACACTTGGGGTACTACCTGGTACTACTAAAACTTTTCACGTGCGGAACTTCAATTTTGTGAACTTTCAGGTCAATATTATACAGTTTTTTCCCTTTTCTTGTAGATGTTACATTGCACCAGTCTTGTTTTATGATTATAATCAAACGTATTTTTTTGCAGAACAAATAGTAGTAATCTGTGTTTAATTGTATGTTATAAATGAAAACTAAAGTATAAAATGTAGACAAAACTAAAATCAATAATTAAGCTTAGAGAGAACCAAATTAAATCGTGACTCGCGAGAGTGCTTCTGAATTGTGATGAATTTCAATTAATGAAATCTAAATCAAAAGGTGATCAGTCGCATTAGGTCACGATGCAGTTTTTAGGTATATAGAGAATTGTTTTCTATATTCTATTTAGTCGCACTATGTAGGGCCCAAAGTAGTTTGATATCTAACAAATCTTGTATGGGTTTTGAAGTTGTAATTTTGTTTTGAAACAGGCTGAGACCACTTTAGACTGAGGCTGAGACTTTACTTTGGGCAAAAGTCATAAATCAACTTACAAGCAACATTTATTTTTATTGCATATATGTGTGAACGATCTCACAATCCACCTTTGTGTTAAGTAGTTGCCGGAACTCATAGACGTGACTGCGTATATTCTGCAACTTACCACGAGAGAGTCTGAAGAAGTGATTGTATAGAGTAAAGGCTGTCCCATCCTTCAAATTGGTAAGCATTACTGCTTCGTGGCAGAAATAGGCAGGACTGTGGTAACTACCGGTGCGGACTCACAAGACGCCTAACCAACCAGTAATACAGTAACGTACAGATTATCCACTTCCAAACATTGTCTACAGCTCTTTTTCCAAGAACAAAATAGTACAATATAGTTCGGATCTTGGCAAGTGCGCAATTTCGCCTACTCACATTAAGGATAACGTGTTTATTTTGTAACTTTCACAACTTTTGTGTTGATACAATTCTCTCTTTTGGTGAAAGGTCTTTTAGTACTCATTAAATTAATGATTTTATTAAGTTTTTTTAATGGTTCTGTTGAATAATTCACTCAGGTAACATTAAATGTAATGTAATTATTGTAATAAATTTAACTTAATATTCTGGTCCAGCGTGACCATTCACTACATAATTAATAAACAAATAATACCTTTCAATAGCTAATCTATTTGTAAATTACTGAATTACTTGATCGAAGGCACGTTCGAGTTAATTAACTTTTAAAACAATTTTTTTGTCCTTAGGTATCAAAAAAACTAAGCACTTTTAAAAGATTCCGAAATAATCTGATAGAACCTCGGCGTTGTGGAACTTCGAAAATTTCACCCCTTGCTACGAGTTTGTACCGCCTTTAAAGGGGTATGCCGCGGGTGGGTACCGGGTAAACACCCCTCACTCCGGTTTGTGAATACCGCTTAAACTTCTCTACGTAATTGCTGTCTGGCTGCGAATAAACTTTGTATTACATTACCCGAGTTAATTTATAGTGTCTTCTTATTCATTGCCTAAAGTTAGTTTTGTTTTCCAAACGACCCGAGTTATGCCAACTAGTTGAAGTTTCGAAGGCGTGTTTCATCAGAATCTCAGTAAAAACTTGTACGAACTATACTTATGATGTGTATTTTTGAAACAAGTTTCGTCGGGTTATCTAATTATGTATAATGTTTTGCCCAGTTTTGACTGTTTTGGCTCAAAACATGTTTACACTTATACTTACACTTATAATGACAAGGAATTTCGGAAAAGATCATGACCTTGACAATGCCTTGACACCTAACGCTTTAACACGCTTCCACTAACTTGACATGTATCTATTTATTTAACTACATATTTAGCGGAAAATATAAACGTAGCTTTCATTAACTTCAAGACATCCGATTGACTTGAAACTTTGCGCGTGTCTCTAGGACCAACGATAATATAAAAATTGTATTATTTCGGCCTAATATTCTGAAAATATCATTGGGATAAAACAATATTTTGTAATTTAATAATTAATAAAAATATAATGCTATGTATGGGTTTGTTTATTAACTTATTCAATTATTTTTTTGTGATTACGTTATTACCAAAACAAGTACTTAATAAAGATAAATCTTTCAGTATCGATTATTATGGTGGTTATAGTCACGCTTCAAGCATCTATTATCCGAGTATTCGGTCACGAAATCGTGATTGCTAGTTTATAACAGATCCATTAAACGTAGCGCCGTGGAGACGACCAATTGTGTCTCTTTGGTACACAGACGAAAGTTCACAACTGTGTCAGCTCACTAATTGACTATGAACTTTACTATTAAGAGGTTAAGTGGGCAGAAGTTTATCGGGGACGAGCCTTTTAGTCACAACAATATGAAGAATCTATAACTAACAAAATAATATACTCGTACTATGTATATAATAGCTTAAGATAAAATCAAAGTAGTAAAAAAATATTCGATACATAACGAATTGTAGCTTAATTGAGCAATCGCGCAGTGAATGCCAATAAATTTGATGAACTCGCCGCAGAGGTTATCTATGTTGTCGAGACACAAGCTTGTTGTGGCAGCTCTGCCAACGCACATTCCATGTCGAACGAAACACATTTATTATTAGACCCGCATGATAACGATAAACTAACGAGGTCAGACGAGAGCTCGCAAAAAATAGAAACGCTGCTTCACCGCGCGTGACTAAAGACTCGATGTAGGCAAGATGGCGTGCACATCCGTCCCACTCAGACTACTGCAATTGCCTAAATTCTCCCGTTCTCTCGGATTCGGCTATGGATATTTTCATTTTTATTGCGAACCGACTAGTTTTTGTATAGTTTTTTGTCGTTTAATTTCACGAATTACGTGATGGTAGTTCCGAGATTTGAGATTGCGACCGACTTTTTTTTTGGAGTTTCATTACGTAATACGACAGATTAGGCATTGAGATATACTTCCATGCAGTTAGTATTTAAAGTTGAAATATTAAAAGAGTATCCGATTCTTAAGGTTCACTTATTTAGATATTATTAATTTACCTAATAGTTGTCATCATTCTATAAATTTAAATAAAAGAACATAAAAACATCTACCGTTATATCGTCATCGGATTTAAATAAAATTTTAATGGATCTTAGAGCAGAAAAATAAATTAAAAATCGTAATTGCCACTTTATTATAAGAAATCGGCATCTAAAAATAAACTAATTTTTTACATTTAATTTTTTAATAAGCTATTTTGTAGTAACCTTATTTTTGCAGGTAAATATTATATGTTATAGGTTTCACTGCGGTTGCTACTACGTTCATGGTTTATTCGTGATTTTGTATTTATCTGAGTATATTTTAATACTGTAAACTACCAAAAATTCATGGGATAATTTAGAGCTTTAACAAAGCTCTTTATTTAGACCTTTTGTTAGCTAGCATGGGAATTACGCTCCAAACACTTTAAAATTAAAACTGTGTATAGTTTATTTATTGCATTTGACATCATTAATGTATTCTACAAAAGATTACATTTTTATAGAGTGGGTTTTAATCTGGAGTTTCTGATGATGTGATTTATACATTTTATTTTAAATTGATAACTACCTACAAACAATGAACCTCAACGTTTATTTAACACCAACATTTAAAATATAAGCGCTGATGACTGTGAAAACGCATTATCATTAATAACAGTTAAAAGGGTTTGCAAATCAATCAAT